>NC_054397.1:27556935-28756935 GCF_017976425.1 Toxotes jaculatrix | reverse complement strand
CGATCCTCAGCGGAGCAAGATAGAGACATGGGACCTTGTCCTACCCCCCCCCCCATTTGTGTGCACCCCGAGTCCAACGGTACCACCCTTGAGTCTCTAGGACATAGGGTTCTGGAGCTATGAGCATTTGAAGTTCCCCCATATAAGTGAGTTGGGAGAGTGAAAATTGGGGTTTTTAATCAGGATCAGTTTTGACCGATCCTCAGCGGAGCAAGATAGAGACATGGGACCTTGTCCTACCCCCCCATTTGTGTGCACCCCGAGTCCAACGGTACCACCCTTGAGTCTCTAGGACATAGGGTTCTGGAGTTATGAGCATTTGAAGTTCCCCCATATAAGTGAGTTGGGAGAGTGACAATTGGGGTTTTTAATCAGGATCAGTTTTGACCGATCCTCAGCGCAGCAAGATAGAGACATGGGACCTTGTCCTACCCCCCCATTTGTGTGCACCCCGAGTCCAACGGTACCACCCTTGAGTCTCTAGGACATAGGGTTCTGGAGTTATGAGCATTTGAAGTTCCCCCATATAAGTGAGTTGGGAGAGTGAAAATTTGCCCAAGTGTGAGAGGCCAAAAGTGTTCCCCCAGAAAGTGTTTAGGAACACATTTCAGAGCCCTACGAGTGGTTTGGACCCCCCTTTTTGTGGTACTTTTTGTCAAGTTGAAGTTGGTGTTTACGGTTGTTAAGAGTGTACAGGGCTTGGAGTTTTAACCAGGGTCAGTTTTGACCGATCCTCAGCGGAGCAAGATAGAGACATGGGACCTTGTCCTACCCCCCCCCCATTTGTGTGCACCCCGAGTCCAACGGTACCACCCTTGAGTCTCTAGGACATAGGGTTCTGGAGCTATGAGCATTTGAAGTTCCCCCATATAAGTGAGTTGGGAGAGTGAAAATTGGGGTTTTTAATCAGGATCAGTTTTGACCGATCCTCAGCGGAGCAAGATAGAGACATGGGACCTTGTCCTACCCCCCCATTTGTGTGCACCCCGAGTCCAACGGTACCACCCTTGAGTCTCTAGGACATAGGGTTCTGGAGTTATGAGCATTTGAAGTTCCCCCATATAAGTGAGTTGGGAGAGTGAAAATTGGGGTTTTTAATCAGGATCAGTTTTGACCGATCCTCAGCGGAGCAAGATAGAGACATGGGACCTTGTCCTACCCCCCCATTTGTGTGCACCCCGAGTCCAACGGTACCACCCTTGAGTCTCTAGGACATAGGGTTCTGGAGTTTTGAGCATTTGAAGTTCCCCCATATAAGTGAGTTGGGAGAGTGAAAATTTGCCCAAGTGTGAGAGGCCAAAAGTGTTCCCCCAGAAAGTGTTTAGGAACACATTTCAGAGCCCTACGAGTGGTTTGGACCCCCCTTTTTGTGGTACTTTTTGTCAAGTTGAAGTTGGTGTTTACGGTTGTTACGAGTGTACAGGGCTTGGAGTTTTAAACAGGGTCAGTTTTGACCGATCCTCAGCGGAGCAAGATAGAGACATGGGACCTTGTCCTACCCCCCCCCCATTTGTGTGCACCCCGAGTCCAACGGTACCACCCTTGAGTCTCTAGGACATAGGGTTCTGGAGTTATGAGCATTTGAAGTTCCCCCATATAAGTGAGTTGGGAGAGTGAAAATTGGGGTTTTTAATCAGGATCAGTTTTGACCGATCCTCAGCGGAGCAAGATAGAGACATGGGACCTTGTCCTACCCCCCCATTTGTGTGCACCCCGAGTCCAACGGTACCACCCTTGAGTCTCTAGGACATAGGGTTCTGGAGTTAGGAGCATTTGAAGTTCCCCCATATAAGTGAGTTGGGAGAGTGAAAATTTGGGCTTTTGACCAGGGTCAGTTTTGACCGATCCTCAGCGGAGCAAGATAGAGACATGGGACCTTGTCCTACCCCCCCATTTGTGTGCACCCCGAGTCCAACGGTACCACCCTTGAGTCTCTAGGACATAGGGTTCTGGAGTTATGAGCATTTGAAGTTCCCCCATATAAGTGAGTTGGGAGAGTGAAAATTGGGGTTTTTAATCAGGATCAGTTTTGACCGATCCTCAGCGGAGCAAGATAGAGACATGGGACCTTGTCCTACCCCCGCATTTGTGTGCACCCCGAGTCCAACGGTACCACCCTTGAGTTTATAGGACATAGGGTTCTTGAGTTATGAGCATTTGAAGTTCCCCCATATAAGTGAGTTGGGAGAGTGAAAATTTGGGGTTTTAATCAGGGTCAGGTTTGACCGATCCTCAGCGGAGCAAGATAGAGACATGGGACCTTGTCCTACCCCCCCATTTGTGTGCACCCCGAGTCCAACGGTACCACCCTTGAGTCTCTAGGACATAGGGTTCTGGAGTTATGAGCATTTGAAGTTCCCCCATATAAGTGAGTTGGGAGAGTGAAAATTTGCCCAAGTGTGAGAGGCCAAAAGTGTTCCCCCAGAAAGTGTTTAGGAACACATTTCAGAGCCCTACGAGTGGTTTGGACCCCCCTTTTTGTGGTACTTTTTGTCAAGTTGAAGTTGGTGTTTACGGTTGTTAAGAGTGTACAGGGCTTGGAGTTTTAAACAGGGTCAGTTTTGACCGATCCTCAGCGGAGCAAGATAGAGACATGGGACCTTGTCCTACCCCCCCCATTTGTGTGCACCCCGAGTCCAACGGTACCACCCTTGAGTCTCTAGGACATAGGGTTCTGGAGTTATGAGCATTTGAAGTTCCCCCATATAAGTGAGTTGGGAGAGTGAAAATTGGGGTTTTTAATCAGGATCAGTTTTGACCGATCCTCAGCGGAGCAAGATAGAGACATGGGACGTTGTCCTACCCCCCCATTTGTGTGCACCCCAAGTCCAACGGTACCACCCTTGAGTCTCTAGGACATAGGGTTCTGGAGTTATGAGCATTTGAAGTTCCCCCATGTAAGTGAGTTGGGAGAGTGAAAATTGGGGTTTTTAATCAGGATCAGTTTTGACTGATCCTCAGCGGAGCAAGATAGAGACATGGGACCTTGTCCTACCCCCCCATTTGTGTGCACCCCGAGTCCAACGGTACCACCCTTGAGTCTCTAGGACATAGGGTTCTGGAGTTATGAGCATTTGAAGTTCCCCCATATAAGTGAGTTGGGAGAGTGAAAATTGGGGTTTTTAATCAGGATCAGTTTTGACTGATCCTCAGCGGAGCAAGATAGAGACATGGGACCTTGTCCTATCCCCCCATTTGTGTGCACCCCGAGTCCAACGGTACCACCCTTGAGTTTATAGGACATAGGGTTCTTGAGTTATGAGCATTTGAAGTTCCCCCATATAAGTGAGTTGGGAGAGTGAAAATTTGGGGTTTTAATCAGGGTCAGGTTTGACCGATCCTCAGCGGAGCAAGATAGAGACATGGGACCTTGTCCTACCCCCCCATTTGTGTGCACCCCGAGTCCAACGGTACCACCCTTGAGTCTCTAGGACATAGGGTTCTGGAGTTATGAGCATTTGAAGTTCCCCCATATAAGTGAGTTGGGAGAGTGAAAATTTGCCCAAGTGTGAGAGGCCAAAAGTGTTCCCCCAGAAAGTGTTTAGGAACACATTTCAGAGCCCTACGAGTGGTTTGGAACCCCCTTTTTGTGGTACTTTTTGTCAAGTTGAAGTTGGTGTTTACGGTTGTTAAGAGTGTACAGGGCTTGGAGTTTTAAACAGGGTCAGTTTTGACCGATCCTCAGCGGAGCAAGATAGAGACATGGGACCTTGTCATACCCCCCCATTTGTGTGCACCCCGAGTCCAACGGTACCACCCTTGAGTCTCTAGGACATAGGGTTCTGGAGTTATGAGCATTTGAAGTTCCCCCATATAAGCGAGTTGGGAGAGTGAAAATTGGGGTTTTTAATCAGGATCAGTTTTGACCGATCCTCAGCGGAGCAAGATAGAGACATGGGACCTTGTCCTACCCCCCCATTTGTGTGCACCCCGAGTCCAACGGTACCACCCTTGAGTCTCTAGGACATAGGGTTCTGGAGTTATGAGCATTTGAAGTTCCCCCATATAAGTGAGTTGGGAGAGTGAAAATTTGCGGTTTTAACCAGGGTCAGTTTTGACCGATCCTCAGCGGAGCAAGATAGAGACATGGGACCTTGTCCTACCCCCCCATTTGTGTGCACCCCGAGTCCAACGGTACCACCCTTGAGTCTCTAGGACATAGGGTTCTGGAGTTATGAGCATTTGAAGTTCCCCCATATAAGTGAGTTGGGAGGGTGAAAATTTGCCCAAGTGTGAGAGGCCAAAAGTGTTCCCCCAGAAAGTGTTTAGGAACACATTTCAGAGCCCTACGAGTGGTTTGGACCCCCCTTTTTGTGGTACTTTTTGTCAAGTTGAAGTTGGTGTTTACGGTTGTTAAGAGTGTACAGGGCTTGGAGTTTTAACCAGGGTCAGTTTTGACCGATCCTCAGCGGAGCAAGATAGAGACATGGGACCTTGTCCTACCCCCCCATTTGTGTGCACCCCGAGTCCAACGGTACCACCCTTGAGTCTCTAGGACATAGGGTTCTGGAGTTATGAGCATTTGAAGTTCCCCCATATAAGTGAGTTGGGAGAGTGAAAATTTGGGCTTTTGACCAGGGTCAGTTTTGACCGATCCTCAGCGGAGCAAGATAGAGACATGGGACCTTGTCCTACCCCCCCATTTGTGTGCACCCCGTGTCCAACGGTACCACCCTTGAGTCTCTAGGACATAGGGTTCTGGAGTTATGAGCATTTGAAGTTCCCCCATATAAGTGAGTTGGGAGAGTGAAAATTTGCCCAAGTGTGAGAGGCCAAAAGTGTTCCCCCAGAAAGTGTTTAGGAACACATTTCAGAGCCCTACGAGTGGTTTGGACCCCCCTTTTTGTGGTACTTTTTGTCAAGTTGAAGTTGGTGTTTACGGTTGTTAAGTGTACAGGGCTTGGAGTTTTAACCAGGGTCAGTTTTGACCGATCCTCAGCGGAGCAAGATAGAGACATGGGACCTTGTCCTACCCCCCCATTTGTGTGCACCCCGAGTCCAACGGTACCACCCTTGAGTCTCTAGGACATAGGGTTCTGGAGTTATGAGCATTTGAAGTTCCCCCATATAAGTGAGTTGGGAGAGTGAAAATTTGGGCTTTTGACCAGGGTCAGTTTTGACCGATCCTCAGCGGAGCAAGATAGAGACATGGGACCTTGTCCTACCCCCCCCATTTGTGTGCACCCCGAGTCCAACGGTACCACCCTTGAGTCTCTAGGACATAGGGTTCTGGAGTTATGAGCATTTGAAGTTCCCCCATATAAGTGAGTTGGGAGAGTGAAAATTGGGGTTTTTAATCAGGATCAGTTTTGACCGATCCTCAGCGGAGCAAGATAGAGACATGGGACCTTGTCCTACCCCCCCATTTGTGTGCACCCCGAGTCCAACGGTACCACCCTTGAGTCTCTAGGACATAGGGTTCTGGAGTTATGAGGATTTGAAGTTCCCCCATATAAGTGAGTTGGGAGAGTGAAAATTGGGGTTTTTAATCAGGATCAGTTTTGACCGATCCTCAGCGGAGCAAGATAGAGACATGGGACCTTGTCCTACCCCCCCATTTGTGTGCACCCCGAGTCCAACGGTACCACCCTTGAGTCTCTAGGACATAGGGTTCTGGAGTTATGAGCATTTGAAGTTCCCCCATATAAGTGAGTTGGGAGAGTGAAAATTTGCCCAAGTGTGAGAGGCCAAAAGTGTTCCCCCAGAAAGTGTTTAGGAACACATTTCAGAGCCCTACGAGTGGTTTGGACCCCCCTTTTTGTGGTACTTTTTGTCAAGTTGAAGTTGGTGTTTACGGTTGTTAAGAGTGTACAGGGCTTGGAGTTTTAAACAGGGTCAGTTTTGACCGATCCTCAGCGGAGCAAGATAGAGACATGGGACCTTGTCCTACCCCCCCCCCATTTGTGTGCACCCCGAGTCCAACGGTACCACCCTTGAGTCTCTAGGACATAGGGTTCTGGAGTTATGAGCATTTGAAGTTCCCCCATATAAGTGAGTTGGGAGAGTGAAAATTGGGGTTTTTAATCAGGATCAGTTTTGACCGATCCTCAGCGGAGCAAGATAGAGACATGGGACCTTGTCCTACCCCCCCATTTGTGTGCACCCCGAGTCCAACGGTACCACCCTTGAGTCTCTAGGACATAGGGTTCTGGAGTTAGGAGCATTTGAAGTTCCCCCATATAAGTGAGTTGGGAGAGTGAAAATTTGGGCTTTTGATCAGGGTCAGTTTTGACCGATCCTCAGCGGAGCAAGATAGAGACATGGGACCTTGTCCTACCCCCCCATTTGTGTGCACCCCGAGTCCAACGGTACCACCCTTGAGTCTCTAGGACATAGGGTTCTGGAGTTAGGAGCATTTGAAGTTCCCCCATATAAGTGAGTTGGGAGAGTGAAAATTGGGGTTTTTAATCAGGATCAGTTTTGACCGATCCTCAGCGGAGCAAGATAGAGACATGGGACCTTGTCCTACCCCCGCATTTGTGTGCACCCCGAGTCCAACGGTACCACCCTTGAGTTTATAGGACATAGGGTTCTTGAGTTATGAGCATTTGAAGTTCCCCCATATAAGTGAGTTGGGAGAGTGAAAATTTGGGGTTTTAATCAGGGTCAGGTTTGACCGATCCTCAGCGGAGCAAGATAGAGACATGGGACCTTGTCCTACCCCCCCATTTGTGTGCACCCCGAGTCCAACGGTACCACCCTTGAGTCTCTAGGACATAGGGTTCTGGAGTTATGAGCATTTGAAGTTCCCCCATATAAGTGAGTTGGGAGAGTGAAAATTTGCCCAAGTGTGAGAGGCCAAAAGTGTTCCCCCAGAAAGTGTTTAGGAACACATTTCAGAGCCCTACGAGTGGTTTGGACCCCCCTTTTTGTGGTACTTTTTGTCAAGTTGAAGTTGGTGTTTACGGTTGTTAAGAGTGTACAGGGCTTGGAGTTTTAAACAGGGTCAGTTTTGACCGATCCTCAGCGGAGCAAGATAGAGACATGGGACCTTGTCCTACCCCCCCCATTTGTGTGCACCCCGAGTCCAACGGTACCACCCTTGAGTCTCTAGGACATAGGGTTCTGGAGTTATGAGCATTTGAAGTTCCCCCATATAAGTGAGTTGGGAGAGTGAAAATTGGGGTTTTTAATCAGGATCAGTTTTGACCGATCCTCAGCGGAGCAAGATAGAGACATGGGACCTTGTCCTACCCCCCCATTTGTGTGCACCCCGAGTCCAACGGTACCACCCTTGAGTCTCTAGGACATAGGGTTCTGGAGTTAGGAGCATTTGAAGTTCCCCCATATAAGTGAGTTGGGAGAGTGAAAATTTGGGCTTTTGACCAGGGTCAGTTTTGACCGATCCTCAGCGGAGCAAGATAGAGACATGGGACCTTGTCCTACCCCCCCATTTGTGTGCACCCCGAGTCCAACGGTACCACCCTTGAGTCTCTAGGACATAGGGTTCTGGAGTTATGAGCATTTGAAGTTCCCCCATATAAGTGAGTTGGGAGAGTGAAAATTGGGGTTTTTAATCAGGATCAGTTTTGACCGATCCTCAGCGGAGCAAGATAGAGACATGGGACCTTGTCCTACCCCCGCATTTGTGTGCACCCCGAGTCCAACGGTACCACCCTTGAGTTTATAGGACATAGGGTTCTTGAGTTATGAGCATTTGAAGTTCCCCCATATAAGTGAGTTGGGAGAGTGAAAATTTGGGGTTTTAATCAGGGTCAGGTTTGACCGATCCTCAGCGGAGCAAGATAGAGACATGGGACCTTGTCCTACCCCCCCATTTGTGTGCACCCCGAGTCCAACGGTACCACCCTTGAGTCTCTAGGACATAGGGTTCTGGAGTTATGAGCATTTGAAGTTCCCCCATATAAGTGAGTTGGGAGAGTGAAAATTTGCCCAAGTGTGAGAGGCCAAAAGTGTTCCCCCAGAAAGTGTTTAGGAACACATTTCAGAGCCCTACGAGTGGTTTGGACCCCCCTTTTTGTGGTACTTTTTGTCAAGTTGAAGTTGGTGTTTACGGTTGTTAAGAGTGTACAGGGCTTGGAGTTTTAAACAGGGTCAGTTTTGACCGATCCTCAGCGGAGCAAGATAGAGACATGGGACCTATTCATACCCCCCCCCATTTGTGTGCACCCCGAGTCCAACGGTACCACCCTTGAGTCTCTAGGACATAGGGTTCTTGAGTTATGAGCATTTGAAGTTCCCCCATATAAGTGAGTTGGGAGAGTGAAAATTTGCCCAAGTGTGAGAGGCCAAAAGTGTTCCCCCAGAAAGTGTTTAGGAACACATTTCAGAGCCCTACGAGTGGTTTGGACCCCCCTTTTTGTGGTACTTTTTGTCAAGTTGAAGTTGGTGTTTACGGTTGTTAAGAGTGTACAGGGCTTGGAGTTTTAACCAGGGTCAGTTTTGACCGATCCTCAGCGGAGCAAGATAGAGACATGGGACCTTGTCCTACCCCCCCATTTGTGTGCACCCCGAGTCCAACGGTACCACCCTTGAGTCTCTAGGACATAGGGTTCTGGAGTTATGAGCATTTGAAGTTCCCCCATATAAGTGAGTTGGGAGAGTGAAAATTGGGGTTTTTAATCAGGATCAGTTTTGACCGATCCTCAGCGGAGCAAGATAGAGACATGGGACCTTGTCCTACCCCCCCATTTGTGTGCACCCCGAGTCCAACGGTACCACCCTTGAGTCTCTAGGACATAGGGTTCTGGAGTTATGAGCATTTGAAGTTCCCCCATATAAGTGAGTTGGGAAAGTGAAAATTGGGGTTTTTAATCAGGATCAGTTTTGACTGATCCTCAGCGGAGCAAGATAGAGACATGGGACCTTGTCCTATCCCCCCATTTGTGTGCACCCCGAGTCCAACGGTACCACCCTTGAGTTTATAGGACATAGGGTTCTTGAGTTATGAGCATTTGAAGTTCCCCCATATAAGTGAGTTGGGAGAGTGAAAATTTGGGGTTTTAATCAGGGTCAGGTTTGACCGATCCTCAGCGGAGCAAGATAGAGACATGGGACCTTGTCCTACCCCCCCATTTGTGTGCACCCCGAGTCCAACGGTACCACCCTTGAGTCTCTAGGACATAGGGTTCTGGAGTTATGAGCATTTGAAGTTCCCCCATATAAGTGAGTTGGGAGAGTGAAAATTTGCCCAAGTGTGAGAGGCCAAAAGTGTTCCCCCAGAAAGTGTTTAGGAACACATTTCAGAGCCCTACGAGTGGTTTGGACCCCCCTTTTTGTGGTACTTTTTGTCAAGTTGAAGTTGGTGTTTACGGTTGTTAAGAGTGTACAGGGCTTGGAGTTTTAACCAGGGTCAGTTTTGACCGATCCTCAGCGGAGCAAGATAGAGACATGGGACCTTGTCCTACCCCCCCATTTGTGTGCACCCCGAGTCCAACGGTACCACCCTTGAGTCTCTAGGACATAGGGTTCTGGAGTTATGAGCATTTGAAGTTCCCCCATATAAGTGAGTTGGGAGAGTGAAAATTTGCCCAAGTGTGAGAGGCCAAAAGTGTTCCCCCAGAAAGTGTTTAGGAACACATTTCAGAGCCCTACGAGTGGTTTGGACCCCCCTTTTTGTGGTACTTTTTGTCAAGTTGAAGTTGGTGTTTACGGTTGTTAAGAGTGTACAGGGCTTGGAGTTTTAAACAGGGTCAGTTTTGACCGATCCTCAGCGGAGCAAGATAGAGACATGGGACCTTGTCCTACCCCCCCATTTGTGTGCACCCCGAGTCCAACGGTACCACCCTTGAGTCTCTAGGACATAGGGTTCTGGAGTTATGAGCATTTGAAGTTCCCCCATATAAGTGAGTTGGGAGAGTGAAAATTGGGGTTTTTTATCAGGATCAGTTTTGACTGATCCTCAGCGGAGCAAGATAGAGACATGGGACCTTGTCCTACCCCCCCATTTGTGTGCACCCCGAGTCCAACGGTACCACCCTTGAGTCTATAGGACATAGGGTTCTTGAGTTATGAGCATTTGAAGTTCCCCCATATAAGTGAGTTGGGAGAGTGAAAATTGGGGTTTTTAATCAGGATCAGTTTTGACCGATCCTCAGCGGAGCAAGATAGAGACATGGGACCTTGTCCTACCCCCCCATTTGTGTGCACCCCGAGTCCAACGGTACCACCCTTGAGTCTATAGGACATAGGGTTCTTGAGTTATGAGCATTTGAAGTTCCCCCATATAAGTGAGTTGGGAGAGTGAAAATTTGGGGTTTTAACCAGGGTCAGTTTTGACCGATCCTCAGCGGAGCAAGATAGAGACATGGGACCTTGTCCTACCCCCCCATTTGTGTGCACCCCGAGTCCAACGGTACCACCCTTGAGTCTCTAGGACATAGGGTTCTGGAGTTATGAGCATTTGAAGTTCCCCCATATAAGTGAGTTGGGAGAGTGAAAATTTGCCCAAGTGTGAGAGGCCAAAAGTGTTCCCCCAGAAAGTGTTTAGGAACACATTTCAGAGCCCTACGAGTGGTTTGGACTCCCCTTTTTGTGGTACTTTTTGTCAAGTTGAAGTTGGTGTTTACGGTTGTTAAGAGTGTACAGGGCTTGGAGTTTTAACCAGGGTCAGTTTTGACCGATCCTCAGCGGAGCAAGATAGAGACATGGGACCTTGTCCTACCCCCCCATTTGTGTGCACCCCGAGTCCAACGGTACCACCCTTGAGTCTCTAGGACATAGGGTTCTGGAGTTAGGAGCATTTGAAGTTCCCCCATATAAGTGAGTTGGGAGAGTGAAAATTTGGGCTTTTGACCAGGGTCAGTTTTGACCGATCCTCAGCGGAGCAAGATAGAGACATGGGACCTTGTCCTACCCCCCCATTTGTGTGCACCCCGAGTCCAACGGTACCACCCTTGAGTCTCTAGGACATAGGGTTCTGGAGTTAGGAGCATTTGAAGTTCCCCCATATAAGTGAGTTGGGAGAGTGAAAATTTGGGCTTTTGACCAGGGTCAGTTTTGACCGATCCTCAGCGGAGCAAGATAGAGACATGGGACCTTGTCCTACCCCCCCATTTGTGTGCACCCCGAGTCCAACGGTACCACCCTTGAGTCTCTAGGACATAGGGTTCTGGAGTTAGGAGCATTTGAAGTTCCCCCATATAAGTGAGTTGGGAGAGTGAAAATTTGGGCTTTTGACCAGGGTCAGTTTTGACCGATCCTCAGCGGAGCAAGATAGAGACATGGGACCTTGTCCTACCCCCCCATTTGTGTGCACCCCGAGTCCAACGGTACCACCCTTGAGTCTCTAGGACATAGGGTTCTGGAGTTATGAGCATTTGAAGTTCCCCCATATAAGTGAGTTGGGAGAGTGAAAATTGGGGTTTTTAATCAGGATCAGTTTTGACTGATCCTCAGCGGAGCAAGATAGAGACATGGGACCTTGTCCTAGCCCCCCATTTGTGTGCACCCCGAGTCCAACGGTACCACCCTTGAGTCTCTAGGACATAGGGTTCTGGAGTTATGAGCATTTGAAGTTCCCCCATATAAGTGAGTTGGGAGAGTGAAAATTTGCGGTTTTAACCAGGGTCAGTTTTGACCGATCCTCAGCGGAGCAAGATAGAGACATGGGACCTTGTCCTACCCCCCCATTTGTGTGCACCCCGAGTCCAACGGTACCACCCTTGAGTCTCTAGGACATAGGGTTCTGGAGTTATGAGCATTTGAAGTTCCCCCATATAAGTGAGTTGGGAGAGTGAAAATTGGGGTTTTTAATCAGGATCAGTTTTGACCGATCCTCAGCGGAGCAAGATAGAGACATGGGACCTTGTCCTACCCCCCCATTTGTGTGCACCCCGAGTCCAACGGTACCACCCTTGAGTCTCTAGGACATAGGGTTCTGGAGTTATGAGCATTTGAAGTTCCCCCATATAAGTGAGTTGGGAGAGTGAAAATTGGGGTTTTTAATCAGGATCAGTTTTGACTGATCCTCAGCGGAGCAAGATAGAGACATGGGACCTTGTCCTATCCCCCCATTTGTGTGCACCCCGAGTCCAACGGTACCACCCTTGAGTTTATAGGACATAGGGTTCTTGAGTTATGAGCATTTGAAGTTCCCCCATATAAGTGAGTTGGGAGAGTGAAAATTTGGGGTTTTAATCAGGGTCAGGTTTGACCGATCCTCAGCGGAGCAAGATAGAGACATGGGACCTTGTCCTACCCCCCCATTTGTGTGCACCCCGAGTCCAACGGTACCACCCTTGAGTCTCTAGGACATAGGGTTCTGGAGTTATGAGCATTTGAAGTTCCCCCATATAAGTGAGTTGGGAGAGTGAAAATTTGCCCAAGTGTGAGAGGCCAAAAGTGTTCCCCCAGAAAGTGTTTAGGAACACATTTCAGAGCCCTACGAGTGGTTTGGAACCCCCTTTTTGTGGTACTTTTTGTCAAGTTGAAGTTGGTGTTTACGGTTGTTAAGAGTGTACAGGGCTTGGAGTTTTAAACAGGGTCAGTTTTGACCGATCCTCAGCGGAGCAAGATAGAGACATGGGACCTTGTCATACCCCCCCATTTGTGTGCACCCCGAGTCCAACGGTACCACCCTTGAGTCTCTAGGACATAGGGTTCTGGAGTTATGAGCATTTGAAGTTCCCCCATATAAGCGAGTTGGGAGAGTGAAAATTGGGGTTTTTAATCAGGATCAGTTTTGACCGATCCTCAGCGGAGCAAGATAGAGACATGGGACCTTGTCCTACCCCCCCATTTGTGTGCACCCCGAGTCCAACGGTACCACCCTTGAGTCTCTAGGACATAGGGTTCTGGAGTTATGAGCATTTGAAGTTCCCCCATATAAGTGAGTTGGGAGGGTGAAAATTTGCCCAAGTGTGAGAGGCCAAAAGTGTTCCCCCAGAAAGTGTTTAGGAACACATTTCAGAGCCCTACGAGTGGTTTGGACCCCCCTTTTTGTGGTACTTTTTGTCAAGTTGAAGTTGGTGTTTACGGTTGTTAAGAGTGTACAGGGCTTGGAGTTTTAACCAGGGTCAGTTTTGACCGATCCTCAGCGGAGCAAGATAGAGACATGGGACCTTGTCCTACCCCCCCATTTGTGTGCACCCCGAGTCCAACGGTACCACCCTTGAGTCTCTAGGACATAGGGTTCTGGAGTTATGAGCATTTGAAGTTCCCCCATATAAGTGAGTTGGGAGAGTGAAAATTTGGGCTTTTGACCAGGGTCAGTTTTGACCGATCCTCAGCGGAGCAAGATAGAGACATGGGACCTTGTCCTACCCCCCCATTTGTGTGCACCCCGTGTCCAACGGTACCACCCTTGAGTCTCTAGGACATAGGGTTCTGGAGTTATGAGCATTTGAAGTTCCCCCATATAAGTGAGTTGGGAGAGTGAAAATTTGCCCAAGTGTGAGAGGCCAAAAGTGTTCCCCCAGAAAGTGTTTAGGAACACATTTCAGAGCCCTACGAGTGGTTTGGACCCCCCTTTTTGTGGTACTTTTTGTCAAGTTGAAGTTGGTGTTTACGGTTGTTAAGTGTACAGGGCTTGGAGTTTTAACCAGGGTCAGTTTTGACCGATCCTCAGCGGAGCAAGATAGAGACATGGGACCTTGTCCTACCCCCCCATTTGTGTGCACCCCGAGTCCAACGGTACCACCCTTGAGTCTCTAGGACATAGGGTTCTGGAGTTATGAGCATTTGAAGTTCCCCCATATAAGTGAGTTGGGAGAGTGAAAATTGGGGTTTTTAATCAGGATCAGTTTTGACCGATCCTCAGCGGAGCAAGATAGAGACATGGGACCTTGTCCTACCCCCGCATTTGTGTGCACCCCGAGTCCAACGGTACCACCCTTGAGTTTATAGGACATAGGGTTCTTGAGTTATGAGCATTTGAAGTTCCCCCATATAAGTGAGTTGGGAGAGTGAAAATTTGGGGTTTTAATCAGGGTCAGGTTTGACCGATCCTCAGCGGAGCAAGATAGAGACATGGGACCTTGTCCTACCCCCCCATTTGTGTGCACCCCGAGTCCAACGGTACCACCCTTGAGTCTCTAGGACATAGGGTTCTGGAGTTATGAGCATTTGAAGTTCCCCCATATAAGTGAGTTGGGAGAGTGAAAATTTGCCCAAGTGTGAGAGGCCAAAAGTGTTCCCCCAGAAAGTGTTTAGGAACACATTTCAGAGCCCTACGAGTGGTTTGGACCCCCCTTTTTGTGGTACTTTTTGTCAAGTTGAAGTTGGTGTTTACGGTTGTTAAGAGTGTACAGGGCTTGGAGTTTTAAACAGGGTCAGTTTTGACCGATCCTCAGCGGAGCAAGATAGAGACATGGGACCTTGTCCTACCCCCCCCCATTTGTGTGCACCCCGAGTCCAACGGTACCACCCTTGAGTCTCTAGGACATAGGGTTCTGGAGTTATGAGCATTTGAAGTTCCCCCATATAAGTGAGTTGGGAGAGTGAAAATTGGGGTTTTTAATCAGGATCAGTTTTGACCGATCCTCAGCGGAGCAAGATAGAGACATGGGACCTTGTCCTACCCCCCCATTTGTGTGCACCCCGAGTCCAACGGTACCACCCTTGAGTCTCTAGGACATAGGGTTCTGGAGTTAGGAGCATTTGAAGTTCCCCCATATAAGTGAGTTGGGAGAGTGAAAATTTGGGCTTTTGACCAGGGTCAGTTTTGACCGATCCTCAGCGGAGCAAGATAGAGACATGGGACCTTGTCCTACCCCCCCATTTGTGTGCACCCCGAGTCCAACGGTACCACCCTTGAGTCTCTAGGACATAGGGTTCTGGAGTTATGAGCATTTGAAGTTCCCCCATATAAGTGAGTTGGGAGAGTGAAAATTGGGGTTTTTAATCAGGATCAGTTTTGACCGATCCTCAGCGGAGCAAGATAGAGACATGGGACCTTGTCCTACCCCCGCATTTGTGTGCACCCCGAGTCCAACGGTACCACCCTTGAGTTTATAGGACATAGGGTTCTTGAGTTATGAGCATTTGAAGTTCCCCCATATAAGTGAGTTGGGAGAGTGAAAATTTGGGGTTTTAATCAGGGTCAGGTTTGACCGATCCTCAGCGGAGCAAGATAGAGACATGGGACCTTGTCCTACCCCCCCATTTGTGTGCACCCCGAGTCCAACGGTACCACCCTTGAGTCTCTAGGACATAGGGTTCTGGAGTTATGAGCATTTGAAGTTCCCCCATATAAGTGAGTTGGGAGAGTGAAAATTTGCCCAAGTGTGAGAGGCCAAAAGTGTTCCCCCAGAAAGTGTTTAGGAACACATTTCAGAGCCCTACGAGTGGTTTGGACCCCCCTTTTTGTGGTACTTTTTGTCAAGTTGAAGTTGGTGTTTACGGTTGTTAAGAGTGTACAGGGCTTGGAGTTTTAAACAGGGTCAGTTTTGACCGATCCTCAGCGGAGCAAGATAGAGACATGGGACCTATTCATACCCCCCCCATTTGTGTGCACCCCGAGTCCAACGGTACCACCCTTGAGTCTCTAGGACATAGGGTTCTTGAGTTATGAGCATTTGAAGTTCCCCCATATAAGTGAGTTGGGAGAGTGAAAATTTGCCCAAGTGTGAGAGGCCAAAAGTGTTCCCCCAGAAAGTGTTTAGGAACACATTTCAGAGCCCTACGAGTGGTTTGGACCCCCCTTTTTGTGGTACTTTTTGTCAAGTTGAAGTTGGTGTTTACGGTTGTTAAGAGTGTACAGGGCTTGGAGTTTTAACCAGGGTCAGTTTTGACCGATCCTCAGCGGAGCAAGATAGAGACATGGGACCTTGTCCTACCCCCCCATTTGTGTGCACCCCGAGTCCAACGGTACCACCCTTGAGTCTCTAGGACATAGGGTTCTGGAGTTATGAGCATTTGAAGTTCCCCCATATAAGTGAGTTGGGAGAGTGAAAATTGGGGTTTTTAATCAGGATCAGTTTTGACCGATCCTCAGCGGAGCAAGATAGAGACATGGGACCTTGTCCTACCCCCGCATTTGTGTGCACCCCGAGTCCAACGGTACCACCCTTGAGTCTCTAGGACATAGGGTTCTGGAGTTATGAGCATTTGAAGTTCCCCCATATAAGTGAGTTGGGAAAGTGAAAATTGGGGTTTTTAATCAGGATCAGTTTTGACTGATCCTCAGCGGAGCAAGATAGAGACATGGGACCTTGTCCTATCCCCCCATTTGTGTGCACCCCGAGTCCAACGGTACCACCCTTGAGTTTATAGGACATAGGGTTCTTGAGTTATGAGCATTTGAAGTTCCCCCATATAAGTGAGTTGGGAGAGTGAAAATTTGGGGTTTTAATCAGGGTCAGGTTTGACCGATCCTCAGCGGAGCAAGATAGAGACATGGGACCTTGTCCTACCCCCCCATTTGTGTGCACCCCGAGTCCAACGGTACCACCCTTGAGTCTCTAGGACATAGGGTTCTGGAGTTATGAGCATTTGAAGTTCCCCCATATAAGTGAGTTGGGAGAGTGAAAATTTGCCCAAGTGTGAGAGGCCAAAAGTGTTCCCCCAGAAAGTGTTTAGGAACACATTTCAGAGCCCTACGAGTGGTTTGGACCCCCCTTTTTGTGGTACTTTTTGTCAAGTTGAAGTTGGTGTTTACGGTTGTTAAGAGTGTACAGGGCTTGGAGTTTTAACCAGGGTCAGTTTTGACCGATCCTCAGCGGAGCAAGATAGAGACATGGGACCTTGTCCTACCCCCCCATTTGTGTGCACCCCGAGTCCAACGGTACCACCCTTGAGTCTCTAGGACATAGGGTTCTGGAGTTATGAGCATTTGAAGTTCCCCCATATAAGTGAGTTGGGAGAGTGAAAATTTGCCCAAGTGTGAGAGGCCAAAAGTGTTCCCCCAGAAAGTGTTTAGGAACACATTTCAGAGCCCTACGAGTGGTTTGGACCCCCCTTTTTGTGGTACTTTTTGTCAAGTTGAAGTTGGTGTTTACGGTTGTTAAGAGTGTACAGGGCTTGGAGTTTTAAACAGGGTCAGTTTTGACCGATCCTCAGCGGAGCAAGATAGAGACATGGGACCTTGTCCTACCCCCCCATTTGTGTGCACCCCGAGTCCAACGGTACCACCCTTGAGTCTCTAGGACATAGGGTTCTGGAGTTATGAGCATTTGAAGTTCCCCCATATAAGTGAGTTGGGAGAGTGAAAATTGGGGTTTTTTATCAGGATCAGTTTTGACTGATCCTCAGCGGAGCAAGATAGAGACATGGGACCTTGTCCTACCCCCCCATTTGTGTGCACCCCGAGTCCAACGGTACCACCCTTGAGTCTATAGGACATAGGGTTCTTGAGTTATGAGCATTTGAAGTTCCCCCATATAAGTGAGTTGGGAGAGTGAAAATTGGGGTTTTTAATCAGGATCAGTTTTGACCGATCCTCAGCGGAGCAAGATAGAGACATGGGACCTTGTCCTACCCCCCCATTTGTGTGCACCCCGAGTCCAACGGTACCACCCTTGAGTCTATAGGACATAGGGTTCTTGAGTTATGAGCATTTGAAGTTCCCCCATATAAGTGAGTTGGGAGAGTGAAAATTTGGGGTTTTAACCAGGGTCAGTTTTGACCGATCCTCAGCGGAGCAAGATAGAGACATGGGACCTTGTCCTACCCCCCCATTTGTGTGCACCCCGAGTCCAACGGTACCACCCTTGAGTCTCTAGGACATAGGGTTCTGGAGTTATGAGCATTTGAAGTTCCCCCATATAAGTGAGTTGGGAGAGTGAAAATTTGCCCAAGTGTGAGAGGCCAAAAGTGTTCCCCCAGAAAGTGTTTAGGAACACATTTCAGAGCCCTACGAGTGGTTTGGACTCCCCTTTTTGTGGTACTTTTTGTCAAGTTGAAGTTGGTGTTTACGGTTGTTAAGAGTGTACAGGGCTTGGAGTTTTAACCAGGGTCAGTTTTGACCGATCCTCAGCGGAGCAAGATAGAGACATGGGACCTTGTCCTACCCCCTCATTTGTGTGCACCCCGAGTCCAACGGTACCACCCTTGAGTCTCTAGGACATAGGGTTCTGGAGTTATGAGCATTTGAAGTTCCCCCATATAAGTGAGTTGGGAGAGTGAAAATTGGGGTTTTTAATCAGGATCAGTTTTGACCGATCCTCAGCGCAGCAAGATAGAGACATGGGACCTTGTCCTACCCCCCCATTTGTGTGCACCCCGAGTCCAACGGTACCACCCTTGAGTCTCTAGGACATAGGGTTCTGGAGTTATGAGCATTTGAAGTTCCCCCATATAAGTGAGTTGGGAGAGTGAAAATTTGCCCAAGTGTGAGAGGCCAAAAGTGTTCCCCAAGAAAGTGTTTAGGAACACATTTCAGAGCCCTACGAGTGGTTTGGACCCCCCTTTTTGTGGTACTTTTTGTCAAGTTGAAGTTGGTGTTTACGGTTGTTAAGAGTGTACAGGGCTTGGAGTTTTAACCAGGGTCAGTTTTGACCGATCCTCAGCGGAGCAAGATAGAGACATGGGACCTTGTCCTACCCCCCCATTTGTGTGCACCCCGAGTCCAACGGTACCACCCTTGAGTCTATAGGACATAGGGTTCTTGAATTATGAGCATTTGAAGTTTCCCCATATAAGTGAGTTGGGAGAGTGAAAATTTGGGGTTTTAACCAGGGTCAGTTTTGACCGATCCTCAGCGGAGCAAGATAGAGACATGGGACCTATTCCTACCCCCCCATTTGTGTGCACCCCAAGTCCAACGGTACCACCCTTGAGTCTCTAGGACATAGGGTTCTGGAGTTATGAGCATTTGAAGTTCCCCCATATAAGTGAGTTGGGAGAGTGAAAATTTGCCCGTGTGAGAGGCCAAAAGTGTTCCCCCAGAAAGTGTTTAGGAACACATTTCAGAGCCCTACGAGTGGTTTGGACCCCCCTTTTTGTGGTACTTTTTGTCAAGTTGAAGTTGGTGTTTACGGTTGTTAAGAGTGTACAGGGCTTGGAGTTTTAACCAGGGTCAGTTTTGACCGATCCTCAGCGGAGCAAGATAGAGACATGGGACCTTGTCCTACCCCCCCATTTGTGTGCACCCCGAGTCCAACGGTACCACCCTTGAGTCTATAGGACATAGGGTTCTTGAATTATGAGCATTTGAAGTTTCCCCATATAAGTGAGTTGGGAGAGTGAAAATTTGGGGTTTTAACCAGGGTCAGTTTTGACCGATCCTCAGCGGAGCAAGATAGAGACATGGGACCTATTCCTACCCCCCCATTTGTGTGCACCCCGAGTCCAACGGTACCACCCTTGAGTCTCTAGGACATAGGGTTCTGGAGTTATGAGCATTTGAAGTTCCCCCATATAAGTGAGTTGGGAGAGTGAAAATTTGCCCAAGTGTGAGAGGCCAAAAGTGTTCCCCCAGAAAGTGTTTAGGAACACATTTCAGAGCCCTACGAGTGGTTTGGACCCCCCTTTTTGTGGTACTTTTTGTCAAGTTGAAGTTGGTGTTTACGGTTGTTAAGAGTGTACAGGGCTTGGAGTTTTAACCAGGGTCAGTTTTGACCGATCCTCAGCGGAGCAAGATAGAGACATGGGACCTTGTCCTACCCCCCCATTTGTGTGCACCCCGAGTCCAACGGTACCACCCTTGAGTCTCTAGGACATAGGGTTCTGGAGTTATGAGCATTTGAAGTTCCCCCATATAAGTGAGTTGGGAGAGTGAAAATTGGGGTTTTTAATCAGGATCAGTTTTGACTGATCCTCAGCGGAGCAAGATAGAGACATGGGACCTTGTCCTATCCCCCCATTTGTGTGCACCCCGAGTCCAACGGTACCACCCTTGAGTTTATAGGACATAGGGTTCTTGAGTTATGAGCATTTGAAGTTCCCCCATATAAGTGAGTTGGGAGAGTGAAAATTTGGGGTTTTAATCAGGGTCAGGTTTGACCGATCCTCAGCGGAGCAAGATAGAGACATGGGACCTTGTCCTACCCCCCCATTTGTGTGCACCCCGAGTCCAACGGTACCACCCTTGAGTCTCTAGGACATAGGGTTCTGGAGTTATGAGCATTTGAAGTTCCCCCATATAAGTGAGTTGGGAGAGTGAAAATTTGCCCAAGTGTGAGAGGCCAAAAGTGTTCCCCCAGAAAGTGTTTAGGAACACATTTCAGAGCCCTACGAGTGGTTTGGACCCCCCTTTTTGTGGTACTTTTTGTCAAGTTGAAGTTGGTGTTTACGGTTGTTAAGAGTGTACAGGGCTTGGAGTTTTAAACAGGGTCAGTTTTGACCGATCCTCAGCGGAGCAAGATAGAGACATGGGACCTTGTCCTACCCCCCCCCATTTGTGTGCACCCCGAGTCCAACGGTACCACCCTTGAGTCTCTAGGACATAGGGTTCTGGAGTTATGAGCATTTGAAGTTCCCCCATATAAGTGAGTTGGGAGAGTGAAAATTGGGGTTTTTAATCAGGATCAGTTTTGACCGATCCTCAGCGGAGCAAGATAGAGACATGGGACCTTGTCCTACCCCCCCATTTGTGTGCACCCCGAGTCCAACGGTACCACCCTTGAGTCTCTAGGACATAGGGTTCTGGAGTTAGGAGCATTTGAAGTTCCCCCATATAAGTGAGTTGGGAGAGTGAAAATTTGGGCTTTTGACCAGGGTCAGTTTTGACCGATCCTCAGCGGAGCAAGATAGAGACATGGGACCTTGTCCTACCCCCCCATTTGTGTGCACCCCGAGTCCAACGGTACCACCCTTGAGTCTCTAGGACATAGGGTTCTGGAGTTATGAGCATTTGAAGTTCCCCCATATAAGTGAGTTGGGAGAGTGAAAATTGGGGTTTTTAATCAGGATCAGTTTTGACCGATCCTCAGCGGAGCAAGATAGAGACATGGGACCTTGTCCTACCCCCGCATTTGTGTGCACCCCGAGTCCAACGGTACCACCCTTGAGTTTATAGGACATAGGGTTCTTGAGTTATGAGCATTTGAAGTTCCCCCATATAAGTGAGTTGGGAGAGTGAAAATTTGGGGTTTTAATCAGGGTCAGGTTTGACCGATCCTCAGCGGAGCAAGATAGAGACATGGGACCTTGTCCTACCCCCCCATTTGTGTGCACCCCGAGTCCAACGGTACCACCCTTGAGTCTCTAGGACATAGGGTTCTGGAGTTATGAGCATTTGAAGTTCCCCCATATAAGTGAGTTGGGAGAGTGAAAATTTGCCCAAGTGTGAGAGGCCAAAAGTGTTCCCCCAGAAAGTGTTTAGGAACACATTTCAGAGCCCTACGAGTGGTTTGGACCCCCCTTTTTGTGGTACTTTTTGTCAAGTTGAAGTTGGTGTTTACGGTTGTTAAGAGTGTACAGGGCTTGGAGTTTTAAACAGGGTCAGTTTTGACCGATCCTCAGCGGAGCAAGATAGAGACATGGGACCTATTCATACCCCCCCCATTTGTGTGCACCCCGAGTCCAACGGTACCACCCTTGAGTCTCTAGGACATAGGGTTCTTGAGTTATGAGCATTTGAAGTTCCCCCATATAAGTGAGTTGGGAGAGTGAAAATTTGCCCAAGTGTGAGAGGCCAAAAGTGTTCCCCCAGAAAGTGTTTAGGAACACATTTCAGAGCCCTACGAGTGGTTTGGACCCCCCTTTTTGTGGTACTTTTTGTCAAGTTGAAGTTGGTGTTTACGGTTGTTAAGAGTGTACAGGGCTTGGAGTTTTAACCAGGGTCAGTTTTGACCGATCCTCAGCGGAGCAAGATAGAGACATGGGACCTTGTCCTACCCCCCCATTTGTGTGCACCCCGAGTCCAACGGTACCACCCTTGAGTCTCTAGGACATAGGGTTCTGGAGTTATGAGCATTTGAAGTTCCCCCATATAAGTGAGTTGGGAGAGTGAAAATTGGGGTTTTTAATCAGGATCAGTTTTGACCGATCCTCAGCGGAGCAAGATAGAGACATGGGACCTTGTCCTACCCCCGCATTTGTGTGCACCCCGAGTCCAACGGTACCACCCTTGAGTCTCTAGGACATAGGGTTCTGGAGTTATGAGCATTTGAAGTTCCCCCATATAAGTGAGTTGGGAAAGTGAAAATTGGGGTTTTTAATCAGGATCAGTTTTGACTGATCCTCAGCGGAGCAAGATAGAGACATGGGACCTTGTCCTATCCCCCCATTTGTGTGCACCCCGAGTCCAACGGTACCACCCTTGAGTTTATAGGACATAGGGTTCTTGAGTTATGAGCATTTGAAGTTCCCCCATATAAGTGAGTTGGGAGAGTGAAAATTTGGGGTTTTAATCAGGGTCAGGTTTGACCGATCCTCAGCGGAGCAAGATAGAGACATGGGACCTTGTCCTACCCCCCCATTTGTGTGCACCCCGAGTCCAACGGTACCACCCTTGAGTCTCTAGGACATAGGGTTCTGGAGTTATGAGCATTTGAAGTTCCCCCATATAAGTGAGTTGGGAGAGTGAAAATTTGCCCAAGTGTGAGAGGCCAAAAGTGTTCCCCCAGAAAGTGTTTAGGAACACATTTCAGAGCCCTACGAGTGGTTTGGACCCCCCTTTTTGTGGTACTTTTTGTCAAGTTGAAGTTGGTGTTTACGGTTGTTAAGAGTGTACAGGGCTTGGAGTTTTAACCAGGGTCAGTTTTGACCGATCCTCAGCGGAGCAAGATAGAGACATGGGACCTTGTCCTACCCCCCCATTTGTGTGCACCCCGAGTCCAACGGTACCACCCTTGAGTCTCTAGGACATAGGGTTCTGGAGTTATGAGCATTTGAAGTTCCCCCATATAAGTGAGTTGGGAGAGTGAAAATTTGCCCAAGTGTGAGAGGCCAAAAGTGTTCCCCCAGAAAGTGTTTAGGAACACATTTCAGAGCCCTACGAGTGGTTTGGACCCCCCTTTTTGTGGTACTTTTTGTCAAGTTGAAGTTGGTGTTTACGGTTGTTAAGAGTGTACAGGGCTTGGAGTTTTAAACAGGGTCAGTTTTGACCGATCCTCAGCGGAGCAAGATAGAGACATGGGACCTTGTCCTACCCCCCCATTTGTGTGCACCCCGAGTCCAACGGTACCACCCTTGAGTCTCTAGGACATAGGGTTCTGGAGTTATGAGCATTTGAAGTTCCCCCATATAAGTGAGTTGGGAGAGTGAAAATTGGGGTTTTTTATCAGGATCAGTTTTGACTGATCCTCAGCGGAGCAAGATAGAGACATGGGACCTTGTCCTACCCCCCCATTTGTGTGCACCCCGAGTCCAACGGTACCACCCTTGAGTCTATAGGACATAGGGTTCTTGAGTTATGAGCATTTGAAGTTCCCCCATATAAGTGAGTTGGGAGAGTGAAAATTGGG
This sequence comes from Toxotes jaculatrix, assembly GCF_017976425.1. NCBI lineage: Eukaryota > Metazoa > Chordata > Actinopteri > Toxotidae > Toxotes > Toxotes jaculatrix. The sequence continues at coordinate 28,733,686 of NC_054397.1, read as the reverse complement.
GTTTTTAATCAGGATCAGTTTTGACCGATCCTCAGCGGAGCAAGATAGAGACATGGGACCTTGTCCTACCCCCCCATTTGTGTGCACCCCGAGTCCAACGGTACCACCCTTGAGTCTATAGGACATAGGGTTCTTGAGTTATGAGCATTTGAAGTTCCCCCATATAAGTGAGTTGGGAGAGTGAAAATTTGGGGTTTTAACCAGGGTCAGTTTTGACCGATCCTCAGCGGAGCAAGATAGAGACATGGGACCTTGTCCTACCCCCCCATTTGTGTGCACCCCGAGTCCAACGGTACCACCCTTGAGTCTCTAGGACATAGGGTTCTGGAGTTATGAGCATTTGAAGTTCCCCCATATAAGTGAGTTGGGAGAGTGAAAATTTGCCCAAGTGTGAGAGGCCAAAAGTGTTCCCCCAGAAAGTGTTTAGGAACACATTTCAGAGCCCTACGAGTGGTTTGGACTCCCCTTTTTGTGGTACTTTTTGTCAAGTTGAAGTTGGTGTTTACGGTTGTTAAGAGTGTACAGGGCTTGGAGTTTTAACCAGGGTCAGTTTTGACCGATCCTCAGCGGAGCAAGATAGAGACATGGGACCTTGTCCTACCCCCTCATTTGTGTGCACCCCGAGTCCAACGGTACCACCCTTGAGTCTCTAGGACATAGGGTTCTGGAGTTATGAGCATTTGAAGTTCCCCCATATAAGTGAGTTGGGAGAGTGAAAATTGGGGTTTTTAATCAGGATCAGTTTTGACCGATCCTCAGCGCAGCAAGATAGAGACATGGGACCTTGTCCTACCCCCCCATTTGTGTGCACCCCGAGTCCAACGGTACCACCCTTGAGTCTCTAGGACATAGGGTTCTGGAGTTATGAGCATTTGAAGTTCCCCCATATAAGTGAGTTGGGAGAGTGAAAATTTGCCCAAGTGTGAGAGGCCAAAAGTGTTCCCCAAGAAAGTGTTTAGGAACACATTTCAGAGCCCTACGAGTGGTTTGGACCCCCCTTTTTGTGGTACTTTTTGTCAAGTTGAAGTTGGTGTTTACGGTTGTTAAGAGTGTACAGGGCTTGGAGTTTTAACCAGGGTCAGTTTTGACCGATCCTCAGCGGAGCAAGATAGAGACATGGGACCTTGTCCTACCCCCCCATTTGTGTGCACCCCGAGTCCAACGGTACCACCCTTGAGTCTATAGGACATAGGGTTCTTGAATTATGAGCATTTGAAGTTTCCCCATATAAGTGAGTTGGGAGAGTGAAAATTTGGGGTTTTAACCAGGGTCAGTTTTGACCGATCCTCAGCGGAGCAAGATAGAGACATGGGACCTATTCCTACCCCCCCATTTGTGTGCACCCCAAGTCCAACGGTACCACCCTTGAGTCTCTAGGACATAGGGTTCTGGAGTTATGAGCATTTGAAGTTCCCCCATATAAGTGAGTTGGGAGAGTGAAAATTTGCCCGTGTGAGAGGCCAAAAGTGTTCCCCCAGAAAGTGTTTAGGAACACATTTCAGAGCCCTACGAGTGGTTTGGACCCCCCTTTTTGTGGTACTTTTTGTCAAGTTGAAGTTGGTGTTTACGGTTGTTAAGAGTGTACAGGGCTTGGAGTTTTAACCAGGGTCAGTTTTGACCGATCCTCAGCGGAGCAAGATAGAGACATGGGACCTTGTCCTACCCCCCCATTTGTGTGCACCCCGAGTCCAACGGTACCACCCTTGAGTCTATAGGACATAGGGTTCTTGAATTATGAGCATTTGAAGTTTCCCCATATAAGTGAGTTGGGAGAGTGAAAATTTGGGGTTTTAACCAGGGTCAGTTTTGACCGATCCTCAGCGGAGCAAGATAGAGACATGGGACCTATTCCTACCCCCCCATTTGTGTGCACCCCGAGTCCAACGGTACCACCCTTGAGTCTCTAGGACATAGGGTTCTGGAGTTATGAGCATTTGAAGTTCCCCCATATAAGTGAGTTGGGAGAGTGAAAATTTGCCCAAGTGTGAGAGGCCAAAAGTGTTCCCCCAGAAAGTGTTTAGGAACACATTTCAGAGCCCTACGAGTGGTTTGGACCCCCCTTTTTGTGGTACTTTTTGTCAAGTTGAAGTTGGTGTTTACGGTTGTTAAGAGTGTACAGGGCTTGGAGTTTTAACCAGGGTCAGTTTTGACCGATCCTCAGCGGAGCAAGATAGAGACATGGGACCTTGTCCTACCCCCCCATTTGTGTGCACCCCGAGTCCAACGGTACCACCCTTGAGTCTCTAGGACATAGGGTTCTGGAGTTATGAGCATTTGAAGTTCCCCCATATAAGTGAGTTGGGAGAGTGAAAATTGGGGTTTTTAATCAGGATCAGTTTTGACTGATCCTCAGCGGAGCAAGATAGAGACATGGGACCTTGTCCTATCCCCCCATTTGTGTGCACCCCGAGTCCAACGGTACCACCCTTGAGTTTATAGGACATAGGGTTCTTGAGTTATGAGCATTTGAAGTTCCCCCATATAAGTGAGTTGGGAGAGTGAAAATTTGGGGTTTTAATCAGGGTCAGGTTTGACCGATCCTCAGCGGAGCAAGATAGAGACATGGGACCTTGTCCTACCCCCCCATTTGTGTGCACCCCGAGTCCAACGGTACCACCCTTGAGTGTCTAGGACATAGGGTTCTGGAGTTATGAGCATTTGAAGTTCCCCCATATAAGTGAGTTGGGAGAGTGAAAATTTGCCCAAGTGTGAGAGGCCAAAAGTGTTCCCCCAGAAAGTGTTTAGGAACACATTTCAGAGCCCTACGAGTGGTTTGGACCCCCCTTTTTGTGGTACTTTTTGTCAAGTTGAAGTTGGTGTTTACGGTTGTTAAGAGTGTACAGGGCTTGGAGTTTTAAACAGGGTCAGTTTTGACCGATCCTCAGCGGAGCAAGATAGAGACATGGGACCTTGTCCTACCCCCCCATTTGTGTGCACCCCGAGTCCAACGGTACCACCCTTGAGTCTCTAGGACATAGGGTTCTGGAGTTATGAGCATTTGAAGTTCCCCCATATAAGTGAGTTGGGAGAGTGAAAATTGGGGTTTTTAATCAGGATCAGTTTTGACTGATCCTCAGCGGAGCAAGATAGAGACATGGGACCTTGTCCTACCCCCCCATTTGTGTGCACCCCGAGTCCAACGGTACCACCCTTGAGTCTCTAGGACATAGGGTTCTTGAGTTATGAGCATTTGAAGTTTCCCCATATAAGTGAGTTGGGAGAGTGAAAATTTGGGGTTTTAACCAGGGTCAGTTTTGACCGATCCTCAGCGGAGCAAGATAGAGACATGGGACCTATTCCTACCCCCCCATTTGTGTGCACCCCGAGTCCAACGGTACCACCCTTGAGTCTCTAGGACATAGGGTTCTGGAGTTATGAGCATTTGAAGTTCCCCCATATAAGTGAGTTGGGAGAGTGAAAATTTGCCCAAGTGTGAGAGGCCAAAAGTGTTCCCCCAGAAAGTGTTTAGGAACACATTTCAGAGCCCTACGAGTGGTTTGGACCCCCCTTTTTGTGGTACTTTTTGTCAAGTTGAAGTTGGTGTTTACGGTTGTTAAGAGTGTACAGGGCTTGGAGTTTTAACCAGGGTCAGTTTTGACCGATCCTCAGCGGAGCAAGATAGAGACATGGGACCTTGTCCTACCCCCCCATTTGTGTGCACCCCGAGTCCAACGGTACCACCCTTGAGTCTCTAGGACATAGGGTTCTGGAGTTATGAGCATTTGAAGTTCCCCCATATAAGTGAGTTGGGAGAGTGAAAATTGGGGTTTTTAATCAGGATCAGTTTTGACTGATCCTCAGCGGAGCAAGATAGAGACATGGGACCTTGTCCTATCCCCCCATTTGTGTGCACCCCGAGTCCAACGGTACCACCCTTGAGTTTATAGGACATAGGGTTCTTGAGTTATGAGCATTTGAAGTTCCCCCATATAAGTGAGTTGGGAGAGTGAAAATTTGGGGTTTTAATCAGGGTCAGGTTTGACCGATCCTCAGCGGAGCAAGATAGAGACATGGGACCTTGTCCTACCCCCCCATTTGTGTGCACCCCGAGTCCAACGGTACCACCCTTGAGTGTCTAGGACATAGGGTTCTGGAGTTATGAGCATTTGAAGTTCCCCCATATAAGTGAGTTGGGAGAGTGAAAATTTGGGGTTTTAACCAGGGTCAGTTTTGACCGATCCTCAGCGGAGCAAGATAGAGACATGGGACCTTGTCCTACCCCCCCCATTTGTGTGCACCCCGAGTCCAACGGTACCACCCTTGAGTCTCTAGGACATAGGGTTCTGGAGTTATGAGCATTTGAAGTTCCCCCATATAAGTGAGTTGGGAGAGTGAAAATTTGCCCAAGTGTGAGAGGCCAAAAGTGTTCCCCCAGAAAGTGTTTAGGAACACATTTCAGAGCCCTACGAGTGGTTTGGACTCCCCTTTTTGTGGTACTTTTTGTCAAGTTGAAGTTGGTGTTTACGGTTGTTAAGAGTGTACAGGGCTTGGAGTTTTAACCAGGGTCAGTTTTGACCGATCCTCAGCGGAGCAAGATAGAGACATGGGACCTTGTCCTACCCCCTCATTTGTGTGCACCCCGAGTCCAACGGTACCACCCTTGAGTCTCTAGGACATAGGGTTCTGGAGTTATGAGCATTTGAAGTTCCCCCATATAAGTGAGTTGGGAGAGTGAAAATTGGGGTTTTTAATCAGGATCAGTTTTGACCGATCCTCAGCGCAGCAAGATAGAGACATGGGACCTTGTCCTACCCCCCCCCCCCCCCCCATTTGTGTGCACCCCGAGTCCAACGGTACCACCCTTGAGTCTCTAGGACATAGGGTTCTGGAGTTATGAGCATTTGAAGTTCCCCCATATAAGTGAGTTGGGAGAGTGAAAATTTGCCCAAGTGTGAGAGGCCAAAAGTGTTCCCCCAGAAAGTGTTTAGGAACACATTTCAGAGCCCTACGAGTGGTTTGGACTCCCCTTTTTGTGGTACTTTTTGTCAAGTTGAAGTTGGTGTTTACGGTTGTTAAGAGTGTACAGGGCTTGGAGTTTTAACCAGGGTCAGTTTTGACCGATCCTCAGCGGAGCAAGATAGAGACATGGGACCTTGTCCTACCCCCTCATTTGTGTGCACCCCGAGTCCAACGGTACCACCCTTGAGTCTCTAGGACATAGGGTTCTGGAGTTATGAGCATTTGAAGTTCCCCCATATAAGTGAGTTGGGAGAGTGAAAATTGGGGTTTTTAATCAGGATCAGTTTTGACCGATCCTCAGCGCAGCAAGATAGAGACATGGGACCTTGTCCTACCCCCCCATTTGTGTGCACCCCGAGTCCAACGGTACCACCCTTGAGTCTCTAGGACATAGGGTTCTGGAGTTATGAGCATTTGAAGTTCCCCCATATAAGTGAGTTGGGAGAGTGAAAATTTGCCCAAGTGTGAGAGGCCAAAAGTGTTCCCCCAGAAAGTGTTTAGGAACACATTTCAGAGCCCTACGAGTGGTTTGGACCCCCCTTTTTGTGGTACTTTTTGTCAAGTTGAAGTTGGTGTTTACGGTTGTTAAGAGTGTACAGGGCTTGGAGTTTTAACCAGGGTCAGTTTTGACCGATCCTCAGCGGAGCAAGATAGAGACATGGGACCTTGTCCTACCCCCCCATTTGTGTGCACCCCGAGTCCAACGGTACCACCCTTGAGTTTATAGGACATAGGGTTCTTGAGTTATGAGCATTTGAAGTTCCCCCATATAAGTGAGTTGGGAGAGTGAAAATTTGGGGTTTTAATCAGGGTCAGGTTTGACCGATCCTCAGCGGAGCAAGATAGAGACATGGGACCTTGTCCTACCCCCCCATTTGTGTGCACCCCGAGTCCAACGGTACCACCCTTGAGTCTCTAGGACATAGGGTTCTGGAGTTATGAGCATTTGAAGTTCCCCCATATAAGTGAGTTGGGAGAGTGAAAATTGGGGTTTTTAATCAGGATCAGTTTTGACCGATCCTCAGCGGAGCAAGATAGAGACATGGGACCTTGTCCTACCCCCCCATTTGTGTGCACCCCGAGTCCAACGGTACCACCCTTGAGTCTCTAGGACATAGGGTTCTGGAGTTATGAGCATTTGAAGTTCCCCCATATAAGTGAGTTGGGAGAGTGAAAATTTGCGGTTTTAACCAGGGTCAGTTTTGACCGATCCTCAGCGGAGCAAGATAGAGACATGGGACCTTGTCCTACCCCCCCATTTGTGTGCACCCCGAGTCCAACGGTACCACCCTTGAGTCTCTAGGACATAGGGTTCTGGAGTTATGAGCATTTGAAGTTCCCCCATATAAGTGAGTTGGGAGAGTGAAAATTTGCCCAAGTGTGAGAGGCCAAAAGTGTTCCCCCAGAAAGTGTTTAGGAACACATTTCAGAGCCCTACGAGTGGTTTGGACCCCCCTTTTTGTGGTACTTTTTGTCAAGTTGAAGTTGGTGTTTACGGTTGTTAAGAGTGTACAGGGCTTGGAGTTTTAACCAGGGTCAGTTTTGACCGATCCTCAGCGGAGCAAGATAGAGACATGGGACCTTGTCCTACCCCCCCATTTGTGTGCACCCCGAGTCCAACGGTACCACCCTTGAGTCTCTAGGACATAGGGTTCTGGAGTTATGAGCATTTGAAGTTCCCCCATATAAGTGAGTTGGGAGAGTGAAAATTGGGGTTTTTAATCAGGATCAGTTTTGACCGATCCTCAGCGGAGCAAGATAGAGACATGGGACCTTGTCCTATCCCCCCATTTGTGTGCACCCCGAGTCCAACGGTACCACCCTTGAGTTTATAGGACATAGGGTTCTTGAGTTATGAGCATTTGAAGTTCCCCCATATAAGTGAGTTGGGAGAGTGAAAATTTGGGGTTTTAATCAGGGTCAGGTTTGACCGATCCTCAGCGGAGCAAGATAGAGACATGGGACCTTGTCCTACCCCCCCATTTGTGTGCACCCCGAGTCCAACGGTACCACCCTTGAGTCTCTAGGACATAGGGTTCTGGAGTTATGAGCATTTGAAGTTCCCCCATATAAGTGAGTTGGGAGAGTGAAAATTTGCCCAAGTGTGAGAGGCCAAAAGTGTTCCCCCAGAAAGTGTTTAGGAACACATTTCAGAGCCCTACGAGTGGTTTGGACCCCCCTTTTTGTGGTACTTTTTGTCAAGTTGAAGTTGGTGTTTACGGTTGTTAAGAGTGTACAGGGCTTGGAGTTTTAACCAGGGTCAGTTTTGACCGATCCTCAGCGGAGCAAGATAGAGACATGGGACCTTGTCCTACCCCCCCATTTGTGTGCACCCCGAGTCCAACGGTACCACCCTTGAGTCTCTAGGACATAGGGTTCTGGAGTTATGAGCATTTGAAGTTCCCCCATATAAGTGAGTTGGGAGAGTGAAAATTTGCCCAAGTGTGAGAGGCCAAAAGTGTTCCCCCAGAAAGTGTTTAGGAACACATTTCAGAGCCCTACGAGTGGTTTGGACCCCCCTTTTTGTGGTACTTTTTGTCAAGTTGAAGTTGGTGTTTACGGTTGTTAAGAGTGTACAGGGCTTGGAGTTTTAAACAGGGTCAGTTTTGACCGATCCTCAGCGGAGCAAGATAGAGACATGGGACCTTGTCCTACCCCCCCCATTTGTGTGCACCCCGAGTCCAACGGTACCACCCTTGAGTCTCTAGGACATAGGGTTCTGGAGTTATGAGCATTTGAAGTTCCCCCATATAAGTGAGTTGGGAGAGTGAAAATTTGCCCAAGTGTGAGAGGCCAAAAGTGTTCCCCCAGAAAGTGTTTAGGAACACATTTCAGAGCCCTACGAGTGGTTTGGACCCCCCTTTTTGTGGTACTTTTTGTCAAGTTGAAGTTGGTGTTTACGGTTGTTAAGAGTGTACAGGGCTTGGAGTTTTAACCAGGGTCAGTTTTGACCGATCCTCAGCGGAGCAAGATAGAGACATGGGACCTTGTCCTACCCCCCCATTTGTGTGCACCCCGAGTCCAACGGTACCACCCTTGAGTCTCTAGGACATAGGGTTCTGGAGTTATGAGCATTTGAAGTTCCCCCATATAAGTGAGTTGGGAGAGTGAAAATTGGGGTTTTTAATCAGGATCAGTTTTGACCGATCCTCAGCGGAGCAAGATAGAGACATGGGACCTTGTCCTACCCCCCCATTTGTGTGCACCCCGAGTCCAACGGTACCACCCTTGAGTCTCTAGGACATAGGGTTCTGGAGTTATGAGGATTTGAAGTTCCCCCATATAAGTGAGTTGGGAGAGTGAAAATTGGGGTTTTTAATCAGGATCAGTTTTGACCGATCCTCAGCGGAGCAAGATAGAGACATGGGACCTTGTCCTACCCCCCCATTTGTGTGCACCCCGAGTCCAACGGTACCACCCTTGAGTCTCTAGGACATAGGGTTCTGGAGTTATGAGCATTTGAAGTTCCCCCATATAAGTGAGTTGGGAGAGTGAAAATTTGCCCAAGTGTGAGAGGCCAAAAGTGTTCCCCCAGAAAGTGTTTAGGAACACATTTCAGAGCCCTACGAGTGGTTTGGACCCCCTTTTTTGTGGTACTTTTTGTCAAGTTGAAGTTGGTGTTTACGGTTGTTAAGAGTGTACAGGGCTTGGAGTTTTAAACAGGGTCAGTTTTGACCGATCCTCAGCGGAGCAAGATAGAGACATGGGACCTTGTCCTACCCCCCCATTTGTGTGCACCCCGAGTCCAACGGTACCACCCTTGAGTCTCTAGGACATAGGGTTCTGGAGTTATGAGCATTTGAAGTTCCCCCATATAAGTGAGTTGGGAGAGTGAAAATTGGGGTTTTTAATCAGGATCAGTTTTGACCGATCCTCAGCGCAGCAAGATAGAGACATGGGACCTTGTCCTACCCCCCCATTTGTGTGCACCCTGAGTCCAACGGTACCACCCTTGAGTCTCTAGGACATAGGGTTCTGGAGTTATGAGCATTTGAAGTTCCCCCATATAAGTGAGTTGGGAGAGTGAAAATTTGCCCAAGTGTGAGAGGCCAAAAGTGTTCCCCCAGAAAGTGTTTAGGAACACATTTCAGAGCCCTACGAGTGGTTTGGACCCCCCTTTTTGTGGTACTTTTTGTCAAGTTGAAGTTGGTGTTTACGGTTGTTAAGAGTGTACAGGGCTTGGAGTTTTAAACAGGGTCAGTTTTGACCGATCCTCAGCGGAGCAAGATAGAGACATGGGACCTTGTCCTACCCCCCCCCATTTGTGTGCACCCCGAGTCCAACGGTACCACCCTTGAGTCTCTGACATAGGGTTCTGGAGTTATGAGCATTTGAAGTTCCCCCATATAAGTGAGTTGGGAGAGTGAAAATTTGCCCAAGTGTGAGAGGCCAAAAGTGTTCCCCCAGAAAGTGTTTAGGAACACATTTCAGAGCCCTACGAGTGGTTTGGACCCCCCTTTTTGTGGTACTTTTTGTCAAGTTGAAGTTGGTGTTTACGGTTGTTAAGAGTGTACAGGGCTTGGAGTTTTAACCAGGGTCAGTTTTGACCGATCCTCAGCGGAGCAAGATAGAGACATGGGACCTTGTCCTACCCCCCCATTTGTGTGCACCCCGAGTCCAACGGTACCACCCTTGAGTCTCTAGGACATAGGGTTCTGGAGTTATGAGCATTTGAAGTTCCCCCATATAAGTGAGTTGGGAGAGTGACAATTGGGGTTTTTAATCAGGATCAGTTTTGACCGATCCTCAGCGCAGCAAGATAGAGACATGGGACCTTGTCCTACCCCCCCATTTGTGTGCACCCCGAGTCCAACGGTACCACCCTTGAGTCTCTAGGACATAGGGTTCTGGAGTTATGAGCATTTGAAGTTCCCCCATATAAGTGAGTTGGGAGAGTGAAAATTTGCCCAAGTGTGAGAGGCCAAAAGTGTTCCCCCAGAAAGTGTTTAGGAACACATTTCAGAGCCCTACGAGTGGTTTGGACCCCCCTTTTTGTGGTACTTTTTGTCAAGTTGAAGTTGGTGTTTACGGTTGTTAAGAGTGTACAGGGCTTGGAGTTTTAACCAGGGTCAGTTTTGACCGATCCTCAGCGGAGCAAGATAGAGACATGGGACCTTGTCCTACCCCCCCCCATTTGTGTGCACCCCGAGTCCAACGGTACCACCCTTGAGTCTCTAGGACATAGGGTTCTGGAGTTATGAGCATTTGAAGTTCCCCCATATAAGTGAGTTGGGAGAGTGAAAATTGGGGTTTTTAATCAGGATCAGTTTTGACTGATCCTCAGCGGAGCAAGATAGAGACATGGGACCTTGTCCTAGCCCCCCATTTGTGTGCACCCCGAGTCCAACGGTACCACCCTTGAGTCTCTAGGACATAGGGTTCTGGAGTTATGAGCATTTGAAGTTCCCCCATATAAGTGAGTTGGGAGAGTGAAAATTTGCGGTTTTAACCAGGGTCAGTTTTGACCGATCCTCAGCGGAGCAAGATAGAGACATGGGACCTTGTCCTACCCCCCCATTTGTGTGCACCCCGAGTCCAACGGTACCACCCTTGAGTCTCTAGGACATAGGGTTCTGGAGTTATGAGCATTTGAAGTTCCCCCATATAAGTGAGTTGGGAGAGTGAAAATTGGGGTTTTTAATCAGGATCAGTTTTGACCGATCCTCAGCGGAGCAAGATAGAGACATGGGACCTTGTCCTACCCCCCCATTTGTGTGCACCCCGAGTCCAACGGTACCACCCTTGAGTCTCTAGGACATAGGGTTCTGGAGTTATGAGCATTTGAAGTTCCCCCATATAAGTGAGTTGGGAGAGTGAAAATTTGGGCTTTTGACCAGGGTCAGTTTTGACCGATCCTCAGCGGAGCAAGATAGAGACATGGGACCTTGTCCTACCCCCCCATTTGTGTGCACCCCCAGTCCAACGGTACCACCCTTGAGTCTCTAGGACATAGGGTTCTGGAGTTATGAGCATTTGAAGTTCCCCCATATAAGTGAGTTGGGAGAGTGAAAATTGGGGTTTTTAATCAGGATCAGTTTTGACCGATCCTCAGCTTAGCAAGATAGAGACATGGGACCTTGTCCTACCCCCCCATTTGTGTGCACCCCCAGTCCAACGGTACCACCCTTGAGTCTCTAGGACATAGGGTTCTGGAGTTATGAGCATTTGAAGTTCCCCCATATAAGTGAGTTGGGAGAGTGAAAATTGGGGTTTTTAATCAGGATCAGTTTTGACCGATCCTCAGCTTAGCAAGATAGAGACATGGGACCTTGTCCTACCCCCCCATTTGTGTGCACCCCGAGTCCAACGGTACCACCCTTGAGTCTCTAGGACATAGGGTTCTGGAGTTATGAGCATTTGAAGTTCCCCCATATAAGTGAGTTGGGAGAGTGAAAATTTGGGCTTTTGACCAGGGTCAGTTTTGACCGATCCTCAGCGGAGCAAGATAGAGACATGGGACCTTGTCCTACCCCCCCATTTGTGTGCACCCCGAGTCCAACGGTACCACCCTTGAGTCTCTAGGACATAGGGTTCTGGAGTTATGAGCATTTGAAGTTCCCCCATATAAGTGAGTTGGGAGAGTGAAAATTTGCCCAAGTGTGAGAGGCCAAAAGTGTTCCCCCAGAAAGTGTTTAGGAACACATTTCAGAGCCCTACGAGTGGTTTGGACCCCCCTTTTTGTGGTACTTTTTGTCAAGTTGAAGTTGGTGTTTACGGTTGTTAAGAGTGTACAGGGCTTGGAGTTTTAAACAGGGTCAGTTTTGACCGATCCTCAGCGGAGCAAGATAGAGACATGGGACCTTGTCCTACCCCCCCCATTTGTGTGCACCCCGAGTCCAACGGTACCACCCTTGAGTCTCTAGGACATAGGGTTCTGGAGTTATGAGCATTTGAAGTTCCCCCATATAAGTGAGTTGGGAGAGTGAAAATTGGGGTTTTTAATCAGGATCAGTTTTGACCGATCCTCAGCGGAGCAAGATAGAGACATGGGACGTTGTCCTACCCCCCCATTTGTGTGCACCCCAAGTCCAACGGTACCACCCTTGAGTCTCTAGGACATAGGGTTCTGGAGTTATGAGCATTTGAAGTTCCCCCATGTAAGTGAGTTGGGAGAGTGAAAATTGGGGTTTTTAATCAGGATCAGTTTTGACTGATCCTCAGCGGAGCAAGATAGAGACATGGGACCTTGTCCTACCCCCCCATTTGTGTGCACCCCGAGTCCAACGGTACCACCCTTGAGTCTCTAGGACATAGGGTTCTGGAGTTATGAGCATTTGAAGTTCCCCCATATAAGTGAGTTGGGAGAGTGAAAATTGGGGTTTTTAATCAGGATCAGTTTTGACTGATCCTCAGCGGAGCAAGATAGAGACATGGGACCTTGTCCTATCCCCCCATTTGTGTGCACCCCGAGTCCAACGGTACCACCCTTGAGTTTATAGGACATAGGGTTCTTGAGTTATGAGCATTTGAAGTTCCCCCATATAAGTGAGTTGGGAGAGTGAAAATTTGGGGTTTTAATCAGGGTCAGGTTTGACCGATCCTCAGCGGAGCAAGATAGAGACATGGGACCTTGTCCTACCCCCCCATTTGTGTGCACCCCGAGTCCAACGGTACCACCCTTGAGTCTCTAGGACATAGGGTTCTGGAGTTATGAGCATTTGAAGTTCCCCCATATAAGTGAGTTGGGAGAGTGAAAATTTGCCCAAGTGTGAGAGGCCAAAAGTGTTCCCCCAGAAAGTGTTTAGGAACACATTTCAGAGCCCTACGAGTGGTTTGGAACCCCCTTTTTGTGGTACTTTTTGTCAAGTTGAAGTTGGTGTTTACGGTTGTTAAGAGTGTACAGGGCTTGGAGTTTTAAACAGGGTCAGTTTTGACCGATCCTCAGCGGAGCAAGATAGAGACATGGGACCTTGTCCTACCCCCCCATTTGTGTGCACCCCGAGTCCAACGGTACCACCCTTGAGTCTCTAGGACATAGGGTTCTGGAGTTATGAGCATTTGAAGTTCCCCCATATAAGCGAGTTGGGAGAGTGAAAATTGGGGTTTTTAATCAGGATCAGTTTTGACCGATCCTCAGCGGAGCAAGATAGAGACATGGGACCTTGTCCTACCCCCCCATTTGTGTGCACCCCGAGTCCAACGGTACCACCCTTGAGTCTCTAGGACATAGGGTTCTGGAGTTATGAGCATTTGAAGTTCCCCCATATAAGTGAGTTGGGAGAGTGAAAATTTGCGGTTTTAACCAGGGTCAGTTTTGACCGATCCTCAGCGGAGCAAGATAGAGACATGGGACCTTGTCCTACCCCCCCATTTGTGTGCACCCCGAGTCCAACGGTACCACCCTTGAGTCTCTAGGACATAGGGTTCTGGAGTTATGAGCATTTGAAGTTCCCCCATATAAGTGAGTTGGGAGAGTGAAAATTTGCCCAAGTGTGAGAGGCCAAAAGTGTTCCCCCAGAAAGTGTTTAGGAACACATTTCAGAGCCCTACGAGTGGTTTGGACCCCCCTTTTTGTGGTACTTTTTGTCAAGTTGAAGTTGGTGTTTACGGTTGTTAAGAGTGTACAGGGCTTGGAGTTTTAACCAGGGTCAGTTTTGACCGATCCTCAGCGGAGCAAGATAGAGACATGGGACCTTGTCCTACCCCCCCATTTGTGTGCACCCCGAGTCCAACGGTACCACCCTTGAGTCTCTAGGACATAGGGTTCTGGAGTTATGAGCATTTGAAGTTCCCCCATATAAGTGAGTTGGGAGAGTGAAAATTTGGGCTTTTGACCAGGGTCAGTTTTGACCGATCCTCAGCGGAGCAAGATAGAGACATGGGACCTTGTCCTACCCCCCCATTTGTGTGCACCCCGTGTCCAACGGTACCACCCTTGAGTCTCTAGGACATAGGGTTCTGGAGTTATGAGCATTTGAAGTTCCCCCATATAAGTGAGTTGGGAGAGTGAAAATTGGGGTTTTTAATCAGGACCAGTTTTGACTGATCCTCAGCGGAGCAAGATAGAGACATGGGACCTTGTCCTATCCCCCCATTTGTGTGCACCCCGAGTCCAACGGTACCACCCTTGAGTTTATAGGACATAGGGTTCTTGAGTTATGAGCATTTGAAGTTCCCCCATATAAGTGAGTTGGGAGAGTGAAAATTTGCCCAAGTGTGAGAGGCCAAAAGTGTTCCCCCAGAAAGTGTTTAGGAACACATTTCAGAGCCCTACGAGTGGTTTGGACCCCCCTTTTTGTGGTACTTTTTGTCATGTTGAAGTTGGTGTTTACGGTTGTTAAGAGTGTACAGGGCTTGGAGTTTTAACCAGGGTCAGTTTTGACCGATCCTCAGCGGAGCAAGATAGAGACATGGGACCTTGTCCTACCCCCCCCATTTGTGTGCACCCCGAGTCCAACGGTACCACCCTTGAGTCTCTAGGACATAGGGTTCTGGAGTTATGAGCATTTGAAGTTCCCCCATATAAGTGAGTTGGGAGAGTGAAAATTGGGGTTTTTAATCAGGATCAGTTTTGACCGATCCTCAGCGGAGCAAGATAGAGACATGGGACCTTGTCCTACCCCCCCATTTGTGTGCACCCCGACTCCAACGGTACCACCCTTGAGTCTCTAGGACATAGGGTTCTGGAGTTATGAGGATTTGAAGTTCCCCCATATAAGTGAGTTGGGAGAGTGAAAATTGGGGTTTTTAATCAGGATCAGTTTTGACCGATCCTCAGCGGAGCAAGATAGAGACATGGGACCTTGTCCTACCCCCCCATTTGTGTGCACCCCGAGTCCAACGGTACCACCCTTGAGTCTCTAGGACATAGGGTTCTGGAGTTATGAGCATTTGAAGTTCCCCCATATAAGTGAGTTGGGAGAGTGAAAATTTGCCCAAGTGTGAGAGGCCAAAAGTGTTCCCCCAGAAAGTGTTTAGGAACACATTTCAGAGCCCTACGAGTGGTTTGGACCCCCCTTTTTGTGGTACTTTTTGTCAAGTTGAAGTTGGTGTTTACGGTTGTTAAGAGTGTACAGGGCTTGGAGTTTTAACCAGGGTCAGTTTTGACCGATCCTCAGCGGAGCAAGATAGAGACATGGGACCTTGTCCTACCCCCCCATTTGTGTGCACCCCGAGTCCAACGGTACCACCCTTGAGTCTCTAGGACATAGGGTTCTGGAGTTATGAGCATTTGAAGTTCCCCCATATAAGTGAGTTGGGAGAGTGAAAATTTGCCCAAGTGTGAGAGGCCAAAAGTGTTCCCCCAGAAAGTGTTTAGGAACACATTTCAGAGCCCTACGAGTGGTTTGGACTCCCCTTTTTGTGGTACTTTTTGTCAAGTTGAAGTTGGTGTTTACGGTTGTTAAGAGTGTACAGGGCTTGGAGTTTTAACCAGGGTCAGTTTTGACCGATCCTCAGCGGAGCAAGATAGAGACATGGGACCTTGTCCTACCCCCCCATTTGTGTGCACCCCGAGTCCAACGGTACCACCCTTGAGTCTCTAGGACATAGGGTTCTGGAGTTATGAGCATTTGAAGTTCCCCCATATAAGTGAGTTGGGAGAGTGAAAATTGGGGTTTTTAATCAGGATCAGTTTTGACCGATCCTCAGCGGAGCAAGATAGAGACATGGGACCTTGTCCTACCCCCCCATTTGTGTGCACCCCGAGTCCAACGGTACCACCCTTGAGTCTCTAGGACATAGGATTCTGGAGTTATGAGCATTTGAAGTTCCCCCATATAAGTGAGTTGGGAGAGTGAAAATTTGGGGTTTTCACCAGGGTCAGTTTTGACCGATCCTCAGCGGAGCAAGATAGAGACATGGGACCTTGTCCTACCCCCCAATTTGTGTGCACCCCGAGTCCAACGGTACCACCCTTGAGTCTCTAGGACATAGGGTTCTGGAGTTATGAGCATTTGAAGTTCCCCCATATAAGTGAGTTGGGAGAGTGAAAATTTGCCCAAGTGTGAGAGGCCAAAAGTGTTCCCCCAGAAAGTGTTTAGGAACACATTTCAGAGCCCTACGAGTGGTTTGGACCCCCCTTTTTGTGGTACTTTTTGTCAAGTTGAAGTTGGTGTTTACGGTTGTTAAGTGTACAGGGCTTGGAGTTTTAACCAGGGTCAGTTTTGACCGATCCTCAGCGGAGCAAGATAGAGACATGGGACCTTGTCCTACCCCCCCCATTTGTGTGCACCCCGAGTCCAACGGTACCACCCTTGAGTCTCTAGGACATAGGGTTCTGGAGTTATGAGCATTTGAAGTTCCCCCATATAAGTGAGTTGGGAGAGTGAAAATTTGGGCTTTTGACCAGGGTCAGTTTTGACCGATCCTCAGCGGAGCAAGATAGAGACATGGGACCTTGTCCTACCCCCCCATTTGTGTGCACCCCGTGTCCAACGGTACCACCCTTGAGTCTCTAGGACATAGGGTTCTGGAGTTATGAGCATTTGAAGTTCCCCCATATAAGTGAGTTGGGAGAGTGAAAATTGGGGTTTTTAATCAGGACCAGTTTTGACTGATCCTCAGCGGAGCAAGATAGAGACATGGGACCTTGTCCTATCCCCCCATTTGTGTGCACCCCGAGTCCAACGGTACCACCCTTGAGTTTATAGGACATAGGGTTCTTGAGTTATGAGCATTTGAAGTTCCCCCATATAAGTGAGTTGGGAGAGTGAAAATTTGCCCAAGTGTGAGAGGCCAAAAGTGTTCCCCCAGAAAGTGTTTAGGAACACATTTCAGAGCCCTACGAGTGGTTTGGACCCCCCTTTTTGTGGTACTTTTTGTCATGTTGAAGTTGGTGTTTACGGTTGTTAAGAGTGTACAGGGCTTGGAGTTTTAACCAGGGTCAGTTTTGACCGATCCTCAGCGGAGCAAGATAGAGACATGGGACCTTGTCCTACCCCCCCCATTTGTGTGCACCCCGAGTCCAACGGTACCACCCTTGAGTCTCTAGGACATAGGGTTCTGGAGTTATGAGCATTTGAAGTTCCCCCATATAAGTGAGTTGGGAGAGTGAAAATTGGGGTTTTTAATCAGGATCAGTTTTGACCGATCCTCAGCGGAGCAAGATAGAGACATGGGACCTTGTCCTACCCCCCCATTTGTGTGCACCCCGAGTCCAACGGTACCACCCTTGAGTCTCTAGGACATAGGGTTCTGGAGTTATGAGGATTTGAAGTTCCCCCATATAAGTGAGTTGGGAGAGTGAAAATTGGGGTTTTTAATCAGGATCAGTTTTGACCGATCCTCAGCGGAGCAAGATAGAGACATGGGACCTTGTCCTACCCCCCCATTTGTGTGCACCCCGAGTCCAACGGTACCACCCTTGAGTCTCTAGGACATAGGGTTCTGGAGTTATGAGCATTTGAAGTTCCCCCATATAAGTGAGTTGGGAGAGTGAAAATTTGCCCAAGTGTGAGAGGCCAAAAGTGTTCCCCCAGAAAGTGTTTAGGAACACATTTCAGAGCCCTACGAGTGGTTTGGACCCCCCTTTTTGTGGTACTTTTTGTCAAGTTGAAGTTGGTGTTTACGGTTGTTAAGAGTGTACAGGGCTTGGAGTTTTAAACAGGGTCAGTTTTGACCGATCCTCAGCGGAGCAAGATAGAGACATGGGACCTTGTCCTACCCCCCAATTTGTGTGCACCCCGAGTCCAACGGTACCACCCTTGAGTCTCTAGGACATAGGGTTCTGGAGTTATGAGCATTTGAAGTTCCCCCATATAAGTGAGTTGGGAGAGTGAAAATTGGGGTTTTTAATCAGGATCAGTTTTGACCGATCCTCAGCGGAGCAAGATAGAGACATGGGACCTTGTCCTACCCCCCCATTTGTGTGCACCCCGAGTCCAACGGTACCACCCTTGAGTCTCTAGGACATAGGGTTCTGGAGTTATGAGCATTTGAAGTTCCCCCATATAAGTGAGTTGGGAGAGTGAAAATTGGGGTTTTTAATCAGGATCAGTTTTGACTGATCCTCAGCGGAGCAAGATAGAGACATGGGACCTTGTCCTAGCCCCCCATTTGTGTGCACCCCGAGTCCAACGGTACCACCCTTGAGTCTCTAGGACATAGGGTTCTGGAGTTATGAGCATTTGAAGTTCCCCCATATAAGTGAGTTGGGAGAGTGAAAATTTGCGGTTTTAACCAGGGTCAGTTTTGACCGATCCTCAGCGGAGCAAGATAGAGACATGGGACCTTGTCCTACCCCCCCATTTGTGTGCACCCCGAGTCCAACGGTACCACCCTTGAGTCTCTAGGACATAGGGTTCTGGAGTTATGAGCATTTGAAGTTCCCCCATATAAGTGAGTTGGGAGAGTGAAAATTGGGGTTTTTAATCAGGATCAGTTTTGACCGATCCTCAGCGGAGCAAGATAGAGACATGGGACCTTGTCCTACCCCCCCATTTGTGTGCACCCCGAGTCCAACGGTACCACCCTTGAGTCTCTAGGACATAGGGTTCTGGAGTTATGAGCATTTGAAGTTCCCCCATATAAGTGAGTTGGGAGAGTGAAAATTTGGGCTTTTGACCAGGGTCAGTTTTGACCGATCCTCAGCGGAGCAAGATAGAGACATGGGACCTTGTCCTACCCCCCCATTTGTGTGCACCCCCAGTCCAACGGTACCACCCTTGAGTCTCTAGGACATAGGGTTCTGGAGTTATGAGCATTTGAAGTTCCCCCATATAAGTGAGTTGGGAGAGTGAAAATTGGGGTTTTTAATCAGGATCAGTTTTGACCGATCCTCAGCTTAGCAAGATAGAGACATGGGACCTTGTCCTACCCCCCCATTTGTGTGCACCCCGAGTCCAACGGTACCACCCTTGAGTCTCTAGGACATAGGGTTCTGGAGTTATGAGCATTTGAAGTTCCCCCATATAAGTGAGTTGGGAGAGTGAAAATTTGGGCTTTTGACCAGGGTCAGTTTTGACCGATCCTCAGCGGAGCAAGATAGAGACATGGGACCTTGTCCTACCCCCCCATTTGTGTGCACCCCGAGTCCAACGGTACCACCCTTGAGTCTCTAGGACATAGGGTTCTGGAGTTATGAGCATTTGAAGTTCCCCCATATAAGTGAGTTGGGAGAGTGAAAATTTGCCCAAGTGTGAGAGGCCAAAAGTGTTCCCCCAGAAAGTGTTTAGGAACACATTTCAGAGCCCTACGAGTGGTTTGGACCCCCCTTTTTGTGGTACTTTTTGTCAAGTTGAAGTTGGTGTTTACGGTTGTTAAGAGTGTACAGGGCTTGGAGTTTTAACCAGGGTCAGTTTTGACCGATCCTCAGCGGAGCAAGATAGAGACATGGGACCTTGTCCTACCCCCCCATTTGTGTGCACCCCGAGTCCAACGGTACCACCCTTGAGTCTCTAGGACATAGGGTTCTGGAGTTATGAGCATTTGAAGTTCCCCCATATAAGTGAGTTGGGAGAGTGAAAATTTGCCCAAGTGTGAGAGGCCAAAAGTGTTCCCCCAGAAAGTGTTTAGGAACACATTTCAGAGCCCTACGAGTGGTTTGGACTCCCCTTTTTGTGGTACTTTTTGTCAAGTTGAAGTTGGTGTTTACGGTTGTTAAGAGTGTACAGGGCTTGGAGTTTTAACCAGGGTCAGTTTTGACCGATCCTCAGCGGAGCAAGATAGAGACATGGGACCTTGTCCTACCCCCCCATTTGTGTGCACCCCGAGTCCAACGGTACCACCCTTGAGTCTCTAGGACATAGGGTTCTGGAGTTATGAGCATTTGAAGTTCCCCCATATAAGTGAGTTGGGAGAGTGAAAATTGGGGTTTTTAATCAGGATCAGTTTTGACCGATCCTCAGCGGAGCAAGATAGAGACATGGGACCTTGTCCTACCCCCCCATTTGTGTGCACCCCGAGTCCAACGGTACCACCCTTGAGTCTCTAGGACATAGGATTCTGGAGTTATGAGCATTTGAAGTTCCCCCATATAAGTGAGTTGGGAGAGTGAAAATTTGGGGTTTTCACCAGGGTCAGTTTTGACCGATCCTCAGCGGAGCAAGATAGAGACATGGGACCTTGTCCTACCCCCCAATTTGTGTGCACCCCGAGTCCAACGGTACCACCCTTGAGTCTCTAGGACATAGGGTTCTGGAGTTATGAGCATTTGAAGTTCCCCCATATAAGTGAGTTGGGAGAGTGAAAATTTGCCCAAGTGTGAGAGGCCAAAAGTGTTCCCCCAGAAAGTGTTTAGGAACACATTTCAGAGCCCTACGAGTGGTTTGGACCCCCCTTTTTGTGGTACTTTTTGTCAAGTTGAAGTTGGTGTTTACGGTTGTTAAGTGTACAGGGCTTGGAGTTTTAACCAGGGTCAGTTTTGACCGATCCTCAGCGGAGCAAGATAGAGACATGGGACCTTGTCCTACCCCCCCATTTGTGTGCACCCCGAGTCCAACGGTACCACCCTTGAGTCTCTAGGACATAGGGTTCTGGAGTTATGAGCATTTGAAGTTCCCCCATATAAGTGAGTTGGGAGAGTGAAAATTTGGGCTTTTGACCAGGGTCAGTTTTGACCGATCCTCAGCGGAGCAAGATAGAGACATGGGACCTTGTCCTACCCCCCCATTTGTGTGCACCCCGTGTCCAACGGTACCACCCTTGAGTCTCTAGGACATAGGGTTCTGGAGTTATGAGCATTTGAAGTTCCCCCATATAAGTGAGTTGGGAGAGTGAAAATTGGGGTTTTTAATCAGGACCAGTTTTGACTGATCCTCAGCGGAGCAAGATAGAGACATGGGACCTTGTCCTATCCCCCCATTTGTGTGCACCCCGAGTCCAACGGTACCACCCTTGAGTTTATAGGACATAGGGTTCTTGAGTTATGAGCATTTGAAGTTCCCCCATATAAGTGAGTTGGGAGAGTGAAAATTTGCCCAAGTGTGAGAGGCCAAAAGTGTTCCCCCAGAAAGTGTTTAGGAACACATTTCAGAGCCCTACGAGTGGTTTGGACCCCCCTTTTTGTGGTACTTTTTGTCATGTTGAAGTTGGTGTTTACGGTTGTTAAGAGTGTACAGGGCTTGGAGTTTTAACCAGGGTCAGTTTTGACCGATCCTCAGCGGAGCAAGATAGAGACATGGGACCTTGTCCTACCCCCCCCATTTGTGTGCACCCCGAGTCCAACGGTACCACCCTTGAGTCTCTAGGACATAGGGTTCTGGAGTTATGAGCATTTGAAGTTCCCCCATATAAGTGAGTTGGGAGAGTGAAAATTGGGGTTTTTAATCAGGATCAGTTTTGACCGATCCTCAGCGGAGCAAGATAGAGACATGGGACCTTGTCCTACCCCCCCATTTGTGTGCACCCCGAGTCCAACGGTACCACCCTTGAGTCTCTAGGACATAGGGTTCTGGAGTTATGAGGATTTGAAGTTCCCCCATATAAGTGAGTTGGGAGAGTGAAAATTGGGGTTTTTAATCAGGATCAGTTTTGACCGATCCTCAGCGGAGCAAGATAGAGACATGGGACCTTGTCCTACCCCCCCATTTGTGTGCACCCCGAGTCCAACGGTACCACCCTTGAGTCTCTAGGACATAGGGTTCTGGAGTTATGAGCATTTGAAGTTCCCCCATATAAGTGAGTTGGGAGAGTGAAAATTTGCCCAAGTGTGAGAGGCCAAAAGTGTTCCCCCAGAAAGTGTTTAGGAACACATTTCAGAGCCCTACGAGTGGTTTGGACCCCCCTTTTTGTGGTACTTTTTGTCAAGTTGAAGTTGGTGTTTACGGTTGTTAAGAGTGTACAGGGCTTGGAGTTTTAAACAGGGTCAGTTTTGACCGATCCTCAGCGGAGCAAGATAGAGACATGGGACCTTGTCCTACCCCCCAATTTGTGTGCACCCCGAGTCCAACGGTACCACCCTTGAGTCTCTAGGACATAGGGTTCTGGAGTTATGAGCATTTGAAGTTCCCCCATATAAGTGAGTTGGGAGAGTGAAAATTGGGGTTTTTAATCAGGATCAGTTTTGACCGATCCTCAGCGGAGCAAGATAGAGACATGGGACCTTGTCCTACCCCCCCATTTGTGTGCACCCCGAGTCCAACGGTACCACCCTTGAGTCTCTAGGACATAGGGTTCTGGAGTTATGAGCATTTGAAGTTCCCCCATATAAGTGAGTTGGGAGAGTGAAAATTGGGGTTTTTAATCAGGATCAGTTTTGACTGATCCTCAGCGGAGCAAGATAGAGACATGGGACCTTGTCCTAGCCCCCCATTTGTGTGCACCCCGAGTCCAACGGTACCACCCTTGAGTCTCTAGGACATAGGGTTCTGGAGTTATGAGCATTTGAAGTTCCCCCATATAAGTGAGTTGGGAGAGTGAAAATTTGCGGTTTTAACCAGGGTCAGTTTTGACCGATCCTCAGCGGAGCAAGATAGAGACATGGGACCTTGTCCTACCCCCCCATTTGTGTGCACCCCGAGTCCAACGGTACCACCCTTGAGTCTCTAGGACATAGGGTTCTGGAGTTATGAGCATTTGAAGTTCCCCCATATAAGTGAGTTGGGAGAGTGAAAATTGGGGTTTTTAATCAGGATCAGTTTTGACCGATCCTCAGCGGAGCAAGATAGAGACATGGGACCTTGTCCTACCCCCCCATTTGTGTGCACCCCGAGTCCAACGGTACCACCCTTGAGTCTCTAGGACATAGGGTTCTGGAGTTATGAGCATTTGAAGTTCCCCCATATAAGTGAGTTGGGAGAGTGAAAATTTGGGCTTTTGACCAGGGTCAGTTTTGACCGATCCTCAGCGGAGCAAGATAGAGACATGGGACCTTGTCCTACCCCCCCATTTGTGTGCACCCCCAGTCCAACGGTACCACCCTTGAGTCTCTAGGACATAGGGTTCTGGAGTTATGAGCATTTGAAGTTCCCCCATATAAGTGAGTTGGGAGAGTGAAAATTGGGGTTTTTAATCAGGATCAGTTTTGACCGATCCTCAGCTTAGCAAGATAGAGACATGGGACCTTGTCCTACCCCCCCATTTGTGTGCACCCCGAGTCCAACGGTACCACCCTTGAGTCTCTAGGACATAGGGTTCTGGAGTTATGAGCATTTGAAGTTCCCCCATATAAGTGAGTTGGGAGAGTGAAAATTTGGGCTTTTGACCAGGGTCAGTTTTGACCGATCCTCAGCGGAGCAAGATAGAGACATGGGACCTTGTCCTACCCCCCCATTTGTGTGCACCCCGAGTCCAACGGTACCACCCTTGAGTCTCTAGGACATAGGGTTCTGGAGTTATGAGCATTTGAAGTTCCCCCATATAAGTGAGTTGGGAGAGTGAAAATTTGCCCAAGTGTGAGAGGCCAAAAGTGTTCCCCCAGAAAGTGTTTAGGAACACATTTCAGAGCCCTACGAGTGGTTTGGACCCCCCTTTTTGTGGTACTTTTTGTCAAGTTGAAGTTGGTGTTTACGGTTGTTAAGAGTGTACAGGGCTTGGAGTTTTAAACAGGGTCAGTTTTGACCGATCCTCAGCGGAGCAAGATAGAGACATGGGACCTTGTCCTACCCCCCCCCATTTGTGTGCACCCCGAGTCCAACGGTACCACCCTTGAGTCTCTAGGACATAGGGTTCTGGAGTTATGAGCATTTGAAGTTCCCCCATATAAGTGAGTTGGGAGAGTGAAAATTGGGGTTTTTAATCAGGATCAGTTTTGACCGATCCTCAGCGGAGCAAGATAGAGACATGGGACGTTGTCCTACCCCCCCATTTGTGTGCACCCCAAGTCCAACGGTACCACCCTTGAGTCTCTAGGACATAGGGTTCTGGAGTTATGAGCATTTGAAGTTCCCCCATGTAAGTGAGTTGGGAGAGTGAAAATTGGGGTTTTTAATCAGGATCAGTTTTGACTGATCCTCAGCGGAGCAAGATAGAGACATGGGACCTTGTCCTACCCCCCCATTTGTGTGCACCCCGAGTCCAACGGTACCACCCTTGAGTCTCTAGGACATAGGGTTCTGGAGTTATGAGCATTTGAAGTTCCCCCATATAAGTGAGTTGGGAGAGTGAAAATTGGGGTTTTTAATCAGGATCAGTTTTGACTGATCCTCAGCGGAGCAAGATAGAGACATGGGACCTTGTCCTATCCCCCCATTTGTGTGCACCCCGAGTCCAACGGTACCACCCTTGAGTTTATAGGACATAGGGTTCTTGAGTTATGAGCATTTGAAGTTCCCCCATATAAGTGAGTTGGGAGAGTGAAAATTTGGGGTTTTAATCAGGGTCAGGTTTGACCGATCCTCAGCGGAGCAAGATAGAGACATGGGACCTTGTCCTACCCCCCCATTTGTGTGCACCCCGAGTCCAACGGTACCACCCTTGAGTCTCTAGGACATAGGGTTCTGGAGTTATGAGCATTTGAAGTTCCCCCATATAAGTGAGTTGGGAGAGTGAAAATTTGCCCAAGTGTGAGAGGCCAAAAGTGTTCCCCCAGAAAGTGTTTAGGAACACATTTCAGAGCCCTACGAGTGGTTTGGAACCCCCTTTTTGTGGTACTTTTTGTCAAGTTGAAGTTGGTGTTTACGGTTGTTAAGAGTGTACAGGGCTTGGAGTTTTAAACAGGGTCAGTTTTGACCGATCCTCAGCGGAGCAAGATAGAGACATGGGACCTTGTCCTACCCCCCCATTTGTGTGCACCCCGAGTCCAACGGTACCACCCTTGAGTCTCTAGGACATAGGGTTCTGGAGTTATGAGCATTTGAAGTTCCCCCATATAAGCGAGTTGGGAGAGTGAAAATTGGGGTTTTTAATCAGGATCAGTTTTGACCGATCCTCAGCGGAGCAAGATAGAGACATGGGACCTTGTCCTACCCCCCCATTTGTGTGCACCCCGAGTCCAACGGTACCACCCTTGAGTCTCTAGGACATAGGGTTCTGGAGTTATGAGCATTTGAAGTTCCCCCATATAAGTGAGTTGGGAGAGTGAAAATTTGCGGTTTTAACCAGGGTCAGTTTTGACCGATCCTCAGCGGAGCAAGATAGAGACATGGGACCTTGTCCTACCCCCCCATTTGTGTGCACCCCGAGTCCAACGGTACCACCCTTGAGTCTCTAGGACATAGGGTTCTGGAGTTATGAGCATTTGAAGTTCCCCCATATAAGTGAGTTGGGAGAGTGAAAATTTGCCCAAGTGTGAGAGGCCAAAAGTGTTCCCCCAGAAAGTGTTTAGGAACACATTTCAGAGCCCTACGAGTGGTTTGGACCCCCCTTTTTGTGGTACTTTTTGTCAAGTTGAAGTTGGTGTTTACGGTTGTTAAGAGTGTACAGGGCTTGGAGTTTTAACCAGGGTCAGTTTTGACCGATCCTCAGCGGAGCAAGATAGAGACATGGGACCTTGTCCTACCCCCCCATTTGTGTGCACCCCGAGTCCAACGGTACCACCCTTGAGTCTCTAGGACATAGGGTTCTGGAGTTATGAGCATTTGAAGTTCCCCCATATAAGTGAGTTGGGAGAGTGAAAATTTGGGCTTTTGACCAGGGTCAGTTTTGACCGATCCTCAGCGGAGCAAGATAGAGACATGGGACCTTGTCCTACCCCCCCATTTGTGTGCACCCCGTGTCCAACGGTACCACCCTTGAGTCTCTAGGACATAGGGTTCTGGAGTTATGAGCATTTGAAGTTCCCCCATATAAGTGAGTTGGGAGAGTGAAAATTGGGGTTTTTAATCAGGACCAGTTTTGACTGATCCTCAGCGGAGCAAGATAGAGACATGGGACCTTGTCCTATCCCCCCATTTGTGTGCACCCCGAGTCCAACGGTACCACCCTTGAGTTTATAGGACATAGGGTTCTTGAGTTATGAGCATTTGAAGTTCCCCCATATAAGTGAGTTGGGAGAGTGAAAATTTGCCCAAGTGTGAGAGGCCAAAAGTGTTCCCCCAGAAAGTGTTTAGGAACACATTTCAGAGCCCTACGAGTGGTTTGGACCCCCCTTTTTGTGGTACTTTTTGTCATGTTGAAGTTGGTGTTTACGGTTGTTAAGAGTGTACAGGGCTTGGAGTTTTAACCAGGGTCAGTTTTGACCGATCCTCAGCGGAGCAAGATAGAGACATGGGACCTTGTCCTACCCCCCCATTTGTGTGCACCCCGAGTCCAACGGTACCACCCTTGAGTCTCTAGGACATAGGGTTCTGGAGTTATGAGGATTTGAAGTTCCCCCATATAAGTGAGTTGGGAGAGTGAAAATTGGGGTTTTTAATCAGGATCAGTTTTGACCGATCCTCAGCGGAGCAAGATAGAGACATGGGACCTTGTCCTACCCCCCCATTTGTGTGCACCCCGAGTCCAACGGTACCACCCTTGAGTCTCTAGGACATAGGGTTCTGGAGTTATGAGCATTTGAAGTTCCCCCATATAAGTGAGTTGGGAGAGTGAAAATTTGCCCAAGTGTGAGAGGCCAAAAGTGTTCCCCCAGAAAGTGTTTAGGAACACATTTCAGAGCCCTACGAGTGGTTTGGACCCCCCTTTTTGTGGTACTTTTTGTCAAGTTGAAGTTGGTGTTTACGGTTGTTAAGAGTGTACAGGGCTTGGAGTTTTAAACAGGGTCAGTTTTGACCGATCCTCAGCGGAGCAAGATAGAGACATGGGACCTTGTCCTACCCCCCCCATTTGTGTGCACCCCGAGTCCAACGGTACCACCCTTGAGTCTCTAGGACATAGGGTTCTGGAGTTATGAGCATTTGAAGTTCCCCCATATAAGTGAGTTGGGAGAGTGAAAATTGGGGTTTTTAATCAGGATCAGTTTTGACCGATCCTCAGCGGAGCAAGATAGAGACATGGGACGTTGTCCTACCCCCCCATTTGTGTGCACCCCAAGTCCAACGGTACCACCCTTGAGTCTCTAGGACATAGGGTTCTGGAGTTATGAGCATTTGAAGTTCCCCCATGTAAGTGAGTTGGGAGAGTGAAAATTGGGGTTTTTAATCAGGATCAGTTTTGACTGATCCTCAGCGGAGCAAGATAGAGACATGGGACCTTGTCCTACCCCCCCATTTGTGTGCACCCCGAGTCCAACGGTACCACCCTTGAGTCTCTAGGACATAGGGTTCTGGAGTTATGAGCATTTGAAGTTCCCCCATATAAGTGAGTTGGGAGAGTGAAAATTGGGGTTTTTAATCAGGATCAGTTTTGACTGATCCTCAGCGGAGCAAGATAGAGACATGGGACCTTGTCCTATCCCCCCATTTGTGTGCACCCCGAGTCCAACGGTACCACCCTTGAGTTTATAGGACATAGGGTTCTTGAGTTATGAGCATTTGAAGTTCCCCCATATAAGTGAGTTGGGAGAGTGAAAATTTGGGGTTTTAATCAGGGTCAGGTTTGACCGATCCTCAGCGGAGCAAGATAGAGACATGGGACCTTGTCCTACCCCCCCATTTGTGTGCACCCCGAGTCCAACGGTACCACCCTTGAGTCTCTAGGACATAGGGTTCTGGAGTTATGAGCATTTGAAGTTCCCCCATATAAGTGAGTTGGGAGAGTGAAAATTTGCCCAAGTGTGAGAGGCCAAAAGTGTTCCCCCAGAAAGTGTTTAGGAACACATTTCAGAGCCCTACGAGTGGTTTGGAACCCCCTTTTTGTGGTACTTTTTGTCAAGTTGAAGTTGGTGTTTACGGTTGTTAAGAGTGTACAGGGCTTGGAGTTTTAAACAGGGTCAGTTTTGACCGATCCTCAGCGGAGCAAGATAGAGACATGGGACCTTGTCCTACCCCCCCATTTGTGTGCACCCCGAGTCCAACGGTACCACCCTTGAGTCTCTAGGACATAGGGTTCTGGAGTTATGAGCATTTGAAGTTCCCCCATATAAGCGAGTTGGGAGAGTGAAAATTGGGGTTTTTAATCAGGATCAGTTTTGACCGATCCTCAGCGGAGCAAGATAGAGACATGGGACCTTGTCCTACCCCCCCATTTGTGTGCACCCCGAGTCCAACGGTACCACCCTTGAGTCTCTAGGACATAGGGTTCTGGAGTTATGAGCATTTGAAGTTCCCCCATATAAGTGAGTTGGGAGAGTGAAAATTTGCGGTTTTAACCAGGGTCAGTTTTGACCGATCCTCAGCGGAGCAAGATAGAGACATGGGACCTTGTCCTACCCCCCCATTTGTGTGCACCCCGAGTCCAACGGTACCACCCTTGAGTCTCTAGGACATAGGGTTCTGGAGTTATGAGCATTTGAAGTTCCCCCATATAAGTGAGTTGGGAGAGTGAAAATTTGCCCAAGTGTGAGAGGCCAAAAGTGTTCCCCCAGAAAGTGTTTAGGAACACATTTCAGAGCCCTACGAGTGGTTTGGACCCCCCTTTTTGTGGTACTTTTTGTCAAGTTGAAGTTGGTGTTTACGGTTGTTAAGAGTGTACAGGGCTTGGAGTTTTAACCAGGGTCAGTTTTGACCGATCCTCAGCGGAGCAAGATAGAGACATGGGACCTTGTCCTACCCCCCCATTTGTGTGCACCCCGAGTCCAACGGTACCACCCTTGAGTCTCTAGGACATAGGGTTCTGGAGTTATGAGCATTTGAAGTTCCCCCATATAAGTGAGTTGGGAGAGTGAAAATTTGGGCTTTTGACCAGGGTCAGTTTTGACCGATCCTCAGCGGAGCAAGATAGAGACATGGGACCTTGTCCTACCCCCCCATTTGTGTGCACCCCGTGTCCAACGGTACCACCCTTGAGTCTCTAGGACATAGGGTTCTGGAGTTATGAGCATTTGAAGTTCCCCCATATAAGTGAGTTGGGAGAGTGAAAATTGGGGTTTTTAATCAGGACCAGTTTTGACTGATCCTCAGCGGAGCAAGATAGAGACATGGGACCTTGTCCTATCCCCCCATTTGTGTGCACCCCGAGTCCAACGGTACCACCCTTGAGTTTATAGGACATAGGGTTCTTGAGTTATGAGCATTTGAAGTTCCCCCATATAAGTGAGTTGGGAGAGTGAAAATTTGCCCAAGTGTGAGAGGCCAAAAGTGTTCCCCCAGAAAGTGTTTAGGAACACATTTCAGAGCCCTACGAGTGGTTTGGACCCCCCTTTTTGTGGTACTTTTTGTCATGTTGAAGTTGGTGTTTACGGTTGTTAAGAGTGTACAGGGCTTGGAGTTTTAACCAGGGTCAGTTTTGACCGATCCTCAGCGGAGCAAGATAGAGACATGGGACCTTGTCCTACCCCCCCCATTTGTGTGCACCCCGAGTCCAACGGTACCACCCTTGAGTCTCTAGGACATAGGGTTCTGGAGTTATGAGCATTTGAAGTTCCCCCATATAAGTGAGTTGGGAGAGTGAAAATTGGGGTTTTTAATCAGGATCAGTTTTGACCGATCCTCAGCGGAGCAAGATAGAGACATGGGACCTTGTCCTACCCCCCCATTTGTGTGCACCCCGAGTCCAACGGTACCACCCTTGAGTCTCTAGGACATAGGGTTCTGGAGTTATGAGGATTTGAAGTTCCCCCATATAAGTGAGTTGGGAGAGTGAAAATTGGGGTTTTTAATCAGGATCAGTTTTGACCGATCCTCAGCGGAGCAAGATAGAGACATGGGACCTTGTCCTACCCCCCCATTTGTGTGCACCCCGAGTCCAACGGTACCACCCTTGAGTCTCTAGGACATAGGGTTCTGGAGTTATGAGCATTTGAAGTTCCCCCATATAAGTGAGTTGGGAGAGTGAAAATTTGCCCAAGTGTGAGAGGCCAAAAGTGTTCCCCCAGAAAGTGTTTAGGAACACATTTCAGAGCCCTACGAGTGGTTTGGACCCCCCTTTTTGTGGTACTTTTTGTCAAGTTGAAGTTGGTGTTTACGGTTGTTAAGAGTGTACAGGGCTTGGAGTTTTAACCAGGGTCAGTTTTGACCGATCCTCAGCGGAGCAAGATAGAGACATGGGACCTTGTCCTACCCCCCCATTTGTGTGCACCCCGAGTCCAACGGTACCACCCTTGAGTCTCTAGGACATAGGGTTCTGGAGTTATGAGCATTTGAAGTTCCCCCATATAAGTGAGTTGGGAGAGTGAAAATTTGCCCAAGTGTGAGAGGCCAAAAGTGTTCCCCCAGAAAGTGTTTAGGAACACATTTCAGAGCCCTACGAGTGGTTTGGACTCCCCTTTTTGTGGTACTTTTTGTCAAGTTGAAGTTGGTGTTTACGGTTGTTAAGAGTGTACAGGGCTTGGAGTTTTAACCAGGGTCAGTTTTGACCGATCCTCAGCGGAGCAAGATAGAGACATGGGACCTTGTCCTACCCCCCCATTTGTGTGCACCCCGAGTCCAACGGTACCACCCTTGAGTCTCTAGGACATAGGGTTCTGGAGTTATGAGCATTTGAAGTTCCCCCATATAAGTGAGTTGGGAGAGTGAAAATTGGGGTTTTTAATCAGGATCAGTTTTGACCGATCCTCAGCGGAGCAAGATAGAGACATGGGACCTTGTCCTACCCCCCCATTTGTGTGCACCCCGAGTCCAACGGTACCACCCTTGAGTCTCTAGGACATAGGATTCTGGAGTTATGAGCATTTGAAGTTCCCCCATATAAGTGAGTTGGGAGAGTGAAAATTTGGGGTTTTCACCAGGGTCAGTTTTGACCGATCCTCAGCGGAGCAAGATAGAGACATGGGACCTTGTCCTACCCCCCAATTTGTGTGCACCCCGAGTCCAACGGTACCACCCTTGAGTCTCTAGGACATAGGGTTCTGGAGTTATGAGCATTTGAAGTTCCCCCATATAAGTGAGTTGGGAGAGTGAAAATTTGCCCAAGTGTGAGAGGCCAAAAGTGTTCCCCCAGAAAGTGTTTAGGAACACATTTCAGAGCCCTACGAGTGGTTTGGACCCCCCTTTTTGTGGTACTTTTTGTCAAGTTGAAGTTGGTGTTTACGGTTGTTAAGTGTACAGGGCTTGGAGTTTTAACCAGGGTCAGTTTTGACCGATCCTCAGCGGAGCAAGATAGAGACATGGGACCTTGTCCTACCCCCCCCCATTTGTGTGCACCCCGAGTCCAACGGTACCACCCTTGAGTCTCTAGGACATAGGGTTCTGGAGTTATGAGCATTTGAAGTTCCCCCATATAAGTGAGTTGGGAGAGTGAAAATTTGGGCTTTTGACCAGGGTCAGTTTTGACCGATCCTCAGCGGAGCAAGATAGAGACATGGGACCTTGTCCTACCCCCCCATTTGTGTGCACCCCGAGTCCAACGGTACCACCCTTGAGTCTCTAGGACATAGGGTTCTGGAGTTATGAGCATTTGAAGTTCCCCCATATAAGTGAGTTGGGAGAGTGAAAATTGGGGTTTTTAATCAGGATCAGTTTTGACTGATCCTCAGCGGAGCAAGATAGAGACATGGGACCTTGTCCTAGCCCCCCATTTGTGTGCACCCCGAGTCCAACGGTACCACCCTTGAGTCTCTAGGACATAGGGTTCTGGAGTTATGAGCATTTGAAGTTCCCCCATATAAGTGAGTTGGGAGAGTGAAAATTTGCGGTTTTAACCAGGGTCAGTTTTGACCGATCCTCAGCGGAGCAAGATAGAGACATGGGACCTTGTCCTACCCCCCCATTTGTGTGCACCCCGAGTCCAACGGTACCACCCTTGAGTCTCTAGGACATAGGGTTCTGGAGTTATGAGCATTTGAAGTTCCCCCATATAAGTGAGTTGGGAGAGTGAAAATTTGCCCAAGTGTGAGAGGCCAAAAGTGTTCCCCAAGAAAGTGTTTAGGAACACATTTCAGAGCCCTACGAGTGGTTTGGACCCCCCTTTTTGTGGTACTTTTTGTCAAGTTGAAGTTGGTGTTTACGGTTGTTAAGAGTGTACAGGGCTTGGAGTTTTAACCAGGGTCAGTTTTGACCGATCCTCAGCGGAGCAAGATAGAGACATGGGACCTTGTCCTACCCCCCCATTTGTGTGCACCCCGAGTCCAACGGTACCACCCTTGAGTCTCTAGGACATAGGGTTCTGGAGTTATGAGGATTTGAAGTTCCCCCATATAAGTGAGTTGGGAGAGTGAAAATTGGGGTTTTTAATCAGGATCAGTTTTGACCGATCCTCAGCGGAGCAAGATAGAGACATGGGACCTTGTCCTACCCCCCCATTTGTGTGCACCCCGAGTCCAACGGTACCACCCTTGAGTCTCTAGGACATAGGGTTCTGGAGTTATGAGCATTTGAAGTTCCCCCATATAAGTGAGTTGGGAGAGTGAAAATTTGCCCAAGTGTGAGAGGCCAAAAGTGTTCCCCCAGAAAGTGTTTAGGAACACATTTCAGAGCCCTACGAGTGGTTTGGACCCCCCTTTTTGTGGTACTTTTTGTCAAGTTGAAGTTGGTGTTTACGGTTGTTAAGAGTGTACAGGGCTTGGAGTTTTAACCAGGGTCAGTTTTGACCGATCCTCAGCGGAGCAAGATAGAGACATGGGACCTTGTCCTACCCCCCCATTTGTGTGCACCCCGAGTCCAACGGTACCACCCTTGAGTCTCTAGGACATAGGGTTCTGGAGTTATGAGCATTTGAAGTTCCCCCATATAAGTGAGTTGGGAGAGTGAAAATTTGCCCAAGTGTGAGAGGCCAAAAGTGTTCCCCCAGAAAGTGTTTAGGAACACATTTCAGAGCCCTACGAGTGGTTTGGACTCCCCTTTTTGTGGTACTTTTTGTCAAGTTGAAGTTGGTGTTTACGGTTGTTAAGAGTGTACAGGGCTTGGAGTTTTAACCAGGGTCAGTTTTGACCGATCCTCAGCGGAGCAAGATAGAGACATGGGACCTTGTCCTACCCCCCCATTTGTGTGCACCCCGAGTCCAACGGTACCACCCTTGAGTCTCTAGGACATAGGGTTCTGGAGTTATGAGCATTTGAAGTTCCCCCATATAAGTGAGTTGGGAGAGTGAAAATTGGGGTTTTTAATCAGGATCAGTTTTGACCGATCCTCAGCGGAGCAAGATAGAGACATGGGACCTTGTCCTACCCCCCCATTTGTGTGCACCCCGAGTCCAACGGTACCACCCTTGAGTCTCTAGGACATAGGATTCTGGAGTTATGAGCATTTGAAGTTCCCCCATATAAGTGAGTTGGGAGAGTGAAAATTTGGGGTTTTCACCAGGGTCAGTTTTGACCGATCCTCAGCGGAGCAAGATAGAGACATGGGACCTTGTCCTACCCCCCAATTTGTGTGCACCCCGAGTCCAACGGTACCACCCTTGAGTCTCTAGGACATAGGGTTCTGGAGTTATGAGCATTTGAAGTTCCCCCATATAAGTGAGTTGGGAGAGTGAAAATTTGCCCAAGTGTGAGAGGCCAAAAGTGTTCCCCCAGAAAGTGTTTAGGAACACATTTCAGAGCCCTACGAGTGGTTTGGACCCCCCTTTTTGTGGTACTTTTTGTCAAGTTGAAGTTGGTGTTTACGGTTGTTAAGTGTACAGGGCTTGGAGTTTTAACCAGGGTCAGTTTTGACCAATCCTCAGCGGAGCAAGATAGAGACATGGGACCTTGTCCTACCCCCCCATTTGTGTGCACCCCGAGTCCAACGGTACCACCCTTGAGTCTCTAGGACATAGGGTTCTGGAGTTATGAGCATTTGAAGTTCCCCCATATAAGTGAGTTGGGAGAGTGAAAATTTGGGCTTTTGACCAGGGTCAGTTTTGACCGATCCTCAGCGGAGCAAGATAGAGACATGGGACCTTGTCCTACCCCCCCATTTGTGTGCACCCCCAGTCCAACGGTACCACCCTTGAGTCTCTAGGACATAGGGTTCTGGAGTTATGAGCATTTGAAGTTCCCCCATATAAGTGAGTTGGGAGAGTGAAAATTGGGGTTTTTAATCAGGATCAGTTTTGACCGATCCTCAGCTTAGCAAGATAGAGACATGGGACCTTGTCCTACCCCCCCATTTGTGTGCACCCCGAGTCCAACGGTACCACCCTTGAGTCTCTAGGACATAGGGTTCTGGAGTTATGAGCATTTGAAGTTCCCCCATATAAGTGAGTTGGGAGAGTGAAAATTTGGGCTTTTGACCAGGGTCAGTTTTGACCGATCCTCAGCGGAGCAAGATAGAGACATGGGACCTTGTCCTACCCCCCCATTTGTGTGCACCCCGAGTCCAACGGTACCACCCTTGAGTCTCTAGGACATAGGGTTCTGGAGTTATGAGCATTTGAAGTTCCCCCATATAAGTGAGTTGGGAGAGTGAAAATTTGCCCAAGTGTGAGAGGCCAAAAGTGTTCCCCCAGAAAGTGTTTAGGAACACATTTCAGAGCCCTACGAGTGGTTTGGACCCCCCTTTTTGTGGTACTTTTTGTCAAGTTGAAGTTGGTGTTTACGGTTGTTAAGAGTGTACAGGGCTTGGAGTTTTAAACAGGGTCAGTTTTGACCGATCCTCAGCGGAGCAAGATAGAGACATGGGACCTTGTCCTACCCCCCCCCATTTGTGTGCACCCCGAGTCCAACGGTACCACCCTTGAGTCTCTAGGACATAGGGTTCTGGAGTTATGAGCATTTGAAGTTCCCCCATATAAGTGAGTTGGGAGAGTGAAAATTGGGGTTTTTAATCAGGATCAGTTTTGACCGATCCTCAGCGGAGCAAGATAGAGACATGGGACGTTGTCCTACCCCCCCATTTGTGTGCACCCCAAGTCCAACGGTACCACCCTTGAGTCTCTAGGACATAGGGTTCTGGAGTTATGAGCATTTGAAGTTCCCCCATGTAAGTGAGTTGGGAGAGTGAAAATTGGGGTTTTTAATCAGGATCAGTTTTGACTGATCCTCAGCGGAGCAAGATAGAGACATGGGACCTTGTCCTACCCCCCCATTTGTGTGCACCCCGAGTCCAACGGTACCACCCTTGAGTCTCTAGGACATAGGGTTCTGGAGTTATGAGCATTTGAAGTTCCCCCATATAAGTGAGTTGGGAGAGTGAAAATTGGGGTTTTTAATCAGGATCAGTTTTGACTGATCCTCAGCGGAGCAAGATAGAGACATGGGACCTTGTCCTATCCCCCCATTTGTGTGCACCCCGAGTCCAACGGTACCACCCTTGAGTTTATAGGACATAGGGTTCTTGAGTTATGAGCATTTGAAGTTCCCCCATATAAGTGAGTTGGGAGAGTGAAAATTTGGGGTTTTAATCAGGGTCAGGTTTGACCGATCCTCAGCGGAGCAAGATAGAGACATGGGACCTTGTCCTACCCCCCCATTTGTGTGCACCCCGAGTCCAACGGTACCACCCTTGAGTCTCTAGGACATAGGGTTCTGGAGTTATGAGCATTTGAAGTTCCCCCATATAAGTGAGTTGGGAGAGTGAAAATTTGCCCAAGTGTGAGAGGCCAAAAGTGTTCCCCCAGAAAGTGTTTAGGAACACATTTCAGAGCCCTACGAGTGGTTTGGAACCCCCTTTTTGTGGTACTTTTTGTCAAGTTGAAGTTGGTGTTTACGGTTGTTAAGAGTGTACAGGGCTTGGAGTTTTAAACAGGGTCAGTTTTGACCGATCCTCAGCGGAGCAAGATAGAGACATGGGACCTTGTCCTACCCCCCCATTTGTGTGCACCCCGAGTCCAACGGTACCACCCTTGAGTCTCTAGGACATAGGGTTCTGGAGTTATGAGCATTTGAAGTTCCCCCATATAAGCGAGTTGGGAGAGTGAAAATTGGGGTTTTTAATCAGGATCAGTTTTGACCGATCCTCAGCGGAGCAAGATAGAGACATGGGACCTTGTCCTACCCCCCCATTTGTGTGCACCCCGAGTCCAACGGTACCACCCTTGAGTCTCTAGGACATAGGGTTCTGGAGTTATGAGCATTTGAAGTTCCCCCATATAAGTGAGTTGGGAGAGTGAAAATTTGCGGTTTTAACCAGGGTCAGTTTTGACCGATCCTCAGCGGAGCAAGATAGAGACATGGGACCTTGTCCTACCCCCCCATTTGTGTGCACCCCGAGTCCAACGGTACCACCCTTGAGTCTCTAGGACATAGGGTTCTGGAGTTATGAGCATTTGAAGTTCCCCCATATAAGTGAGTTGGGAGAGTGAAAATTTGCCCAAGTGTGAGAGGCCAAAAGTGTTCCCCCAGAAAGTGTTTAGGAACACATTTCAGAGCCCTACGAGTGGTTTGGACCCCCCTTTTTGTGGTACTTTTTGTCAAGTTGAAGTTGGTGTTTACGGTTGTTAAGAGTGTACAGGGCTTGGAGTTTTAACCAGGGTCAGTTTTGACCGATCCTCAGCGGAGCAAGATAGAGACATGGGACCTTGTCCTACCCCCCCCATTTGTGTGCACCCCGAGTCCAACGGTACCACCCTTGAGTCTCTAGGACATAGGGTTCTGGAGTTATGAGCATTTGAAGTTCCCCCATATAAGTGAGTTGGGAGAGTGAAAATTTGGGCTTTTGACCAGGGTCAGTTTTGACCGATCCTCAGCGGAGCAAGATAGAGACATGGGACCTTGTCCTACCCCCCCATTTGTGTGCACCCCGTGTCCAACGGTACCACCCTTGAGTCTCTAGGACATAGGGTTCTGGAGTTATGAGCATTTGAAGTTCCCCCATATAAGTGAGTTGGGAGAGTGAAAATTGGGGTTTTTAATCAGGACCAGTTTTGACTGATCCTCAGCGGAGCAAGATAGAGACATGGGACCTTGTCCTATCCCCCCATTTGTGTGCACCCCGAGTCCAACGGTACCACCCTTGAGTTTATAGGACATAGGGTTCTTGAGTTATGAGCATTTGAAGTTCCCCCATATAAGTGAGTTGGGAGAGTGAAAATTTGCCCAAGTGTGAGAGGCCAAAAGTGTTCCCCCAGAAAGTGTTTAGGAACACATTTCAGAGCCCTACGAGTGGTTTGGACCCCCCTTTTTGTGGTACTTTTTGTCATGTTGAAGTTGGTGTTTACGGTTGTTAAGAGTGTACAGGGCTTGGAGTTTTAACCAGGGTCAGTTTTGACCGATCCTCAGCGGAGCAAGATAGAGACATGGGACCTTGTCCTACCCCCCCCATTTGTGTGCACCCCGAGTCCAACGGTACCACCCTTGAGTCTCTAGGACATAGGGTTCTGGAGTTATGAGCATTTGAAGTTCCCCCATATAAGTGAGTTGGGAGAGTGAAAATTGGGGTTTTTAATCAGGATCAGTTTTGACCGATCCTCAGCGGAGCAAGATAGAGACATGGGACCTTGTCCTACCCCCCCATTTGTGTGCACCCCGAGTCCAACGGTACCACCCTTGAGTCTCTAGGACATAGGGTTCTGGAGTTATGAGGATTTGAAGTTCCCCCATATAAGTGAGTTGGGAGAGTGAAAATTGGGGTTTTTAATCAGGATCAGTTTTGACCGATCCTCAGCGGAGCAAGATAGAGACATGGGACCTTGTCCTACCCCCCCATTTGTGTGCACCCCGAGTCCAACGGTACCACCCTTGAGTCTCTAGGACATAGGGTTCTGGAGTTATGAGCATTTGAAGTTCCCCCATATAAGTGAGTTGGGAGAGTGAAAATTTGCCCAAGTGTGAGAGGCCAAAAGTGTTCCCCCAGAAAGTGTTTAGGAACACATTTCAGAGCCCTATGAGTGGTTTGGACCCCCCTTTTTGTGGTACTTTTTGTCAAGTTGAAGTTGGTGTTTACGGTTGTTAAGAGTGTACAGGGCTTGGAGTTTTAACCAGGGTCAGTTTTGACCGATCCTCAGCGGAGCAAGATAGAGACATGGGACCTTGTCCTACCCCCCCATTTGTGTGCACCCCGAGTCCAACGGTACCACCCTTGAGTCTCTAGGACATAGGGTTCTGGAGTTATGAGCATTTGAAGTTCCCCCATATAAGTGAGTTGGGAGAGTGAAAATTTGCCCAAGTGTGAGAGGCCAAAAGTGTTCCCCCAGAAAGTGTTTAGGAACACATTTCAGAGCCCTACGAGTGGTTTGGACTCCCCTTTTTGTGGTACTTTTTGTCAAGTTGAAGTTGGTGTTTACGGTTGTTAAGAGTGTACAGGGCTTGGAGTTTTAACCAGGGTCAGTTTTGACCGATCCTCAGCGGAGCAAGATAGAGACATGGGACCTTGTCCTACCCCCCCATTTGTGTGCACCCCGAGTCCAACGGTACCACCCTTGAGTCTCTAGGACATAGGGTTCTGGAGTTATGAGCATTTGAAGTTCCCCCATATAAGTGAGTTGGGAGAGTGAAAATTGGGGTTTTTAATCAGGATCAGTTTTGACCGATCCTCAGCGGAGCAAGATAGAGACATGGGACCTTGTCCTACCCCCCCATTTGTGTGCACCCCGAGTCCAACGGTACCACCCTTGAGTCTCTAGGACATAGGATTCTGGAGTTATGAGCATTTGAAGTTCCCCCATATAAGTGAGTTGGGAGAGTGAAAATTTGGGGTTTTCACCAGGGTCAGTTTTGACCGATCCTCAGCGGAGCAAGATAGAGACATGGGACCTTGTCCTACCCCCCAATTTGTGTGCACCCCGAGTCCAACGGTACCACCCTTGAGTCTCTAGGACATAGGGTTCTGGAGTTATGAGCATTTGAAGTTCCCCCATATAAGTGAGTTGGGAGAGTGAAAATTTGCCCAAGTGTGAGAGGCCAAAAGTGTTCCCCCAGAAAGTGTTTAGGAACACATTTCAGAGCCCTACGAGTGGTTTGGACCCCCCTTTTTGTGGTACTTTTTGTCAAGTTGAAGTTGGTGTTTACGGTTGTTAAGTGTACAGGGCTTGGAGTTTTAACCAGGGTCAGTTTTGACCGATCCTCAGCGGAGCAAGATAGAGACATGGGACCTTGTCCTACCCCCCCATTTGTGTGCACCCCGAGTCCAACGGTACCACCCTTGAGTCTCTAGGACATAGGGTTCTGGAGTTATGAGCATTTGAAGTTCCCCCATATAAGTGAGTTGGGAGAGTGAAAATTTGGGCTTTTGACCAGGGTCAGTTTTGACCGATCCTCAGCGGAGCAAGATAGAGACATGGGACCTTGTCCTACCCCCCCATTTGTGTGCACCCCGTGTCCAACGGTACCACCCTTGAGTCTCTAGGACATAGGGTTCTGGAGTTATGAGCATTTGAAGTTCCCCCATATAAGTGAGTTGGGAGAGTGAAAATTGGGGTTTTTAATCAGGACCAGTTTTGACTGATCCTCAGCGGAGCAAGATAGAGACATGGGACCTTGTCCTATCCCCCCATTTGTGTGCACCCCGAGTCCAACGGTACCACCCTTGAGTTTATAGGACATAGGGTTCTTGAGTTATGAGCATTTGAAGTTCCCCCATATAAGTGAGTTGGGAGAGTGAAAATTTGCCCAAGTGTGAGAGGCCAAAAGTGTTCCCCCAGAAAGTGTTTAGGAACACATTTCAGAGCCCTACGAGTGGTTTGGACCCCCCTTTTTGTGGTACTTTTTGTCATGTTGAAGTTGGTGTTTACGGTTGTTAAGAGTGTACAGGGCTTGGAGTTTTAACCAGGGTCAGTTTTGACCGATCCTCAGCGGAGCAAGATAGAGACATGGGACCTTGTCCTACCCCCCCCATTTGTGTGCACCCCGAGTCCAACGGTACCACCCTTGAGTCTCTAGGACATAGGGTTCTGGAGTTATGAGCATTTGAAGTTCCCCCATATAAGTGAGTTGGGAGAGTGAAAATTGGGGTTTTTAATCAGGATCAGTTTTGACCGATCCTCAGCGGAGCAAGATAGAGACATGGGACCTTGTCCTACCCCCCCATTTGTGTGCACCCCGAGTCCAACGGTACCACCCTTGAGTCTCTAGGACATAGGGTTCTGGAGTTATGAGGATTTGAATTTCCCCCATATAAGTGAGTTGGGAGAGTGAAAATTGGGGTTTTTAATCAGGATCAGTTTTGACCGATCCTCAGCGGAGCAAGATAGAGACATGGGACCTTGTCCTACCCCCCCATTTGTGTGCACCCCGAGTCCAACGGTACCACCCTTGAGTCTCTAGGACATAGGGTTCTGGAGTTATGAGCATTTGAAGTTCCCCCATATAAGTGAGTTGGGAGAGTGAAAATTTGCCCAAGTGTGAGAGGCCAAAAGTGTTCCCCCAGAAAGTGTTTAGGAACACATTTCAGAGCCCTACGAGTGGTTTGGACCCCCCTTTTTGTGGTACTTTTTGTCAAGTTGAAGTTGGTGTTTACGGTTGTTAAGAGTGTACAGGGCTTGGAGTTTTAAACAGGGTCAGTTTTGACCGATCCTCAGCGGAGCAAGATAGAGACATGGGACCTTGTCCTACCCCCCCCCATTTGTGTGCACCCCGAGTCCAACGGTACCACCCTTGAGTCTCTAGGACATAGGGTTCTGGAGTTATGAGCATTTGAAGTTCCCCCATATAAGTGAGTTGGGAGAGTGAAAATTTGGGCTTTTGACCAGGGTCAGTTTTGACCGATCCTCAGCGGAGCAAGATAGAGACATGGGACCTTGTCCTACCCCCCCATTTGTGTGCACCCCGAGTCCAACGGTACCACCCTTGAGTCTCTAGGACATAGGGTTCTGGAGTTATGAGCATTTGAAGTTCCCCCATATAAGTGAGTTGGGAGAGTGAAAATTGGGGTTTTTAATCAGGATCAGTTTTGACTGATCCTCAGCGGAGCAAGATAGAGACATGGGACCTTGTCCTAGCCCCCCATTTGTGTGCACCCCGAGTCCAACGGTACCACCCTTGAGTCTCTAGGACATAGGGTTCTGGAGTTATGAGCATTTGAAGTTCCCCCATATAAGTGAGTTGGGAGAGTGAAAATTTGCGGTTTTAACCAGGGTCAGTTTTGACCGATCCTCAGCGGAGCAAGATAGAGACATGGGACCTTGTCCTACCCCCCCATTTGTGTGCACCCCGAGTCCAACGGTACCACCCTTGAGTCTCTAGGACATAGGGTTCTGGAGTTATGAGCATTTGAAGTTCCCCCATATAAGTGAGTTGGGAGAGTGAAAATTGGGGTTTTTAATCAGGATCAGTTTTGACCGATCCTCAGCGGAGCAAGATAGAGACATGGGACCTTGTCCTACCCCCCCATTTGTGTGCACCCCGAGTCCAACGGTACCACCCTTGAGTCTCTAGGACATAGGGTTCTGGAGTTATGAGCATTTGAAGTTCCCCCATATAAGTGAGTTGGGAGAGTGAAAATTTGGGCTTTTGACCAGGGTCAGTTTTGACCGATCCTCAGCGGAGCAAGATAGAGACATGGGACCTTGTCCTACCCCCCCATTTGTGTGCACCCCCAGTCCAACGGTACCACCCTTGAGTCTCTAGGACATAGGGTTCTGGAGTTATGAGCATTTGAAGTTCCCCCATATAAGTGAGTTGGGAGAGTGAAAATTGGGGTTTTTAATCAGGATCAGTTTTGACCGATCCTCAGCTTAGCAAGATAGAGACATGGGACCTTGTCCTACCCCCCCATTTGTGTGCACCCCGAGTCCAACGGTACCACCCTTGAGTCTCTAGGACATAGGGTTCTGGAGTTATGAGCATTTGAAGTTCCCCCATATAAGTGAGTTGGGAGAGTGAAAATTTGGGCTTTTGACCAGGGTCAGTTTTGACCGATCCTCAGCGGAGCAAGATAGAGACATGGGACCTTGTCCTACCCCCCCCCATTTGTGTGCACCCCGAGTCCAACGGTACCACCCTTGAGTCTCTAGGACATAGGGTTCTGGAGTTATGAGCATTTGAAGTTCCCCCATATAAGTGAGTTGGGAGAGTGAAAATTTGCCCAAGTGTGAGAGGCCAAAAGTGTTCCCCCAGAAAGTGTTTAGGAACACATTTCAGAGCCCTACGAGTGGTTTGGACCCCCCTTTTTGTGGTACTTTTTGTCAAGTTGAAGTTGGTGTTTACGGTTGTTAAGAGTGTACAGGGCTTGGAGTTTTAAACAGGGTCAGTTTTGACCGATCCTCAGCGGAGCAAGATAGAGACATGGGACCTTGTCCTACCCCCCCATTTGTGTGCACCCCGAGTCCAACGGTACCACCCTTGAGTCTCTAGGACATAGGGTTCTGGAGTTATGAGCATTTGAAGTTCCCCCATATAAGTGAGTTGGGAGAGTGAAAATTGGGGTTTTTTATCAGGATCAGTTTTGACTGATCCTCAGCGGAGCAAGATAGAGACATGGGACCTTGTCCTACCCCCCCATTTGTGTGCACCCCGAGTCCAACGGTACCACCCTTGAGTCTATAGGACATAGGGTTCTTGAGTTATGAGCATTTGAAGTTCCCCCATATAAGTGAGTTGGGAGAGTGAAAATTGGGGTTTTTAATCAGGATCAGTTTTGACCGATCCTCAGCGGAGCAAGATAGAGACATGGGACCTTGTCCTACCCCCCCATTTGTGTGCACCCCGAGTCCAACGGTACCACCCTTGAGTCTATAGGACATAAGGTTCTTGAGTTATGAGCATTTGAAGTTCCCCCATATAAGTGAGTTGGGAGAGTGAAAATTTGGGGTTTTAACCAGGGTCAGTTTTGACCGATCCTCAGCGGAGCAAGATAGAGACATGGGACCTTGTCCTACCCCCCCATTTGTGTGCACCCCGAGTCCAACGGTACCACCCTTGAGTCTCTAGGACATAGGGTTCTGGAGTTATGAGCATTTGAAGTTCCCCCATATAAGTGAGTTGGGAGAGTGAAAATTTGCCCAAGTGTGAGAGGCCAAAAGTGTTCCCCCAGAAAGTGTTTAGGAACACATTTCAGAGCCCTACGAGTGGTTTGGACTCCCCTTTTTGTGGTACTTTTTGTCAAGTTGAAGTTGGTGTTTACGGTTGTTAAGAGTGTACAGGGCTTGGAGTTTTAACCAGGGTCAGTTTTGACCGATCCTCAGCGGAGCAAGATAGAGACATGGGACCTTGTCCTACCCCCTCATTTGTGTGCACCCCGAGTCCAACGGTACCACCCTTGAGTCTCTAGGACATAGGGTTCTGGAGTTATGAGCATTTGAAGTTCCCCCATATAAGTGAGTTGGGAGAGTGAAAATTGGGGTTTTTAATCAGGATCAGTTTTGACCGATCCTCAGCGCAGCAAGATAGAGACATGGGACCTT
Source organism: Toxotes jaculatrix (assembly GCF_017976425.1). Lineage (NCBI taxonomy): Eukaryota > Metazoa > Chordata > Actinopteri > Toxotidae > Toxotes > Toxotes jaculatrix. The sequence continues at coordinate 28,690,798 of NC_054397.1, read as the reverse complement.
GTCCTACCCCCCCATTTGTGTGCACCCCGAGTCCAACGGTACCACCCTTGAGTCTCTAGGACATAGGGTTCTGGAGTTATGAGCATTTGAAGTTCCCCCATATAAGTGAGTTGGGAGAGTGAAAATTTGCCCAAGTGTGAGAGGCCAAAAGTGTTCCCCAAGAAAGTGTTTAGGAACACATTTCAGAGCCCTACGAGTGGTTTGGACCCCCCTTTTTGTGGTACTTTTTGTCAAGTTGAAGTTGGTGTTTACGGTTGTTAAGAGTGTACAGGGCTTGGAGTTTTAACCAGGGTCAGTTTTGACCGATCCTCAGCGGAGCAAGATAGAGACATGGGACCTTGTCCTACCCCCCCATTTGTGTGCACCCCGAGTCCAACGGTACCACCCTTGAGTCTATAGGACATAGGGTTCTTGAATTATGAGCATTTGAAGTTTCCCCATATAAGTGAGTTGGGAGAGTGAAAATTTGGGGTTTTAACCAGGGTCAGTTTTGACCGATCCTCAGCGGAGCAAGATAGAGACATGGGACCTATTCCTACCCCCCCCATTTGTGTGCACCCCAAGTCCAACGGTACCACCCTTGAGTCTCTAGGACATAGGGTTCTGGAGTTATGAGCATTTGAAGTTCCCCCATATAAGTGAGTTGGGAGAGTGAAAATTTGCCCAAGTGTGAGAGGCCAAAAGTGTTCCCCCAGAAAGTGTTTAGGAACACATTTCAGAGCCCTACGAGTGGTTTGGACCCCCCTTTTTGTGGTACTTTTTGTCAAGTTGAAGTTGGTGTTTACGGTTGTTAAGAGTGTACAGGGCTTGGAGTTTTAACCAGGGTCAGTTTTGACCGATCCTCAGCGGAGCAAGATAGAGACATGGGACCTTGTCCTACCCCCCCATTTGTGTGCACCCCGAGTCCAACGGTACCACCCTTGAGTCTATAGGACATAGGGTTCTTGAATTATGAGCATTTGAAGTTTCCCCATATAAGTGAGTTGGGAGAGTGAAAATTTGGGGTTTTAACCAGGGTCAGTTTTGACCGATCCTCAGCGGAGCAAGATAGAGACATGGGACCTATTCCTACCCCCCCATTTGTGTGCACCCCGAGTCCAACGGTACCACCCTTGAGTCTCTAGGACATAGGGTTCTGGAGTTATGAGCATTTGAAGTTCCCCCATATAAGTGAGTTGGGAGAGTGAAAATTTGCCCAAGTGTGAGAGGCCAAAAGTGTTCCCCCAGAAAGTGTTTAGGAACACATTTCAGAGCCCTACGAGTGGTTTGGACCCCCCTTTTTGTGGTACTTTTTGTCAAGTTGAAGTTGGTGTTTACGGTTGTTAAGAGTGTACAGGGCTTGGAGTTTTAACCAGGGTCAGTTTTGACCGATCCTCAGCGGAGCAAGATAGAGACATGGGACCTTGTCCTACCCCCCCATTTGTGTGCACCCCGAGTCCAACGGTACCACCCTTGAGTCTCTAGGACATAGGGTTCTGGAGTTATGAGCATTTGAAGTTCCCCCATATAAGTGAGTTGGGAGAGTGAAAATTGGGGTTTTTAATCAGGATCAGTTTTGACTGATCCTCAGCGGAGCAAGATAGAGACATGGGACCTTGTCCTATCCCCCCATTTGTGTGCACCCCGAGTCCAACGGTACCACCCTTGAGTTTATAGGACATAGGGTTCTTGAGTTATGAGCATTTGAAGTTCCCCCATATAAGTGAGTTGGGAGAGTGAAAATTTGGGGTTTTAATCAGGGTCAGGTTTGACCGATCCTCAGCGGAGCAAGATAGAGACATGGGACCTTGTCCTACCCCCCCATTTGTGTGCACCCCGAGTCCAACGGTACCACCCTTGAGTGTCTAGGACATAGGGTTCTGGAGTTATGAGCATTTGAAGTTCCCCCATATAAGTGAGTTGGGAGAGTGAAAATTTGCCCAAGTGTGAGAGGCCAAAAGTGTTCCCCCAGAAAGTGTTTAGGAACACATTTCAGAGCCCTACGAGTGGTTTGGACCCCCCTTTTTGTGGTACTTTTTGTCAAGTTGAAGTTGGTGTTTACGGTTGTTAAGAGTGTACAGGGCTTGGAGTTTTAACCAGGGTCAGTTTTGACCGATCCTCAGCGGAGCAAGATAGAGACATGGGACCTTGTCCTACCCCCCCATTTGTGTGCACCCCGAGTCCAACGGTACCACCCTTGAGTCTCTAGGACATAGGGTTCTGGAGTTATGAGCATTTGAAGTTCCCCCATATAAGTGAGTTGGGAGAGTGAAAATTGGGGTTTTTAATCAGGATCAGTTTTGACTGATCCTCAGCGGAGCAAGATAGAGACATGGGACCTTGTCCTATCCCCCCATTTGTGTGCACCCCGAGTCCAACGGTACCACCCTTGAGTTTATAGGACATAGGGTTCTTGAGTTATGAGCATTTGAAGTTCCCCCATATAAGTGAGTTGGGAGAGTGAAAATTTGGGGTTTTAATCAGGGTCAGGTTTGACCGATCCTCAGCGGAGCAAGATAGAGACATGGGACCTTGTCCTACCCCCCCATTTGTGTGCACCCCGAGTCCAACGGTACCACCCTTGAGTGTCTAGGACATAGGGTTCTGGAGTTATGAGCATTTGAAGTTCCCCCATATAAGTGAGTTGGGAGAGTGAAAATTTGCCCAAGTGTGAGAGGCCAAAAGTGTTCCCCCAGAAAGTGTTTAGGAACACATTTCAGAGCCCTACGAGTGGTTTGGACCCCCCTTTTTGTGGTACTTTTTGTCAAGTTGAAGTTGGTGTTTACGGTTGTTAAGAGTGTACAGGGCTTGGAGTTTTAAACAGGGTCAGTTTTGACCGATCCTCAGCGGAGCAAGATAGAGACATGGGACCTTGTCCTACCCCCCCATTTGTGTGCACCCCGAGTCCAACGGTACCACCCTTGAGTCTCTAGGACATAGGGTTCTGGAGTTATGAGCATTTGAAGTTCCCCCATATAAGTGAGTTGGGAGAGTGAAAATTTGCCCAAGTGTGAGAGGCCAAAAGTGTTCCCCCAGAAAGTGTTTAGGAACACATTTCAGAGCCCTACGAGTGGTTTGGACTCCCCTTTTTGTGGTACTTTTTGTCAAGTTGAAGTTGGTGTTTACGGTTGTTAAGAGTGTACAGGGCTTGGAGTTTTAACCAGGGTCAGTTTTGACCGATCCTCAGCGGAGCAAGATAGAGACATGGGACCTTGTCCTACCCCCCCATTTGTGTGCACCCCGAGTCCAACGGTACCACCCTTGAGTCTCTAGGACATAGGGTTCTGGAGTTATGAGCATTTGAAGTTCCCCCATATAAGTGAGTTGGGAGAGTGAAAATTGGGGTTTTTAATCAGGATCAGTTTTGACCGATCCTCAGCGGAGCAAGATAGAGACATGGGACCTTGTCCTACCCCCCCATTTGTGTGCACCCCGAGTCCAACGGTACCACCCTTGAGTCTCTAGGACATAGGATTCTGGAGTTATGAGCATTTGAAGTTCCCCCATATAAGTGAGTTGGGAGAGTGAAAATTTGGGGTTTTCACCAGGGTCAGTTTTGACCGATCCTCAGCGGAGCAAGATAGAGACATGGGACCTTGTCCTACCCCCCAATTTGTGTGCACCCCGAGTCCAACGGTACCACCCTTGAGTCTCTAGGACATAGGGTTCTGGAGTTATGAGCATTTGAAGTTCCCCCATATAAGTGAGTTGGGAGAGTGAAAATTTGCCCAAGTGTGAGAGGCCAAAAGTGTTCCCCCAGAAAGTGTTTAGGAACACATTTCAGAGCCCTACGAGTGGTTTGGACCCCCCTTTTTGTGGTACTTTTTGTCAAGTTGAAGTTGGTGTTTACGGTTGTTAAGTGTACAGGGCTTGGAGTTTTAACCAGGGTCAGTTTTGACCGATCCTCAGCGGAGCAAGATAGAGACATGGGACCTTGTCCTACCCCCCCATTTGTGTGCACCCCGAGTCCAACGGTACCACCCTTGAGTCTCTAGGACATAGGGTTCTGGAGTTATGAGCATTTGAAGTTCCCCCATATAAGTGAGTTGGGAGAGTGAAAATTTGGGCTTTTGACCAGGGTCAGTTTTGACCGATCCTCAGCGGAGCAAGATAGAGACATGGGACCTTGTCCTACCCCCCCATTTGTGTGCACCCCGTGTCCAACGGTACCACCCTTGAGTCTCTAGGACATAGGGTTCTGGAGTTATGAGCATTTGAAGTTCCCCCATATAAGTGAGTTGGGAGAGTGAAAATTGGGGTTTTTAATCAGGACCAGTTTTGACTGATCCTCAGCGGAGCAAGATAGAGACATGGGACCTTGTCCTATCCCCCCATTTGTGTGCACCCCGAGTCCAACGGTACCACCCTTGAGTTTATAGGACATAGGGTTCTTGAGTTATGAGCATTTGAAGTTCCCCCATATAAGTGAGTTGGGAGAGTGAAAATTTGCCCAAGTGTGAGAGGCCAAAAGTGTTCCCCCAGAAAGTGTTTAGGAACACATTTCAGAGCCCTACGAGTGGTTTGGACCCCCCTTTTTGTGGTACTTTTTGTCATGTTGAAGTTGGTGTTTACGGTTGTTAAGAGTGTACAGGGCTTGGAGTTTTAACCAGGGTCAGTTTTGACCGATCCTCAGCGGAGCAAGATAGAGACATGGGACCTTGTCCTACCCCCCCCATTTGTGTGCACCCCGAGTCCAACGGTACCACCCTTGAGTCTCTAGGACATAGGGTTCTGGAGTTATGAGCATTTGAAGTTCCCCCATATAAGTGAGTTGGGAGAGTGAAAATTGGGGTTTTTAATCAGGATCAGTTTTGACCGATCCTCAGCGGAGCAAGATAGAGACATGGGACCTTGTCCTACCCCCCCATTTGTGTGCACCCCGAGTCCAACGGTACCACCCTTGAGTCTCTAGGACATAGGGTTCTGGAGTTATGAGGATTTGAAGTTCCCCCATATAAGTGAGTTGGGAGAGTGAAAATTGGGGTTTTTAATCAGGATCAGTTTTGACCGATCCTCAGCGGAGCAAGATAGAGACATGGGACCTTGTCCTACCCCCCCATTTGTGTGCACCCCGAGTCCAACGGTACCACCCTTGAGTCTCTAGGACATAGGGTTCTGGAGTTATGAGCATTTGAAGTTCCCCCATATAAGTGAGTTGGGAGAGTGAAAATTTGCCCAAGTGTGAGAGGCCAAAAGTGTTCCCCCAGAAAGTGTTTAGGAACACATTTCAGAGCCCTACGAGTGGTTTGGACCCCCCTTTTTGTGGTACTTTTTGTCAAGTTGAAGTTGGTGTTTACGGTTGTTAAGAGTGTACAGGGCTTGGAGTTTTAACCAGGGTCAGTTTTGACCGATCCTCAGCGGAGCAAGATAGAGACATGGGACCTTGTCCTACCCCCCCATTTGTGTGCACCCCGAGTCCAACGGTACCACCCTTGAGTCTCTAGGACATAGGGTTCTGGAGTTATGAGCATTTGAAGTTCCCCCATATAAGTGAGTTGGGAGAGTGAAAATTGGGGTTTTTAATCAGGATCAGTTTTGACTGATCCTCAGCGGAGCAAGATAGAGACATGGGACCTTGTCCTATCCCCCCATTTGTGTGCACCCCGAGTCCAACGGTACCACCCTTGAGTTTATAGGACATAGGGTTCTTGAGTTATGAGCATTTGAAGTTCCCCCATATAAGTGAGTTGGGAGAGTGAAAATTTGGGGTTTTAATCAGGGTCAGGTTTGACCGATCCTCAGCGGAGCAAGATAGAGACATGGGACCTTGTCCTACCCCCCCATTTGTGTGCACCCCGAGTCCAACGGTACCACCCTTGAGTGTCTAGGACATAGGGTTCTGGAGTTATGAGCATTTGAAGTTCCCCCATATAAGTGAGTTGGGAGAGTGAAAATTTGCCCAAGTGTGAGAGGCCAAAAGTGTTCCCCCAGAAAGTGTTTAGGAACACATTTCAGAGCCCTACGAGTGGTTTGGACCCCCCTTTTTGTGGTACTTTTTGTCAAGTTGAAGTTGGTGTTTACGGTTGTTAAGAGTGTACAGGGCTTGGAGTTTTAAACAGGGTCAGTTTTGACCGATCCTCAGCGGAGCAAGATAGAGACATGGGACCTTGTCCTACCCCCCCATTTGTGTGCACCCCGAGTCCAACGGTACCACCCTTGAGTCTCTAGGACATAGGGTTCTGGAGTTATGAGCATTTGAAGTTCCCCCATATAAGTGAGTTGGGAGAGTGAAAATTGGGGTTTTTAATCAGGATCAGTTTTGACTGATCCTCAGCGGAGCAAGATAGAGACATGGGACCTTGTCCTACCCCCCCATTTGTGTGCACCCCGAGTCCAACGGTACCACCCTTGAGTCTCTAGGACATAGGGTTCTTGAGTTATGAGCATTTGAAGTTTCCCCATATAAGTGAGTTGGGAGAGTGAAAATTTGGGGTTTTAACCAGGGTCAGTTTTGACCGATCCTCAGCGGAGCAAGATAGAGACATGGGACCTATTCCTACCCCCCCATTTGTGTGCACCCCGAGTCCAACGGTACCACCCTTGAGTCTCTAGGACATAGGGTTCTGGAGTTATGAGCATTTGAAGTTCCCCCATATAAGTGAGTTGGGAGAGTGAAAATTTGCCCAAGTGTGAGAGGCCAAAAGTGTTCCCCCAGAAAGTGTTTAGGAACACATTTCAGAGCCCTACGAGTGGTTTGGACCCCCCTTTTTGTGGTACTTTTTGTCAAGTTGAAGTTGGTGTTTACGGTTGTTAAGAGTGTACAGGGCTTGGAGTTTTAACCAGGGTCAGTTTTGACCGATCCTCAGCGGAGCAAGATAGAGACATGGGACCTTGTCCTACCCCCCCATTTGTGTGCACCCCGAGTCCAACGGTACCACCCTTGAGTCTCTAGGACATAGGGTTCTGGAGTTATGAGCATTTGAAGTTCCCCCATATAAGTGAGTTGGGAGAGTGAAAATTGGGGTTTTTAATCAGGATCAGTTTTGACTGATCCTCAGCGGAGCAAGATAGAGACATGGGACCTTGTCCTATCCCCCCATTTGTGTGCACCCCGAGTCCAACGGTACCACCCTTGAGTTTATAGGACATAGGGTTCTGGAGTTATGAGCATTTGAAGTTCCCCCATATAAGTGAGTTGGGAGAGTGAAAATTTGGGGTTTTAATCAGGGTCAGGTTTGACCGATCCTCAGCGGAGCAAGATAGAGACATGGGACCTTGTCCTACCCCCCCATTTGTGTGCACCCCGAGTCCAACGGTACCACCCTTGAGTGTCTAGGACATAGGGTTCTGGAGTTATGAGCATTTGAAGTTCCCCCATATAAGTGAGTTGGGAGAGTGAAAATTTGGGGTTTTAACCAGGGTCAGTTTTGACCGATCCTCAGCGGAGCAAGATAGAGACATGGGACCTTGTCCTACCCCCCCCATTTGTGTGCACCCCGAGTCCAACGGTACCACCCTTGAGTCTCTAGGACATAGGGTTCTGGAGTTATGAGCATTTGAAGTTCCCCCATATAAGTGAGTTGGGAGAGTGAAAATTTGCCCGTGTGAGAGGCCAAAAGTGTTCCCCCAGAAAGTGTTTAGGAACACATTTCAGAGCCCTACGAGTGGTTTGGACTCCCCTTTTTGTGGTACTTTTTGTCAAGTTGAAGTTGGTGTTTACGGTTGTTAAGAGTGTACAGGGCTTGGAGTTTTAACCAGGGTCAGTTTTGACCGATCCTCAGCGGAGCAAGATAGAGACATGGGACCTTGTCCTACCCCCTCATTTGTGTGCACCCCGAGTCCAACGGTACCACCCTTGAGTCTCTAGGACATAGGGTTCTGGAGTTATGAGCATTTGAAGTTCCCCCATATAAGTGAGTTGGGAGAGTGAAAATTGGGGTTTTTAATCAGGATCAGTTTTGACCGATCCTCAGCGCAGCAAGATAGAGACATGGGACCTTGTCCTACCCCTTGTCCTACTAAGTGAGTTGGGAGAGTGAAAATTTGCCCAAGTGTGAGAGGCCAAAAGTGTTCCCCTAGAAAGTGTTTAGGAACACATTTCAGAGCCCTACGAGTGGTTTGGACTCCCCTTTTTGTGGTACTTTTTGTCAAGTTGAAGTTGGTGTTTACGGTTGTTAAGAGTGTACAGGGCTTGGAGTTTTAACCAGGGTCAGTTTTGACCGATCCTCAGCGGAGCAAGATAGAGACATGGGACCTTGTCCTACCCCCTCATTTGTGTGCACCCCGAGTCCAACGGTACCACCCTTGAGTCTCTAGGACATAGGGTTCTGGAGTTATGAGCATTTGAAGTTCCCCCATATAAGTGAGTTGGGAGAGTGAAAATTGGGGTTTTTAATCAGGATCAGTTTTGACCGATCCTCAGCGCAGCAAGATAGAGACATGGGACCTTGTCCTACCCCCCCATTTGTGTGCACCCCGAGTCCAACGGTACCACCCTTGAGTCTCTAGGACATAGGGTTCTGGAGTTATGAGCATTTGAAGTTCCCCCATATAAGTGAGTTGGGAGAGTGAAAATTTGCCCAAGTGTGAGAGGCCAAAAGTGTTCCCCCAGAAAGTGTTTAGGAACACATTTCAGAGCCCTACGAGTGGTTTGGACCCCCCTTTTTGTGGTACTTTTTGTCAAGTTGAAGTTGGTGTTTACGGTTGTTAAGAGTGTACAGGGCTTGGAGTTTTAACCAGGGTCAGTTTTGACCGATCCTCAGCGGAGCAAGATAGAGACATGGGACCTTGTCCTACCCCCCCATTTGTGTGCACCCCGAGTCCAACGGTACCACCCTTGAGTTTATAGGACATAGGGTTCTTGAGTTATGAGCATTTGAAGTTCCCCCATATAAGTGAGTTGGGAGAGTGAAAATTTGGGGTTTTAATCAGGGTCAGGTTTGACCGATCCTCAGCGGAGCAAGATAGAGACATGGGACCTTGTCCTACCCCCCCATTTGTGTGCACCCCGAGTCCAACGGTACCACCCTTGAGTCTCTAGGACATAGGGTTCTGGAGTTATGAGCATTTGAAGTTCCCCCATATAAGTGAGTTGGGAGAGTGAAAATTGGGGTTTTTAATCAGGATCAGTTTTGACCGATCCTCAGCGGAGCAAGATAGAGACATGGGACCTTGTCCTACCCCCCCATTTGTGTGCACCCCGAGTCCAACGGTACCACCCTTGAGTCTCTAGGACATAGGGTTCTGGAGTTATGAGCATTTGAAGTTCCCCCATATAAGTGAGTTGGGAGAGTGAAAATTTGCGGTTTTAACCAGGGTCAGTTTTGACCGATCCTCAGCGGAGCAAGATAGAGACATGGGACCTTGTCCTACCCCCCCATTTGTGTGCACCCCGAGTCCAACGGTACCACCCTTGAGTCTCTAGGACATAGGGTTCTGGAGTTATGAGCATTTGAAGTTCCCCCATATAAGTGAGTTGGGAGAGTGAAAATTTGCCCAAGTGTGAGAGGCCAAAAGTGTTCCCCCAGAAAGTGTTTAGGAACACATTTCAGAGCCCTACGAGTGGTTTGGACCCCCCTTTTTGTGGTACTTTTTGTCAAGTTGAAGTTGGTGTTTACGGTTGTTAAGAGTGTACAGGGCTTGGAGTTTTAACCAGGGTCAGTTTTGACCGATCCTCAGCGGAGCAAGATAGAGACATGGGACCTTGTCCTACCCCCCCATTTGTGTGCACCCCGAGTCCAACGGTACCACCCTTGAGTCTCTAGGACATAGGGTTCTGGAGTTATGAGCATTTGAAGTTCCCCCATATAAGTGAGTTGGGAGAGTGAAAATTGGGGTTTTTAATCAGGATCAGTTTTGACCGATCCTCAGCGGAGCAAGATAGAGACATGGGACCTTGTCCTATCCCCCCATTTGTGTGCACCCCGAGTCCAACGGTACCACCCTTGAGTTTATAGGACATAGGGTTCTTGAGTTATGAGCATTTGAAGTTCCCCCATATAAGTGAGTTGGGAGAGTGAAAATTTGGGGTTTTAATCAGGGTCAGGTTTGACCGATCCTCAGCGGAGCAAGATAGAGACATGGGACCTTGTCCTACCCCCCCATTTGTGTGCACCCCGAGTCCAACGGTACCACCCTTGAGTCTCTAGGACATAGGGTTCTGGAGTTATGAGCATTTGAAGTTCCCCCATATAAGTGAGTTGGGAGAGTGAAAATTTGCCCAAGTGTGAGAGGCCAAAAGTGTTCCCCCAGAAAGTGTTTAGGAACACATTTCAGAGCCCTACGAGTGGTTTGGACCCCCCTTTTTGTGGTACTTTTTGTCAAGTTGAAGTTGGTGTTTACGGTTGTTAAGAGTGTACAGGGCTTGGAGTTTTAACCAGGGTCAGTTTTGACCGATCCTCAGCGGAGCAAGATAGAGACATGGGACCTTGTCCTACCCCCCCATTTGTGTGCACCCCGAGTCCAACGGTACCACCCTTGAGTCTCTAGGACATAGGATTCTGGAGTTATGAGCATTTGAAGTTCCCCCATATAAGTGAGTTGGGAGAGTGAAAATTTGGGGTTTTCACCAGGGTCAGTTTTGACCGATCCTCAGCGGAGCAAGATAGAGACATGGGACCTTGTCCTACCCCCCAATTTGTGTGCACCCCGAGTCCAACGGTACCACCCTTGAGTCTCTAGGACATAGGGTTCTGGAGTTATGAGCATTTGAAGTTCCCCCATATAAGTGAGTTGGGAGAGTGAAAATTTGCCCAAGTGTGAGAGGCCAAAAGTGTTCCCCCAGAAAGTGTTTAGGAACACATTTCAGAGCCCTACGAGTGGTTTGGACCCCCCTTTTTGTGGTACTTTTTGTCAAGTTGAAGTTGGTGTTTACGGTTGTTAAGTGTACAGGGCTTGGAGTTTTAACCAGGGTCAGTTTTGACCGATCCTCAGCGGAGCAAGATAGAGACATGGGACCTTGTCCTACCCCCCCATTTGTGTGCACCCCGAGTCCAACGGTACCACCCTTGAGTCTCTAGGACATAGGGTTCTGGAGTTATGAGCATTTGAAGTTCCCCCATATAAGTGAGTTGGGAGAGTGAAAATTTGGGCTTTTGACCAGGGTCAGTTTTGACCGATCCTCAGCGGAGCAAGATAGAGACATGGGACCTTGTCCTACCCCCCCATTTGTGTGCACCCCGTGTCCAACGGTACCACCCTTGAGTCTCTAGGACATAGGGTTCTGGAGTTATGAGCATTTGAAGTTCCCCCATATAAGTGAGTTGGGAGAGTGAAAATTGGGGTTTTTAATCAGGACCAGTTTTGACTGATCCTCAGCGGAGCAAGATAGAGACATGGGACCTTGTCCTATCCCCCCATTTGTGTGCACCCCGAGTCCAACGGTACCACCCTTGAGTTTATAGGACATAGGGTTCTTGAGTTATGAGCATTTGAAGTTCCCCCATATAAGTGAGTTGGGAGAGTGAAAATTTGCCCAAGTGTGAGAGGCCAAAAGTGTTCCCCCAGAAAGTGTTTAGGAACACATTTCAGAGCCCTACGAGTGGTTTGGACCCCCCTTTTTGTGGTACTTTTTGTCATGTTGAAGTTGGTGTTTACGGTTGTTAAGAGTGTACAGGGCTTGGAGTTTTAACCAGGGTCAGTTTTGACCGATCCTCAGCGGAGCAAGATAGAGACATGGGACCTTGTCCTACCCCCCCCATTTGTGTGCACCCCGAGTCCAACGGTACCACCCTTGAGTCTCTAGGACATAGGGTTCTGGAGTTATGAGCATTTGAAGTTCCCCCATATAAGTGAGTTGGGAGAGTGAAAATTGGGGTTTTTAATCAGGATCAGTTTTGACCGATCCTCAGCGGAGCAAGATAGAGACATGGGACCTTGTCCTACCCCCCCATTTGTGTGCACCCCGAGTCCAACGGTACCACCCTTGAGTCTCTAGGACATAGGGTTCTGGAGTTATGAGGATTTGAAGTTCCCCCATATAAGTGAGTTGGGAGAGTGAAAATTGGGGTTTTTAATCAGGATCAGTTTTGACCGATCCTCAGCGGAGCAAGATAGAGACATGGGACCTTGTCCTACCCCCCCATTTGTGTGCACCCCGAGTCCAACGGTACCACCCTTGAGTCTCTAGGACATAGGGTTCTGGAGTTATGAGCATTTGAAGTTCCCCCATATAAGTGAGTTGGGAGAGTGAAAATTTGCCCAAGTGTGAGAGGCCAAAAGTGTTCCCCCAGAAAGTGTTTAGGAACACATTTCAGAGCCCTACGAGTGGTTTGGACCCCCCTTTTTGTGGTACTTTTTGTCAAGTTGAAGTTGGTGTTTACGGTTGTTAAGAGTGTACAGGGCTTGGAGTTTTAACCAGGGTCAGTTTTGACCGATCCTCAGCGGAGCAAGATAGAGACATGGGACCTTGTCCTACCCCCCCATTTGTGTGCACCCCGAGTCCAACGGTACCACCCTTGAGTCTCTAGGACATAGGGTTCTGGAGTTATGAGCATTTGAAGTTCCCCCATATAAGTGAGTTGGGAGAGTGAAAATTGGGGTTTTTAATCAGGATCAGTTTTGACCGATCCTCAGCGGAGCAAGATAGAGACATGGGACCTTGTCCTACCCCCCCATTTGTGTGCACCCCGAGTCCAACGGTACCACCCTTGAGTCTCTAGGACATAGGGTTCTGGAGTTATGAGCATTTGAAGTTCCCCCATATAAGTGAGTTGGGAGAGTGAAAATTGGGGTTTTTAATCAGGATCAGTTTTGACCGATCCTCAGCGGAGCAAGATAGAGACATGGGACCTTGTCCTACCCCCCCATTTGTGTGCACCCCGAGTCCAACGGTACCACCCTTGAGTCTCTAGGACATAGGGTTCTGGAGTTATGAGCATTTGAAGTTCCCCCATATAAGTGAGTTGGGAAAGTGAAAATTGGGGTTTTTAATCAGGATCAGTTTTGACTGATCCTCAGCGGAGCAAGATAGAGACATGGGACCTTGTCCTATCCCCCCATTTGTGTGCACCCCGAGTCCAACGGTACCACCCTTGAGTTTATAGGACATAGGGTTCTTGAGTTATGAGCATTTGAAGTTCCCCCATATAAGTGAGTTGGGAGAGTGAAAATTTGGGGTTTTAATCAGGGTCAGGTTTGACCGATCCTCAGCGGAGCAAGATAGAGACATGGGACCTTGTCCTACCCCCCCATTTCTGTGCACCCCGAGTCCAACGGTACCACCCTTGAGTCTATAGGACATAGGGTTCTTGAGTTATGAGCATTTGAAGTTCCCCCATATAAGTGAGTTGGGAGAGTGAAAATTTGGGGTTTTAACCAGGGTCAGTTTTGACCGATCCTCAGCGGAGCAAGATAGAGACATGGGACCTTGTCCTACCCCCACATTTGTGTGCACCCCGAGTCCAACGGTACCACCCTTGAGTCTCTAGGACATAGGGTTCTGGAGTTATGAGCATTTGAAGTTCCCCCATATAAGTGAGTTGGGAGAGTGAAATTTTGCCAAAGTGTGAGAGGCCAAAAGTGTTCCCCCAGAAAGTGTTTAGGAACACATTTCAGAGCCCTACGAGTGGTTTGGACCCCCCTTTTTGTGGTACTTTTTGTCAAGTTGAAGTTGGTGTTTACGGTTGTTAAGAGTGTACAGGGCTTGGAGTTTTAACCAGGGTCAGTTTTGACCGATCCTCAGCGGAGCAAGATAGAGACATGGGACCTTGTCCTACCCCCCCATTTGTGTGCACCCCGAGTCCAACGGTACCACCCTTGAGTCTCTAGGACATAGGGTTCTGGAGTTAGGAGCATTTGAAGTTCCCCCATATAAGTGAGTTGGGAGAGTGAAAATTTGGGCTTTTGACCAGGGTCAGTTTTGACCGATCCTCAGCGGAGCAAGATAGAGACATGGGACCTTGTCCTACCCCCCCATTTGTGTGCACCCCGAGTCCAACGGTACCACCCTTGAGTCTCTAGGACATAGGGTTCTGGAGTTAGGAGCATTTGAAGTTCCCCCATATAAGTGAGTTGGGAGAGTGAAAATTTGGGCTTTTGACCAGGGTCAGTTTTGACCGATCCTCAGCGGAGCAAGATAGAGACATGGGACCTTGTCCTACCCCCCCATTTGTGTGCACCCCGAGTCCAACGGTACCACCCTTGAGTCTCTAGGACATAGGGTTCTGGAGTTAGGAGCATTTGAAGTTCCCCCATATAAGTGAGTTGGGAGAGTGAAAATTTGGGCTTTTGACCAGGGTCAGTTTTGACCGATCCTCAGCGGAGCAAGATAGAGACATGGGACCTTGTCCTACCCCCCCATTTGTGTGCACCCTGAGTCCAACGGTACCACCCTTGAGTCTCTAGGACATAGGGTTCTGGAGTTATGAGCATTTGAAGTTCCCCCATATAAGTGAGTTGGGAGAGTGAAAATTTGCCCAAGTGTGAGAGGCCAAAAGTGTTCCCCCAGAAAGTGTTTAGGAACACATTTCAGAGCCCTACGAGTGGTTTGGACCCCCCTTTTTGTGGTACTTTTTGTCAAGTTGAAGTTGGTGTTTACGGTTGTTAAGAGTGTACAGGGCTTGGAGTTTTAAACAGGGTCAGTTTTGACCGATCCTCAGCGGAGCAAGATAGAGACATGGGACCTTGTCCTACCCCCCCCATTTGTGTGCACCCCGAGTCCAACGGTACCACCCTTGAGTCTCTAGGACATAGGGTTCTGGAGTTATGAGCATTTGAAGTTCCCCCATATAAGTGAGTTGGGAGAGTGAAAATTGGGGTTTTTAATCAGGATCAGTTTTGACCGATCCTCAGCGCAGCAAGATAGAGACATGGGACCTTGTCCTACCCCCCCATTTGTGTGCACCCTGAGTCCAACGGTACCACCCTTGAGTCTCTAGGACATAGGGTTCTGGAGTTATGAGCATTTGAAGTTCCCCCATATAAGTGAGTTGGGAGAGTGAAAATTTGCCCAAGTGTGAGAGGCCAAAAGTGTTCCCCCAGAAAGTGTTTAGGAACACATTTCAGAGCCCTACGAGTGGTTTGGACCCCCCTTTTTGTGGTACTTTTTGTCAAGTTGAAGTTGGTGTTTACGGTTGTTAAGAGTGTACAGGGCTTGGAGTTTTAAACAGGGTCAGTTTTGACCGATCCTCAGCGGAGCAAGATAGAGACATGGGACCTTGTCCTACCCCCCCCATTTGTGTGCACCCCGAGTCCAACGGTACCACCCTTGAGTCTCTAGGACATAGGGTTCTGGAGTTATGAGCATTTGAAGTTCCCCCATATAAGTGAGTTGGGAGAGTGAAAATTTGCCCAAGTGTGAGAGGCCAAAAGTGTTCCCCCAGAAAGTGTTTAGGAACACATTTCAGAGCCCTACGAGTGGTTTGGACCCCCCTTTTTGTGGTACTTTTTGTCAAGTTGAAGTTGGTGTTTACGGTTGTTAAGAGTGTACAGGGCTTGGAGTTTTAAACAGGGTCAGTTTTGACCGATCCTCAGCGGAGCAAGATAGAGACATGGGACCTTGTCCTACCCCCCCATTTGTGTGCACCCCGAGTCCAACGGTACCACCCTTGAGTCTCTAGGACATAGGGTTCTGGAGTTATGAGCATTTGAAGTTCCCCCATATAAGTGAGTTGGGAGAGTGAAAATTGGGGTTTTTAATCAGGATCAGTTTTGACCGATCCTCAGCGGAGCAAGATAGAGACATGGGACCTTGTCCTACCCCCCCATTTGTGTGCACCCCGAGTCCAACGGTACCACCCTTGAGTCTCTAGGACATAGGGTTCTGGAGTTATGAGCATTTGAAGTTCCCCCATATAAGTGAGTTGGGAGAGTGAAAATTGGGGTTTTTAATCAGGATCAGTTTTGACCGATCCTCAGCGGAGCAAGATAGAGACATGGGACCTTGTCCTACCCCCCCATTTGTGTGCACCCCGAGTCCAACGGTACCACCCTTGAGTCTCTAGGACATAGGGTTCTGGAGTTATGAGCATTTGAAGTTCCCCCATATAAGTGAGTTGGGAAAGTGAAAATTGGGGTTTTTAATCAGGATCAGTTTTGACTGATCCTCAGCGGAGCAAGATAGAGACATGGGACCTTGTCCTATCCCCCCATTTGTGTGCACCCCGAGTCCAACGGTACCACCCTTGAGTTTATAGGACATAGGGTTCTTGAGTTATGAGCATTTGAAGTTCCCCCATATAAGTGAGTTGGGAGAGTGAAAATTTGGGGTTTTAATCAGGGTCAGGTTTGACCGATCCTCAGCGGAGCAAGATAGAGACATGGGACCTTGTCCTACCCCCCCATTTCTGTGCACCCCGAGTCCAACGGTACCACCCTTGAGTCTATAGGACATAGGGTTCTTGAGTTATGAGCATTTGAAGTTCCCCCATATAAGTGAGTTGGGAGAGTGAAAATTTGGGGTTTTAACCAGGGTCAGTTTTGACCGATCCTCAGCGGAGCAAGATAGAGACATGGGACCTTGTCCTACCCCCACATTTGTGTGCACCCCGAGTCCAACGGTACCACCCTTGAGTCTCTAGGACATAGGGTTCTGGAGTTATGAGCATTTGAAGTTCCCCCATATAAGTGAGTTGGGAGAGTGAAATTTTGCCCAAGTGTGAGAGGCCAAAAGTGTTCCCCCAGAAAGTGTTTAGGAACACATTTCAGAGCCCTACGAGTGGTTTGGACCCCCCTTTTTGTGGTACTTTTTGTCAAGTTGAAGTTGGTGTTTACGGTTGTTAAGAGTGTACAGGGCTTGGAGTTTTAAACAGGGTCAGTTTTGACCGATCCTCAGCGGAGCAAGATAGAGACATGGGACCTTGTCCTACCCCCCCATTTGTGTGCACCCCCAGTCCAACGGTACCACCCTTGAGTCTCTAGGACATAGGGTTCTGGAGTTATGAGCATTTGAAGTTCCCCCATATAAGTGAGTTGGGAGAGTGAAAATTGGGGTTTTTAATCAGGATCAGTTTTGACCGATCCTCAGCTTAGCAAGATAGAGACATGGGACCTTGTCCTACCCCCCCATTTGTGTGCACCCCGAGTCCAACGGTACCACCCTTGAGTCTCTAGGACATAGGGTTCTGGAGTTATGAGCATTTGAAGTTCCCCCATATAAGTGAGTTGGGAGAGTGAAAATTTGGGCTTTTGACCAGGGTCAGTTTTGACCGATCCTCAGCGGAGCAAGATAGAGACATGGGACCTTGTCCTACCCCCCCATTTGTGTGCACCCCGAGTCCAACGGTACCACCCTTGAGTCTCTAGGACATAGGGTTCTGGAGTTATGAGCATTTGAAGTTCCCCCATATAAGTGAGTTGGGAGAGTGAAAATTGGGGTTTTTAATCAGGATCAGTTTTGACTGATCCTCAGCGGAGCAAGATAGAGACATGGGACCTTGTCCTTCCCCCCCATTTGTGTGCACCCCGAGTCCAACGGTACCACCCTTGAGTCTCTAGGACATAGGGTTCTGGAGTTATGAGCATTTGAAGTTCCCCCATATAAGTGAGTTGGGAGAGTGAAAATTGGGGTTTTTAATCAGGATCAGTTTTGACCGATCCTCAGCGGAGCAAGATAGAGACATGGGACCTTGTCCTATCCCCCCATTTGTGTGCACCCCGAGTCCAACGGTACCACCCTTGAGTTTATAGGACATAGAGTTCTTGAGTTATGAGCATTTGAAGTTCCCCCATATAAGTGAGTTGGGAGAGTGAAAATTTGGGGTTTTAATCAGGGTCAGGTTTGACCGATCCTCAGCGGAGCAAGATAGAGACATGGGACCTTGTCCTACCCCCCCATTTGTGTGCACCCCGAGTCCAACGGTACCACCCTTGAGTCTCTAGGACATAGGGTTCTGGAGTTATGAGCATTTGAAGTTCCCCCATATAAGTGAGTTGGGAGAGTGAAAATTGGGGTTTTTAATCAGGATCAGTTTTGACCGATCCTCAGCGCAGCAAGATAGAGACATGGGACCTTGTCCTACCCCCCCATTTGTGTGCACCCTGAGTCCAACGGTACCACCCTTGAGTCTCTAGGACATAGGGTTCTGGAGTTATGAGCATTTGAAGTTCCCCCATATAAGTGAGTTGGGAGAGTGAAAATTTGCCCAAGTGTGAGAGGCCAAAAGTGTTCCCCCAGAAAGTGTTTAGGAACACATTTCAGAGCCCTACGAGTGGTTTGGACCCCCCTTTTTGTGGTACTTTTTGTCAAGTTGAAGTTGGTGTTTACGGTTGTTAAGAGTGTACAGGGCTTGGAGTTTTAAACAGGGTCAGTTTTGACCGATCCTCAGCGGAGCAAGATAGAGACATGGGACCTTGTCCTACCCCCCCCATTTGTGTGCACCCCGAGTCCAACGGTACCACCCTTGAGTCTCTAGGACATAGGGTTCTGGAGTTATGAGCATTTGAAGTTCCCCCATATAAGTGAGTTGGGAGAGTGAAAATTTGCCCAAGTGTGAGAGGCCAAAAGTGTTCCCCCAGAAAGTGTTTAGGAACACATTTCAGAGCCCTACGAGTGGTTTGGACCCCCCTTTTTGTGGTACTTTTTGTCAAGTTGAAGTTGGTGTTTACGGTTGTTAAGAGTGTACAGGGCTTGGAGTTTTAAACAGGGTCAGTTTTGACCGATCCTCAGCGGAGCAAGATAGAGACATGGGACCTTGTCCTACCCCCCCATTTGTGTGCACCCCGAGTCCAACGGTACCACCCTTGAGTCTCTAGGACATAGGGTTCTGGAGTTATGAGCATTTGAAGTTCCCCCATATAAGTGAGTTGGGAGAGTGAAAATTGGGGTTTTTAATCAGGATCAGTTTTGACCGATCCTCAGCGCAGCAAGATAGAGACATGGGACCTTGTCCTACCCCCCCATTTGTGTGCACCCTGAGTCCAACGGTACCACCCTTGAGTCTCTAGGACATAGGGTTCTGGAGTTATGAGCATTTGAAGTTCCCCCATATAAGTGAGTTGGGAGAGTGAAAATTTGCCCAAGTGTGAGAGGCCAAAAGTGTTCCCCCAGAAAGTGTTTAGGAACACATTTCAGAGCCCTACGAGTGGTTTGGACCCCCCTTTTTGTGGTACTTTTTGTCAAGTTGAAGTTGGTGTTTACGGTTGTTAAGAGTGTACAGGGCTTGGAGTTTTAAACAGGGTCAGTTTTGACCGATCCTCAGCGGAGCAAGATAGAGACATGGGACCTTGTCCTACCCCCCCCATTTGTGTGCACCCCGAGTCCAACGGTACCACCCTTGAGTCTCTAGGACATAGGGTTCTGGAGTTATGAGCATTTGAAGTTCCCCCATATAAGTGAGTTGGGAGAGTGAAAATTTGCCCAAGTGTGAGAGGCCAAAAGTGTTCCCCCAGAAAGTGTTTAGGAACACATTTCAGAGCCCTACGAGTGGTTTGGACCCCCCTTTTTGTGGTACTTTTTGTCAAGTTGAAGTTGGTGTTTACGGTTGTTAAGAGTGTACAGGGCTTGGAGTTTTAAACAGGGTCAGTTTTGACCGATCCTCAGCGGAGCAAGATAGAGACATGGGACCTTGTCCTACCCCCCCATTTGTGTGCACCCCGAGTCCAACGGTACCACCCTTGAGTCTCTAGGACATAGGGTTCTGGAGTTATGAGCATTTGAAGTTCCCCCATATAAGTGAGTTGGGAGAGTGAAAATTGGGGTTTTTAATCAGGATCAGTTTTGACCGATCCTCAGCGGAGCAAGATAGAGACATGGGACCTTGTCCTACCCCCCCATTTGTGTGCACCCCGAGTCCAACGGTACCACCCTTGAGTCTCTAGGACATAGGGTTCTGGAGTTATGAGCATTTGAAGTTCCCCCATATAAGTGAGTTGGGAGAGTGAAAATTGGGGTTTTTAATCAGGATCAGTTTTGACCGATCCTCAGCGGAGCAAGATAGAGACATGGGACCTTGTCCTACCCCCCCATTTGTGTGCACCCCGAGTCCAACGGTACCACCCTTGAGTCTCTAGGACATAGGGTTCTGGAGTTATGAGCATTTGAAGTTCCCCCATATAAGTGAGTTGGGAAAGTGAAAATTGGGGTTTTTAATCAGGATCAGTTTTGACTGATCCTCAGCGGAGCAAGATAGAGACATGGGACCTTGTCCTATCCCCCCATTTGTGTGCACCCCGAGTCCAACGGTACCACCCTTGAGTTTATAGGACATAGGGTTCTTGAGTTATGAGCATTTGAAGTTCCCCCATATAAGTGAGTTGGGAGAGTGAAAATTTGGGGTTTTAATCAGGGTCAGGTTTGACCGATCCTCAGCGGAGCAAGATAGAGACATGGGACCTTGTCCTACCCCCCCATTTCTGTGCACCCCGAGTCCAACGGTACCACCCTTGAGTCTATAGGACATAGGGTTCTTGAGTTATGAGCATTTGAAGTTCCCCCATATAAGTGAGTTGGGAGAGTGAAAATTTGGGGTTTTAACCAGGGTCAGTTTTGACCGATCCTCAGCGGAGCAAGATAGAGACATGGGACCTTGTCCTACCCCCACATTTGTGTGCACCCCGAGTCCAACGGTACCACCCTTGAGTCTCTAGGACATAGGGTTCTGGAGTTATGAGCATTTGAAGTTCCCCCATATAAGTGAGTTGGGAGAGTGAAATTTTGCCCAAGTGTGAGAGGCCAAAAGTGTTCCCCCAGAAAGTGTTTAGGAACACATTTCAGAGCCCTACGAGTGGTTTGGACCCCCCTTTTTGTGGTACTTTTTGTCAAGTTGAAGTTGGTGTTTACGGTTGTTAAGAGTGTACAGGGCTTGGAGTTTTAAACAGGGTCAGTTTTGACCGATCCTCAGCGGAGCAAGATAGAGACATGGGACCTTGTCCTACCCCCCCATTTGTGTGCACCCCCAGTCCAACGGTACCACCCTTGAGTCTCTAGGACATAGGGTTCTGGAGTTATGAGCATTTGAAGTTCCCCCATATAAGTGAGTTGGGAGAGTGAAAATTGGGGTTTTTAATCAGGATCAGTTTTGACCGATCCTCAGCGGAGCAAGATAGAGACATGGGACCTTGTCCTACCCCCCCATTTGTGTGCACCCCAAGTCCAACGGTACCACCCTTGAGTCTCTAGGACATAGGGTTCTGGAGTTATGAGCATTTGAAGTTCCCCCATATAAGTGAGTTGGGAGAGTGAAAATTGGGGTTTTTAATTAGTATCAGTTTTGACCGATCCTCAGCGGAGCAAGATAGAGACATGGGACCTTGTCCTACCCCCCCATTTGTGTGCACCCCGAGTCCAACGGTACCACCCTTGAGTCTCTAGGACATAGGGTTCTGGAGTTATGAGCATTTGAAGTTCCCCCATATAAGTGAGTTGGGAGAGTGAAAATTTGGGGTTTTAATCAGGGTCAGGTTTGACCGATCCTCAGCGGAGCAAGATAGAGACATGGGACCTTGTCCTACCCCCCCCATTTGTGTGCACCCCGAGTCCAACGGTACCACCCTTGAGTCTCTAGGACATAGGGTTCTGGAGTTATGAGCATTTGAAGTTCCCCCATATAAGTGAGTTGGGAGAGTGAAAATTTGGGCTTTTGACCAGGGTCAGTTTTGACCGATCCTCAGCGGAGCAAGATAGAGACATGGGACCTTGTCCTACCCCCCAATTTGTGTGCACCCCGAGTCCAACGGTACCACCCTTGAGTCTCTAGGACATAGGGTTCTGGAGTTATGAGCATTTGAAGTTCCCCCATATAAGTGAGTTGGGAGAGTGAAAATTGGGGTTTTAATCAGGGTCAGGTTTGACCGATCCTCAGCGGAGCAAGATAGAGACATGGGACCTTGTCCTATCCCCCCATTTGTGTGCACCCCGAGTCCAACGGTACCACCCTTGAGTTTATAGGACATAGGGTTCTTGAGTTATGAGCATTTGAAGTTCCCCCATATAAGTGAGTTGGGAGAGTGAAAATTTGCCCAAGTGTGAGAGGCCAAAAGTGTTCCCCCAGAAAGTGTTTAGGAACACATTTCAGAGCCCTACGAGTGGTTTGGACCCCCCTTTTTGTGGTACTTTTTGTCATGTTGAAGTTGGTGTTTACGGTTGTTAAGAGTGTACAGGGCTTGGAGTTTTAACCAGGGTCAGTTTTGACCGATCCTCAGCGGAGCAAGATAGAGACATGGGACCTTGTCCTACCCCCCCCATTTGTGTGCACCCCGAGTCCAACGGTACCACCCTTGAGTCTCTAGGACATAGGGTTCTGGAGTTATGAGCATTTGAAGTTCCCCCATATAAGTGAGTTGGGAGAGTGAAAATTGGGGTTTTTAATCAGGATCAGTTTTGACCGATCCTCAGCGGAGCAAGATAGAGACATGGGACCTTGTCCTACCCCCCCATTTGTGTGCACCCCGAGTCCAACGGTACCACCCTTGAGTCTCTAGGACATAGGGTTCTGGAGTTATGAGGATTTGAAGTTCCCCCATATAAGTGAGTTGGGAGAGTGAAAATTGGGGTTTTTAATCAGGATCAGTTTTGACCGATCCTCAGCGGAGCAAGATAGAGACATGGGACCTTGTCCTACCCCCCCATTTGTGTGCACCCCGAGTCCAACGGTACCACCCTTGAGTCTCTAGGACATAGGGTTCTGGAGTTATGAGCATTTGAAGTTCCCCCATATAAGTGAGTTGGGAGAGTGAAAATTTGCCCAAGTGTGAGAGGCCAAAAGTGTTCCCCCAGAAAGTGTTTAGGAACACATTTCAGAGCCCTACGAGTGGTTTGGACCCCCCTTTTTGTGGTACTTTTTGTCAAGTTGAAGTTGGTGTTTACGGTTGTTAAGAGTGTACAGGGCTTGGAGTTTTAAACAGGGTCAGTTTTGACCGATCCTCAGCGGAGCAAGATAGAGACATGGGACCTTGTCCTACCCCCCCATTTGTGTGCACCCCGAGTCCAACGGTACCACCCTTGAGTCTCTAGGACATAGGGTTCTGGAGTTATGAGCATTTGAAGTTCCCCCATATAAGTGAGTTGGGAGAGTGAAAATTGGGGTTTTTAATCAGGATCAGTTTTGACCGATCCTCAGCGCAGCAAGATAGAGACATGGGACCTTGTCCTACCCCCCCATTTGTGTGCACCCTGAGTCCAACGGTACCACCCTTGAGTCTCTAGGACATAGGGTTCTGGAGTTATGAGCATTTGAAGTTCCCCCATATAAGTGAGTTGGGAGAGTGAAAATTTGCCCAAGTGTGAGAGGCCAAAAGTGTTCCCCCAGAAAGTGTTTAGGAACACATTTCAGAGCCCTACGAGTGGTTTGGACCCCCCTTTTTGTGGTACTTTTTGTCAAGTTGAAGTTGGTGTTTACGGTTGTTAAGAGTGTACAGGGCTTGGAGTTTTAAACAGGGTCAGTTTTGACCGATCCTCAGCGGAGCAAGATAGAGACATGGGACCTTGTCCTACCCCCCCCATTTGTGTGCACCCCGAGTCCAACGGTACCACCCTTGAGTCTCTAGGACATAGGGTTCTGGAGTTATGAGCATTTGAAGTTCCCCCATATAAGTGAGTTGGGAGAGTGAAAATTTGCCCAAGTGTGAGAGGCCAAAAGTGTTCCCCCAGAAAGTGTTTAGGAACACATTTCAGAGCCCTACGAGTGGTTTGGACCCCCCTTTTTGTGGTACTTTTTGTCAAGTTGAAGTTGGTGTTTACGGTTGTTAAGAGTGTACAGGGCTTGGAGTTTTAAACAGGGTCAGTTTTGACCGATCCTCAGCGGAGCAAGATAGAGACATGGGACCTTGTCCTACCCCCCCATTTGTGTGCACCCCGAGTCCAACGGTACCACCCTTGAGTCTCTAGGACATAGGGTTCTGGAGTTATGAGCATTTGAAGTTCCCCCATATAAGTGAGTTGGGAGAGTGAAAATTGGGGTTTTTAATCAGGATCAGTTTTGACCGATCCTCAGCGCAGCAAGATAGAGACATGGGACCTTGTCCTACCCCCCCATTTGTGTGCACCCTGAGTCCAACGGTACCACCCTTGAGTCTCTAGGACATAGGGTTCTGGAGTTATGAGCATTTGAAGTTCCCCCATATAAGTGAGTTGGGAGAGTGAAAATTTGCCCAAGTGTGAGAGGCCAAAAGTGTTCCCCCAGAAAGTGTTTAGGAACACATTTCAGAGCCCTACGAGTGGTTTGGACCCCCCTTTTTGTGGTACTTTTTGTCAAGTTGAAGTTGGTGTTTACGGTTGTTAAGAGTGTACAGGGCTTGGAGTTTTAAACAGGGTCAGTTTTGACCGATCCTCAGCGGAGCAAGATAGAGACATGGGACCTTGTCCTACCCCCCCCATTTGTGTGCACCCCGAGTCCAACGGTACCACCCTTGAGTCTCTAGGACATAGGGTTCTGGAGTTATGAGCATTTGAAGTTCCCCCATATAAGTGAGTTGGGAGAGTGAAAATTTGCCCAAGTGTGAGAGGCCAAAAGTGTTCCCCCAGAAAGTGTTTAGGAACACATTTCAGAGCCCTACGAGTGGTTTGGACCCCCCTTTTTGTGGTACTTTTTGTCAAGTTGAAGTTGGTGTTTACGGTTGTTAAGAGTGTACAGGGCTTGGAGTTTTAAACAGGGTCAGTTTTGACCGATCCTCAGCGGAGCAAGATAGAGACATGGGACCTTGTCCTACCCCCCCATTTGTGTGCACCCCGAGTCCAACGGTACCACCCTTGAGTCTCTAGGACATAGGGTTCTGGAGTTATGAGCATTTGAAGTTCCCCCATATAAGTGAGTTGGGAGAGTGAAAATTGGGGTTTTTAATCAGGATCAGTTTTGACCGATCCTCAGCGGAGCAAGATAGAGACATGGGACCTTGTCCTACCCCCCCATTTGTGTGCACCCCGAGTCCAACGGTACCACCCTTGAGTCTCTAGGACATAGGGTTCTGGAGTTATGAGCATTTGAAGTTCCCCCATATAAGTGAGTTGGGAGAGTGAAAATTGGGGTTTTTAATCAGGATCAGTTTTGACCGATCCTCAGCGGAGCAAGATAGAGACATGGGACCTTGTCCTACCCCCCCATTTGTGTGCACCCCGAGTCCAACGGTACCACCCTTGAGTCTCTAGGACATAGGGTTCTGGAGTTATGAGCATTTGAAGTTCCCCCATATAAGTGAGTTGGGAAAGTGAAAATTGGGGTTTTTAATCAGGATCAGTTTTGACTGATCCTCAGCGGAGCAAGATAGAGACATGGGACCTTGTCCTATCCCCCCATTTGTGTGCACCCCGAGTCCAACGGTACCACCCTTGAGTTTATAGGACATAGGGTTCTTGAGTTATGAGCATTTGAAGTTCCCCCATATAAGTGAGTTGGGAGAGTGAAAATTTGGGGTTTTAATCAGGGTCAGGTTTGACCGATCCTCAGCGGAGCAAGATAGAGACATGGGACCTTGTCCTACCCCCCCATTTCTGTGCACCCCGAGTCCAACGGTACCACCCTTGAGTCTATAGGACATAGGGTTCTTGAGTTATGAGCATTTGAAGTTCCCCCATATAAGTGAGTTGGGAGAGTGAAAATTTGGGGTTTTAACCAGGGTCAGTTTTGACCGATCCTCAGCGGAGCAAGATAGAGACATGGGACCTTGTCCTACCCCCACATTTGTGTGCACCCCGAGTCCAACGGTACCACCCTTGAGTCTCTAGGACATAGGGTTCTGGAGTTATGAGCATTTGAAGTTCCCCCATATAAGTGAGTTGGGAGAGTGAAATTTTGCCCAAGTGTGAGAGGCCAAAAGTGTTCCCCCAGAAAGTGTTTAGGAACACATTTCAGAGCCCTACGAGTGGTTTGGACCCCCCTTTTTGTGGTACTTTTTGTCAAGTTGAAGTTGGTGTTTACGGTTGTTAAGAGTGTACAGGGCTTGGAGTTTTAAACAGGGTCAGTTTTGACCGATCCTCAGCGGAGCAAGATAGAGACATGGGACCTTGTCCTACCCCCCCATTTGTGTGCACCCCCAGTCCAACGGTACCACCCTTGAGTCTCTAGGACATAGGGTTCTGGAGTTATGAGCATTTGAAGTTCCCCCATATAAGTGAGTTGGGAGAGTGAAAATTGGGGTTTTTAATCAGGATCAGTTTTGACCGATCCTCAGCTTAGCAAGATAGAGACATGGGACCTTGTCCTACCCCCCCATTTGTGTGCACCCCGAGTCCAACGGTACCACCCTTGAGTCTCTAGGACATAGGGTTCTGGAGTTATGAGCATTTGAAGTTCCCCCATATAAGTGAGTTGGGAGAGTGAAAATTTGGGCTTTTGACCAGGGTCAGTTTTGACCGATCCTCAGCGGAGCAAGATAGAGACATGGGACCTTGTCCTACCCCCCCATTTGTGTGCACCCCGAGTCCAACGGTACCACCCTTGAGTCTCTAGGACATAGGGTTCTGGAGTTATGAGCATTTGAAGTTCCCCCATATAAGTGAGTTGGGAGAGTGAAAATTGGGGTTTTTAATCAGGATCAGTTTTGACTGATCCTCAGCGGAGCAAGATAGAGACATGGGACCTTGTCCTTCCCCCCCATTTGTGTGCACCCCGAGTCCAACGGTACCACCCTTGAGTCTCTAGGACATAGGGTTCTGGAGTTATGAGCATTTGAAGTTCCCCCATATAAGTGAGTTGGGAGAGTGAAAATTTGGGCTTTTGACCAGGGTCAGTTTTGACCGATCCTCAGCGGAGCAAGATAGAGACATGGGACCTTGTCCTACCCCCCAATTTGTGTGCACCCCGAGTCCAACGGTACCACCCTTGAGTCTCTAGGACATAGGGTTCTGGAGTTATGAGCATTTGAAGTTCCCCCATATAAGTGAGTTGGGAGAGTGAAAATTGGGGTTTTAATCAGGGTCAGGTTTGACCGATCCTCAGCGGAGCAAGATAGAGACATGGGACCTTGTCCTATCCCCCCATTTGTGTGCACCCCGAGTCCAACGGTACCACCCTTGAGTTTATAGGACATAGGGTTCTTGAGTTATGAGCATTTGAAGTTCCCCCATATAAGTGAGTTGGGAGAGTGAAAATTTGCCCAAGTGTGAGAGGCCAAAAGTGTTCCCCCAGAAAGTGTTTAGGAACACATTTCAGAGCCCTACGAGTGGTTTGGACCCCCCTTTTTGTGGTACTTTTTGTCATGTTGAAGTTGGTGTTTACGGTTGTTAAGAGTGTACAGGGCTTGGAGTTTTAACCAGGGTCAGTTTTGACCGATCCTCAGCGGAGCAAGATAGAGACATGGGACCTTGTCCTACCCCCCCCATTTGTGTGCACCCCGAGTCCAACGGTACCACCCTTGAGTCTCTAGGACATAGGGTTCTGGAGTTATGAGCATTTGAAGTTCCCCCATATAAGTGAGTTGGGAGAGTGAAAATTGGGGTTTTTAATCAGGATCAGTTTTGACCGATCCTCAGCGGAGCAAGATAGAGACATGGGACCTTGTCCTACCCCCCCATTTGTGTGCACCCCGAGTCCAACGGTACCACCCTTGAGTCTCTAGGACATAGGGTTCTGGAGTTATGAGGATTTGAAGTTCCCCCATATAAGTGAGTTGGGAGAGTGAAAATTGGGGTTTTTAATCAGGATCAGTTTTGACCGATCCTCAGCGGAGCAAGATAGAGACATGGGACCTTGTCCTACCCCCCCATTTGTGTGCACCCCGAGTCCAACGGTACCACCCTTGAGTCTCTAGGACATAGGGTTCTGGAGTTATGAGCATTTGAAGTTCCCCCATATAAGTGAGTTGGGAGAGTGAAAATTTGCCCAAGTGTGAGAGGCCAAAAGTGTTCCCCCAGAAAG
Source organism: Toxotes jaculatrix (assembly GCF_017976425.1). Taxonomy (NCBI): domain Eukaryota; kingdom Metazoa; phylum Chordata; class Actinopteri; family Toxotidae; genus Toxotes; species Toxotes jaculatrix. Next base: position 28,663,154 of record NC_054397.1, on the reverse strand, counting down.
TGTTTAGGAACACATTTCAGAGCCCTACGAGTGGTTTGGACCCCCCTTTTTGTGGTACTTTTTGTCAAGTTGAAGTTGGTGTTTACGGTTGTTAAGAGTGTACAGGGCTTGGAGTTTTAAACAGGGTCAGTTTTGACCGATCCTCAGCGGAGCAAGATAGAGACATGGGACCTTGTCCTACCCCCCCATTTGTGTGCACCCCGAGTCCAACGGTACCACCCTTGAGTCTCTAGGACATAGGGTTCTGGAGTTATGAGCATTTGAAGTTCCCCCATATAAGTGAGTTGGGAGAGTGAAAATTGGGGTTTTTAATCAGGATCAGTTTTGACCGATCCTCAGCGCAGCAAGATAGAGACATGGGACCTTGTCCTACCCCCCCATTTGTGTGCACCCTGAGTCCAACGGTACCACCCTTGAGTCTCTAGGACATAGGGTTCTGGAGTTATGAGCATTTGAAGTTCCCCCATATAAGTGAGTTGGGAGAGTGAAAATTTGCCCAAGTGTGAGAGGCCAAAAGTGTTCCCCCAGAAAGTGTTTAGGAACACATTTCAGAGCCCTACGAGTGGTTTGGACCCCCCTTTTTGTGGTACTTTTTGTCAAGTTGAAGTTGGTGTTTACGGTTGTTAAGAGTGTACAGGGCTTGGAGTTTTAAACAGGGTCAGTTTTGACCGATCCTCAGCGGAGCAAGATAGAGACATGGGACCTTGTCCTACCCCCCCCATTTGTGTGCACCCCGAGTCCAACGGTACCACCCTTGAGTCTCTAGGACATAGGGTTCTGGAGTTATGAGCATTTGAAGTTCCCCCATATAAGTGAGTTGGGAGAGTGAAAATTTGCCCAAGTGTGAGAGGCCAAAAGTGTTCCCCCAGAAAGTGTTTAGGAACACATTTCAGAGCCCTACGAGTGGTTTGGACCCCCCTTTTTGTGGTACTTTTTGTCAAGTTGAAGTTGGTGTTTACGGTTGTTAAGAGTGTACAGGGCTTGGAGTTTTAAACAGGGTCAGTTTTGACCGATCCTCAGCGGAGCAAGATAGAGACATGGGACCTTGTCCTACCCCCCCATTTGTGTGCACCCCGAGTCCAACGGTACCACCCTTGAGTCTCTAGGACATAGGGTTCTGGAGTTATGAGCATTTGAAGTTCCCCCATATAAGTGAGTTGGGAGAGTGAAAATTGGGGTTTTTAATCAGGATCAGTTTTGACCGATCCTCAGCGCAGCAAGATAGAGACATGGGACCTTGTCCTACCCCCCCATTTGTGTGCACCCTGAGTCCAACGGTACCACCCTTGAGTCTCTAGGACATAGGGTTCTGGAGTTATGAGCATTTGAAGTTCCCCCATATAAGTGAGTTGGGAGAGTGAAAATTTGCCCAAGTGTGAGAGGCCAAAAGTGTTCCCCCAGAAAGTGTTTAGGAACACATTTCAGAGCCCTACGAGTGGTTTGGACCCCCCTTTTTGTGGTACTTTTTGTCAAGTTGAAGTTGGTGTTTACGGTTGTTAAGAGTGTACAGGGCTTGGAGTTTTAAACAGGGTCAGTTTTGACCGATCCTCAGCGGAGCAAGATAGAGACATGGGACCTTGTCCTACCCCCCCCATTTGTGTGCACCCCGAGTCCAACGGTACCACCCTTGAGTCTCTAGGACATAGGGTTCTGGAGTTATGAGCATTTGAAGTTCCCCCATATAAGTGAGTTGGGAGAGTGAAAATTTGCCCAAGTGTGAGAGGCCAAAAGTGTTCCCCCAGAAAGTGTTTAGGAACACATTTCAGAGCCCTACGAGTGGTTTGGACCCCCCTTTTTGTGGTACTTTTTGTCAAGTTGAAGTTGGTGTTTACGGTTGTTAAGAGTGTACAGGGCTTGGAGTTTTAACCAGGGTCAGTTTTGACCGATCCTCAGCGGAGCAAGATAGAGACATGGGACCTTGTCCTACCCCCCCATTTGTGTGCACCCCGAGTCCAACGGTACCACCCTTGAGTCTCTAGGACATAGGGTTCTGGAGTTATGAGCATTTGAAGTTCCCCCATATAAGTGAGTTGGGAGAGTGACAATTGGGGTTTTTAATCAGGATCAGTTTTGACCGATCCTCAGCGCAGCAAGATAGAGACATGGGACCTTGTCCTACCCCCCCATTTGTGTGCACCCCGAGTCCAACGGTACCACCCTTGAGTCTCTAGGACATAGGGTTCTGGAGTTATGAGCATTTGAAGTTCCCCCATATAAGTGAGTTGGGAGAGTGAAAATTTGCCCAAGTGTGAGAGGCCAAAAGTGTTCCCCCAGAAAGTGTTTAGGAACACATTTCAGAGCCCTACGAGTGGTTTGGACCCCCCTTTTTGTGGTACTTTTTGTCAAGTTGAAGTTGGTGTTTACGGTTGTTAAGAGTGTACAGGGCTTGGAGTTTTAACCAGGGTCAGTTTTGACCGATCCTCAGCGGAGCAAGATAGAGACATGGGACCTTGTCCTACCCCCCCCCATTTGTGTGCACCCCGAGTCCAACGGTACCACCCTTGAGTCTCTAGGACATAGGGTTCTGGAGTTATGAGCATTTGAAGTTCCCCCATATAAGTGAGTTGGGAGAGTGAAAATTGGGGTTTTTAATCAGGATCAGTTTTGACCGATCCTCAGCGGAGCAAGATAGAGACATGGGACCTTGTCCTACCCCCCCCATTTGTGTGCACCCCGAGTCCAACGGTACCACCCTTGAGTCTCTAGGACATAGGGTTCTGGAGTTATGAGGATTTGAAGTTCCCCCATATAAGTGAGTTGGGAGAGTGAAAATTGGGGTTTTTAATCAGGATCAGTTTTGACCGATCCTCAGCGGAGCAAGATAGAGACATGGGACCTTGTCCTACCCCCCCATTTGTGTGCACCCCGAGTCCAACGGTACCACCCTTGAGTCTCTAGGACATAGGGTTCTGGAGTTATGAGCATTTGAAGTTCCCCCATATAAGTGAGTTGGGAGAGTGAAAATTTGCCCAAGTGTGAGAGGCCAAAAGTGTTCCCCCAGAAAGTGTTTAGGAACACATTTCAGAGCCCTACGAGTGGTTTGGACCCCCCTTTTTGTGGTACTTTTTGTCAAGTTGAAGTTGGTGTTTACGGTTGTTAAGAGTGTACAGGGCTTGGAGTTTTAAACAGGGTCAGTTTTGACCGATCCTCAGCGGAGCAAGATAGAGACATGGGACCTTGTCCTACCCCCCCATTTGTGTGCACCCCGAGTCCAACGGTACCACCCTTGAGTCTCTAGGACATAGGGTTCTGGAGTTATGAGCATTTGAAGTTCCCCCATATAAGTGAGTTGGGAGAGTGAAAATTGGGGTTTTTAATCAGGATCAGTTTTGACCGATCCTCAGCGGAGCAAGATAGAGACATGGGACCTTGTCCTACCCCCCCATTTGTGTGCACCCCGAGTCCAACGGTACCACCCTTGAGTCTCTAGGACATAGGGTTCTGGAGTTATGAGCATTTGAAGTTCCCCCATATAAGTGAGTTGGGAGAGTGAAATTTTGCCCAAGTGTGAGAGGCCAAAAGTGTTCCCCCAGAAAGTGTTTAGGAACACATTTCAGAGCCCTACGAGTGGTTTGGACCCCCCTTTTTGTGGTACTTTTTGTCAAGTTGAAGTTGGTGTTTACGGTTGTTAAGAGTGTACAGGGCTTGGAGTTTTAACCAGGGTCAGTTTTGACCGATCCTCAGCGGAGCAAGATAGAGACATGGGACCTTGTCCTACCCCCCCATTTGTGTGCACCCCGAGTCCAACGGTACCACCCTTGAGTCTCTAGGACATAGGGTTCTGGAGTTAGGAGCATTTGAAGTTCCCCCATATAAGTGAGTTGGGAGAGTGAAAATTTGGGCTTTTGACCAGGGTCAGTTTTGACCGATCCTCAGCGGAGCAAGATAGAGACATGGGACCTTGTCCTACCCCCCCATTTGTGTGCACCCCGAGTCCAACGGTACCACCCTTGAGTCTCTAGGACATAGGGTTCTGGAGTTATGAGCATTTGAAGTTCCCCCATATAAGTGAGTTGGGAGAGTGAAAATTTGGGCTTTTGACCAGGGTCAGTTTTGACCGATCCTCAGCGGAGCAAGATAGAGACATGGGACCTTGTCCTACCCCCCCATTTGTGTGCACCCCGAGTCCAACGGTACCACCCTTGAGTCTCTAGGACATAGGGTTCTGGAGTTATGAGCATTTGAAGTTCCCCCATATAAGTGAGTTGGGAGAGTGAAAATTGGGGTTTTTAATCAGGATCAGTTTTGACCGATCCTCAGCGGAGCAAGATAGAGACATGGGACCTTGTCCTATCCCCCCATTTGTGTGCACCCCGAGTCCAACGGTACCACCCTTGAGTTTATAGGACATAGGGTTCTTGAGTTATGAGCATTTGAAGTTCCCCCATATAAGTGAGTTGGGAAAGTGAAAATTTGGGGTTTTAATCAGGGTCAGGTTTGACCGATCCTCAGCGGAGCAAGATAGAGACATGGGACCTTGTCCTACCCCCCCATTTGTGTGCACCCCGAGTCCAACGGTACCACCCTTGAGTCTCTAGGACATAGGGTTCTGGAGTTTTGAGCATTTGAAGTTCCCCCATATAAGTGAGTTGGGAGAGTGAAAATTGGGGTTTTTAATCAGGATCAGTTTTGACTGATCCTCAGCGGAGCAAGATAGAGACATGGGACCTTGTCCTATCCCCCCATTTGTGTGCACCCCGAGTCCAACGGTACCACCCTTGAGTTTATAGGACATAGGGTTCTGGAGTTATGAGCATTTGAAGTTCCCCCATATAAGTGAGTTGGGAGAGTGAAAATTTGCCCAAGTGTGAGAGGCCAAAAGTGTTCCCCCAGAAAGTGTTTAGGAACACATTTCAGAGCCCTACGAGTGGTTTGGACCCCCCTTTTTGTGGTACTTTTTGTCAAGTTGAAGTTGGTGTTTACGGTTGTTAAGAGTGTACAGGGCTTGGAGTTTTAACCAGGGTCAGTTTTGACCGATCCTCAGCGGAGCAAGATAGAGACATGGGACCTTGTCCTACCCCCCCCCATTTGTGTGCACCCCGAGTCCAACGGTACCACCCTTGAGTCTCTAGGACATAGGGTTCTGGAGTTATGAGCATTTGAAGTTCCCCCATATAAGTGAGTTGGGAGAGTGAAAATTGGGGTTTTTAATCAGGATCAGTTTTGACCGATCCTCAGCGGAGCAAGATAGAGACATGGGACCTTGTCCTACCCCCCCATTTGTGTGCACCCCGAGTCCAACGGTACCACCCTTGAGTCTCTAGGACATAGGGTTCTGGAGTTATGAGGATTTGAAGTTCCCCCATATAAGTGAGTTGGGAGAGTGAAAATTGGGGTTTTTAATCAGGATCAGTTTTGACCGATCCTCAGCGGAGCAAGATAGAGACATGGGACCTTGTCCTACCCCCCCATTTGTGTGCACCCCGAGTCCAACGGTACCACCCTTGAGTCTCTAGGACATAGGGTTCTGGAGTTATGAGCATTTGAAGTTCCCCCATATAAGTGAGTTGGGAGAGTGAAAATTTGCCCAAGTGTGAGAGGCCAAAAGTGTTCCCCCAGAAAGTGTTTAGGAACACATTTCAGAGCCCTACGAGTGGTTTGGACCCCCCTTTTTGTGGTACTTTTTGTCAAGTTGAAGTTGGTGTTTACGGTTGTTAAGAGTGTACAGGGCTTGGAGTTTTAAACAGGGTCAGTTTTGACCGATCCTCAGCGGAGCAAGATAGAGACATGGGACCTTGTCCTACCCCCCCATTTGTGTGCACCCCGAGTCCAACGGTACCACCCTTGAGTCTCTAGGACATAGGGTTCTGGAGTTATGAGCATTTGAAGTTCCCCCATATAAGTGAGTTGGGAGAGTGAAAATTGGGGTTTTTAATCAGGATCAGTTTTGACCGATCCTCAGCGGAGCAAGATAGAGACATGGGACCTTGTCCTACCCCCCCATTTGTGTGCACCCCGAGTCCAACGGTACCACCCTTGAGTCTCTAGGACATAGGGTTCTGGAGTTATGAGCATTTGAAGTTCCCCCATATAAGTGAGTTGGGAGAGTGAAAATTGGGGTTTTTAATCAGGATCAGTTTTGACCGATCCTCAGCGGAGCAAGATAGAGACATGGGACCTTGTCCTACCCCCCCATTTGTGTGCACCCCGAGTCCAACGGTACCACCCTTGAGTCTCTAGGACATAGGGTTCTGGAGTTATGAGCATTTGAAGTTCCCCCATATAAGTGAGTTGGGAGAGTGAAATTTTGCCCAAGTGTGAGAGGCCAAAAGTGTTCCCCCAGAAAGTGTTTAGGAACACATTTCAGAGCCCTACGAGTGGTTTGGACCCCCCTTTTTGTGGTACTTTTTGTCAAGTTGAAGTTGGTGTTTACGGTTGTTAAGAGTGTACAGGGCTTGGAGTTTTAACCAGGGTCAGTTTTGACCGATCCTCAGCGGAGCAAGATAGAGACATGGGACCTTGTCCTACCCCCCCATTTGTGTGCACCCCGAGTCCAACGGTACCACCCTTGAGTCTCTAGGACATAGGGTTCTGGAGTTAGGAGCATTTGAAGTTCCCCCATATAAGTGAGTTGGGAGAGTGAAAATTTGGGCTTTTGACCAGGGTCAGTTTTGACCGATCCTCAGCGGAGCAAGATAGAGACATGGGACCTTGTCCTACCCCCCCATTTGTGTGCACCCCGAGTCCAACGGTACCACCCTTGAGTCTCTAGGACATAGGGTTCTGGAGTTAGGAGCATTTGAAGTTCCCCCATATAAGTGAGTTGGGAGAGTGAAAATTTGGGCTTTTGACCAGGGTCAGTTTTGACCGATCCTCAGCGGAGCAAGATAGAGACATGGGACCTTGTCCTACCCCCCCATTTGTGTGCACCCCGAGTCCAACGGTACCACCCTTGAGTCTCTAGGACATAGGGTTCTGGAGTTAGGAGCATTTGAAGTTCCCCCATATAAGTGAGTTGGGAGAGTGAAAATTTGGGCTTTTGACCAGGGTCAGTTTTGACCGATCCTCAGCGGAGCAAGATAGAGACATGGGACCTTGTCCTACCCCCCCATTTGTGTGCACCCCGAGTCCAACGGTACCACCCTTGAGTCTCTAGGACATAGGGTTCTGGAGTTAGGAGCATTTGAAGTTCCCCCATATAAGTGAGTTGGGAGAGTGAAAATTTGGGCTTTTGACCAGGGTCAGTTTTGACCGATCCTCAGCGGAGCAAGATAGAGACATGGGACCTTGTCCTACCCCCCCATTTGTGTGCACCCCGAGTCCAACGGTACCACCCTTGAGTCTCTAGGACATAGGGTTCTGGAGTTATGAGCATTTGAAGTTCCCCCATATAAGTGAGTTGGGAGAGTGAAAATTTGGGCTTTTGACCAGGGTCAGTTTTGACCGATCCTCAGCGGAGCAAGATAGAGACATGGGACCTTGTCCTACCCCCCCATTTGTGTGCACCCCGAGTCCAACGGTACCACCCTTGAGTCTCTAGGACATAGGGTTCTGGAGTTATGAGCATTTGAAGTTCCCCCATATAAGTGAGTTGGGAGAGTGAAAATTGGGGTTTTTAATCAGGATCAGTTTTGACCGATCCTCAGCGGAGCAAGATAGAGACATGGGACCTTGTCCTATCCCCCCATTTGTGTGCACCCCGAGTCCAACGGTACCACCCTTGAGTTTATAGGACATAGGGTTCTTGAGTTATGAGCATTTGAAGTTCCCCCATATAAGTGAGTTGGGAAAGTGAAAATTTGGGGTTTTAATCAGGGTCAGGTTTGACCGATCCTCAGCGGAGCAAGATAGAGACATGGGACCTTGTCCTACCCCCCCATTTGTGTGCACCCCGAGTCCAACGGTACCACCCTTGAGTCTCTAGGACATAGGGTTCTGGAGTTTTGAGCATTTGAAGTTCCCCCATATAAGTGAGTTGGGAGAGTGAAAATTGGGGTTTTTAATCAGGATCAGTTTTGACTGATCCTCAGCGGAGCAAGATAGAGACATGGGACCTTGTCCTATCCCCCCATTTGTGTGCACCCCGAGTCCAACGGTACCACCCTTGAGTTTATAGGACATAGGGTTCTTGAGTTATGAGCATTTGAAGTTCCCCCATATAAGTGAGTTGGGAGAGTGAAAATTTGGGGTTTTAATCAGGGTCAGGTTTGACCGATCCTCAGCGGAGCAAGATAGAGACATGGGACCTTGTCCTACCCCCCCATTTGTGTGCACCCCGAGTCCAACGGTACCACCCTTGAGTCTCTAGGACATAGGGTTCTGGAGTTATGAGCATTTGAAGTTCCCCCATATAAGTGAGTTGGGAGAGTGAAAATTTGCCCAAGTGTGAGAGGCCAAAAGTGTTCCCCCAGAAAGTGTTTAGGAACACATTTCAGAGCCCTACGAGTGGTTTGGACCCCCCTTTTTGTGGTACTTTTTGTCAAGTTGAAGTTGGTGTTTACGGTTGTTAAGAGTGTACAGGGCTTGGAGTTTTAACCAGGGTCAGTTTTGACCGATCCTCAGCGCAGCAAGATAGAGACATGGGACCTATTCGTACCCCCCCATTTGTGTGCACCCCGAGTCCAACGGTACCACCCTTGAGTCTCTAGGACATAGGGTTCTGGAGTTATGAGCATTTGAAGTTCCCCCATATAAGTGAGTTGGGAGAGTGAAAATTTGCCCAAGTGTGAGAGGCCAAAAGTGTTCCCCCAGAAAGTGTTTAGGAACACATTTCAGAGCCCTACGAGTGGTTTGGACCCCCCTTTTTGTGGTACTTTTTGTCAAGTTGAAGTTGGTGTTTACGGTTGTTAAGAGTGTACAGGGCTTGGAGTTTTAAACAGGGTCAGTTTTGACCGATCCTCAGCGGAGCAAGATAGAGACATGGGACCTTGTCCTACCCCCCCATTTGTGTGCACCCCCAGTCCAACGGTACCACCCTTGAGTCTCTAGGACATAGGGTTCTGGAGTTATGAGCATTTGAAGTTCCCCCATATAAGTGAGTTGGGAGAGTGAAAATTGGGGTTTTTAATCAGGATCAGTTTTGACCGATCCTCAGCTTAGCAAGATAGAGACATGGGACCTTGTCCTACCCCCCCATTTGTGTGCACCCCGAGTCCAACGGTACCACCCTTGAGTCTCTAGGACATAGGGTTCTGGAGTTATGAGCATTTGAAGTTCCCCCATATAAGTGAGTTGGGAGAGTGAAAATTTGGGCTTTTGACCAGGGTCAGTTTTGACCGATCCTCAGCGGAGCAAGATAGAGACATGGGACCTTGTCCTACCCCCCCATTTGTGTGCACCCCGAGTCCAACGGTACCACCCTTGAGTCTCTAGGACATAGGGTTCTGGAGTTATGAGCATTTGAAGTTCCCCCATATAAGTGAGTTGGGAGAGTGAAAATTGGGGTTTTTAATCAGGATCAGTTTTGACTGATCCTCAGCGGAGCAAGATAGAGACATGGGACCTTGTCCTTCCCCCCCATTTGTGTGCACCCCGAGTCCAACGGTACCACCCTTGAGTCTCTAGGACATAGGGTTCTGGAGTTATGAGCATTTGAAGTTCCCCCATATAAGTGAGTTGGGAGAGTGAAAATTGGGGTTTTTAATCAGGATCAGTTTTGACCGATCCTCAGCGGAGCAAGATAGAGACATGGGACCTTGTCCTATCCCCCCATTTGTGTGCACCCCGAGTCCAACGGTACCACCCTTGAGTTTATAGGACATAGAGTTCTTGAGTTATGAGCATTTGAAGTTCCCCCATATAAGTGAGTTGGGAGAGTGAAAATTTGGGGTTTTAATCAGGGTCAGGTTTGACCGATCCTCAGCGGAGCAAGATAGAGACATGGGACCTTGTCCTACCCCCCCATTTGTGTGCACCCCGAGTCCAACGGTACCACCCTTGAGTCTCTAGGACATAGGGTTCTGGAGTTATGAGCATTTGAAGTTCCCCCATATAAGTGAGTTGGGAGAGTGAAAATTTGCCCAAGTGTGAGAGGCCAAAAGTGTTCCCCCAGAAAGTGTTTAGGAACACATTTCAGAGCCCTACGAGTGGTTTGGACCCCCCTTTTTGTGGTACTTTTTGTCAAGTTGAAGTTGGTGTTTACGGTTGTTAAGAGTGTACAGGGCTTGGAGTTTTAACCAGGGTCAGTTTTGACTGATCCTCAGCGGAGCAAGATAGAGACATGGGACCTTGTCCTACCCCCCCATTTGTGTGCACCCCGAGTCCAACGGTACCACCCTTGAGTCTCTAGGACATAGGGTTCTGGAGTTATGAGCATTTGAAGTTCCCCCATATAAGTGAGTTGGGAGAGTGAAAATTGGGGTTTTTAATCAGGATCAGTTTTGACCGATCCTCAGCGGAGCAAGATAGAGACATGGGACCTTGTCCTACCCCCCCATTTGTGTGCACCCCAAGTCCAACGGTACCACCCTTGAGTCTCTAGGACATAGGGTTCTGGAGTTATGAGCATTTGAAGTTCCCCCATATAAGTGAGTTGGGAGAGTGAAAATTGGGGTTTTTAATTAGTATCAGTTTTGACCGATCCTCAGCGGAGCAAGATAGAGACATGGGACCTTGTCCTACCCCCCCATTTGTGTGCACCCCGAGTCCAACGGTACCACCCTTGAGTCTCTAGGACATAGGGTTCTGGAGTTATGAGCATTTGAAGTTCCCCCATATAAGTGAGTTGGGAGAGTGAAAATTTGGGCTTTTGACCAGGGTCAGTTTTGACCGATCCTCAGCGGAGCAAGATAGAGACATGGGACCTTGTCCTACCCCCCCATTTGTGTGCACCCCGAGTCCAACGGTACCACCCTTGAGTCTCTAGGACATAGGGTTCTGGAGTTATGAGCATTTGAAGTTCCCCCATATAAGTGAGTTGGGAGAGTGAAAATTGGGGTTTTTAATCAGGATCAGTTTTGACCGATCCTCAGCGGAGCAAGATAGAGACATGGGACCTTGTCCTACCCCCCAATTTGTGTGCACCCCGAGTCCAACGGTACCACCCTTGAGTCTCTAGGACATAGGGTTCTGGAGTTATGAGCATTTGAAGTTCCCCCATATAAGTGAGTTGGGAGAGTGAAAATTGGGGTTTTAATCAGGGTCAGGTTTGACCGATCCTCAGCGGAGCAAGATAGAGACATGGGACCTTGTCCTATCCCCCCATTTGTGTGCACCCCGAGTCCAACGGTACCACCCTTGAGTTTATAGGACATAGGGTTCTTGAGTTATGAGCATTTGAAGTTCCCCCATATAAGTGAGTTGGGAGAGTGAAAATTTGCCCAAGTGTGAGAGGCCAAAAGTGTTCCCCCAGAAAGTGTTTAGGAACACATTTCAGAGCCCTACGAGTGGTTTGGACCCCCCTTTTTGTGGTACTTTTTGTCATGTTGAAGTTGGTGTTTACGGTTGTTAAGAGTGTACAGGGCTTGGAGTTTTAACCAGGGTCAGTTTTGACCGATCCTCAGCGGAGCAAGATAGAGACATGGGACCTTGTCCTACCCCCCCCCATTTGTGTGCACCCCGAGTCCAACGGTACCACCCTTGAGTCTCTAGGACATAGGGTTCTGGAGTTATGAGCATTTGAAGTTCCCCCATATAAGTGAGTTGGGAGAGTGAAAATTGGGGTTTTTAATCAGGATCAGTTTTGACCGATCCTCAGCGGAGCAAGATAGAGACATGGGACCTTGTCCTACCCCCCCATTTGTGTGCACCCCGAGTCCAACGGTACCACCCTTGAGTCTCTAGGACATAGGGTTCTGGAGTTATGAGGATTTGAAGTTCCCCCATATAAGTGAGTTGGGAGAGTGAAAATTGGGGTTTTTAATCAGGATCAGTTTTGACCGATCCTCAGCGGAGCAAGATAGAGACATGGGACCTTGTCCTACCCCCCCATTTGTGTGCACCCCGAGTCCAACGGTACCACCCTTGAGTCTCTAGGACATAGGGTTCTGGAGTTATGAGCATTTGAAGTTCCCCCATATAAGTGAGTTGGGAGAGTGAAAATTTGCCCAAGTGTGAGAGGCCAAAAGTGTTCCCCCAGAAAGTGTTTAGGAACACATTTCAGAGCCCTACGAGTGGTTTGGACCCCCCTTTTTGTGGTACTTTTTGTCAAGTTGAAGTTGGTGTTTACGGTTGTTAAGAGTGTACAGGGCTTGGAGTTTTAAACAGGGTCAGTTTTGACCGATCCTCAGCGGAGCAAGATAGAGACATGGGACCTTGTCCTACCCCCCCATTTGTGTGCACCCCGAGTCCAACGGTACCACCCTTGAGTCTCTAGGACATAGGGTTCTGGAGTTATGAGCATTTGAAGTTCCCCCATATAAGTGAGTTGGGAGAGTGAAAATTGGGGTTTTTAATCAGGATCAGTTTTGACCGATCCTCAGCGCAGCAAGATAGAGACATGGGACCTTGTCCTACCCCCCCATTTGTGTGCACCCTGAGTCCAACGGTACCACCCTTGAGTCTCTAGGACATAGGGTTCTGGAGTTATGAGCATTTGAAGTTCCCCCATATAAGTGAGTTGGGAGAGTGAAAATTTGCCCAAGTGTGAGAGGCCAAAAGTGTTCCCCCAGAAAGTGTTTAGGAACACATTTCAGAGCCCTACGAGTGGTTTGGACCCCCCTTTTTGTGGTACTTTTTGTCAAGTTGAAGTTGGTGTTTACGGTTGTTAAGAGTGTACAGGGCTTGGAGTTTTAAACAGGGTCAGTTTTGACCGATCCTCAGCGGAGCAAGATAGAGACATGGGACCTTGTCCTACCCCCCCCATTTGTGTGCACCCCGAGTCCAACGGTACCACCCTTGAGTCTCTAGGACATAGGGTTCTGGAGTTATGAGCATTTGAAGTTCCCCCATATAAGTGAGTTGGGAGAGTGAAAATTTGCCCAAGTGTGAGAGGCCAAAAGTGTTCCCCCAGAAAGTGTTTAGGAACACATTTCAGAGCCCTACGAGTGGTTTGGACCCCCCTTTTTGTGGTACTTTTTGTCAAGTTGAAGTTGGTGTTTACGGTTGTTAAGAGTGTACAGGGCTTGGAGTTTTAACCAGGGTCAGTTTTGACCGATCCTCAGCGGAGCAAGATAGAGACATGGGACCTTGTCCTACCCCCCCATTTGTGTGCACCCCGAGTCCAACGGTACCACCCTTGAGTCTCTAGGACATAGGGTTCTGGAGTTATGAGCATTTGAAGTTCCCCCATATAAGTGAGTTGGGAGAGTGACAATTGGGGTTTTTAATCAGGATCAGTTTTGACCGATCCTCAGCGCAGCAAGATAGAGACATGGGACCTTGTCCTACCCCCCCATTTGTGTGCACCCCGAGTCCAACGGTACCACCCTTGAGTCTCTAGGACATAGGGTTCTGGAGTTATGAGCATTTGAAGTTCCCCCATATAAGTGAGTTGGGAGAGTGAAAATTTGCCCAAGTGTGAGAGGCCAAAAGTGTTCCCCCAGAAAGTGTTTAGGAACACATTTCAGAGCCCTACGAGTGGTTTGGACCCCCCTTTTTGTGGTACTTTTTGTCAAGTTGAAGTTGGTGTTTACGGTTGTTAAGAGTGTACAGGGCTTGGAGTTTTAACCAGGGTCAGTTTTGACCGATCCTCAGCGGAGCAAGATAGAGACATGGGACCTTGTCCTACCCCCCCCATTTGTGTGCACCCCGAGTCCAACGGTACCACCCTTGAGTCTCTAGGACATAGGGTTCTGGAGTTATGAGCATTTGAAGTTCCCCCATATAAGTGAGTTGGGAGAGTGAAAATTGGGGTTTTTAATCAGGATCAGTTTTGACCGATCCTCAGCGGAGCAAGATAGAGACATGGGACCTTGTCCTACCCCCCCATTTGTGTGCACCCCGAGTCCAACGGTACCACCCTTGAGTCTCTAGGACATAGGGTTCTGGAGTTATGAGGATTTGAAGTTCCCCCATATAAGTGAGTTGGGAGAGTGAAAATTGGGGTTTTTAATCAGGATCAGTTTTGACCGATCCTCAGCGGAGCAAGATAGAGACATGGGACCTTGTCCTACCCCCCCATTTGTGTGCACCCCGAGTCCAACGGTACCACCCTTGAGTCTCTAGGACATAGGGTTCTGGAGTTATGAGCATTTGAAGTTCCCCCATATAAGTGAGTTGGGAAAGTGAAAATTGGGGTTTTTAATCAGGATCAGTTTTGACTGATCCTCAGCGGAGCAAGATAGAGACATGGGACCTTGTCCTATCCCCCCATTTGTGTGCACCCCGAGTCCAACGGTACCACCCTTGAGTTTATAGGACATAGGGTTCTTGAGTTATGAGCATTTGAAGTTCCCCCATATAAGTGAGTTGGGAGAGTGAAAATTTGGGGTTTTAATCAGGGTCAGGTTTGACCGATCCTCAGCGGAGCAAGATAGAGACATGGGACCTTGTCCTACCCCCCCATTTCTGTGCACCCCGAGTCCAACGGTACCACCCTTGAGTCTATAGGACATAGGGTTCTTGAGTTATGAGCATTTGAAGTTCCCCCATATAAGTGAGTTGGGAGAGTGAAAATTTGGGGTTTTAACCAGGGTCAGTTTTGACCGATCCTCAGCGGAGCAAGATAGAGACATGGGACCTTGTCCTACCCCCACATTTGTGTGCACCCCGAGTCCAACGGTACCACCCTTGAGTCTCTAGGACATAGGGTTCTGGAGTTATGAGCATTTGAAGTTCCCCCATATAAGTGAGTTGGGAAAGTGAAAATTGGGGTTTTTAATCAGGATCAGTTTTGACTGATCCTCAGCGGAGCAAGATAGAGACATGGGACCTTGTCCTATCCCCCCATTTGTGTGCACCCCGAGTCCAACGGTACCACCCTTGAGTTTATAGGACATAGGGTTCTTGAGTTATGAGCATTTGAAGTTCCCCCATATAAGTGAGTTGGGAGAGTGAAAATTTGGGGTTTTAATCAGGGTCAGGTTTGACCGATCCTCAGCGGAGCAAGATAGAGACATGGGACCTTGTCCTACCCCCCCATTTCTGTGCACCCCGAGTCCAACGGTACCACCCTTGAGTCTATAGGACATAGGGTTCTTGAGTTATGAGCATTTGAAGTTCCCCCATATAAGTGAGTTGGGAGAGTGAAAATTTGGGGTTTTAACCAGGGTCAGTTTTGACCGATCCTCAGCGGAGCAAGATAGAGACATGGGACCTTGTCCTACCCCCACATTTGTGTGCACCCCGAGTCCAACGGTACCACCCTTGAGTCTCTAGGACATAGGGTTCTGGAGTTATGAGCATTTGAAGTTCCCCCATATAAGTGAGTTGGGAGAGTGAAAATTTGCCCAAGTGTGAGAGGCCAAAAGTGTTCCCCCAGAAAGTGTTTAGGAACACATTTCAGAGCCCTACGAGTGGTTTGGACCCCCCTTTTTGTGGTACTTTTTGTCAAGTTGAAGTTGGTGTTTACGGTTGTTAAGAGTGTACAGGGCTTGGAGTTTTAATCAGGATCAGTTTTGACCGATCCTCAGCGGAGCAAGATAGAGACATGGGACGTTGTCCTACCCCCCCATTTGTGTGCACCCCAAGTCCAACGGTACCACCCTTGAGTCTCTAGGACATAGGGTTCTGGAGTTATGAGCATTTGAAGTTCCCCCATGTAAGTGAGTTGGGAGAGTGAAAATTGGGGTTTTTAATCAGGATCAGTTTTGACTGATCCTCAGCGGAGCAAGATAGAGACATGGGACCTTGTCCTACCCCCCCATTTGTGTGCACCCCGAGTCCAACGGTACCACCCTTGAGTCTATAGGACATAGGGTTCTTGAGTTATGAGCATTTGAAGTTCCCCCATATAAGTGAGTTGGGAGAGTGAAAATTTGCCCAAGTGTGAGAGGCCAAAAGTGTTCCCCCAGAAAGTGTTTAGGAACACATTTCAGAGCCCTACGAGTGGTTTGGACCCCCCTTTTTGTGGTACTTTTTGTCAAGTTGAAGTTGGTGTTTACGGTTGTTAAGTGTACAGGGCTTGGAGTTTTAACCAGGGTCAGTTTTGACCGATCCTCAGCGGAGCAAGATAGAGACATGGGACCTTGTCCTACCCCCCCATTTGTGTGCACCCCGAGTCCAACGGTACCACCCTTGAGTCTCTAGGACATAGGGTTCTGGAGTTATGAGCATTTGAAGTTCCCCCATATAAGTGAGTTGGGAGAGTGAAAATTTGGGCTTTTGACCAGGGTCAGTTTTGACCGATCCTCAGCGGAGCAAGATAGAGACATGGGACCTTGTCCTACCCCCCCATTTGTGTGCACCCCGAGTCCAACGGTACCACCCTTGAGTCTCTAGGACATAGGGTTCTGGAGTTATGAGCATTTGAAGTTCCCCCATATAAGTGAGTTGGGAGAGTGAAAATTGGGGTTTTTAATCAGGATCAGTTTTGACTGATCCTCAGCGGAGCAAGATAGAGACATGGGACCTTGTCCTATCCCCCCATTTGTGTGCACCCCGAGTCCAACGGTACCACCCTTGAGTTTATAGGACATAGGGTTCTTGAGTTATGAGCATTTGAAGTTCCCCCATATAAGTGAGTTGGGAGAGTGAAAATTTGGGGTTTTAATCAGGGTCAGGTTTGACCGATCCTCAGCGGAGCAAGATAGAGACATGGGACCTTGTCCTACCCCCCCATTTGTGTGCACCCCGAGTCCAACGGTACCACCCTTGAGTCTCTAGGACATAGGGTTCTGGAGTTATGAGCATTTGAAGTTCCCCCATATAAGTGAGTTGGGAGAGTGAAAATTTGCCCAAGTGTGAGAGGCCAAAAGTGTTCCCCCAGAAAGTGTTTAGGAACACATTTCAGAGCCCTACGAGTGGTTTGGAACCCCCTTTTTGTGGTACTTTTTGTCAAGTTGAAGTTGGTGTTTACGGTTGTTAAGAGTGTACAGGGCTTGGAGTTTTAAACAGGGTCAGTTTTGACCGATCCTCAGCGGAGCAAGATAGACACATGGGACCTTGTCCTACCCCCCCATTTGTGTGCACCCCGAGTCCAACGGTACCACCCTTGAGTCTCTAGGACATAGGGTTCTGGAGTTATGAGCATTTGAAGTTCCCCCATATAAGCGAGTTGGGAGAGTGAAAATTGGGGTTTTTAATCAGGATCAGTTTTGACCGATCCTCAGCGGAGCAAGATAGAGACATGGGACCTTGTCCTACCCCCCCATTTGTGTGCACCCCGAGTCCAACGGTACCACCCTTGAGTCTCTAGGACATAGGGTTCTGGAGTTATGAGCATTTGAAGTTCCCCCATATAAGTGAGTTGGGAGAGTGAAAATTTGGGGTTTTCACCAGGGTCAGTTTTGACCGATCCTCAGCGGAGCAAGATAGAGACATGGGACCTTGTCCTACCCCCCCATTTGTGTGCACCCCGAGTCCAACGGTACCACCCTTGAGTCTCTAGGACATAGGGTTCTGGAGTTATGAGCATTTGAAGTTCCCCCATATAAGTGAGTTGGGAGAGTGAAAATTGGGGTTTTTAATCAGGATCAGTTTTGACTGATCCTCAGCGGAGCAAGATAGAGACATGGGACCTTGTCCTATCCCCCCATTTGTGTGCACCCCGAGTCCAACGGTACCACCCTTGAGTTTATAGGACATAGGGTTCTTGAGTTATGAGCATTTGAAGTTCCCCCATATAAGTGAGTTGGGAGAGTGAAAATTTGGGGTTTTAATCAGGGTCAGGTTTGACCGATCCTCAGCGGAGCAAGATAGAGACATGGGACCTTGTCCTACCCCCCCATTTGTGTGCACCCCGAGTCCAACGGTACCACCCTTGAGTCTCTAGGACATAGGGTTCTGGAGTTATGAGCATTTGAAGTTCCCCCATATAAGTGAGTTGGGAGAGTGAAAATTTGCCCAAGTGTGAGAGGCCAAAAGTGTTCCCCCAGAAAGTGTTTAGGAACACATTTCAGAGCCCTACGAGTGGTTTGGACCCCCCTTTTTGTGGTACTTTTTGTCAAGTTGAAGTTGGTGTTTACGGTTGTTAAGAGTGTACAGGGCTTGGAGTTTTAACCAGGGTCAGTTTTGACCGATCCTCAGCGCAGCAAGATAGAGACATGGGACCTATTCGTACCCCCCCATTTGTGTGCACCCCGAGTCCAACGGTACCACCCTTGAGTCTCTAGGACATAGGGTTCTGGAGTTATGAGCATTTGAAGTTCCCCCATATAAGTGAGTTGGGAGAGTGAAAATTTGCCCAAGTGTGAGAGGCCAAAAGTGTTCCCCCAGAAAGTGTTTAGGAACACATTTCAGAGCCCTACGAGTGGTTTGGACCCCCCTTTTTGTGGTACTTTTTGTCAAGTTGAAGTTGGTGTTTACGGTTGTTAAGAGTGTACAGGGCTTGGAGTTTTAAACAGGGTCAGTTTTGACCGATCCTCAGCGGAGCAAGATAGAGACATGGGACCTTGTCCTACCCCCCCATTTGTGTGCACCCCCAGTCCAACGGTACCACCCTTGAGTCTCTAGGACATAGGGTTCTGGAGTTATGAGCATTTGAAGTTCCCCCATATAAGTGAGTTGGGAGAGTGAAAATTGGGGTTTTTAATCAGGATCAGTTTTGACCGATCCTCAGCTTAGCAAGATAGAGACATGGGACCTTGTCCTACCCCCCCATTTGTGTGCACCCCGAGTCCAACGGTACCACCCTTGAGTCTCTAGGACATAGGGTTCTGGAGTTATGAGCATTTGAAGTTCCCCCATATAAGTGAGTTGGGAGAGTGAAAATTTGGGCTTTTGACCAGGGTCAGTTTTGACCGATCCTCAGCGGAGCAAGATAGAGACATGGGACCTTGTCCTACCCCCCCATTTGTGTGCACCCCGAGTCCAACGGTACCACCCTTGAGTCTCTAGGACATAGGGTTCTGGAGTTATGAGCATTTGAAGTTCCCCCATATAAGTGAGTTGGGAGAGTGAAAATTGGGGTTTTTAATCAGGATCAGTTTTGACTGATCCTCAGCGGAGCAAGATAGAGACATGGGACCTTGTCCTACCCCCCCATTTGTGTGCACCCCGAGTCCAACGGTACCACCCTTGAGTCTCTAGGACATAGGGTTCTGGAGTTATGAGCATTTGAAGTTCCCCCATATAAGTGAGTTGGGAGAGTGAAAATTGGGGTTTTTAATCAGGATCAGTTTTGACTGATCCTCAGCGGAGCAAGATAGAGACATGGGACCTTGTCCTATCCCCCCATTTGTGTGCACCCCGAGTCCAACGGTACCACCCTTGAGTTTATAGGACATAGGGTTCTTGAGTTATGAGCATTTGAAGTTCCCCCATATAAGTGAGTTGGGAGAGTGAAAATTTGGGGTTTTAATCAGGGTCAGGTTTGACCGATCCTCAGCGGAGCAAGATAGAGACATGGGACCTTGTCCTACCCCCCCATTTGTGTGCACCCCGAGTCCAACGGTACCACCCTTGAGTCTCTAGGACATAGGGTTCTGGAGTTATGAGCATTTGAAGTTCCCCCATATAAGTGAGTTGGGAGAGTGAAAATTTGCCCAAGTGTGAGAGGCCAAAAGTGTTCCCCCAGAAAGTGTTTAGGAACACATTTCAGAGCCCTACGAGTGGTTTGGACCCCCCTTTTTGTGGTACTTTTTGTCAAGTTGAAGTTGGTGTTTACGGTTGTTAAGAGTGTACAGGGCTTGGAGTTTTAACCAGGGTCAGTTTTGACCGATCCTCAGCGGAGCAAGATAGAGACATGGGACCTTGTCCTACCCCCCCATTTGTGTGCACCCCGAGTCCAACGGTACCACCCTTGAGTCTCTAGGACATAGGGTTCTGGAGTTATGAGCATTTGAAGTTCCCCCATATAAGTGAGTTGGGAGAGTGAAAATTGGGGTTTTTAATCAGGATCAGTTTTGACCGATCCTCAGCGGAGCAAGATAGAGACATGGGACCTTGTCCTACCCCCCCATTTGTGTGCACCCCGAGTCCAACGGTACCACCCTTGAGTCTCTAGGACATAGGGTTCTGGAGTTATGAGCATTTGAAGTTCCCCCATATAAGTGAGTTGGGAGAGTGAAAATTGGGGTTTTTAATTAGTATCAGTTTTGACCGATCCTCAGCGGAGCAAGATAGAGACATGGGACCTTGTCCTACCCCCCCATTTGTGTGCACCCCGAGTCCAACGGTACCACCCTTGAGTCTCTAGGACATAGGGTTCTGGAGTTATGAGCATTTGAAGTTCCCCCATATAAGTGAGTTGGGAGAGTGAAAATTTGGGGTTTTAATCAGGGTCAGGTTTGACCGATCCTCAGCGGAGCAAGATAGAGACATGGGACCTTGTCCTACCCCCCCCATTTGTGTGCACCCCGAGTCCAACGGTACCACCCTTGAGTCTCTAGGACATAGGGTTCTGGAGTTATGAGCATTTGAAGTTCCCCCATATAAGTGAGTTGGGAGAGTGAAAATTTGGGCTTTTGACCAGGGTCAGTTTTGACCGATCCTCAGCGGAGCAAGATAGAGACATGGGACCTTGTCCTACCCCCCAATTTGTGTGCACCCCGAGTCCAACGGTACCACCCTTGAGTCTCTAGGACATAGGGTTCTGGAGTTATGAGCATTTGAAGTTCCCCCATATAAGTGAGTTGGGAGAGTGAAAATTGGGGTTTTTAATCAGGATCAGTTTTGACTGATCCTCAGCGGAGCAAGATAGAGACATGGGACCTTGTCCTATCCCCCCATTTGTGTGCACCCCGAGTCCAACGGTACCACCCTTGAGTTTATAGGACATAGGGTTCTTGAGTTATGAGCATTTGAAGTTCCCCCATATAAGTGAGTTGGGAGAGTGAAAATTTGGGGTTTTAATCAGGGTCAGGTTTGACCGATCCTCAGCGGAGCAAGATAGAGACATGGGACCTATTCATACCCCCCCCATTTGTGTGCACCCCGAGTCCAACGGTACCACCCTTGAGTCTCTAGGACATAGGGTTCTGGAGTTATGAGCATTTGAAGTTCCCCCATATAAGTGAGTTGGGAGAGTGAAAATTTGCCCAAGTGTGAGAGGCCAAAAGTGTTCCCCCAGAAAGTGTTTAGGAACACATTTCAGAGCCCTACGAGTGGTTTGGACCCCCGTTTTTGTGGTACTTTTTGTCAAGTTGAAGTTGGTGTTTACGGTTGTTAAGAGTGTACAGGGCTTGGAGTTTTAAACAGGGTCAGTTTTGACCGATCCTCAGCGGAGCAAGATAGAGACATGGGACCTTGTCCTACCCCCCCATTTGTGTGCACCCCCAGTCCAACGGTACCACCCTTGAGTCTCTAGGACATAGGGTTCTGGAGTTATGAGCATTTGAAGTTCCCCCATATAAGTGAGTTGGGAGAGTGAAAATTGGGGTTTTTAATCAGGATCAGTTTTGACCGATCCTCAGCGGAGCAAGATAGAGACATGGGACCTTGTCCTACCCCCCCATTTGTGTGCACCCCGAGTCCAACGGTACCACCCTTGAGTCTCTAGGACATAGAGTTCTGGAGTTATGAGCATTTGAAGTTCCCCCATATAAGTGAGTTGGGAGAGTGAAAATTTGGGGTTTTCACCAGGGTCAGTTTTGACCGATCCTCAGCGGAGCAAGATAGAGACATGGGACCTTGTCCTACCCCCCCATTTGTGTGCACCCCGAGTCCAACGGTACCACCCTTGAGTCTCTAGGACATAGGATTCTGGAGTTATGAGCATTTGAAGTTCCCCCATATAAGTGAGTTGGGAGAGTGAAAATTTGCCCAAGTGTGAGAGGCCAAAAGTGTTCCCCCAGAAAGTGTTTAGGAACACATTTCAGAGCCCTACGAGTGGTTTGGACCCCCCTTTTTGTGGTACTTTTTGTCAAGTTGAAGTTGGTGTTTACGGTTGTTAAGTGTACAGGGCTTGGAGTTTTAACCAGGGTCAGTTTTGACCGATCCTCAGCGGAGCAAGATAGAGACATGGGACCTTGTCCTACCCCCCCATTTGTGTGCACCCCGAGTCCAACGGTACCACCCTTGAGTCTCTAGGACATAGGGTTCTGGAGTTATGAGCATTTGAAGTTCCCCCATATAAGTGAGTTGGGAGAGTGAAAATTGGGGTTTTTAATCAGGATCAGTTTTGACCGATCCTCAGCGGAGCAAGATAGAGACATGGGACCTTGTCCTACCCCCCCCCCCCCCCCATTTGTGTGCACCCCAAGTCCAACGGTACCACCCTTGAGTCTCTAGGACATAGGGTTCTGGAGTTATGAGCATTTGAAGTTCCCCCATATAAGTGAGTTGGGAGAGTGAAAATTGGGGTTTTTAATTAGTATCAGTTTTGACCGATCCTCAGCGGAGCAAGATAGAGACATGGGACCTTGTCCTACCCCCCCATTTGTGTGCACCCCGAGTCCAACGGTACCACCCTTGAGTCTCTAGGACATAGGGTTCTGGAGTTATGAGCATTTGAAGTTCCCCCATATAAGTGAGTTGGGAGAGTGAAAATTTGGGGTTTTAATCAGGGTCAGGTTTGACCGATCCTCAGCGGAGCAAGATAGAGACATGGGACCTTGTCCTACCCCCCCATTTGTGTGCACCCCGAGTCCAACGGTACCACCCTTGAGTCTCTAGGACATAGGGTTCTGGAGTTATGAGCATTTGAAGTTCCCCCATATAAGTGAGTTGGGAGAGTGAAAATTTGCCCAAGTGTGAGAGGCCAAAAGTGTTCCCCCAGAAAGTGTTTAGGAACACATTTCAGAGCCCTTCGAGTGGTTTGGACCCCCCTTTTTGTGGTACTTTTTGTCAAGTTGAAGTTGGTGTTTACAGTTGTTAAGAGTGTACAGGGCTTGGAGTTTTAACCAGGGTCAGTTTTGACCGATCCTCAGCGGAGCAAGATAGAGACATGGGACCTTGTCCTACCCCCCCATTTGTGTGCACCCCGAGTCCAACGGTACCACCCTTGAGTCTCTAGGACATAGGGTTCTGGAGTTATGAGCATTTGAAGTTCCCCCATATAAGTGAGTTGGGAGAGTGAAAATTGGGGTTTTTAATCAGGATCAGTTTTGACCGATCCTCAGCGGAGCAAGATAGAGACATGGGACCTTGTCCTACCCCCCCCCCCCCCCCATTTGTGTGCACCCCAAGTCCAACGGTACCACCCTTGAGTCTCTAGGACATAGGGTTCTGGAGTTATGAGCATTTGAAGTTCCCCCATATAAGTGAGTTGGGAGAGTGAAAATTGGGGTTTTTAATTAGTATCAGTTTTGACCGATCCTCAGCGGAGCAAGATAGAGACATGGGACCTTGTCCTACCCCCCCATTTGTGTGCACCCCGAGTCCAACGGTACCACCCTTGAGTCTCTAGGACATAGGGTTCTGGAGTTATGAGCATTTGAAGTTCCCCCATGTATGTGAGTTGGGAGAGTGAAAATTGGGGTTTTTAATCAGTATCAGTTTTGACCGATCCTAAGCGGAGCAAGATAGAGACATGGGACCTTGTCCTACCCCCCCATTTGTGTGCACCCCGAGTCCAACGGTACCACCCTTGAGTCTCTAGGACATAGGGTTCTGGAGTTATGAGCATTTGAAGTTCCCCCATATAAGTGAGTTGGGAGAGTGAAAATTGGGGTTTTTAATCAGTATCAGTTTTGACCGATCCTAAGCGGAGCAAGATAGAGACATGGGACCTTGTCCTACCCCCCCATTTGTGTGCACCCCGAGTCCAACGGTACCACCCTTGAGTCTCTAGGACATAGGGTTCTGGAGTTATGAGCATTTGAAGTTCCCCCATATAAGTGAGTTGGGAGAGTGAAAATTTGCCCAAGTGTGAGAGGCCAAAAGTGTTCCCCCAGAAAGTGTTTAGGAACACATTTCAGAGCCCTACGAGTGGTTTGGACCCCCCTTTTTGTGGTACTTTTTGTCAAGTTGAAGTTGGTGTTTACGGTTGTTAAGAGTGTACAGGGCTTGGAGTTTTAACCAGGGTCAGTTTTGACCGATCCTCAGCGGAGCAAGATAGAGACATGGGACCTATTCGTACCCCCCCATTTGTGTGCACCCCGAGTCCAACGGTACCACCCTTGAGTCTCTAGGACATAGGGTTCTGGAGTTATGAGCATTTGAAGTTCCCCCATATAAGTGAGTTGGGAGAGTGAAAATTGGGGTTTTTAATCAGGATCAGTTTTGACCGATCCTCAGCGGAGCAAGATAGAGACATGGGACCTTGTCCTACCCCCCCATTTGTGTGCACCCCGAGTCCAACGGTACCACCCTTGAGTCTCTAGGACATAGGGTTCTGGAGTTATGAGCATTTGAAGTTCCCCCATATAAGTGAGTTGGGAGAGTGAAAATTTGGGGTTTTCACCAGGGTCAGTTTTGACCGATCCTCAGCGGAGCAAGATAGAGACATGGGACCTTGTCCTACCCCCCCATTTGTGTGCACCCCGAGTCCAACGGTACCACCCTTGAGTCTCTAGGACATAGGGTTCTGGAGTTATGAGCATTTGAAGTTCCCCCATATAAGTGAGTTGGGAGAGTGAAAATTGGGGTTTTTAATTAGTATCAGTTTTGACCGATCCTCAGCGGAGCAAGATAGAGACATGGGACCTTGTCCTACCCCCCCATTTGTGTGCACCCCGAGTCCAACGGTACCACCCTTGAGTCTCTAGGACATAGGGTTCTGGAGTTATGAGCATTTGAAGTTCCCCCATATAAGTGAGTTGGGAGAGTGAAAATTGGGGTTTTTAATCAGGATCAGTTTTGACTGATCCTCAGCGGAGCAAGATAGAGACATGGGACCTTGTCCTATCCCCCCATTTGTGTGCACCCCGAGTCCAACGGTACCACCCTTGAGTTTATAGGACATAGGGTTCTTGAGTTATGAGCATTTGAAGTTCCCCCATATAAGTGAGTTGGGAGAGTGAAAATTTGGGGTTTTAATCAGGGTCAGGTTTGACCGATCCTCAGCGGAGCAAGATAGAGACATGGGACCTTGTCCTACCCCCCCATTTGTGTGCACCCCGAGTCCAACGGTACCACCCTTGAGTCTCTAGGACATAGGGTTCTGGAGTTATGAGCATTTGAAGTTCCCCCATATAAGTGAGTTGGGAGAGTGAAAATTTGCCCAAGTGTGAGAGGCCAAAAGTGTTCCCCCAGAAAGTGTTTAGGAACACATTTCAGAGCCCTACGAGTGGTTTGGACCCCCCTTTTTGTGGTACTTTTTGTCAAGTTGAAGTTGGTGTTTACGGTTGTTAAGAGTGTACAGGGCTTGGAGTTTTAACCAGGGTCAGTTTTGACCGATCCTCAGCGGAGCAAGATAGAGACATGGGACCTTGTCCTACCCCCCCATTTGTGTGCACCCCGAGTCCAACGGTACCACCCTTGAGTCTCTAGGACATAGGGTTCTGGAGTTATGAGCATTTGAAGTTCCCCCATATAAGTGAGTTGGGAGAGTGAAAATTGGGGTTTTTAATCAGGATCAGTTTTGACCGATCCTCAGCGGAGCAAGATAGAGACATGGGACCTTGTCCTACCCCCCCATTTGTGTGCACCCCGAGTCCAACGGTACCACCCTTGAGTCTCTAGGACATAGGGTTCTGGAGTTATGAGCATTTGAAGTTCCCCCATATAAGTGAGTTGGGAGAGTGAAAATTGGGGTTTTTAATTAGTATCAGTTTTGACCGATCCTCAGCGGAGCAAGATAGAGACATGGGACCTTGTCCTACCCCCCCATTTGTGTGCACCCCGAGTCCAACGGTACCACCCTTGAGTCTCTAGGACATAGGGTTCTGGAGTTATGAGCATTTGAAGTTCCCCCATATAAGTGAGTTGGGAGAGTGAAAATTGGGGTTTTTAATCAGGATCAGTTTTGACTGATCCTCAGCGGAGCAAGATAGAGACATGGGACCTTGTCCTATCCCCCCATTTGTGTGCACCCCGAGTCCAACGGTACCACCCTTGAGTTTATAGGACATAGGGTTCTTGAGTTATGAGCATTTGAAGTTCCCCCATATAAGTGAGTTGGGAGAGTGAAAATTTGGGGTTTTAATCAGGGTCAGGTTTGACCGATCCTCAGCGGAGCAAGATAGAGACATGGGACCTTGTCCTACCCCCCAATTTGTGTGCACCCCGAGTCCAACGGTACCACCCTTGAGTCTCTAGGACATAGGGTTCTGGAGTTATGAGCATTTGAAGTTCCCCCATATAAGTGAGTTGGGAGAGTGAAAATTGGGGTTTTTAATCAGGATCAGTTTTGACTGATCCTCAGCGGAGCAAGATAGAGACATGGGACGTTGTCCTACCCCCCCATTTGTGTGCACCCCAAGTCCAACGGTACCACCCTTGAGTCTCTAGGACATAGGGTTCTGGAGTTATGAGCATTTGAAGTTCCCCCATATAAGTGAGTTGGGAGAGTGAAAATTGGGGTTTTTAATCAGTATCAGTTTTGACCAATCCTAAGCGGAGCAAGATAGAGACATGGGACCTTGTCCTACCCCCCCATTTGTGTGCACCCCGAGTCCAACGGTACCACCCTTGAGTCTCTAGGACATAGGGTTCTGGAGTTATGAGCATTTGAAGTTCCCCCATATAAGTGAGTTGGGAGAGTGAAAATTTGCCCAAGTGTGAGAGGCCAAAAGTGTTCCCCCAGAAAGTGTTTAGGAACACATTTCAGAGCCCTACGAGTGGTTTGGACCCCCCTTTTTGTGGTACTTTTTGTCAAGTTGAAGTTGGTGTTTACGGTTGTTAAGTGTACAGGGCTTGGAGTTTTAACCAGGGTCAGTTTTGACCGATCCTCAGCGGAGCAAGATAGAGACATGGGACCTTGTCCTACCCCCCCATTTGTGTGCACCCCGAGTCCAACGGTACCACCCTTGAGTCTCTAGGACATAGGGTTCTGGAGTTATGAGCATTTGAAGTTCCCCCATATAAGTGAGTTGGGAGAGTGAAAATTTGCCCAAGTGTGAGAGGCCAAAAGTGTTCCCCCAGAAAGTGTTTAGGAACACATTTCAGAGCCCTTCGAGTGGTTTGGACCCCCCTTTTTGTGGTACTTTTTGTCAAGTTGAAGTTGGTGTTTACAGTTGTTAAGAGTGTACAGGGCTTGGAGTTTTAACCAGGGTCAGTTTTGACCGATCCTCAGCGGAGCAAGATAGAGACATGGGACCTTGTCCTACCCCCCCATTTGTGTGCACCCCGAGTCCAACGGTACCACCCTTGAGTCTCTAGGACATAGGGTTCTGGAGTTATGAGCATTTGAAGTTCCCCCATATAAGTGAGTTGGGAGAGTGAAAATTGGGGTTTTTAATCAGGATCAGTTTTGACTGATCCTCAGCGGAGCAAGATAGAGACATGGGACCTTGTCCTATCCCCCCATTTGTGTGCACCCCGAGTCCAACGGTACCACCCTTGAGTTTATAGGACATAGGGTTCTTGAGTTATGAGCATTTGAAGTTCCCCCATATAAGTGAGTTGGGAGAGTGAAAATTTGGGGTTTTAATCAGGGTCAGGTTTGACCGATCCTCAGCGGAGCAAGATAGAGACATGGGACCTTGTCCTACCCCCCCATTTGTGTGCACCCCGAGTCCAACGGTACCACCCTTGAGTCTCTAGGACATAGGGTTCTGGAGTTATGAGCATTTGAAGTTCCCCCATGTATGTGAGTTGGGAGAGTGAAAATTGGGGTTTTTAATCAGTATCAGTTTTGACCGATCCTAAGCGGAGCAAGATAGAGACATGGGACCTTGTCCTACCCCCCCATTTGTGTGCACCCCGAGTCCAACGGTACCACCCTTGAGTCTCTGGGACATAGGGTTCTGGAGTTATGAGCATTTGAAGTTCCCCCATATAAGTGAGTTGGGAGAGTGAAAATTTGCCCAAGTGTGAGAGGCCAAAAGTGTTCCCCCAGAAAGTGTTTAG
The DNA here is from genome assembly GCF_017976425.1 of Toxotes jaculatrix. Lineage (NCBI taxonomy): Eukaryota > Metazoa > Chordata > Actinopteri > Toxotidae > Toxotes > Toxotes jaculatrix. The sequence continues at coordinate 28,635,347 of NC_054397.1, read as the reverse complement.
GAACACATTTCAGAGCCCTACGAGTGGTTTGGACCCCCCTTTTTGTGGTACTTTTTGTCAAGTTGAAGTTGGTGTTTACGGTTGTTAAGTGTACAGGGCTTGGAGTTTTAACCAGGGTCAGTTTTGACCGATCCTCAGCGGAGCAAGATAGAGACATGGGACCTTGTCCTACCCCCCCATTTGTGTGCACCCCGAGTCCAACGGTACCACCCTTGAGTCTCTAGGACATAGGGTTCTGGAGTTATGAGCATTTGAAGTTCCCCCATATAAGTGAGTTGGGAGAGTGAAAATTGGGGTTTTTAATCAGGATCAGTTTTGACCGATCCTCAGCGGAGCAAGATAGAGACATGGGACCTTGTCCTACCCCCGCCATTTGTGTGCACCCCAAGTCCAACGGTACCACCCTTGAGTCTCTAGGACATAGGGTTCTGGAGTTATGAGCATTTGAAGTTCCCCCATATAAGTGAGTTGGGAGAGTGAAAATTTGCCCAAGTGTGAGAGGCCAAAAGTGTTCCCCCAGAAAGTGTTTAGGAACACATTTCAGAGCCCTACGAGTGGTTTGGACCCCCCTTTTTGTGGTACTTTTTGTCAAGTTGAAGTTGGTGTTTACGGTTGTTAAGAGTGTACAGGGCTTGGAGTTTTAAACAGGGTCAGTTTTGACCGATCCTCAGCGGAGCAAGATAGAGACATGGGACCTTGTCCTACCCCCCCATTTGTGTGCACCCCCAGTCCAACGGTACCACCCTTGAGTCTCTAGGACATAGGGTTCTGGAGTTATGAGCATTTGAAGTTCCCCCATATAAGTGAGTTGGGAGAGTGAAAATTGGGGTTTTTAATCAGGATCAGTTTTGACCGATCCTCAGCGGAGCAAGATAGAGACATGGGACCTTGTCCTACCCCCCCATTTGTGTGCACCCCGAGTCCAACGGTACCACCCTTGAGTCTCTAGGACATAGGGTTCTGGAGTTATGAGCATTTGAAGTTCCCCCATATAAGTGAGTTGGGAGAGTGAAAATTTGGGGTTTTCACCAGGGTCAGTTTTGACCGATCCTCAGCGGAGCAAGATAGAGACATGGGACCTTGTCCTACCCCCCCCATTTGTGTGCACCCCGAGTCCAACGGTACCACCCTTGAGTCTCTAGGACATAGGGTTCTGGAGTTATGAGCATTTGAAGTTCCCCCATATAAGTGAGTTGGGAGAGTGAAAATTGGGGTTTTTAATCAGGATCAGTTTTGACCGATCCTCAGCGGAGCAAGATAGAGACATGGGACCTTGTCCTACCCCCGCCATTTGTGTGCACCCCAAGTCCAACGGTACCACCCTTGAGTCTCTAGGACATAGGGTTCTGGAGTTATGAGCATTTGAAGTTCCCCCATATAAGTGAGTTGGGAGAGTGAAAATTTGCCCAAGTGTGAGAGGCCAAAAGTGTTCCCCCAGAAAGTGTTTAGGAACACATTTCAGAGCCCTACGAGTGGTTTGGACCCCCCTTTTTGTGGTACTTTTTGTCAAGTTGAAGTTGGTGTTTACGGTTGTTAAGAGTGTACAGGGCTTGGAGTTTTAAACAGGGTCAGTTTTGACCGATCCTCAGCGGAGCAAGATAGAGACATGGGACCTTGTCCTACCCCCCCATTTGTGTGCACCCCCAGTCCAACGGTACCACCCTTGAGTCTCTAGGACATAGGGTTCTGGAGTTATGAGCATTTGAAGTTCCCCCATATAAGTGAGTTGGGAGAGTGAAAATTGGGGTTTTTAATCAGGATCAGTTTTGACCGATCCTCAGCGGAGCAAGATAGAGACATGGGACCTTGTCCTACCCCCCCATTTGTGTGCACCCCGAGTCCAACGGTACCACCCTTGAGTCTCTAGGACATAGGGTTCTGGAGTTATGAGCATTTGAAGTTCCCCCATATAAGTGAGTTGGGAGAGTGAAAATTGGGGTTTTTAATCAGTATCAGTTTTGACCGATCCTAAGCGGAGCAAGATAGAGACATGGGACCTTGTCCTACCCCCCCATTTGTGTGCACCCCGAGTCCAACGGTACCACCCTTGAGTCTCTAGGACATAGGGTTCTGGAGTTATGAGCATTTGAAGTTCCCCCATATAAGTGAGTTGGGAGAGTGAAAATTTGCCCAAGTGTGAGAGGCCAAAAGTGTTCCCCCAGAAAGTGTTTAGGAACACATTTCAGAGCCCTACGAGTGGTTTGGACCCCCGTTTTTGTGGTACTTTTTGTCAAGTTGAAGTTGGTGTTTACGGTTGTTAAGAGTGTACAGGGCTTGGAGTTTTAAACAGGGTCAGTTTTGACCGATCCTCAGCGGAGCAAGATAGAGACATGGGACCTTGTCCTACCCCCCCATTTGTGTGCACCCCCAGTCCAACGGTACCACCCTTGAGTCTCTAGGACATAGGGTTCTGGAGTTATGAGCATTTGAAGTTCCCCCATATAAGTGAGTTGGGAGAGTGAAAATTGGGGTTTTTAATCAGGATCAGTTTTGACCGATCCTCAGCGGAGCAAGATAGAGACATGGGACCTTGTCCTACCCCCCCATTTGTGTGCACCCCGAGTCCAACGGTACCACCCTTGAGTCTCTAGGACATAGAGTTCTGGAGTTATGAGCATTTGAAGTTCCCCCATATAAGTGAGTTGGGAGAGTGAAAATTTGGGGTTTTCACCAGGGTCAGTTTTGACCGATCCTCAGCGGAGCAAGATAGAGACATGGGACCTTGTCCTACCCCCCCATTTGTGTGCACCCCGAGTCCAACGGTACCACCCTTGAGTCTCTAGGACATAGGATTCTGGAGTTATGAGCATTTGAAGTTCCCCCATATAAGTGAGTTGGGAGAGTGAAAATTTGCCCAAGTGTGAGAGGCCAAAAGTGTTCCCCCAGAAAGTGTTTAGGAACACATTTCAGAGCCCTACGAGTGGTTTGGACCCCCCTTTTTGTGGTACTTTTTGTCAAGTTGAAGTTGGTGTTTACGGTTGTTAAGTGTACAGGGCTTGGAGTTTTAACCAGGGTCAGTTTTGACCGATCCTCAGCGGAGCAAGATAGAGACATGGGACCTTGTCCTACCCCCCCATTTGTGTGCACCCCGAGTCCAACGGTACCACCCTTGAGTCTCTAGGACATAGGGTTCTGGAGTTATGAGCATTTGAAGTTCCCCCATATAAGTGAGTTGGGAGAGTGAAAATTGGGGTTTTTAATCAGGATCAGTTTTGACCGATCCTCAGCGGAGCAAGATAGAGACATGGGACCTTGTCCTACCCCCCCCCCCCCCCATTTGTGTGCACCCCAAGTCCAACGGTACCACCCTTGAGTCTCTAGGACATAGGGTTCTGGAGTTATGAGCATTTGAAGTTCCCCCATATAAGTGAGTTGGGAGAGTGAAAATTGGGGTTTTTAATTAGTATCAGTTTTGACCGATCCTCAGCGGAGCAAGATAGAGACATGGGACCTTGTCCTACCCCCCCATTTGTGTGCACCCCGAGTCCAACGGTACCACCCTTGAGTCTCTAGGACATAGGGTTCTGGAGTTATGAGCATTTGAAGTTCCCCCATATAAGTGAGTTGGGAGAGTGAAAATTTGGGGTTTTAATCAGGGTCAGGTTTGACCGATCCTCAGCGGAGCAAGATAGAGACATGGGACCTTGTCCTACCCCCCATTTGTGTGCACCCCGAGTCCAACGGTACCACCCTTGAGTCTCTAGGACATAGGGTTCTGGAGTTATGAGCATTTGAAGTTCCCCCATATAAGTGAGTTGGGAGAGTGAAAATTGGGGTTTTTAATCAGGATCAGTTTTGACCGATCCTCAGCGGAGCAAGATAGAGACATGGGACCTTGTCCTACCCCCCCATTTGTGTGCACCCCGAGTCCAACGGTACCACCCTTGAGTCTCTAGGACATAGAGTTCTGGAGTTATGAGCATTTGAAGTTCCCCCATATAAGTGAGTTGGGAGAGTGAAAATTTGGGGTTTTCACCAGGGTCAGTTTTGACCGATCCTCAGCGGAGCAAGATAGAGACATGGGACCTTGTCCTACCCCCCCATTTGTGTGCACCCCGAGTCCAACGGTACCACCCTTGAGTCTCTAGGACATAGGATTCTGGAGTTATGAGCATTTGAAGTTCCCCCATATAAGTGAGTTGGGAGAGTGAAAATTTGCCCAAGTGTGAGAGGCCAAAAGTGTTCCCCCAGAAAGTGTTTAGGAACACATTTCAGAGCCCTACGAGTGGTTTGGACCCCCCTTTTTGTGGTACATTTTGTCAAGTTGAAGTTGGTGTTTACGGTTGTTAAGTGTACAGGGCTTGGAGTTTTAACCAGGGTCAGTTTTGACCGATCCTCAGCGGAGCAAGATAGAGACATGGGACCTTGTCCTACCCCCCCATTTGTGTGCACCCCGAGTCCAACGGTACCACCCTTGAGTCTCTAGGACATAGGGTTCTGGAGTTATGAGCATTTGAAGTTCCCCCATATAAGTGAGTTGGGAGAGTGAAAATTTGCCCAAGTGTGAGAGGCCAAAAGTGTTCCCCCAGAAAGTGTTTAGGAACACATTTCAGAGCCCTTCGAGTGGTTTGGACCCCCCTTTTTGTGGTACTTTTTGTCAAGTTGAAGTTGGTGTTTACAGTTGTTAAGAGTGTACAGGGCTTGGAGTTTTAACCAGGGTCAGTTTTGACCGATCCTCAGCGGAGCAAGATAGAGACATGGGACCTTGTCCTACCCCCCCATTTGTGTGCACCCCGAGTCCAACGGTACCACCCTTGAGTCTCTAGGACATAGGGTTCTGGAGTTATGAGCATTTGAAGTTCCCCCATATAAGTGAGTTGGGAGAGTGAAAATTGGGGTTTTTAATCAGGATCAGTTTTGACCGATCCTCAGCGGAGCAAGATAGAGACATGGGACCTTGTCCTACCCCCCCCCCCCCCCCCCATTTGTGTGCACCCCAAGTCCAACGGTACCACCCTTGAGTCTCTAGGACATAGGGTTCTGGAGTTATGAGCATTTGAAGTTCCCCCATATAAGTGAGTTGGGAGAGTGAAAATTGGGGTTTTTAATTAGTATCAGTTTTGACCGATCCTCAGCGGAGCAAGATAGAGACATGGGACCTTGTCCTACCCCCCCATTTGTGTGCACCCCGAGTCCAACGGTACCACCCTTGAGTCTCTAGGACATAGGGTTCTGGAGTTATGAGCATTTGAAGTTCCCCCATGTATGTGAGTTGGGAGAGTGAAAATTGGGGTTTTTAATCAGTATCAGTTTTGACCGATCCTAAGCGGAGCAAGATAGAGACATGGGACCTTGTCCTACCCCCCCATTTGTGTGCACCCCGAGTCCAACGGTACCACCCTTGAGTCTCTAGGACATAGGGTTCTGGAGTTATGAGCATTTGAAGTTCCCCCATATAAGTGAGTTGGGAGAGTGAAAATTTGCCCAAGTGTGAGAGGCCAAAAGTGTTCCCCCAGAAAGTGTTTAGGAACACATTTCAGAGCCCTACGAGTGGTTTGGACCCCCCTTTTTGTGGTACTTTTTGTCAAGTTGAAGTTGGTGTTTACGGTTGTTAAGTGTACAGGGCTTGGAGTTTTAACCAGGGTCAGTTTTGACCGATCCTCAGCGGAGCAAGATAGAGACATGGGACCTTGTCCTACCCCCCCATTTGTGTGCACCCCGAGTCCAACGGTACCACCCTTGAGTCTCTAGGACATAGGGTTCTGGAGTTATGAGCATTTGAAGTTCCCCCATATAAGTGAGTTGGGAGAGTGAAAATTGGGGTTTTTAATCAGGATCAGTTTTGACCGATCCTCAGCGGAGCAAGATAGAGACATGGGACCTTGTCCTACCCCCGCCATTTGTGTGCACCCCAAGTCCAACGGTACCACCCTTGAGTCTCTAGGACATAGGGTTCTGGAGTTATGAGCATTTGAAGTTCCCCCATATAAGTGAGTTGGGAGAGTGAAAATTTGCCCAAGTGTGAGAGGCCAAAAGTGTTCCCCCAGAAAGTGTTTAGGAACACATTTCAGAGCCCTACGAGTGGTTTGGACCCCCCTTTTTGTGGTACTTTTTGTCAAGTTGAAGTTGGTGTTTACGGTTGTTAAGAGTGTACAGGGCTTGGAGTTTTAAACAGGGTCAGTTTTGACCGATCCTCAGCGGAGCAAGATAGAGACATGGGACCTTGTCCTACCCCCCCATTTGTGTGCACCCCCAGTCCAACGGTACCACCCTTGAGTCTCTAGGACATAGGGTTCTGGAGTTATGAGCATTTGAAGTTCCCCCATATAAGTGAGTTGGGAGAGTGAAAATTGGGGTTTTTAATCAGGATCAGTTTTGACCGATCCTCAGCGGAGCAAGATAGAGACATGGGACCTTGTCCTACCCCCCCATTTGTGTGCACCCCGAGTCCAACGGTACCACCCTTGAGTCTCTAGGACATAGGGTTCTGGAGTTATGAGCATTTGAAGTTCCCCCATATAAGTGAGTTGGGAGAGTGAAAATTTGGGGTTTTCACCAGGGTCAGTTTTGACCGATCCTCAGCGGAGCAAGATAGAGACATGGGACCTTGTCCTACCCCCCCATTTGTGTGCACCCCGAGTCCAACGGTACCACCCTTGAGTCTCTAGGACATAGGGTTCTTGAGTTATGAGCATTTGAAGTTCCCCCATATAAGTGAGTTGGGAGAGTGAAAATTGGGGTTTTTAATCAGGATCAGTTTTGACCGATCCTCAGCGGAGCAAGATAGAGACATGGGACCTTGTCCTACCCCCGCCATTTGTGTGCACCCCAAGTCCAACGGTACCACCCTTGAGTCTCTAGGACATAGGGTTCTGGAGTTATGAGCATTTGAAGTTCCCCCATATAAGTGAGTTGGGAGAGTGAAAATTTGCCCAAGTGTGAGAGGCCAAAAGTGTTCCCCCAGAAAGTGTTTAGGAACACATTTCAGAGCCCTACGAGTGGTTTGGACCCCCCTTTTTGTGGTACTTTTTGTCAAGTTGAAGTTGGTGTTTACGGTTGTTAAGAGTGTACAGGGCTTGGAGTTTTAAACAGGGTCAGTTTTGACCGATCCTCAGCGGAGCAAGATAGAGACATGGGACCTTGTCCTACCCCCCCATTTGTGTGCACCCCCAGTCCAACGGTACCACCCTTGAGTCTCTAGGACATAGGGTTCTGGAGTTATGAGCATTTGAAGTTCCCCCATATAAGTGAGTTGGGAGAGTGAAAATTGGGGTTTTTAATCAGGATCAGTTTTGACCGATCCTCAGCGGAGCAAGATAGAGACATGGGACCTTGTCCTACCCCCCCATTTGTGTGCACCCCGAGTCCAACGGTACCACCCTTGAGTCTCTAGGACATAGGGTTCTGGAGTTATGAGCATTTGAAGTTCCCCCATATAAGTGAGTTGGGAGAGTGAAAATTGGGGTTTTTAATCAGTATCAGTTTTGACCGATCCTAAGCGGAGCAAGATAGAGACATGGGACCTTGTCCTACCCCCCCATTTGTGTGCACCCCGAGTCCAACGGTACCACCCTTGAGTCTCTAGGACATAGGGTTCTGGAGTTATGAGCATTTGAAGTTCCCCCATATAAGTGAGTTGGGAGAGTGAAAATTTGCCCAAGTGTGAGAGGCCAAAAGTGTTCCCCCAGAAAGTGTTTAGGAACACATTTCAGAGCCCTACGAGTGGTTTGGACCCCCCTTTTTGTGGTACTTTTTGTCAAGTTGAAGTTGGTGTTTACGGTTGTTAAGAGTGTACAGGGCTTGGAGTTTTAACCAGGGTCAGTTTTGACCGATCCTCAGCGGAGCAAGATAGAGACATGGGACCTATTCGTACCCCCCCATTTGTGTGCACCCCGAGTCCAACGGTACCACCCTTGAGTCTCTAGGACATAGGGTTCTGGAGTTATGAGCATTTGAAGTTCCCCCATATAAGTGAGTTGGGAGAGTGAAAATTGGGGTTTTTAATCAGGATCAGTTTTGACCGATCCTCAGCGGAGCAAGATAGAGACATGGGACCTTGTCCTACCCCCCCATTTGTGTGCACCCCGAGTCCAACGGTACCACCCTTGAGTCTCTAGGACATAGGGTTCTGGAGTTATGAGCATTTGAAGTTCCCCCATATAAGTGAGTTGGGAGAGTGAAAATTTGGGGTTTTCACCAGGGTCAGTTTTGACCGATCCTCAGCGGAGCAAGATAGAGACATGGGACCTTGTCCTACCCCCCCATTTGTGTGCACCCCGAGTCCAACGGTACCACCCTTGAGTCTCTAGGACATAGGGTTCTGGAGTTATGAGCATTTGAAGTTCCCCCATATAAGTGAGTTGGGAGAGTGAAAATTGGGGTTTTTAATTAGTATCAGTTTTGACCGATCCTCAGCGGAGCAAGATAGAGACATGGGACCTTGTCCTACCCCCCCATTTGTGTGCACCCCGAGTCCAACGGTACCACCCTTGAGTCTCTAGGACATAGGGTTCTGGAGTTATGAGCATTTGAAGTTCCCCCATATAAGTGAGTTGGGAGAGTGAAAATTGGGGTTTTTAATCAGGATCAGTTTTGACTGATCCTCAGCGGAGCAAGATAGAGACATGGGACCTTGTCCTATCCCCCCATTTGTGTGCACCCCGAGTCCAACGGTACCACCCTTGAGTTTATAGGACATAGGGTTCTTGAGTTATGAGCATTTGAAGTTCCCCCATATAAGTGAGTTGGGAGAGTGAAAATTTGGGGTTTTAATCAGGGTCAGGTTTGACCGATCCTCAGCGGAGCAAGATAGAGACATGGGACCTTGTCCTACCCCCCCATTTGTGTGCACCCCGAGTCCAACGGTACCACCCTTGAGTCTCTAGGACATAGGGTTCTGGAGTTATGAGCATTTGAAGTTCCCCCATATAAGTGAGTTGGGAGAGTGAAAATTTGCCCAAGTGTGAGAGGCCAAAAGTGTTCCCCCAGAAAGTGTTTAGGAACACATTTCAGAGCCCTACGAGTGGTTTGGACCCCCCTTTTTGTGGTACTTTTTGTCAAGTTGAAGTTGGTGTTTACGGTTGTTAAGAGTGTACAGGGCTTGGAGTTTTAACCAGGGTCAGTTTTGACCGATCCTCAGCGGAGCAAGATAGAGACATGGGACCTTGTCCTACCCCCCCATTTGTGTGCACCCCGAGTCCAACGGTACCACCCTTGAGTCTCTAGGACATAGGGTTCTGGAGTTATGAGCATTTGAAGTTCCCCCATATAAGTGAGTTGGGAGAGTGAAAATTTGCCCAAGTGTGAGAGGCCAAAAGTGTTCCCCCAGAAAGTGTTTAGGAACACATTTCAGAGCCCTTCGAGTGGTTTGGACCCCCCTTTTTGTGGTACTTTTTGTCAAGTTGAAGTTGGTGTTTACAGTTGTTAAGAGTGTACAGGGCTTGGAGTTTTAACCAGGGTCAGTTTTGACCGATCCTCAGCGGAGCAAGATAGAGACATGGGACCTTGTCCTACCCCCCCATTTGTGTGCACCCCGAGTCCAACGGTACCACCCTTGAGTCTCTAGGACATAGGGTTCTGGAGTTATGAGCATTTGAAGTTCCCCCATATAAGTGAGTTGGGAGAGTGAAAATTGGGGTTTTTAATCAGGATCAGTTTTGACCGATCCTCAGCGGAGCAAGATAGAGACATGGGACCTTGTCCTACCCCCCCCCCATTTGTGTGCACCCCAAGTCCAACGGTACCACCCTTGAGTCTCTAGGACATAGGGTTCTGGAGTTATGAGCATTTGAAGTTCCCCCATATAAGTGAGTTGGGAGAGTGAAAATTGGGGTTTTTAATTAGTATCAGTTTTGACCGATCCTCAGCGGAGCAAGATAGAGACATGGGACCTTGTCCTACCCCCCCCATTTGTGTGCACCCCGAGTCCAACGGTACCACCCTTGAGTCTCTAGGACATAGGGTTCTGGAGTTATGAGCATTTGAAGTTCCCCCATATAAGTGAGTTGGGAGAGTGAAAATTTGGGGTTTTCACCAGGGTCAGTTTTGACCGATCCTCAGCGGAGCAAGATAGAGACATGGGACCTTGTACTACCCCCCCATTTGTGTGCACCCCGAGTCCAACGGTACCACCCTTGAGTCTCTAGGACATAGGGTTCTGGAGTTATGAGCATTTGAAGTTCCCCCATATAAGTGAGTTGGGAGAGTTAAAATTGGGGTTTTTAATCAGTATCAGTTTTGACCGATCCTAAGCGGAGCAAGATAGAGACATGGGACCTTGTCCTACCCCCCCATTTGTGTGCACCCCGAGTCCAACGGTACCACCCTTGAGTCTCTAGGACATAGGGTTCTGGAGTTATGAGCATTTGAAGTTCCCCCATATAAGTGAGTTGGGAGAGTGAAAATTTGGGGTTTTCACCAGGGTCAGTTTTGACCGATCCTCAGCGGAGCAAGATAGAGACATGGGACCTTGTCCTACCCCCCAATTTGTGTGCACCCCGAGTCCAACGGTACCACCCTTGAGTCTCTAGGACATAGGGTTCTGGAGTTATGAGCATTTGAAGTTCCCCCATATAAGTGAGTTGGGAGAGTTAAAATTGGGGTTTTTAATCAGTATCAGTTTTGACCGATCCTAAGCGGAGCAAGATAGAGACATGGGACCTTGTCCTACCCCCCCATTTGTGTGCACCCCGAGTCCAACGGTACCACCCTTGAGTCTCTAGGACATAGGGTTCTGGAGTTATGAGCATTTGAAGTTCCCCCATGTAAGTGAGTTGGGAGAGTGAAAATTGGGGTTTTTTATCAGGATCAGTTTTGACCGATCCTCAGCGGAGCAAGATAGAGACATGGGACCTTGTCCTACCCCCGCATTTGTGTGCACCCCGAGTCCAACGGTACCACCCTTGAGTCTCTAGGACATAGGGTTCTGGAGTTATGAGCATTTGAAGTTCCCCCATATAAGTGAGTTGGGAGAGTGAAAATTTGGGCTTTTGACCAGGGTCAGTTTTGACCGATCCTCAGCGGAGCAAGATAGAGACATGGGACCTTGTCCTACCCCCCCATTTGTGTGCACCCCGAGTCCAACGGTACCACCCTTGAGTCTCTAGGACATAGGGTTCTGGAGTTATGAGCATTTGAAGTTCCCCCATATAAGTGAGTTGGGAGAGTGAAAATTGGGGTTTTTAATCAGGATCAGTTTTGACTGATCCTCAGCGGAGCAAGATAGAGACATGGGACCTTGTCCTATCCCCCCATTTGTGTGCACCCCGAGTCCAACGGTACCACCCTTGAGTTTATAGGACATAGGGTTCTTGAGTTATGAGCATTTGAAGTTCCCCCATATAAGTGAGTTGGGAGAGTGAAAATTTGGGGTTTTAATCAGGGTCAGGTTTGACCGATCCTCAGCGGAGCAAGATAGAGACATGGGACCTTCTCCTACCCCCCCATTTGTGTGCACCCCGAGTCCAACGGTACCACCCTTGAGTCTCTAGGACATAGGGTTCTGGAGTTATGAGCATTTGAAGTTCCCCCATATAAGTGAGTTGGGAGAGTGAAAATTGGGGTTTTTAATCAGGATCAGTTTTGACCGATCCTCAGCGGAGCAAGATAGAGACATGGGACCTTGTCCTACCCCCCCATTTGTGTGCACCCCAAGTCCAACGGTACCACCCTTGAGTCTCTAGGACATAGGGTTCTGGAGTTATGAGCATTTGAAGTTCCCCCATATAAGTGAGTTGGGAGAGTGAAAATTGGGGTTTTTAATTAGTATCAGTTTTGACCGATCCTCAGCGGAGCAAGATAGAGACATGGGACCTTGTCCTACCCCCCCATTTGTGTGCACCCCGAGTCCAACGGTACCACCCTTGAGTCTCTAGGACATAGGGTTCTGGAGTTATGAGCATTTGAAGTTCCCCCATATAAGTGAGTTGGGAGAGTGAAAATTGGGGTTTTTAATCAGGATCAGTTTTGACTGATCCTCAGCGGAGCAAGATAGAGACATGGGACCTTGTCCTATCCCCCCATTTGTGTGCACCCCGAGTCCAACGGTACCACCCTTGAGTTTATAGGACATAGGGTTCTTGAGTTATGAGCATTTGAAGTTCCCCCATATAAGTGAGTTGGGAGAGTGAAAATTTGGGGTTTTAATCAGGGTCAGGTTTGACCGATCCTCAGCGGAGCAAGATAGAGACATGGGACCTTGTCCTACCCCCCCATTTGTGTGCACCCCGAGTCCAACGGTACCACCCTTGAGTCTCTAGGACATAGGGTTCTGGAGTTATGAGCATTTGAAGTTCCCCCATATAAGTGAGTTGGGAGAGTGAAAATTTGCCCAAGTGTGAGAGGCCAAAAGTGTTCCCCCAGAAAGTGTTTAGGAACACATTTCAGAGCCCTACGAGTGGTTTGGACCCCCCTTTTTGTGGTACTTTTTGTCAAGTTGAAGTTGGTGTTTACGGTTGTTAAGAGTGTACAGGGCTTGGAGTTTTAACCAGGGTCAGTTTTGACCGATCCTCAGCGGAGCAAGATAGAGACATGGGACCTTGTCCTACCCCCCCATTTGTGTGCACCCCGAGTCCAACGGTACCACCCTTGAGTCTCTAGGACATAGGGTTCTGGAGTTATGAGCATTTGAAGTTCCCCCATATAAGTGAGTTGGGAGAGTGAAAATTGGGGTTTTTAATCAGGATCAGTTTTGACCGATCCTCAGCGGAGCAAGATAGAGACATGGGACCTTGTCCTACCCCCCCATTTGTGTGCACCCCAAGTCCAACGGTACCACCCTTGAGTCTCTAGGACATAGGGTTCTGGAGTTATGAGCATTTGAAGTTCCCCCATATAAGTGAGTTGGGAGAGTGAAAATTGGGGTTTTTAATTAGTATCAGTTTTGACCGATCCTCAGCGGAGCAAGATAGAGACATGGGACCTTGTCCTACCCCCCCATTTGTGTGCACCCCGAGTCCAACGGTACCACCCTTGAGTCTCTAGGACATAGGGTTCTGGAGTTATGAGCATTTGAAGTTCCCCCATATAAGTGAGTTGGGAGAGTGAAAATTTGGGGTTTTAATCAGGGTCAGGTTTGACCGATCCTCAGCGGAGCAAGATAGAGACATGGGACCTTGTCCTACCCCCCCATTTGTGTGCACCCCGAGTCCAACGGTACCACCCTTGAGTCTCTAGGACATAGGGTTCTGGAGTTATGAGCATTTGAAGTTCCCCCATATAAGTGAGTTGGGAGAGTGAAAATTTGGGGTTTTCACCAGGGTCAGTTTTGACCGATCCTCAGCGGAGCAAGATAGAGACATGGGACCTTGTCCTACCCCCCAATTTGTGTGCACCCCGAGTCCAACGGTACCACCCTTGAGTCTCTAGGACATAGGGTTCTGGAGTTATGAGCATTTGAAGTTCCCCCATATAAGTGAGTTGGGAGAGTTAAAATTGGGGTTTTTAATCAGTATCAGTTTTGACCGATCCTAAGCGGAGCAAGATAGAGACATGGGACCTTGTCCTACCCCCCCATTTGTGTGCACCCCGAGTCCAACGGTACCACCCTTGAGTCTCTAGGACATAGGGTTCTGGAGTTATGAGCATTTGAAGTTCCCCCATGTAAGTGAGTTGGGAGAGTGAAAATTGGGGTTTTTTATCAGGATCAGTTTTGACCGATCCTCAGCGGAGCAAGATAGAGACATGGGACCTTGTCCTACCCCCGCATTTGTGTGCACCCCGAGTCCAACGGTACCACCCTTGAGTCTCTAGGACATAGGGTTCTGGAGTTATGAGCATTTGAAGTTCCCCCATATAAGTGAGTTGGGAGAGTGAAAATTGGGGTTTTTAATCAGGATCAGTTTTGACCGATCCTCAGCGGAGCAAGATAGAGACATGGGACCTTGTCCTATCCCCCCATTTGTGTGCACCCCGAGTCCAACGGTACCACCCTTGAGTTTATAGGACATAGGGTTCTTGAGTTATGAGCATTTGAAGTTCCCCCATATAAGTGAGTTGGGAGAGTGAAAATTTGGGGTTTTAATCAGGGTCAGGTTTGACCGATCCTCAGCGGAGCAAGATAGAGACATGGGACCTTGTCCTACCCCCCCATTTGTGTGCACCCCGAGTCCAACGGTACCACCCTTGAGTCTCTAGGACATAGGGTTCTGGAGTTATGAGCATTTGAAGTTCCCCCATGTATGTGAGTTGGGAGAGTGAAAATTGGGGTTTTTAATCAGTATCAGTTTTGACCGATCCTAAGCGGAGCAAGATAGAGACATGGGACCTTGTCCTACCCCCCCATTTGTGTGCACCCCGAGTCCAACGGTACCACCCTTGAGTCTCTAGGACATAGGGTTCTGGAGTTATGAGCATTTGAAGTTCCCCCATATAAGTGAGTTGGGAGAGTGAAAATTTGCCCAAGTGTGAGAGGCCAAAAGTGTTCCCCCAGAAAGTGTTTAGGAACACATTTCAGAGCCCTACGAGTGGTTTGGACCCCCCTTTTTGTGGTACTTTTTGTCAAGTTGAAGTTGGTGTTTACGGTTGTTAAGTGTACAGGGCTTGGAGTTTTAACCAGGGTCAGTTTTGACCGATCCTCAGCGGAGCAAGATAGAGACATGGGACCTTGTCCTACCCCCCCATTTGTGTGCACCCCGAGTCCAACGGTACCACCCTTGAGTCTCTAGGACATAGGGTTCTGGAGTTATGAGCATTTGAAGTTCCCCCATATAAGTGAGTTGGGAGAGTGAAAATTGGGGTTTTTAATCAGGATCAGTTTTGACCGATCCTCAGCGGAGCAAGATAGAGACATGGGACCTTGTCCTACCCCCCCCATTTGTGTGCACCCCAAGTCCAACGGTACCACCCTTGAGTCTCTAGGACATAGGGTTCTGGAGTTATGAGCATTTGAAGTTCCCCCATATAAGTGAGTTGGGAGAGTGAAAATTTGCCCAAGTGTGAGAGGCCAAAAGTGTTCCCCCAGAAAGTGTTTAGGAACACATTTCAGAGCCCTACGAGTGGTTTGGACCCCCCTTTTTGTGGTACTTTTTGTCAAGTTGAAGTTGGTGTTTACGGTTGTTAAGAGTGTACAGGGCTTGGAGTTTTAAACAGGGTCAGTTTTGACCGATCCTCAGCGGAGCAAGATAGAGACATGGGACCTTGTCCTACCCCCCCATTTGTGTGCACCCCCAGTCCAACGGTACCACCCTTGAGTCTCTAGGACATAGGGTTCTGGAGTTATGAGCATTTGAAGTTCCCCCATATAAGTGAGTTGGGAGAGTGAAAATTGGGGTTTTTAATCAGGATCAGTTTTGACCGATCCTCAGCGGAGCAAGATAGAGACATGGGACCTTGTCCTACCCCCCCATTTGTGTGCACCCCGAGTCCAACGGTACCACCCTTGAGTCTCTAGGACATAGGGTTCTGGAGTTATGAGCATTTGAAGTTCCCCCATATAAGTGAGTTGGGAGAGTGAAAATTTGCCCAAGTGTGAGAGGCCAAAAGTGTTCCCCCAGAAAGTGTTTAGGAACACATTTCAGAGCCCTACGAGTGGTTTGGACCCCCCTTTTTGTGGTACTTTTTGTCAAGTTGAAGTTGGTGTTTACGGTTGTTAAGAGTGTACAGGGCTTGGAGTTTTAAACAGGGTCAGTTTTGACCGATCCTCAGCGGAGCAAGATAGAGACATGGGACCTTGTCCTACCCCCCCATTTGTGTGCACCCCGAGTCCAACGGTACCACCCTTGAGTCTCTAGGACATAGGGTTCTGGAGTTATGAGCATTTGAAGTTCCCCCATATAAGTGAGTTGGGAGAGTGAAATTTGGGGTTTTCACCAGGGTCAGTTTTGACCGATCCTCAGCGGAGCAAGATAGAGACATGGGACCTTGTCCTACCCCCCAATTTGTGTGCACCCCGAGTCCAACGGTACCACCCTTGAGTCTCTAGGACATAGGGTTCTGGAGTTATGAGCATTTGAAGTTCCCCCATATAAGTGAGTTGGGAGAGTGAAAATTGGGGTTTTTAATCAGTATCAGTTTTGACCGATCCTAAGCGGAGCAAGATAGAGACATGGGACCTTGTCCTACCCCCCCATTTGTGTGCACCCCGAGTCCAACGGTACCACCCTTGAGTCTCTAGGACATAGGGTTCTGGAGTTATGAGCATTTGAAGTTCCCCCATATAAGTGAGTTGGGAGAGTGAAAATTTGCCCAAGTGTGAGAGGCCAAAAGTGTTCCCCCAGAAAGTGTTTAGGAACACATTTCAGAGCCCTACGAGTGGTTTGGACCCCCCTTTTTGTGGTACTTTTTGTCAAGTTGAAGTTGGTGTTTACGGTTGTTAAGAGTGTACAGGGCTTGGAGTTTTAACCAGGGTCAGTTTTGACCGATCCTCAGCGGAGCAAGATAGAGACATGGGACCTATTCGTACCCCCCCATTTGTGTGCACCCCGAGTCCAACGGTACCACCCTTGAGTCTCTAGGACATAGGGTTCTGGAGTTATGAGCATTTGAAGTTCCCCCATATAAGTGAGTTGGGAGAGTGAAAATTGGGGTTTTTAATCAGGATCAGTTTTGACCGATCCTCAGCGGAGCAAGATAGAGACATGGGACCTTGTCCTACCCCCCCCCATTTGTGTGCACCCCAAGTCCAACGGTACCACCCTTGAGTCTCTAGGACATAGGGTTCTGGAGTTATGAGCATTTGAAGTTCCCCCATATAAGTGAGTTGGGAGAGTGAAAATTTGCCCAAGTGTGAGAGGCCAAAAGTGTTCCCCCAGAAAGTGTTTAGGAACACATTTCAGAGCCCTACGAGTGGTTTGGACCCCCCTTTTTGTGGTACTTTTTGTCAAGTTGAAGTTGGTGTTTACGGTTGTTAAGAGTGTACAGGGCTTGGAGTTTTAAACAGGGTCAGTTTTGACCGATCCTCAGCGGAGCAAGATAGAGACATGGGACCTTGTCCTACCCCCCCATTTGTGTGCACCCCGAGTCCAACGGTACCACCCTTGAGTCTCTAGGACATAGGGTTCTGGAGTTATGAGCATTTGAAGTTCCCCCATATAAGTGAGTTGGGAGAGTGAAAATTGGGGTTTTTAATCAGTATCAGTTTTGACCGATCCTAAGCGGAGCAAGATAGAGACATGGGACCTTGTCCTACCCCCCCATTTGTGTGCACCCCGAGTCCAACGGTACCACCCTTGAGTCTCTAGGACATAGGGTTCTGGAGTTATGAGCATTTGAAGTTCCCCCATGTAAGTGAGTTGGGAGAGTGAAAATTGGGGTTTTTTATCAGGATCAGTTTTGACCGATCCTCAGCGGAGCAAGATAGAGACATGGGACCTTGTCCTACCCCCCCATTTGTGTGCACCCCGAGTCCAACGGTACCACCCTTGAGTCTCTAGGACATAGGGTTCTGGAGTTATGAGCATTTGAAGTTCCCCCATATAAGTGAGTTGGGAGAGTGAAAATTTGGGCTTTTGACCAGGGTCAGTTTTGACCGATCCTCAGCGGAGCAAGATAGAGACATGGGACCTTGTCCTACCCCCCCATTTGTGTGCACCCCGAGTCCAACGGTACCACCCTTGAGTCTCTAGGACATAGGGTTCTGGAGTTATGAGCATTTGAAGTTCCCCCATATAAGTGAGTTGGGAGAGTGAAAATTGGGGTTTTTAATCAGGATCAGTTTTGACCGATCCTCAGCGGAGCAAGATAGAGACATGGGACCTTGTCCTACCCCCCCATTTGTGTGCACCCCGAGTCCAACGGTACCACCCTTGGGTCTCTAGGACATAGGGTTCTGGAGTTATGAGCATTTGAAGTTCCCCCATATAAGTGAGTTGGGAGAGTGAAAATTGGGGTTTTTAATCAGGATCAGTTTTGACTGATCCTCAGCGGAGCAAGATAGAGACATGGGACCTTGTCCTACCCCCCCATTTGTGTGCACCCCGAGTCCAACGGTACCACCCTTGAGTTTATAGGACATAGGGTTCTTGAGTTATGAGCATTTGATGTTCCCCCATATAAGTGAGTTGGGAGAGTGAAAATTTGGGGTTTTAATCAGGGTCAGGTTTGACCGATCCTCAGCGGAGCAAGATAGAGACATGGGACCTTGTCCTACCCCCCCATTTGTGTGCACCCCGAGTCCAACGGTACCACCCTTGAGTCTCTAGGACATAGGGTTCTGGAGTTATGAGCATTTGAAGTTCCCCCATATAAGTGAGTTGGGAGAGTGAAAATTTGCCCAAGTGTGAGAGGCCAAAAGTGTTCCCCCAGAAAGTGTTTAGGAACACATTTCAGAGCCCTACGAGTGGTTTGGACCCCCCTTTTTGTGGTACTTTTTGTCAAGTTGAAGTTGGTGTTTACGGTTGTTAAGTGTGTAGCCCCGGTGAGAAAAAACCGAGGGGGGTTAAATAGAGCTGTCCAATAAGGAAGTAAAGGACATAACAATATTAAAAAACTGAGATGAGATGAATGTTGTTTTAATAACAATAAATAAAGTTGTCCTAACAATTTATAGAAAAGATCTCTGTAACTCTTTAATATAATAAATTAAAATATATTAAGAGATTTCTGTTAAAAGGGGTTAAAAATACATTTTAAGTTCATGTGGAACATAAATAGTTAAATATCGCGAGATGTGCATCCTGGGAGTTCATGTGGATTTGTCCTATTGTTTATTGGTCAAGTGTGTGGTCAGTTAGGTTTACCTGTTGATGATTGGGGAAGAATGAGAAAGGGGGGGTACGAAAAAAAAGAAGAAGAAGCGATGCGGGAGGGGAGCGAAGTTAGCATGAGAGAAGAGCGCCATGTAATGAGGAGAGTGACTTTTGGAACAAGACAAATCATCTGGTTTCGCTGAGGACATCGTCGAAGAATTTCGGTGTTGAACTGTTTGCCTGGCTGCACGTCGGAGGTGTGGCTGAGGACTTCTTTTTCTGAACTCTGAGTGTTCCGGCTGGTTCGTCGGAGCGGAGGAGCTGAGGACCTCTTCATCGGAGTGGAACGGACATCTTCTCCGGAATCGTCAGCCGTGGTTCCTGTTTTTCTTTCTTCTCGACGGGAGAAGAGGATCGTCATCGGCCGCAACGCACCCGAGCTTCAAACAGGCCTGCAACGGGGGTTCCCTGGTGTAGTGAGTGTGTGTGTGAGTGCGCTGTGGGCCCACGTTATTATTCACAGTATTTTGGTTATTGAGTGTTTATTGTTAAAGTGTTGAATTATTAATCTATCCGGCTACAGTAAAGTAAATAACGAAGGATTATAAGTGTACAACTACTCGGTGAGGTGTTTTTGATTTCATTCAGAGGTTGATATCTTATTTTTGTTCCCCAAGGGGGCTGATATATATTTTTTCGGGGTGAATATATATATTTTTTTATTTGACTTCGAGGGTAACTTTTGTATTGCTGGGGTAAATTTAAGTAAAGCATATCTGTAGCACTTCATAACGTTGTCTGGTGTCAGTTAATATTTAGGTTCAGAGGTAAGTGGCCTCAAGCCTTATTGAGCATTATTAAGAGTAATAAGAGATTACTTCGATCAGGTAAACCTTCGGGTAGCTACCTTAACACGAACGAACCCAAAACCCACCCCGTTGGTCTAGTGTGCAGCGGGGTGTTACATAAAATGGAGGCACCGCTGGGATTTTTTTTTCGTTTTACGCTAGCTACTGACCCAGACAACCAAAGTAGTTTAAGACAAGTCAAACCTTAGGATAACTACATTTTATTTCATAAGTGCGAGAAGGCTTAAAAAGTATTTTGGTAGTGGTGTTGTATATATTAAAGGTACGGTGTGTTAGTTAAAAAGTGGTTAAAAGTGACACTTTATTTCATTTATACGTTTAAAATAGCTATTAAAAAGTGATTGTTTGAGTTTTAAATATTAAAACGTAAAAAAAAAAAAAAAAACAACAAAAAACCAAAAAACAGTATATAAGTAAAACTAAAAGTTGAATGAGCTAGAACAGTATAGTGAAGATACTGTATAAGAGAACAATATGGCCAAACTAGAGAACTGGTGCAAAGGCGAGGGCATTAACCTCATACATGCCATACTGGTCAAGGATGTCCCAGAAGATACAGAGATCTCTGTTGTGGAAGAAGCTCTGCAGTCCATAAAAGCTCTTGGGAAGGTGAGAGTCAGAGGAAGGATGTATGATCCTCAGTCTCAAACCCTAAATGTGTTATGTGAATGCGGGGAGCAAGTCAACACGAAAGCCATTCCCCTGGATGTGTTACCTGATGGCAGTGACTCACCATGGAGGATTTTTGGACCCTCTGATGAGGAAACTGTATCAGAGATGGGGCGAAAGAAAGATGCTGCTCCAGAACAGACACCAGCCCCTGGCATTTCTTTTCCACTCCAAGCGTCCACACCTGAAGCTATCATCAGGGCTGTGGGAGACATAATGCAGAGAACAGTGAAACCTGCCAGTGACACTAATTCATTCAGGAGGTTGCGAACTTTTTCGGGGGTCATCCCCACACCTTCTGGAGAAGAGCATTTGGATAACTGGATAGAGCAAGCTCGACTGATGGTAGAGGAGTGTGACCGGCCAGACAGAGAGAAGCGAATGAAAATAATGGAAAGTGTAAAGGGCCCAGCATTAGAGATCCTACAGGCTGTTCGCTTCAATGATCCAGATACGACTTCGAAAGAGTACATTGATGTGATGGAGAACACATTTGGCACACCTGAAACGGGTGAGGAACTCTACTTTGCTTTTAGAATGCTAAGTCAGCAGCCAGGTGAAAGACTTTCAGCCTTTTTGAGAAGGATGGAAAGAGTTTTGAACAAGGTGGTTCAAAAGGGGGGGTTGCAATCTACCTCCACAGACAAAGCGCGCCTCGATCAACTCATTAAAGGGGCCACCCGGTCTGACATGATGCTCCTCAACCTCAGGTTGAGAGAGCGCAGGGATAACCCGCCTACCTTTCTGCAGTTGTTGAATGAGGTTCGTACTGAGGAGGAGTATGAAGCGTCACGGCGGAAGTTGAACCCCACTAAGGCAGTACATGTTAAAACTGTGACGTTACCTGCTGAAACAGAAATAAGAGATCTTAGAGTGGAGGTACAAGAGCTGAAATCACAACTGGCGGCCTTGTCCCTCGCTCAGTCTCATCCACCTCCTGTCCCTGAACCTGCAGTCAATACTGAAGCAGAATCGTCACCAGAAGATAAAAACATTCAAGCATTAAAGAAAGAGGTGAAAAAACTGAGGAAACAAGTCTCAGTTATGTCAGTCAATTCCACCCCAGTGTTCAGAGACACAAAACTCCGTCCAGAAGCTCCGCCCTTCACAAGTCGTCAGAAAACCTCACCTCAAAGAGACTCAAGTGACTTCTTCTGCTACCGTTGTGGTGAGGACGGACATTTTGCTACTAGGTGTGGCGCTGCAGAAAACTACCCAAAAGTCATACAAAAACTAATTCGTGCCCAGAGACAAATGAAAACAAATCAAAAGGAACAAAGTGTTGCCACAACTGCTGTGGACGCAGTGAATGCAAGTGTCAACAGAAGTGCTGTGGATGTGCGGGCCGGCACCCTACCAGAAGGTCTTGTAGGACCACCCTCCACCGCTAATGTGAAGGTGGATGGCCAGACTTGCACTGCTCTCCTGGACAGTGGTTCTCAGGTGACCATCATTTTTGACAGCTGGTATGTTGAGCACCTGTCCCATGTGCCCATACACCGAGTCACTGATCTAAATCTCTGGGGGCTCAGTGAATCAGACAGCAGCTACCCATACAGAGGTTACATTCAAGTTGAGTTAGAGCTTCCAGAGAAAGAGCCCAACATGGCCAAGTCAATCCCTGTCCTTGCCCTGGTGTGCCCTGATCCCCGCTGCTCAGACAACATTCCTGTGCTAGTTGGCACCAACGTAAAAAAGATCAGACCATACACAGCCAACCCTGAGGTTGAAAAGCAGGGTAACTTCCGATCATTGAGAGTGTGCATTTCAGAGCAGCCGATACAGCAATCACCTGTCTCAAAGCCACCCAGAGGCAATCCTGATGACAACATCGTGGCTGAAGTGAGGTGGTCTGGCCCAGGTCCTCTGGTCATCCCAGCTGGTAGTGAGTATATTGCTACCTGTAAAGTCAAAGAGAAACATGCACTGGAAGATAGTGTCCTTATTACAGAGCGTGCATCCTCAGCAGCCCTGCCCCCCAGTGTCCTGGTGCAACCTACCGTCCTGTACTCAAAAACTCTGGACAAAAACAAGTTCTTAGTGTTGTTACGGAATGAGTCACTTAAAGCTACCTCCATTCCAATGGGCACAGTGATAGCCCACCTCAATGTAGCTGATATGGTGACTGAGATCCCGACTGCAAAGTCACCAACTCCCCCGAAGATCGATCCGTCCCTGTTCGACTTTGGGTCCTCTACTATTCCAAATGAATGGAAACAAAGACTAAGACAAAAACTCTCTGAAAGGCCCAATGTGTTCTCAACCAATGAATGGGATGTTGGATTAGCCAAGGGGGTGGAACATCACATACGGTTAACTGAAGATACTCCCTTCAGAGAGCGGTCTCGCCGCATATCACTGGCTGACCTCGATGACCTTCGGCGACACCTTCAAGGACTCCTGGCTGCAGGGATAATAAAAGAATCTAGAAGTCCCTACGCCTCACCCATTGTCCTGGCACGAAAGAAAAATGGACAGTTGCGCATGTGTGTTGACTATCGCACTCTGAACCGGAGAACAATCCCTGATCAGTACACTGTGCCCCGCATCGATGATGCATTAGACTGTTTGGCTGGAAGCAAGTGGTTTTCAGTTCTAGATTTGCGCAGTGGTTATTATCAAATCCCAATGGCAGAAGAGGATAAGGAGAAAACCGCTTTTATCTGTCCAGTGGGATTTTTCCAGTTCGAAAGAATGCCTCAGGGGATTACAGGGGCCCCGGCAACCTTTCAACGACTTATGGAAAAAGCTGTAGGAGACATGCACATGCTCGAAGTCATCGTGTACCTGGATGACCTGATCGTGTTCGGGAAAACTCTGGAAGAGCACGAATGCAGACTTCTCAAAGTGATAGACAGACTGGATGAGGCTGGGTTGAAGCTGTCGATAGACAAGTGTCAGTTCTGTCGGCCACAAGTGACATACGTGGGACATATTGTGTCAGAGAGCGGCATTGCCACTGATCCATCCAAAGTTGAAGCGGTAGCCCACTGGAAGCAGCCCACTGATCTCCCAACTTTGCAGTCATTCTTGGGGTTTTGTGGGTACTACCGCCGCTTCATAAAGAACTACTCCATCATAGTCAGACCTCTCACTGAACTCTGTAAGGGTTATCCTCCCACCCAGAAGAAGAGGAAAGCTGACAAGGTACCTGATAAGACGTACTATAAAGTGAATGAACCTTTCGGGGAGAGGTGGGACCAATCATGCACAGAGGCATTCCAGAACATCACCCACTGTCTCACCAACGCCCCTGTCTTAGCTTTCGCCGACCCGGCCAAACCATACGTGTTACATATTGATGCTAGTTTCCGTGGTTTGGGAGCTGTGCTCAACCAGGAACACCCCAATGGATTAAGACCTGTAGCCTTCGCGAGCAGAAAGCTCAGCTCATCTGAGAAGAACTACCCGGTGCATCAGCTCGAGTTCCTGGCACTCAAATGGGCTGTGGTCGACAAATTCCACGACTATCTGTATGGTATGAAGTTCGTGGTCAGGACAGATAACAACCCTCTAACGTACATTCTCACCACTGCTAAACTTAATGCTACTGGTCACCGCTGGCTCGCGGCTCTGTCCACATACAACTTCACTCTTCAGTATCGGCCAGGGCGCAGCAACGTTGATGCTGACTCACTGTCACGAAATCCCCTTCCAGCAGATGAAGCTCAGTGGCAAGACATGCCTCCTGAGAGTGTTAAAGCTCTTTGCAAGCAGGTCACTTGTGGGAGGCCTTCAGCCTCACAGCAGCTAGGGATCACTCCAGAGGCTATACCAGAATGCTATGTCTTCCCTTCTCGCCTGGAGCTTGGATGTCTGAGTCAACTTAACAGAAAGGATCTCATCAGAGCTCAAGATGAAGACTCTGTGATCGCACCAGTAAAGAGAGCATTTGTTGGCGGACAGTCTATCCTTACTGTCAAGGGTGGTGATCCAGGGGTCATGTTGCTTCAGCGAGAGGCGAATAAGTTGGTGATGAGGGATGAGCTACTCTATCGCAGAGTTGAGAGGTCGTCTGGCACAGTACACCAGCTTGTTCTTCCAAGAGAGTGTATTAGCATGGTGCTCAAATCTCTCCATGAGGAATCAGGACATCTGGGGTTTGAAAAGACACTTGAGCTAATCAGAGACCGTTTTTACTGGCCTAAGATGGGAGCAGAGGTGGAGCAGTATGTAAAAAACTGTGGCAGGTGTGTAGCACGCAAAGCGCCCCCTCAAAGAGCTGCTCCATTAAATCAGATAACTAGTAATGGCCCACTTGACCTGGTATGCATTGACTTCTTGTCTCTTGAGCCAGATTCTCAGGGATTTGCTAATATCCTTGTAGTAACTGATCATTTTACCCGATATGCCCAGGCATTCCCATCAAAAGATCAAAAAGCTACCACTGTAGCCAAGATTCTGTGCGAGAGATATTTTGTTCATTATGGCCTTCCGGCTCGTATTCATTCCGATCAGGGGCGGGATTTTGAGAGCAAACTGATCAGAGACCTCCTGAAGATGTTGGGGATCCGTAAGTCTCGAACGTCGCCTTACCATCCTCAGGGAGATCCACAACCTGAGAGGTTTAACCGCACCCTCCTCTCTATGCTTGGCACTCTAGATCCCAATCAGAAGCAGAAGTGGAGCCAGAACATCAGTCAGTTGGTGCACGCATACAATTGCACCCGTAATGATGCAACTGGTTACTCACCTTATCTGTTGATGTTCGGACGAGAAGCTCGCTTGCCAGTCGACATCTGCTTTGGGGTGTCTGATCAGAATGAGCAAGGTGTAAACTACCAGCACTATGTAACCAAACTAAGAACAGGTCTCCACAAAGCCTATGAACTCGCTACTGAAGCTGCTGATAAGAGTCATAGGAGAAACAAAAAAGCACATGACAGATTAGTCAAAGAACAAGTCTTAGAAGAAGGAGATCGGGTGCTACTGAGAAACTTCGGTATCACTGGGAAGCATAAGTTGAAAGATAAATGGAGGTCAATGCCATACATTGTTGTTGGAAAAATGCCCAACCTCCCAGTTTACCAGGTGAAACCCGAGAGGGGAATGGGAGCAGTGAAAACAGTGCACCGAAACCATCTTCTTCCTATCGGCTATCTAGTGAGGTTGCCTACAGATAATGATGAACTGGAGGGGCCACAGAGGCCTGGAACCAGGTCACAGCTGAGACGGATTCAGATACCCCCACCGATTGTCAATAAGAGTGATGACTCATGCTCTTCAGAGTCAGACTGTGAAGATGTTGCCCCACCTAGACTACTGAGACAAGGGTGGGAAGATCTGCTGTCACAACCTGAGTTGTTTATACAGCAGCCAAGTCAAACACGTGAGGAAGCTCCAGTAACTTCACCAGCCAGAACAGTGTCAGAAATTGACTTGAATGCTGAGACTGTAGACACCCCAGATACTCACCTGCTCTCAGCTGCTGATTTAGAGGCAGACAGAGAGTTAGAAGGGGGAGAGTATGTAAAGGAGGATGAGCCGAATGAAATGCTAGCTGAACATTCAAAGACCGAAACAGAGAAAGAGTCAGAAGAGGGAGTAGAAGTAAATGAGAGTGAAGGATTGGAAGGTGATGGGATCCCAGCTGGAAATTCCAAGAGAGTGAAAAAACCTGTGATAAGACTGAACTATGATGAACTTGGAACGCCATCCAATCAGCCATTAACTGTTTTAAGCCATGGTGTTTTGGTAGGAAGCGGCACCTACAGAGATTCGAGATTCCTCCCATGCCAAACCATCTGGTGTCACTCAATGGCCTTGTGTTATCAGTGTTCTAACTTAAAACCCTCTAGACATTCCCCAACGATTCATGTTATCTAGTCTAGCGTTTGATGAGGACATCAAAAGGTTTAGAAGGGGGAGGGTGTAGCCCCGGTGAGAAAAAACCGAGGGGGGTTAAATAGAGCTGTCCAATAAGGAAGTAAAGGACATAACAATATTAAAAAACTGAGATGAGATGAATGTTGTTTTAATAACAATAAATAAAGTTGTCCTAACAATTTATAGAAAAGATCTCTGTAACTCTTTAATATAATAAATTAAAATATATTAAGAGATTTCTGTTAAAAGGGGTTAAAAATACATTTTAAGTTCATGTGGAACATAAATAGTTAAATATCGCGAGATGTGCATCCTGGGAGTTCATGTGGATTTGTCCTATTGTTTATTGGTCAAGTGTGTGGTCAGTTAGGTTTACCTGTTGATGATTGGGGAAGAATGAGAAAGGGGGGGTACGAAAAAAAAGAAGAAGAAGCGATGCGGGAGGGGAGCGAAGTTAGCATGAGAGAAGAGCGCCATGTAATGAGGAGAGTGACTTTTGGAACAAGACAAATCATCTGGTTTCGCTGAGGACATCGTCGAAGAATTTCGGTGTTGAACTGTTTGCCTGGCTGCACGTCGGAGGTGTGGCTGAGGACTTCTTTTTCTGAACTCTGAGTGTTCCGGCTGGTTCGTCGGAGCGGAGGAGCTGAGGACCTCTTCATCGGAGTGGAACGGACATCTTCTCCGGAATCGTCAGCCGTGGTTCCTGTTTTTCTTTCTTCTCGACGGGAGAAGAGGATCGTCATCGGCCGCAACGCACCCGAGCTTCAAACAGGCCTGCAACGGGGGTTCCCTGGTGTAGTGAGTGTGTGTGTGAGTGCGCTGTGGGCCCACGTTATTATTCACAGTATTTTGGTTATTGAGTGTTTATTGTTAAAGTGTTGAATTATTAATCTATCCGGCTACAGTAAAGTAAATAACGAAGGATTATAAGTGTACAACTACTCGGTGAGGTGTTTTTGATTTCATTCAGAGGTTGATATCTTATTTTTGTTCCCCAAGGGGGCTGATATATATTTTTTCGGGGTGAATATATATATTTTTTTATTTGACTTCGAGGGTAACTTTTGTATTGCTGGGGTAAATTTAAGTAAAGCATATCTGTAGCACTTCATAACGTTGTCTGGTGTCAGTTAATATTTAGGTTCAGAGGTAAGTGGCCTCAAGCCTTATTGAGCATTATTAAGAGTAATAAGAGATTACTTCGATCAGGTAAACCTTCGGGTAGCTACCTTAACACGAACGAACCCAAAACCCACCCCGTTGGTCTAGTGTGCAGCGGGGTGTTACAAGTGTACAGGGCTTGGAGTTTTAACCAGGGTCAGTTTTGACCGATCCTCAGCGGAGCAAGATAGAGACATGGGACCTTGTCCTACCCCCCCATTTGTGTGCACCCCGAGTCCAACGGTACCACCCTTGAGTCTCTAGGACATAGGGTTCTGGAGTTATGAGCATTTGAAGTTCCCCCATATAAGTGAGTTGGGAGAGTGAAAATTTGCCCAAGTGTGAGAGGCCAAAAGTGTTCCCCCAGAAAGTGTTTAGGAACACATTTCAGAGCCCTTCGAGTGGTTTGGACCCCCCTTTTTGTGGTACTTTTTGTCAAGTTGAAGTTGGTGTTTACAGTTGTTAAGAGTGTACAGGGCTTGGAGTTTTAACCAGGGTCAGTTTTGACCGATCCTCAGCGGAGCAAGATAGAGACATGGGACCTTGTCCTACCCCCCCATTTGTGTGCACCCCGAGTCCAACGGTACCACCCTTGAGTCTCTAGGACATAGGGTTCTGGAGTTATGAGCATTTGAAGTTCCCCCATATAAGTGAGTTGGGAGAGTGAAAATTGGGGTTTTTAATCAGGATCAGTTTTGACTGATCCTCAGCGGAGCAAGATAGAGACATGGGACCTTGTCCTATCCCCCCATTTGTGTGCACCCCGAGTCCAACGGTACCACCCTTGAGTTTATAGGACATAGGGTTCTTGAGTTATGAGCATTTGAAGTTCCCCCATATAAGTGAGTTGGGAGAGTGAAAATTTGGGGTTTTAATCAGGGTCAGGTTTGACCGATCCTCAGCGGAGCAAGATAGAGACATGGGACCTTCTCCTACCCCCCCATTTGTGTGCACCCCGAGTCCAACGGTACCACCCTTGAGTCTCTAGGACATAGGGTTCTGGAGTTATGAGCATTTGAAGTTCCCCCATATAAGTGAGTTGGGAGAGTGAAAATTGGGGTTTTTAATCAGGATCAGTTTTGACCGATCCTCAGCGGAGCAAGATAGAGACATGGGACCTTGTCCTACCCCCCCATTTGTGTGCACCCCAAGTCCAACGGTACCACCCTTGAGTCTCTAGGACATAGGGTTCTGGAGTTATGAGCATTTGAAGTTCCCCCATATAAGTGAGTTGGGAGAGTGAAAATTGGGGTTTTTAATTAGTATCAGTTTTGACCGATCCTCAGCGGAGCAAGATAGAGACATGGGACCTTGTCCTACCCCCCCATTTGTGTGCACCCCGAGTCCAACGGTACCACCCTTGAGTCTCTAGGACATAGGGTTCTGGAGTTATGAGCATTTGAAGTTCCCCCATATAAGTGAGTTGGGAGAGTGAAAATTTGGGGTTTTAATCAGGGTCAGGTTTGACCGATCCTCAGCGGAGCAAGATAGAGACATGGGACCTTGTCCTACCCCCCCATTTGATTGCACCCCGAGTCCAACGGTACCACCCTTGAGTCTCTAGGACATAGGGTTCTGGAGTTATGAGCATTTGAAGTTCCCCCATATAAGTGAGTTGGGAGAGTGAAAATTTGGGCTTTTGACCAGGGTCAGTTTTGACCGATCCTCAGCGGAGCAAGATAGAGACATGGGACCTTGTCCTACCCCCCCATTTGTGTGCACCCCGAGTCCAACGGTACCACCCTTGAGTCTCTAGGACATAGGGTTCTGGAGTTATGAGCATTTGAAGTTCCCCCATATAAGTGAGTTGGGAGAGTGAAAATTGGGGTTTTTAATCAGGATCAGTTTTGACTGATCCTCAGCGGAGCAAGATAGAGACATGGGACCTTGTCCTATCCCCCCATTTGTGTGCACCCCGAGTCCAACGGTACCACCCTTGAGTTTATAGGACATAGGGTTCTTGAGTTATGAGCATTTGAAGTTCCCCCATATAAGTGAGTTGGGAGAGTGAAAATTTGGGGTTTTAATCAGGGTCAGGTTTGACCGATCCTCAGCGGAGCAAGATAGAGACATGGGACCTTCTCCTACCCCCCCATTTGTGTGCACCCCGAGTCCAACGGTACCACCCTTGAGTCTCTAGGACATAGGGTTCTGGAGTTATGAGCATTTGAAGTTCCCCCATATAAGTGAGTTGGGAGAGTGAAAATTGGGGTTTTTAATCAGGATCAGTTTTGACCGATCCTCAGCGGAGCAAGATAGAGACATGGGACCTTGTCCTACCCCCCCATTTGTGTGCACCCCAAGTCCAACGGTACCACCCTTGAGTCTCTAGGACATAGGGTTCTGGAGTTATGAGCATTTGAAGTTCCCCCATATAAGTGAGTTGGGAGAGTGAAAATTGGGGTTTTTAATTAGTATCAGTTTTGACCGATCCTCAGCGGAGCAAGATAGAGACATGGGACCTTGTCCTACCCCCGCCATTTGTGTGCACCCCAAGTCCAACGGTACCACCCTTGAGTCTCTAGGACATAGGGTTCTGGAGTTATGAGCATTTGAAGTTCCCCCATATAAGTGAGTTGGGAGAGTGAAAATTTGCCCAAGTGTGAGAGGCCAAAAGTGTTCCCCCAGAAAGTGTTTAGGAACACATTTCAGAGCCCTACGAGTGGTTTGGACCCCCCTTTTTGTGGTACTTTTTGTCAAGTTGAAGTTGGTGTTTACGGTTGTTAAGAGTGTACAGGGCTTGGAGTTTTAAACAGGGTCAGTTTTGACCGATCCTCAGCGGAGCAAGATAGAGACATGGGACCTTGTCCTACCCCCCCATTTGTGTGCACCCCCAGTCCAACGGTACCACCCTTGAGTCTCTAGGACATAGGGTTCTGGAGTTATGAGCATTTGAAGTTCCCCCATATAAGTGAGTTGGGAGAGTGAAAATTGGGGTTTTTAATCAGGATCAGTTTTGACCGATCCTCAGCGGAGCAAGATAGAGACATGGGACCTTGTCCTACCCCCCCATTTGTGTGCACCCCGAGTCCAACGGTACCACCCTTGAGTCTCTAGGACATAGGGTTCTGGAGTTATGAGCATTTGAAGTTCCCCCATATAAGTGAGTTGGGAGAGTGAAAATTTGCCCAAGTGTGAGAGGCCAAAAGTGTTCCCCCAGAAAGTGTTTAGGAACACATTTCAGAGCCCTACGAGTGGTTTGGACCCCCCTTTTTGTGGTACTTTTTGTCAAGTTGAAGTTGGTGTTTACGGTTGTTAAGAGTGTACAGGGCTTGGAGTTTTAAACAGGGTCAGTTTTGACCGATCCTCAGCGGAGCAAGATAGAGACATGGGACCTTGTCCTACCCCCCCATTTGTGTGCACCCCGAGTCCAACGGTACCACCCTTGAGTCTCTAGGACATAGGGTTCTGGAGTTATGAGCATTTGAAGTTCCCCCATATAAGTGAGTTGGGAGAGTGAAATTTGGGGTTTTCACCAGGGTCAGTTTTGACCGATCCTCAGCGGAGCAAGATAGAGACATGGGACCTTGTCCTACCCCCCAATTTGTGTGCACCCCGAGTCCAACGGTACCACCCTTGAGTCTCTAGGACATAGGGTTCTGGAGTTATGAGCATTTGAAGTTCCCCCATATAAGTGAGTTGGGAGAGTGAAAATTGGGGTTTTTAATCAGTATCAGTTTTGACCGATCCTAAGCGGAGCAAGATAGAGACATGGGACCTTGTCCTACCCCCCCATTTGTGTGCACCCCGAGTCCAACGGTACCACCCTTGAGTCTCTAGGACATAGGGTTCTGGAGTTATGAGCATTTGAAGTTCCCCCATATAAGTGAGTTGGGAGAGTGAAAATTTGCCCAAGTGTGAGAGGCCAAAAGTGTTCCCCCAGAAAGTGTTTAGGAACACATTTCAGAGCCCTACGAGTGGTTTGGACCCCCCTTTTTGTGGTACTTTTTGTCAAGTTGAAGTTGGTGTTTACGGTTGTTAAGAGTGTACAGGGCTTGGAGTTTTAACCAGGGTCAGTTTTGACCGATCCTCAGCGGAGCAAGATAGAGACATGGGACCTATTCGTACCCCCCCATTTGTGTGCACCCCGAGTCCAACGGTACCACCCTTGAGTCTCTAGGACATAGGGTTCTGGAGTTATGAGCATTTGAAGTTCCCCCATATAAGTGAGTTGGGAGAGTGAAAATTGGGGTTTTTAATCAGGATCAGTTTTGACCGATCCTCAGCGGAGCAAGATAGAGACATGGGACCTTGTCCTACCCCCCCCATTTGTGTGCACCCCAAGTCCAACGGTACCACCCTTGAGTCTCTAGGACATAGGGTTCTGGAGTTATGAGCATTTGAAGTTCCCCCATATAAGTGAGTTGGGAGAGTGAAAATTTGCCCAAGTGTGAGAGGCCAAAAGTGTTCCCCCAGAAAGTGTTTAGGAACACATTTCAGAGCCCTACGAGTGGTTTGGACCCCCCTTTTTGTGGTACTTTTTGTCAAGTTGAAGTTGGTGTTTACGGTTGTTAAGAGTGTACAGGGCTTGGAGTTTTAAACAGGGTCAGTTTTGACCGATCCTCAGCGGAGCAAGATAGAGACATGGGACCTTGTCCTACCCCCCCATTTGTGTGCACCCCGAGTCCAACGGTACCACCCTTGAGTCTCTAGGACATAGGGTTCTGGAGTTATGAGCATTTGAAGTTCCCCCATATAAGTGAGTTGGGAGAGTGAAAATTGGGGTTTTTAATCAGTATCAGTTTTGACCGATC
This sequence comes from Toxotes jaculatrix, assembly GCF_017976425.1. Taxonomy (NCBI): domain Eukaryota; kingdom Metazoa; phylum Chordata; class Actinopteri; family Toxotidae; genus Toxotes; species Toxotes jaculatrix. Next base: position 28,603,502 of record NC_054397.1, on the reverse strand, counting down.
CTAAGCGGAGCAAGATAGAGACATGGGACCTTGTCCTACCCCCCCATTTGTGTGCACCCCGAGTCCAACGGTACCACCCTTGAGTCTCTAGGACATAGGGTTCTGGAGTTATGAGCATTTGAAGTTCCCCCATTTAAGTGAGTTGGGAGAGTGAAAATTGGGGTTTTTTATCAGGATCAGTTTTGACCGATCCTCAGCGGAGCAAGATAGAGACATGGGACCTTGTCCTACCCCCCCATTTGTGTGCACCCCGAGTCCAACGGTACCACCCTTGAGTCTCTAGGACATAGGGTTCTGGAGTTATGAGCATTTGAAGTTCCCCCATATAAGTGAGTTGGGAGAGTGAAAATTGGGGTTTTTAATCAGGATCAGTTTTGACTGATCCTCAGCGGAGCAAGATAGAGACATGGGACCTTGTCCTATCCCCCCATTTGTGTGCACCCCGAGTCCAACGGTACCACCCTTGAGTTTATAGGACATAGGGTTCTTGAGTTATGAGCATTTGAAGTTCCCCCATATAAGTGAGTTGGGAGAGTGAAAATTTGGGGTTTTAATCAGGGTCAGGTTTGACCGATCCTCAGCGGAGCAAGATAGAGACATGGGACCTTGTCCTACCCCCCCATTTGTGTGCACCCCGAGTCCAACGGTACCACCCTTGAGTCTCTAGGACATAGGGTTCTGGAGTTATGAGCATTTGAAGTTCCCCCATATAAGTGAGTTGGGAGAGTGAAAATTTGCCCAAGTGTGAGAGGCCAAAAGTGTTCCCCCAGAAAGTGTTTAGGAACACATTTCAGAGCCCTACGAGTGGTTTGGACCCCCCTTTTTGTGGTACTTTTTGTCAAGTTGAAGTTGGTGTTTACGGTTGTTAAGTGTACAGGGCTTGGAGTTTTAACCAGGGTCAGTTTTGACCGATCCTCAGCGGAGCAAGATAGAGACATGGGACCTATTCGTACCCCCCCCATTTGTGTGCACCCCGAGTCCAACGGTACCACCCTTGAGTCTCTAGGACATAGGGTTCTTGAGTTATGAGCATTTGAAGTTCCCCCATATAAGTGAGTTGGGAGAGTGAAAATTTGGGGTTTTAATCAGGGTCAGGTTTGACCGATCCTCAGCGGAGCAAGATAGAGACATGGGACCTTGTCCTACCCCCCCATTTGTGTGCACCCCGAGTCCAACGGTACCACCCTTGAGTCTCTAGGACATAGGGTTCTGGAGTTATGAGCATTTGAAGTTCCCCCATATAAGTGAGTTGGGAGAGTGAAAATTTGCCCAAGTGTGAGAGGCCAAAAGTGTTCCCCCAGAAAGTGTTTAGGAACACATTTCAGAGCCCTACGAGTGGTTTGGACCCCCCTTTTTGTGGTACTTTTTGTCAAGTTGAAGTTGGTGTTTACGGTTGTTAAGTGTACAGGGCTTGGAGTTTTAACCAGGGTCAGTTTTGACCGATCCTCAGCGGAGCAAGATAGAGACATGGGACCTATTCGTACCCCCCCCATTTGTGTGCACCCCGAGTCCAACGGTACCACCCTTGAGTCTCTAGGACATAGGGTTCTTGAGTTATGAGCATTTGAAGTTCCCCCATATAAGTGAGTTGGGAGAGTGAAAATTTGGGGTTTTAATCAGGGTCAGGTTTGACCGATCCTCAGCGGAGCAAGATAGAGACATGGGACCTTGTCCTACCCCCCCATTTGTGTGCACCCCGAGTCCAACGGTACCACCCTTGAGTCTCTAGGACATAGGGTTCTGGAGTTATGAGCATTTGAAGTTCCCCCATATAAGTGAGTTGGGAGAGTGAAAATTTGCCCAAGTGTGAGAGGCCAAAAGTGTTCCCCCAGAAAGTGTTTAGGAACACATTTCAGAGCCCTACGAGTGGTTTGGACCCCCCTTTTTGTGGTACTTTTTGTCAAGTTGAAGTTGGTGTTTACGGTTGTTAAGTGTACAGGGCTTGGAGTTTTAACCAGGGTCAGTTTTGACCGATCCTCAGCGGAGCAAGATAGAGACATGGGACCTATTCGTACCCCCCCCATTTGTGTGCACCCCGAGTCCAACGGTACCACCCTTGAGTCTCTAGGACATAGGGTTCTTGAGTTATGAGCATTTGAAGTTCCCCCATATAAGTGAGTTGGGAGAGTGAAAATTTGCCCAAGTGTGAGAGGCCAAAAGTGTTCCCCCAGAAAGTGTTTAGGAACACATTTCAGAGCCCTACGAGTGGTTTGGACCCCCCTTTTTGTGGTACTTTTTGTCAAGTTGAAGTTGGTGTTTACGGTTGTTAAGAGTGTACAGGGCTTGGAGTTTTAACCAGGGTCAGTTTTGACCGATCCTCAGCGGAGCAAGATAGAGACATGGGACCTTGTCCTACCCCCCCATTTGTGTGCACCCCGAGTCCAACGGTACCACCCTTGAGTCTCTAGGACATAGGGTTCTGGAGTTATGAGCATTTGAAGTTCCCCCATATAAGTGAGTTGGGAGAGTGAAAATTTGCCCAAGTGTGAGAGGCCAAAAGTGTTCCCCCAGAAAGTGTTTAGGAACACATTTCAGAGCCCTACGAGTGGTTTGGACTCCCCTTTTTGTGGTACTTTTTGTCAAGTTGAAGTTGGTGTTTACGGTTGTTAAGAGTGTACAGGGCTTGGAGTTTTAACCAGGGTCAGTTTTGACCGATCCTCAGCGGAGCAAGATAGAGACATGGGACCTTGTCCTACCCCCTCATTTGTGTGCACCCCGAGTCCAACGGTACCACCCTTGAGTCTCTAGGACATAGGGTTCTGGAGTTATGAGCATTTGAAGTTCCCCCATATAAGTGAGTTGGGAGAGTGAAAATTGGGGTTTTTAATCAGGATCAGTTTTGACCGATCCTCAGCGCAGCAAGATAGAGACATGGGACCTTGTCCTACCCCCCCATTTGTGTGCACCCCGAGTCCAACGGTACCACCCTTGAGTCTCTAGGACATAGGGTTCTGGAGTTATGAGCATTTGAAGTTCCCCCATATAAGTGAGTTGGGAGAGTGAAAATTTGCCCAAGTGTGAGAGGCCAAAAGTGTTCCCCCAGAAAGTGTTTAGGAACACATTTCAGAGCCCTACGAGTGGTTTGGACCCCCCTTTTTGTGGTACTTTTTGTCAAGTTGAAGTTGGTGTTTACGGTTGTTAAGAGTGTACAGGGCTTGGAGTTTTAACCAGGGTCAGTTTTGACCGATCCTCAGCGGAGCAAGATAGAGACATGGGACCTTGTCCTACCCCCCCATTTGTGTGCACCCCGAGTCCAACGGTACCACCCTTGAGTCTCTAGGACATAGGGTTCTGGAGTTATGAGCATTTGAAGTTCCCCCATATAAGTGAGTTGGGAGAGTGAAAATTGGGGTTTTTAATCAGGATCAGTTTTGACCGATCCTCAGCGCAGCAAGATAGAGACATGGGACCTTGTCCTACCCCCCCATTTGTGTGCACCCTGAGTCCAACGGTACCACCCTTGAGTCTCTAGGACATAGGGTTCTGGAGTTATGAGCATTTGAAGTTCCCCCATATAAGTGAGTTGGGAGAGTGAAAATTTGCCCAAGTGTGAGAGGCCAAAAGTGTTCCCCCAGAAAGTGTTTAGGAACACATTTCAGAGCCCTACGAGTGGTTTGGACCCCCCTTTTTGTGGTACTTTTTGTCATGTTGAAGTTGGTGTTTACGGTTGTTAAGAGTGTACAGGGCTTGGAGTTTTAACCAGGGTCAGTTTTGACCGATCCTCAGCGGAGCAAGATAGAGACATGGGACCTTGTCCTACCCCCCCCCCATTTGTGTGCACCCCGAGTCCAACGGTACCACCCTTGAGTCTCTAGGACATAGGGTTCTGGAGTTATGAGCATTTGAAGTTCCCCCATATAAGTGAGTTGGGAGAGTGAAAATTGGGGTTTTTAATCAGGATCAGTTTTGACCGATCCTCAGCGGAGCAAGATAGAGACATGGGACCTTGTCCTACCCCCCCATTTGTGTGCACCCCGAGTCCAACGGTACCACCCTTGAGTCTCTAGGACATAGGGTTCTGGAGTTATGAGGATTTGAAGTTCCCCCATATAAGTGAGTTGGGAGAGTGAAAATTGGGGTTTTTAATCAGGATCAGTTTTGACCGATCCTCAGCGGAGCAAGATAGAGACATGGGACCTTGTCCTACCCCCCCATTTGTGTGCACCCCGAGTCCAACGGTACCACCCTTGAGTCTCTAGGACATAGGGTTCTGGAGTTATGAGGATTTGAAGTTCCCCCATATAAGTGAGTTGGGAGAGTGAAAATTGGGGTTTTTAATCAGGATCAGTTTTGACCGATCCTCAGCGGAGCAAGATAGAGACATGGGACCTTGTCCTACCCCACCATTTGTGTGCACCCCGAGTCCAACGGTACCACCCTTGAGTCTCTAGGACATAGGGTTCTGGAGTTATGAGCATTTGAAGTTCCCCCATATAAGTGAGTTGGGAGAGTGAAAATTTGCCCAAGTGTGAGAGGCCAAAAGTGTTCCCCCAGAAAGTGTTTAGGAACACATTTCAGAGCCCTACGAGTGGTTTGGACCCCCCTTTTTGTGGTACTTTTTGTCAAGTTGAAGTTGGTGTTTACGGTTGTTAAGAGTGTACAGGGCTTGGAGTTTTAAACAGGGTCAGTTTTGACCGATCCTCAGCGGCGCAAGATAGAGACATGGGACCTTGTCCTACCCCCCCATTTGTGTGCACCCCGAGTCCAACGGTACCACCCTTGAGTCTCTAGGACATAGGGTTCTGGAGTTATGAGCATTTGAAGTTCCCCCATATAAGTGAGTTGGGAGAGTGAAAATTGGGGTTTTTAATCAGGATCAGTTTTGACCGATCCTCAGCGGAGCAAGATAGAGACATGGGACCTTGTCCTACCCCCCCATTTGTGTGCACCCCGAGTCCAACGGTACCACCCTTGAGTCTCTAGGACATAGGGTTCTGGAGTTATGAGCATTTGAAGTTCCCCCATATAAGTGAGTTGGGAGAGTGAAAATTTGCGGTTTTAACCAGGGTCAGTTTTGACCGATCCTCAGCGGAGCAAGATAGAGACATGGGACCTTGTCCTACCCCCCCCCATTTGTGTGCACCCCGAGTCCAACGGTACCACCCTTGAGTCTCTAGGACATAGGGTTCTGGAGTTATGAGCATTTGAAGTTCCCCCATATAAGTGAGTTGGGAGAGTGAAAATTTGCCCAAGTGTGAGAGGCCAAAAGTGTTCCCCCAGAAAGTGTTTAGGAACACATTTCAGAGCCCTACGAGTGGTTTGGACCCCCCTTTTTGTGGTACTTTTTGTCAAGTTGAAGTTGGTGTTTACGGTTGTTAAGAGTGTACAGGGCTTGGAGTTTTAACCAGGGTCAGTTTTGACCGATCCTCAGCGGAGCAAGATAGAGACATGGGACCTTGTCCTACCCCCCCCCCATTTGTGTGCACCCCGAGTCCAACGGTACCACCCTTGAGTCTCTAGGACATAGGGTTCTGGAGTTATGAGCATTTGAAGTTCCCCCATATAAGTGAGTTGGGAGAGTGACAATTGGGGTTTTTAATCAGGATCAGTTTTGACCGATCCTCAGCGGAGCAAGATAGAGACATGGGACCTTGTCCTACCCCACCATTTGTGTGCACCCCGAGTCCAACGGTACCACCCTTGAGTCTCTAGGACATAGGGTTCTGGAGTTATGAGCATTTGAAGTTCCCCCATATAAGTGAGTTGGGAGAGTGAAAATTGGGGTTTTTAATCAGGATCAGTTTTGACCGATCCTCAGCGGAGCAAGATAGAGACATGGGACCTTGTCCTACCCCCCCATTTGTGTGCACCCCGAGTCCAACGGTACCACCCTTGAGTCTCTAGGACATAGGGTTCTGGAGTTATGAGCATTTGAAGTTCCCCCATATAAGTGAGTTGGGAGAGTGAAAATTTGCGGTTTTAACCAGGGTCAGTTTTGACCGATCCTCAGCGGAGCAAGATAGAGACATGGGACCTTGTCCTACCCCCCCATTTGTGTGCACCCCGAGTCCAACGGTACCACCCTTGAGTCTCTAGGACATAGGGTTCTGGAGTTATGAGCATTTGAAGTTCCCCCATATAAGTGAGTTGGGAGAGTGAAAATTTGCCCAAGTGTGAGAGGCCAAAAGTGTTCCCCCAGAAAGTGTTTAGGAACACATTTCAGAGCCCTACGAGTGGTTTGGACCCCCCTTTTTGTGGTACTTTTTGTCAAGTTGAAGTTGGTGTTTACGGTTGTTAAGAGTGTACAGGGCTTGGAGTTTTAAACAGGGTCAGTTTTGACCGATCCTCAGCGGAGCAAGATAGAGACATGGGACCTTGTCCTACCCCCCCCATTTGTGTGCACCCCGAGTCCAACGGTACCACCCTTGAGTCTCTAGGACATAGGGTTCTGGAGTTATGAGCATTTGAAGTTCCCCCATATAAGTGAGTTGGGAGAGTGAAAATTGGGGTTTTTAATCAGGATCAGTTTTGACCGATCCTCAGCGGAGCAAGATAGAGACATGGGACCTTGTCCTACCCCCCCATTTGTGTGCACCCCGAGTCCAACGGTACCACCCTTGAGTCTCTAGGACATAGGGTTCTGGAGTTATGAGCATTTGAAGTTCCCCCATATAAGTGAGTTGGGAGAGTGAAAATTGGGGTTTTTAACCAGGGTCAGTTTTGACCGATCCTCAGCGGAGCAAGATAGAGACATGGGACCTTGTCCTACCCCCCCATTTGTGTGCACCCCGAGTCCAACGGTACCACCCTTGAGTCTCTAGGACATAGGGTTCTGGAGTTATGAGCATTTGAAGTTCCCCCATAGAAGTGAGTTGGGAGAGTGAAAATTTGCCCAAGTGTGAGAGGCCAAAAGTGTTCCCCCAGAAAGTGTTTAGGAACACATTTCAGAGCCCTACGAGTGGTTTGGACCCCCCTTTTTGTGGTACTTTTTGTCAAGTTGAAGTTGGTGTTTACGGTTGTTAAGAGTGTACAGGGCTTGGAGTTTTAACCAGGGTCAGTTTTGACCGATCCTCAGCGGAGCAAGATAGAGACATGGGACCTTGTCCTACCCCCCCATTTGTGTGCACCCCGAGTCCAACGGTACCACCCTTGAGTCTCTAGGACATAGGGTTCTGGAGTTAGGAGCATTTGAAGTTCCCCCATATAAGTGAGTTGGGAGAGTGAAAATTTGGGCTTTTGACCAGGGTCAGTTTTGACCGATCCTCAGCGGAGCAAGATAGAGACATGGGACCTTGTCCTACCCCCCCATTTGTGTGCACCCCGAGTCCAACGGTACCACCCTTGAGTCTCTAGGACATAGGGTTCTGGAGTTAGGAGCATTTGAAGTTCCCCCATATAAGTGAGTTGGGAGAGTGAAAATTTGGGCTTTTGACCAGGGTCAGTTTTGACCGATCCTCAGCGGAGCAAGATAGAGACATGGGACCTTGTCCTACCCCCCCATTTGTGTGCACCCCGAGTCCAACGGTACCACCCTTGAGTCTCTAGGACATAGGGTTCTGGAGTTAGGAGCATTTGAAGTTCCCCCATATAAGTGAGTTGGGAGAGTGAAAATTTGGGCTTTTGACCAGGGTCAGTTTTGACCGATCCTCAGCGGAGCAAGATAGAGACATGGGACCTTGTCCTACCCCCCCATTTGTGTGCACCCCGAGTCCAACGGTACCACCCTTGAGTCTCTAGGACATAGGGTTCTGGAGTTATGAGCATTTGAAGTTCCCCCATATAAGTGAGTTGGGAGAGTGAAAATTGGGGTTTTTAATCAGGATCAGTTTTGACTGATCCTCAGCGGAGCAAGATAGAGACATGGGACCTTGTCCTAGCCCCCCATTTGTGTGCACCCCGAGTCCAACGGTACCACCCTTGAGTCTCTAGGACATAGGGTTCTGGAGTTATGAGCATTTGAAGTTCCCCCATATAAGTGAGTTGGGAGAGTGAAAATTTGCCCAAGTGTGAGAGGCCAAAAGTGTTCCCCCAGAAAGTGTTTAGGAACACATTTCAGAGCCCTACGAGTGGTTTGGACCCCCCTTTTTGTGGTACTTTTTGTCAAGTTGAAGTTGGTGTTTACGGTTGTTAAGAGTGTACAGGGCTTGGAGTTTTAAACAGGGTCAGTTTTGACCGATCCTCAGCGGAGCAAGATAGAGACATGGGACCTTGTCCTACCCCCCCATTTGTGTGCACCCCGAGTCCAACGGTACCACCCTTGAGTCTCTAGGACATAGGGTTCTGGAGTTATGAGCATTTGAAGTTCCCCCATATAAGTGAGTTGGGAGAGTGAAAATTGGGGTTTTTAATCAGGATCAGTTTTGACCGATCCTCAGCGCAGCAAGATAGAGACATGGGACCTTGTCCTACCCCCCCATTTGTGTGCACCCTGAGTCCAACGGTACCACCCTTGAGTCTCTAGGACATAGGGTTCTGGAGTTATGAGCATTTGAAGTTCCCCCATATAAGTGAGTTGGGAGAGTGAAAATTTGCCCAAGTGTGAGAGGCCAAAAGTGTTCCCCCAGAAAGTGTTTAGGAACACATTTCAGAGCCCTACGAGTGGTTTGGACCCCCCTTTTTGTGGTACTTTTTGTCAAGTTGAAGTTGGTGTTTACGGTTGTTAAGAGTGTACAGGGCTTGGAGTTTTAACCAGGGTCAGTTTTGACCGATCCTCAGCGGAGCAAGATAGAGACATGGGACCTTGTCCTACCCCCCCATTTGTGTGCACCCCGAGTCCAACGGTACCACCCTTGAGTCTCTAGGACATAGGGTTCTGGAGTTATGAGCATTTGAAGTTCCCCCATATAAGTGAGTTGGGAGAGTGACAATTGGGGTTTTTAATCAGGATCAGTTTTGACCGATCCTCAGCGCAGCAAGATAGAGACATGGGACCTTGTCCTACCCCCCCATTTGTGTGCACCCCGAGTCCAACGGTACCACCCTTGAGTCTCTAGGACATAGGGTTCTGGAGTTATGAGCATTTGAAGTTCCCCCATATAAGTGAGTTGGGAGAGTGAAAATTTGCCCAAGTGTGAGAGGCCAAAAGTGTTCCCCCAGAAAGTGTTTAGGAACACATTTCAGAGCCCTACGAGTGGTTTGGACCCCCCTTTTTGTGGTACTTTTTGTCAAGTTGAAGTTGGTGTTTACGGTTGTTAAGAGTGTACAGGGCTTGGAGTTTTAACCAGGGTCAGTTTTGACCGATCCTCAGCGGAGCAAGATAGAGACATGGGACCTTGTCCTACCCCCCCCCCATTTGTGTGCACCCCGAGTCCAACGGTACCACCCTTGAGTCTCTAGGACATAGGGTTCTGGAGTTATGAGCATTTGAAGTTCCCCCATATAAGTGAGTTGGGAGAGTGAAAATTGGGGTTTTTAATCAGGATCAGTTTTGACCGATCCTCAGCGGAGCAAGATAGAGACATGGGACCTTGTCCTACCCCCCCATTTGTGTGCACCCCGAGTCCAACGGTACCACCCTTGAGTCTCTAGGACATAGGGTTCTGGAGTTATGAGGATTTGAAGTTCCCCCATATAAGTGAGTTGGGAGAGTGAAAATTGGGGTTTTTAATCAGGATCAGTTTTGACCGATCCTCAGCGGAGCAAGATAGAGACATGGGACCTTGTCCTACCCCCCCATTTGTGTACACCCCGAGTCCAACGGTACCACCCTTGAGTCTCTAGGACATAGGGTTCTGGAGTTATGAGCATTTGAAGTTCCCCCATATAAGTGAGTTGGGAGAGTGAAAATTTGCCCAAGTGTGAGAGGCCAAAAGTGTTCCCCCAGAAAGTGTTTAGGAACACATTTCAGAGCCCTACGAGTGGTTTGGACCCCCCTTTTTGTGGTACTTTTTGTCAAGTTGAAGTTGGTGTTTACGGTTGTTAAGAGTGTACAGGGCTTGGAGTTTTAACCAGGGTCAGTTTTGACCGATCCTCAGCGGAGCAAGATAGAGACATGGGACCTTGTCCTACCCCCCCATTTGTGTGCACCCCGAGTCCAACGGTACCACCCTTGAGTCTCTAGGACATAGGGTTCTGGAGTTATGAGCATTTGAAGTTCCCCCATATAAGTGAGTTGGGAGAGTGAAAATTTGCCCAAGTGTGAGAGGCCAAAAGTGTTCCCCCAGAAAGTGTTTAGGAACACATTTCAGAGCCCTACGAGTGGTTTGGACCCCCCTTTTTGTGGTACTTTTTGTCAAGTTGAAGTTGGTGTTTACGGTTGTTAAGAGTGTACAGGGCTTGGAGTTTTAACCAGGGTCAGTTTTGACCGATCCTCAGCGGAGCAAGATAGAGACATGGGACCTTGTCCTACCCCCCCATTTGTGTGCACCCCGAGTCCAACGGTACCACCCTTGAGTCTCTAGGACATAGGGTTCTGGAGTTATGAGCATTTGAAGTTCCCCCATATAAGTGAGTTGGGAGAGTGAAAATTTGCCCAAGTGTGAGAGGCCAAAAGTGTTCCCCCAGAAAGTGTTTAGGAACACATTTCAGAGCCCTACGAGTGGTTTGGACCCCCCTTTTTGTGGTACTTTTTGTCAAGTTGAAGTTGGTGTTTACGGTTGTTAAGAGTGTACAGGGCTTGGAGTTTTAACCAGGGTCAGTTTTGACCGATCCTCAGCGGAGCAAGATAGAGACATGGGACCTTGTCCTACCCCCCCATTTGTGTGCACCCCGAGTCCAACGGTACCACCCTTGAGTCTCTAGGACATAGGGTTCTGGAGTTAGGAGCATTTGAAGTTCCCCCATATAAGTGAGTTGGGAGAGTGAAAATTGGGGTTTTTAATCAGGATCAGTTTTGACCGATCCTCAGCGCAGCAAGATAGAGACATGGGACCTTGTCCTACCCCCCCATTTGTGTGCACCCTGAGTCCAACGGTACCACCCTTGAGTCTCTAGGACATAGGGTTCTGGAGTTATGAGCATTTGAAGTTCCCCCATATAAGTGAGTTGGGAGAGTGAAAATTTGCCCAAGTGTGAGAGGCCAAAAGTGTTCCCCCAGAAAGTGTTTAGGAACACATTTCAGAGCCCTACGAGTGGTTTGGACCCCCCTTTTTGTGGTACTTTTTGTCAAGTTGAAGTTGGTGTTTACGGTTGTTAAGAGTGTACAGGGCTTGGAGTTTTAACCAGGGTCAGTTTTGACCGATCCTCAGCGGAGCAAGATAGAGACATGGGACCTTGTCCTACCCCCCCATTTGTGTGCACCCCGAGTCCAACGGTACCACCCTTGAGTCTCTAGGACATAGGGTTCTGGAGTTATGAGCATTTGAAGTTCCCCCATATAAGTGAGTTGGGAGAGTGACAATTGGGGTTTTTAACCAGGGTCAGTTTTGACCGATCCTCAGCGCAGCAAGATAGAGACATGGGACCTTGTCCTACCCCCCCCATTTGTGTGCACCCCGAGTCCAACGGTACCACCCTTGAGTCTCTAGGACATAGGGTTCTGGAGTTAGGAGCATTTGAAGTTCCCCCATATAAGTGAGTTGGGAGAGTGAAAATTTGGGCTTTTGACCAGGGTCAGTTTTGACCGATCCTCAGCGGAGCAAGATAGAGACATGGGACCTTGTCCTACCCCCCCATTTGTGTGCACCCCGAGTCCAACGGTACCACCCTTGAGTCTCTAGGACATAGGGTTCTGGAGTTAGGAGCATTTGAAGTTCCCCCATATAAGTGAGTTGGGAGAGTGAAAATTTGGGCTTTTGACCAGGGTCAGTTTTGACCGATCCTCAGCGGAGCAAGATAGAGACATGGGACCTTGTCTTACCCCCCCATTTGTGTGCACCCCGAGTCCAACGGTACCACCCTTGAGTCTCTAGGACATAGGGTTCTGGAGTTATGAGCATTTGAAGTTCCCCCATATAAGTGAGTTGGGAGAGTGAAAATTGGGGTTTTTAATCAGGATCAGTTTTGACTGATCCTCAGCGGAGCAAGATAGAGACATGGGACCTTGTCCTAGCCCCCCATTTGTGTGCACCCCGAGTCCAACGGTACCACCCTTGAGTCTCTAGGACATAGGGTTCTGGAGTTATGAGCATTTGAAGTTCCCCCATATAAGTGAGTTGGGAGAGTGAAAATTTGCGGTTTTAACCAGGGTCAGTTTTGACCGATCCTCAGCGGAGCAAGATAGAGACATGGGACCTTGTCCTACCCCCCCATTTGTGTGCACCCCCAGTCCAACGGTACCACCCTTGAGTCTCTAGGACATAGGGTTCTGGAGTTATGAGCATTTGAAGTTCCCCCATATAAGTGAGTTGGGAGAGTGAAAATTGGGGTTTTTAATCAGGATCAGTTTTGACCGATCCTCAGCGGAGCAAGATAGAGACATGGGACCTTGTCCTACCCCCCCATTTGTGTGCACCCCGAGTCCAACGGTACCACCCTTGAGTCTCTAGGACATAGGGTTCTGGAGTTATGAGCATTTGAAGTTCCCCCATATAAGTGAGTTGGGAGAGTGAAAATTTGGGCTTTTGACCAGGGTCAGTTTTGACCGATCCTCAGCGGAGCAAGATAGAGACATGGGACCTTGTCCTACCCCCCCATTTGTGTGCACCCCGAGTCCAACGGTACCACCCTTGAGTCTCTAGGACATAGGGTTCTGGAGTTATGAGCATTTGAAGTTCCCCCATATAAGTGAGTTGGGAGAGTGAAAATTTGGGGTTTTAATCAGGGTCAGGTTTGACCGATCCTCAGCGGAGCAAGATAGAGACATGGGACCTTGTCCTACCCCCCCATTTGTGTGCACCCCGAGTCCAACGGTACCACCCTTGAGTCTCTAGGACATAGGGTTCTGGAGTTATGAGCATTTGAAGTTCCCCCATATAAGTGAGTTGGGAGAGTGAAAATTTGGGGTTTTCACCAGGGTCAGTTTTGACCGATCCTCAGCGGAGCAAGATAGAGACATGGGACCTTGTCCTACCCCCAATTTGTGTGCACCCCGAGTCCAACGGTACCACCCTTGAGTCTCTAGGACATAGGGTTCTGGAGTTATGAGCATTTGAAGTTCCCCCATATAAGTGAGTTGGGAGAGTGAAAATTGGGGTTTTTAATCAGTATCAGTTTTGACCGATCCTAAGCGGAGCAAGATAGAGACATGGGACCTTGTCCTACCCCCCCATTTGTGTGCACCCCGAGTCCAACGGTACCACCCTTGAGTCTCTAGGACATAGGGTTCTGGAGTTATGAGCATTTGAAGTTCCCCCATATAAGTGAGTTGGGAGAGTGAAAATTGGGGTTTTTAATCAGGATCAGTTTTGACTGATCCTCAGCGGAGCAAGATAGAGACATGGGACCTTGTCCTATCCCCCCATTTGTGTGCACCCCGAGTCCAACGGTACCACCCTTGAGTTTATAGGACATAGGGTTCTTGAGTTATGAGCATTTGAAGTTCCCCCATATAAGTGAGTTGGGAGAGTGAAAATTTGGGGTTTTAATCAGGGTCAGGTTTGACCGATCCTCAGCGGAGCAAGATAGAGACATGGGACCTTGTCCTACCCCCCCATTTGTGTGCACCCCGAGTCCAACGGTACCACCCTTGAGTCTCTAGGACATAGGGTTCTGGAGTTATGAGCATTTGAAGTTCCCCCATATAAGTGAGTTGGGAGAGTGAAAATTTGGGGTTTTAATCAGGGTCAGGTTTGACCGATCCTCAGCGGAGCAAGATAGAGACATGGGACCTTGTCCTACCCCCCCATTTGTGTGCACCCCGAGTCCAACGGTACCACCCTTGAGTCTCTAGGACATAGGGTTCTGGAGTTATGAGCATTTGAAGTTCCCCCATATAAGTGAGTTGGGAGAGTGAAAATTTGGGGTTTTCACCAGGGTCAGTTTTGACCGATCCTCAGCGGAGCAAGATAGAGACATGGGACCTTGTCCTACCCCCAATTTGTGTGCACCCCGAGTCCAACGGTACCACCCTTGAGTCTCTAGGACATAGGGTTCTGGAGTTATGAGCATTTGAAGTTCCCCCATATAAGTGAGTTGGGAGAGTGAAAATTGGGGTTTTTAATCAGTATCAGTTTTGACCGATCCTAAGCGGAGCAAGATAGAGACATGGGACCTTGTCCTACCCCCCCATTTGTGTGCACCCCGAGTCCAACGGTACCACCCTTGAGTCTCTAGGACATAGGGTTCTGGAGTTATGAGCATTTGAAGTTCCCCCATATAAGTGAGTTGGGAGAGTGAAAATTGGGGTTTTTAATCAGGATCAGTTTTGACTGATCCTCAGCGGAGCAAGATAGAGACATGGGACCTTGTCCTATCCCCCCATTTGTGTGCACCCCGAGTCCAACGGTACCACCCTTGAGTTTATAGGACATAGGGTTCTTGAGTTATGAGCATTTGAAGTTCCCCCATATAAGTGAGTTGGGAGAGTGAAAATTTGGGGTTTTAATCAGGGTCAGGTTTGACCGATCCTCAGCGGAGCAAGATAGAGACATGGGACCTTGTCCTACCCCCCCATTTGTGTGCACCCCGAGTCCAACGGTACCACCCTTGAGTCTCTAGGACATAGGGTTCTGGAGTTATGAGCATTTGAAGTTCCCCCATATAAGTGAGTTGGGAGAGTGAAAATTTGCCCAAGTGTGAGAGGCCAAAAGTGTTCCCCCAGAAAGTGTTTAGGAACACATTTCAGAGCCCTACGAGTGGTTTGGACCCCCCTTTTTGTGGTACTTTTTGTCAAGTTGAAGTTGGTGTTTACGGTTGTTAAGTGTACAGGGCTTGGAGTTTTAACCAGGGTCAGTTTTGACCGATCCTCAGCGGAGCAAGATAGAGACATGGGACCTATTCGTACCCCCCCCCATTTGTGTGCACCCCGAGTCCAACGGTACCACCCTTGAGTCTCTAGGACATAGGGTTCTTGAGTTATGAGCATTTGAAGTTCCCCCATATAAGTGAGTTGGGAGAGTGAAAATTTGCCCAAGTGTGAGAGGCCAAAAGTGTTCCCCCAGAAAGTGTTTAGGAACACATTTCAGAGCCCTACGAGTGGTTTGGACCCCCCTTTTTGTGGTACTTTTTGTCAAGTTGAAGTTGGTGTTTACGGTTGTTAAGAGTGTACAGGGCTTGGAGTTTTAACCAGGGTCAGTTTTGACCGATCCTCAGCGGAGCAAGATAGAGACATGGGACCTTGTCCTACCCCCCCATTTGTGTGCACCCCGAGTCCAACGGTACCACCCTTGAGTCTCTAGGACATAGGGTTCTGGAGTTATGAGCATTTGAAGTTCCCCCATATAAGTGAGTTGGGAGAGTGAAAATTTGCCCAAGTGTGAGAGGCCAAAAGTGTTCCCCCAGAAAGTGTTTAGGAACACATTTCAGAGCCCTACGAGTGGTTTGGACCCCCCTTTTTGTGGTACTTTTTGTCAAGTTGAAGTTGGTGTTTACGGTTGTTAAGAGTGTACAGGGCTTGGAGTTTTAACCAGGGTCAGTTTTGACCGATCCTCAGCGGAGCAAGATAGAGACATGGGACCTATTCGTACCCCCCCCCCCCATTTGTGTGCACCCCGAGTCCAACGGTACCACCCTTGAGTCTCTAGGACATAGGGTTCTTGAGTTATGAGCATTTGAAGTTCCCCCATATAAGTGAGTTGGGAGAGTGAAAATTTGCCCAAGTGTGAGAGGCCAAAAGTGTTCCCCCAGAAAGTGTTTAGGAACACATTTCACAGCCCTACGAGTGGTTTGGACCCCCCTTTTTGTGGTACTTTTTGTCAAGTTGAAGTTGGTGTTTACGGTTGTTAAGAGTGTACAGGGCTTGGAGTTTTAAACAGGGTCAGTTTTGACCGATCCTCAGCGGAGCAAGATAGAGACATGGGACCTTGTCCTACCCCCCCATTTGTGTGCACCCCGAGTCCAACGGTACCACCCTTGAGTCTCTAGGACATAGGGTTCTGGAGTTATGAGCATTTGAAGTTCCCCCATATAAGTGAGTTGGGAGAGTGAAAATTTGCCCAAGTGTGAGAGGCCAAAAGTGTTCCCCCAGAAAGTGTTTAGGAACACATTTCAGAGCCCTACGAGTGGTTTGGACCCCCCTTTTTGTGGTACTTTTTGTCAAGTTGAAGTTGGTGTTTACGGTTGTTAAGAGTGTACAGGGCTTGGAGTTTTAAACAGGGTCAGTTTTGACCGATCCTCAGCGGAGCAAGATAGAGACATGGGACCTTGTCCTACCCCCCCGTTTGTGTGCACCCCGAGTCCAACGGTACCACCCTTGAGTCTCTAGGACATAGGGTTCTGGAGTTATGAGCATTTGAAGTTCCCCCATATAAGTGAGTTGGGAGAGTGAAAATTGGGGTTTTTAATCAGGATCAGTTTTGACCGATCCTCAGCGGAGCAAGATAGAGACATGGGACCTTGTCCTACCCCCCCATTTGTGTGCACCCCGAGTCCAACGGTACCACCCTTGAGTCTCTAGGACATAGGGTTCTGGAGTTATGAGCATTTGAAGTTCCCCCATATAAGTGAGTTGGGAGAGTGAAAATTTGCCCAAGTGTGAGAGGCCAAAAGTGTTCCCCCAGAAAGTGTTTAGGAACACATTTCAGAGCCCTACGAGTGGTTTGGACCCCCCTTTTTGTGGTACTTTTTGTCAAGTTGAAGTTGGTGTTTACGGTTGTTAAGAGTGTACAGGGCTTGGAGTTTTAACCAGGGTCAGTTTTGACCGATCCTCAGCGGAGCAAGATAGAGACATGGGACCTATTCGTACCCCCCCATTTGTGTGCACCCCGAGTCCAACGGTACCACCCTTGAGTCTCTAGGACATAGGGTTCTGGAGTTATGAGCATTTGAAGTTCCCCCATATAAGTGAGTTGGGAGAGTGAAAATTTGCCCAAGTGTGAGAGGCCAAAAGTGTTCCCCCAGAAAGTGTTTAGGAACACATTTCAGAGCCCTACGAGTGGTTTGGACCCCCCTTTTTGTGGTACTTTTTGTCAAGTTGAAGTTGGTGTTTACGGTTGTTAAGAGTGTACAGGGCTTGGAGTTTTAAACAGGGTCAGTTTTGACCGATCCTCAGCGGAGCAAGATAGAGACATGGGACCTTGTCCTACCCCCCCATTTGTGTGCACCCCGAGTCCAACGGTACCACCCTTGAGTCTCTAGGACATAGGGTTCTGGAGTTATGAGCATTTGAAGTTCCCCCATATAAGTGAGTTGGGAGAGTGAAAATTTGCCCAAGTGTGAGAGGCCAAAAGTGTTCCCCCAGAAAGTGTTTAGGAACACATTTCAGAGCCCTACGAGTGGTTTGGACCCCCCTTTTTGTGGTACTTTTTGTCAAGTTGAAGTTGGTGTTTACGGTTGTTAAGAGTGTACAGGGCTTGGAGTTTTAAACAGGGTCAGTTTTGACCGATCCTCAGCGGAGCAAGATAGAGACATGGGACCTTGTCCTACCCCCCCATTTGTGTGCACCCCGAGTCCAACGGTACCACCCTTGAGTCTCTAGGACATAGGGTTCTGGAGTTATGAGCATTTGAAGTTCCCCCATATAAGTGAGTTGGGAGAGTGAAAATTTGCCCAAGTGTGAGAGGCCAAAAGTGTTCCCCCAGAAAGTGTTTAGGAACACATTTCAGAGCCCTACGAGTGGTTTGGACCCCCCTTTTTGTGGTACTTTTTGTCAAGTTGAAGTTGGTGTTTACGGTTGTTAAGAGTGTACAGGGCTTGGAGTTTTAAACAGGGTCAGTTTTGACCGATCCTCAGCGGAGCAAGATAGAGACATGGGACCTTGTCCTACCCCCCCATTTGTGTGCACCCCGAGTCCAACGGTACCACCCTTGAGTCTCTAGGACATAGGGTTCTGGAGTTATGAGCATTTGAAGTTCCCCCATATAAGTGAGTTGGGAGAGTGAAAATTGGGGTTTTTAATCAGGATCAGTTTTGACCGATCCTCAGCGGAGCAAGATAGAGACATGGGACCTTGTCCTACCCCCCCATTTGTGTGCACCCCGAGTCCAACGGTACCACCCTTGAGTCTCTAGGACATAGGGTTCTGGAGTTATGAGCATTTGAAGTTCCCCCATATAAGTGAGTTGGGAGAGTGAAAATTTGCCCAAGTGTGAGAGGCCAAAAGTGTTCCCCCAGAAAGTGTTTAGGAACACATTTCAGAGCCCTACGAGTGGTTTGGACCCCCCTTTTTGTGGTACTTTTTGTCAAGTTGAAGTTGGTGTTTACGGTTGTTAAGAGTGTACAGGGCTTGGAGTTTTAACCAGGGTCAGTTTTGACCGATCCTCAGCGGAGCAAGATAGAGACATGGGACCTATTCGTACCCCCCCATTTGTGTGCACCCCGAGTCCAACGGTACCACCCTTGAGTCTCTAGGACATAGGGTTCTGGAGTTATGAGCATTTGAAGTTCCCCCATATAAGTGAGTTGGGAGAGTGAAAATTTGCCCAAGTGTGAGAGGCCAAAAGTGTTCCCCCAGAAAGTGTTTAGGAACACATTTCAGAGCCCTACGAGTGGTTTGGACCCCCCTTTTTGTGGTACTTTTTGTCAAGTTGAAGTTGGTGTTTACGGTTGTTAAGAGTGTACAGGGCTTGGAGTTTTAAACAGGGTCAGTTTTGACCGATCCTCAGCGGAGCAAGATAGAGACATGGGACCTTGTCCTACCCCCCCATTTGTGTGCACCCCGAGTCCAACGGTACCACCCTTGAGTCTCTAGGACATAGGGTTCTGGAGTTATGAGCATTTGAAGTTCCCCCATATAAGTGAGTTGGGAGAGTGAAAATTTGCCCAAGTGTGAGAGGCCAAAAGTGTTCCCCCAGAAAGTGTTTAGGAACACATTTCAGAGCCCTACGAGTGGTTTGGACCCCCCTTTTTGTGGTACTTTTTGTCAAGTTGAAGTTGGTGTTTATGGTTGTTAAGAGTGTACAGGGCTTGGAGTTTTAAACAGGGTCAGTTTTGACCGATCCTCAGCGGAGCAAGATAGAGACATGGGACCTTGTCCTACCCCCCCATTTGTGTGCACCCCGAGTCCAACGGTACCACCCTTGAGTCTCTAGGACATAGGGTTCTGGAGTTATGAGCATTTGAAGTTCCCCCATATAAGTGAGTTGGGAGAGTGAAAATTGGGGTTTTTAATCAGGATCAGTTTTGACCGATCCTCAGCGGAGCAAGATAGAGACATGGGACCTTGTCCTACCCCCCCATTTGTGTGCACCCCGAGTCCAACGGTACCACCCTTGAGTCTCTAGGACATAGGGTTCTGGAGTTATGAGCATTTGAAGTTCCCCCATATAAGTGAGTTGGGAGAGTGAAAATTTGCCCAAGTGTGAGAGGCCAAAAGTGTTCCCCCAGAAAGTGTTTAGGAACACATTTCAGAGCCCTACGAGTGGTTTGGACCCCCCTTTTTGTGGTACTTTTTGTCAAGTTGAAGTTGGTGTTTACGGTTGTTAAGAGTGTACAGGGCTTGGAGTTTTAACCAGGGTCAGTTTTGACCGATCCTCAGCGGAGCAAGATAGAGACATGGGACCTATTCGTACCCCCCCATTTGTGTGCACCCCGAGTCCAACGGTACCACCCTTGAGTCTCTAGGACATAGGGTTCTGGAGTTATGAGCATTTGAAGTTCCCCCATATAAGTGAGTTGGGAGAGTGAAAATTTGCCCAAGTGTGAGAGGCCAAAAGTGTTCCCCCAGAAAGTGTTTAGGAACACATTTCAGAGCCCTACGAGTGGTTTGGACCCCCCTTTTTGTGGTACTTTTTGTCAAGTTGAAGTTGGTGTTTACGGTTGTTAAGAGTGTACAGGGCTTGGAGTTTTAAACAGGGTCAGTTTTGACCGATCCTCAGCGGAGCAAGATAGAGACATGGGACCTATTCGTACCCCCCCATTTGTGTGCACCCCGAGTCCAATGGTACCACCCTTGAGTCTCTAGGACATAGGGTTCTGGAGTTATGAGCATTTGAAGTTCCCCCATATAAGTGAGTTGGGAGAGTGAAAATTTGCCCAAGTGTGAGAGGCCAAAAGTGTTCCCCCAGAAAGTGTTTAGGAACACATTTCAGAGCCCTACGAGTGGTTTGGACCCCCCTTTTTGTGGTACTTTTTGTCAAGTTGAAGTTGGTGTTTACGGTTGTTAAGAGTGTACAGGGCTTGGAGTTTTAAACAGGGTCAGTTTTGACCGATCCTCAGCGGAGCAAGATAGAGACATGGGACCTTGTCCTACCCCCCCATTTGTGTGCACCCCGAGTCCAACGGTACCACCCTTGAGTCTCTAGGACATAGGGTTCTGGAGTTATGAGCATTTGAAGTTCCCCCATATAAGTGAGTTGGGAGAGTGAAAATTGGGGTTTTTAATCAGGATCAGTTTTGACCGATCCTCAGCGGAGCAAGATAGAGACATGGGAGCTTGTCCTACCCCCACATTTGTGTGCACCCCGAGTCCAACGGTACCACCCTTGAGTCTCTAGGACATAGGGTTCTGGAGTTATGAGCATTTGAAGTTCCCCCATATAAGTGAGTTGGGAGAGTGAAAATTTGCCCAAGTGTGCAAGGCCAAAAGTGTTCCCCCAGAAAGTGTTTAGGAACACATTTCAGAGCCCTACGAGTGGTTTGGACCCCCTTTTTGTGGTACTTTTTGTCAAGTTGAAGTTGGTGTTTACGGTTGTTAAGAGTGTACAGGGCTTGGAGTTTTAACCAGGGTCAGTTTTGACCGATCCTCAGCGGAGCAAGATAGAGACATGGGACCTTGTCCTACCCCCCATTTGTGTGCACCCCGAGTCCAACGGTACCACCCTTGAGTCTCTAGGACATAGGGTTCTGGAGTTATGAGCATTTGAAGTTCCCCCATATAAGTGAGTTGGGAGAGTGAAAATTGGGGTTTTTAATCAGGATCAGTTTTGACCGATCCTCAGCGGAGCAAGATAGAGACATGGGACCTTGTCCTACCCCCCCATTTGTGTGCACCCCGAGTCCAACGGTACCACCCTTGAGTCTCTAGGACATAGGGTTCTGGAGTTATGAGCATTTGAAGTTCCCCCATATAAGTGAGTTGGGAGAGTGAAAATTGGGGTTTTTAATCAGTATCAGTTTTGACCGATCCTAAGCGGAGCAAGATAGAGACATGGGACCTTGTCCTACCCCCCCATTTGTGTGCACCCCGAGTCCAACGGTACCACCCTTGAGTCTCTAGGACATAGGGTTCTGGAGTTATGAGCATTTGAAGTTCCCCCATATAAGTGAGTTGGGAGAGTGAAAATTGGGGTTTTTAATTAGTATCAGTTTTGACCGATCCTCAGCGGAGCAAGATAGAGACATGGGACCTTGTCCTACCCCCCCCCCCCCCCCCCCCCCATTTGTGTGCACCCCGAGTCCAACGGTACCACCCTTGAGTCTCTAGGACATAGGGTTCTGGAGTTATGAGCATTTGAAGTTCCCCCATATAAGTGAGTTGGGAGAGTGAAAATTTGGGGTTTTAATCAGGGTCAGGTTTGACCGATCCTCAGCGGAGCAAGATAGAGACATGGGACCTTGTCCTACCCCCCCATTTGTGTGCACCCCCAGTCCAACGGTACCACCCTTGAGTCTCTAGGACATAGGGTTCTGGAGTTATGAGCATTTGAAGTTCCCCCATATAAGTGAGTTGGGAGAGTGAAAATTGGGGTTTTTAATTAGTATCAGTTTTGACCGATCCTCAGCGGAGCAAGATAGAGACATGGGACCTTGTCCTACCCCCCCATTTGTGTGCACCCCGAGTCCAACGGTACCACCCTTGAGTCTCTAGGACATAGGGTTCTGGAGTTATGAGCATTTGAAGTTCCCCCATATAAGTGAGTTGGGAGAGTGAAAATTTGCCCAAGTGTGAGAGGCCAAAAGTGTTCCCCCAGAAAGTGTTTAGGAACACATTTCAGAGCCCTACGAGTGGTTTGGACCCCCCTTTTTGTAGTACTTTTTGTCAAGTTGAAGTTGGTGTTTACGGTTGTTAAGAGTGTACAGGGCTTGGAGTTTTAACCAGGGTCAGTTTTGACCGATCCTCAGCGGAGCAAGATAGAGACATGGGACCTTTGTCCTACCCCCCCATTTGTGTGCACCCCGAGTCCAACGGTACCACCCTTGAGTCTCTAGGACATAGGGTTCTGGAGTTATGAGCATTTGAAGTTCCCCCATATAAGTGAGTTGGGAGAGTGAAAATTGGGGTTTTTAATCAGGATCAGTTTTGACTGATCCTCAGCGGAGCAAGATAGAGACATGGGACCTTGTCCTACCCCCCCATTTGTGTGCACCCCGAGTCCAACGGTACCACCCTTGAGTCTATAGGACATAGGGTTCTTGAGTTATGAGCATTTGAAGTTCCCCCATATAAGTGAGTTGGGAGAGTGAAAATTTGGGGTTTTAACCAGGGTCAGTTTTGACCGATCCTCAGCGGAGCAAGATAGAGACATGGGACCTTGTCCTACCCCCCCATTTGTGTGCACCCCGAGTCCAACGGTACCACCCTTGAGTCTCTAGGACATAGGGTTCTGGAGTTATGAGCATTTGAAGTTCCCCCATATAAGTGAGTTGGGAGAGTGAAAATTTGCCCAAGTGTGAGAGGCCAAAAGTGTTCCCCCAGAAAGTGTTTAGGAACACATTTCAGAGCCCTACGAGTGGTTTGGACCCCCCTTTTTGTGGTACTTTTTGTCAAGTTGAAGTTGGTGTTTACGGTTGTTAAGAGTGTACAGGGCTTGGAGTTTTAACCAGGGTCAGTTTTGACCGATCCTCAGCGGAGCAAGATAGAGACATGGGACCTTTGTCCTACCCCCCCCATTTGTGTGCACCCCGAGTCCAACGGTACCACCCTTGAGTCTCTAGGACATAGGGTTCTGAAGTTATGAGCATTTGAAGTTCCCCCATATAAGTGAGTTGGGAGAGTGAAAATTGGGGTTTTTAATCAGGATCAGTTTTGACCGATCCTCAGCGGAGCAAGATAGAGACATGGGACCTTGTCCTACCCCCCCATTTGTGTGCACCCCGAGTCCAACGGTACCACCCTTGAGTCTCTAGGACATAGGGTTCTGGAGTTATGAGCATTTGAAGTTCCCCCATATAAGTGAGTTGGGAGAGTGAAAATTTGGGGTTTTCACCAGGGTCAGTTTTGACCGATCCTCAGCGGAGCAAGATAGAGACATGGGACCTTGTCCTACCCCCACATTTGTGTGCACCCCGAGTCCAACGGTACCACCCTTGAGTCTCTAGGACATAGGGTTCTGGAGTTATGAGCATTTGAAGTTCCCCCATATAAGTGAGTTGGGAGAGTGAAAATTGGGGTTTTTAATCAGTATCAGTTTTGACCGATCCTAAGCGGAGCAAGATAGAGACATGGGACCTTGTCCTACCCCCCCATTTGTGTGCACCCCGAGTCCAACGGTACCACCCTTGAGTCTCTAGGACATAGGGTTCTGGAGTTATGAGCATTTGAAGTTCCCCCATGTAAGTGAGTTGGGAGAGTGAAAATTGGGGTTTTTAATCAGGATCAGTTTTGACTGATCCTCAGCGGAGCAAGATAGAGACATGGGACCTTGTCCTACCCCCCCATTTGTGTGCACCCCGAGTCCAACGGTACCACCCTTGAGTCTCTAGGACATAGGGTTCTTGAGTTATGAGCATTTGAAGTTCCCCCATATAAGTGAGTTGGGAGAGTGAAAATTTGCCCAAGTGTGAAAGGCCAAAAGTGTTCCCCCAGAAAGTGTTTAGGAACACATTTCAGAGCCCTACGAGTGGTTTGGACCCCCTTTTTGTGGTACTTTTTGTCAAGTTGAAGTTGGTGTTTACGGTTGTTAAGAGTGTACAGGGCTTGGAGTTTTAACCAGGGTCAGTTTTGACCGATCCTCAGCGGAGCAAGATAGAGACATGGGACCTTGTCCTACCCCCCCATTTGTGTGCACCCCGAGTCCAACGGTACCACCCTTGAGTCTCTAGGACATAGGGTTCTGGAGTTATGAGCATTTGAAGTTCCCCCATATAAGTGAGTTGGGAGAGTGAAAATTGGGGTTTTTAATCAGTATCAGTTTTGACCGATCCTAAGCGGAGCAAGATAGAGACATGGGACCTTGTCCTACCCCCCCATTTGTGTGCACCCCGAGTCCAACGGTACCACCCTTGAGTCTCTAGGACATAGGGTTCTGGAGTTATGAGCATTTGAAGTTCCCCCATGTAAGTGAGTTGGGAGAGTGAAAATTGGGGTTTTTAATCAGGATCAGTTTTGACTGATCCTCAGCGGAGCAAGATAGAGACATGGGACCTTGTCCTACCCCCCCATTTGTGTGCACCCCGAGTCCAACGGTACCACCCTTGAGTCTATAGGACATAGGGTTCTTGAGTTATGAGCATTTGAAGTTCCCCCATATAAGTGAGTTGGGAGAGTGAAAATTTGCCCAAGTGTGAAAGGCCAAAAGTGTTCCCCCAGAAAGTGTTTAGGAACACATTTCAGAGCCCTACGAGTGGTTTGGACCCCCTTTTTGTGGTACTTTTTGTCAAGTTGAAGTTGGTGTTTACGGTTGTTAAGAGTGTACAGGGCTTGGAGTTTTAACCAGGGTCAGTTTTGACCGATCCTCAGCGGAGCAAGATAGAGACATGGGACCTTGTCCTACCCCCCATTTGTGTGCACCCCGAGTCCAACGGTACCACCCTTGAGTCTCTAGGACATAGGGTTCTGGAGTTATGAGCATTTGAAGTTCCCCCATATAAGTGAGTTGGGAGAGTGAAAATTGGGGTTTTTAATCAGGATCAGTTTTGACCGATCCTCAGCGGAGCAAGATAGAGACATGGGACCTTGTCCTACCCCCCCATTTGTGTGCACCCCGAGCCCAACGGTACCACCCTTGAGTCTCTAGGACATAGGGTTCTGGAGTTATGAGCATTTGAAGTTCCCCCATGTAAGTGAGTTGGGAGAGTGAAAATTGGGGTTTTTAATCAGGATCAGTTTTGACTGATCCTCAGCGGAGCAAGATAGAGACATGAGACCTTGTCCTACCCCCCCATTTGTGTGCACCCCGAGTCCAACGGTACCACCCTTGAGTCTATAGGACATAGGGTTCTTGAGTTATGAGCATTTGAAGTTCCCCCATATAAGTGAGTTGGGAGAGTGAAAATTTGGGGTTTTAACCAGGATCAGTTTTGACTGATCCTCAGCGGAGCAAGATAGAGACATGGGACCTTGTCCTACCCCCCCATTTGTGTGCACCCCGAGTCCAACGGTACCACCCTTGAGTCTCTAGGACATAGGGTTCTGGAGTTATGAGCATTTGAAGTTCCCCCATGTAAGTGAGTTGGGAGAGTGAAAATTGGGGTTTTTAATCAGGATCAGTTTTGACTGATCCTCAGCGGAGCAAGATAGAGACATGGGACCTTGTCTTACCCCCCCATTTGTGTGCACCCCGAGTCCAACGGTACCACCCTTGAGTCTCTAGGACATAGGGTTCTGGAGTTATGAGCATTTGAAGTTCCCCCATATAAGTGAGTTGGGAGAGTGAAAATTTGCCCAAGTGTGAGAGGCCAAAAGTGTTCCCCCAGAAAGTGTTTAGGAACACATTTCAGAGCCCTACGAGTGGTTTGGACCCCCCTTTTTGTGGTACTTTTTGTCAAGTTGAAGTTGGTGTTTACGGTTGTTAAGAGTGTACAGGGCTTGGAGTTTTAACCAGGGTCAGTTTTGACCGATCCTCAGCGGAGCAAGATAGAGACATGGGACCTTTGTCCTACCCCCCCATTTGTGTGCACCCCGAGTCCAACGGTACCACCCTTGAGTCTCTAGGACATAGGGTTCTGAAGTTATGAGCATTTGAAGTTCCCCCATATAAGTGAGTTGGGAGAGTGAAAATTGGGGTTTTTAATCAGGATCAGTTTTGACCGATCCTCAGCGGAGCAAGATAGAGACATGGGACCTTGTCCTACCCCCCCATTTGTGTGCACCCCGAGTCCAACGGTACCACCCTTGAGTCTCTAGGACATAGGGTTCTGGAGTTATGAGCATTTGAAGTTCCCCCATATAAGTGAGTTGGGAGAGTGAAAATTTGGGGTTTTCACCAGGGTCAGTTTTGACCGATCCTCAGCGGAGCAAGATAGAGACATGGGACCTTGTCCTACCCCCACATTTGTGTGCACCCCGAGTCCAACGGTACCACCCTTGAGTCTCTAGGACATAGGGTTCTGGAGTTATGAGCATTTGAAGTTCCCCCATATAAGTGAGTTGGGAGAGTGAAAATTGGGGTTTTTAATCAGTATCAGTTTTGACCGATCCTAAGCGGAGCAAGATAGAGACATGGGACCTTGTCCTACCCCCCCATTTGTGTGCACCCCGAGTCCAACGGTACCACCCTTGAGTCTCTAGGACATAGGGTTCTGGAGTTATGAGCATTTGAAGTTCCCCCATGTAAGTGAGTTGGGAGAGTGAAAATTGGGGTTTTTAATCAGGATCAGTTTTGACTGATCCTCAGCGGAGCAAGATAGAGACATGGGACCTTGTCCTACCCCCCCATTTGTGTGCACCCCGAGTCCAACGGTACCACCCTTGAGTCTCTAGGACATAGGGTTCTTGAGTTATGAGCATTTGAAGTTCCCCCATATAAGTGAGTTGGGAGAGTGAAAATTTGCCCAAGTGTGAAAGGCCAAAAGTGTTCCCCCAGAAAGTGTTTAGGAACACATTTCAGAGCCCTACGAGTGGTTTGGACCCCCTTTTTGTGGTACTTTTTGTCAAGTTGAAGTTGGTGTTTACGGTTGTTAAGAGTGTACAGGGCTTGGAGTTTTAACCAGGGTCAGTTTTGACCGATCCTCAGCGGAGCAAGATAGAGACATGGGACCTTGTCCTACCCCCCCATTTGTGTGCACCCCGAGTCCAACGGTACCACCCTTGAGTCTCTAGGACATAGGGTTCTGGAGTTATGAGCATTTGAAGTTCCCCCATATAAGTGAGTTGGGAGAGTGAAAATTGGGGTTTTTAATCAGTATCAGTTTTGACCGATCCTAAGCGGAGCAAGATAGAGACATGGGACCTTGTCCTACCCCCCCATTTGTGTGCACCCCGAGTCCAACGGTACCACCCTTGAGTCTCTAGGACATAGGGTTCTGGAGTTATGAGCATTTGAAGTTCCCCCATGTAAGTGAGTTGGGAGAGTGAAAATTGGGGTTTTTAATCAGGATCAGTTTTGACTGATCCTCAGCGGAGCAAGATAGAGACATGGGACCTTGTCCTACCCCCCCATTTGTGTGCACCCCGAGTCCAACGGTACCACCCTTGAGTCTATAGGACATAGGGTTCTTGAGTTATGAGCATTTGAAGTTCCCCCATATAAGTGAGTTGGGAGAGTGAAAATTTGCCCAAGTGTGAAAGGCCAAAAGTGTTCCCCCAGAAAGTGTTTAGGAACACATTTCAGAGCCCTACGAGTGGTTTGGACCCCCTTTTTGTGGTACTTTTTGTCAAGTTGAAGTTGGTGTTTACGGTTGTTAAGAGTGTACAGGGCTTGGAGTTTTAACCAGGGTCAGTTTTGACCGATCCTCAGCGGAGCAAGATAGAGACATGGGACCTTGTCCTACCCCCCATTTGTGTGCACCCCGAGTCCAACGGTACCACCCTTGAGTCTCTAGGACATAGGGTTCTGGAGTTATGAGCATTTGAAGTTCCCCCATATAAGTGAGTTGGGAGAGTGAAAATTGGGGTTTTTAATCAGGATCAGTTTTGACCGATCCTCAGCGGAGCAAGATAGAGACATGGGACCTTGTCCTACCCCCCCATTTGTGTGCACCCCGAGCCCAACGGTACCACCCTTGAGTCTCTAGGACATAGGGTTCTGGAGTTATGAGCATTTGAAGTTCCCCCATGTAAGTGAGTTGGGAGAGTGAAAATTGGGGTTTTTAATCAGGATCAGTTTTGACTGATCCTCAGCGGAGCAAGATAGAGACATGAGACCTTGTCCTACCCCCCCATTTGTGTGCACCCCGAGTCCAACGGTACCACCCTTGAGTCTATAGGACATAGGGTTCTTGAGTTATGAGCATTTGAAGTTCCCCCATATAAGTGAGTTGGGAGAGTGAAAATTTGGGGTTTTAACCAGGGTCAGTTTTGACCGATCCTCAGCGGAGCAAGATAGAGACATGGGACCTTGTCCTACCCCCCCATTTGTGTGCACCCCGAGTCCAACGGTACCACCCTTGAGTCTCTAGGACATAGGGTTCTGGAGTTATGAGCATTTGAAGTTCCCCCATGTAAGTGAGTTGGGAGAGTGAAAAT
Source organism: Toxotes jaculatrix (assembly GCF_017976425.1). Taxonomy (NCBI): domain Eukaryota; kingdom Metazoa; phylum Chordata; class Actinopteri; family Toxotidae; genus Toxotes; species Toxotes jaculatrix. The sequence goes on along the minus strand of NC_054397.1, from coordinate 28,575,364 downwards.
TGGGGTTTTTAATCAGGATCAGTTTTGACTGATCCTCAGCGGAGCAAGATAGAGACATGGGACCTTGTCTTACCCCCCCATTTGTGTGCACCCCGAGTCCAACGGTACCACCCTTGAGTCTCTAGGACATAGGGTTCTGGAGTTATGAGCATTTGAAGTTCCCCCATATAAGTGAGTTGGGAGAGTGAAAATTTGCCCAAGTGTGAGAGGCCAAAAGTGTTCCCCCAGAAAGTGTTTAGGAACACATTTCAGAGCCCTACGAGTGGTTTGGACCCCCCTTTTTGTGGTACTTTTTGTCAAGTTGAAGTTGGTGTTTACGGTTGTTAAGAGTGTACAGGGCTTGGAGTTTTAAACAGGGTCAGTTTTGACCGATCCTCAGCGGAGCAAGATAGAGACATGGGACCTTGTCCTACCCCCCCATTTGTGTGCACCCCGAGTCCAACGGTACCACCCTTGAGTCTCTAGGACATAGGGTTCTGGAGTTATGAGCATTTGAAGTTCCCCCATATAAGTGAGTTGGGAGAGTGAAAATTTGCCCAAGTGTGAGAGGCCAAAAGTGTTCCCCCAGAAAGTGTTTAGGAACACATTTCAGAGCCCTACGAGTGGTTTGGACCCCCCTTTTTGTGGTACTTTTTGTCAAGTTGAAGTTGGTGTTTACGGTTGTTAAGAGTGTACAGGGCTTGGAGTTTTAAACAGGGTCAGTTTTGACCGATCCTCAGCGGAGCAAGATAGAGACATGGGACCTTGTCCTACCCCCCCATTTGTGTGCACCCCGAGTCCAACGGTACCACCCTTGAGTCTCTAGGACATAGGGTTCTGGAGTTATGAGCATTTGAAGTTCCCCCATATAAGTGAGTTGGGAGAGTGAAAATTGGGGTTTTTAATCAGGATCAGTTTTGACTGATCCTCAGCGGAGCAAGATAGAGACATGAGACCTTGTCCTACCCCCCCATTTGTGTGCACCCCGAGTCCAACGGTACCACCCTTGAGTCTATAGGACATAGGGTTCTTGAGTTATGAGCATTTGAAGTTCCCCCATATAAGTGAGTTGGGAGAGTGAAAATTTGGGGTTTTAACCAGGGTCAGTTTTGACCGATCCTCAGCGGAGCAAGATAGAGACATGGGACCTTGTCCTACCCCCCCATTTGTGTGCACCCCGAGTCCAACGGTACCACCCTTGAGTCTCTAGGACATAGGGTTCTGGAGTTATGAGCATTTGAAGTTCCCCCATGTAAGTGAGTTGGGAGAGTGAAAATTGGGGTTTTTAATCAGGATCAGTTTTGACTGATCCTCAGCGGAGCAAGATAGAGACATGGGACCTTGTCTTACCCCCCCATTTGTGTGCACCCCGAGTCCAACGGTACCACCCTTGAGTCTCTAGGACATAGGGTTCTGGAGTTATGAGCATTTGAAGTTCCCCCATATAAGTGAGTTGGGAGAGTGAAAATTTGCCCAAGTGTGAGAGGCCAAAAGTGTTCCCCCAGAAAGTGTTTAGGAACACATTTCAGAGCCCTACGAGTGGTTTGGACCCCCCTTTTTGTGGTACTTTTTGTCAAGTTGAAGTTGGTGTTTACGGTTGTTAAGAGTGTACAGGGCTTGGAGTTTTAAACAGGGTCAGTTTTGACCGATCCTCAGCGGAGCAAGATAGAGACATGGGACCTTGTCCTACCCCCCCATTTGTGTGCACCCCGAGTCCAACGGTACCACCCTTGAGTCTCTAGGACATAGGGTTCTGGAGTTATGAGCATTTGAAGTTCCCCCATATAAGTGAGTTGGGAGAGTGAAAATTTGCCCAAGTGTGAGAGGCCAAAAGTGTTCCCCCAGAAAGTGTTTAGGAACACATTTCAGAGCCCTACGAGTGGTTTGGACCCCCCTTTTTGTGGTACTTTTTGTCAAGTTGAAGTTGGTGTTTACGGTTAAGAGTGTACAGGGCTTGGAGTTTTAAACAGGGTCAGTTTTGACCGATCCTCAGCGGAGCAAGATAGAGACATGGGACCTTGTCCTACCCCCCCATTTGTGTGCACCCCGAGTCCAACGGTACCACCCTTGAGTCTCTAGGACATAGGGTTCTGGAGTTATGAGCATTTGAAGTTCCCCCATATAAGTGAGTTGGGAGAGTGAAAATTGGGGTTTTTAATCAGGATCAGTTTTGACCGATCCTCAGCGGAGCAAGATAGAGACATGGGACCTTGTCCTACCCCCCCATTTGTGTGCACCCCGAGTCCAACGGTACCACCCTTGAGTCTCTAGGACATAGGGTTCTGGAGTTATGAGCATTTGAAGTTCCCCCATATAAGTGAGTTGGGAGAGTGAAAATTTGGGGTTTTCACCAGGGTCAGTTTTGACCGATCCTCAGCGGAGCAAGATAGAGACATGGGACCTTGTCCTACCCCCCCATTTGTGTGCACCCCGAGTCCAACGGTACCACCCTTGAGTCTCTAGGACATAGGGTTCTGGAGTTATGAGCATTTGAAGTTCCCCCATATAAGTGAGTTGGGAGAGTGAAAATTTGCCCAAGTGTGAGAGGCCAAAAGTGTTCCCCCAGAAAGTGTTTAGGAACACATTTCAGAGCCCTACGAGTGGTTTGGACCCCCCTTTTTGTGGTACTTTTTGTCAAGTTGAAGTTGGTGTTTACGGTTGTTAAGTGTACAGGGCTTGGAGTTTTAACCAGGGTCAGTTTTGACTGATTCTCAGCGGAGCAAGATAGAGACATGGGACCTTGTCCTACCCCCCCATTTGTGTGCACCCCGAGTCCAACGGTACCACCCTTGAGTCTCTAGGACATAGGGTTCTGGAGTTATGAGCATTTGAAGTTCCCCCATATAAGTGAGTTGGGAGAGTGAAAATTTGCCCAAGTGTGAGAGGCCAAAAGTGTTCCCCCAGAAAGTGTTTAGGAACACATTTCAGAGCCCTACGAGTGGTTTGGACCCCCCTTTTTGTGGTACTTTTTGTCAAGTTGAAGTTGGTGTTTACGGTTGTTAAGAGTGTACAGGGCTTGGAGTTTTAAACAGGGTCAGTTTTGACCGATCCTCAGCGGAGCAAGATAGAGACATGGGACCTTGTCCTACCCCCCCATTTGTGTGCACCCCGAGTCCAACGGTACCACCCTTGAGTCTCTAGGACATAGGGTTCTGGAGTTATGAGCATTTGAAGTTCCCCCATATAAGTGAGTTGGGAGAGTGAAAATTTGCCCAAGTGTGAGAGGCCAAAAGTGTTCCCCCAGAAAGTGTTTAGGAACACATTTCAGAGCCCTACGAGTGGTTTGGACCCCCCTTTTTGTGGTACTTTTTGTCAAGTTGAAGTTGGTGTTTACGGTTGTTAAGAGTGTACAGGGCTTGGAGTTTTAAACAGGGTCAGTTTTGACCGATCCTCAGCGGAGCAAGATAGAGACATGGGACCTTGTCCTACCCCCCCCCCCCCCCCCCATTTGTGTGCACCCTGAGTCCAACGGTACCACCCTTGAGTCTCTAGGACATAGGGTTCTGGAGTTATGAGCATTTGAAGTTCCCCCATATAAGTGAGTTGGGAGAGTGAAAATTGGGGTTTTTAATCAGGATCAGGTTTGACCGATCCTCAGCGGAGCAAGATAGAGACATGGGACCTTGTCCTACCCCCCTTTTTGTGGTACTTTTTGTCAAGTTGAAGTTGGTGTTTACGGTTGTTAAGAGTGTACAGGGCTTGGAGTTTTAACCAGGGTCAGTTTTGACCGATCCTCAGCGGAGCAAGATAGAGACATGGGACCTATTCGTACCCCCCCATTTGTGTGCACCCCGAGTCCAACGGTACCACCCTTGAGTCTCTAGGACATAGGGTTCTGGAGTTATGAGCATTTGAAGTTCCCCCATATAAGTGAGTTGGGAGAGTGAAAATTTGCCCAAGTGTGCAAGGCCAAAAGTGTTCCCCCAGAAAGTGTTTAGGAACACATTTCAGAGCCCTACGAGTGGTTTGGACCCCCTTTTTGTGGTACTTTTTGTCAAGTTGAAGTTGGTGTTTACGGTTGTTAAGAGTGTACAGGGCTTGGAGTTTTAACCAGGGTCAGTTTTGACCGATCCTCAGCGGAGCAAGATAGAGACATGGGACCTTGTCCTACCCCCCATTTGTGTGCACCCCGAGTCCAACGGTACCACCCTTGAGTCTCTAGGACATAGGGTTCTGGAGTTATGAGCATTTGAAGTTCCCCCATATAAGTGAGTTGGGAGAGTGAAAATTGGGGTTTTTAATCAGGATCAGTTTTGACCGATCCTCAGCGGAGCAAGATAGAGACATGGGACCTTGTCCTACCCCCCCATTTGTGTGCACCCCGAGTCCAACGGTACCACCCTTGAGTCTCTAGGACATAGGGTTCTGGAGTTATGAGCATTTGAAGTTCCCCCATATAAGTGAGTTGGGAGAGTGAAAATTGGGGTTTTTAATCAGTATCAGTTTTGACCGATCCTAAGCGGAGCAAGATAGAGACATGGGACCTTGTCCTACCCCCCCCATTTGTGTGCACCCCGAGTCCAACGGTACCACCCTTGAGTCTCTAGGACATAGGGTTCTGGAGTTATGAGCATTTGAAGTTCCCCCATATAAGTGAGTTGGGAGAGTGAAAATTGGGGTTTTTAATTAGTATCAGTTTTGACCGATCCTCAGCGGAGCAAGATAGAGACATGGGACCTTGTCCTACCCCCCCCCCCCCCCCCCCCATTTGTGTGCACCCCGAGTCCAACGGTACCACCCTTGAGTCTCTAGGACATAGGGTTCTGGAGTTATGAGCATTTGAAGTTCCCCCATATAAGTGAGTTGGGAGAGTGAAAATTTGGGGTTTTAATCAGGGTCAGGTTTGACCGATCCTCAGCGGAGCAAGATAGAGACATGGGACCTTGTCCTACCCCCCCATTTGTGTGCACCCCGAGTCCAACGGTACCACCCTTGAGTCTCTAGGACATAGGGTTCTGGAGTTATGAGCATTTGAAGTTCCCCCATATAAGTGAGTTGGGAGAGTGAAAATTTGCCCAAGTGTGAGAGGCCAAAAGTGTTCCCCCAGAAAGTGTTTAGGAACACATTTCAGAGCCCTACGAGTGGTTTGGACCCCCCTTTTTGTGGTACTTTTTGTCAAGTTGAAGTTGGTGTTTACGGTTGTTAAGAGTGTACAGGGCTTGGAGTTTTAAACAGGGTCAGTTTTGACCGATCCTCAGCGGAGCAAGATAGAGACATGGGACCTTGTCCTACCCCCCCATTTGTGTGCACCCCGAGTCCAACGGTACCACCCTTGAGTCTCTAGGACATAGGGTTCTGGAGTTATGAGCATTTGAAGTTCCCCCATATAAGTGAGTTGGGAGAGTGAAAATTTGGGGTTTTAATCAGGGTCAGGTTTGACCGATCCTCAGCGGAGCAAGATAGAGACATGGGACCTTGTCCTACCCCCCCATTTGTGTGCACCCCGAGTCCAACGGTACCACCCTTGAGTCTCTAGGACATAGGGTTCTGGAGTTATGAGCATTTGAAGTTCCCCCATATAAGTGAGTTGGGAGAGTGAAAATTTGCCCAAGTGTGAGAGGCCAAAAGTGTTCCCCCAGAAAGTGTTTAGGAACACATTTCAGAGCCCTACGAGTGGTTTGGACCCCCCTTTTTGTGGTACTTTTTGTCAAGTTGAAGTTGGTGTTTACGGTTGTTAAGAGTGTACAGGGCTTGGAGTTTTAAACAGGGTCAGTTTTGACCGATCCTCAGCGGAGCAAGATAGAGACATGGGACCTTGTCCTACCCCTCCCATTTGTGTGCACCCCGAGTCCAACGGTACCACCCTTGAGTCTCTAGGACATAGGGTTCTGGAGTTATGAGCATTTGAAGTTCCCCCATATAAGTGAGTTGGGAGAGTGAAAATTGGGGTTTTTAATCAGGATCAGTTTTGACCGATCCTCAGCGGAGCAAGATAGAGACATGGGACCTTGTCCTACCCCCACATTTGTGTGCACCCCGAGTCCAACGGTACCACCCTTGAGTCTCTAGGACATAGGGTTCTGGAGTTATGAGCATTTGAAGTTCCCCCATATAAGTGAGTTGGGAGAGTGAAAATTTGCCCAAGTGTGCAAGGCCAAAAGTGTTCCCCCAGAAAGTGTTTAGGAACACATTTCAGAGCCCTACGAGTGGTTTGGACCCCCTTTTTGTGGTACTTTTTGTCAAGTTGAAGTTGGTGTTTACGGTTGTTAAGAGTGTACAGGGCTTGGAGTTTTAACCAGGGTCAGTTTTGACCGATCCTCAGCGGAGCAAGATAGAGACATGGGACCTTGTCCTACCCCCCATTTGTGTGCACCCCGAGTCCAACGGTACCACCCTTGAGTCTCTAGGACATAGGGTTCTGGAGTTATGAGCATTTGAAGTTCCCCCATATAAGTGAGTTGGGAGAGTGAAAATTGGGGTTTTTAATCAGGATCAGTTTTGACCGATCCTCAGCGGAGCAAGATAGAGACATGGGACCTTGTCCTACCCCCCCATTTGTGTGCACCCCGAGTCCAACGGTACCACCCTTGAGTCTCTAGGACATAGGGTTCTGGAGTTATGAGCATTTGAAGTTCCCCCATATAAGTGAGTTGGGAGAGTGAAAATTGGGGTTTTTAATCAGTATCAGTTTTGACCGATCCTAAGCGGAGCAAGATAGAGACATGGGACCTTGTCCTACCCCCCCATTTGTGTGCACCCCGAGTCCAACGGTACCACCCTTGAGTCTCTAGGACATAGGGTTCTGGAGTTATGAGCATTTGAAGTTCCCCCATATAAGTGAGTTGGGAGAGTGAAAATTGGGGTTTTTAATTAGTATCAGTTTTGACCGATCCTCAGCGGAGCAAGATAGAGACATGGGACCTTGTCCTACCCCCCCCCCCCCCCCCATTTGTGTGCACCCCGAGTCCAACGGTACCACCCTTGAGTCTCTAGGACATAGGGTTCTGGAGTTATGAGCATTTGAAGTTCCCCCATATAAGTGAGTTGGGAGAGTGAAAATTTGGGGTTTTAATCAGGGTCAGGTTTGACCGATCCTCAGCGGAGCAAGATAGAGACATGGGACCTTGTCCTACCCCCCCATTTGTGTGCACCCCGAGTCCAACGGTACCACCCTTGAGTCTCTAGGACATAGGGTTCTGGAGTTATGAGCATTTGAAGTTCCCCCATATAAGTGAGTTGGGAGAGTGAAAATTTGCCCAAGTGTGAGAGGCCAAATTGTTCCCCCAGAAAGTGTTTAGGAACACATTTCAGAGCCCTACGAGTGGTTTGGACCCCCCTTTTTGTGGTACTTTTTGTCAAGTTGAAGTTGGTGTTTACGGTTGTGAAGAGTGTACAGGGCTTGGAGTTTTAAACAGGGTCAGTTTTGACCGATCCTCAGCGGAGCAAGATAGAGACATGGGACCTTGTCCTACCCCCCCATTTGTGTGCACCCCCAGTCCAACGGTACCACCCTTGAGTCTCTAGGACATAGGGTTCTGGAGTTATGAGCATTTGAAGTTCCCCCATATAAGTGAGTTGGGAGAGTGAAAATTTGCCCAAGTGTGAGAGGCCAAAAGTGTTCCCCCAGAAAGTGTTTAGGAACACATTTCAGAGCCCTACGAGGGGTTTGGACCCCCCTTTTTGTGGTACTTTTTGTCAAGTTGAAGTTGGTGTTTACGGTTGTTAAGAGTGTACAGGGCTTGGAGTTTTAACCAGGGTCAGTTTTGACCGATCCTCAGCGGAGCAAGATAGAGACATGGGACCTTGTCCTACCCCCCCCATTTGTGTGCACCCCGAGTCCAACGGTACCACCCTTGAGTCTCTAGGACATAGGGTTCTGGAGTTATGAGCATTTGAAGTTCCCCCATATAAGTGAGTTGGGAGAGTGAAAATTGGGGTTTTTAATCAGGATCAGTTTTGACCGATCCTCAGCGGAGCAAGATAGAGACATGGGACCTTGTCCTACCCCCCCCCATTTGTGTGCACCCCAAGTCCAACGGTACCACCCTTGAGTCTCTAGGACATAGGGTTCTGGAGTTATGAGCATTTGAAGTTCCCCCATATAAGTGAGTTGGGAGAGTGAAAATTGGGGTTTTTAATCAGGATCAGTTTTGACTGATCCTCAGCGGAGCAAGATAGAGACATGGGACCTTGTCTTACCCCCCCATTTGTGTGCACCCCGAGTCCAACGGTACCACCCTTGAGTCTCTAGGACATAGGGTTCTGGAGTTATGAGCATTTGAAGTTCCCCCATATAAGTGAGTTGGGAGAGTGAAAATTTGCCCAAGTGTGAGAGGCCAAAAGTGTTCCCCCAGAAAGTGTTTAGGAACACATTTCAGAGCCCTACGAGTGGTTTGGACCCCCCTTTTTGTGGTACTTTTTGTCAAGTTGAAGTTGGTGTTTACGGTTGTTAAGTGTACAGGGCTTGGAGTTTTAACCAGGGTCAGTTTTGACCGATCCTCAGCGGAGCAAGATAGAGACATGGGACCTTGTCCTATCCCCCCATTTGTGTGCACCCCGAGTCCAACGGTACCACCCTTGAGTCTCTAGGACATAGGGTTCTTGAGTTATGAGCATTTGAAGTTCCCCCATATAAGTGAGTTGGGAGAGTGAAAATTTGGGGTTTTAATCAGGGTCAGGTTTGACCGATCCTCAGCGGAGCAAGATAGAGACATGGGACCTTGTCCTACCCCCCCATTTGTGTGCACCCCGAGTCCAACGGTATCACCCTTGAGTCTCTAGGACATAGGGTTCTGGAGTTATGAGCATTTGAAGTTCCCCCATATAAGTGAGTTGGGAGAGTGAAAATTTGCCCGAGTGTGAGAGGCCAAAAGTGTTCCCCCAGAAAGTGTTTAGGAACACATTTCAGAGCCCTACGAGTGGTTTGGACCCCCCTTTTTGTGGTACTTTTTGTCAAGTTGAAGTTGGTGTTTACGGTTGTTAAGAGTGTACAGGGCTTGGAGTTTTAAACAGGGTCAGTTTTGACCGATCCTCAGCGGAGCAAGATAGAGACATGGGACCTTGTCCTACCCCCCCCCCCCCCCATTTGTGTGCACCCCGAGTCCAACGGTACCACCCTTGAGTCTCTAGGACATAGGGTTCTGGAGTTATGAGCATTTGAAGTTCCCCCATATAAGTGAGTTGGGAGAGTGAAAATTGGGGTTTTTAATCAGGATCAGGTTTGACCGATCCTCAGCGGAGCAAGATAGAGACATGGGACCTTGTCCTACCCCCCCATTTGTGTGCACCCCGAGTCCAACGGTACCACCCTTGAGTCTCTAGGACATAGGGTTCTGGAGTTATGAGCATTTGAAGTTCCCCCATATAAGTGAGTTGGGAGAGTGAAAATTTGCCCAAGTGTGAGAGGCCAAAAGTGTTCCCCCAGAAAGTGTTTAGGAACACATTTCAGAGCCCTACGAGTGGTTTGGACCCCCCTTTTTGTGGTACTTTTTGTCAAGTTGAAGTTGGTGTTTACGGTTGTTAAGAGTGTACAGGGCTTGGAGTTTTAACCAGGGTCAGTTTTGACCGATCCTCAGCGGAGCAAGATAGAGACATGGGACCTTGTCCTACCCCCCCCATTTGTGTGCACCCCGAGTCCAACGGTACCACCCTTGAGTCTCTAGGACATAGGGTTCTGGAGTTATGAGCATTTGAAGTTCCCCCATATAAGTGAGTTGGGAGAGTGAAAATTGGGGTTTTTAATCAGGATCAGTTTTGACCGATCCTCAGCGGAGCAAGATAGAGACATGGGACCTTGTCCTACCCCCCCATTTGTGTGCACCCCGAGTCCAACGGTACCACCCTTGAGTCTCTAGGACATAGGGTTCTGGAGTTATGAGCATTTGAAGTTCCCCCATATAAGTGAGTTGGGAGAGTGAAAATTTGGGGTTTTCACCAGGGTCAGTTTTGACCGATCCTCAGCGGAGCAAGATAGAGACATGGGACCTTGTCTTACCCCCCAATTTGTGTGCACCCCGAGTCCAACGGTACCACCCTTGAGTCTCTAGGACATAGGGTTCTGGAGTTATGAGCATTTGAAGTTCCCCCATATAAGTGAGTTGGGAGAGTGAAAATTGGGGTTTTTAATCAGTATCAGTTTTGACCGATCCTAAGCGGAGCAAGATAGAGACATGGGACCTTGTCCTACCCCCCCATTTGTGTGCACCCCGAGTCCAACGGTACCACCCTTGAGTCTCTAGGACATAGGGTTCTGGAGTTATGAGCATTTGAAGTTCCCCCATGTAAGTGAGTTGGGAGAGTGAAAATTGGGGTTTTTAATCAGGATCAGTTTTGACCGATCCTCAGCAGAGCAAGATAGAGACATGGGACCTTGTCCTACCCCCCCATTTGTGTGCACCCCGAGTCCAACGGTACCACCCTTGAGTCTATAGGACATAGGGTTCTTGAGTTATGAGCATTTGAAGTTCCCCCATATAAGTGAGTTGGGAGAGTGAAAATTTGGGGTTTTAACCAGGGTCAGTTTTGACCGATCCTCAGCGGAGCAAGATAGAGACATGGGACCTTGTCCTACCCCCCCATTTGTGTGCACCCCGAGTCCAACGGTACCACCCTTGAGTCTCTAGGACATAGGGTTCTGGAGTTATGAGCATTTGAAGTTCCCCCATATAAGTGAGTTGGGAGAGTGAAAATTTGGGGTTTTAATCAGGGTCAGGTTTGACCGATCCTCAGCGGAGCAAGATAGAGACATGGGACCTTGTCCTACCCCCCCATTTGTGTGCACCCCGAGTCCAACGGTACCACCCTTGAGTCTCTAGGACATAGGGTTCTGGAGTTATGAGCATTTGAAGTTCCCCCATATAAGTGAGTTGGGAGAGTGAAAATTGGGGTTTTTAATCAGGATCAGTTTTGACTGATCCTCAGCGGAGCAAGATAGAGACATGGGACCTTGTCCTATCCCCCCATTTGTGTGCACCCCGAGTCCAACGGTACCACCCTTGAGTCTCTAGGACATAGGGTTCTTGAGTTATGAGCATTTGAAGTTCCCCCATATAAGTGAGTTGGGAGAGTGAAAATTTGGGGTTTTAATCAGGGTCAGGTTTGACCGATCCTCAGCGGAGCAAGATAGAGACATGGGACCTTGTCCTACCCCCCCATTTGTGTGCACCCCGAGTCCAACGGTACCACCCTTGAGTCTCTAGGACATAGGGTTCTGGAGTTATGAGCATTTGAAGTTCCCCCATATAAGTGAGTTGGGAGAGTGAAAATTTGCCCAAGTGTGAGAGGCCAAAAGTGTTCCCCCAGAAAGTGTTTAGGAACACATTTCAGAGCCCTACGAGTGGTTTGGACCCCCCTTTTTGTGGTACTTTTTGTCAAGTTGAAGTTGGTGTTTACGGTTGTTAAGAGTGTACAGGGCTTGGAGTTTTAAACAGGGTCAGTTTTGACCGATCCTCAGCGGAGCAAGATAGAGACATGGGACCTTGTCCTAACCCCCCATTTGTGTGCATTCCGAGTCCAACGGTACCACCCTTGAGTCTCTAGGACATAGGGTTCTGGAGTTATGAGCATTTGAAGTTCCCCCATATAAGTGAGTTGGGAGAGTGAAAATTTGGGGTTTTAATCAGGGTCAGGTTTGACTGATCCTCAGCGGAGCAAGATAGAGACATGGGACCTTGTCCTACCCCCCCATTTGTGTGCACCCCGAGTCCAACGGTACCACCCTTGAGTCTCTAGGACATAGGGTTCTGGAGTCATGAGCATTTGAAGTTCCCCCATATAAGTGAGTTGGGAGAGTGAAAATTTGGGGTTTTAATCCTCAGAAGAGCAAGATAGAGACATGGGACCTTGTCCTACCCCCCAATTTGTGTGCACCCCGAGTCCAACGGTACCACCCTTGAGTCTCTAGGACATAGGGTTCTGGAGTTATGAGCATTTGAAGTTCCCCCATATAAGTGAGTTGGGAGAGTGAAAATTTGGGGTTTTAACCAGGGTCAGTTTTGATCGATCCTCAGTGGAGCAAGATAGAGACATGAGACCTTGTCCTACCCCGCCATTTGTGTGTACCCCGAGACAACGGCACCACCCTTGAGTCTCTAGGACTTAGGGTACCGGAGTTATGAGCATTTGAAGTTGCCCCATATAAGTGAGTTGGGAGAGTGAAAATTTGGGAATTTGCCGGTGTGAGAGGCCAAAAGTGTTACCACAGAAAGTATTTAAGAGCACGTTTCAGAGCCTTTGGAGTGTTTGCACCCCCCCTTTTGTGGTACTTTTTGTTAAGCTGAAGTTGGTGTTTAGGGTTGTTAAGAGTATACAGGGCTTGGAGTTTTAACCAGAGCTGGGAGAGTGAAAATTTGGGGTTTTAACCAAGGTCAGTTTTGACCGATCAGTATGGGTCAGTATGGCCTCAAAAAACTCATACTTTAGTATGGTCTCAACATGTCATAAAAATGGTCATAGTATAGTAACCCTTCAAAATAGGCCAAAAAAATCAGACTTTACTATGGCCTCTAAATGTCATAAAAATGGTCATAGTATAGTAAGGCTTCAAAATAGTCCAAAAAAAGTCATAGTAAAGTATGGCCTCAAAATGTCATAAAAATGGTCATAGTATAGTAAGGCTTCAAAATGGGCCAAAAAAAGTCATAGTATAGTATGGCCTCAAAATGTCATGAAAAAGGTCATAGTATAGTAAGGCTTCAAAATGGGCCAAAAAAATCATAGGATGGTATGGCCTCAAAATGTCATAAAAAAAGGTCATAGTATAGTAAGGCTTCAAAATGGGCCAAAAAAATCACAGGATAGTATGGCCTCAAAATGTCATGAAAAAGGTCATAGTATAGTAAGGCTTCAAAATGGGCCAAAAAAAAAAAAATCACAGTATAGTATGGCCTCAAAATGTCATAAAAATGGTCATAGTATAGTAAGGCTTCAAAATAGGCCAAAAAAAGTCATACTTTAGTATGGCCTCAAACTGTCATAAAAATGGTCATAGTATAGTAAGGCTTCAAAATATGCCAAAAAAGTCATACTTTAGTATGGCCTCAAAATGTCTTAAAAATGGTCATAGTGTTGTAAGGCTTCAAAATAGGCCAAAAAAGTCATACTTTACTATGGCATCAAAATGTGCCAAAAAACATCATAATATAGTAAGGCTTCAAAATAGGCCAAAAAAAGTCATACTTTAGTATGGCCTGAAAATGTCATAAAAATGGTCATAGTATAGTAAGGCTTCAAAATAGGCTAAAAAAAAGTCATAGTAAAGTATGGCCTCAAAATGTCATAAAAATGGTCATAGTATAGTAACGCTTCAAAATAGGCCAAAAAAAGAAATGGTCATAGTATAGTAAGGCTTCAAAATAGGCTAAAAAAAAGTCATAGTATAGTAAGGCCTCAAAATGTCATAAAAATGGTCATAGTATAGTAAGCAAGGGGGGAGTTGTAGGTTTCAGCAGTGAGAATCACTTCCGCGTTCCAAAAGCTGCAGTTCCTCGGCTGCCGCTGGGGGCTTGCTCCAGAAGTGAACAATTCTCCATTGACCTCCATGTTAAAATAGCCAACTTTACAGCCTAAAAAAACATATGTACAACCTGGTACATTTTTTGTTTTTGGTCTCTATTGATAGTTTCCACCTCCGTGAACACTTTGAGGGGGGTGAATTTTTTTGTACCACAACCGTTTTAGTGTTATTTAGGTTTATATTGGGGTGTGGTTACGTGTGTGAGTGACAGTTAGCTCTTTGCTAAAGCATCGGCTGGGCTAGGCCGCTACATCCAGAGGCCTCCGGCTACCTCCAGCGGTTGACAGGGGCTGCAGTGTCCGTGTTTGTTTGCCAATGTTCGGATAGGTTTTTGTGACAATATGGCTTACTGTAGTGTAGACTGTACTAACCGACCGTCTAAGGAGTCTGTGTTGCAGTTTTTTCGGTAAGTAAATTTCTCACTATTTTACCTGGATGTATGCACTAATTAGTACCGGCATATTTTGCTGCTGGCTTATGACTTAATTGCCGATTTATGGTCGCTGCTGATACAGATAGAGGACCGGAGCGGATAATGTTAGGAACGCTGCTGTGGTGTGTTCCGTGCTCTCAGAGTCCGTTTATTGCGGGAATACTAGGCTACAGTTTTATTTCGTCTCATTTTTTGTTTAAAAAGTCCGACATTGCATGGACAGAGCAGCTCCGTCAGTCAGCGGCTGCTGTAACTGTAAGTGGATAGTGGGTGGAGGCAGCGGTGAAAACCGGTAAATATTAAATATTAAACATATATTATTAGCATCATTATTTTTATTGTTATCATTACTAATGACAATAATACAGGAAGAACCGCTCCACTGATGATGCCATCTCATCAGTGGTCCACACAACCCTCACCCACCTGGAGAGCAGGAACTCATACGTCCGTCTGCTCTTCCTGGACTTCTCATCAGCCTTTAATACCATCATCCCACAGACCCTGGTACAGAAGCTCTCCCTCCTCGGTCTGAGTCCCACACTGGGGAACTGGGTCCTGGACTTTCTGACCAACAGAACGCAGACTGTCAGAATCCACAACACCATCTCCTCCTCCATCACACTGAGCACTGGCTCGCCACAGGGCTGTGTGCTGAGCCCCCTCCTGTTCACCCTGCTGACATATGACTGCTCGGCGAGACACCCCAGCTGTCATATAGTGAAGTTCGCGGACGACACAGCAGTAGTGGGACACATCACTGACAACGATGAGTCAGAGTACAGAGAGGAGGTGGAACATTTGGAGCAGTGGTGCAGAAACAACAACCTCTGCATCAATGTGAAAAAGACCAAGGAGATGGTGGTGGATTTCAGAAGAGACAGGCGCCCTCTCCCCCCCCTGCACATCGGAGGAGCAGCTGTGGAGGTGGTCTCCAGCTTCAGGTACCTGGGTGTACACATCACCGAGGACCTCACCTGGAACACCAACACATCTCATCTGGTCAGGAAGGCCCACCAGCGCCTCTACTTCCTCAGGAAGCTGCGGCGAGCTGGACTTGGAGGCTCAGTCCTGAGGAGCTTCTACCACTGTGCGGTGGAGAGTGTCCTCTGCACCTGCATCACTGTGTGGCATGGCAGCTGCACTGCTGCTGAGAGGAAGGCTCTGCAGAGGGTGGTAAAGGCTGCACAGAGGACTGTGGGGAACAGCCTGCCCACCACCTCAGACCTCTACACAGCACGATGCAGAGGGAGGGCCCTCCGCATCATGAAGGACTCCACCCACCCCTCACATAGTCTCTTCCAACCCCTCCCCTCAGGCAGGCGGCTGAGGAGCATCCGGAGCAGGACCACCAGGCTCAGGAACAGCTTCTTCCCTGAAGCTGTGAGACTGCTGAACTCTAGCCCTGCCCCGTAGACCCCCCCCCACACACACTGACAGCCTTGCACTACAACACTGTCCCACTGTCCCCCCTAAGTACAATACCTGGCCATTATAGGGCAACATGTTCTTATAGTGTAATACACGGACCCTTGCACTACCACTACTCCCTACTTGCACGAGTATTTATATTTTTTTTGCACATGCTAACTTCGGCCTCCTTACCTTATCTATTTTTATCTTATTTAATTGTTAGTTGTTAAATTTCACAATGTTTATATTCTCTGTTTATATTTCTCTAATGTCTATATTTATATTTCTCTAATGTTTATGGCTTAAAACTGGGACCTGAGTACCAATTTCGTACCATAACATGCAAATGTCCTGGTATGACAATAAAGTTCCTTGATCCTTGATCCTAATAATAATAACAATAATAACTGACTGTCGCGTGGTGGATGTAGCTGCCGCTTAGCTTGTTAGCCTAGCTGATTAGCTGATTAGCCTTAGTCTAGCTCTGTTGCTCCGAGCTAAGTGGCCGGGTTCTCGTACACTCCCACTAAAATCTAAGATGGCGCAGCTCAAATGCCCGTGGTTTGGTCACAAAACCGACTCCCCGAAACCAATGGGTGCAAGGAGCGGTAAGTTTCTACTTGAGTTTCTAAGTGTCTACTTGAGAAAGCGACACATACAAAACATGTACGCTAAACATGTACACTAATGAAAGTGTAATGCATTATTCCGCATACGGTGGGAAAAGGTAGCGTTCTCTTCTAGCCAGCTAACGTTACTAGCTAAGGAGATGAACGACTTAGCTACTTTTAGATGTCAGTTTTCCTGAAAAGCACCGGAAATACGGCAGTACTTTCTTCAAAATGAATGGGGTGCGCGGTATTACACTGTTATTCGTATTGGAAGTCTCCCAGGGAAATGAATGTAAGTTATATCATGCTAATTTTGTTTTTAATTTAAATTTTACGGCTTTATTTTGACAATTGTGACCGGAAGTGGTACTGTTTCATCGTTCGTCTTGACTCCCTGCTGACAATTTCTCCTTCCCTCTTCAATGTATTTTAAAATGCTAATCCTTGTTCGTAAATCTGACAATGTTGTTATGCACGGGCCTTCGTTTTAGTACTCTTAAAGTTATTATGGAAGATTCGGCTTTAGATGTTTCAGCGAGCAGCATATTGTTTCAGTAAAATGTCACCTTTTATAAATGTGAGTTCAAGCGTCGTACGCGGACTGTACTTGCTTAAGAACATTGTAGGATTCCCGATAGAACGGAAAACGCCACCAAATCAAGTGCTTTTGGTACACGTTTTTCATCTAAGGAAATAGATCGTTTAAATAATTTGAAAAAGTGGATCTTTTCATAGCGACTATTTTAGCTTACCACAACATGAAACCCAGAGGTGTAGTAAATAACATTAACATGGCTGCATTATATTCAGGTGAGCCAGTTCCCAGGCTCCCTTATTGTGAATGGTGGTTCACTCATGAACCATCATTATTAATGGTATTGACAACACTTTTCCTGCTATGGCAGGTTACAGTGTCAGTTGTATCACAAGGGAAAGACAAAAATGTAGCCATTGCTTATCACAATTATTATTATAACGTCAGGTTTGATTATACTGCATTTCTGCGACAGTACATAATAGATTTATTTGTTTCTCTTGTATGTAAGAGACTTTCCCAGCCTGTCACTATGATGTTCTTGTCCAACTCATGGCCAATATGAAAAATCATCTTTATTATGTTTGCCAAAGAAAAGCAAATCAACTTAAGATTCATTCTGTTTTTTTCCCCAGAACTCTCAGCTACATCACAAACCATTCATCAACAAGTGGATCTTGCTGAGTCAGTTGTCATGGAGCTGACTCAGGTGTGATGTGGCTCAAGTGTGGAAGCTCAGTTTAGAGTCTTATTCACAACAACTGAACAAACTCAATTCATTGGAGAAGACCATGCGATGTGATTGAACACTGCAGAAAAGGTAGTAAGTAGACCAAGAGGTTTTTTTGTCAAACTACTTTTTCCATGAATGAACTTTTATCTGAACCTTTATGTTGATTTACAGCTGTCAAACAATTTATATTTAAAATTTTAGAACATAAACCTTAAATTCTAATATATGTTTAGTGTTAACATGAACATAATTTCAACACATCTCTCTTTATGTTTAGTTGTGTGGGTTCCCACTGATTGATGGAGTGGACAACATCACTATGTCTCACAGACTGACCAAGGAAGAGCTGGATGAACAGTTTGAGCTGTTCTTAAAAGAGGTACAGTCTGTACTGGTTACTGTGTTTCTGATCATGGATTATCATGTGATCACATAAGAGTTGTGTGAATTGCATGAGTGATATTAATCATTTGTCTGTACACAATAATATGCTTCAATTGAATGAGTGACCATGAAAGCATGTGCATGCATCTGTTCAGTCCACATCAACTCCAACTGTCCTACGAGTTAAAAGTACTGTAAGCCTTAAAAAAAGAATTATTAGCAGAACTTTACTTAAGATCACTGTTTGTCTGATAGCTGAGTTTCCAAATCTAAGCAGCAGCTGAGCAAAGCTGTGGAGCTGAGAGGACAGCAGCTAGCTATACTGTCTTCACCATGTTGGCAAATATCAGAGATGCCACAATAATGGTCTTTTCAAAGGACAGATATATAAGTGCTTAACATCAGAGATGAAGACAAAGGATTTCATTGTGTAAAAAGCACAGTCTTATCCTGAGGGCATCTCTCTGACTTAAACCTGATTCCCTGTCAGTCTGTTTCAGATGACTCGGTGGATTTGGGCGGCTCTGAGAAGCAGCCCTGTGCTAAAAGTGATGAGAAATCAGCCCTGAAACCAGCAGTGTCATGGTGGCAAGATGATGAACACAGTGATGGAGGAACAGGGAGAGGTAATAATGAGGAGAGGACTCTCCGTGATATAAAATCGATCACACTGGACATGTTAGCCTTTGGCACTTTTCATAATGAGGTTGTGTAAAGTCAGTGGCTACAGATGTGTCAGTGATTAAACTCTGCAGTCCAGGGAGGAAACTAAGAGGGATTTTGTGCATATGTTGCAGGATTTTACAACTGCAATTAAAGGGGCAAAGTGTAAGAACCAACAGGCCAACTGTCAAATTAATACTCCAAATAAATGGGGGGCAGCATATTACCAGAAAGCGGGGGTGTCCAACCCTACTGAAAGAAACAAGTTGATGGATAGCATGAATAAATCTAACCTCAGTTTTAACATGTTGCCAAACCTGCATGGATTAGGGGATAATGATTTCCACACAGGTTTACCTTGCAGTGTGTGAAACAGGTAGGTTGTTTTCTGTGGTTATTGTTAGAGTGACAATGACAGTTTTACACACAGTCAAAGAGAAAGGGACGGACAACATGGACAGGACAAACTGGACACTACAGTTAATCACTAAAACCTCTTGAGATACAAAGCGGTTATTATCAGATGAGAGGGGCCGGGGCTGGCTGCTTAGCTCGCTAACTTCATCTATTAGTTCATCTGCTTCATCTATTGCTGCTACTATCTGCAGCAAAATACATAGATATCTTTAACATAACATCAAAACTGTCTTAACATTCTCTTTATAATTTTGGTTAATTATTGTCTTCAGTGAAAAATAAAGGCCAAAGGCTCACTAGGTAATATCTTGACAGAGAGACCAGCATTAGAATTCCTTTTTTTCTTGCTATAGATACAGTATGTACAGTTTGGATGCAGACATATTGTTATTCTTGTAGGATAACTAAATGTGTAATGTTTGCATCCCTATCTGAAATTAGTGTACTTGCTCTATTTTCTGCCAAAGTTAGAACTCACATGAGAGATTTCTTTACTTGTTTTTTTTCATTGTCTCTTTTGACTGGTTTGATGTGGACGGGATGTTGGAAGAATGTGATGATGACCATGTCCTTCTGTCCCCGAGACATTTAAATCACAATCTGATACTTCATCAGATCTGTTTAAATAGAGCGCACAGTCCCGACAGGAAGCTTAACTGAGTTTTTTAATAATTTAATAATTAATGATGTTTGTTTTACTGTGATTGTTGCTTATCCAGTCATGAATATTTAATATTATGGAGAATTAGTAAAAATGTGAAGCAGAGTTTTCAGGAGCTTTAATACAATACCATCTGTGTAGGTTAAAACATAGCGAAGTCTGAATGTACGCTTCAATATAAGATAGTTAACAACTTAGAGTTAATATGTAACTTAAAATGCATTCCTTCCACAAGCAGATGGACATCATTCTTTATTAATTGTTAATAAAACAGAAAGGGAGACGATGATAGAGCTGCAGGACATTTCTGGGACTGCACTTTCTACTACAGACTACATCCCTCTACATTTCTAATAACACTGATGTGTGTTTGGTATGGTGCTGTGCAGTTACCATTATTTGGATTTGGTGAACATACAAGTGTGATTTTATGCCGTAAGATGTGACTTGCTGCTGGCACCTTTTGGTTGTTTGTAACAAAAACATGTTGATAATTGTTAAGATGTTGACTTTTTTCTAGCCTTTTGTTTCAACCTCAGAATGGGAACGATTAGTTGTTTTAGTTTGCTTCTTCTCTTCTTCTACTTATATTTGGGTTACTTAAATGATGAGTAAACGGTCTATGTATCTGACACATTGAAATAGCACAGCTGTACTTTACCTCACACATCTTCTTTTTTATGAGCCTCTTAACTCAAATACTGAAGGTTCAGAAATGTAAAGTTTAGATTTAACTTTAGGGCTGTCACTAAGTTACACACAGAGTTAACATTAATCAGTGACAGCTGATGTGACGTACACTTGGTGATGTCATTTTAACCAGCTAAAGCTGAATGTTTTCTACACTGCTTTGCTAATGATAATAATGATAATGATAATGATAATAAAGTGGCTAATGCAGCGCGAAGCTGGATGTCATGAAGGAGGAGCTGCAAGGATCCTGAGTCAGTTGCTCAGGAAAACTCTCGTACAGTTATCTTCAGTTCAGTCAAAAACATCCACAGAAGTACCACAGAATTGGTAGTACAGCTCTTCCTGTGCCTTATTACGACTGCTACAACTGTGTGGTGCTCAGTTTTGTTGAATACTGACTATTGAAGCACGCTGGGTGGCAGCATGGAGCCATTAGCTTTAGAATTAAAACAAGTGTCTTATTTTGTAGCCATCTCAACAGAAACGTGGACCCGACCTGTGTTGCATGATTTCTTGCATTGCACTGCTGCCACATGATTGGCTGATAGTTGTGTATTTGTAGTTGTTGATCATGTTGTATAACTACATGTCCTCATGTCCTCTAACAAAAACCTTTCTCTAGGACTGCTGGGTTCGGGGAAGTCCTTCAGAAAGTCTTTGAGGAAGTCTCACCCTATTCGCTAGGAGGATGAGGATCCAGGAGACGCTGGTTTGAAGGAAAAAGGGCTAGAAGCAGTTGTTCTCAGCAGCGTCAACACAGAGACGGAGGGTGAGACCACAGTGCATAGAAATATGATGCTGGATTGAGCAGCTTGCCTGCATGCTTCATATGAACTAGTGTGTGAGAGAAGAACTATTGTGTGTAAGAGCCTTACAACACGATTCCAAATAGCAAGTCATGGACGTACACAGCGGCCTTATGGGTCTCAGTCTCTCTGCTTGGTGTTCATATCCTGTTTGCACAGCAGACATTGCACCTTCCATTCCTCATTTATCCTCATGCAGATTGTCAGTTTTTCAGTTCAGAACTATCACAGTTGTGTTTCCACTTGTGCTCTTGTGATATGTGTGTGTGTGCAGAATCAGTGATGGTACCAGCAGTGAACATGACCAGCATGGGCTTGGAAACTCTGGATGAAGAAGAAGAGAAAGCAAGTTTTTTTGCACGACTAGAAGCAGGAGCCTCATCAACTATAGATTACTCCAAACTGAACAGAGAGCTGAACAGAGAGTTCCACCATTGGTACTAACCTCAGGTATGGAAATGGCCTTGTTCTGTTATTACACCCACTAAGAGATAAATCTAGAGGAGTCAGGGTGACAATAACACAATGGAAGAAGTCAGCTGTTTTCCTATCATGCTTCATACTTGAGGCTTGATTATTCATTTTGAAGGTGACATTTGTTTCTGTATTCCTCTGTTCATTCCACCAGTGTTTTCTTGTTGCATCTTCATGTTGCCTGCTTTCACAATGTACAGTACACGGTTTCCTCTTTGAAGCTGATTAGCAGAATGAATGGCTTTATGCACCCATCAGGCCTGCTGTGCAATGTGCTTGTGGTATGAACAGGTTTGGTTATTGACCGATTATTATTAATTGTCAAGGATAATTATTGATATTCATAAAATTATTCATGGAGATTAATACTTATGGGGCACCACCCTGGTATCATGGAACCATAGGCAAACTATTAATGCAGTTTCAGGTCGGGTTCACCTATAAGTGTCAAAATCTAGGAGTTATTGAACAGTATCTAGAGCGGTAGAAGAGAAGATGGCTAACGACTTCATGTGAGTGAGAACATCGAGAGTGTGAGAGACAAATGTGGAGTAAACCCACTGTCTGAATCAAAGTGCTGCAGGTTCAGTGTTGGTTGTCAGTGACTGTTACAGCTTATAAGGAGCCGGTTAATGTGACATGTGTTTTCATCTAAATCTAGTGCTGCAGAATTGATGCCTTTGCTGATTCATTTAGCTTAAGACAAAAACTAAAATCATGAGTTGAATAGAACTGTCCACAGTTACCTAAAGTTTTTCTTTGCTTTGGGTAAATAACTTAATCTTTGAACAAGTTAAGCATATTTTATGAATGTCCTCTGTGAATTTACAATAGCTACACAAATGGAGCAATTAGTATGGTTAATGAGGTGCATGAATATATTCATAAATCCTTTATAACCCTGTACCTTCTGTAGTTTTAATCCTGTTTGAATGATGCCTTGAATTAACTTTTTACAAGTTCATCAGCCCTTGGACAATGTGCTAAAAGTTTACATTGAAACTTCACTGGAATAGCATAGTTACAGACCCTGTGCTTGCTTATGGAGTATCTAATGTGGTGGCTGGTACTTTGCCCTGTCACTGTAATGTGATGAGGATGGATATCTTCCCCCAGGAAAGCTGAGGAAGCACCAGAGCAGAGTGATAGTGGTCAACAGAAGGCTGGAGGGACAGAGACCGTTAGAACCTCCCCAGGTAAGAGCAGGGAACCACTGGGAAACCTTTTTTTTCACTCCTCGTCTCTCTGTGTGACTTAATCAGGTCGTTTCTCTCTCAGCTTTGACAGGCTCTCCACACTACAGTGACCATTTTGAGGATGAGGAGAAACAGCCAGAGGACGAGGTTTGTTGAATGTATAATGGTAAAAGTCAGACAGCGGTCTGACAATAATAATAATAATAACAATAATGTTTTTTTAACTTTTTAATATATTTTATTAATATGAAATAATGATTGTTTCACAGTTAAATAATAGGCTAGAAATAAATTTCCCCCCACAACTCCACCAAACCCTGCAGCTCCATCTAAAACCTCTCTATCTGAAACAGTCATGTTTAAAACACAGCAGCAACATTATGATCTCTGTTGTATGTCACGGTTACATGGGGTCGAGCTAGTCGGGTCGGACTCGGGGACTGTCGTGTGGTGGATGTAGCTGCGTATAGCTGCCGCTTAGCTTGTTAGCCTAGCTGATTAGCCTTAGGCTAGCTCTGTTACTCCGAGCTAAGTGGCCGGGTTCTCTGACCCCGGCTGACCCGTAGAGTAACCGCCTCTTCGCCAAATATGGAAAGTACACTCCCACTCAAATCCAAGATGGCGCAGCTCAAATGCCCATGGTTTGGTCACAAAACCGACTCCCCGAAACCAATGGGTCACGGGTGCTACGTCCATGTCTTATACAGTCTATGGTACTAAGCAGAGGTCAGCTCTGAAAACAAATAATCACAGTGTTTTAGTTCAAGTTTTATTTTGAAACATTACAAACTGACATACTAGATTTCTACATGGTTTGCATCTGTTTTTCAGAAGTCTAAGATGTCTCCAATTATTTCCAAAGGTAAGAGAAAAACAACACTACACTTGTTAATTCACCATGGTAATAATAGTAATAGTGACCTATAAACTCATTCAAATGTCAGATTACTATTGATTCAAATTAACTGTATAAATAAACATTATTTTTATTAGAACTTCACAGCTAAACTTCTTTGAAGAAGTTAATGTGGACCTATAGCTAGCCATATAATGGAGTATGACTTAAAAGTGGTCACTCAAACTTAATGTTTGTCTCAGTTTCTCTGTATGATTCTTTGGATGACACCAATGGAGAGGACAGAAGGAAGGACAGAGCAGGATCACTGGACAGAGGTAACAAAAAGAAATTGTGTCAAGAGAATAATGTTATTCAGTATAAGAATAGGTAGAATAAAATAGGCAGCAGGCAATATAATGAAGTCTTGCAGTCCATTCATTCTATCTATTAGCTATACCCACTTATACTTGAGTTTTGCGGTGGAGCTTGAGCCTTAGACGAAGGTCAGTCACAGGGCTGACACGGTAGAGGTGGACAACCACTGCACTTGAGTACTCTTGAAGTAGAATAGATTGCTATGTTACATGAAATTTGCATTCCATTTATAACAGTGAATATATCAAATGCACAGAAATCAATCTTTATTAGCAAATCTGCTGGAGCCATGTTATTAGCCCTATTACTAAGGGAGCCATGCAGAGCAGCGTGGCTCCCTTTACACCACTGGGACTGGGAACCCTGCGGTAATTGCTCAGATTTTTATAGCTGTATGACAATGTAACAGGTAAAAGGGGTTTCTCGTAGTGAGAA
Source organism: Toxotes jaculatrix (assembly GCF_017976425.1). Classification (NCBI taxonomy): domain Eukaryota; kingdom Metazoa; phylum Chordata; class Actinopteri; family Toxotidae; genus Toxotes; species Toxotes jaculatrix. Next base: position 28,551,265 of record NC_054397.1, on the reverse strand, counting down.
TCACCACCTGAATCTGCAGCTCCCTCCTGCTTTATGGAGCTTTATGGTGAGTGTCAGTTCATTGTTTAACTGCCTGATTGTAAACCCCTCCCCCTGCAGGTCCAGCCGAGTCCAAGCCGACACCAGCGTCAACCCGAGGCAGCGTTCGGAGTTACGGATAGAGCGGTTGAACCACGAGCTTGCTGCCAAAACGCGAACCATTCAGGAGCTGAGCCGCACCGTGGAGAGGCTGCAGAAGGAGAGGAGGAGCATGCTGTCCATCCCCAACCCACGAGCAGAAACCCATTCTACAGAGACCAAACGGCAGCCAGGCCCAACAAAGACGCCCTGCTCTGCTACTGCAAGAGAGACATGTGGAGAGGAGGAAACTTTCCCAGCTGCTCAGTATGAGAAGACCTACCAGCCCACTGTCTTTGCAGGTGTGGACATTTTGTTATGGTCAGCTTTTACATGCTTCGATGGATACTGTGCCCTGACATTAAAAAGGAAAGGCAGAATGACTAAACAGCTGAATGAGATACATTTGGATATTCCATTTTAATGTTGTGTCCCTTTGACAGGGAGTCACATCTCTGAGGTTCTGCAGGAGAGCGAGGCTCTGAGGCAGCGTCTGGAGCTGCTGCAGCTGCAGAGTGAGCAGGAGAAGGAGGCGTTAAAGGCTGAGGCTGCGCAAGCCAAGGAGGAGCTCTGCAGATATGAGCTTCTGTGCAAACACATAGATGTTTTTCCTGCAGGGCATCAGTGTGAGTGGACATCAGGATATAATGTGGTCTTTTAGGCTGAAGGAGCAATCTGCAGAGCAGCTGTCCTCTTTGAAGGCCGAGCACCTCAGGGAGTTAGACCAGCTGCGTATCACCCACGCCCTGGAGCACTCGTCCTCAAAGGTTGCTGAACAGGCCAATCAGCTCAACACTCAGGAGGTACAGCAGAGGATCACTAACCAACCAGGCTCATTTCCACATCATGAAATCCTGAACATGTTTCTGTTGCTTTAAACTTTACATGTACCTGCAGATAATGATGAGACATTTGCAAGAGCAACTAAAAGAGCTGCAGGGAACTAAAGAGGCACTGGCAATATCCAGGACCCGAGAGAACGCTTTGCAGAAGCAGGTGAGCAGGAGGTGGAGAGTTGGGGATGGTTCACACAAAAAAAACATGTTCTAGCAAAATAAAATCTATAGACTCCAAGCACCAGATACACATCAGAATGCGCTTATGAAATGACAACACTATGTGCAACATATTTAAATGAAAGTAAAGTAAGAAAAAGAAAAGGAGGGAATGGGGGAGTTTGAGTGTATTAGCAGCATATTTTAGCAGCTGTAGCACCAGCTGGGAATATTCTTTTCTACAGAGGTCTAAAGTAGAAAGATCGTTCAGAATCAATATTTCCAAACATTTGGTATTTTGGTTTATAGTCTGTAACTCAAAGCTGCAATGTGTTTCCACACCTCTTCACACTTGGACCCAGTGCATTTGCAGATATGGGTGTTCCTGAGGTTTTCAATTCAGTTCAATTCAATTTTATTTATATAGCTCCTTCCACAATCAAAATTGTCTCAAAGCGCTTTACAGAGACCCAGAGTCTGACCTCAGAGCAAGCACTTAAGGCGACAGTGGTAAGAAAAAACTCCCTTTTAACAGGAAGAAACCTTGAGCAGAACCTGGCTCAGATGGGGGATCCTCCTGCTGATGGCTGGGCTGGGTGAAGGGAGGAAGATAGGACAGCTAGGAATGGAGGAGAGGAGGAGAAATGGCAATGGACAATTTTAGAGGGTCAGTATTTAGATTACAGTTAGTGAACAGTTAGTGGATAATGTGTGCTCTGTCTCTATTTCAAAATAAGTGTGTATCTGTTGCACTGACTGCAAAATAATTTCTTGTTATTTGTTGATCACATCATTGTTTTGAAATGTTCATTTAGTTTGCTTCAATAAAAAATTGCATTAAACCCTTGCTTTATGCAAAACATGTCAAACTGACAGGGGTGCCAATACTTTTGTCTCCAACTGTATATGTCAAAATCTAAGTCAGTGTTAATAAGGTCGCTGATTAACACTTGCAACTCAGTGTCCTGATGGTTTTAAAAAAAATCCAAAGGTAGTAAAAAAGCTATTAAAAGGTATTAAATGTAACTTAAGGATTGCTCTGTATACCCTGTCATCAGTCTGCCCACATGTTGCACTGACAAAGAACCATAGATAGGCAAGGTGATAACTAACATGTACTTGTGCTTGCTCTTCTTCTTCTTAGGACTATGATGACCCACACATGTCCCACACCTCAATGGGGATCCTGACACTGATTCCTCAGCACAGTGTGGACTCTCCTGACTCACTGCACCTACAGGCTTCAGGTACTGCAATCATTTTGGAGGGAACAGTGCTGATGGATGGCCTTAAAAATCTTACACATGCCATGTGCCTTCTCTTTCCACTTATTTACGCCCTCAACTTGGAATACCCTCAACAACACAACACCACCTTTGACTTCATTCAAAGAGTGCTTCTGTCACTTGGACACAAGACCCTAAAAGCAAAAATACATTTACTCAAAAATCTTCTCTTGCACTGACTCATTGTCTTCACAATGTCAGTAGAATGTCTCATGTTAGGTTTGCTCAGTACTGGGACAGTGTCCCCTTGGTCAGCCCTTTTTTTGCTGGAGCCAGCCTCATTGCTCTTTCTTCTCAAACAGGCTGCTAAATACTTTGCTGTTCACAAGGAGAAATGTCAACAGCTTTTCTTTCAGCCCTTCTTCTTCCCTCTCTCTTCATGCTCACACCATTGTGGCCATATAGCAGCATCAGGCTCTATAGCCAGTTACCTCCAAATTTACTACATTGGAACTCAGTCTCCAGTACAGTTAAACTCATCCTCTAACAATTCACTCACAATGTTCTCAGCAGGTTTTAGCTGTTGCTGTCTCAAATGTCTGCATTACACTTTTTTTGTGTCCCCTTCAAAATGCCTCCTTTTCTTTCAGCAAAACAAAAGCACAACCAGCTTTGACAAAGTGTCTTTTGAAATAATCCACCAATTTTGTTTTGCCTGTGACCACAATACCATCAGATTTAATAACAGTGGGCAAATGGGAAGACATATTTTTCTTTTCTATTGATTTGACAGTACATTTGTTTCTTATTGCCCTGTATGTCTGCCAGTCTGATGTTTCATTAGAAGAATTTGCTTTATGCCATAGGTGCTGTTTATGGCCAATAAGCTCAGACAGATCAGAACTGAACCAGGGACTGAGACGCTTTTTTATACTCATTCTTTTGAGAGGAGCATGTTTGTTCAAGATGGCACCCAACAACGTTTTAAAGTATGTCCAGGCGTCTTCCACGTCAGGGAGAAGACCAGTTCTGTGCCAGTCAACTTTTGTCAGGTCATATAAAAAAGTCTGTTCATTAAAGTTTTTCTGTTGGATTTCTTAAACCAAGACTCAGAGATGACTAAAATGTCAGGATTTGCAGTCAGTGCAGCAACTTTTGGGAGGAGGCTGCGTATGTGTGCGACCCATGCTAATGTGCTAACCTGTCAATGGGATTCTCCATGTTATGAAGTCAGCTGCATTCTTGTGAGGGCAGAATAGTATGTTTAAATGCATTAAACCAAGGATTTTACCATTACACAATCAGTCAAAAGCTAATAAATGTACATCAGAACATTTAGCTTTGTTGGCAGAGGAATCAGTGAGTGAGCAAAGATCTGGACCAGGGAAACTGGAGGAATTGCTGAGAGTCAAACATGTCACTGATGTTCAGGCTGTAGAAAAAGGCTGAATGTGAATGGAGCTGCAGAGTAAGGAGCTCATTCTGAGTGGCCCTCGTGCTACAAGTCACCATTTCACATTGCATTGAATATTATTTAACTCACTGTTTATTGCACATTTTGAAAAGTGCAGCTTTGTATTGATACGTACAGTTGAATTTTCTAATTCCTTCTAAACACAGGTTTAGGAGTAAGATGTTTGATGACATGCTAACAGATGTTTGTGTGTCTCTGAAGGTACCCTGACTGGAAACCAAGTCTGCCAAGGTCAGCTGGACTCTTCTTCTTCTGTTTCCAATAATGTGTTTTTAGCTGTGAGCATGAGCTGGGGAGGAATCACTCCTGTCAGTAGGCTGCTCCAAAACATTTCAAATGAGGCCACACAAGAAAAATACACATCCATTCAAATGCTGCTGTTTAAGCTGCCACTTGACACAACTTTACTCTGTCATTTCACTGCTTATGTCTGTCACTCAATGTGTTATCCAGTCAGAGCAGACCATATGGCAGCCGAGCTCTGTGGGATCCCAAGGATCGCTCTCCATCCCATTCCGTGTCTCGGAGCCTCTCAGGTTCTCCCACCCCAAGTCCTCCTCACAACAAACACAGGGTGGGCCCCCATCCCCACAGGCCACACGGGAAGCTCTACTCCCCTCACCATCTCCCTCGCTTCCACCACTGCACAGGTAGACCACAGGCTAGAGAGCAGGGACAGCGTCTACAAAGTGGGACAGTGTACAACTCTGTTAACAGACTCATGTATGTTCAGAGTCTGACTCTGGAAAGCTCTTTTAAACTCATCTGCTAACGGTGAAGAGAGTTTGTCTGTGCTCAGCTAAAATCACACTTTACCTGTTGTTTACCTGAGATTTCTCACATCACTTCTAGTTTTGGAGCCTTACACAAGAGTGATGTGGAGCTTTCTTTGCTTTCCCTCCTCCCTTTGCTTCGTGCTGTGTCTACAGGGGGTTCCTCTGGCATCGGTGGGAAGCGTCCACACCATGACTCCACTAACACCAACCGACATTCACCCTCCTCTAAGGCGGCTCACAGCTCCAAACGTGGACAGTCCAACATCACAACTGTTAAGAGCGGGATGAAGACTGGAACTAAGATGGCTGAGACAGCAAGTAACAAGGCGGCTGACACAGTGGCTGTTTTTCTCTTTAGTTGTGTAAAGCTTGTCACAGAATTCCACTGTTTTGGACCAAGCTCAGCCACAGCTAACTATGTCTACACACTTCTTTCAGCCTAAAACTAACCAAAGACCAATGCTGTTGCTTTGTAGTGTGCCAGGCCTCCTCCAGCCAAGAAGAAGAAGAAAACAGCCACTCCAGCCTCTCTGGGCTCGTCTGTTTCAGATGGTCTGCTTTATCTGACAGGCATTCCAAACCACGCCTCGGAGCAGGAAGTTACTGACTTGGTCGGGTCCTTTGGCAAGATCAACAACGTGATCCTCATGCCGTGCTCAGAAGAAGAGAGCGGGAAGAGCCAAGGACAGAAGGTACGTCTAAGAGTATCTACATGTTCATGTGTTTTACAAGAAATTTCACTTTGAGATTTGATGTTCCAGAGCAGTTTCAAACAGATGATAGGAAAAATAAAAGAAGAAAAACCAAGTGTTGTCAGTGTTGCAGTTTCCTCATGTCGTGAATATTACTGTGTACAGTGTGCCTTACATATTGGGGCCAATATCAAGTAATACTAGAAGACAACCCGTTTCAATGTGGCATCAATTTCAACATTCTGTGGGTATAAAAGGCTGGTATTGTCAATAAGTCATTCCAAGTTCATCATTCAAACAGCTATGAACACAGGAACAATCTGGCAACAGTCTGGGCAGGCATCACCAGTCAGTGCAAAACAGATTTGGTTATTGTAGATGGATCAGTCACTGCACGTTCTTACCTCAGAGACATCATAGAACCCATCATCACCAATTCCACCAGCACACCCCCAACTTTCTGTTCATGGATGATAATGCTCCACCACATCGCGCCAGAATTGTCACAGCTCCACTTCAGGAAGTCGGAGTGTCTCATATGGTATGGCCAGCAATGTCCCCTGACCTGAACCCCATAGAGCACGTCTGGGACCAGCTGAAGCAGAGACTGGGTGATCGTACCCCACCCACACGTCACCTGGCAGAACTGCATGTAGCACTTGTGGAAGAGTGGAACGCATTGCCTCAGAACAACATCATGAGGCTAGTGAGGAGCATGAGACGTCGCTGTCATTGCGGCGAATGGTGAAAACACCCGCTACTGACATTGTCCATTTTTGTTATTTGGGGCTGTCCTTGTTATTGTCTAAATTTTTGGGGTAATAAATATTAAACTAATGAAAAGGGTGTTTCTTCTCATTCATTATTAGTAATATCAAAGGGAACTTTTAATTATTTCATTAAAATAAGTAATAAACTTTTACTTATTTTTTCCAAATAGGAAAAGCACTCATGTAAATAACAATTTCCCTAACTTACTGTGAGTAGTGTATGTTGTTCACTCAACCTGCCCATTTCAAACCTGCACTCAGATATGATTATTTCTGACTTCACAGCAAACCTGCTTCAGGACAGGAGAAGGGTCCTGCCGGGGAAGACTCAGGTAGGACAACAAAAAACCGCCACTGCTCGTCTGCAGGCAGTCAGTGCTACTATATCCACATCTATCACTGTCAACAAATACTCAGTATATCTAGTTAAAATCACAGTCTGTTAACTATACCTGATCACATGGAATAAACTGTAGCTTAGTCACATGTAGTCTGGTTTGTGATGTCTTGCTTTTGCTGGCTTGTAGTTGTGATGTGTATGAAAACATACTGAGTGTAGCATCTTCCCCCCCCTACTCCCCACTGCAGGAGCTGAGGCTGAACACAAGACGTCTGATGAGGTACAGTTTCCGTCACTTCATCACATTTTCTTGTGTTTCAGCCTGATACTAAAATCCTTTCAGGTCATTTTCCCCCTCATCAGTCTGAAAACAGAATTTTATGTTTGGAAATGTACAAAAAGGAAAACCTAAGTTCAGCTAAATGTCTGTTAAATTCACTTGTTCTGTAATGTCTCCTACAGAAAGGCATGGTGTTGATCACAGGACTTCCTGAGAGCAGCTGCTCAGAGAGTGACATCATCAAGCTGATCCAGCCCTTTGACACGCCCTCTGACCTCATCCTGGCAAAACAAATGGGAAAGGTTGGTGTGATCACACCAGGAGGAGAGGAGAAAACACCTGGACACCAGTAATACATGTAGCCATGCAAGCTGCTTCTGTCATAGCTTAAACTACTATCACAGGCTCAGTGGGACTGCTTTGTGGACAGTCCACACACTCAATCTGTCCATAGATACTAGTTTCTGGATTGTTGACCTGTTACAAAGTTCATCTTCCTACAGCACCGTGTTAAAATCATCCTTATTGTATGTTAGGTGCTTGTGTCAGTGGCAGACACAGAGATTGCTCAAGAGATAGTGAAATGTACATTTACACTAAGCTCTTACACTAGTTTTTCTTAGAAAAAGTACATTAAAGTAAGAAAACAGTATTTTTCATGGGTATAGTAATATTGCAGAAACCCTCATTTACTGATGGTAATGAATATGTCTTCTGTATATCTTCTGCTTTAGTCTTCTGTGAACCTTGATCCACTAATTATCTGCTGGCTAATCAGTGACTGTATGTCCTTTGTGTCCTTCAGGAGAGTACTGTTCCAGTGGGCTGGAGCAGGCTCTTGGTGATCAGTAATGTCCCCAACATGTCCTCTGGCTCCTCTGAGGTCCAAAAACTGGTGCCAGGCTTTGGTACCGTCATCAAGACCCTCGTGCTCAACAACATGGTGAGGGCTGTTTGTCTGTGCAGCTGCAGACATGCTAATCCGTGAGATCCTCAGCCACCCCTGTCCTGAATGTCCGTGTCCTCACACACAGCTCTGTCCTGGGCTGAAAATCCAAATCACATTTTGCTCTTTATCTGTAAAGACATGTAACATGCTGTTGATGTGATGTTGTGCCTCTTCCTGCTTAGGTCATTTGTGAGATGGCGACTGCAGCCATGGCATTCTCTGTTTACAGACGCTTCCAGACGTTTCCGTGCATCATCCAGAACAACCCCCTGTTCTTCTCCCGCAAGCCGGACCCCAAGGCCAACACACAGACAAAAGTCATCACTACGTACCTTGAGTCGTCTGAGGTCGGTAATTGCTTGCTCATTATTCAGTTAGACATATTTCTTATCTACTACTGACATGATGTCCTGCAGCGTCAGCTCCATGTGCACGTGTTTGATGTCACACTGCTCAATAGCTCCTTGTGTCTGGTCATAGGATGCACCTGCTAACGGCACAAGCAGCCAAACAGCAGCAGCTGCAGAGGAAGAGGAGGCTGTCCATATAGAGAAGTCTCAACCTCCTTTGGAGGAGGTGGAAAAAGACGCTTCTGGGACAGACCAGAAGATGAAGAGCACAGAGAAGACGGCTGGTGAAGACCAAGCTTTGGGAGAAAACGCCAGCAAAGACAGCATCAGAAGCAATGAGCCTAGCGCTGCTGTTTCCCACTCTTCAGCTGCACAAGACGCCAAAGCAGAAGCAGTCATGGATATAGACATGAGGGAAACATCTGCTGATAAAACTGTCACAGAGACAGTAGGAGACAATAAAGGAGTCAATCCATCTGAAGCAGGAAAGGACAAGGCTGCAGGTGCCCAAGAGACAAAGGCATCTGTCTGTAATGGCAGAGCAGCTTCAGGTACATTTTAGCTTTTCTCTACATGTTTGATGGGGGGTGTCCGAGACTTTAAATGTCCACAGTCTTATGACGTCAGTCCTTTTCTGGGTTACTGCTTCTAGGACACACCCATGGAGGTTGCCATAGAAACAGCAGTATCGGATGCCACAGCGACTCTGCTCAAGTCTTATCAACAAGTTTCAGAGTCTGAACCTGTGAGAGCACCAACAGCTGACTCCTCAGACAGGTCGTCAGGTTTAACACCCGGTCCGGTCCTCACCGCTGCAGCATCCACCTTACCAGCTCCACAGGCTGAGTCCTCTCTCAGCCAAACACCTGAGACTGGTACAGCCTCACACTGATTTCACTTCTACCATCAACACAAGGAAACACAGTCTTTCCTAGATATTTTTCTTTATTTGTTTTTGGTTTCAAATTGTAAATTTGGCCTGAAATCTGTCTTTATGTTTAGAAATCACACCACTGCCCACCCTGGACTCCACCCCAGAGGTCCAACACCTGTCCGTGCCTGCCCCTGCAGCATCAGGTAACCCACCTGAAGCTGCCCCTGCAGACTCCTCCTCAAACAGCCCAGCCATAGGAGCAGTGACCGCAGAGAGTGAGGACCATAAGAAAGAGGAGAGTCCTCTCAGTCACAGCCAGGCCAAGGAGGAGGAGACCATGCTGGTGTTGGACAAAACAGAAAGACAGGAGAAGATGTAGGACCAGGAGGACAAAGACACGGGAGCTCCTGCTGCAGAGACAGGTACGCTTTGATTTTCTTTGAAGTAGAACTGTGAGTGGCAGCAGTTCCTCAGTGGGTAGAGAATCAGGCTTGATGATGGATGATGGGACGTTGTCCTCGGGGCAGGTACTTGCCATAAGTCATTGCAGGTGTTTAATAACAGCACCAAGATGAAGACACATGAAGTCCATTTGGAAAATGCTTAATTATTAGCTTATCTGCTTTGTTGAGCAAAGCCAGGACCAGGTCTTTTTATCCCTGTGTATGTCCTAGATTGGACTTTAAAGCAGTTCCTGTCTCTTCTAGGAAAGCAACAGACGTCCAAAGACCAAACAAACGGAGAAGAGGAGAGTATGAAGAAGACATTACAGATGAAAACACCCATGAGCACGGACTACTCCCTCCCCCCTTTTGACCCCAGCAATCCAGTTGGTATGACACTATTTATTCACCGTGACTGTTCATCACTGTTTTCTTTACATGTGTATTTCCACAGTCACTCTCGTGTGTGGGTGTGTGTCCTCAGGTATGGAGTTCTTAGTCCCAAAGACCGCTTTCTTCTGTACAGTATGTAATCAATTCTTCAGTGGAACCAAAGAAGCTGAGATCAACCACTGCAGAACCATCAAACACTACGAGAACCTAAAGGTAGGCAGCTCATGGTTATTTGTTGCACTTTCTCCCTCTTTTATTCTGCTCCATTTTCACACTTACTGTGATACAGGTGATAAAACGTCCACATGTGTTCACAAAGAGTGTTTTTCCTTTTTTCCTCCTCTTGTAGAAATACCTGCAGACTGAGAAGACGGTGAATGTGACGGACAAACCAGACCCCAGCTGAATGTGGCTGTGAAGCTTTTGACTCACTTTTGCCATTCCCCTCCTTTTGTATCGTCTCTTTATTTCTCTCTCAAGGTCCAGATTCTCACACTGGTATAGATTAGTCTCATGTCTCCATTTAAATATGACGTCAACAAAATGTATTTACTAAATTGTGGTTTGTCGCTCATTCACAATCTCAGTGTCTGATAATATTTGATAGAAGTCTGTTATCAATGATTTATAGCATCATAAAACCACACACTGTCATCACAATAACCTTAAAGCAAAGATGAAAATCTCACTGCATCAACTTGTATCTTTACACCTGCACTGATTTTCATTGGCATGTACAGTAAATTGCTAATACACTATTTTAGACTGTCTGCTACTCACACTATTTGCTATTCTATATGTTGCCTGTCATTTACATAGTGCTTATATACAAAGGGCTTTATATTTGGCTCTTGTTTACCCATTCAAATACACACACACACACACTGATGACAGTGCTTGCCGCTTCTGCATGTGGACAGGAGGAGCTGAGGATCAAACTGCCAGCCCAGTTCCAGCAGCTCCTCCTGCAGTGAGAGCCACTGGCCACACGCCTGAGACAACCTTGGCATGACTACAGCCAGTGACGTCCACGCCTCAGTGACTGTGGGGTAAACACTCAAACCAGGGATCCTTTGTGTGGCACTTGTCAAGTCCCAGCTTATTAGCAGGACATTTATTTCAGCACAAGATGGCAGTACACTCTGTTCTAAGCTCAGAGCATCAACCTGTTTCTGACACAGTCTTACAAACGCTTTCATACCTCACAAGGCTTCATATCATCACTTAGATTAGCTTTTCTGTGTGTCAGAGTCTTGTGTTACCGTGGAGTGTCATCAGGTTCAAGGTGACTAAACTATGGCCATAAACTATGAGTCAAAGATCTTTTCTTACAGATATAGATAGATAGATCTGATTAGATAGATAGATAGCCTTTCACACTGTTGAGGGGTAATCTTCTTAATTCTTCCAGATTCTTTGCTTAAAACAGACCTTTTGATAATCCAGCAAAGATTTTCAATGGGGCTCATGTCCAGGGATTGAGCTGGCCACTCTAACACCTGGATATTGTGCTCCTGCAGCCAAGTTCTACTTGACCTGGATGCGTGGCAAGGGGCATTGTCTTGCCCAAACATCCACTTTCCACCTCCACTGTGCATCTTCAAATGTATGTATGTATGTATGATTTTCTTATCTTTCTTATCTTAAAGAGCTTTATTTCCAACATGGTACACCTCAGTCATACTACAGTAACAGCTATCTGTAATGTATCCACACTTTGTCATTTGAGCCATCTGGATTCTTCCAATTGGGACTTTTGGAGCTGCATTTACCACTTTGCCTCATTCATGGCCTGTAACGTGCCTACTTGTAATTTGGATATTTCCTCAATGGCAAGTTGCTGATGTGGATTCAAGAAGATATTTTCTAGTTCCACCTAAAGAATTACAGTATGAAAATGAAGGGCAGAGATGATGGAGGATATCATTCTAACTCTTATTTTATTGCCATCAATTCAATTCAATTCATTCATTAATTATACAGCACCTTACAGAGAAAGAGAGAGAAAACTCTCTCTTTCTCTCAGAGAGAGAAGAACTCTCTGAGAGAAAGAGAGAGAAAAAAACTCTCTCTTTCTCACTGAGGGAAAAGAGAGAAAAAAACTTTCTCTTTCTCTCAGAGAGACAAGAACTCTGAGAGAAAGAGAGAGAAAAACCTCTCGGAGGGAAGAGAAAGAGAACAGCAGAGAAGTTGAGATAGAAGCAGAGAAAGAGAAGCAGAGAAAGAGAGAGTTCTCTCTCTCTTTCGGTGGAGAAAGAGGGTTAGCGTTACGCAGTGGCGGTTCTACATGGAATTACTCCAAATTAAAGTTATCAGAAATTAAATAAATATACTCTATATACATAAAAGTGGCAAAAATATACACAATCACACATAACAACAGCAGATAATAATGATATAAGATAAAAACAATATAATTGTATTATTTTAGAATTTAATAAAAAAAAATCAAAGAATAATATACAACATATATACAATATGTTACATATTATTATTATTATTATATATAACATAAAATATAGAATAAATATTGTGAATAGCACAAATCCTTCATCACACAAATGAAAACACACTACAGGAAATCTAATTCTAACACTATTGCACTAAGAGCAGCAAAGAAAAAACTCAAACTAAAACCTGAGCTTTCTGGCCTTCCTTGATGCAAAATCATCAATAATGTGATTATACGAAATCTGCTCCCTATTGAATGATTGATACTGATGACAGCAAGGCCACTGAGTAGTAGCTTGTGCCAAAAACCGCCACTGGCGTTACGGAAAACGCTGTTTCTCGCTGAGGAGGGCTAAAGAAGGCCATGCTCTCCTTCTCGCTCCCTCCCTCTCCATCGATAGAGACAGAAAGAGAGAGCAAAAACTCTGTGTTTCTCTCTCAGGGAGAGAGAGAGAGGAGGACAGAGTCTGGTGGCCCGGGTCACATCTGTATTCAGTTCTCCTGGATATTAACCTCACAGACGCTCAAAATGAACCGTTATCAGTAAGGATCCGCAGCATGAGCGGAACGAAAGCGACTGAATGTCCCCAGCAAAGACGTTGGTAGCCTGAGACACCGGCGACGCACCCCCACCAGAGCTGTCCCTACCTCCTCAGAAACGTTGAGTCAGTGAAGGAAGGCTCCTCATTTATATCATCTGGCTGCCGCCGTAGTGACGTCAGAGCCGTTGCCTGGGCATCAAAGGCAGGTGAGATGGTGACGTCATGAGCCACGCCTCCTCTGAGCTGCTGCTCACTGGATGCTTTTTGCTTTTGACTACATTCACAGTTAAACTCTACAAAGTGTTGCGAGTGAAAATCCCAGCAAGTGTAGGGGTGTTCTGATACATCAGTCAGATTGTTGGAAAATTCCAAAGCATTCCAAAGACAGTGGAAAGAATAAACATGATCAAGTGCAGCTCTACACTTTGTCATGTATGACTTCATTTAATACTGTAGGTTCATACATGATCATCCACAGCTGAAGCTCACATTCATGCACCTGTCCTGACAAGATGCTACATGTGATTGATTGTGATCCACCATGTCTCAGCTAAAATGTTTTTCCTTGAGTCTTATTCAAAATGTGACACTGAAAACTGAACCATCTGTGCCAACAGAATGAAGAGAAGTTCTGAAAAAACCATCAACAAACTCAGAGCAAGAGCTTCATAAATACCTTTATTGCACATTAAAAACTGTATTCACTTCAACAACTGTATCAACTGTCAATATCAGTTTTATTTTTCCCAACTAGTTATTGTAAATGAAGACATATTTAATGAGCCTTATTCATTTGTGGTCACAGTTATATTGAATTTCAAATAAACCTACTGTAACCCCCAACAGTAATGGCACTGAGTTCATTTTCTATGAACTACTCGTCAGGTTTTTCCAGATTTACCATAAAGCTCATAATGAATCTAACAGGATGCTTTGGTGAATTAATGTTTTCAGTGTCATTAAAACTGGTACAAGTACAAAAGTCACATGAGGAAAGCAGACATTCCAATATAGACAGTAACATTCAATCAACATTTCTATTATTTATGTAGCTGATTAAAGCTACAAACCAGATAAGGTATGAAAAACAGGAACAAACTCAGAGCAGCTTCATAAATACCTTTATAACACATTAAAAAGTGGATTCATTTCAAGAATTGTATTAACCATCAATATTACCAGAAAGGTATGAAAGAATGGAATGAACTGATGAATGGTCACAAGTGTTAAAAATACACACACATATAGACAGTAGCATATATAGTAGGATTTTATTTCAGCTTCATTTAACCAGGTAAGACCTTTGAGAACCAATTCTCATTTGCAGTGACAACCTGGCCACAGACACAATCCAGTAGATAAGACAAGGGATCACAGTACAAATTCAATACATATCAATCAAAATGACAGTGTAATATGTGCATATATAAACAGTGAGTTTCATGGTAAATGACTAAAAACAAGTACAAGGATCTTGGATCTTAACTGATGTGTGCTTACTTTGCTGACTCTGCTATGTTACACTTAGTTAATAAAACTTTTTTAGTGAAGAAAGTAATTAAAGTCATCAGCCTGAGAAAGTATGAGTGATGAAGAGCCGTCCTCACAACCTGACACCTATGCCCGACACTAGGTGGCAGCACTTGGCTGTGTGACATGCGCATTTCCCCGTGAAGACGTGCTCGGTAATGTCCGCAAGCTCGTTGAAAGTGGGAAGAAAGCTTCTGTCTCTGTCATGTTAAGGTAAGTTGCTGCAAACTGGAAGATTTTATCGGCTTTTTCATCCTTGTTATCCTAAAAGTTAGAATGAATGAGTAGTTTTACAAGGCCTATGTGAAGGGCTAACGTCGCTAGCGCTAGCTTACACACGTTGATGTAATGAGCACTTGTAAGCTAGCGCTAACGACGTTAGCCCTTCAAAGTCAAAGTCAACTTTATTGTCAAAACCATATGTACAGGTCAAACACAGGTTTTGAAATTGCAGTGCTCCCTAGGCCCACAGTGTTACACTAGATACATTAGAAAAATAGCTATACAAAAATAAAAACATATTCAAGATTCAAGAGTCTTTATTGTCATTATGCGAACATAAAGACATTTTGCAGAGACTCCCGGCTTTAAGGCACACATATAAATAAATAACACAAATCCTTAAAACAGAACACTTATGAAAATATAAACACAAAGTATAGTAAGTAAATTAAAGTAAGTAAATAATAAAGTGCAGCTTAGTGCAAGTGCAGTGTATGGAATGCTGTGAGTGTTTGATTGTGTTCTGTGTGGTTGTCAGCATCAGCAGGGGTGGGGGTGGTGTTGGGGGCGTGTTCCTGTATGGGGATGGGATTTGAGTGTTTTCACTGCGGTGGGGCTGTTGCTTTTACAGCTCTGGGGAAGAAGCTGTCCCTGAGTCTGTTGGTGATTGTTTTAATGTTCCTGTACCGCGTTCCTGATGGAAGTGGTACAAACAGTGCGTTGCCCGGGTGGGTGGGATCTGTTGCAATGCGTCTGGCCCTTTTCTGCACTCTAGCAACGTAAACTGAGTCCAGATCTGCTCGCCGACGGCCGACAATCTCCTGTGCTGTGTTAAGTCCTTCCTGTCCTGTGCTGTGCTGTGCTGTGCAGCTACCATACCACGCTGTCACACTGAGGCACAGGACGCTTTCCATTGTGGCTTTGTAAAAGTTTGCCAGCAGCTGAGAAGAGAGTCCAGTCCGCTTCAACTTCCTGAGAAAGAAGAGCCGTTGTTGGGCCTTTTTCACCAGGTGTGAAGTGTTCACAGACCACGAGAGGTCAGAGGAAATGTGGACGGCCAGGAACTTTATGCTGTCCACACTCTCCACAGCCTCCCCATGCAGACAGGAGCGTGTTCAGTCTTCCTGGACCTCCTATAGTCCACTATGACCCTAACCCTTCAGGGCCAGCATGTCCGGGGGAACAGTGTTCAAGGCTGAGCTGAAGTCCACAAATAGCATCCTAGCATAGGTGTTAGGATGCTGCAGGTGAGTCAGGGCCGTGTCAAGTGCTAACCAGACTGCATCCTCCGTAGAACTGGAGGCTGTCCAGGCCAGCAGGGATGGTGTCCTTGATGAACCGTGATGGTCCTGATGCCTTTCCACATGTTACGTGACGTGGGTTGTTATCATTCAAGTGCTCCTCAATGTGCTGCTTGTAGCTGTGTTTTGCCACCTGATGCCCTTTTTCACTTCTTTCCGGGCCCTGCTGTAAGCCAGCCTATCTCCTGACCTATAGGCTGCATCCTGGGCTTTTAGCAGGGTCGGCACTGTGCTGTCCACTGTGTGTTATAGAAACATAACACTATCAGATAGAGAAAGAGAACTTAGTAGAGAAAGAAAGGGCTTTTATATAATACAGATAGACTTGTATATAATGCAGATAAACGTGTATATTATACCAATAATACAAATATGTGTGTCACAGAATTTGTGTGTGATTTTAGCTCCAATATGTCATTTGAGCAGCAGCAGGGCACATAGCAGCAGCTGAGTTAAAGTGCAGGTGTGAGTTCAGATCAGTTCACACCGGTGGTGTGTGTGTGAGTCCATAGTTCCGGTGGGGGGGGTCAGAGGGGGTGGGTTTGTCAGGGTCCAGAGTTGGTGTGTGCGGGGGTCAGCAGGGGGAGGGACGGCAGGACGGGGAGAGAGTTCAGCATCCTGACAGCTTGGTGGACCAAGCTGTCTCAGTCTGCTGGTCCTGGCCCGGAGGCTGTTGGACGTGTGGGTGGGATCGCCTGCAATGCAGAGGGCTTTGCAGGTGAGGCGAGTGTCCTAGATGTCCTGGAGGGAGGAGAGAGAGACGCCCACTATCCTCTCAGCTGCTCTCACTACCTGATGTAGTTTTCCTTTGACAGGACACGGTGCAGGTGCCAAACCACACAGTGATGCAGCTGGTCAGGATGCTCTCCATGCTGCCTCTGTAGAAACTGCACATGATGGGGGCTGGGGCTCTGGCTCTCCTCAGTTTATGGAGGAAGTAGAGTCACTGTTGGGCTTTGCTGGTCAGTGATGCAGTGTTTTTTGACCAGGAGAGGTCTTCTGAGATGTGCACACCCAGGAACTTGCTGCTGCTCACTCTCTCCACAGCAGCACCGTTGATGGTTAGTGGAGTGTGCTGGCCGTGCGCTCTCCTCCCTATTATTCAATTCAGCACCACAGTATTGTGTCTCTTCCTCTTAGCCTCAATCATTGCTGCTTTATTTCCAGTACCAGTCAAAAGTTTGGACACAGCTTCTCCTTCACTGTTTGTTCTTTATGTGAGGAGGTGTGATGGTGTGGGGGGGCTTTGCTGCTCACACTCTTGCTCATTTATTCCAAATTCAAGGCACACTTAACCAGCATAGCTACCACAGCATTCTGCAGCCACGTGCCATCCCATCTGCTTTGTGCTTAGTTGGACCATCATTTGTTTTTCAACAGGACAATGACCCCAAACACACCTCCAGGCTGTGTGAGGGCTATTTCACCAAGAAGGAGAGTGATGGAGTGCTGCATCAGACCACCTGGCCTCCACAGTCACCTCACCTACAGGCTTCAGGTACTGCAATCATTTTGGAGGGAACAGTGCTGATGGATGGCCTTAAAATCTTACACATGCCATGTGCCTTCTCTTTCCACTTATTTACACCCTCAGCTTGGAATACCCTCAACAACACAACACCACCTTTGACTTCATTCAAAGAGTGCTTCTGTCACTTGGACACAAGACCCTAAAAGCAAAAATACATTTACTCAAAAATCTTCTCTTGCATTGACTCATTGTCTTCACAATGTCAGTAGAATGTCTCATGTTAGGTTTGCTCAGTACTGGGACAGTGTCCCCTTGGTCAGCCCTTTTTTTGCTGGAGCCAGCCTCATTGCTCTTTCTTCTCAAACAGGCTGCTAAATACTTTGCTGTTCACAAGGAGAAATGTCAACAGCTTTTCTTTCAGCCCTTCTTCTTCCCTCTCTCTTCATGCTCACACCATTGTGGCCATATAGCAGCATCAGGCTCTATAGCCAGTTACCTCCAAATTGACTACATTGGAACTCAGTCTCCAGTACAGTTAAACTCATCCTCTAACAATTCACTCACAATGTTCTCAGCAGGTTTTAGCTGTTGCTGTCTCAAATGTCTGCATTACACTTGCACATTACACAGTTAGACTTGTGCACATTCATATCTGCTGTTCATGTTAATGAACTGGACACAATTTCTTCTTCTTAGAGAACAAATAAACTGTTTTTGTGTCCCCTTCAAAATGTCTCTTTTTCTTTCAACAACTTAACACTTTTAGTTCAGCTGACTTCAAGATTTTCAGCCAATCACTTTCCATATATTTTCCTAGTAATGTCAATGCTTAACTCAATTTAACTGTAAAGTAAAGCTGATTTTACTTTAACCCTCCTGTTGTCTTCGGCTCAACAGGAGGGTTAACCCTCATGTTATTTTCGGGTCAATTTGACCCGAAGACAATACGAGGGTTAAGGAAAGTCAACTTATTACATTTTACAGTGAAGGGCTTTTGCCAATGAGGCTTTTGTAAATGAATAGAAAGCAATGTATCTGTCTGCAGGAGTGGAGTAAGGGACAGTTCACCAGTGAGTAGAGGTTGCACTGGTGAGTATTAAACGGAGCTCCAGTCACAAAGCGGATAGCAGAATGGTAAATAACATCCAGCTTGTGGAGGAGGGTTTTGGAGGCTGACCTGTAAACTATATCACCATAATCAAAAATGGGGAGGACTGTCACTTTAACCAAGAGCTGTTTTGCAGAGTGTGTAAGCGAGGACTTGTTACCATAAAGAATAGAATAGAGTTTTATTTGCCATTTGCACAGATACATTGCAGTACATGTGCATTGGAATTCTTGTGCATCCCTCCCCGAGTCAAGTTTGCTAAAAGGTTTAAATAATACAATAAAATAAGAAATAAAATAAAATAACCAAGAAATAAATAATACAAAAGAGGAGCAAGATAGTAGAATTAAGAAAATTAGCTGCCTAATATAGGCACACTGTCACTTCCAGTATGTGATGTTTCACATGGTGATACTGCAAATATTTTAGAAATATTTCACATGGTGAATGTAAGGACATATTGCACATAGTGGTAACAGATTATTTTTGACAGGGTTCTTTGCACATTGACAGGGTTATGCTATGTAGTAGCTTCTTGCCTCCTTAATGTCCTGTGCCACTGTTCTGACAGTGGCTGGGAAGAAGCTGTTGTGGAGGCGGGCTCTGTGGACACTGATGCTCACCGGCCTGCGATGCCTCAGGTTGTAGCCTGAGTCCACCCATTGAAACAAAGCACGAGCTGGATGGTGTTTGTCTTTCAGGACGCTCTGTGCTTTGTGTCTCGGTGTAGATGGAGTCCATGGGGGGAAGGCTGCATCCAGTGACCCTCTCTGCAGCTTTTATGACTCGTTGAAGCGACTTCCTCTCAGCCAGCGTGCTGTTGCCGTACCATACTGTGATGGCACTGGTGAGGATGCTTTCAACGAGTCCTCTGTAGGCTTGGATGAGCGGCTGGCGTCCAAGTCCCGCCTTCCTCAGCACTCTGATGAAGTGCAGTCTCTGCTGGGCTTTTCTCACTACCAATGTGGTGTTTGTGGCCCAGCTGAGATTCTCAGAGATGAGCAGGCCGAGGAACTTGTGGCTGTCAGTCCGCTCCACTGACATAGTCCCTTTGATGGTGAGTGGCTGCAGAGGGGGCGCCCGTCTCCTAAAGTCCAGAATGAGTTCTTTTGTTTTTTTCCAGGTTGAGCACAAGATCATTATCCTCACCGCTGACAGTGTGCACCAGGTCCCTGTATGCTGACTCATCTCCCCCTCTGATGAGGCCGAGGACGGTCGTGTCGTCAGCATATTTTATAACGGCTGTGTTGTTCTGTGTGGCTGTGCACTCATGTGTGTACAGTGTGAAGAGCTTAGGACTGAGGCAGCAGCCCTGTGGGGTTCCTGTGCTCACTGTAAGCTCAGCAGAGACCTTCCTCCCCATCCTCACAACCTGTGGTCTGTCTGTCTGTGAGAAAGTCCAGAATCCAGTTGCAGGTGGGTGTTGGTATTCCGAGGTCAGCCAGCTTTTCAGTGAGCTTCATCGGCCTGATGGTGTTGAAGGCTGAGCTGTAGTCCAGGAACAGGAGCCGGGCGTAGGTGTTGGGACCATCCAGGTGTTGACAGATGTAGTGCAGCGTGAGGGCCACTGCGTCATCTGCTGATCTGTTTGGGCAGTAGGCAAACTGGAAGGGGTCTACAGACACTGGAACGGCAGAGCTGACGTGCTTCAGGACCAGCTTCTCTAAACACTTAATGGCAACAGAAGTGAGAGCCACAGGTCTGAAGTGGTTCATTGTAGTTGTGTGTGCTTTTTTGGGGACTGGGACTATGATGGAGGATTTGAATATGCGGGGGACTGTTTGCTGTGAGAGAGAGGTGTTGAAGATGTCCGTGTATACCTCTGCCAGCTGTACTGCACATTCCTTCAGGACCCTTGGCGCCACACAGTCCGGCCCTACCGCCTTGCGGGGGTTCACCTGCCTCAGAGCCCTGAGAACCTGTGTGTGTGACACCTGGAGTGGAGTCTCCTCTGGGTTGGGGGGGGTGTCTTTGTTATACAGATCAAATCTGGCATAAAAACTGTTGAGGTTGTCTGGTTAGGGAGTGTTCTGCATCCTTCCTGTAGCTGGTAAAGAAAACCAATTCTAGTGTGCCACATTCCATAGTCTTGGTATTGTATCTGGTAGGGGCCTGCACAATCTGGGACAGGTTTAGTGCATCCAGCTGTAACTGCACAGAAGATGGAGGGTCAAGCACATCCCAATTCAAGTCCCCTAGCAGGAGAAATTCAGAGGAGGTGTGAGGGGCAATCAGCTCACTTGGAGCAGGCAGAGCACAGGCAGGGGCAGAGGGCGGCCTGTAACAACCAGCAACAGTGAGAGATTTTTACAACAATCATCTCCAACTGTTTGGCCACAGATTTAGAGGAAATCACAGCACACTGCAAGTTATCCCTGCAATAGACAGCGACCCCCACAACCTTGGAACTTCTGTCCTGACCAAAAATATTGTAGCCAGGGATGGAAACAGCAGAGTTGGGGCTGGATTTCTTAAACCAAGACTCAGAGATGACTAAAATGTCAGGATTTGCAGTCAGTGCAGCAACTTTTGGGAGGAGGCTGTGTATGTGTACGACCCATGCTAATGTGCTAACCTGTCAATGGGATTCTCCATGTTATGAAGTCAGCTGCATTCTTGTGAGGGTAGAATAGTATGTTTAAATGCATTAAACCAAGGATTTTACCATTACACAATCAGTCAAAAGCTAATAAATGTACATCAGAACATTTAGCTTTGTTGGCAGAGGAATCAGTGAGTGAGCAAAGATCTGGACCAGGGAAACTGGTGGAATTGCTGAGAGTCAAACATGTCACTGATGTTCAGGCTGTAGAAAAAGGCTGAATGTGAATGGAGCTGCAGAGTAAGGAGCTCATTCTGAGTGGCCCTCGTGCTACAAGTCACCATTTCACATTGCATTGAATATTATTTAACTCACTGTTTATTGCACATTTTGAAAAGTGCAGCTTTGTATTGATACGTACAGTTGAATTTTCTTATTCCTTCTAAACACAGGTTTAGGAGTAAGATGTTTGATGACATGCTAACAGATGTTTGTGTGTCTCTGAAGGTACCCTGACTGGAAACCAAGTCTGCCAAGGTCAGCTGGACTCTTCTTCTTCTGTTTCCAATAATGTGTTTTTAGCTGTGAGCATGAGCTGGGGAGGAATCACTCCTGTCAGTAGGCTGCTCCAAAACATTTCAAATGAGGCCACACAAGAAAAATGCACATCCATTCACTGTCCTAAGAACACGGCCATCGCTTGGAGGGCCGCCACTCCGGCTCACACAGTCCCTCTCACTCACACCCAACCTCCTCCTCCTCCAGAGAGCAGCGGCCTGAGAGGAAGGACAAGGAATCATCAGGTTAGTCAGTGTGTAGCTTTGTTCTTTACAGACTCATGTATGTTCAGAGTCTGACTCTGGAAAGCTCTTTTAAAGTCATCTGCTAACGGGGAAGAGAGTTTGTCTGTGCTCAGCTAAAATCACACTTTACCTGTTGTTTACCTGAGATTTCTCACATCACTTCTAGTTTTGGAGCCTTACACAAGAGTGATGTGGAGCTTTCTTTGCTTTCCCTCCTCCCTTTGCTTCGTGCTGTGTCTACAGGGGGGAATCGGTGGGAAGCGTCCACACCATGACTCCACTAACACCAGCCGACATCCACCCTCCTCTAAGGCGGCTCACAGCTCCAAACGTGGACAGTCCAACATCACAACTGTTAAGAGCGGGATGAAGACTGGAACTAAGATGGCTGAGACAGCAAGTAACAAGGCGGCTAACACAGTGGCTGTTTTTCTCTTTAGTTGTGTAAAGCTTGTCACAGAATTCCACTGTTTTGGACCAAGCTCAGCCACAGCTAACTATGTCTACACACTTCTTTCAGCCTAAAACTAACCAAAGACTAATGCTGTTGCTTTGTAGTGTGCCAGGCCTCCTCCAGCCAAGAAGAAGAAGAAAACAGCCACTCCAGCCTCTCTGGGCTCGTCTTTTGCAGATGGTCTGCTTTATCTGACAGGCATTCCAAACCACGCCTCGGAGCAGGAAGTCACTGACTTGGTCGGGTCCTTTGGCAAGATCAACAACGTGATCCTCATGCCGTGCTCAGAAGAAGAGAGCGAGAAGAGCCAAGGACAGAAGGTACGTCTAAGAGTATCTACATGTTCATGTGTTTTACAAGAAATTTCATGCTTATTTTCTGTTTTGTTGTATTAAAATGTGCAGAATTAACATTTTCTCTAAGTGTGTTTTACAAGAAAGAATAGCATTGGCCTGTTCATCTGTCACTCTTCAGTCAACAAAACAGTGGCTGTGGATGTTTTAGCCTGTGCAGGTTTCCTGCTTCTTCTTTGCACAACGTCATCATGGTTTCTGTCTGTCCCACATCATCACTTTGTCTCCCTCCCTTGCTGCAGGCATCTGTATGTATGGTGAAGGCTGAAGACGCTCAGGCACTGGCTAACTCCACAAATCTCTCCATCAGAGACCAGAAAATCACTGCTTCAACAGCCAAGGTACCATGTGGAAAACACACACACGTGGCACTGAAGGCATGTTCACTTTAAACCCTTTCAATCATAGAAAACATAAAGCTTCCACAAAAATGCTGAGTGGAGTTTGTTTTCTGTCTAAATGCAATTGTTGATTCAGAAACCATCTCATACACAAAATTAGTTTCAGTTCCTTTTTTAATTATTATTTTTTGATGTTTGAAGTCTCATTTCTTTTTGATTTCCTTTAGAAACCTGAAGGAGTGCAGTCTCCTGATGCCAACAACAGGTCTGCCACAGTTATCATCACCGTTCTTCCCCTTTAACCCCATATGTTGTTCACTCAACCTGCCCATTTCAAACCTGCACTCAGATATGATTATTTCTGACTTCACAGCAAACCTGCTTCAGGACAGGAGAAGGGTCCTGCCGGGGAAGACTCAGGTAGGACAACAAAAAACCGCCACTGCTCGTCTGCAGGCAGTCAGTGCTAATATATCCACATCTATCACTGTCAAGAAATACTCAGTATATCTAGTTAAAATCACAGTCTGTTAACTATACCTGATCACATGGAATAAACTGTAGCTTAGTCACATGTAGTCTGGTTTGTGATGTCTTGCTTTTGCTGGCTTGTAGTTGTGATGTGTATGAAAACATACTGAGTGTAGCATCTTCCCCTCCTACTCCCCACTGCAGGAGCTGAGGCTGAACACAAGACGTCTGATGAGGTACAGTTTCCTTCACTTCCATCACATTTTCTTGTGTTTCAGCCTGATACTAAAATCCTTTCAGGTCATTTTCCCCCTCATCAGTCTGAAAACAGAATTTTATGTTTGGAAATGTACAAAAAGGAAAACCTAAGTTCAGCTAAATGTCTGTTAAATTCACTTGTTCTGTAATGTCTCCTACAGAAAGGCATGGTGTTGATCACAGGACTTCCTAAGAGCAGCTGGTCAGAGAGTGACATCATCAAGCTGATCCAGCCCTTTGACACGCCCTCGGACCTCATCCTGGCAAAACAAATGGGAAAGGTTGGTGTGATCACACCTGGACAGCAGTAATACATGTAGCCATGCAAGCTGCTTCTGTCATAGCTTCAACTACTATCACAGGCTCAGTGGGACTGTTTTGTGGACAGTCTACACACTCAATCTGTCCATAGATACTAGTTTCTGGATTGTTGACCTGTTACAAAGTTCATCTTCCTACAGCACCGTGTTAAAATCATCCTTATTGTATGTTAGGTGCTTGTGTCAGTGGCAGACACAGAGATTGCTCAAGAGATAGTGAAAGTCCACTCCTTCATCCCCACCAAGATTAAAGACTGTGAGGTGAAGATAATCCATGTCAAACAGCGTATTGGCCTCAGCACACCGGTAAGGCCTCTCATCATTCACCCACATCCTTTACAGGACACTCATCATCTTTTTCTCCTCCTCTGCTCTAATCTTCTATATTAAATATCTTCCTTTTGTGTGCTTGCTTCTTTCATCTTGTGCTTAGTGTAGCATTTCTAGTTGTTTGTGAACCTTGAGCAGTAACTGCTGATAAACAATAAAAAAACCTCTTTACACAGGTGGCTCTCTACAATCTGCTGATGGGATCAGTGGACTCATTAGTGAGTATTTCTATGCACTTCATCTTATTTATTCCTTGATGTAACAAGGACAGTGCATGTTAATAAACTTTGCTGTAAATACACCAGGGACAAGTGTAGATGATCCAAATGTACATTTACACTAAGCTCTTTAAAGTAATAAACCTAAATCAGGCTGAAGGGTCTTACTGTCAAACTGCAGCAGTAAGTGTTCAGTTGTCCCTGTCCTACATTTTAGATGTAGATAAACAGGGACAGTCCTGTAAAACGTGACATCTGCTGGAACTTTACAACTAGTTTTTCTTATAAAAAGTCCATTAAAGTAAGAAAACAGTATTTTTCATGGGTATAGTAATATTGCAGAAACCCTCATTTACTGGTGGTAATGAATATGTCTTCTGTATATCTTCTGCTTTAGTCTTCTGTGTACCTTGATCCACTAATTATCCGCTGGCTAATTAGTGACTGTATGTCCTTTGTGTCCTTCAGGAGAGTACTGTTCCAGTGGGCTGGAGCAGGCTCTTGGTGATCAGTAATGTCCCCAACATGCCCTCTGGATCCTCTGAGGTCCAAAAACTGGTGCGACGCTTTGGTACCGTCATCAAGACCCTCGTGCTCAACAACATGGTGAGGGCTGTTTGTCTGTGCAGCTGCAGATAAGCCATCCATGAGATCCTCAGCCACCCCTGTCCTGAATATTCGTGTCCTCACACACAGCTCTGTCCTGGGCTGAAAATACAAATCACATTTTCTCCAAATCATGTCTTGCTCTTTATCTGTAAAGACATGTAACATGCTGTTGATGTGATGTTGTGCCTCTTCCTGCTTAGGTCATTTGTGAGATGGCGACTGCAGCCATGGCATTCTCTGTTTACAAACGCTTCCAGACGTTTCCGTGCATCATCCAGAACAACCCCCTGTTCTTCTCCCGCAAGCCGGACCCCAAGGCCAACACACAGACAAAAGTCATCACTACGTACCTTGAGTCGTCTGAGGTCGGTAATTGATTGGCAGTGCTTGCTCATTATTCAGTTAGACATACAGTCATGCAGGAAATTATTAATACCCCTGGCAAATTTTGACTTAAAGTTACTTCATCATCATCATCATCATTTTCATCCACTTATCCGGGGCCGGGTCGCGGGGGCAGCAGCCTAAGCAGGGATGCCCAGACTTCCCTCTCCCCGTACACTTCTTCCAGCTCTTCCGGGGGAACCCCGAGGTGTTCCCAGGCCAGCCGAGAGACATAGTCCCTCCATCGTGTCCTAGGTCTTCCCGGGGCCTCCTCCCGGTGTGACATGCCCGGAACACCTCCCTAGGGAGGCGTCCAGGGGGCATCCTTAATAGATGCCCGAGCCACCTCAACTGGCCCCTCTCGATGTGGAGGAGCAGCGGCTGTACTCCAAGCCCCTCCCGGATGACACTCCTCCTCACCCTATCTCTAAGGGAGCGCCCACCCGCCCTGCGGAGGAAGCTCATTTCGGCCGCTTGTATCCGAGATCTTGTCCTTTCGGTCATGACCCAAAGCTCATATCCGTAGGTGAGAGTAGGAACGTAGATTGGCCGGTAATTCGAGAGCTTTGCCTTTTGGCTCAGCTCCTTCTTCACCACGACGGACCGGTACATCGACCGCATTACTGCAGAAGCTGCACCAATCCGCCTGTCAATCTCACGTTCCGTCCTTCCCCCACTCGTGAACAAGACCCCAAGATACTTAAACTACTCCGCTTGAGGCAGGAGCTCTCCTCCAACCCGGAGAGGGCAAGCCACCCTTTTCCGGTTGAGAACCATGGCCTCGGACTTGGAGGTGCTGATTCTCATCCCAGCTGCTTCACACTCGGCTGCAAAATGCCCCAGTACATGCTGAAGGTCTTGGCCTGATGGAGCCAACAGGACAACATCATCCGCAAAAAGCAGGGATGAAATCCTGTGGTCCCCAAACTGGACTCCCTCCCTCTTGCTGCGCCTAGAAATCCTGAAATTATCAACAGAACCGGTGACAAAGGGCAGTCCTGCCGGAGTCCAACATGCACTAGAAATTGGTCTGACTTACTGCCGGCAATGGGAACCACGCTCCTGCTCCGGTCTTACAGAGACCTGACAGCCCTTAGCAGAGGGCCCCGGACTCCATACTCCCAGATCACCCTCCACAGGATGCCACGAGGGACACGGTCGAACGCTTTCTCCAGATCCACAAAACACGTGGACTGGTTGGGCAAACTCCCATGAACCCTCGAGCACCCTATAGAGAGTATAGAGCTGGTCCAGTGTTCCACAACCAGGACGAAAACCGCATTGTTCCTCCTGAATCCGACTATCGGCCGAATCCTCCTCTCCAGTACCCTGGCATAGACTTTCCCAGGGTGGCTGAGGAGTGTGATCCCCCTATAGTTGGAGCACACCCTCCGGTCCCCCTTCTTGAAAAGAGGGACCACCACCCTTGTCTGCCACTCCAGGGGTACTGTCCTCGACTGCCACGCGATGTTACAGAGGCATGTCAACCAAGACAGCCCTGCAACATCCAGAGACTTGAGATACTCGGGACGAATCTCATCCACTCCCGGTGCCTTGCCACCAAGGAGATTTTTGACCACCTCAGTGACTTCAGCTTGGGTGATGGATGAGTCCGCCCCCGAGCTCCCAGCCCCTGTTTCTTCAACGGAAAGAGTAACAGTGGGATTGAGGAGATCTTCAAAGTATTCCTTCCACTGTCTGATAATGTCCCCAGTCGAGGTCAACAGCTCTCCACCCCCCACTATACATAGTGTTGGTAGAGCACTGCTTCCCTCTCCTGAGGCGCCGGACGGTTTGCCAGAATCTCTTCGAAGCCGACCGATGGTCCTCCTCCATGGCCTCACCGAACTTCTCCCAGATCCAACTTTTTGCCTCTACAACCGCCCGGGCTGCAGCACTCTTGGCCTGTTGGTACCTGTCAGCTGCCTCGGGAGCCCCACAAGCCAACCAGGCCCGATAGGACTCCTTCTTCAGCTTGACAGCATCCCTTACCTCTGGTGTCCACCACTGGGTTCACCACCAGGTGGTGATCAGTTGACAGCTCAGCCCCTCTCTTTGCCCGAGTTTCCAAGACATGCGGCCGAAGGTCAAACGACACGACCACGAAGTCGATCATTGACCTTCGGCCTAGGGTGTTCTGGTGCCATGTGCATTGATGGACACCCTTATGTCTGAACATGGTGTTTGTTATGGACAAACTGCGACTAGCACAGAAGTCCAACAACAGAACACCATTCGGGTTCTGATCGGGGAGGCTGTTCCTCCCAATCACGCCCCTCCAGGTGTCACTGTCGATGCCCACATGGACATTGAAGGCCCCCAGTAGAATGACAGAGTCCCCGGTCGGAGCACCGTCCAGTACACCCTCCCAGGGACTCCAAGAAGGTCTGGTACTCTACACTGCCATTCGGCCCATAGGCCGAAAACAACAGTGAGAGACCTCCCCCCGACCCGAAGGCGCAGGGAGGCGACCCTCTCATTCACCGGGGAAAACTCCAACACATGGCGGCTGAGCTGGGGAGCTATAAGCAAGCCCACACCAGCCCGCCGCCTCTCACCGCGGGCAACTCCAGAGTAGAAGAGAGTCCAGCCTCTCTCAAGGAGTTGGGTTCCAGAGCCCAGACTGTGCGTGGAGGTGAGCCCGACTATTTCTAGTCGCCTCTCAACCTCCCGCACAAGCTCAGGCTCCTTCCCCTCCAGTGAGGTGACATTCCATGTCCCAAGAGCCAGTTTCTGTGCCACGGGAGGATGGCCCCATGTCGTTCTTTCAAGCTCTTCCCGGCCGGGCCCCGTAGGGAGAGGGCCAGCCACCAGGCGCTCGCATGTGTGCCTCAACCCCAGGCCTGGCTCCAGGGTGAGGCCCCGGCTGCGCCATACCGGGCGACGTAACTGACCTTGCTTTAGTTATAGTCATAGGAGGCTTCTGAACCGCTCTTGGTCTGACCCGTCCCCCAGGACCTGTTTGCCTTGGGAGACCCTACCGGGGCATTTAGCCCCGACAACATAGCTCCTAGGATCATTCGGGTACTCAAATCCCTCCACCACGGTAAGGTGGCGGTTCTAGGAGGGGAATTTATTTACTTTTAAATGTAAATAAAAGGTGAGAAATAT
This sequence comes from Toxotes jaculatrix, assembly GCF_017976425.1. Taxonomy (NCBI): domain Eukaryota; kingdom Metazoa; phylum Chordata; class Actinopteri; family Toxotidae; genus Toxotes; species Toxotes jaculatrix. Next base: position 28,522,767 of record NC_054397.1, on the reverse strand, counting down.
TTTTTTCCACAATGATGCCTTTTGTACATTATCTTATTATCTTCTGGGAGACACCTGTGTCATTTCCAATCAAGAAAACACTTGCTGGTTGAATAAAAGTAACTTTAAGTCAAAATTTGCCAGGGGTATGAATAATTTCGGGCTTGACTGTATTTGTTATCTATTGCTGGCATGATGTCCTGCAGCGTCAGCTCCATGTGCACGTGTTTGATGTCACACTGCTCAATAGCTCCTTGTGTCTGGTCATAGGATGCACCTGCTAACGGCAAAAGCAGCCAAACAGCAGCAGCTGCAGAGGAAGAGGAGGCTGTCCATATAGAGAAGTCTCAACCTCCTTTGGAGGAGGTGGAAAAAGACACTTCTGGGACAGACCAGACGATGAAGATCACAGAGAAGAGGGCTGGTGAAGACCAAGCTTTGGGAGAAAACGCCAGCAAAGACAGCATCAGAAGCCATGAGCCTAGCACTGCTGTTTCCCACTCTTCAGCTGCACAAGACGCCAAAGCAGAAGCAGTCATGGATACAGACATGAGGGAAACATCTGCTGATAAAACTGTCACAGAGACAGTAGGAGACAATAACGGAGTCAATCTATCTGAAGCAGGAAAGGACAAGGCTGCAGGTGCCCAAGAGACAAAGGCATCTGTCTCTAATGGCAGAGCAGCTTCCATGGAGACGGCCATGCCAGAGCTACCTAAGGTAACATACAGCAGAAGTGTGTCTCTGCGCTCGTCAGCCTGTTGTTGGAGTCGGGTGGTTCTTCTGTGTAGCTCAGCTTGTGAGGTTTCATGTCTCTTTTTCATCCCTGTTTCACCAGGTCACTCAACAAATGGTTAACGCGTTGCTTGTAGAGTGCCGAACAAGAACCGGCAGCCATCCTAACAACGTAGAAGCTTCCACCTGTGGCGTGAAGGGGGAAACACAAACAGAGACAGAGCAGGACAAAAAGTCAGCAGAGGGGACAAAAGAGGCGGCCAAGAGCCACACAGAGGAGGAGGTGAAGAAGCAGGAGAGGGAGAGGAAAGAGAGGGAAGCCAGAAAGGAGGTGAGGGAGAGAGAGAGGAAGGAGAGGGAGAGGAGGGCCTGGGAGAAGGAGGAGAGGGCTAAGAGGGAGAGGGAATGGGATGAAAGAGCCAGGAAGGAGAGGGAGAAGAGGGAGGAGGAAAGGAGGGAGTGGCAGAGGAGGGAAAGAGAGAGGAGGGAGAGAAAGAGAGCACACGGTGAAGGTTTGTCCGGATCCAGGTGGTCTTGCCGGTCGGAGGGATACAAGCAGAGCTCCTGGACGGACGCACAGCTTAACAGCTCACAGGCTGAGACCACAATGGTGAGGAGGTGCTGCTGGGTCAAAACCTGGACACTTAAATGTCTCCTGTGTGTCCTAACCAACAACCCCGTTTCTTTGTCCTGTCATGAAATCAGGTGGAGGACGAGGACCACTTCCCATTCAACATGAGTGACTTTGTGACATTAGATGAAGTAGGAGATGTTACCGACCTTCCGTGTTCCCCTGCTGCTGTTCCCATGGAAACCACAGACAGGGAGGAGGAGGATGCTACCACGTCTGTCCCTCAGGACACTACAGGGGTACATTTTAGCTTGTGGTACATTTTAGCTTTTCTCTACATGTTTGATGGGGGGTGTCCGAGACTTAAATGTCCACAGTCTTATGATGTCAGTCCTTTTCTGGGTTTCTGCTTCTAGGTCACACCCATGGAGGTTGCCATAGAAACAGCAGTATCGGATGCCACAGTGACTCTGCTCAAGTCTGATCAACAAGTATCAGAGTTTGAACCCGTGAGAGCACCAACAGCTGACTCCTCAGACAGGTCGTCAGGTTTAACACCCGGTCCGGTCCTCACCGCTGCAGCATCCACCTTACCAGCTCCACAGGCTGAGTCCTCTCTCAGCCAAACACCTGAGACTGGTACAGCCTCACACTGATTTCAAATCTACCATCAACACAAGGAAACACAGTCTTTCCTAGATATTTTTCTTTGTTTTTGGTTTCAAATTGTAAATTTGGCCTGAAATCTGTCTTTATTTTTAGAAATCACACCACTGCCCACCCTGGACTCCACCCCAGAGGTCCAACACCTGTCCGTGCCTGCCCCTGCAGCATCAGGTAACCCACCTGAAGCTGCCCCTGCAGACTCCTCCTCAAACAGCCCAGCCATAGGAGCAGTGACCGCAGAGAGTGAGGACCATAAGAAAGAGGAGAGTCCTCTCAGTCACAGCCAGGCCAAGGAGGAGGAGACGGTGCTGGTGTTGGACAAAACAGAAGGACAGGAGAAGATGCAGGACCAGGAGGACAAAGAGACGGGAGCTCCTGCTGCAGAGACGGGTACGCTTTGATTTTCTTTGAAGTAGAACTGTGAGTGGCAGCAGTTCCTCAGTGGGTAGAGAATCAGGCTTGTCCAAATTTACCTCTTCTTCAAATGTTTGAGATGATGGGACGTTGTCCTTGGGGCAGGTACTTGCCATAAGTCATTGCAGGTGTTTAATAACAGCACCAAGATGAAGACACATGAAGTCCATTTGGAAAATGCTTAATTATTAGCTTATCTGCTTTGTTGAGCAAAGCCAGGACCAGGTCTTTTTACCCCTGTGTATGTCCTAGATTGGTCTTTAAAGCAGTCCCTGTCTCTTCTAGGAAAGCAACAGACGTCCAAAGACCAAACAAACGGAGAAGAGGAGAGTATGAAGAAGACATTACAGATGAAAACACCCATGAGCACGGACTACTCCCTCCCCCCTTTTGACCCCAGCAATCCAGTTGGTATGACACTATTTATTCACTGTGACGGTTCATCACTGTTTTCTTTACATGTGTATTTCCACAGTCACTCTTGTGTGTGTGTGTGTGTGTGTGTGTGTGTGTGTGTGTGTGTGTGTGTGTGTGTGTGTGTGTGTGTGTGTCCTCAGGTATGGAGTTCTTAGTCCCAAAGACTGGTTTCTTTTGTACAGTATGTAATCGATTCTTCAGCGGAACCAAAGAAGCTGAGATCAACCACTGCAGAACCATCAAACACTACGAGAACCTAAAGGTAGGCAGCTCATGGTTATTTGTTGCACTTTCTCCCTCTTTTATTCTGCTCCATTTTCACACTTACTGTGATACAAGTGATAAAACGTCCACGTGTGTTCACAAAGAGTGTTTTTCCTTTTGTCCTCCTCTTGTAGAAATACCTGCAGACTGAGAAGACGGTGAATGTGACGGACAAACCAGACCCCAGCTGAATGTGACTGTGAAGCTTTTCACTCACTTTTGCCATTCCCCTCCTTTTGTATCGTCTCTTTATTTCTCTCTCAAGGTCCAGATTCTCACACTGGTATAGATTAGTCTCATGTCTCCATTTAAATAAATATGACATTAATAAAATGTATTTACTAAATTGTGGTTTGTCGCTCATTCACAATCTCAGTGTCTGATAATATTTGATAGAAGTCTGTTATCAATGATTTATAGCATCATAAAACCACACACTGTCATCACAATAACCTTAAAGCAAAGATGAAAATCTCACTGCATCAACTTGTATCTTTACACCTGCACTGATTTTCATTGACTGTGGGATAAACACTCAAACCAGGGATCCTTTGTGTGGCACTTGTCAAGTCCCAGCTTATTAGCAGGATATTTATTTCAGCACAAGATGGCAGTACACTCTGTTCTAAGCTCAGAGCATCAACCTGTTTCTGACACAGTCTTACAAATCCTTTCATACCTCAGATTAGCTTTTCTGTGTGTCAGAGTCTTGTGCTACCGTGGAGTGTCATCAGGTTCAAGGTGACTAAACTATGGCCATAAACTGTTTCCTCACTATGAGTCAAATTGGTGGACCATTACCTTCATCAAGGTGGGAGAGAAGATTCAGCTTCAACCAAAGGCTCAAACAGAGCTCCTCTCTGCAGTACAGCAACTGTACTAACAACTCAGATATCATCATGAAATATTTGCAGAAAAATCTTTTTGGGATTTCACGAGGTGTGGCTGCATCAGACACAAACAAAACAAATCATTTGTTTATTGTTATCAAGACAAAAAATAGCAAAAGTAAATTCTTCATGGTGTCAACATGTCAGTTCTCAACATTGTTGGTATCAAAGTTAACAAATAACAAAGAATGTCTTCAAAACTGAACAAAAAATAAATAAAGCATCACATAACAAAATTCATATTTAGTACTCCTGCCATTAGCACGCAGTAGCACTTTAATCCTGGCTGGCATGTTCTCCACGAGCCTTTCACACTGTTGAGGGGTAATCTTCTCCCATTCTTCTTCAATTACTGTTTTTAATTCTTCCAGATTCTTTGCTTAAAACAGACCTTTTGATAATCCAGCAAAGATTTTCAATGGGGCTCATGTCCGGGGATTGAGCTGGCCACTCTAACACCTGGATATTGTGCTCCTGCAGCCAAGTTCTACTTGACCTGGATGCGTGCGTATGTATGTATGTATAGCAGCTATTTTTCTTAATTTAGTTTCTTAGTTATTCTGCTACTGGAATAGTGTTTATTTAATCTTGTTCTGGCCATATTGGTCTCTTACTTATATTTTACTTACTGTACTGTACCCCTGCTGTTGCTAAATGCAATTTCCCCACTGAGGGAATAATAGAGGATTTTCTTATCTTTCTTAATGAGCTTTATTTCCAACATGGTACACCTCAGTCATACTACAGTAACAGCTATCTGTAATGTATCCACACTTTGTCATTTGAGCCATCTGGATTCTTCCAATTGGGACTTTTGGAGCTGCATTTACCACTTTGCCTCATTCATGGCCTGTAACGTGCCTACTTGTAATTTGGATATTTCCTCAATGGCAACTTGCTGATGTGGATTCAAGAAGATATTTTCTAGTTCCACCTAAAGAATTACAGTATGAAAATGAAGGGCAGAGATGATGGAGGATATCATTCTAACTCTTATTTTATTGCCATCAATTCAATTCAATTTATTCATTAATTATACAGCACCTTACAGAGAAAGAGAGAGAAAACTCTCTCTTTCTCTCAGAGAGAGAAGAACTCTCTGAGAGAAAGAGAGAGAAAAAAACTCTCTCTTTCTCACTGAGGGAAAAGAGAGAAAAAACTTTCTCTTTCTCTCAGAGAGACAAGAACTCTGAGAGAAAGAGAGAGAAAAAACTCTCGGAGGGAAGAGAAAGAGAACAGCAGAGAAGTTGAGATAGAGAGAAGCAGAGAAAGAGAGAGTTCTTCTCTCTCTTTCTCTTTCGGTGGAGAAAGAGGGTTAGCGTTACGCAGTGGCGGTTCTACATTGAATTACTTGAAATTAAAGTTATCAGAAATTAAATAAATATACTCTATATACATAAAAGTGGCAAAATATACACAATCACACATAACAACAGCAGATAATAATGATATAAGATAAAAACAATATAATTGTATTATTTTAGAATAATAAAAAAGTAAAAGAATAATATACAAATAAAATATAGAATAAATATTGTGAATAGCACAAATCATTCATCACACAAATGAAAACGCACTACAGGAAATCTAATTCTAACAATATTGCACTAAGAGCAGCAAAGAAAAAACTCAAACTAAAACCTGAGCTTTCTGGCCTTCCTTGATGCAAAATCATCAATAATGTGATTATACGAAATCTGCTCCCTATTGAATGATTGATACTGATGACAGCAAGGCCACTGAGTAGTAGCTTGTGCCAAAAACCGCCACTGGCGTTACGGAAAACGCTGTTTCTCGCTGAGGAGGGCTAAAGAAGGCCATGCTCTCCTTCTCGCTCCCTCCCTCTCCATCGATAGAGACAGAAAGAGAGAGCAAAAACTCTCTGTTTCTCTCTCAGGGAGAGAGAGAGAGGAGGACAGAGTCTGGTGGCCCGGGTCACATCTGTATTCAGTTCTCCTGGATATTAACCTCACAGACGCTCAAAATGAACCGTTATCAGTAAGGATCCGCAGCATGAGCGGAACGAAAGCGACTGAATGCCCCCAGCAAAGACGTTGGTAGCCTGAGACACCGGCGACGCACCCCCACCAGAGCTGTCCCTACCTCCTCAGAAACGTTGAGTCAGTGAAGGAAGGCTCCTCATTTATATCATCTGGCTGCCGCCGTAGTGACGTCAGAGCCGTTGCCTGGGCATCAAAGGCAGGTGAGATGGTGACGTCATGAGCCACACCTCCTCTGAGCTGCTGCTCACTGGATGCTTTTTGCTTTTGACTACATTCACAGTTAAACTCTACAAAGTGTTGCGAGTGAAAATCCCAGCAAGTGTAGGGGTGTTCTGATACATCAGTCAGATTGTTGGAAAATTCCAAAGCATTCCAAAGGCAGTGTAAAGAATAAAAATGATCAAGTGCAGCTCTACACTTTGTCATGTATGACTTCATTTAATACTGTAGGTTCATACATGATCATCCACAGCTGAAGCTCACATTCATGCGCCTGTCCTGACAAGATGCTACATGTGATTCACTGTGATCCACCATGTCTCAGCTAAAATGTTTTTCCTTGAGTCTTATTCAAAATGTGACACTGGAAACTGAACCATCTGTGCCAACAGAATGAAGAGAAGTTCTGAAAAAAGCATCAACAAACTCAGAGCAAGAGCTTCATAAATACCTTTATTGCACATTAAAATCTGTATTCATTTCAATAATTGTATCAACTGTCAATATCAGTTTTATTTTTCCCAACTAGTTATTGTAAATGAAGACATATTTAATGAGCCTTATTCATTTGTGGTCACAGTTATATTGAATTTCAAATAAACCTACTGTAACCCCCAACAGTAATGGCACTGAGTTCATTTTCTATGAACTACTCGTCAGGTTTTTCCAGATTTACCATAAAGCTCATAATGAATCTAACAGGATGCTTTGGTGAATTAATGTTTTCAGTGTCATTAAAACTGGTACAAGTACAAAAGTCACATGAGGAAAGCAGACATTCCAATATAGACAGCAACATTCAATCAACATTTCTATTATTTATGTAGCTGATTAAAGCTAATACAGAAATGGGCTTGTAATTAATTACAAATTGTGGGAAAAACCTCTATCAGTGTGTTCTTGGATGGTTACAATAGAGTGCAAACCAGATAAGGTATGAAAAAGAAACAGCAACAAACTCAGAGCAAGAGCTTCATAAATACCTTTATTGCACATTAAAAAGTGGATTCATTTCAAGAATTGTATTAACCATCAATATCAGCAGAAAGGTATGAAAGAATGGAATAAACTGATGAATGGTCACAAGTGTTAAAAATACACACACATATATACAGTAGCATATATAGTAGGATTTTATTTCAGCTTCATTTAACCAGGTAAGTCCTTCGAGAACCAATTCTCATTTGCAGTGACAACCTGGCCACAGACACAATCCAGTAGATAAGACAAAGGATCACAGTACAAATTCAATACATATCAATCAGAATGACAGTGTAATATGTGCATATATAAACAGTGAGTTCAAGGATGTTGGATTATGGTTTGTAATGTATTCTTAAAAGAAGAGAATGGTATTAAAGAGCTGAGTTTTACAGTCTGTTGTAAGTGATTCCAGTCGTTTGTGGCAGAAAATTGAAAAGAGAAGCAACCAAAGGAGGTGCAGGCTTTTGGAATGACGAGGTTAATGAAGCTGCTGGAGCAAAGACTGAGACTAGAGTTCTGAATATTGAGCAAAGAGCGTAGGTATGAACACTGTAAAATGGAATTGCTAATATAGCTTAAAATAAGAAGTGATCTTAACTGATGTGTGCTTACTTTGCTGACTCTGCTATGTTACACTTAATTAAAAAAAAACGTTTTAGGGAATAAAGTAATTAGAGTCATCAGACTGAGAAAGTATGAGTGATGAAGAGCCGTCCTCACAACCTGACACCTATGCCCGACACTAGGTGGCAGCACTTGGCTGTGTGACATGCGCATTTCCCCGTGAAGACGTGCTCGGTAATGTCCGCAAGCGGAAAGAAAGCTTCTGTCTCTGTCATGTTAAGGTAAGTTGCTGCAAACTGGAACATTTTATCGGTTTTTCATTCTTGTTATCCTAAAAGTTAGAATGAATGAGTAGTTTTACAAGGCCTATGTGAAGGGCTAACGTCGCTAGCGCTAGCTTACACACGTTGATGTAATGAGCACTTGTAAGCTAGCGCTAACGACGTTAGCCCTTCAAAGTCAAAGTCAACTTTATTGTCAAAACCATATGTACAGGTCAAACACAGGTTTTGAAATTGCAGAGCTCCCTAGGCCCACAGTGTTACACTAGATACATTAGAAAAATAGCTATACAAAAATAAAAACATATTCAAGATTCAAGAGTCTTTATTGTCATTATGCGAACATAAAGACATTTTGCAGAGACTCCCGGCTTTAAGGCACACATATAAATAAATAACACAAATCCTTAAAACAGAACACTTATGAAAATATAAACACAAAGTATAGTAAGTAAATTAAAGTAAGTAAATAATAAAGTGCAGCTTAATGCAAGTGCAGTGTATGGAATGCTGTGAGTGTTTGATTGTGTTCTATGTGGTTGTCAGCATCAGCATCAGTGGGGGTGGTGTTGGGGGCGTGTTCCTGTATGGGGATGGGATTTGAGTGTTTTCATTGCGGTGGGGCTGTTGCTTTTACAGCTCTGCGGAAGAAGCTGTCCCTGAGTCTGTTGGTGATTGTTTTAATGTTCTTGTACCACGTTCCTGATGGAAGCGGTACAAACAGTGCGTTGCCCGGGTGGGTGGGATCTGTTGCAATGCGTCTGGCCCTTTTCTGCACTCTAGCAACGTAAACTGAGTCCAGATCTGCTCGCCGACGGCCGACAATCTCCTGTGCTGTGTTAAGTCCTTCCTGTCCTGTGCTGTGCAGCTACCATACCACGCTGTCACACTGAGGCACAGGACGCTTTCCATTGTGGCTCTGTAAAAGTTTGCCAGCAGAGAAGAGAGTCCAGTCCGCTTCAACTTCCTGAGAAAGAAGAGCCGTTGTTGGGCCTTTTTCACCAGGTGTGAAGTGTTCACAGACCACGAGAGGTCAGAGGAAATGTGGACGGCCAGGAACTTTATGCTGTCCACACTCTCCACAGCCTCCCCATGCAGACAGGAGTGTGTTCAGTCTTCCTGGACCTCCTATAGTCCACTATGACCCTAACCCTTCAGGGCCAGCATGTCCAGGGGAACAGTTTTAAAGGCTGAGCTCAAGTCCACAAATAGCATCCTAACATAGGTGTTAGGATGCTGCAGGTGAGTCAGGGCCGTGTCAAGTGCTAACCAGACTGCATCCTCTGTAGAACGCTTCTCCCTGTAGGCAAACTGGAGGCTGTCCAGGCCAGCAGGGATGGTGTCCTTGATGTACTTTGGGAGGATCCTCTCCAAGCACTGACTGGAGTCAGAGCGACAGGTCGGTAATCATTGAGGCAGGTGATGGTTGCTTTCTTGGGCACAGGCACAATGATGGAGGACTTCAGGCATACAGGGACCGTGGAAAGCTGCGTGGACAGCTTGAAAATGTCCAGAAAAACTCCTGCCAGTTGCTCAGCGCGTGATTTCAGGGTACGACCTGACACCTTGTCTGGACCTGCAGCCTTGTTGATGTTGATCCTCCTCATGGCGGAGGTCACTTGGTGCAGCTGCAGGACGAGAGGCTGAGAGTCCAAGCGTGCCAAGAAGCTGTTTAAGATGTGATCATGGCCGACCTGCTGGTCGCTGCTCTTGTAATCCGTGATGGTCCTGATGCCTTTCCACATGTTACGTGACGTGGGTTGTTATCATTCAAGTGCTCCTCAATGTGCTGCTTGTAGCTGTGTTTTGCCACCTGATGCCCTTTTTCACTTCTTTCCGGGCCCTGCTGTAAACCAGCCTATCTCCTGACCTATAGGCTGCATCCTGGGCTTTTAGCAGGGTCCACACTGTGCTGTCCACTGTGTTTTATATAAACATAACACTATCAGATAGAGAAAGAGAACTTAGTAGAGAAAGAAAGGGCTTTTATATAATACAAATAGATTTGTATATAATACAGATAAACTTGTATTTAATACCAATAATACAAATATGTGTGTCACAGAATTTGTGTGATTTTAGCTCCAATATGTCATTTGAGCAGCAGAAGGTGCCATTTTTCAACTTAAGTAATTTCTCATCATTTAGAAAAAATAAAACTTCTTTGAAACAAAATCTTTAACATTTTTCAGATTGCTGTAAAAAAATAATTAGTGTTCAGCTAATTCAATCTGAGTCAGCACAAAAGCTGCTCTTTTCAGTAAAAACAAATGAGCAGCATAGAAACCTACAAACTAAGCATTTTGCTGTCCACAGTCAAAAGCAGGTTTGAAACCAATATTCTACAACATTCCTTTAGATGCTGCATTAAACTGTTAAAGCTCAATTAAATGCAAAAATGTGGTAATAAGAAGAAACAGCAGTAACCATATGCAGTCTTTGTATGCACTGTAATGAATGCAAGTGTAACAATGAGGCAAATGTGCACCTACTCTTCATTGCCATCATCACTATCATCACTCTCTGGATCATAAACATACAAGTTCTTGTGCAAGAACAAGAGCTGGTCAACATGCTTTGAATCTAGTGTTCTTCTCTGAGCTGTTACTATATCTCCTGCAGTAGAGAATTCTCTCTCTGCAGACACGCTGGTGCCAGGAATGCACAAGTATCTTTTAGCTAACTTGGAAATCAGAGGATAGATCACTTCATTCTTTTTCCCACCAGCAGAGAGGGTCCTCTGTGAGAGGGGGTGTTTCAGCACGGCAGTACTCGGCCACTTCCTCCTCAGCTCTGGTGTGCAATGACTTGGGCTGCTGCTGAGCTGTATCATGGAGAAATACTGATGGGAATTAGCATCAGCCACCAGCCAAGTGTTGACACAGAATAATAATTTACTATTGAGGCTCTGGTGAATCTGAACATGTTTCTGTGTATAGAGCTTCACATTTAAAAAGTTCTGCTCCTACTCTGATCAGAGAAAGTCGACCCTAGCAGATTCTGTAGCAGAGAAAAGGATGAAACCCTTCTTTTTGGAGCAGGGCTCTGATGTGGCTCCTCTTCACTGGTTGCTGTTGAACTGACTGTGTTGTGCTCTGTTACTCTCACCTCTTGCTGGATATACACAATGAGAAAACCAAGTTTACACACAAGAATCTTACATGTTGAAATCACAGTTTCAGTATCTTTAAGAAGCTTTTTACAAGTTAGATTAAAAAAATATATAAATAGCAGTGTTACCTTTAACGTTGCAGCCTCAGCAACCACTCTTCCATACATCTCTGCTCTCTCTTCCTCAGAGAGGAAAGGCAAAGCCTTGAAACGTGGGTCAGGGGCAGAGGCAGTGTGTAGTGTGTTCCTCTCCTGCTCACTTCTATACCTCTTGCTGAGGTCGTCATTGATGGCCTGTTTTATGTCCCGGACCAGTGGTGACTCTTCAGTACTGAGCTTTGTGTTCTGGGTTAGCTTGGCGTGCACAGGAGCAGTCAAACATACAGTGGGATTTTTCTCCTGAGACATGAGTGTAGTAGCATCTTTCATAGGTTTGAGGGCAGTGGTGACATCTTCTGCATTTGAGACATCCGCTTCTGTGAGAGTAACAGTGTCAGAATCTTTTTTCCTCACCTGAGGAGAGAGCAAGGTGGTGCAGATAGCTGGCTGTTGCTCCAGGAACCTTTCAACCATCTCATATGCACTATTCCATCTAGTGCACACATCTGTCTTCAGCTTGTGGTTTTTGAGGCCAAGCAGGTTCTGGTTCTCCTCCAGCAGATGGGTGGCAGTGGTGCTGCGATGAAAAAACGTGGTAATCCGTCTCACCCTCCCCAGGAGCCTTGCCACAGCAGGCAACTTGAGTGCTTTCTGAGAGGCCAGGTTGAGAGTGTGAGCATAGCATTTCACATGTAGGAACTTTCCCAGTTGAGCAGCAACAGCCATATTTGATGCGTTGTCAGTGACTAACACCAGATCTTTGTCTGTAATCTGCCATTCTTCTGCTACTTTCTACAGCAGCTCAGCTACATTTGCACTAGTGTGACTCTCACTCATCACTCTGGTTTGGAGGACATGACTTACTAGCTCCCAGTTGTTGCTCATCTCACGCATAAAGTGCACAGTTAGCGTAATGTAAGATTCAGTTGCAACTGATGTCCACGCATCACACGTCAGAGAGACTCTGCCAGCTGTCTTTAGAGATTCTATCACCGTGGTTTTAGTCTTGTTGTATAGTTTCGGGATGGCGTTCTGTGTGAAATATTTTCTCTTCGGGAGTCTGTATCTGGGGTCCAACATCCGCATCATAGCTCAAAATCCCTTGTTGTTGACAACTGAATATGGGCGTAGATCCTTAGCTATAAAAGTTGCGACGGTCGCTGTGATTTGTTTTACCCTTTCAGAGTTTGGAGGATGTTTAGAAAATCCTTCTTCGATTGTTTGTTGGTTGGCAGCAACAGCCGACAGCCTCTTCGTCTCATCTAATTCTGGATGCAAACGGGCGAGGTGTTGCCTCATATTTGTTGTGTTGCCATTGTACTTAATTTTTGTTTTACACGCTTTACATAAAGAGTAGGTTTTGTCAAGGCCCTGTTTGTCCTCATGCTTGTAAAAACCGAAATGTCTCCACACTGCCGCTTTTAAACCCGACGAGTGGATTGCTCGCTGCGAGACATTAACTGCTGCCATCTCTTGGACTGAGCTCCGGGGTGGAGGCGCAACTTTTTTTTTTTTCCGACACCCCAAGGTCAGAGGGAGCGGGGGGTGGTATGTGTGTGGGACCATAGTTCCAGTGGGGTGGGTTTAGAGGGGGTGGGTGGGTGAGGGTCCGGAGTTGGTGTGTGCGGGGGTCAGCAGGGGGAGGGACGGCAGGACGGGGAGAGAGTTCAGCATCCTGACAGCTTGGTGGACCAAGCTGTCTCTCAGTCAGCTGGTCCTGGCCCGGAGGCTCTTCAGTCTCCTTCTGGATGGCAGCAGACTGAAGAAGCTGTTGGACGGGTGGGTGGGATCGCCTGCAATGCAGAGGGCTTTGCAGGTGAGGCGAGTGTGCTAGATGTCCTGGAGGGAGGAGAGAGAGACACCCACTATCCTCTCAGCTGCTCTCACTACCTGATGTAGTTTTCCTTTGACAGGACACGGTGCAGGTGCCAAACCACACAGTGATGCAGCTGGTCAGGATGCTCTCCATGCTGCCTCTGTAGAAACTGCACATGATGGGGGCTGGGGCTCTGGCTCTCCTCAGTTTATGGAGGAAGTAGAGTCACTGTTGGGCTTTGCTGGTCAGTGATGCAGTGTTTTTTGACCAGGAGAGGTCTTCTGAGATGTGCACACCCAGGAACTTGCTGCTGCTAACTCTCTCCACAGCAGCACCGTTGATGGTTAGTGGAGTGTGCTGGCCGTGCGCTCTCCTCAAGTCTATGATGATCTCCTTCGTCTTCTCCAGCGGTTGGACCCATGTGCAAACTGAAACGGGTCCAGGGTGAGGGGGAGAGATGACTTGATGTCATGCATGACTAACCGTTCCAAGCACTTCATTAGGATGGGGGTGAGTGCAACAGGACCATAGTCATTGAAGCAGGAGGGAGACGGCTTTGAGGCACGTGGGGACAACAGCCTGGCTCAGTCATGTGTTAAAGATGTCTGTGAAGACATCTGTGAAGACATCTGTGGGTTCCGCAGCAAAGTCTCTCAATACTCCACCAGGGATATTGTCAAGACACAATTCCTCAAAGACCTTCACAAATACACTCCTCGCTTCTTTGACACTTCAAGTCCAAGGGGGGACGTACCGGCCACAAACTTCAGGAGCATCTGCAGCAAGTCTCACCTCAGGTAGCTTTCTCACACACACAGTAGAAAAACATTTTCATTATTTGGACAGTAAACTTGTGCAACTGCATTGTGTATACACAGCTGTTAATTGTCTCCCCTTCACCATTTTGGACTCATCTTTATTTCTTTTGTCTCTTGTGTCTCTTCCACTTAGCCTCAATCATTGCTGCTTTATTTACAGTACCAGTCAAAAGTTTGGACACAGCTTCTCCTTCACTGTTTGTTCTTTATGTGAGGAGGTGTGATGGTGTGGGGGGGCTTTGCTGCTCACACTCTTGCTCATTTATTCCAAATTCAAGGCACACTTAACCAGCATAGCTACCACAGCATTCTGCAGCCACGTGCCATCCCATCTGCTTTGTGCTTAGTTGGACCATCATTTGTTTTTCAACAGGACAATGACCCCAAACACACCTCCAGGCTGTGTGAGGGCTATTTCACCAAGAAGGAGAGTGATGGAGTGCTGCATCAGACCACCTGGCCTCCACAGTCACCTCACCTACACCCAGTTCAGATGCTTTGGGATCACTTGGAGCGCAGACTGAAGGGAAAACAGCCAACAAGTGCTCAGCACCTCTGGGAACTCCTTCAAGACTGTTGGAAAACCATTCCAGGTGACGACCTCATCAAACTCACTGACACAATGCCAACAGTGTGCAAAGCTGTCATCAAAGCAAAAGGTGGCTACTTCCCACAATCCAAAATACAAAACATATTCTGCTTGGTTTCACACTTTTTTCTTAACTATATCATTTTAAGGCCATTAAAAGTGTTAACTGTCTTTTAGAGCTATTATTTTCTCAGACTATGAGGTGTCCTATTCCCATTGAAATTCTATCTGCTAAACTTCCTGTTAGCTCCTTTAAATGTGGGCTTTAGCATTTCTGGGCACATAATCAAAGATCCTCGCCTCAATCCTGAACTCTCAGCTTTGTATGTTTAATGCTGATGTCATATTCAGTGTTTGTACCACATCTCAAACACTTTGTACGCTCAGCTCAACTGGACAGTCAACTGGCTGGCTCACGTTTACTTCAGGCAAATCTTCAACGTCCAGACAACCATCGTCGCTGTCATGGGCAAATGCAGCTTTTCTGACAGCTGGGTGGAAGAGCCAGCGTTTAAGGACTGGCTCAGCTCTGTAGTAGGGAAGTCAAAGAAATCTGATTACATTCAACTTTATTATCATTACACATGTACAAGGACAAGGTAACCAAATGCAGTTTAGCATCTAACCACGAGTGCTAAAGCAGAAAGTGCAGGATATACAGTGTCTACAGTTTGTAGAACTTACAGTCAACAACATCAGTCAGTCTCTAAATCTATTCTGTTGTCTATAGTCTCATATATTGTGAGGGCTGAGTTAGGCCTACAGGCCTGGTTTAGGTTTGTAACTCCACCCAGGAATGGGTGGGGATAGATATGCCTACCTTTAAAAAGCCAGGTGAGGGTGCAGCACTTCCTTTGTCTGAGGCCTCCTGTGAGCTTTGCTTTGGTGTGTGCAGATCTTTGTAGTCCTGTGAGCTTGTAGGCTGTGGCTAAATTTAACTTAGCTCTTTCCCTGTGCTCCTTAGTAATATGTGTTTCCATCTGACTGGAAGACTGAGGAGTGCACCTTGTTGAGCTTTGACCACAGAACCAGACAGAGCCAGGGGATTCTGTTGTACATCCTTAAGTATGTAACTTATTTAAAGGCAGTGTAGTGGGGCTATATCCTATATACGTATTAACACACATTTTTTTAATAGTGCTTGTCACCTTTACAGGCCCAGATCCAGACTGCTGCTTTGCCTGAGCAGTTCTTTTATTGATCGAATGTCTCTGCTTCACCTGTTGTTTTTACTCTCTATCTAAGTCCTGTCTTATTCATTTTATTTGTTTGTTTTAGCAGAACCAGCTGACTGTACATTGTTTTTATTTTTAGGTAGAGGTCCAGCCTGTGGGGAGTAGTTTCGCTGGGTACACACTTTGCATGCTGTGTGCTGATATAAATGGTGGCGGTCACATAGTCATGTCTGAATTTTCTTGTGTAGTGCAGTGCTTAAAACCTTGCAGTGATTGAATTATCTTCTAGTGGGCACCTGGTGAGCACATGGTCTAAGTATAAGCTGAACGCGATAGGATCTCCCCACAGTGAGGACTCTACCTTTGTTTTAAGCTTTTATTATAGTATTTAGTTGGTGCTATTTTCTTATATTGTAGAATGAAAGCTATCATTTGCACTTACCTGAGTGCTTTTGTTCTTTTAGGCCTCTCAGCCCTCAACTCCTCCTGTTTTAATTATCTTAATTAAAATAAACTAATTGTTTTAATGCATGTCTGCCGCTCTTCCTTTTGAACTGTTGTATTATTTGTGTCACCAGTCAGTAGTAGTCAGTTATATTGCCTTAAGGTTCATGATTTTAACTTCTCAGGCCTCTCTACATTCTGAGTTGGGTCACAATTTGTCAAAATCTAAGTCAGTGTTAATAAGGTCTCTGATTAACACTTGCAACTCAGTGTCCTGATGGTTTTTAAAAAAATCCAAAGGTAGTAAAAAAGCTATTAAAAGGTATTAAATGTAACTTAAGGATTGCTCTGTATACCCTGTCATCAGTCTGCCCACATGTTGCACTGACAAAGAACCATAGATAGGCAAGGTGATAACTAACATGTACTTGTGCTTGCTCTTCTTCTTCTTAGGACTATGATGACCCACACATGTCCCACACCTCAATGGGGATCCTGACACTGATTCCTCAGCACAGTGTGGACTCTCCTGACTCACTGCACCTACAGGCTTCAGGTACTGCAATCATTTTGGAGGGAACAGTGCTGATGGATGGCCTTAAAAATCTTACACATGCCATGTGCCTTCTCTTTCCACTTATTTACGCCCTCAGCTTGGAATACCCTCAACAACACAACACCACCTTTGACTTCATTCAAAGAGTGCTTCTGTCACTTGGACACAAGACCCTAAAAGCAAAAATACATTTACTCAAAAATTTTCTCTTGCATTGACTCATTGTCTTCACAATGTCAGTAGAATGTCTCATGTTAGGTTTGCTCAGTACTGGGACAGTGTCCCCTTGGTCAGCCCTTTTTTTGCTGGAGCCAGCCTCATTGCTCTTTCTTCTCAAACAGGCTGCTAAATACTTTGCTGTTCACAAGGAGAAATGTCAACAGCTTTTCTTTCAGCCCTTCTTCTTCCCTCTCTCTTCATGCTCACACCATTGTGGCCATATAGCAGCATCAGGCTCTATAGCCAGTTACCTCCAAATTGACTACATTGGAACTCAGTCTCCAGTACAGTTAAACTCATCCTCTAACAATTCACTCACAATGTTCTCAGCAGGTTTTAGCTGTTGCTGTCTCAAATGTCTGCATTACACTTGCACATTACACAGTTAGACTTGTGCACATTCATATCTGCTGTTCATGTTAATGAACTGGACACAATTTCTTCTTCTTAGAGAACAAATAAACTGTTTTTGTGTCCCCTTCAAAATGTCTCCTTCTTTCAGCAAAACAAAAGCACAACCAGCTTTGACAAAGTGTCTTTTGAAATAATCCACATTTTGTTTTGCCTGTGACCACAATACCATCAGATTTAATAACAGTGGGCAAATGGGAAGACATATTTTTCTTTTCTATTGATTTGACAGTACATGTGTTTCTTATTGCCCTGTATGTCTGCCAGTCTGATGTTTCATTAGAAGAATTTGCTTTACGCCATAGGTGCTGTTTATGGCCAATAAGCTCAGACAGATCAGAACTGAACCAGGGACTGAGACGCTTTTTTATCCTCATTCTTTTGAGAGCAGCATGTTTGTTCAAGATGGCACCCAACAACGTTTTAAAGTATGTCCAGGCGTCTTCCACGTCAGGGATAAGACCAATTCTGTGCCAGTCAACTTTTGTCAGGTCATATAAAAAATTCTGTTCATTAAGGTTTTTCTGTTGGATTTCTTAAACCAAGACTCAGAGATGACTGAAATGTCAGGATTTGCAGTTAGTGCAGCAGCTTTTGGGAGGAGGCTGTGTATGTGTGTGACCCATGCTAATGCGCTAACCTGTCAATGGGATTCTCCATGTTATGAAGTCAGCTGCATTCTTGTGAGGGCAGAATAGTATGTTTAAATGCATTAAACCAAGGATTTTACCATTACACAATCAGTCAAAAGCTAATAAATGTACATCAGAACATTTAGCTTTGTTGGCAGAGGAATCAGTGAGTGAGCAAAGATCTGGACCAGGGAAACTGGAGGAATTGCTGAGAGTCAAACATGTCACTGATGTTCAGGCTGTAGAAAAAGGCTAAATGTGAATGGAGCTGCAGAGTAAGGAGCTCATTCTGAGTGGCCCTCGTGCTACAAGTCACCATTTCACATTGCATTGAATATTATTTAACTCACTGTTTATTGCACATTTTGAAAAGTGCAGCTTTGTATTGATACGTACAGTTGAATTTTCTAATTCCTTCTAAACACAGGTTTAGGAGTAAGATGTTTGATGACATGCTAACAGATGTTTGTGTGTCTCTGAAGGTACCCTGACTGGAAACCAAGTCTGCCAAGGTCAGCTGGACTCTTCTTCTTCTGTTTCCAATAATGTGTTTTTAGCTGTGAGCATGAGCTGGGGAGGAATCACTCCTGTCAGTAGGCTGCTCCAAAACATTTCAAATGAGGCCACACAAGAAAAATGCACATCCATTCAAATGCTGCTGTTTAAGCTGCCACTTGACACAACTTTACACGGGAAGCTCTACTCCCCTCACCATCTCCCTCGCTTCCACCACTGCACAGGTAGACCACAGGCTAGAGAGCAGGCACAGCGTCTACAAAGTGGGACAGTGTACAACTCTGTTACAGCTCCGGCTCACACAGTCCCTCTCACTCACACCCAACCTCCTCCTCCTCCAGAGAGCAGCGGCCTGAGAGGAAGGACAAGGAATCATCAGGTTAGTCAGTGTGTAGCTTTGTTCTTTACAGACTCATGTATGTTCAGAATCTGACTCTGGAAAGCTCTTTTAAACTCATCTGCTAACGGGGAAGAGAGTTTGTCTGTGCTCAGCTAAAATCACACTTTACCTGTTGTTTACCTGAGATTTCTCACATCACTTCTAGTTTTGGAGCCTTACACAAGAGTGATGTGGAGCTTTCTTTGCTTTCCCTCCTCCCTTTGCTTCGTGCTGTGTCTACAGGGGGTTCCTCTGGCATCGGTGGGAAGCGTCCACACCATGACTCCACTGACACCAGCCGACATCCACCCTCCTCTAAGGCGGCTCACAGCTCCAAACGTGGACAGTCCAACATCACAACTGTTAAGAGCGGGATGAAGACTGGAACTAAGATGGCTGAGACAGCAAGTAACAAGGCGGCTGACACAGTGGCTGTCTTTCTCTGACAGAAGGTACGTCTAAGAGTATCTACATGTTCATGTGTTTTACAACAAATTTCATGCTTATTTTCTGTTTTGTTGTATTAAAATGTGCAGAATTAACATTTTCTCTAAGTGTGTTTTACAAGAAAGAATAGCATTGGCCTGTTCATCTGTCACTCTTCAGTCAACAAAACAGTGGCTGTGGATGTTTTAGCCTGTGCAGGTTTCCTGCTTCTACTTTGCACAACGTCATCGTGGTTTCTGTCTGTCCCACATCATCACTTTGTCTCCCTCCCTTGCTGCAGGCATCTGTATGTATGGTGAAGGCTGAAGACGCTCAGGCACTGGCTAACTCCACAAATCTCTCCATCAGAGACCAGAAAATCACTGCTTCAACAGCCAAGGTACCATGTGGAAAACACACACACGTGGCACTGAAGGCATGTTCACTTTAAACCCTTTCAATCATAGAAAACATAAAGCTTCCACAAAAATGCTGAGTGGAGTTTGTTTTCTGTCTAAATGCAATTGTTGATTCAGAAACCATCTCATACACAAAATTAGTTTCAGTTCCTTTTTTAATTATTATTTTTTGATGTTTGAAGTCTCATTTCTTTTTGATTTCCTTTAGAAACCTGAAGGAGTGCAGTCTCCTGATGCCAACAACAGGTCTGCCACAGTTATCATCACCGTTCTTCCCCTTTAACCCCATATGTTGTTCACTCAACCTGCCCATTTTAAACCTGCACTCAGATATGATTATTTCTGACTTCACAGCAAACCTGCTTCAGGACAGGAGAAGGGTCCTGCCGGGGAAGACTCAGGTAGGACAACAAAAAACCGCCACTGCTAGTCTGCAGGCAGACTATATCTATATCTACATCTATCACTGTCAAGAAATACTCAGTATATCTAGTTAAAATCACAGTCTGTTAACTGTACCTGATCACATGGAATAAACTGTAGCTTAGTCACATGTAGTCTGGTTTGTGATGTCTTGCTTTTGCTGGCTTGTAGTTGTGATGTGTATGAAAACATACTGAGTGTAGCATCTTCCCCTCCTACTCCCCACTGCAGGAGCTGAGGCTGAACGCAAGATGTCTGATGAGGTACAGTTAAGATAAGATAAAAATACTTTATTGATCCCAAACTGGGAAATTCAACTGTTATAGCAGCCGTGTACAGGTAATAAACACAATATATATGTCCTATGCCCTACATAAATCTGCAGTAAAAAAGCTAAATAAAGCTAAGTATAAGTAACAGTCAGCGGTAACAATAAGTTAAGTTTGTGAAACCAGAGTACAAATGTACAAAGTAGTACAATGAATTCTCCAGAATGTGCATAGTAGCAAGTCAGTGCACCAAAACAGTCAAGTAGTATGGATGTGCAAATATAAGAAGAATAAGAGTGCAGGATGAATAAGTATATAAACAACAATGAAACAATAAAAACTATACCACTGTAATATGAATGTGCAATATGAGAGGAATAAGAGTGCAGAATGAAATATTCTTATAAACAGCTATTGAACAATAAGAACTGTAAAAACTATAGAACAGTAATATGAATGTGCAAAAAAGATGAATAGGAGTGCAAGATAAAAAATTGTTATAAATAACTATGAAAACTATTAAGACTGTAAAACTGTAGGACAGTAATATGAATGTGCAAGAATAAAAATGAATAAGAGTGCAGGATGAAATACAGATGTAAACAAGGTTAAGGTGCATAATCATCATAACAGCAATACACAGGTTATCTCTGGCACAGGGGTGATGAGTTATACAGTCCTATAGCATGTGGCAGGAATGATTTCCTGTAGCGGTTCCTATGACAGCGAAGCTGTCTGAGCCTTTTGGAGAAGGCGCTCCGCTGTCCGTCCAGTACAGGATGGAGAGGGTGGTCAGGGTTATCCATGATGGATAACAGTTTGTTCAGAGTCCTCCTCTCCATCACTGCTTCAAAAGAGTCCTGTTTGCAGCCAATGACAGAGCCAGCCTTCCTGATCAGTTTGTTCAGTCTGTTGGTGTCATTGGCTGAGATGCTGCCCCCCCAGCAGACCACAGAGGAGAACAGAGTACTGGCCACAACAGACTGGTAAAAGATTTCCAGCATCTTGCTGCACACGTTGAACGACCTCAGCTTCCTCAGGAAGTAGAGTCTGCTGCAGGCCTTCTTGTACACAGCAGTGCTGTTGGTCTTCCAGTTCAGTCCGTTGTCGATGGTCACTCCCAGGTACTTGTACTCCTCCACAGCAGCTACGTCTCTGCCCTGGATGCTGAGGGGCTGAGGAGCTGATCCCTTCCTTCTGAAGTCTATCACCATCTCCTTGGTCTTGTCCACATTCAGCAGCAGGTGATTCACTCCCGCCCACTCTACAAATCCGTCCACCAGCCGCCTGTACTCCCCCTCCTGTCCGTCCCTTATACACCCGACAACAGCAGAGTCATCAGAGAATTTCTGAAGATGGCACGACTCTGAGTTGTACTGAAAGTCACTGGTGTATAAGGTGAACAGGAAAGGAGAGAGCACAGTGCCCTGAGGGGCTCCCACACCACTCACCACCACATCAGACAGGACACTGCCCAGCCGGACAAACTGTGGCCTGTCTGACAAGTAGTCAGTGATCCAGGAGACAGAGGACTCACTGACACCCATCAGCCGCAGCTTCTCACCCAGCAACAGAGGCTGGACGGTGTTGAAGGCACTGGAGAAATCAAAGAAAGTGATTCTCACAGTGCCTCCACCTCCATCCAGGTGTGAGTGAGCACGCTGCAGCAGATAGATGACAGCATCGTCCACCCCAAGGCGTGGCTGATAGGCGAACTGCAAGGGGTCAAGAGAAGACTTCACCTGCGGCCTCAGGTGGGCCAACACCAGCCTCTCCAGCACCTTCATCACATGTGATGTGAGCGCAACTGGACGGTAATCACTGAGGCCGGATGGAGAAGACTTCTTGGGGACAGGAACCAGGCAGGAGGTCTTCCAGAGGTGTGGCACCCTCTCCAGACTGAGGCTCAGGTTGAAGAGGTGCTGGAAGACTGCAGACAGCGGGCTGGCACAGGTCCTCAGGATCCTGGGGCTGATGCCGTCCGGACCAGGGGCTTTGTGCAGGTTGACCTTCTCCAGCTGTCTCCTCACCTGCCAGGTTTCCAGCGTTAAGGAGGGGGGTGGGGTTAGGGCAGGGGGAGGGGTGATGGTTTCAGTCCAGTCCGGTGAGCTCACTGAAGAGGGGGGAGGGAGGGGCGGAGAGGGGGCAGGGGGGGGGAGGGAGGGGCGGTGAGGGGGTGGGAGCGGGAGGGGGGAGGTTTGGGGGTGGTGGTGGGGGAAGGGTGGAGGAGACCTGGGCCGTTTGAGAGCTGAATCTGTTGAAAAAGGTGTTCAGCTCATCAGCTCTCTCCCTGCTGCCTTCAGTCAGCCTGCTCCTCCCCCCACATCCTGTGATCTTCTTCATTCCAGACCACACCTCCCTCATGTTGTTCTGCTGGAGCTTGGCCTCCAGCTTCCTCCTGTAGGTGTCCTTGTTCTCCCTCAACTTGTCCCTGAGTTGGTGCTGCACCCTCCTCATCTCCTCTCTGTCTCCAGACCTGAAGGCCCTCTTCTTCTGGTTCAGCAGGGCCTTCAGGTCACTGGTTACCCACGGCTTGTTGTTAGGGTAACACCGGACAGTCCTGGATTGCACAACAGTGTCCTCACAGAACTTAATGTAGTCTGTGATGCAGTCTGTCATGCTGTTGATGTCCTCTCCATGAGGCAGGCAGAGCGCGTCCCAGTCTGTACTCTCAAAGCAGTCCTTCAGGGCCTCCTCAGCCTCCTGTGTCCACCTCCTCACACTCCTTTTGGACACAGGCGTCCTCCTGACCATAGAGACATACTTAGGAGACAGCAAGACCAGGTTGTGGTCAGACCTGCCAAGGGGGGGGAGGGCAGTGGCACTGTATGCTTCCTGTGCATTAGCATACAATAAGTCCAGAGTCTTGTTTTCACGGGTGGGGCAGTCTACATACTGTGTAAAGTCCGTGAAAGTTCTGTCCATGTTCACGTGATTAAAGTCCCCAGTAATCACAATGAACGCGTTTGGCTGTTGAGTCTGTAGCCGAGATACTGTGTGGCTGATGACGTCAGCGGCAGCCTCCGCATCAGCTGATGGAGGAATGTAAACAGAGACCACAATGGCGGACGATAGCTCTCTTGGTAAATAATAGGGCCGGAGTCCCACAGCTAAAAGTTCCACATTCGGGCTACAGAGACGCTCTTTAACTCGGACATGTCCGGGATTGCACCAACGATCGTTCACATAAAGCACAATCCCTCCTCCCTTCTTCTTACCGGAGTCAATCACGTCTCTGTCCGCCCTCACGGTCACAAAGCCAGGTAGAGCAACGCTGGTGTCCGGGATGTGTGAGTGCAGCCATGACTCCGTGAAACAAAGCAAACTGCACCCGCGGTAATCCCTCTGGGTCTTGATCAGCGCCGCCAGCTCGTCAGTCTTATTAGCCAGAGAGCGTACATTCCCCATAATGATCGAAGGGACAGCAGGCCTGTGTCTCCATTTCCTTGCCTTCACCTGGACTCCGGCTCTACATCCACGCCGTCTCCTCCGTAACTCCTTCGGGATTTCGTGCCGTATTCCCTGCGGCAGCCCAGGTTTACTCAGCGCTAGCAGCTGGTCGCGAGAGTAAACAATGGGGCCCCCGCACCGCGTGTTACACTCCATTACAAAGTAACGAGAGTAGCAGCAAAAGTGAAAAGAAAGAGCCTGGAGCACACAAAAACCAAGCAGTCCTTTTGGTGTTTGCAATAAATAAAGAAATACTATAAAAAAATAAGACTATACTAAATACAAAGTAAAGGTAAGAGACACCAAGTACGACCGGAGCTGCTGTAACAGGCGTCCGCCTCCTGGGGGTGCGGCGCCAAGAATGAACCTTCACTTCCAGTTACCTTCACTTCCATCACATTTTCTTGTGTTTCAGCCTGATACTAAAATCTTTTCAGGTCATTTTCCCCCTCATCAGTCTGAAAACAGAATTTTATGTTTGGAAATGTATTAAAAAGGAAAACCTAAGTTCAGCTAAATGTCTGTTAAATTCACTTGTTCTGTAATGTCTCCTACAGAAAGGCATGGTGTTGATCACAGGACTTCCTGAGAGCAGCTGGTCAGAGAGTGACATCATCAAGCTGATCCAGCCCTTTGACACGCCCTCGGACCTCATCCTGGCAAAACAAATGGGAAAGGTTGGTGTGATCACACCTGGACAGCAGTAATACATGTAGCCATGCAAGCTGCTTCTGTCATAGCTTCAACTACTATCACAGGCTCAGTGGGACTGTTTTGTGGACAGTCTACACACTCAATCTGTCCATAGATACTAGTTTCTGGATTGTTGACCTGTTACAAAGTTCATCTTCCTACAGCACCGTGTTAAAAACATCCTTATTGTATGTTAGGTGCTTGTGTCAGTGGCAGACACAGAGATTGCTCAAGAGATAGTGAAAGTCCACTCCTTCATCCCCACCAAGATTAAAGACTGTGAGCTGAAGATAATCCATGTCAAACAGCGTATTGGCCTCAGCACACCGGTAAGGCCTCTCATCATTCACCCACATCCTTTACAGGACACTCATCATCTTTTTCTCCTCCTCTGCTCTAATCTTCTATATTAAATATCTTCCTTTTGTGTGCTTGCTTCTTTCATCTTGTGCTTAGTGTAGCATTTCTAGTTGTTTGTGAACCTTGAGCAGTAACTGCTGATTAACAATAAAAAAACCTCTTTACACAGGTGGCCCTCTACAATCTGCTGATGGGATCAGTGGACTCATTAGTGAGTATTTCTACCATTAGATATTTCTATGCACTTCATCTTATTTATTCCTTGATGTAACAAGGACAGTGCACGTTAATAAACTTTGCTGTAAATACACCAGGGACAAGTGTAGATGATCCTAATGTACATTTACACTAAGCTCTTTAAAGTAATAAACCTAAATCAGGCTGAAGGGTCTTACTGTCAAACTGCAGCAGTAAGTGTTCAGTTGTCCCTGTCCTACATTTTAGATGTAGATAAACAGGGACAGTCCTGTAAAACGTGACGTCTGCTGGAACTTTACAACTAGTTTTTCTTATAAAAAGTACATTAAAGTAAGAAAACAGTATTTTTCATGGGTATAGTAATATTGCAGAAACCCTCATTTACTGGTGGTAATGAATATGTCTTCTGTATATCTTCTGCTTTAGTCTTCTGTGTACCTTGATCCACTAATTATCCGCTGGCTAATCAGTGACTGTATGTCCTTTGTGTCCTTCAGGAGAGTACTGTTCCAGTGGGCTGGAGCAGGCTCTTGGTGATCAGTAATGTCCCCAACATGCCCTCTGGATCCTCTGAGGTCCAAAAACTGGTGCGACGCTTTGGTACCGTCATCAAGACCCTCGTGCTCAACAACATGGTGAGGGCTGTTTGTCTGTGCAGCTGCAGATAAGCCATCCATGAGATCCTCAGCCACCCCTGTCCTGAATATTCGTGTCCTCACACACAGCTCTGTCCTGGGCTGAAAATACAAATCACATTTTCTCCAAATCATGTCTTGCTCTTTATCTGTAAAGACATGTAACATGCTGTTGATGTGATGTTGTGCCTCTTCCTGCTTAGGTCATTTGTGAGATGGCGACTGCAGCCATGGCATTCTCTGTTTACAAACGCTTCCAGACGTTTCCGTGCATCATCCAGAACAACCCCCTGTTCTTCTCCCGCAAGCCGGACCCCAAGGCCAACACACAGACAAAAGTCATCACTACGTACCTTGAGTCGTCTGAGGTCGGTAATTGATTGACAGTGCTTGCTCATTATTCAGTTAGACATACAGTCATGCAGGAAATTATTAATACCCCTGGCAAATTTTGACCTAAAGTTACTTCATCATCATCATCATTTTAATCCACTTATCCGGGGCCGGGTCGCGGGGGCAGCAGCCTAAGCAGGGATGCCCAGACTTCCCTCTCCCCGTACACTTCTTCCAGCTCTTCCGGGGGAACCCCGAGGTGTTCCCAGGTCAGCCGAGAGACATAGTCCCTCCATCGTGTCCTAGGTCTTCCCGGGGCCTCCTCCCGGTGTGACATGCCCGGAACACCTCCCTAGGGAGGCGTCCAGGGGGCATCCTTAATAGATGCCCGAGCCACCTCAACTGGCCCCTCTCGATGTGGAGGAGCAGCGGCTGTACTCCAAGCCCCTCCCGGATGACCGAGCTCCTCACCCTATCTCTAAGGGAGCGCTCATTTCGGCCGCTTGTATCCGAGATCTTGTCCTTTCGGTCATGACCCAAAGCTCATATTCGTAGGTGAGAGTAGGAACGTAGATTGACTGGTAATTCGAGAGCTTCGCCTTTTGGCTCAGCTCCTTCTTCACCACGACGGACCGGTACATCGACCGCATTACTGCAGAAGCTGCACCAATCCGCCTGTCAATCTCACGTTCCGTCCTTCCCCCACTCGTGAACAAGACCCCAAGATACTTAAACTACTCCACTTGAGGCAGGAGTTCTCCTCCAACCCGGAGACGGCAAGCCACCCTTCTCCGGTTGAGAACCATGGCCTCGGACTTGGAGGTGCTGATTCTCATCCCAGCTGCTTCACACTCGGCTGCAAAATGCCCCAGTACATGCTGAAGGTCTTGGCCTGATGGAGCCAACAGGACAACATCATCCGCAAAAAGCAAGGATGAAATCCTGTGGTCCCCAAACTGGACTCCCTCTTGCCCCTGGCTGCGCCTAGAAATCCTGAAATTATCAACAGAACCGGTGACAAAGGGCAGTCCTGCCGGAGTCCAACATGCACTAGAAATTGGTCTGACTTACTGCCGGCAATGGGAACCACGCTCCTACTCCGGTCTTACAGAGACCTGACAGCCCTTAGCAGAGGGCCCCGGACTCCATACTCCCAGATCACCCTCCACAGGATGCCACGAGGGACACGGTCGAACGCTTTCTCCAGATCCACAAAACACGTGGACTGGTTGGGCAAACTCCCATGAACCCTCGAGCACCCTATAGAGAGTATAGAGCTGGTCCAGTGTTCCACAACCAGGACGAAAACCGCATTGTTCCTCCTGAATCCGACTATCAGCCGAATCCTCCTCTCCAGTACCCTGGCATAGACTTTCCCAGGGTGGCTGAGGAGTGTGATCCCCCTATAGTTGGAGCACACCCTCCGGTCCCCCTTCTTGAAAAGAGGGACCACCACCCTTGTCTGCCACTCCAGGGGTACTGTCCTCGACTGCCACGCGATGTTACAGAGGCGTGTCAACCAAGACAGCCCTGCAACATCCAGAGACTTGAGATACTCGGGACGAATCTCATCCACTCCCGGTGCCTTGCCACCAAGGAGATTTTTGACCACCTCAGTGACTTCAGCTTGGGTGATGGATGAGTCCGCCCCCGAGCTCCCAGCCCCTGTTTCTTCAACGGAAAGAGTAACAGTGGGATTGAGGAGATCTTCAAAGTATTCCTTCCACTGTCTGATAATGTCCCCAGTCGAGGTCAACAGCTCTCCACCCCCACTATACATAGTGTTGGTAGAGCACTGCTTCCCTCTCCTGAGGCGCCGGACGGTTTGCCAGAATCTCTTCGAAGCCGACCGATGGTCCTCCTCCATGGCCTCACCGAACTTCTCCCTGATCCAAGTTTTTGCCTCTACAACCGCCCGGGCTGCAGCACTCTTGGCCTGTCGGTACCTGTCAGCTGCCTCGGGAGCCCCACAAGCCAACCAGGCCCGATAGGACTCCTTCTTCAGCTTGACAGCATCCCTTACCTCTGGTGTCCACCACTGGGTTCACCACCAGGTGGTGATCAGTGTACAGCTCAGCCCCTCTCTTTGCCCGAGTTTCCAAGACATGCGGCCGAAGGTCAAATGACACGACCACGAAGTCGATCATTGACCTTCGGCCTAGGGTGTTCTGGTGCCATGTGCACTGATGGACACCCTTATGTCTGAACATGGTGTTTGTTATGGACAAACTGCGACTAGCACAGAAGTCCAACAACAGAACACCATTCGGGTTCTGATCGGGGAGGCCGTTCCTCCCAATCACGCCCCTCCAGGTGTCACTGTCGATGCCCACGTGGGCATTGAAGGCCCCCAGTAGAATGACTGAGTCCCCGGTCGGAGCACCGTCCAGTACACCCTCCCAGGGACTC
Organism: Toxotes jaculatrix; assembly: GCF_017976425.1. Classification (NCBI taxonomy): domain Eukaryota; kingdom Metazoa; phylum Chordata; class Actinopteri; family Toxotidae; genus Toxotes; species Toxotes jaculatrix. Next base: position 28,494,400 of record NC_054397.1, on the reverse strand, counting down.
CAAGAAGGTCTGGTACTCTACACTGCCATTCGGCCCATAGGCCGAAAACAACAGTGAGAGACCTCCCCCCGACCCGAAGGTGCAGGGAGGCGACCCTCTCATTCACCGGGGAAAACTCCAACACATGGCGGCTGAGCTGGGGAGCTATAAGCAAGCCCACACCAGCCCGCCGCCTCTCACCGCGGGCAACTCCAGAATAGAAGAGAGTCCAGCCTCTCTCAAGGAGTTGGGTTCCAGAGCCCAGACTGTGCGTGGAGGTGAGCCCGACTATTTCTAGTCGGTACCTCTCAACCTCCCGCACAAGCTCAGGCTCCTTCCCCTCCAGTGAGGTGACATTCCATGTCCCAAGAGCCAGTTTCTGTGCCACGGGAGGATGGCCCCACGTCGTTCTTTCAAACTCTGCCCGGCCGGGCCCCGTAGGGAGAGGTCCAGCCACCAGGCGCTCGCATGTGTGCCTCAACCCCAGGCCTGGCTCCAGGGTGAGGCCCCGGCTGCGCCATACCGGGCGACGTAACTGACCTTGCTTTAGTTATAGTCATAGGAGGCTTCTGAACCGCTCTTGGTCTGACCCGTCCCCCAGGACCTGTTTGCCTTGGGAGACCCTACCGGGGCATTTAGCCCCGACAACATAGCTCCTAGGATCATTCGGGTACTCAAATCCCTCCACCACGGTAAGGTGGCGGTTCTAGGAGGGGAAAGTTACTTTTAAATGTAAATAAAAGGTGAGAAATATTTTTTCCCACAATGATGCCTTTTGTACATTATCTTATTATCTTCTGGGAGACACCTGTGTCATTTCCAATCAAGAAAACACTTGCTGGTTGAATAAAAGTAACTTTAAGTCAAAATTTGCCAGGGGTATGAATAATTTCGGGCTTGACTGTATTTGTTATCTATTGCTGGCATGATGTCCTGCAGCGTCAGCTCCATGTGCACGTGTTTGATGTCACACTGCTCAATAGCTCCTTGTGTCTGGTCATAGGATGCACCTGCTAACGGCAAAAGCAGCCAAACAGCAGCAGCTGCAGAGGAAGAGGAGGCTGTCCATATAGAGAAGTCTCAACCTCCTTTGGAGGAGGTGGAAAAAGACACTTCTGGGACAGACCAGACGATGAAGATCACAGAGAAGAGGGCTGGTGAAGACCAAGCTTTGGGAGAAAACGCCAGCAAAGACAGCATCAGAAGCCATGAGCCTAGCGCTGCTGTTTCCCACTCTTCAGCTGCACAAGACGCCAAAGCAGAAGCAGTCATGGATACAGACATGAGGGAAACATCTGCTGATAAAACTGTCACAGAGACAGTAGGAGACAATAACAGAGTCAATCTATCTGAAGCAGGAAAGGACAAGGCTGCAGGTGCCCAAGAGACAAAGGCATCTGTCTCTAATGGCAGAGCAGCTTCCATGGACACGGCCATGCCAGAGCTACCTAAGGTAACATACAGCAGAAATGTGTCTCTGCGCTCGTCAGCCTGTTGTTGGAGTCGGGTTGTTCTTCTGTGTAGCTCAGCTTGTGAGGTTTCATGTCTCTTTTTCATCCCTGTTTCACCAGGTCACTCAACAAATGGTTAACGCGTTGCTTGTAGAGTGCCCAACAAGAACCGGCAGCCATCCTAACAACGTAGAAGCTTCCACCTGTGGCGTGAAGGGGGAAACACAAACAGAGACAGAGCAGGACAAAAAGTCAGCAGAGGGGACAAAAGAGGCGGCCAAGAGCCACACAGAGGAGGAGGTGAAGAAGCAGGAGAGGGAGAGGAAAGAGAGGGAAGCCAGAAAGGAGGCGAGGGAGAGAGAGAGGAAGGAGAGGGAGAGGAGGGCCTGGGAGAAGGAGGAGAGGGCTAAGAGGGAGAGGGAATGGGATGAAAGAGCCAGGAAGGAGAGGGAGAAGAGGGAGGAGGAAAGGAGGGAGTGGCAGAGGAGGGAAAGAGAGAGGAGGGAGAGAAAGAGAGCACACGGTGAAGGTTTGTCCGGATCCAGGTGGTCTTGCCGGTCGGAGGGATACAAGCAGAGCTCCTGGACGGACGCACAGCTTAACAGCTCACAGGCTGAGACCACAATGGTGAGGAGGTGCTGCTGGGTCAAAACCTGGACACTTAAATGTCTCCTGTGTGTCCTAACCCACAACCCCGTTTCTTTGTCCTGTCATGAAATCAGGTGGAGGACGAGGACCACTTCCCATTCAACATGAGTGACTTTGTGACATTAGATGAAGTAGGAGATGTTACCGACCTTCCGTGTTCCCCTGCTGTTGTTCCCATGGAAACCACAGACAGGGAGGAGGAGGATGCTACCACGTCTGTCCCTCAGGACACTACAGGGGTACATTTTAGCTTGTGGTACATTTTAGCTTTTCTCTACATGTTTGATGGGGGGTGTCCCAGACTTAAATGTCCACAGTCTTATGACGTCAGTCCTTTTCTGGGTTTCTGCTTCTAGGACACACCCATGGAGGTTGCCATAGAAACAGCAGTATCGGATGCCACAGTGACTCTGCTCAAGTCTGATCAACAAGTATCAGAGTCTGAACCCGTGAGAGCACCAACAGCTGACTCCTCAGACAGGTCGTCAGGTTTAACACCCGGTCCGGTCCTCACCGCCGCAGCATCCACCTTACCAGCTCCACAGGCTGAGTCCTCTCTCAGCCAAACACCTGAGACTGGTACAGCCTCACACTGATTTCACTTCTACCATCAACACAAGGAAACACAGTCTTTCCTAGATATTTTTCTTTGTTTTTGGTTTCAAATTGTAAATTTGGCCTGAAATCTGTCTTTATTTTTAGAAATCACACCACTGTCCACCCTGGACTCCACCCCAGAGGTCCAACACCTGTCCGTGCCTGCCCCTGCAGCATCAGGTAACCCACCTGAAGCTGCCCCTGCAGACTCCTCCTCAAACAGCCCAGCCATAGGAGCAGTGACTGCAGAGAGTGAGGACCATAAGAAAGAGGAGAGTCCTCTCAGTCACAGCCAGGCCAAGGAGGAGGAGACGGTGCTGGTGTTGGACAAAACAGAAGGACAGGAGAAGATGCAGGACCAGGAGGACAAAGAGACGGGAGCTCCTGCTGCAGAGACGGGTACGCTTTGATTTTCTTTGAAGTAGAACTGTGAGTGGCAGCAGATCCTCAGTGGGTAGAGAATCAGGCTTGTCCAAATTTACCTCTTCTTCAAGTGTTTGAGATGATGGGACGTTGTCCTTGGGGCAGGTACTTGCCATAAGTCATTGCAGGTGTTTAATAACAGCACCAAGATGAAGACACATGAAGTCCATTTGGAAAATGCTTAATTATTAGCTTATCTGCTTTGTTGATCAAAGCCAGGACCAGGTCTTTTTACCCCTGTGTATGTCCTAGATTGGACTTTAAAGCAGTCCCTGTCTCTTCTAGGAAAGCAACAGATGTCCAAAGACCAAACAAACGGAGAAGAGGAGAGTATGAAGAAGACATTACAGATGAAAACACCCATGAGCACGGACTACTCCCTCCCCCCTTTTGACCCCAGCAATCCAGTTGGTATGACACTATTTATTCACTGTGACTGTTCATCACTGTTTTCTTTACATGTGTATTTTCAGTCACTCTCGTGTGTGTGTGTGTGTGTGTGTGTGTGTGTGTGTGTGTGGGTGTGGGTGTGGGTGTGGGTGTGGGTGTGTGTGTGTGTGTGTGTGTGTGTGTGTGTGTGTGTGTCCTCAGGTATGGAGTTCTTAGTCCCAAAGACCGCTTTCTTTTGTACAGTATGTAATCCATTCTTCAGCGGAACCAAAGAAGCTGAGATCAACCACTGCAGAACCATCAAACACTACGAGAACCTAAAGGTAGGCAGCTCATGGTTATTTGTTGCACTTTCTCCCTCTTTTATTCTGCTCCATTTTCACACTTACTGTGATACAGGTGATAAAATGTCCACGTGTGTTCACAAAGAGTGTTTTTCCTTTTTTCCTCCTCTTGTAGAAATACCTGCAGACTGAGAAGACGCTGAATGTGACGGACAAACCAGACCCCAGCTGAATGTGGCTGTGAAGCTTTTCACTCACTTTTGCCATTCCCCTCCTTTTGTATCGTCTCTTTATTTCTCTCTCACGGTCCATATTCTCACACTGGTATAGATTAGTCTCATGTCTCCATTTAAATATGACGTCAATAAATTGCATTTACTAAATTGTGGTTTGTCGCTCATTCACAATCTCAGTGTCTGATAATATTTGATAGAAGTCTGTTATCAATGATTTATAGCATCATAAAACCACACGCTGTCATCACAATAACCTTAAAGCAAAGAGGAAAATCTCACTGCATCAACTTGTATCTTTACACCTGCACTGATTTTCATTGGCTGTGGGGTAAACACTCAAACCAGGGATCCTTTGTGTGGCACTTGTCAAGTCCCAGCTTATTAGCAGGACATTTATTTCAGCACAAGATGGCAGTACACTCTGTTCTAAGCTCAGAGCATCAACCTGTTTCTGACACAGTCTTACAAATCCTTTCATACCTCAGATTAGCTTTTCTGTGTGTCAGAGTCTTGTGCTACCGTGGAGTGTCATCAGGTTCAAGGTGACTAAACTATGGCCATAAGCTGTTTCCTCACTATGAGTCAAATTGGTGGACCATTACCTTCATCAAGGTGGGAGAGAAGATTCAGCTTCAACCAAAGGCTCAAACAGAGCTCCTCTCTGCAGTACAGCAACTGTACTAACAACTCAGATATCATCATGAAATATTTGCAGAAAAATCTTTTTGGGATTTCACAAGGTGTGGCTGCATCAGACAGACACAAACAAAACAAATCATTTGTTGTTATCAAGACAAAAAATAGCAAAAGTAAATTCTTCATGGTGTCAACATGTCAGTTCTCAACATTGTTGGTATCAAAGTTAACAAATAACAAAGAATGTCTTCAAAACTGAACAAAACATAAATAAAGCATCACATAACAAAATTCATATTTAGTACTCCTGCCATTAGCACGCAGTAGCACTTTAATCCTGGCTGGCATGTTCTCCACGAGCCTTTCACACTGTTGAGGGGTAATCTTCTCCCATTCTTCTTCAGTTACTGTTTTTAATTCTTCCAGATTCTTTGCTTAAAACAGACCTTTTGATAATCCAGCAAAGATTTTCAATGGGGCTCATGTCCAGGGATTGAGCTGGCCACTCTAACACCTGGATATTGTGCTCCTGCAGCCAAGTTCTACTTGACCTGGATGCGTATGTATGTATGTATGGCAGCTATTTTTCTTAATTTAGTTTCTTAGTTATTCTGCTACTGGAATAGTGTTTATTTAATCTTGTTCTGGCCATTTTGGTCTCTTACTTATATTTTACTTACTGTACTGTACCCCTGCTGTTGCTAAATGCAATTTCCCCACTGCGGGACTAATAAAGGATTTTCTTATCTTTCTTAATGAGCTTTATTTCCAACATGGTACACCTCAGTCATACTACAGTAACAGCTATCTGTAATGTATCCACACTTTGTCATTTGAGCCATCTGGATTCTTCCAATTGGGACTTTTGGAGCTGCATTTACCACTTTGCCTCATTCATGGCCTGTAACGTGTCTACTTGTAATTTGGATATTTCCTCAATGGCAACTTGCTGATGTGGATTCAAGAAGATATTTTCTAGTTCCACCTAAAGAACTACTGTATGAAAATGAAGGGCAGAGATGATGGAGGATATCATTCTAACTCTTATTTTATTGCCATCAATTCAATTCAATTTATTCATTAATTATACAGCACCTTACAGAGAAAGAGAGAGAAAACTCTCCCTTTCTCTCAGAGAGAGAAGAACTCTCTGAGAGAAAGAGAGAGAAAAAAACTCTCTTTCTCACTGAGGGAAAAGAGAGAAAAAACTTTCTCTTTCTCTCAGAGACACAAGAACTCTGAGAGAAAGAGAGAGAAAAAACTCTCGGAGGGAAGAGAAAGAGAACAGCAGAGAAGTTGAGATAGATAGAAGCAGAGAAAGAGAGAGTTCTTCTCTCTCTTTCTCTTTCGGTGGAGAAAGAGGGTTAGCGTTACGCAGTGGCGGTTCTACATTGAATTACTTGAAATTAAAGTTATCAGAAATTAAATAAATATACTCTATATACATAAAAGTGGCAAAATATACACAATCACACATAACAACAGCAGATAATAATGATATAAGATAAAAACAATATAATTGTATTATTTTAGAATAATAAAAAAGTAAAAGAATAATATACAAATAAAATATAGAATAAATATTGTGAATAGCACAAATCCTTCATCACACAAATGAAAACACACTACAGGAAATCTAATTCTAACACTATTGCACTAAGAGCAGCAAAGAAAAAACTCAAACTAAAACCTGAGCTTTCTGGCCTTCCTTGATGCAAAATCATCAATAATGTGATTATACGAAATCTGCTCCCTATTGAATGATTGACACTGATGACAGCAAGGCCACTGAGTAGTAGCTTGTGCCAAAAACCGCCACTGGCGTTACGGAAAACGCTGTTTCTCACTGAGGAGGGCTAAAGAAGGCCATGCTCTCCTTCTCGCTCCCTCCCTCTCCATCGATAGAGACAGAAAGAGAGAGGAAAAGCGTCTCGGTCTCTATCTGTCTCAAGGAGAGAGAGGGGAAGCTCTCTGTGTAACTCGCTCTCTGCCTGAGAGAGAGAAGAGAGAGATCTCTTGCTCTTCCCTTTCTCTCTGCCAGAGAGAGAGGAGGAACCCAGTGAGAAAACACAGAGGCAAAAACTCTGATAATGTATTTACATTATTTCCATTTCTATACATCTAAATTTAAATAAGCATCTCTCTCTGTGTTTCTCTCTCTCGCTCCCTGAGAGAGAAAGAGAGAGCAAAAACTCTGTGTTTCTCTCTCAGGGAGAGAGAGAGGAGGACAGAGTCTGGTGGCCCGGGTCACATCTGTATTCAGTTCTCCTGGATATTAACCTCACAGACGCTCAAAATGAACCGTTATCAGTAAGGATCCGCAGCATGAGCGGAACGAAAGCGACTGAATGCCCCCAGCAAAGACGTTGGTAGCCTGAGACACCGGCGACGCACCCCCACCAGAGCTGTCCCTACCTCCTCAGAAACGTTGAGTCAGTGAAGGAAGGCTCCTCATTTATATCATCTGGCTGCCGCCGTAGTGACGTCAGAGCCGTTGCCTGGGCATCAAAGGCAGGTGAGATGGTGACGTCATGAGCCACGCCTCCTCTGAGCTGCTGCTCACTGGATGCTTTTTGCTTTTGACTACATTCACAGTTAAACTCTACAAAGTGTTGCGAGTGAAAATCCCAGCAAGTGTAGGGGTGTTCTGATACATCAGTCAGATTGTTGGAAAATTCCAAAGCATTCCAAAGACAGTGGAAAGAATAAACATGATCAAGTGCAGCTCTACACTTTGTCATGTATGACTTCATTTAATACTGTAGCTTCATACATGATCATCCACAGCTGAAGCTCACATTCATGCACCTGTCCTGACAAGATGCTACATGTGATTCACTGTGATCCACCATGTCTCAGCTAAAATGTTTTTCCTTGAGTCTTATTCAAAATGTGACACTGAAAACTGAACCATCTGTGCCAACAGAATGAAGAGAAGTTCTGAAAAAACCATCAACAAACTCAGAGCAAGAGCTTCATAAATACCTTTATTGCACATTAAAAACTGTATTCATTTCAATAATTGTATCAACTGTCAATATCAGTTTTATTTTTCCCAACTAGTTATTGTAAATGAAGACATATTTAATGTGCCTTATTCATTTGTGGTCACAGTTATATTGAATTTCAAATAAACCTACTGTAACCCCCAACAGTAATGGCACTGAGTTCATTTTCTATGAACTACTCGTCAGGTTTTTCCAGATTTACCATAAAGCTCATAATGAATCTAACAGGATGCTTTGGTGAATTAATGTTTTCAGTGTCATTAAAACTGGTACAAGTACAAAAGTCACATGAGGAAATATATCACATTCCAATATAGACAGCAACATTAAATCAACATTTCTATTATTTATGTAGCTGATTAAAGCTACAAACCAGATAAGGTATGAAAAAGAAACAGCAACAAACTCAGAGCAAGAGCTTCATAAATACCTTTATTGCGCATTAAAAAGTGGATTCATTTCAAGAATTGTATTAACCATCAATATCAGCAGAAAGGTATGAAAGAATGGAATGAACTGATGAATGGTCACAAGTGTTAAAAATACACACACATATAGACAGTAGCATATATAGTAGGATTTTATTTCAGCTTCATTTAACCAGGTAAGTCCACTGAGAACCAATTCTCATTTGCAGTGACAACCTGGCCACAGACACAATCCAGTAGATAAGACAAAGGATCACAGTACAAATTCAATACATATCAATCAAAATGACAGTGTAATATGTGCATATATATACAGTGAGTTCAAGGATGTTGGATTATGGTTTGTAATGTATTCTTAAAAGAAGAGAATGGTATTAAAGAGCTGAGTTTTACAGTCTGTTGTAAGTGATTCCAGTCGTTTGTGGCAGAAAATTGAAAAGAGAAGCAACCAAAGGAGGTGCAGGCTTTTGGAATGACGAGGTTAATGAAGCTGCTGGAGCAAAGACTGAGACTAGAGTTCTGAATATTGAGCAAAGAGCGTAGGTATGAACACTGTAAAATGGAATTGCTAATATAGCTTAAAATAAGAAGTGATCTTAACTGATGTGTGCTTACTTTGCTGACTCTGCTATGTTACACTTAATTAAAAAAAAACGTTTTAGGGAATAAAGTAATTAGAGTCATCAGCCTGAGAAAGTATGAGTGATGAAGAGCCGTCCTCACAACCTGACACCTATGCCCGACACTAGGTGGCAGCACTTGGCTGTGTGACATGCGCATTTCCCCGTGAAGACGTGCTCGGTAATGTCCGCAAGCGGAAAGCAAGCTTCTGGCTCTGTCATGTTAAGGTAAGTTGCTGCAAACTGGAAGATTTTATCGGCTTTTTCATTTAGTAATTTGAGTTATCCTAAAAGTTAGAATGAATGAGTAGGTTTACAAGGCCTATGTGAAGGGCTAACGTCGCTAGCGCTAGCTTACACACGTTGATGTAATGAGCACTTGTAAGCTAGCGCTAACGACGTTAGCCCTTCAAAGTCAAAGTCAACTTTATTGTCAAAACCATATGTACAGGTCATACACAGGTTTTGAAATTGCAGTGCTCCCTCGGCCCACAGTGTTACACTAGATACATTAGAAAAATAGCTATACAAAAATAAAAACATATTCAAGATTCAAGAGTCTTTATTGTCATTATGCGAACATAACGAAATTTTGCAGAGACTCCCGGCTTTAAGGCACACATTTAAATAAATAACACAAATAAAAAAAAACACAAAATATAAGTAAAGTAAGTAATAAAGTGCAGCTTAGTGCAAGTGCAGTGTATGGAATGCTGTGAGTGTTTGATTGTGTTCTATGTGGTTGTCAGCATCAGCAGGGGTGGGGGTGGGGTTGGGGGCATGTTCCTGTATGGGGATGGGATTTCAGTGTTTTCACTGCGGTGGGGCTGTTGCTTTTACAGCTCTGGGGAAGAAGCTGTCCCTGAGTCTGTTGGTGATTGTTTTAATGTTCCTGTACCACGTTCCTGATGGAAGCGCTACATAGCTACCATAGCACACTGTCACACTGAGGCACAGGACGCTTTTGATTGTGGCCCTGTAAAAGTTTGCCAGCAGCTGAGAAGAGAGTCCAGTCCGCTTCAACTTCCTGAGAAAGAAGAGCCGTTGTTGGGCCTTTTTCACCAGGTGTGAAGTGTTCACAGACCACGAGAGGTCAGAGGAAATGTGGACGGCCAGGAACTTTATGCTGTCCACACGCTCCACAGCCTCCCCATGCAGACAGGAGTGTGTTCAGTCTTCCTGGACCTCCTATAGTCCACTATGACCCTAACCCTTCAGGGCCAGCATGTCCGGGGGAACAGTGTTAAAGGCTGAGCTCAAGTCCACAAATAGCATCCTAGCATAGGTGTTAGGATGCTGCAGGTGAGTCAGGGCCGTGTCAAGTGCTAACCAGACTGCATCCTCCGTAGAACGCTTCTCCCTGTAGGCAAACTAGAGGCTGTCCAGGCCAGCAGGGATGGCGTCCTTGATGAACCGTGATGGTCCTGATGCCTTTCCACATGTTACGTGACGTGGGTTGTTATCATTCAAGTGCTCCTCAATGTGCTGCTTGTAGCTGTGTTTTGCCACCTGATGCCCTTTTTCACTTCTTTCCGGGCCCTGCTGTAAGCCAGCCTATCTCCTGACCTATAGGCTGCATCCTGGGCTTTTAGCAGGGTCCACACTGTGCTGTCCACTGTGTGTTATAGAAACATAACACTGTCAGATAGAGAAAGAGAACTTAGTAGAGAAAGAAAGGGCTTTTATACAATACAGATAAACTTGTATATTATACCAATAATACAAATATGTGTCACAGAATTTGTGTGTGATTTTAGCTCCAATATGTCATTTGAGCAGCAGCAGGGCACATAGCAGCAGCTGAGTTAAAGTGCAGGTGTGAGTTCAGATCAGTTCACACCGGTGGTGTGTGTGTGAGTCCATAGTTCCGGTGGGGGGGGTCAGAGGGGGTGGGTTTGTCAGGGTCCAGAGTTGGTGTGTGCGGGGGTCAGCAAGGGGACGGCAGGACGGGGAGAGAGCTCAGCATCCTGACAGCTTGGTGGACCAAGCTGTCTCTCAGTCTGCTGGTCCTGGCCCGGAGGCTCTTCAGTCTCCTTCTGGATGGCAGCAGACTGAAGAAGGTGTTGGACGTGTGGGTGGGATCGCCTGCAATGCAGAGGGCTTTGCAGGTGAGGCGAGTGTCCTAGATGTCCTGGAGGGAGGAGAGAGAGACGCCCACTATCCTCTCAGCTGCTCTCACTACCTGATGTAGTTTTCCTTTGACAGGACACGGTGCAGGTGCCAAACCACACAGTGATGCAGCTGGTCAGGATGCTCTCCATGCTGCCTCTGTAGAAACTGCACATGATGGGGGCTGGGGCTCTGGCTCTCCTCAGTTTATGGAGGAAGTAGAGTCACTGTTGGGCTTTGCTGGTCAGTGATGCAGTGTTTTTTGACCAGGAGAGGTCTTCTGAGATGTGCACACCCAGGAACTTGCTGCTGCTAACTCTCTCCACAGCAGCACCGTTGATGGTTAGTGGAGTGTGCTGGCCGTGCGCTCTCCTCCCTATTACTCAATTCAGCACCACAGTATTGTGTCTCTTCCTCTTAGCCTCAATCATTGCTGCTTTATTTCCAGTACCAGTCAAAAGTTTGGACACAGCTTCTCCTTCACTGTTTGTTCTTTATGTGAGGAGGTGTGATGGTGTGGGGGGGCTTTGCTGCTCACACTCTTGCTCATTTATTCCAAATTCAAGGCACACTTAACCAGCATAGCTACCACAGCATTCTGCAGCCACGTGCCATCCCATCTGCTTTGTGCTTAGTTGGACCATCATTTGTTTTTCAACAGGACAATGACCCCAAACACACCTCCAGGCTGTGTGAGGGCTATTTCACCAAGAAGGAGAGTGATGGAGTGCTGCATCAGACCACCTGGCCTCCACAGTCACCTCACCTACACCCAGTTCAGATGCTTTGGGATCACTTGGAGCGCAGACTGAAGGGAAAACAGCCAACAAGTGCTCAGCACCTCTGGGAACTCCTTCAAGACTGTTGGAAAACCATTCCAGGTGACGACCTCATCAAACTCACTGACACAATGCCAACAGTGTGCAAAGCTGTCATCAAAGCAAAAGGTGGCTACTTCCCACAATCCAAAATACAAAACATATTCTGCTTGGTTTCACACTTTTTTCTTAACTATATCATTTTAAGGCCATTAAAAGTGTTAACTGTCTTTTAGAGCTATTATTTTCTCAGACTATGAGGTGTCCTATTCCCATTGAAATTCTATCTGCTAAACTTCCTGTTAGCTCCTTTAAATGTGGGCTTTAGCATTTCTGGGCACATAATCAAAGATCCTCGCCTCAATCCTGAACTCTCAGCTTTGTATGTTTAATGCTGATGTCATATTCAGTGCTTGTACCACATCTCAAACACTTTGTACGCTCAGCTCAACTGGACAGTCAACTGGCTGGCTCACGTTTACTTCAGGCAAATCTTCAACGTCCAGACAACCATCGTCGCTGTCATGGGCAAATGCAGCTTTTCTGACAGCTGGGTGGAAGAGGCAGCGTTTAAGGACTGGCTCAGCTCTGTAGTAGGGAAGTCAAAGAAATCTCATTACATTCAACTTTATTGTCATTACACATGTACAAGGACAAGGTAACCAAACGCAGTTTAGCATCTAACCACAAGTGCTAAAGCAGAAAGTGCAGGATATACAGTGTCTACAGTTTGTAGAACTTACAGTCAACAACATCAGTCAGTCTCTAAATCTATTCTGTTGTCTATAGTCTCATATATGTCAAAATCTAAGTCAGTGTTAATAAGGTCGCTGATTAACACTTGCAACTCAGTGTCCTGATGGTTTAAAAAAAATCCAAAGGTAGTAAAAAAGCTATTAAAAGGTATTAAATGTAACTTAAGGATTGCTCTGTATACCCTGTCATCAGTCTGCCCACATGTTGCACTGACAAAGAACCATAGATAGGCAAGGTGATAACTAACATGTACTTGTGCTTGCTCTTCTTCTTCTTAGGACTATGATGACCCACACATGTCCCACACCTCAATGGGGATCCTGACACTGATTCCTCAGCACAGTGTGGACTCTCCTGACTCACTGCACCTACAGGCTTCAGGTACTGCAATCATTTTGGAGGGAACAGTGCTGATGGATGGCCTTAAAAATCTTACACATGCCATGTGCCTTCTCTTTCCACTTGTTTACGCCCTCAACTTGGAATACCCTCAACAACACAACACCACCTTTGACTTCATTCAAAGAGTGCTTCTGTCACTTGGACACAAGACCCTAAAAGCAAAAATACATTTACTCAAAAATCTTCTCTTGCATTGACTCATTGTCTTCACAATGTCAGTAGAATGTCCCATGTTAGGTTTGCTCAGTACTGGGACAGTGTCCCCTTGGTCAGCCCTTTTTTTGCTGGAGCCAGCCTCATTGCTCTTTCTTCTCAAACAGGCTGCTAAATACTTTGCTGTTCACAAGGAGAAATGTCAACAGCTTTTCTTTCAGCCCTTCTTCTTCCCTCTCTCTTCATGCTCACACCATTGTGGCCATATAGCAGCATCAGGCTCTATAGCCAGTTACCTCCAAATTTACTACATTGGAACTCAGTCTCCAGTACAGTTAAACTCATCCTCTAACAATTCACTCACAATGTTCTCAGCAGGTTTTAGCTGTTGCTGTCTCAAATGTCTGCATTACACTTGCACATTACACAGTTAGACTTGTGCACATTCATATCTGCTGTTCATGTTAATGAACTGGACACAATTTCTTCTTCTTAGAGGACAAATAAACTGTTTTTGTGTCCCCTTCAAAATGTCTCTTTTTCTTTCAACAACTTAACACTTTTAGTTCAGCTGACTTCAAGATTTTCAGCCAATCACTTTCCATATATTTTCCTAGTAATGTCAATGCTTAACTCAATTTAACTGAGTAGTTTAAACACAATTCATTTTAGCTTTAACAGCTTAGAAATTTTGAGGCAGTCGCTTTCCTGATTTTTTAAGTAAAGTAAAGCTGATTTTACTTTAAGGAAAGTCAACTTATTACATTTTACAGTGAAGGGCTTTTGCCAATGAGGCTTTTGTAAATGAATAGAAAGCAATGTATCTGTCTGCAGGAGTGGAGTAAGGGACAGTTCACCAGTGAGTAGAGGTTGCACTGGTGAGTATTAAACGGAGCTCCAGTCACAAAGCGGATAGCAGAATGGTAAATAACATCCAGCTTGTGGAGGAGGGTTTTGGAGGCTGACCTGTAAACTATATCACCATAATCAAAAATGGGGAGGACTGTCACTTTAACCAAGAGCTGTTTTGCAGAGTGTGTAAGCGAGGACTTGTTACCATAAAGAATAGAATAGAGTTTTATTTGCCATTTGCACAGATACATTGCAGTACATGTGCATTGGAATTCTTGTGCATCCCTCCCCGAGTCAAGTTTGCTAAAAGGTTTAAATAATACAATAAAATAAGAAATAAAATAAAATAACCAAGAAATAAATAATACAAAAGAGGAGCAAGATAGTAGAATTAAGAAAATTAGCTGCCTAATATAGGCACACTGTCACTTCCATTATGTGATGTTTCACATGGTGATACTGCAAATATTTTAGAAATATTTCACATGGTGAATGTAAGGACATATTGCACATAGTGGTAACAGATTATTTTTGACAGGGTTCTTTGCACATTGACAGGGTTATGATATGTAGTAGCTTCTTGCCTCCTTAATGTCCTGTGCCACTGTTCTGACAGTGGCTGGGAAGAAGCTGTTGTGGAGGCGGGCTCTGTGGACACTGATGCTCACCGGCCTGCGATGCCTCAGGTTGTAGCCTGAGTCCACCCATTGAAACAAAGCACGAGCTGGATGGTGTTTGTCTTTCAGGACGCTCTGTGCTTTGTGTCTCGGTGTAGATGGAGTCCATGGGGGGAAGGCTGCATCCAGTGACCCTCTCTGCAGCTTTTATGACTCGTTGAAGCGACTTCCTCTCAGCCAGCGTGCTGTTGCCGTACCATACTGTGATGGCACTGGTGAGGATGCTTTCAACGAGTCCTCTGTAGGCTTGGATGAGCGGCTGGCGTCCAAGTCCCGCCTTCCTCAGCACTCTGATGAAGTGCAGTCTCTGCTGGGCTTTTCTCACTACCAATGTGGTGTTTGTGGCCCAGCTGAGATTCTCAGAGATGAGCAGGCCGAGGAACTTGTGGCTGTCAGTCCGCTCCACTGACATAGTCCCTTTGATGGTGAGTGGCTGCAGAGGGGGCGCCCGTCTCCTAAAGTCCAGAATGAGTTCTTTTGTTTTTTCGAAGTTGAGCACAAGATCATTATCCTCACCGCAGACAGTGTGCACCAGGTCCCTGTATGCTGACTCATCTCCCCCTCTGATGAGGCCGAGGACGGTCGTGTCGTCAGCATATTTTATAACGGCTGTGTTGTTCTGTGTGGCTGTGCACTCATGTGTGTACAGTGTGAAGAGCTTAGGACTGAGGCAGCAGCCCTGTGGGGTTGCTGTGCTCACTGTAAGCTCAGCAGAGACCTTCCTCCCCATCCTCACAACCTGTGGTCTGTCTGTCTGTGAGAAAGTCCAGAATCCAGTTGCAGGTGGGTGTTGGTATTCCGAGGTCAGCCAGCTTTTCAGTGAGCTTCATCGGCCTGATGGTGTTGAAGGCTGAGCTGTAGTCCAGGAACAGGAGCCGGGCGTAGGTGTTGGGGCCATCCAGGTGTTGACAGATGTAGTGCAGCGTGAGGGCCACTGCGTCATCTGCTGATCTGTTTGGGCAGTAGGCAAACTGGAAGGGGTCTACAGACACTGGAACGGCAGAGCTGACGTGCTTCAGGACCAGCTTCTCTAAACACTTCATGGCAACAGAAGTGAGAGCCACAGGTCTGAAGTGGTTCATTGTAGTTGTGTGTGCTTTTTTGTGGACTGGGACTATGATGGAGGATTTGAATATGCGGGGGACTGTTTGCTGTGAGAGAGAGGTGTTGAAGATGTCCGTGTATACCTCTGCCAGCTGTACTGCACATTCCTTCAGGACCCTTGGCGCCACACAGTCCGGCCCTACCGCCTTGCGGGGGTTCACCTGCCTCAGAGCCCTGAGAACCTGTGTGTGTGACACCTGGAGTGGAGTCTCCTCTGGGTTGGGGGGGGTGTCTTTGTTATACAGATCAAATCTGGCATAAAAACTGTTGAGGTTGTCTGGTTAGGGAGTGTTCTGCATCCTTCCTGTAGCTGGTAAAGAAAACCAATTCTAGTGTGCCACATTCCATAGTCTTGGTATTGTATCTGGTAGGGGCCTGCACAATCTGGGACAGGTTTAGTGCATCCAGCTGTAACTGCACAGAAGATGGAGGGTCAAGCACATCCCAATTCAAGTCCCCTAGCAGGAGAAATTCAGAGGAGGTGTGAGGGGCAATCAGCTCACTTGGAGCAGGCAGAGCACAGGCAGGGGCAGAGGGCGGCCTGTAACAACCAGCAACAGTGAGAGATTTTTACAACAATCATCTCCAACTGTTTGGCCACAGATTTAGAGGAAATCACAGTGCACTGCAAGTTATCCCTACAATAGACAGCGACCCCCACACCCTTGGAACTTCTGTCCTGACCAAAAATATTGTAGCCAGGGATGGAAACAGCAGAGTTGGGGCTGGATTTCTTAAACCAAGACTCAGAGATGACTAAAATGTCAGGATTTGCAGTCAGTGCAGCAACTTTTGGGAGGAGGCTGCGTATGTGTGTGACCCATGCTAATGCGCTAACCTGTCAATGGGATTCTCCATGTTATGAAGTCAGCTGCATTCTTTTGAGGGCAGAATAGTATGTTTAAATGCATTAAACCAAGGCTTTTACCATTACACAATCAGTCAAAAGCTAATAAATGTACATGAGAACAAATGAGAGCAAAGATCTGGACCAGGGAAACTGGAGGAATTGCTGAGAGTCAAACATGTCACTGATGTGCAGGCTGTAGAAAAAGGCTAAATGTGAATGGAGCTGCAGAGTAAGGAGCTCATTCTGAGTGGCCCTCGTGCTACAAGTCACCATTTCACATTGCATTGAATATTATTTAACTCACTGTTTATTGCACATTTTGAAAAGTGCAGCTTTGTATTGATACGTACAGTTGAATCTTCTTATTCCTTCTAAATACAGGTTTAGGAATAAGATGTTTGATGACATGCTAACAGATGTTTGTGTGTCTCTGAAGGTACCCTGACTGGAAACCAAGTCTGCCAAGGTCAGCTGGACTCTTCTTCTTCTGTTTCCAATAATGTGTTTTTAGCTGTGAGCATGAGCTGGGGAGGAATCACTCCTGTCAGTAGGCTGCTCCAAAACATTTCAAATGAGGCCACACAAGAAAAATGCACATCCATTCAAATGCTGCTGTTTAAGCTGCCACTTGACACAACTTTACACGGGAAGCTCTACTCCCCTCACCATCTCCCTCGCTTCCACCACTGCACAGGTAGACCACAGGCTAGAGAGCAGGCACAGCGTCTACAAAGTGGGACAGTGTACAACTCTGTTACAGCTCCGGCTCACACAGTCCCTCTCACTCACACCCAACCTCCTCCTCCTCCAGAGAGCAGCGGCCTGAGAGGAAGGACAAGGAATCATCAGGTTAGTCAGTGTGTAGCTTTGTTCTTTACAGACTCATGTATGTTCAGAGTCTGACTCTGGAAAGCTCTTTTAAACTCATCTGCTAACGGGGAAGAGAGTTTGTCTGTGCTCAGCTAAAATCACACTTTACCTGTTGTTTACCTGAGATTTCTCACATCACTTCTAGTTTTGGAGCCTTACACAAGAGTGATGTGGAGCTTTCTTTGCTTTCCCTCCTCCCTTTGCTTCGTGCTGTGTCTACAGGGGGTTCCTCTGGCATCGGTGGGAAGCGTCCACACCATGACTCCACTGACACCAGCCGACATCCACCCTCCTCTAAGGCGGCTCACAGCTCCAAACGTGGACAGTCCAACATCACAACTGTTAAGAGCGGGATGAAGACTGGAACTAAGATGGCTGAGACAGCAAGTAACAAGGCGGCTGACACAGTGGCTGTTTTTCTCTTTAGTTGTGTAAAGCTTGTCACAGAATTCCACTGTTTTGGACCAAGCTCAGCCACAGCTAACTATGTCTACACACTTCTTTCAGCCTAAAACTAACCAAAGACTAATGCTGTTGCTTTGTAGTGTGCCAGGCCTCCTCCAGCCAAGAAGAAGAAGAAAACAGCCACTCCAGCCTCTCTGGGCTCGTCTGTTTCAGATGGTCTGCTTTATCTGACAGGCATTCCAAACCACGCCTCGGAGCAGGAAGTCACTGACTTGGTCGGGTCCTTTGGCAAGATCAACAACATGATCCTCATGCCGTGCTCAGAAGAAGAGAGCGAGAAGAGCCAAGGACAGAAGGTACGTCTAAGAGTATCTACATGTTCATGTGTTTTACAAGAAATTTCACTTTGAGATTTGATGTTCCAGAGCAGTTTCAAACAGATGATAGGAAAAAAAAAAGAAGAAAAACGAAGTGTAGTCAGTGTTGCAGTTTGCTCATGTTGTGAATATTACAGGCAAATTTCAGTCCATTTCTTGAAAACAGAGGATACTTATTTTCTGTTTTGTTGTATTAAGATTAGGGGTGTGCCATCTAAGTCACCTCACGATTCGATTCGATTACGATTCACAGTGCTACGATTCGATTATTCCCCGATTATCGATGCATCTCGATTAATCGTTTTTTTCCCCACATAGAATGTTTCTCTTCTCACTCTGTAGTTACTTGTAAAATAATGTATAATTTTTACATATCCATTCATTGTAGATTAAAAACAATAATAATAATACTAAAAATATATATTGTGTGGCTGTACTGACATGATTCTGATTTATTTTATTATGAACATGTACATGAAAAAAATATCTGTTAAAAAAGAAAAGAAAAAATAGGGAAAGGAAATTGACAATATTTCCACTTCTATTACAATCTTATATCTTGATTTACATGTCCAGAAAGTAATCCTTTTAAATCTTACTGTATGTCCATGTCAGCCAGATTGTTTCTCATATGGATTTTGGACACTGTGTGGTCACTGCGCGTATTCTTACGTTTCCAGTCAACAGTGTTGGCAGAATATGGAACACTCGGCGCTAACCCCTCAGTACAGAGCCGAGCAGTTCGCGTCGAATTTCGCAGTTTTTTCGCCGACGAACACAGAGCCGTAGGCAGCCGCTTCACCATGCTTACATTGTTTTGAAGGGGGAGGGACTTAGTCTGTGGAAGGGGCTTGTTGTGCCACCCAGATTTGCTTCCCTTCAACCAAAGGCTCAAACAGAGCTCCTCTCTGCAGTACAGCAACTGTACTAACAACTCAGATATTATCATGAAATATTTGCAGAAAAATCTTTTTGGGATTTCACAAAGTGTGGCTGCATCAGACACAAACAAAACAAAACAAATCATTTTTGTTTATTGTTATCAAGACAAAAAATAGCAAAAGTAAATTCTTCATGGTGTCAACATGTCAGTTCTCAACATTGTCGGTATCAAAGTTAACAAATAACAAAGAATGTCTTCAAAACTGAACAAAAGATAAATAAACCATCACATAACAAAATTCATATTTAGTACTCCTGCCATTAGCACGCAGTAGCACTTTAATCCTGGCTGGCATGTTCTCCACGAGCCTTTCACACTGTTGAGGGGTAATCTTCTCCCATTCTTCTTCAATGACTGTTTTTAATTCTTCCAGATTCTTTGCTTAAAACAGACCTTTTGATAATCCAGCAAAGATTTTCAATGGGGCTCATGTCCGGGGATTGAGCTGGCCACTCTAACACCTGGATATTGTGCTCCTGCAGCCAAGTTCTACTTGACCTGGATGCGTGGCAAGGGGCATTATCTTGCCCAAACATCCGTTTTCCACCTCCACTGTGCATCTTCAAACAGCCACAGCACTTTTCTGCAGAGAAGCCTATATGTCAGCTCAAGTTATTTCTGGCTTTTTTCTCTGCCGTTGCAAAGAAAAAAAGGAAAATTTTCCTGCCACTTGTGGCTGAAGTTTTTCTTGCTCTACCTGAGCGTAGCTTGGTATCAACAGAAGCCCATGTTTTCCACTTCTTCATCAGAGTTTGAACACTACTGATTGGCTTTGTCAAATGTTTGGATATGTTTTTCTATCCTTTTCCTGCTTTCTAAAGTTCAAATACCTTCTCTTGTAGGTCTTTTCATAGTTCTTTTGCTTTCCCCATCGCTCAGAATCCAGCAAAGTCAGCGCAGCACTAGATGAAATGTGCAGGCGTCTGTCAGGAGCCCATAGACTCACTGACTCTTTATACACACACCTCAGTCATACTACAGTAACAGCTATCTGTAATGTATCCACACTTTGTCATTTGAGCCATCTGGATTCTTCCAATTGGGACTTTTGGAGCTGCATTTACCACTTTGCCTCATTCATGGCCTGTAACGTGCCTACTTGTAATTTGGATATTTCCTCAATGGCAAGTTGCTGATGTGGATTCAAGAAGATATTTTCTTCTTCCACTTAAAGAACTACAACCAACTGTGCTGAGCAAAGCACATGCACACAAAACACACACATACTCACTACTGGACTTCCAATTGCTGCTATATGTGCAGCCTTTCTTCTTTTTATTTCTCTTACTGTTCAAACAGTGCACATGGTCACTTTGGTCATACTGTTTATAGTATTTATTATTATTGTTTCCTCTTATAAGTCATTTTTTTTCTTGGAGTCTTTATATTCTATCTGTATTATCTGTATATTCTGTATATTCTGAGTGCCTGTACCCTATTGCATCTGCTCTTTGCTGCTGTAACAGTGTAATTTCCCCATTGTGGGACTATTAAAGGTTTATCTTATCTTATCTACTGTATGAAAATGAAGGGCAGAGATGATGGAGGATATCATTCTAACTCTTATTTTATTGCCATCAATTCAATTCAATTTATTCATTAATTATACAGCACCTTACAGAGAAGGAGAGAGAAGAACTCTCTCTTTCTTTGTAAGGAACATACAGTATTCCCTTCTAAGTTATATTTTACAGTGTTCTACGTTCTACTCTACAGAATTCTGATCTGTGTTCTCTTCTACAGCATTCCGTTCTACGTTCTATTCTACAGCATTCCGTTCTACGTTCTATTCTACAGTATTCTGTTCTGCGTTCTGTTCTATAGCATTCCGTTCTGCGTTCTCTTCTACAGCATTCCGTTCTACGTTCTCTTCTACAGCATTCTGTTCTGCGTTCTATTCTACAGCATTCCGTTCTGCGTTCTATTCTACAGCATTCCGTTCTACGTTCTATTCTACAGCATTCCGTTCTATGTTCTATTCTACAGCATTCTGTTCTGCGTTCTTTTCTACAGTATTCTGTTCTGCGTTCTATAGCATTCTGTTCTGCATTCTGTTCTACAGCATTCCGTTCTGCGTTCTATTCTACAGCATTCCGTTCTGCGTTCTGTTCTACAGCATTCCGTTCTGCGTTCTATTGTACAGCATTATGTTCTACGTTCTGTTCTACAGTATTCTACATTCTGTTATACAGTATTCCCTTCTAAATTCTATTTTACAGTGTTCTACGTTCTACAGAATTCTGTTCTACGTTCTACAGAATTCTGTTCTACGTTCTATTCTATAGAATTCTGTTCTGCGTTCTATTCTACAGCATTCTGTTCTGCGTTCTCTTCTACAGTATTCTATGTTCTATTATACAGTATTCTCTTCTAACTTCTATTTTATAATATTCTGCGTTCTATTCTATAGCATTCCGTTCTACGTTCTATTCTATAGCATTCCGTTCTACGTTCTCTTCTACAGCATTCCGTTCTACGTTCTATTCTACAGCATTCCGTTCTATGTTCTATTCTACAGCATTCTGTTCTGCGTTCTTTTATACAGTATTCTTTTCTGCGTTCTATTCTACAGTATTCTGTTCTGTGTTCTATTCTACAGCATTCTGTTTTACGTTCTATTCTACAGTATTCCGTTCTACGTTCTATTCTACAGCATTCTGTTTTACGTTCTATTCCACAGCATTCCGTTCTACATTCTATTCTACAGCATTCTGTTCTACGTTCTCTTCTACAGTATTCTGTGTTCTATTATACAGTATTCTCTTCTAAGTTCTATTTTACAATATTCTGCGTTCTATTCTATAGCATTCTGATCTGTGTTCTCTTCTACAGCATTCCATTCTACGAGAGAAAGAGAGAGAAAAAAACTTTCTCTTTCTCACTGAGGGAAAAGAGAGAAAAAAAACTTTCTCTTTCTCTCAGAGAGAAAAGAACTCTAAGAGAAAGAGAGAGAAAAAACTTTGGCGGGAAGAGAAAGAGAGAAGATGGGAAAGAGAGAGTTCTTCTCTCCTCTTTCGTGTGGAAAGAGAAGGAGAGGAGAACTGTCTGCGGAGGGAAGAGAAAGAGAGAACAGCAGAGAAGTTGAGATAGAAGCAGAGAACGAAAGAAGCAGAGAAAGAGAGAGTTCTTCTCTCTTTCTCTTTCGGTGGAGAAAGAGGGTTAGCGTTACGCAGTGGCGGTTCTACATTGAATTACTTGAAATTAAAGTTATCAGAAATTAAATAAATATACTCTATATACATAAAAGTGGCAAAAATATACACAATCACACATAACAACAGCAGATAATAATGATATAAGATAAAAACAATATAATTGTATTATTTTAGAATAATAAAAAAATCAAAGAATAATATACAAATAAAATATAGAATAAATATTGTGAATAGCACAAATCATTCATCACACAAATGAAAACACACTACAGGAAATCTAATTCTAACACTATTGCACTAAGAGCAGCAAAGAAAAAACTCAAACTAAAACCTGAGCTTTCTGGCCTTCCTTGATGCAAAATCATCAATAATGTGATTATACGAAATCTGCTCCCTATTGAATGATTGATACTGATGACAGCAAGGCCACTGAGTAGTAGCTTGTGCCAAAAACCGCCACTGGCGTTACGGAAAACGCTGTTTCTCACTGAGGAGGGCTAAAGAAGGCCATGCTCTCCTTCTCGCTCCCTCCCTCTCCATCGATAGAGACAGAAAGAGAGAGGAAAAGCGTCTCGGTCTCTATCTGTCTCAAGGAGAGAGAGGGGAAGCTCTCTGGTGTAATTCGCTCTCTGCCTGAGAGAGAGAAGAGAGAGATCTCTTGCTCTTCCCTTTCTCTCTGCCAGAGAGAGAGGAGGAACCCAGAGAGAAAACACAGAGAGGCAAAAACTCTGATAATGTATTTACATTATTTCCATTTCTATACATCTAAATTTAAATAAGCATCTCTCTCTGTGTTTCTCTCTCTCGCTCCCTGAGAGAGAAAGAGAGAGCAAAAACTCTGTGTTTCTCTCTCAGGGAGAGAGAGAGGAGGACAGAGTCTGGTGGCCCGGGTCACATCTGTATTCAGTTCTCCTGGATATTAACCTCACAGACGCTCAAAATGAACCGTTATCAGTAAGGATCCGCAGCATGAGCGGAACGAAAGCGACTGAATGTCCCCAGCAAAGACGTTGGTAGCCTGAGACACCGGCGACGCACCCCCACCAGAGCTGTCCCTACCTCCTCAGAAACGTTGAGTCAGTGAAGGAAGGCTCCTCATTTATATCATCTGGCTGCCGCCGTAGTGACGTCAGAGCCGTTGCCTGGGAATCAAAGGCAGGTGAGGTGGTGACGTCATGAGCCACACCTCCTCTGAGCTGCTGCTCACTGGATGCTTTTTGCTTTTGACTACATTCACAGTTAAACTCTACAAAGTGTTGCGAGTGAAAATCCCAGCAAGTGTAGGGGTGTTCTGATACATCAGTCAGATTGTTGGAAAATTCCAAAGCATTCCAAAGACAGTGGAAAGAATAAACATGATCAAATGCAGCTCTACACTTTGTCATGTATGACTTCATTTAATACTGTAGGTCCATACATGATCATCCACAGCTGAAGCTCACATTCATGCACCTGTCCTGACAAGATGCTACATGTGATTGATTGTGATCCACCATGTCTCAGCTAAAATGTTTTTCCTTGAGTCTTATTCAAAATGTGACACTGAAAACTGAACCATCTGTGCCAACAGAATGAAGAGAAGTTCTGAAAAAACCATCAACAAACTCAGAGCAAGAGCTTCAGAAATACCTTTATTGCACATTAAAAACTGTTTTCATTTCAATAATTGTATCAACTGTCAATATCAGTTTTATTTTTCCCAACTAGTTATTGTAAATGAAGACATATTTAATGTGCCTTATTCATTTGTGGTCACAGTTATATTGAATTTCAAATAAACCTACTGTAACCCCCAACAGTAATGGCACTGAGTTCATTTTCTATGAACTACTCGTCAGGTTTTTCCAGATTTACCATAAAGCTCATAATGAATCTAACAGGATGCTTTGGTGAATTAATGTTTTCAGTGTCATTAAAACTGGTACAAAAGTACAAAAGACACATGAGGAAAGCAGACATTCCAATATAGACAGTAACATTAAATCAACATTTCTATTATTTATGTAGCTGATTAAAGCTAATACAGAAATGGGCTTGTAATTAATTACACATTGTGGGAAAAACCTCTATCAGTGTGTTCTTGGATGGTTACAATAGAGTGCAAACCAGATAAGGTATGAAAAAGAAACAGCAACAAACTCAGAGCAAGAGCTTCATAAATAACTTTATTGCACATTAAGAAGTGGATTCATTTCAAGAATTGTATTAACCATCAATATCAGCAGAAAGGTATGAAAGAATGGAATGAACTGATGAATGGTCACAAGTGTTAAAAATACACACACATATAGACAGTAGCATATATAGTAGGATTTTATTTCAGCTTCATTTAACCAACCTCATTTGCAGTGACAACCTGGCCACAGACACAATCCAGTAGATAAGACAAAGGATCACAGTACAAATTCAATACATATCAATCAAAATGACAGTGTAATATGTGCATATATATACAGTGAGTTCAAGGATGTTGGATTATGGTTTGTAATGTATTCTTAAAAGAAGAGAATGGTATTAAAGAGCTGAGTTTTACAGTCTGTTGTAAGTGATTCCAGTCGTTTGTGGCAGAAAACTGAAAAGAGAAGCAACCAAAGGAGGTGCAGGCTTTTGGAATGACGAGGTTAATGAAGCTGCTGGAGCAAAGACTGAGACTAGAGTTCTGAATATTGAGCAAAGAGCGTAGGTATGAACACTGTAAAATGGAATTGCTAATATAGCTTAAAATAAGAAGTGATCTTAACTGATGTGTGATTACTTTGCTGACTCTGCTATGTTACACCTAGTTAATAAAACTTTTTAGGGAATAAAGTAATTAAAGTCATCAGCCTGAGAAAGTATGAGTGATGAAGAGCCGTCCTCACAACCTGACACCTATGCCCGACACTAGGTGGCAGCACTTGGCTGTGTGACATGCGCATTTCCCCGTGAAGACGTGCTCGGTAATGTCCGCAAGCGGAAGGCAAGCTTCTGGCTCTGTCATGTTAAGGTAAGTTGCTGCAAACTGGAAGATTTTATCGGCTTTTTCATTTAGTAATTTGAGTTATCCTAAAAGTTAGAAAGAATGAGTAGGTTTACGAGATCTATGTGAAGGGCTAACGTCGCTAGCGCTAGCTTACACACGTTGATGTAATGAGCACTTGTAAGCTAGCGCTAACGACGTTAGCCCTTCAAAGTCAAAGTCAACTTTATTGTCAAAACCTTATGTACAGGTCATACACAGGTTTTGAAATTGCAGTGCTCCCTAGGCCCACAGTGTTACACTAGATACATTAGAAAAATAGCTATACAAAAATAAAAACATATTCAAGATTCAAGAGTCTTTATTGTCATTATGCGAACATAAAGACATTTTGCAGAGACTCCCGGCTTTAAGGCACACATTTAAATAAATAACACAAATAAAAAAAACACAAAATATAAGTAAAGTAAGTAATAAAGTGCAGCTTAGTGCAAGTGCAGTGTATGGAATGCTGTGAGTGTTTGATTGTGTTCTGTGTTGTCAGCATCAGCGGGGGTGGGGTTGGGGGCATGTTCCTGTATGGGGATGGGATTTGAGTGTTTTCACTGCGGTGGGGCTGTTGCTTTTACAGCTCTGGGGAAGAAACTGTCCCTGAGTCTGTTGGTGATTGTTTTAATGTTCCTGTACCATGTTCCTGATGGAAGCGCCTACATAGCTACATAGCTACCATAGCACACTGTCACACTGAGGCACAGGACGCTTTTGATTGTGGCTCTGTAAAAGTTTGCCAGCAGCTGAGAAGAGAGTCCAGTCCGCTTCAACTTCCTGAGAAAGAAGAGCCGTTGTTGGGCCTTTTTCACCAGGTGTGAAGTGTTCACAGACCACGAGAGGTCAGAGGAAATGTGGATGACCAGGAACTTTATGCTGTCCACACTCTCCACAGCCTCCCCATGCAGACAGGAGCGTGTTCAGTCTTCCTGGACCTCCTATAGTCCACTATGACCCTAACCCTTCAGGGCCAGCATGTCCGGGGGAACAGTGTTCAAGGCTGAGCTCAAGTCCACAAATAGCATCCTAACATAGGTGTTAGGATGCTGCAGGTGAGTCAGGGCCGTGTCAAGTGCTAACCAGACTGCATCCTCCGTAGAACGCTTCTCCCTGTAGGCAAACTGGAGGCTGTCCAGGCCAGCAGGGATGGCGTCCTTGATGAACCGTGATGGTCCTGATGCCTTTCCACATGTTACCTGACATGGGTTGTTATCCTGGGCTTTTAGCAGGGTCCGCACTGTGCTGTCCACTGTGTGTTATAGAAACATAACACTATCAGATAGAGAAAGAGAACTTAGTAGAGAAAGAAAGGGCTTTTATACAATACAAATAGATTTGTATATAATACAAATAGACTTGTATATAATACAAATAATACAAATATGTGTGTCACAGAATTTGTGTGTGATTTTAGCTCCAATATGTCATTTGAGCAGCAGCAGGGCACATAGCAGCAGCTGAGTTAAAGTGCAGGTGTGAGTTCAGATCAGACCTGTGGTGTGTGGTGTGTGTGTGTGTGTGTGTGTGTGTGTGTGTGTGTGTGTGTGTGTGTGTGTGTGTGGATAGTCCCACTGGGGGGGTCAGAGTACGGGTGTGCCATCTAAGTCACCTCACGATTGGGTTTGATTATGATTCACAGTGCTACGATTCAACGATTATCGATGCATCTGGATGAATCTTTTTTTCCTACATAGAATGTTTCTTTTCTCACTCTGTAGTTACTTGTAAAATAATGTATATTTTAAATGTCCATTCACTGAAGTAAAACACCTTTATCTCTATCTTTTCTTTATTGTTAAATGAAAACACAGAAGGTGCCATTTTTCAACTTAAGCAATTTCTCATCATTTAGAAAATGTAAAACTTCTTTGAAACAAAATCTTTAACATTTTTCAGATTGCTGTAAAAAAAATAATTAGTCTTCAGCTAATTCAATCTGAGTCAGCACAAAAGCTGCTCTTTACAGTAAAAACAAATGAGCAGCATAGAAACCTACAAACTAAGCATTTTGCTGTCCACAGTCAAAAGCAGGTTTGAAACCAATATTCTACAACATTCCTTTAGATGCTGCATTAAACTGTTAAAGCTCAATTAAATGCAAAAATGTGGTAATAAGAAGAAACAGCAGTAACCATATGCAGTCTTTGTATGCACTGTAATGAATGCAAGTGTAACAATGAGGCAAATGTGCACCTACTCTTCATTGCCATCATCACTATCATCACTCTCTGGATCATAAACATACAAGTGCTTGTGCGTTGAATCTAGTGTTCTTCACTGAGCTGTTACTATATCTCCTGCAGTAGAGAATTCTCTCTCTGCAGACACGCTGGTGCCAGGAGTGCACAAGTATCTTTTAGCTAACTTGGAAATCAGAGGATAGATCACTTCATTCTTTTTCCCACCAGCAGAGAGGGTCCTCTGTGAGAGGGGGTGTTTCAGCACGGCAGTACTCGGCCACTTCCTCCTCAGCTCTGGTGTGCAATGACTTGGGCTGCTGCTGAGCTGTATCATGGAGAAATACTGATGGGAATTAGCATCAGCCACCAGCCAAGTGTTGACACAGAATAATAATTTACTATTGAGGCTCTGGTGAATCTGAACATGTTTCTGTGTATAGAGCTTCACATTTAAAAAGTTCTGCTCCTACTCTGATCAGAGAAAGTCGACCCTAGCAGATTCTGTAGCAGAGAAAAGGATGAAACCCTTCTTTTTGGAGCAGGGCTCTGATGTGGCTCCTCTTCACTGGTTGCTGTTGAACTGACTGTGTTGTGCTCTGTTACTCTCACCTCTTGCTGGATATACACAATGAGAAAACCAAGTTAACACACAAGAATCTTACATGTTGAAATCACAGTTTCAGTATCTTTAAGAGACTTTTTACAAGTTAGATTTAAAAAATATATAAAAAGCAGTGTTACCTTTAACGTTGCAGCCTCAGCAACCACTCTTCCATACATCTCTGCTCTCTCCTCCTCAGAGAGGAAAGGCAAAGCCTTGAAACGTGGGTCAGGGGCAGAGGCAGTGTGTAGTGTGTTCCTCTCCTGCTCACTTCTATACCTCTTGCTGAGGTCGTCATTGATGGCCTGTTTTATGTCCCGGACCAGTGGTGAATCTTCAGTACTGAGCTTTGTGTTCTGGGTTAGCTTGGCGTGCACAGGAGCAGTCAAACATACAGTGGGATTTTTCTCCTGAGACATGAGTGTAGTAGCATCTTTCATAGGTTTGAGGGCAGTGGTGACATCTTCTGCATTTGAGACATCCGCTTCTGTGAGAGTGACAGTGTCAGAATCTTTTTTCCTCACCTGAGGAGAGAGCAAGGTGGTGCAGATAGCTGGCTGTTGCTCCAGGAACCTTTCAACCATCTCATATGCACTATTCCATCTAGTGCACACATCTGTCTTCAGCTTGTGGTTTTTGAGGCCAAGCAGGTTCTGGTTCTCCTCCAGCAGATGGGTGGCAGTGGTGCTGCGATGAAAAAACGTGGTAATCCGTCTCACCCTCCCCAGGAGCCTTGCCACAGCAGGCAACTTGAGTGCTTTCTGAGAGGCCAGGTTGAGAGTGTGAGCATAGCATTTCACATGTAGGAACTTTCCCAGTTGAGCAGCAACAGCCATATTTGATGCGTTGTCAGTGACTAACACCAGATCTTTGTCTGTAATCTGCCATTCTTCTGCTACTTTCTGCAGCAGCTCAGCTACATTTGCACTAGTGTGACTCTCACTCATCACTCTGGTTTGGAGGACATGACTTACTAGCTCCCAGTTGTTGCTCATCTCACGCATAAAGTGCACAGTTAGCGTAATGTAAGATTCAGTTGCAACTGATGTCCACGCATCACACGTCAGAGAGACTCTGCCAGCTGTCTTTAGAGATTCCATCACCGTGGTTTTAGTCTCGTTGTATAGTTTCGGGATGGCGTTCTGTGCGAAATATTTTCGCTTCGGGAGTCTGTATCTGGGGTCCAACGTCCGCATCATAGCTCAGAATCCCTTGTTGTTGACAACTGAATATGGGCGTAGATCCTTAGCTATAAAAGTTGCGACGGACGCTGTGATTTGTTTTACCCTTTCAGAGTTTGGAGGATGTTTAGAAAATCCTTCTTCGATTGTTTGTTGGTTGGCAGCAACAACCGACGGCCTCTTCGTCTCATCTAATTCTGGATGCAAACGGGCGAGGTGTTGCCTCATATTTGTTGTGTTGCCATTGTACTTCATTTTTGTTTTACACGCTTTACATAAAGAGTAGGTTTTGTCAAGGCCCTTTTTGTCCTCATGCTTGTAAAAACCGAAATGTCTCCACACTGCCGCTTTTAAACCCGACGAGTGGATTGCTCGCTGCGAGACATTAACTGCTGCCATCTCTTGGACTGAGCTCCGGGGTGGAGGCACAACTTTTTTTTTTTTCCGATACCCCAAGGTCAGAGGGAGTGGGGGTTGGTATGTGTGTGGGACCATAGTTCCAGTGGGGTGGGTTTAGAGGGGGTGAGTGGGTGAGGGTCCAGAGCTGGTGTGTGTGGGGGTCAGCAGGGGGAGGGACGGCAGGACGGAGAGAGAGTTCAGCATCCTGACAGCTTGGTGGACCAAGCTGTCAAGCTGTCACCAATCTTTATGTGAGGAGGTGTGATGGTGTGGGGGGGCTTTGCTGCTCACACTCTTGTTCATTTATTCCAAATTCAAGGCACACTTAACCAGCATAGCTACCACAGCATTCTGCAGCCACGTGCCATCCCATCTGCTTTGTGCTTAGTTGGACCATCATTTGTTTTTCAACAGGACAATGACCCCAAACACACCTCCAGGCTGTGTGAGGGCTATTTCACCAAGAAGGAGAGTGATGGAGTGCTGCATCAGACCACCTGGCCTCCACAGTCACCTCACCTACACCCAATTCAGATGCTTTGGGATCACTTGGAGCGCAGACTGAAGGGAAAACAGCCAACAAGTGCTCAGCACCTCTGGGAACTCCTTCAAGACTGTTGGAAAACCATTCCAGGTGACGACCTCATCAAACTCATTCACACAATGCCAACAGTGTGCAAAGCTGTCATCAAAGCAAAAGGTGGCTACTTCCCACAATCCAAAATACAAAACATATTCTGCTTGGTTTCACACTTTTTTCTTAACTGTATAATTTTAAGGCCATTAAAAGTGTTAACTGTCTTTTAGAGCTATTATTTTCTCAGACTATGAGGTGTCCTATTCCCATTGAAATTCTATCTGCTAAACTTCCTGTTAGTTCCTTTAAATGTGGGCTTTAGCATTTCTGGGCACATAATCAAAGATCCTCGCCTCAATCCTGAACTCTCAGCTTTGTATGTTTAATGCTGATGTCATATTCAGTGTTTGTACCACATCTCAAACACTTTGTACGCTCAGCTCAACTGGACAGTCAACTGGCTGGCTCATGTTTACTTCAGGCAAATCTTCAACGTCCAGACAACCATCGTCGCTGTCATGGGCAAATGCAGCTTTTCTGACAGCTGGGTGGAAGAGCCAGCGTTTAAGGACTGGCTCAGCTCTGTAGTAGGGAAGTCAAAGAAATCTCATTACATTCAACTTTATTGTCATTACACATGTACAAGGACAAGGTAACCAAATGCAGTTTAGCATCTAACCACAAGTGCTAAAGCAGAAAGTGCAGGATATACAGTGTCTACAGTTTGTAGAACTTACAGTCAACAACATCAGTCAGTCTCTAAATCTATTCTGTTGTCTATAGTCTCATATATTGTGAGGGCTGAGTTAGGCCTACAGGCCTGGTTTAGGTTTGTAACTCCACCCAGGAATGGGTGGGGATAGATATGCCTACCTTTAAAAAGCCAGGTGAGGGTGCAGCACTTCCTTTGTCTGAGGCCTCCTGTGAGCTGTGCTTTGGTGTGTGCAGATCTTTGTAGTCCTGTGAGCTTGTAGGCTGTGGCTAAATTAAACTTAGCTCTTTCCCTGTGCTCCTTAGTAATATGTGTTTCCATCTGACTGGAAGACTGAGGAGTGCACCTTGTTGAGCTTTGACCACAGAACCAGACAGAGCCAGGGGATTCTGTTGTACATCCTTAAGTATGTAACTTATTTAAAGGCAGTGTAGTGGGGCTATATCCTATATACGTATTAACACACATTTTTTTAATAGTGCTTGTCAGTTTTACAGGCCCAGATCCAGACTGCTGCTTTGCCTGAGCAGTTCTTTTATTGATCGAATGTATCTGCTTCACCTGTTGTTTTTACTCTCTATCTAAGTCCTGTCTTATTCATTTTATTTGTTGGTTTTAGCAGAACCAGCTGACTGTACATTGTTTTTATTTTTAGGTAGAGGTCCAGCCTGTGGGGAGTAGTTTCGCTGGGTACACACTTTGCATGCTGTGTGCTGATATAAATGGTGGCGGTCACATAGTCATGTCTGAATTTTCTTGTGTAGTGCAGTGCTTAAAACCTTGCAGTGATTGAATTATCTTCTAGTGGGCACCTGGTGAGCACATGGTCTAAGTATAAGCTGAACGCGATAGGATCTCCCCACAGTGAGGACTCTACCTTTGTTTTAAGCTTTTCTTATAGTATTTAGTTGGTGCTATTTTCTTATATTGTAGAATGAAAGCTATCATTTGCACTTACCTGAGTGCTTTTGTTCTTTTAGGCCTCTCAGCCCTCAACTCCTCCTGTTTTAATTATCTTAATTAAAATAAACTATTTGTTTTAATGCATGTCTGCCGCTCTTCCTTTTGAACTGTTGTATTATTTGTGTCACCAGTCAGTAGTAGTCAGTTATATTGCCTTAAGGTTCATGATTTTAACTCCTCAGGACTCTCTACATTCTGAGTTGGGTCACAATTTGTCAAAATCTAAGTCAGTGTTAATAAGGTCTCTGATTAACACTTGCAACTCAGTGTCCTGATGGTTTTTAAAAAAATCCAAAGGTAGTAAAAAAGCTATTAAAAGGTATTAAATGTAACTTAAGGATTGCTCTGTATACCCTGTCATCAGTCTGCCCACATGTTGCACTGACAAAGAACCATAGATAGGCAAGGTGATAACTAACATGTACTTGTGCTTGCTCTTCTTCTTCTTAGGACTATGATGACCCACACATGTCCCACACCTCAATGGGGATCCTGACACTGATTCCTCAGCACAGTGTGGACTCTCCTGACTCACTGCACCTACAGGCTTCAGGTACTGCAATCATTTTGGAGGGAACAGTGCTGATGGATGGCCTTAAAAATCTTACACATGCCATGTGCCTTCTCTTTCCACTTATTTACGCCCTCAGCTTGGAATACCCTCAACAACACAACACCACCTTTGACTTCATTCAAAGAGTGCTTCTGTCACTTGGACACAAGACCCTAAAAGCAAAAATACATTTACTCAAAAATCTTCTCTTGCATTGACTCATTGTCTTCACAATGTCAGTAGAATGTCCCATGTTAGGTTTGCTCAGTACTGGGACAGTGTCCCCTTGGTCAGCCCTTTTTTTGCTGGAGCCAGCCTCATTGCTCTTTCTTCTCAAACAGGCTGCTAAATACTTTGCTGTTCACAAGGAGAAATGTCAACAGCTTTTCTTTCAGCCCTTCTTCTTCCCTCTCTCTTCATGCTCACACCATTGTGGCCATATAGCAGCATCAGGCTCTATAGCCAGTTACCTCCAAATTTCCTACATTGGAACTCAGTCTCCAGTACAGTTAAACTCATCCTCTAACAATTCACTCACAATGTTCTCAGCAGGTTTTAGCTGTTGCTGTCTCAAATGTCTGCATTACACTTGCACATTACACAGTTAGACTTGTGCACATTCATATCTGCTGTTCATGTTAATGAACTGGACACAATTTCTTCTTCTTAGAGAACAAATAAACTGTTTTTGTGTCCCCTTCAAAATGTCTCCTTCTTTCAGCAAAACAAAAGCACAACCAGCTTTGACAAAGTGTCTTTTGAAATAATCCACATTTTGTTTTGCCTGTGACCACAATACCATCAGATTTAATAACAGTGGGCAAATGGGAAGACATATTTTTCTTTTCTATTGATTTGACAGTACATGTGTTTCTTATTGCCCTGTATGTCTGCCAGTCTGATGTTTCATTAGAAGAATTTGCTTTATGCCATAGGTGCTGTTTATGGCCAATAAGCTCAGACAGATCAGAACTGAACCAGGGACTGAGACGCTTTTTTATCCTCATTCTTTTGAGAGAAGCATGTTTGTTCAAGATGGCACCCAACAACGTTTTAAAGTATGTCCAGGCGTCTTCCACGTCAGGGAGAAGACCAATTCTGTGCCAGTCAACTTTTGTCAGGTCATATAAAAAAGTCTGTTCATTAAGGTTTTTCTGTTGGATTTCTTAAACCAAGACTCAGAGATGACTAAAATGTCAGGATTTGCAGTCAGTGCAGCAACTTTTGGGAGGAGGCTGCGTATGTGTGCGACCCATGCTAATGCGCTAACCTGTCAATGGGATTCTCCATGTTATGAAGTCAGCTGCATTCTTGTGAGGGCAGAATAGTATGTTTAAATGCATTAAACCAAGGATTTTACCATTACACAATCAGTCAAAAGCTAATAAATGTACATGAGAACATTTAGCTTTGTTGGCAGAGGAATCAGTGAGTGAGCAAAGATCTGGACCAGGGAAACTGGAGGAATTGCTGAGAGTCAAACATGTCACTGATGTTCAGGCTGTAGAAAAAGGCTAAATGTGAATGGAGCTGCAGAGTAAGGAGCTCATTCTGAGTGGCCCTCGTGCTACAAGTCACCATTTCACATTGCATTGAATATTATTTAACTCACTGTTTATTGCACATTTTGAAAAGTGCAGCTTTGTATTGATACGTACAGTTGAATTTTCTAATTCCTTCTAAACACAGGTTTAGGAGTAAGATGTTTGATGACATGCTAACAGATGTTTGTGTGTCTCTGAAGGTACCCTGACTGGAAACCAAGTCTGCCAAGGTCAGCTGGACTCTTCTTCTTCTGTTTCCAATAATAAGAAAAATGCACATCCATTCAAATGCTGCTGTTTAAGCTGCCACTTGACACAACTTTACTCTGTCATTTCACTGCTTATGTCTGTCACTCAATGTGTTATCCAGTCAGAGCAGACCATATGGCAGCCGAGCTCTGTGGGATCCCAAGGATCGCTCTCCATCCCATTCCGTGTCTCGGAGCCTCTCAGGTTCTCCCACCCCAAGTCCTCCTCACAACAAACACAGGGTGGGCCCCCATCCCCACAGGCCACACGGGAAGCTCTACTCCCCTCACCATCTCCCTCGCTTCCACCACTGCACAGGTAGACCACAGGCTAGAGAGCAGGCACAGCGTCTACAAAGTGGGACAGTGTACAACTCTGTTACAGCTCCGGCTCACACAGTCCCTCTGTGGGACAAGGAATCATCAGGTTAGTCAGTGTGTAGCTTTGTTCTTTACAGACTCATGTATGTTCAGAGTCTGACTCTGGAAAGCTCTTTTAAACTCATCTGCTAACGGGGAAGAGAGTTTGTCTGTGCTCAGCTAAAATCACACTTTACCTGTTGTTTACCTGAGATTTCTCACATCACTTCTAGTTTTGGAGCCTTACACAAGAGTGATGTGGAGCTTTCTTTGCTTTCCCTCCTCCCTTTGCTTCGTGCTGTGTCTACAGGGGGTTCCTCTGGCATCGGTGGGAAGCGTCCACACCATGACTCCACTAACACCAGCCGACATCCACCCTCCTCTAAGGCGTCTCACAGCTCCAAACGTGGACAGTCCAACATCACAACTGTTAAGAGCGGGATGAAGACTGGAACTAAGATGGCTGAGACAGCAAGTAACAAGGCGGCTGACACAGTGGCTGTTTTTCTCTTTAGTTGTGTAAAGCTTGTCACAGAATTCCACTGTTTTGGACCAAGCTCAGCCACAGCTAACTATGTCTACACACTTCTTTCAGCCTAAAACTAACCAAAGACTAATGCTGTTGCTTTGTAGTGTGCCAGGCCTCCTCCAGCCAAGAAGAAGAAGAAAACAGCCACTCCAGCCTCTCTGGGCTCGTCTGTTTCAGATGGTCTGCTTTATCTGACAGGCATTCCAAACCACGCCTCGGAGCAGGAAGTTACTGACTTGGTCGGGTCCTTTGGCAAGATCAACAACGTGATCCTCATGCCGTGCTCAGAAGAAGAGAGCGAGAAGAGCCAAGGACAGAAGGTACGTCTAAGAGTATCTTCATTTTCTCTGTGTTTTACAAGAAAGAATTGCATTGGCCTGTTCATCTGTCACTCTTCAGTCAACAAAACAGTGGCTGTGGATGTTTTAGCCTGTGCAGGTTTCCTGCTTCTACTTTGCACAACGTCATCGTGGTTTCTGTCTGTCCCACATCATCACTTTGTCTCCCTCCCTTGCTGCAGGCATCTGTATGTATGGTGAAAGCTGAAGACGCTCAGGCACTGGCTAACTCCACAAATCTCTCCATCAGAGACCAGAAAATCACTGCTTCAACAGCCAAGGTACCATGTGGAAAACACACACACGTGGCACTGAAGGCATGTTCACTTTAAACCCTTTCAATCATAGAAAACATAAAGCTTCCACAAAAATGCTGAGTGGAGTTTGTTTTCTGTCTAAATGCTATTGTTGATTCAGAAACCATCTCATACACAAAATTAGTTTCAGTTCCTTTTTTAATTATTATTTTTTGATGTTTGAAGTCTCATTTCTTTTTGATTTCCTTTAGAAACCTGAAGGAGTGCAGTCTCCTGATGCCAACAACAGGTCTGCCACAGTTATCATCACCGTTCTTCCCCTTTAACCCCATATGTTGTTCACTCAACCTGCCCATTTCAAACCTGCACTCAGATATGATTATTTCTGACTTCACAGCAAACCTGCTTCAGGACAGGAGAAGGGTCCTGCCGGGGAAGACTCAGGTAGGACAACAAAAAACCGCCACTGCTCGTCTGCAGGCAGTCAGTGCTAATATATCCACATCTATCACTGTCAACAAATACTCAGTATATCTAGTTAAAATCACAGTTAACTATACATGATCACATGGAATAAATTGTTGCTTAGTCACATGTAGTCTGGTTTGTGATGTCTTGCTTTTGCTGGCTTGTAGTTGTGATGTGTATGAAAACATACTGAGTGTAGCATCTTCCCCTCCTACTCCCCACTGCAGGAGCTGAGGCTGAACACAAGATGTCTGATGAGGTACAGTTACCTTCACTTCCATCACATTTTCTTGTGTTTCAGCCTGATACTAAAATCTTTTCAGGTCATTTTCCCCCTCATCAGTCTGAAAACAGAATTTTATGTTTGGAAATGTACAAAAAGGAAAACCTAAGTTCAGCTAAATGTCTGTTAAATTCACTTGTTCTGTAATGTCTCCTACAGAAAGGCATGGTGTTGATCACAGGACTTCCTGAGAGCAGCTAGTCAGAGAGTGACATCATCAAGCTGATCCAGCCCTTTGACACGCCCTCGGACCTCATCCTGGCAAAACAAATGGGAAAGGTTGGTGTGATCACACCTGGACACCAGTAATACATGTAGCCATGCAAGCTGCTTCTGTCATAGCTTCAACTACTATCACAGGCTCAGTGGGACTGTTTTGTGGACAGTCTACACACTCAATCTGTCCATAGATACTAGTTTCTGGATTGTTGACCTGTTACAAAGTTCATCTTCCTACAGCACCGTGTTAAAAACATCCTTATTGTATGTTAGGTGCTTGTGTCAGTGGCAGACACAGAGATTGCTCAAGAGATAGTGAAAGTCCACTCCTTCATCCCCACCAAGATTAAAGACTGTGAGCTGAAGATAATCCATGTCAAACAGCGTATTGGCCTCAGCACACCGGTAAGGCCTCTCATCATTCACCCACATCCTTTACAGGACACTCATCATCTTTTTCTCCTCCTCTGCTCTAATCTTCTATATTAAATATCTTCCTTTTGTGTGCTTGCTTCTTTCATCTTGTGCTTAGTGCAGCATTTCTAGTTGTTTGTGAACCTTGAGCAGTAACTGCTGATTAACAGTAAAAAACCTCTTTACACAGGTGGCTCTCTACAATCTGCTGATGGGATCAGTGGACTCATTAGTGAGTATTTCTACCATTAGATATTTCTATGCACTTCATCTTATTTATTCCTTGATGTAACAAGGACAGTGCACGTTAATAAACTTTGCTGTAAATACACCAGGGACAAGTGTAGATGATCCAAATGTACATTTACACTAAGCTCTTTAAAGTAATAAACCTGAATCAGGCTGAAGGGTTTTACTGTCAAACTGCAGCAATAAGTGTTCAGTTGTCCCTGTCCTACATTTTAGACGTAGATAAACAGGGACAGTCCTGTAAAACGTGACGTCTGCTGGAACTTTACAACTAGTTTTTCTTAGAAAAAGTACATTAAAGTAAGAAAACAGTATTTTTCATGAGTAAAAAACCAAGATGGCAGTGCACAGTGGTGCAGCGGCTTCTCGAGCTCCTGGGATTAAGCCTTATTTTTCTAACTTCGAGGAGCTTTTAGCTCTAGTTTAGTGCTAAATTCGCGTGTAAGGTACAGATCTACTGAACTTATGGTTTGACGTGGTTGCGGGAGACTTTAACCACGTGAAACTGACGGACACTTTGCCCAGATTTTACCAGCATGTCACCATCCCCACACGTGGAGACGACATTCTGGACTGTGTGTACACTAACATTCAGGATGCATACAGAGCTCTTCCTCGCCCTCCTCTTGGCCTCTCCGACCACATCTCCATCCTGCTTGCGCCAGCTTACCGCCCCCTGCTGAGACGGATCAGTCCAACAAAGAAGACTGTCTCTGTGTGGCCCAGTGATGCAGCCTCTGTGCTCCAGGACTGCTTTCAGTGCACAGACTGGCAGGTCTTCAGGGAGGCAGCTACACATGAGGGAGAGGTGGACCTAGAGGAATACGCCTCCTCCGTCCTCGGCTTCATCTCCAAGTGTGCTGATGACGTCGCCACCACCAGGACAGTAACCTGCTTCTCAAACCAGAAACCCTGGCTGAATGCTGAGGTCAGAGCTCTGCTGAAAGCTAGGGATGCAGGTGAGGCATCAGCGCTGAGAGTGGCGAGGAAAGAACTGACAGCAGGCATCTCCAGGACCAAAGCCACATATGCTCAGAAAATTCAGGGTCACTTCACCTCCAACGACCCCCGGAGCATGTGGAAGGGCGTCAAGTGCATCACAAGCTACAACACCAGGGATGCACAATGCCCACTGGACCCCTCCCTGCCAGAGGCACTCAACAGATTCTATGCCCGCTTCGAGGATCCTGACTCCCCCCCTCCCCTCCTGCACCAGACTCACAGCACCACCCTGTGACGTACGAGCAGGAACTCATACGTCCCTCTGCTCTTCCTGGACTTCTCATCAGCCTTCAATACCATCATCCCACAGACCCTGGTACAGAAGCTCTCCCTCCTCGGTCTGAGTCCCACACTGGGGAACTGGGTCCTGGACTTTCTGACCAACAGAACGCAGACTGTCAGAATCCACAACACCATCTCCTCCTCCATCACCCTCAGCACTGGCTCGCTGCAGGGCTGTGTGCTGAGGCCTCTCCTGTTCACCCTGCTGACATATGACTGCTCGGCGAGACACCCCAGCTGTCATATAGTGAAGTTTGCGGACGATACAGCAGTAGTAGGACGCATCACTGACAACGATGAGTCAGAATCAGGGCTGGACTGGGACAAAAAAACGGCCCTGGCATTTTTGGCTTAGACCGACCCCTCATAATTAGCGGTGCACAACAGACTAATTTATGTGTGTGTTCCCCGAAGCAATGCATTTTACTATTGTTACGTCTTGGCCTAGGGGAAACCATGGCACAACATTTAAAGGAAAAATCCCAGCTCCCAAAAACCACCAGCAAACTCGTAGTAACTACACATTCAATAGTTTATTTAAAATGCATCTAGCACACAAGGTCAGGAGCACGTTGGCTGGCAGTCCACCTGGAAGTGGAGAGAGTTAGAGCCCCCAGTAAATGACAGCTTCAAATATTTGGAATAGATTTCAGAAATATTATAACACTCTCTCTCTTCTCTCTCCTCAACTGCTATGTCAACAGCCTGGCTTGACTAGACAGGAAGAGAGGGACAGATTATTACAATTTATTAAGTGATAAATAGAAAACCTAAAAAACCAAATTAAAAATAAAAATATTTGGAACTACCTGGGAAAACTGTGCAACTATCTAAACCATCAAAACATTTTTATTTTTTGATAATAATCAGAAAAATCTCATACTAACTGCAGTGATACTGTAGAAAAAACTTGCACGGTACAAAAACTAAACAATTTAAGGCAACTGCTGCGACAGGAAATAAGAACATTATTCACTGCTCACCATTCTCATGTAATTCTACACGTAGGTCACCTGTTTGGGCTTCAAAACGGCAAATTTCTCCTAAAGGTGAGCGATTTTCATGCCTGTCCATCACCTAAAAGTCCCGGTATTATCCTAACATTACTACCTGATACCTGGACAGGTAAGATCTGCACAGAGGACTGTGGGGAACAGTCTGCCCACCACCTCAGACCTCTACACAGCACGATGCAGAGGGAGGGCCCTCCGCATCATGAAGGACTCCACCCACCCCTCACATAGTCTCTTCCAACCCCTCCCCTCAGGCAGGCGGCTGAGGAGCATCCGGAGCAGGACCACCAGGCTCAGGAACAGCTTCTTCCCTAGAGCTGTAAGGCTGCTGAACTCTAACCCTGCCCTGTAGACACCCCTCCTCACCCCCCTTCCCCTCCCCACCCCCATTCCCCTCCTCACCCACTTACTTACTCTTTGTACTACCACCACCTCCTACTTGTGTGCACGTGTTTGATGTCACACTGCTCAATAGCTCCTTGTGTCTGGTCATAAGATGCTGTTGTTGGAGTCGGGTTGTTCTTCTGTGTAGCTCAGCTTGTGAGGTTTCATGTCTCTTTTTCATCCCTGTTTCACCAGGTCACTCAACAAATGGTTAACGCGTTGCTTGTAGAGCGCCGAACAAGAACCGGCAGCCATCCTAACAACGTAGAAGCTTCCACCTGTGGCGTGAAGGGGGAAACACAAACAGAGACAGAGCAGGACAAAAAGTCAGCAGAGGGGACAAAAGAGGCGGCCAAGAGCCACACAGAGGAGGAGGTGAAGAAGCAGGAGAGGGAGAGGAAAGAGAGGGAAGCCAGAAAGGAGGTGAGGGAGAGAGAGAGGAAGGAGAGGGAGAGGAGGGCCTGGGAGAAGGAGGAGAGGGCTAAGAGGGAGAGGGAATGGGATGAAAGAGCCAGGAAGGAGAGGGAGAAGAGGGAGGAGGAAAGGAGGGAGTGGCAGAGGAGGGAAAGAGAGAGGAGGGAGAGAAAGAGAGCACACGGTGAAGGTTTGTCCGGATCCAGGTGGTCTTGCCGGTCGGAGGGATACAAGCAGAGCTCCTGGACGGACGCACAGCTTAACAGCTCACAGGCTGAGACCACAATGGTGAGGAGGTGCTGCTGGGTCAAAACCTGGACACTTAAATGTCTCCTGTGTGTCCTAACCCACAACCCCGTTTCTTTGTCCTGTCATGAAATCAGGTGGAGGACGAGGACCACTTCCCATTCAACATGAGTGACTTTGTGACATTAGATGAAGTAGGAGATGTTACCGACCTTCGGTCTTCTCCTGCTGTTGTTCCCATGGAAACCACAGACAGGGAGGAGGAGGATGCTCCCACATCTGTCCCTCAGGACACTACAGGGGTACATTTTAGCTTGTGTATATCCCATCAAGCTTTTCTCTACATGTTTGATGGGGGGTGTCCGAGACTTAAATGTCCACAGTCTTATGACGTCAGTCCTTTTCTGGGTTACTGCTTCTAGGTCACACCCATGGAGGTTGCCATAGAAACAGCTGTATCGGATGCCACAGTGACTCTGCTCAAGTCTGATCAACAAGTATCAGAGTCCGAACCCGTGAGAGCACCAACAGCTGACTCCTCAGACAGGTCGTCAGGTTTAACACCCGGTCCGGTCCTCACCGCTGCAGCATCCACCTTACCAGCTCCACAGGCTGAGTCCTCTCTCAGCCAAACACCTGAGACTGGTACAGCCTCACACTGATTTCACTTCTACCATCAACACAAGGAAACACAGTCTTTCCTAGATATTTTTCTTTATTTGTTTTTGGTTTCAAATTGTAAATTTGGCCTGAAATCTGTCTTTATGTTTAGAAATCACACCACTGTCCACCCTGGACTCCACCCCAGAGGTCCAACACCTGTCCGTGCCTGCCCCTGCAGCATCAGGTAACCCACCTGAAGCTGCCCCTGCAGACGCCTCCTCAAACAGCCCAGCCATAGGAGCAGTGACCGCAGAGAGTGAGGACCATAAGAAAAAAGAGAGTCCTCTCAGTCACATCCAGGCCAAGGAGGAGGAGACGGTGCTGGTGTTGGACAAAACAGAAGGACAGGAGAAGATGCAGGACCAGGAGGACAAAGAGACGGGAGCTCCTGCTGCAGAGACGGGTACGCTTTGATTTTCTTTGAAGTAGAACTGTGAGTGGCAGCAGTTCCTCAGTGGGTAGAGAATCAGGCTTGTCCAAATTTACCTCTTCTTCAAGTGTTTGAGATGATGGGATGATGGGACGTTGTCCTTGGGGCAGGTACTTGCCATAAGTCATTGCAGGTGTTTAATAACAGCACCAAGATGAAGACACATGAAGTCCATTTGGAAAATGCTTAATTATTAGCTTATCTGCTTTGTTGAGCAAAGCCAGGACCAGGTCTTTTTATCCCTGTGTATGTCCTAGATTGGACTTTAAAGCAGTCCCTGTCTCTTCTAGGAAAGCAACAGACGTCCAAAGACCAAACAAACGGAGAAGAGGAGAGTATGAAGAAGACATTACAGATGAAAACACCCATGAGCACGGACTACTCCCTCCCCCCTTTTGACCCCAGCAATCCAGTTGGTATGACACTATTTATTCACTGTGACTGTTCATCACTGTTTTCTTTACATGTGTATTTCCACAGTCACTCTCGTGTGTGTGTGTGTGTGTGTGTGTGTGTGTGTGTGTGTGTGTGTGTGTGTGGGTGTGTGTGTGTGTGTGTGTGTGTGTGCGTGTGTGTGTGTGTCCTCAGGTATGGAGTTCTTAGTCCCAAAGACCGGTTTCTTCTGTACAGTATGTAATCCATTCTTCAGCGGAACCAAAGAAGCTGAGATCAACCACTGCAGAACCATCAAACACTACGAGAACCTAAAGGTAGGCAGCTCATGGTTATTTGTTGCACTTTCTCCCTCTTTTATTCTGCTCCATTTTCACACTTACTGTGATACAGGTGATAAAACGTCCACGTGTGTTCACAAAGAGTGTTTTTCCTTTTGTCCTCCTCTTGTAGAAATACCTGCAGACTGAGAAGACGCTGAATGTGACGGACAAACCAGACCCCAGCTGAATGTGACTGTGAAGCTTTTCACTCACTTTTGCCATTCCCCTCCTTTTGTATCGTCTCTTTATTTCTCTCTCACGGTCCATATTCTCACACTGGTATAGATTAGTCTCATGTCTCCATTTAAATAAATATGACATCAATAAAATGTATTTACTAAATTGTGGTTTGTCGCTCATTCACAATCTCAGTGTCTGATAATATTTGATAGAAGTCTGTTATCAATGATTTATAGCATCATAAAACCACACACTGTCATCACAATAACCTTAAAGCAAAGAGGAAAATCTCACTGCATCAACTTGTATCTTTACACTTGCACTGATTTTCATTGACTGTGGGGTAAACACTCAAACCAGGGATCCTTTGTGTAGCACTTGTCAAGTCCCAGTTTATTAGCAGGACATTTATTTCAGCACAAGATGGCAGTACACTCTGTTCTAAGCTCAGAGCATCAACCTGTTTCTGACACAGTCTTACAAATCCTTTCATACCTCAGATTAGCTTTTCTGTGTGTCAGAGTCTTGTGCTACCGTGGAGTGTCATCAGGTTCAAGGTGACTAAACTATGGTCATAAACTGTTTCCTCACTATGAGTCAAATTGGTGGACCATTGCCTTCATCAAGGTGGGAGAGAAGATTCAGCTTCAACCAAAGGCTCAAACAGAGCTCCTCTCTGCAGTACAGCAACTGTACTAACAACTCAGATATCATCATGAAATATTTGCAGAAAAATCTTTTTGGGATTTCACGAGGTGTGGCTGCATCAGACACAAACAAAACAAATCATTTCTTTTGTTGTTATCAAGACAAAAAATAGCAAAAGTAAATTCTTCATGGTGTCAACATGTCAGTTCTCAACATTGTCGGTATCAAAGTTAACAAATAACAAAGAATGTCTTCAAAACTGAACAAAAAATAAATAAAGCATCACATAACAAAGTTCATATTTAGTACTCCTGCCATTAGCACACAGTAGCACTTTAATCCTGGCTGGCATGTTCTCCACGAGCCTTTCACACTGTTGAGGGGTAATCTTCTCCCATTCTTCTTCAATTACTGTTTTTAATTCTTCCAGATTCTTTGCTTAAAACAGACCTTTTGATAATCCAGCAAAGATTTTCAATGGGGCTCATGTCCGGGGATTGAGCTGGCCACTCTAACACCTGGATATTGTGCTCCTGCAGCCAAGTTCTACT
Source organism: Toxotes jaculatrix (assembly GCF_017976425.1). NCBI lineage: Eukaryota > Metazoa > Chordata > Actinopteri > Toxotidae > Toxotes > Toxotes jaculatrix. Next base: position 28,450,618 of record NC_054397.1, on the reverse strand, counting down.
TGACCTGGATGCGTGCGTATGTATGTATAGCAGCTATTTTTCTTAATTTAGTTTCTTAGTTATTCTGCTACTGGAATAGTGTTTATTTAATCTTGTTCTGGCCATATTGGTCTCTTACTTATATTTTACTTACTGTACTGTACCCCTGCTGTTGCTAAATGCAATTTCCCCACTGAGGGAATAATAGAGGATTTTCTTATCTTTCTTAATGAGCTTTATTTCCAACATGGTACACCTCAGTCATACTACAGTAACAGCTATCTGTAATGTATCCACACTTTGTCATTTGAGCCATCTGGATTCTTCCAATTGGGACTTTTGGAGCTGCATTTACCACTTTGCCTCATTCATGGCCTGTAACGTGCCTACTTGTAATTTGGATATTTCCTCAATGGCAAGTTGCTGATGTGGATTCAAGAAGATATTTTCTAGTTCCACCTAAAGAATTACAGTATGAAAATGAAGGGCAGAGATGATGGAGGATATCATTCTAACTCTTATTTTATTGCCATCAATTCAATTCAATTTATTCATTAATTATACAGCACCTTACAGAGAAAGAGAGAGAAAACTCTCTCTTTCTCTCAGAGAGAGAAGGACTCTCTGAGAGAAAGAGAGAGGAAAAAACTCTCTCTTTCTCACTGAGGGAAAAGAGAGAAAAAACTTTCTCTTTCTCTCAGAGAGACAAGAACTCTGAGAGAAAGAGAGAGAAAAAACTCTCGGAGGGAAGAGAAAGAGAACAGCAGAGAAGTTGAGATAGAGAGAAGCAGAGAAAGAGAGAGTTCTTCTCTCTCTTTCTCTTTCGGTGGAGAAAGAGGGTTAGCGTTACGCAGTGGCGGTTCTACATTGAATTACTTGAAATTAAAGTTATCAGAAATTAAATAAATATACTCTATATACATAAAAGTGGCAAAATATACACAATCACACATAACAACAGCAGATAATAATGATATAAGATAAAATCAATATAATTGTATTATTTTAGAATAATAAAAAAGTAAAGGAATAATATACAAATAAAATATAGAATAAATATTGTGAATAGCACAAATCATTCATCACACAAATGAAAACACACTACAGGAAATCTAATTCTAACAATATTGCACTAAGAGCAGCAAAGAAAAAACTCCTGAGCTTTCTGGCCTTCCTTGATGCAAAATCATCAATAATGTGATTATACGAAATCTGCTCCCTATTGAATGATTGATACTGATGACAGCAAGGCCACTGAGTAGTAGCTTGTGCCAAAAACCGCCACTGGCGTTACGGAAAACGCTGTTTCTCGCTGAGGAGGGCTAAAGAAGGCCATGCTCTCCTTCTCGCTCCCTCCCTCTCCATCGATAGAGACAGAAAGAGAGAGCAAAAACTCTCTGTTTCTCTCTCAGGGAGAGAGAGAGAGGAGGACAGAGTCTGGTGGCCCGGGTCACATCTGTATTCAGTTCTCCTGGATATTAACCTCACAGACGCTCAAAATGAACCGTTATCAGTAAGGATCCGCAGCATGAGCGGAACGAAAGCGACTGAATGTCCCCAGCAAAGACGTTGGTAGCCTGAGACACCGGCGACGCACCCCCACCAGAGCTGTCCCTCCCTCCTCAGAAACGTTGAGTCAGTGAAGGAAGGCTCCTCATTTATATCATCTGGCTGCCGCCGTAGTGACGTCAGAGCCGTTGCCTGGGAATCAAAGGCAGGTGAGATGGTGACGTCATGAGCCACACCTCCTCTGAGCTGCTGCTCACTGGATGCTTTTTGCTTTTGACTACATTCACAGTTAAACTCTACAAAGTGTTGCGAGTGAAAATCCCAGCAAGTGTAGGGGTGTTCTGATACATCAGTCAGATTGTTGGAAAATTCCAAAGCATTCCAAAGACAGTGGAAAGAATAAACATGATCAAGTGCAGCTCTACACTTTGTCATGTATGACTTCATTTAATACTGTAGGTTCATACATGATCATCCACAGCTGAAGCTCACATTCATGCACCTGTCCTGACAAGATGCTACATGTGATTGATTGTGATCCACCATGTCTCAGCTAAAATGTTTTTCCTTGAGTCTTATTCAAAATGTGACACTGAAAACTGAACCATCTGTGCCAACAGAATGAAGAGAAGTTCTGAAAAAACCATCAACAAACTCAGAGCAAGAGCTTCAGAAATACCTTTATTGCACATTAAAAACTGTATTCATTTCAACAACTGTATCAACTGTCAATATCAGTTTTATTTTTCCCAACTAGTTATTGTAAATGAAGACATATTTAATGAGCCTTATTCATTTGTGGTCACAGTTATATTGAATTTCAAATAAACCTACTGTAACCCCCAACAGTAATGGCACTGAGTTCATTTTCTATGAACTACTCGTCAGGTTTTTCCAGATTTACCATAAAGCTCATAATGAATCTAACAGGATGCTTTGGTGAATTAATGTTTTCAGTGTCATTAAAATTGGTACAAGTACAAAAGACACATGAGGAAAGCAGACATTCCAATATAGACAGCAACATTAAATCAACATTTCTATTATTTATGTAGCTGATTAAAGCTAATACAGAAATGGACTTGTAATTAATTACAAATTGTGGGAAAAACCTCTATCAGTGTGTTCTTGGATGGTTACAATAGAGTGCAAACCAGATAAGGTATGAAAAAGAAACAGCAACAAACTCAGAGCAGCTTCATAAATACCTTTAATGCACATTAAAAAGTGGATTCATTTCAAGAATTGTATTAACCATCAATATCAGCAGAAAGGTATGAAGGAATGGAATAAACTGATGAATAGCCACAAGTGTTAAAAATACACACACATATAGACAGTAGCATATATAGTAGGATTTTATTTCAGCTTCATTTAACCAGGTAAGTCCATTGAGAACCAATTCTCATTTGCAGTGACAACCTGGCCACAGACACAATCCAGTAGATAAGACAAAGGATCACAGTACAAATTCAATACATATCAATCAAAATGACAGTGTAATATGTGCATATATATACAGTGAGTTCAAGGATGTTGGATTATGGTTTGTAATGTATTCTTAAAAGAAGAGAATGGTATTAAAGAGCTGAGTTTTACAGTCTGTTGTAAGTGATTCCAGTCGTTTGCAGCAGAAAATTGAAAAGAGAAGCAACCAAAGGAGGTGCAGGTTTTTGGAATGACGAGGTTAATGAAGCTGCTGGAGCAAAGACTGAGACTAGAGTTCTGAATATTGAGCAAAGAGCGTAGGTATGAACACTGTAAAATGGAATTGCTAATATAGCTTAAAATAAGAAGTGATCTTAACTGATGTGTGCTTACTTTGCTGACTCTGCTATGTTACACTTAGTTATAAAACTTTTTAGTGAAGAAAGTAATTAAAGTCATCAGCCTGAGAAAGTATGAGTGATGAAGAGCCGTCCTCACAACAACTGACACCTATGCCCGACACTAGGTGGCAGCACTTGGCTGTGTGACATGCGCATTTCCCCGTGAAGACGTGCTCGGTAATGGCCGCAAGCTCGTTGAAAGTGGGAAGAAAGCTTCTGTCTCTGTCATGTTAAGGTAAGTTGCTGCAAACTGGAAGATTTTATCGGCTTTTTCATCCTTGTTATCCTAAAAGTTAGAATGAATGAGTAGTTTTACAAGGCCTATGTGAAGGGCTAACGTCGCTAGCGCTAGCTTACACACGTTGATGTAATGAGCACTTGTAAGCTAGCGCTAACGACGTTAGCCCTTCAAAGTCAAAGTCAACTTTATTGTCAAAACCATATGTACAGGTCAAACACAGGTGTTGAAATTGCAGTGCTCCCTAGGTCCACAGTGTTACACTAGATACATTAGAAAAATAGCTATACAAAAATAAAAACATATTCAAGATTCAAGAGTCTTTATTGTCATTATGCGAACATAAAGAAATTGTGCAGACTCCCGGGTTTGAGGCACACATTTAAATAAATAACACAAATACTTAAAAAACAAAAAAACAAAATATAAGTAAAGTAAAGTAAGTAAGTAATAAAGTGCAGCTTAGTGCAAGTCCAGTGTATGGAATGCTGTGAGTGTTTAATTGTGTTCTATGTGGTTGTCAGCATCAGCAGGGGTGGGGGTGGTGTTGGGGGCATGTTCCTGTATGGGGATGGGATTTGAGTGTCTTCACTGCGGTGGGGCTGTTGCTTTTACAGCTCTGGGGAAGAAGCTGTCCCTGAGTCTGTTGGTGATTGTTTTAATGTTCCTGTACCACGTTCCTGATGGAAGTGGTACAAACAGTGCGTTGCCCGGGTGGGTGGGATCTGTTGCAATGCGTCTGGCCCTTTTCTGCACTGGAGCAACGTAAACTGAGTCCAGATCTGCTAGCCGACGGCCGACAATCTCCTGTGCTGTGTTCACAAATGTGGATGAGCAGGAACTTTATGCTGTCCACACGCTCCACAGCCTCCCCATGCAGACAGGAGTGTGTTCAGTCTTCCTGGACCTCCTATAGTCCACTATGACCCTAACAGTTCAGGGCCAGCATGTCCGGGGGAACAGTGTTAAAGGCTGAGCTCAAGTCCACAAATAGCATCCTAACATAGGTGTTAGGATGCTGCAGGTGAGTCAGGGCCGTGTCAAGTGCTAACCAGACTGCATCCTCTGTAGAACGCTTCTCCCTGTAGGCAAACTGGAGGCTGTCCAGGCCAGCAGGGATGGCGTCCTTGATGAACCGTGATGGTCCTGATGCCTTTCCACATGTTACGTGACGTGGGTTGTTATCATTCAAGTGCTCCTCAATGTGCTGCTTGTAGCTGTGTTTTGCCACCTGATGCCCTTTTTCACTTCTTTCCGGGCCCTGCTGTAAGCCAGCCTATCTCCTGACCTATAGGCTGCATCCTGGGCTTTTAGCAGGGTCGGCACTGTGCTGTCCACTGTGTGTTATATAAACATAACACTATCAGATAGAGAAAGAGAACTTAGTAGAGAAAGAAAGGGCTTTTATACAATACAGATAAACTTGTATATTATACCAATAATACAAATATGTGTCACAGAATTTGTGTGTGATTTTAGCTCCAATATGTCATTTGAGCAGCAGCAGGGCACATAGCAGCAGCTGAGTTAAAGTGCAGGTGTGAGTTCAGATCAGTTCACACCGGTGGTGTGTGTGTGAGTCCATAGTTCCGGTGGGGGGGGTCAGAGGGGGTGGGTTTGTCAGGGTCCAGAGTTGGTGTGTGCGGGGGTCAGCAGGGGGATGGACGGCAGGACGGGGAGAGAGTTCAGCATCCTGACAGCTTGGTGGACCAAGCTGTCTCAGTCTGCTGGTCCTGGCCCGGAGGCTGTTGGACGGGTGGGTGGGATCGCCTGCAATGCAGAGGGCTTTGCAGGTGAGGCGAGTGTGCTAGATGTCCTGGAGGGAGGAGAGAGAGACGCCCACTATCCTCTCAGCTGCTCTCACTACCTGATGTAGTTTTCCTTTGACAGGACACGGTGCAGGTGCCAAACCACACAGTGATGCAGCTGGTCAGGATGCTCTCCATGCTGCCTCTGTAGAAACTGCACATGATGGGGGCTGGGGCTCTGGCTCTCCTCAGTTTATGGAGGAAGTAGAGTCACTGTTGGGCTTTGCTGGTCAGTGATGCAGTGTTTTTTGACCAGGAGAGGTCTTCTGAGATGTGCACACCCAGGAACTTGCTGCTGCTCACTCTCTCCACAGCAGCACCGTTGATGGTTAGTGGAGTGTGCTGGCCGTGCGCTCTCCTCAAGTCTATGATGATCTCCTTCGTCTTCTCCAGCGGTTGGACCCATGTGCAAACTGAAATGGGTCCAGGGTGAGGGGGAGAGATGACTTGATGTCATGCATGACTAACCGTTCCAAGCACTTCATTAGGATGGGGGTGAGTGCAACAGGACCATAGTCATTGAAGCAGGAGGGAGACGGCTTCTTCGGGACAGGAATGATGGTGGAGGCTTTGAGGCACGAGGGGACAACAGCCTGGCTCAGTGACGTGTTAAAGATGTCTGTGAAGACATCTGTGAGTTCCACAGCAAAGTCTCTCAATACTCCACCAGGGATATTGTCAAGACACAATTCCTCAAAGACCTTCACAAATACACTCCTCGCTTCTTTGACATTTCAAGTCCAAGGGGGGACGTGCCGGCCACAAACTTCAGGAGCATCTGCAGCAAGTCGCACCTCAGGTAGCTTTCTCACACACACAGTAGAAAAACATTTTCATTATTTGGACAGTAAACTTGTGCAACTGCATTGTGTATACACAGCTGTTAATTGTCTCCCCTTCACCATTTTGGATTCATCTTTATTTCTTGTGTCTCTTGTGTCTCTTCCACTTAGCCTCAATCATTGCTGCTTTATTTCCAGTACCAGTCAAAAGTTTGGACACAGCTTCTCCTTCACTGTTTGTTCTTTATGTGAGGAGGTGTGATGGTGTGGGGGGGCTTTGCTGCTCACACTCTTGCTCATTTATTCCAAATTCAAGGCACACTTAACCAGCATAGCTACCACAGCATTCTGCAGCCACGTGCCATCCCATCTGCTTTGTGCTTAGTTGGACCATCATTTGTTTTTCAACAGGACAATGACCCCAAACACACCTCCAGGCTGTGTGAGGGCTATTTCACCAAGAAGGAGAGTGATGGAGTGCTGCATCAGACCACCTGGCCTCCACAGTCACCTCACCTACACCCAATTCAGATGCTTTGGGATCACTTGGAGCGCAGACTGAAGGGAAAACAGCCAACAAGTGCTCAGCACCTCTGGGAACTCCTTCAAGACTGTTGGAAAACCGTTCCAGGTGACGACCTCATCAAACTCACTGACACAATGCCAACAGTGTGCAAAGCTGTCATCAAAGCAAAAGGTGGCTACTTCCCACAATCCAAAATACAAAACATATTCTGCTTGGTTTCACACTTTTTTTCTTAACTATATCATTTTAAGGCCATTAAAAGTGTTAACTGTCTTTTAGAGCTATTATTTTCTCAGACTATGAGGTGTCCTATTCCCATTGAAATTCTATCTGCTAAACTTCCTGTTAGCTCCTTTAAATGTGGGCTTTAGCATTTCTGGGCACATAATCAAAGATCCTCGCCTCAGTCCTGAACTCTCAGCTTTGTATGTTTAATGCTGATGTCATATTCAGTGTTTGTACCACATCTCAAACACTTTGTACGCTCAGCTCAACTGGACAGTCAACTGGCTGGCTCACGTTTACTTCAGGCAAATCTTCAACGTCCAGACAACCATCGTCGCTGTCATGGGCAAATGCAGCTTTTCTGACAGCTGGGTGGAAGAGCCAGCGTTTAAGGACTGGCTCAGCTCTGTAGTAGGGAAGTCAAAGAAATCTGATTACATTCAACTTTATTGTCATTACACATGTACAAGGACAAGGTAACCAAATGCAGTTTAGCATCTAACCACGAGTGCTAAAGCAGAAAGTGCAGGATATACAGTGTCTACAGTTTGTAGAACTTACAGTCAACAACATCAGTCAGTCTCTAAATCTGTTCTGTTGTCTATAGTCTCATATATTGTGAGGGCTGAGTTAGGCCTACAGGCCTGGTTTAGGTTTGTAACTCCACCCAGGAATGGGTGGGGATAGATATGCCTACCTTTAAAAAGCCAGGTGAGGGTGCAGCACTTCCTTTGTCTGAGGCCTCCTGTGAGCTGTGCTTTGGTGTGTGCAGATCTTTGTAGTCCTGTGAGCTTGTAGGCTGTGGCTAAATTAAACTTAGCTCTTTCCCTGTGCTCCTTAGTAATATGTGTTTCCATCTGACTGGAAGACTGAGGAGTGCACCTTGTTGAGCTTTGACCACAGAACCAGACAGAGCCAGGGGATTCTGTTGTACATCCTTAAGTATGTAACTTATTTAAAGGCAGTGTAGTGGGGCTATATCCTATATACGTATTAACACACATTTTTTTAATAGTGCTTGTCAGTTTTACAGGCCCAGATCCAGACTGCTGCTTTGCCTGAGCAGTTCTTTTATTGATCGAATGTATCTGCTTCACCTGTTGTTTTTACTCTCTATCTAAGTCCTGTCTTATTCATTTTATTTGTTTGTTTTAGCAGAACCAGCTGACTGTACATTGTTTTTATTTTTAGGTAGAGGTCCAGCCTGTGGGGAGTAGTTTCGCTGGGTACACACTTTGCATGCTGTGTGCTGATATAAATGGTGGCGGTCACATAGTCATGTCTGAATTTTCTTGTGTAGTGCAGTGCTTAAAACCTTGCAGTGATTGAATTATCTTCTAGTGGGCACCTGGTGAGCACATGGTCTAAGTATAAGCTGAACGCGATAGGATCTCCCCACAGTGAGGACTCTACCTTTGTTTTAAGCTTTTCTTATAGTATTTAGTTGGTGCTATTTTCTTATATTGTAGAATGAAAGCTATCATTTGCACTTACCTGAGTGCTTTTGTTCTTTTAGGCCTCTCAGCCCTCAACTCCTCCTGTTTTAATTATCTTAATTAAAATAAACTAATTATTTGTTTTAAAGCATGTCTGCCGCTCTTCCTTTTGAACTGTTGTATTATTTGTGTCACCAGTCAGTAGTAGTCAGTTATATTGCCTTAAGGTTCATGATTTTAACTCCTCAGGACTCTCTACATTCTGAGTTGGGTCACAATTTGTCAAAATCTAAGTCAGTGTTAATAAGGTCTCTGATTAACACTTGCAACTCAGTGTCCTGATGGTTTTTAAAAAAATCCAAAGGTAGTAAAAAAGCTATTAAAAGGTATTAAATGTAACTTAAGGATTGCTCTGTATACCCTGTCATCAGTCTGCCCACATGTTGCACTGACAAAGAACCATAGATAGGCAAGGTGATAACTAACATGTACTTGTGCTTGCTCTTCTTCTTCTTAGGACTATGATGACCCACACATGTCCCACACCTCAATGGGGATCCTGACACTGATTCCTCAGCACAGTGTGGACTCTCCTGACTCACTGCACCTACAGGCTTCAGGTACTGCAATCATTTTGGAGGGAACAGTGCTGATGGATGGCCTTAAAAATCTTACACATGCCATGTGCCTTCTCTTTCCACTTATTTACGCCCTCAACTTGGAATACCCTCAACAACACAACACCACCTTTGACTTCATTCAAAGAGTGCTTCTGTCACTTGGACACAAGACCCTAAAAGCAAAAATACATTTACTCAAAAATCTTCTCTTGCATTGACTCATTGTCTTCACAATGTCAGTAGAATGTCTCATGTTAGGTTTGCTCAGTACTGGGACAGTGTCCCCTTGGTCAGCCCTTTTTTTGCTGGAGCCAGCCTCATTGCTCTTTCTTCTCAAACAGGCTGCTAAATACTTTGCTGTTCACAAGGAGAAATGTCAACAGCTTTTCTTTCAGCCCTTCTTCTTCCCTCTCTCTTCATGCTCACACCATTGTGGCCACATAGCAGCATCAGGCTCTATAGCCAGTTACCTCCAAATTTACTACATTGGAACTCAGTCTCCAGTACAGTTAAACTCATCCTCTAACAATTCACTCACAATGTTCTCAGCAGGTTTTAGCTGTTGCTGTCTCAAATGTCTGCATTACACTTGCACATTACACAGTTAGACTTGTGCACATTCATATCTGCTGTTCATGTTAATGAACTGGACACAATTTCTTCTTCTTAGAGAACAAATAAACTGTTTTTGTGTCCCCTTCAAAATGTCTCCTTTTCTTTCAGCAAAACAAAAGCACAACCAGCTTTGACAAAGTGTCTTTTGAAATAATCCACATTTTGTTTTGCCTGTGACCACAATACCATCAGATTTAATAACAGTGGGCAAATGGGAAGACATATTTTTCTTTTCTATTGATTTGACAGTACATCTGTTTCTTATTGCCCTGTATGTCTGCCAGTCTGATGTTTCATTAGAAGAATTTGCTTTATGCCATAGGTGCTGTTTATGGCCAATAAGCTCAGACAGATCAGAACTGAACCAGGGACTGAGACGCTTTTTTATCCTCATTCTTTTGAGAGCAGCATGTTTGTTCAAGATGGCACCCAACAACGTTTTAAAGTATGTCCAGGCGTCTTCCACGTCAGGGAGAAGACCAATTCTGTGCCATTCAACTTTTGTCAGGTCATATAAAAAATTCTGTTCATTAAAGTTTTTCTGTTGGATTTCTTAAACCAAGACTCAGAGATGACTAAAATGTCAGGATTTGCAGTCAGTGCAGCAACTTTTGGGAGGAGGCTGCGTATGTGTGCGACCCATGCTAATGTGCTAACCTGTCAATGGGATTCTCCATGTTATGAAGTCAGCTGCATTCTTGTGAGGGCAGAATAGTATGTTTAAATGCATTAAACCAAGGATTTTACCATTACACAATCAGTCAAAAGCTAATAAATGTACATGAGAACATTTAGCTTTGTTGGCAGAGGAATCAGTGAGTGAGCAAAGATCTGGACCAGGGAAACTGGAGGAATTGCTGAGAGTCAAACATGTCACTGATGTTCAGGCTGTAGAAAAAGGCTAAATGTGAATGGAGCTGCAGAGTAAGGAGCTCATTCTGAGTGGCCCTCGTGCTACAAGTCACCATTTCACATTGCATTGAATATTATTTAACTCACTGTTTATTGCACATTTTGAAAAGTGCAGCTTTGTATTGATACGTACAGTTGAATTTTCTAATTCCTTCTAAACACAGGTTTAGGAGTCAGATGTTTGATGACATGCTAACAGATGTTTGTGTGTCTCTGAAGGTACCCTGACTGGAAACCAAGTCTGCCAAGATCAGCTGGACTCTTCTTCTTCTGTTTCCAATAATGTGTTTTTAGCTGTGAGCATGAGCTGGGGAGGAATCACTCCTGTCAGTAGGCTGCTCCAAAACATTTCAAATGAGGCCACACAAGAAAAATGCACATCTATTCAAATGCTGCTGTTTAAGCTGCCACTTGACACAACTTTTCTCTGTCATTTCACTGCTTATGTCTGTCACTCAATGTGTTATCCAGTCAGAGCAGACCATATGGCAGCCGAGCTCTGTGGGATCCCAAGGATCGCTCTCCATCCCATTCCGTGTCTCGGAGCCTCTCAGGTTCTCCCACCCCAAGTCCTCCTCACAACAAACACAGGGTGGGCCCCCATCCCCACAGGCCACACGGGAAGCTCTACTCCCCTCACCATCTCCCTCGCTTCCACCACTGCACAGGTAGACCACAGGCTAGAGAGCAGGCACAGCGTCTACAAAGTGGGACAGTGTACAACTCTGTTACAGCTCCGGCTCACACAGTCCCTCTCACTCACACCCAACCTCCTCCTCCTCCAGAGAGCAGCGGCCTGAGAGGAAGGACAAGGAATCATCAGGTTAGTCAGTGTGTAGCTTTGTTCTTTACAGACTCATGTATGTTCAGAGTCTGACTCTGGAAAGCTCTTTTAAACTCATCTGCTAACGGGGAAGAGAGTTTGTCTGTGCTCAGCTAAAATCACACTTTACCTGTTGTTTACCTGAGATTTCTCACATCACTTCTAGTTTTGGAGCCTTACACAAGAGTGATGTGGAGCTTTCTTTGCTTTCCCTCCTCCCTTTGCTTCGTGCTGTGTCTACAGGGGGTTCCTCTGGCATCGGTGGGAAGCGTCCACACCATGACTCCACTGACACCAGCCGACATCCACCCTCCTCTAAGGCGGCTCACAGCTCCAAACGTGGACAGTCCAACATCACAACTGTTAAGAGCAGGATGAAGACTGGAACTAAGATGGCTGAGACAGCAAGTAACAAGGCGGCTGACACAGTGGCTGTTTTTCTCTTTAGTTGTGTAAAGCTTGTCACAGAATTCCACTGTTTTGGACCAAGCTCAGCCACAGCTAACTATGTCTACACACTTCTTTCAGCCTAAAACTAACCAAAGACTAATGCTGTTGCTTTGTAGTGTGCCAGGCCTCCTCCAGCCAAGAAGAAGAAGAAAACAGCCACTCCAGCCTCTCTGGGCTCGTCTGTTTCAGATGGTCTGCTTTATCTGACAGGCATTCCAAACCACGCCTCGGAGCAGGAAGTCACTGACTTGGTCGGGTCCTTTGGCAAGATCAACAACGTGATCCTCATGCCGTGCTCAGAAGAAGAGAGCGAGAAGAGCCAAGGACAGAAGGTACGTCTAAGAGTATCTACATGTTCATGTGTTTTACAAGAAATCTCACTTTGAGATTTGATGTTCCAGAGCAGTTTCAAACAGATGATAGGAAAAATAAAAGAAGAAAAACCAAGTGTTGTCAGTGTTGCAGTTTGCTCATGTCGTGAATATTACTGTGTACAGTGTGCCTTACATATTGGGGCCAATACCAAGTAATACTAGAAGACAACCCGTTTCAATGTGGCATCAATTTCAACATTGTGTGGGTATAAAAGGCTGGTATTGTCAATAAGTCATTCCAAGTTCATCATTCAAACAGCCATGAACACAGGACGTCACTTAACGGACGAGCAGCACCAACTGGCCATAGCGCGCCTTCGGGTCGGTGGCAGGCAGTCACATGTTGCCCGTGAACTTGGTGTGTCATCAGCAGACTTGCATCAAGACACAGACACAGGTTCCCTTTGGTGGAGGAGGTGCAACAGTCTGGGCAGGCATCACCAGTCAGTGCAAAACAGATTTGGTTATTGTAGATGGATCAGTCACTGCACGTTCTTACCTCAGAGACATCATAGAACCCATCATCATCCCCCAATTCCACCAGCACACCCCCAACTTTCTGTTCATGGATGATAATGCTCCACCACATCGCGCCAGAATTGTCACAGCTCCACTTCAGGAAGTCGGAGTGTCTCCTATGGTATGGCCAGCAATGTCCCCTGACCTGAACCCCATAGAGCACGTCTGGGACCAGCTGAAGCAGAGACTGGGTGATCGTACCCCACCCCCACGTCACCTGGCAGAACTGCGTGTAGCACTTGTAGAAGAGTGGAACGCATTGCCTCAGAACAACATCATGAGGCTAGTGAGGAGCATGAGACGTCGCTGTCATTGCGGCAAATGGTGAAAACACCCGCTACTGACATTGTCCATTTTTGTTATTTGGGCCTGTCCTTGGTATTGTCTAAATTTTTGGGTTAATAAATATTAAACTAATGAAAAGGGTGTTTCTTCTCATTCATTATTAGTAATATCAAAGGGAACTTTTACTTTTTTCATTAAAATTCAGACCAAATAGGAAAAGCACTCATGTAAATAACAATTTCCCTAACTTACTGTGAGTAGTGTATGTTGTTCACTCAACCTGCACATTTCAAACCTGCACTCAGATATGATTATTTCTGACTTCACAGCAAACCTGCTTCAGGACAGGAGAAGGGTCCTGCCGGGGAAGACTCAGGTAGGACAACAAAAAACCGCCACTGCTCGTCTGCAGGCAGTCAGTGCTAATATATCCACATCTATCACTGTCAACAAATACTCAGTATATCTAGTTAAAATCACAGTCTGTTAACTATACCTGATCGCATGGAATAAACTGTAGCTTAGTCACATGAAGTCTGGTTTGTGATGTCTTGCTTTTGCTGGCTTGTAGTTGTGATGTGTATGAAAACATACTGAGTGTAGCATCTTCTCCTCCTACTCCCCACTGCAGGAGCTGAGAGCAGCTGGTCAGAGAGTGACATCATCAAGCTGATCCAGCCCTTTGACACGCCCTCGTCATCATCCTTATTGTATGTTAGGTGCTTGTGTCAGTGGCAGACACAGAGATTGCTCAAGAGATAGTGAAAGTCCACTCCTTCATCCCCACCAAGATTAAAGACTGTGAGCTGAAGATAATCCATGTCAAACAGCGTATTGGCCTCAGCACACCGGTAAGGCCTCTCATCATTCACCCACATCCTTTACAGGACACTCATCATCTTTTTCTCCTCCTCTGCTCTAATCTTCTATATTAAATATCTTCCTTTTGTGTGCTTGCTTCTTTCATCTTGTGCTTAGTGCAGCATTTCTAGTTGTTTGTGAACCTTGAGCAGTAACTGCTGATTAACAATAAAAAAACCTCTTTACACAGGTGGCTCTCTACAATCTGCTGATGGGATCAGTGGACTCATTAGTGAGTATTTCTACCATTAGATATTTCTATGCACTTCATCTTATTTATTCCTTGATGTAACAAGGACAGTGCACGTTAATAAACTTTGCTGTAAATACACCAGGGACAAGTGTAGATGATCCAAATGTACATTTACACTAAGCTCTTTAAAGTAATAAACCTAAATCAGGCTGAAGGGTTTTACTGTCAAACTGCAGCAGTAAGTGTTCAGTTGTCCCTGTCCTACATTTTAGACGTAGATAAACAGGGACAGTCCTGTAAAACTTGACGTCTGCTGGAACTTTACAACTAGTTTTTCTTAGAAAAAGTACATTAAAGTAAGAAAACAGTATTTTTCATGGGTATAAAAACAAGATGGCGGTGCACAGTGGTGCAGCGGCTTCTCGAGCTCCTGGGATTAAGCCTTATTTTTCTAACTTCGAGGAGCTTTTAGCTCTAGTTTAGTGCTAAATTTGCGTGTAAGGTACAGATCTACTGAACTTATGGTTTGACGTGGTTGCGGGAGACTTTAACCACGTGAAACTGACGGACACTTTGCCCAGATTTTACCAGCATGTCACCATCCCCACACGCGGAGACAACATTCTGGACTGTGTGTACACTAACATTCAGGATGCATACAGAGCTCTTCCTCGCCCTCCTCTTGGCCTCTCCGACCACATCTCCATCCTGCTTGCGCCAGCTTACCGCCCCCTGCTGAGACGGATCAGTCCAACAAAGAAGACGTCAAAGAAGATGTCTCTGTGTGGCCCAGTGATGCAGCCTCTGTGCTCCAGGACTGCTTTCAATGCACAGACTGGCAGGTCTTCAGGGAGGCAGCTACACATGAGGGAGAGGTGGACCTAGAGGAATACGCCTCCTCCGTCCTCGGCTTCATCTCCAAGTGTGCTGATGACGTCGCCACCACCAGGACAGTAACCTGCTTCTCAAACCAGAAACCCTGGCTGAATGCTGAAGTCAGAGCTCTGCTGAAAGCTAGGGATGCAGGTGAGGCATCAGCGCTGAGAGTGGCGAGGAAAGAACTGACAGCAGGCATCTCCAGGACCAAAGCCACATATGCTCAGAAAATTCAGGGTCACTTCACCTCCAACGACCCCCGGAGCATGTGGAAGGGCATCAAGTGCATCACAAGCTACAACACCAGGGATGCACAATGCCCACTGGACCCCTCCCTGCCAGATGCACTCAACAGATCCTGACTCCCCCCTCCCCTTCCCCTCCTGCACCAGACTCACACCACCACCCGGTGACGTAGGAGCAGGAACTCGTACGTCCCTCTGCTCTTCCTGGACTTCTCATCAGCCTTTAATACCATCATCCCACAGACCCTGGTACAGAAGCTCTCCCTCCTCGGTCTGAGTCCCACACTGGGGAACTGGGTCCTGGACTTTCTGACCAACAGACCGCAGACTGTCAGAATCCACAACACCATCTCCTCCTCCATCACCCTCAGCACTGGCTCGCTGCAGGGCTGTGTACTGAGGCCTCTCCTGTTCACCCTGCTGACATATGACTGCTCGGCGAGACACCCCAGCTGTCATATAGTGAAGTTTGCGGACGATACAGCAGTAGTAGGACGCATCACTGACAACGATGAGTCAGAATCAGGGCTGGACTGGGACAAAAAAACAGCCCTGGCATTTTTGGCTTAGACCGACCCCTCATAATTAGCGGTGCACAACGGACTAATTTATGTGTGTGTTCCCCGAAGCAATGCATTTTACTATTGTTACGTCTTGGCCTAGGGGAAACCATGGCACAACATTTAAAGGAAAAATCCCAGCTCCCAAAAACCACCAGCAAACTCGTAGTAACTACACATTCAATAGTTTATTTAAAATGCATCTAGCACACAAGGTCAGGAGCACGTTGGCTGGCAGTCCACCTGGAAGTGGAGGGAGTTAGAGCCCCCAGTAAATGACAGCTTCAAATATTTGGAATAGATTTCAGAAATATTATAACACACTCTCTCTTCTCTCTCCTCAACTGCTACCTCAACAGCCTGGCTTGACTAGACAGGAAGAGAGGGACAGATTATTACAATTTATTAAGTGATAAATAGAAAACCTAAAAAACCAAATTAAAAATAAAAATATTTGGAACTACCTGGGAAAACTGTGCAACTATCTAAACCATCAAAACATTTTTATTTTTTGATAATAATCAGAAAAATCTCATACTAACTGCAGTGATACTGTAGAAAAAACTTGCACGGAACAAAAACTAAACAATTTAAGGCAACTGCTGCGACAGGAAATAAGAACATTATTCACTGCTCACCATTCTCATGTAATTCTACACGTAGGTCACCTGTTTGGGCTTCAAAACGGCAAATTTCTCCTAAAGGTGAGCGATTTTCATGCCTGTCCATCACCTAAAAGTCCCGGTATTATCCTAACATTACTACCTGATACCTGGACAGGTAAGATCTGCACAGAGGACTGTGGGGAACAGCCTGCCCACCACCTCAGACCTCTACACAGCACGATGCAGAGGGAGGGCCCTCCGCATCATGAAGGACTCCACCCATCCTGCACACAGTCTCTTCCAACCCCTCCCCTCAGGCAGGCGGCTGAGGAGCATCCGGAGCAGGACCACCAGACTCAGGAACAGCTTCTTCCCTAGAGCTGTAAGGCTGCTGAACTCTAACCCTGCCCTGTGGACTCCCCTCCCCACCCCCCTTACTTACTCTTTGTACTACCACCACCTCCTACTTGTGTGCACGTGTTTGATGTCACACTGCTCAATAGCTCCTTGTGTCTGGTCATAAGATGTTGTTGTTGGAGTCGGGTTGTTCTTCTGTGTAGCTCAGCTTGTGAGGTTTCATGTCTCTTTTTCATCCCTGTTTCACCAGGTCACTCAACAAATGGTTAACGCGTTGCTTGTAGAGTGCCCAACAAGAACCGGCAGCCATCCTAACAACGTAGAAGCTTCCACCTGTGGCGTGAAGGGGGAAACACAAACAGAGACAGAGCAGGACAAAAAGTCAGCAGAGGGGACAAAAGAGGCGGCCAAGAGCCACACAGAGGAGGAGGTGAAGAAGCAGGAGAGGGAGAGGAAAGAGAGAGAAGCCAGAAAGGAGGCAAGGGAGAGAGAGAGGAAGGAGAGGGAGAGGAGGGCCTGGGAGAAGGAGGAGAGGGCTAAGAGGGAGAGGGATGAAAGAGCCAGGAAGGAGAGGGAGAAGAGGGAGGAGGAAAGGAGGGAGTGGCAGAGGAGGGAAAGAGAGAGGAGGGAAAGAGAGAGGAGGGAAAGAAAGAGAGCACACGGTGAAGGTTTGTCCGGATCCAGGTGGTCTTGCCGGTCGGAGGGACACAAGCAGAGCTCCTGGACGGACGCACAGCTTAACAGCTCACAGGATGAGACCACAATGGTGAGGAGGTGCTGCTGGGTCAAAACCTGGACACTTAAATGTCTCCTGTGTGTCCTAACCCACAACCCCGTTTCTTTGTCCTGTCATGAAATCAGATGGAGGACGAGGACCACTTCCCATTCAACATGAGTGACTTTGTGACATTAGATGAAGTAGGAGATGTTACCGACCTTCCGTGTTCCCCTGCTGCTGTTCCCATGGAAACCACAGACAGGGAGGAGGAGGATGCTACCACATCTGTCCCTCAGGACACTACAGGGGTACATTTTAGCTTGTGGTACATTTTAGCTCTTCTCTACATGTTTGATGGGGGGTGTCCCAGACTTAAATGTCCACAGTCTTATGACGTCAGTCCTTTTCTGGGTTTCTGCTTCTAGGACACACCCATGGAGGTTGCCATAGAAACAGCAGTATCGGATGCCACAGTGACTCTGCTCAAGTCTGATCAACAAGTATCAGAGTCCGAACCCGTGAGAGCACCAACAGCTGACTCCTCAGACAGGTCGTCAGGTTTAACACCCGGTCCGGTCCTCACCGCTGCAGCATCCACCTTACCAGCTCCACAGACTGAGTCCTCTCTCAGCCAAACACCTGAGACTGGTACAGCCTCACACTGATTTCACTTCTACCATCAACACAAGGAAACACAGTCTTTCCTAGATATTTTTCTTTGTTTTTGGTTTCAAATTGTAAATTTGGCCTGAAATCTGTCTTTATTTTTAGAAATCACACCACTGTCCACCCTGGACTCCACCCCAGAGGTCCAACACCTGTCCGTGCCTGCCCCTGCAGCATCAGGTAACCCACCTGAAGCTGCCCCTGCAGACTCCTCCTCAAACAGCCCAGCCATAGGAGCAGTGACCGCAGAGAGTGAGGACCATAAGAAAGAAGAGAGTCCTCTCAGTCACAGCCAGGCCAAGGAGGAGGAGACGGTGCTGGTGTTGGACAAAACAGAAGGACAGGAGAAGATGCAGGACCAGGAGGACAAAGATACGGGAGCTCCTGCTGCAGAGACGGGTACGCTTTGATTTTCTTTGAAGTAGAACTGTGAGTGGCAGCAGTTCCTCAGTGGGTAGAGAATCAGGCTTGTCCAAATTTACCTCTTCTTCAAGTGTTTGAGATGATGGGACGTTGTCCTTGGGGCAGGTACTTGCCATAAGTCATTGCAGGTGTTTAATAACAGCACCAAGATGAAGACACATGAAGTCCATTTGGAAAATGCTTAATTATTAGCTTATCTGCTTTGTTGAGCAAAGCCAGGACCAGGTCTTTTTACCCCTGTGTATGTCCTAGATTGGACTTTAAAGCAGTCCCTGTCTCTTCTAGGAAAGCAACAGACGTCCAAAGACCAAACAAACGGAGAAGAGGAGAGTATGAAGAAGACATTACAGATGAAAACACCCATGAGCACGGACTATTCCCTCCCCCCTTTTGACCCCAGCAATCCAGTTGGTATGACACTATTTATTCACTGTGACGGTTCATCACTGTTTTCTTTACATGTGTATTTCCACAGTCACTCTCGTGTGTGTGTGTGTGTGGGTGTGTGTGTGTGTGTGTGTGTGTGTGTGTGTGTGGGTGTGTGTGTGTGTCCTCAGGTATGGAGTTATTAGTCCCAAAGACCAGTTTCTTTTGTACAGTATGTAATCGATTCTTCAGCGGAACCAAAGAAGCTGAGATCAACCACTGCAGAACCATCAAACACTACGAGAACCTAAAGGTAGGCAGCTCATGGTTATTTGTTGCACTTTCTCCCTCTTTTATTCTGCTCCATTTTCACACTTACTGTGATACAGGTGATAAAACGTCCACGTGTGTTCACAAAGAGTGTTTTTCCTTTTTTCCTCCTCTTGTAGAAATACCTGCAGACTGAGAAGACGGTGAATGTGACGGACAAACCAGACCCCAGCTGAATGTGGCTGTGAAGCTTTTCACTCACTTTTGCCATTCCCCTCCTTTTGTATCGTCTCTTTATTTCTCTCTCACGGTCCATATTCTCACACTGGTATAGATTAGTCTCATGTCTCCATTTAAATATGACGTCAATAAATTGCATTTACTAAATTGTGGTTTGTCGCTCATTCACAATCTCAGTGTCTGATAATATTTGATAGAAGTCTGTTATCAATGATTTATAGCATCAT
The DNA here is from genome assembly GCF_017976425.1 of Toxotes jaculatrix. NCBI lineage: Eukaryota > Metazoa > Chordata > Actinopteri > Toxotidae > Toxotes > Toxotes jaculatrix. The sequence goes on along the minus strand of NC_054397.1, from coordinate 28,431,081 downwards.
AAAACCACACACTGTCATCACAATAACCTTAAAGCAAAGATGAAAATCTCACTGCATCAACTTGTATCTTTACACCTGCACTGATTTTCATTGACTGTGGGGTAAACACTCAAACCAGGGATCCTTTGTGTGGCACTTGTCAAGTCCCAGCTTATTAGCAGGACATTTATTTCAGCACAAGATGGCAGTACACTCTGTTCTAAGCTCAGAGCATCAACCTGTTTCTGACACAGTCTTACAAATCCTTTCATACCTCACAAGGCTTCATATCATCACTTAGATTAGCTTTTCTGTGTGTCAGAGTCTTGTGCTACCGTAGAGTGTCATCAGGTTCAAGGTGACTAAACTATGGCCATAAACTGTTTCCTCACTATGAGTCAAATTGGTGGACCATTACCTTCATCAAGGTGGGAGAGAAGATTCAGCTTCAACCAAAGGCTCAAACAGAGCTCCTCTCTGCAGTACAGCAACTGTACTAACAACTCAGATATCATCATGAAATATTTGCAGAAAAATCTTTTTGGGATTTCACAAGGTGTGGCTGCATCAGACAGACACAAACAAAACAAATCATTTGTTTATTGTTATCGAGACAAAAAATAGCAAAAGTAAATTCTTCATGGTGTCAACATGTCAGTTCTCAACATTGTCGGTATCAAAGTTAACAAATAACAAAGAATGTCTTCAAAACTGAACAAAAGATAAATAAAGCATCACATAACAAAATTCATATTTAGTACTCCTGCCATTAGCACGCAGTAGCGCTTTAATCCTGGCTGGCATGTTCTCCACGAGCCTTTCACACTGTTGAGGGGTAATCTTCTCCCATTCTTCTTCAATGACTGTTTTTAATTCTTCCAGATTCTTTGCTTAAAACAGACCTTTTGATAATCCAGCAAAGATTTTCAATGGGGCTCATGTCCGGGGATTGAGCTGGCCACTCTAACACCTGGATATTGTGCTCCTGCAGCCAAGTTCTACTTGACCTGGATGCGTGGCAAGGGGCATTATCTTGCCCAAACATCCGCTTTCCACCTCCACTGTGCATCTTCAAACAGCCACAGCACTTTTCTGCAGAGAAGCCTATATGTATGTATGTATGTATGATTTTCTTATCTTTCTTAATGAGCTTTATTTCCAACATGGTACACCTCAGTCATACTACAGTAACAGCTATCTGTAATGTATCCACACTTTGTCATTTGAGCCATCTGGATTCTTCCAATTGGGACTTTTGGAGCTGCATTTACCACTTTGCCTCATTCATGGCCTGTAACGTGCCTACTTGTAATTTGGATATTTCCTCAATGGCAAGTTGCTGATGTGGATTCAAGAAGATATTTTCTTCTTCCACTTAACGAACTACAACCAACTGTGCTGAGCAAACCACATGCACACAAAACACACACATGTTCAAACAGTGCACATGGTCACTTTGGCCATACTGTTTATAGTATTTATTATTATTGTTTCCTCTAATAAGTCTTGTCTACTGTATGAAAATGAAGGGCAGAGATGATGGAGGATATCATTCTCACTCTTATTTTATTGCCATCAATTCAATTCAATTCAATTTATTCATTAATTACACAGCTAAGTTATATTGTACAGTGTTTTGCGTTCTACTCCACAGAATTCTGATCTGTGTTCTCTTCTGCAGCATTCCGTTCTACGTTCTATTCTACAGGATTCCGTTCTACGTTCTATTCTACAGTATTCTGTTCTGTGTTCTATTCTATAGCATTCCGTTCTACGTTCTATTCTACAGGATTCCGTTCTACGTTCTATTCTACAGCATTCCGTTCTATGTTCTATTCTACAGTATTCCGTTCTGCGTTCTATTCTACAGTATTCCGTTCTGCGTTCTATTCTACAGCATTCCGTTCTACGTTCTGTTCTACAGCATTCCGTTCTACATTCTATTCTACAGTATTCTTTTCTGCGTTCTGTTCTACAGCATTCCGTTCTACATTCTATTCTACAGTATTCTTTTCTGCGTTCTGTTCTACAGCATTCCGTTCTGCGTTCTGTTCTACGTTCTGTTCTACAGCATTCCGTTCTACATTCTATTCTACAGTATTCTTTTCTGCGTTCTATTCTACAGCGTTCCGTTCTACGTTCTCTTCTACAGCATTCCGTTCTACGTTCTATTCTACAGTATTCTGTTCTGCAGTATTATGTTCTACGTTCTGTTATACAGTATTCTGTTCTGCGTTCTATTCTACAGCATTCTGTTTTACATTCTATTCTACAGTATTATGTTCTACGTTCTGTTCTACAGTATTCTGTTCTGCGTTCTATTCTACAGCATTCTGTTTTACGTTCTATTCTACAGCATTCTGTTCTACGTTCTGTTCTACAGTATTCTGTTCTACATTCTGTTCTACAACATTCTGTTCTGTTCTCTTCTACAGCATTCCATTCTACGTTCTACAGTATTCTGTTCTGCGTTCTATTCTACAGTATTCCGTTCTACGTTCTATTCTACAGCATTCTGTTCTGCGTTCTGTTCTACATCATTCCATTCTACGTTCTATTCTACAGTATTCCGTTCTGCGTTCTATTTTGCAGCATTCCGTTCTACGTTCTGTTCTACAGTATTCTGTTCTACGTTCTGTTCTACAGTATTGTGTTCTATGTTCTCTTCTACAGTATTCTACATTCTATTATACAGTATTCCCTTCTAAGTTCTCTTTTCCAGTATTCTGCGTTCCATTCTACAGTATTCTGAAGAACTGTCTGCGGAGGGAAGAGAAAGAGAGAACAGCAGAGAAGCAGCAGATACAACAGCAACAACAGCAGATAATAATGATATAAGATAAAAACAATATAATTGTATTATTTGAGAATAATAAACAAAATAAAAGAATAATATACAAATAAAATATATAATAAATATGAAAACACACTACAGGAAATCTAATTCTAACACTATTGCACTAAGAGCAGCAAAGAAAAAACTCAAACTAAAACCTGAGCTTTCTGGCCTTCCTTGATGCAAAATCATCAATAATGTGATTATACGAAATCTGCTCCCTATTGAATGATTGATACTGATGACAGCAAGGCCACTGAGTAGTAGCTTGTGCCAAAAACCGCCACTGGCGTTACGGAAAACGCTGTTTCTCGCTGAGGAGGGCTAAAGAAGGACATGCTCTCCTTCTCGCTCCCTCCCTCTCCATCGATAGAGACAGAAAGAGAGAGGAAAAGCGTCTCGGTCTCTATCTGTCTCAAGGAGAGAGAGGGGAAGCTCTCTGGTGTAACTCGCTCTCTGCCTGAGAGAGAGAAGAGAGAGATCTCTTGCTCTTCCCTTTCTCTCTGCCAGAGAGAGAGGAGGAACCCAGAGAGAAAACACAGAGAGGCAAAAACTCTGATAATGTATTTACATTATTTCCATTTCTATACATCTAAATTTAAATAAGCATCTCTCTCTGTGTTTCTCTCTCTCGCTCCCTGAGAGAGAAAGAGAGAGCAAAAACTCTGTGTTTCTCTCTCAGGGAGAGAGAGAGGAGGACAGAGTCTGGTGGCCCGGGTCACATCTGTATTCAGTTCTCCTGGATATTAACCTCACAGACGCTCAAAATGAACCGTTATCAGTAAGGATCCGCAGCATGAGCGGAACGAAAGCGACTGAATGCCCCCAGCAAAGACGTTGGTAGCCTGAGACACCGGCGACGCACCCCCACCAGAGCTGTCCCTACCTCCTCAGAAACGTTGAGTCAGTGAAGGAAGGCTCCTCATTTATATCATCTGGCTGCCGCCGTAGTGACGTCAGAGCCGTTGCCTGGGAATCAAAGGCAGGTGGGACGGTGACGTCATGAGCCACACCTCCTCTGAGCTGCTGCTCACTGGATGCTTTTTGCTTTTGACTACATTCACAGTTAAACTCTACAAAGTGTTGCGAGTGAAAATCCCAGCAAGTGTAGGGGTGTTCTGATACATCAGTCAGATTGTTGGAAAATTCCAAAGCATTCCAAAGACAGTGGAAAGAATAAACATGATCAAGTGCAGCTCTACACTTTGTCATGTATGACTTCATTTAATACTGTAGCTTCATACATGATCATCCACAGCTGAAGCTCACATTCATGCACCTGTCCTGACAAGATGCTACATGTGATTGATTGTGATCCACCATGTCTCAGCTAAAATGTTTTTCCTTGAGTCTTATTCAAAATGTGACTCTGAAAACTGAACCATCTGTGCCAACAGAATGAAGAGAAGTTCTGAAAAAACCATCAACAAACTCAGAGCAAGAGCTTCAGAAATACCTCAAATCAAAATGACAATGTAATATGTGCATATATATACAGTGAGTTCAAAGATAATGGATTATGGTTTGTAATGTATTCTTAAAAGATGAGAATGGTATTAAAGAGCTGAGTTTTACAGTCTGTTGTAAGTGATTCCAGTCGTTTGTGGCAGAAAATTGAAAAGAGAAGCAACCAAAGGAGGTGCAGGCTTTTGGAATGACGAGGTTAATGAAGCTGCTGGAGCAAAGACTGAGACTAGAGTTCTGAATATTGAGCAAAGAGCGTAGGTATGAACACTGTAAAATGGAATTGCTAATATAGCTTAAAATAAGAAGTGATCTTAACTGATGTGTGCTTACTTTGCTGACTCTGCTATGTTACACTTAGTTATAAAACTTTTTAGTGAAGAAAGCAATTAAAGTCATCAGCCTGAGAAAGTATGAGTGATGAAGAGCCGTCCTCACAACCTGACACCTATGCCCGACACTAGGTGGCAGCACTTGGCTGTGTGACATGCGCATTTCCCCATGAAGACGTGCTCGGTAATGTCCGCAAGCTCGTTGAAAGCGGGAAGAAAGCTTCTGGCTCTGTGATGTTAAGGTAAGTTGCTGCAAACTGGAACATTTTATCGGCTTTTTATTTAGTAAGGTCTTTAGGTCTTATGCCGTATGCCTCATCTGTCGGCGAAAGCTTTCAGGTTAACCGTATGTCTTCAGATTGCCAATTCAAATCCTAAGCAAGCTGAAATGACACTGCCTTTTTATTTATTTATTTATTTTGCTGGGAGTCGGTCCCAACAGACACCACAGAGGTTAGCATGTGTAGATAGCGCGTTAGCTAGTGCTAACGTCGTTAGCGCTTTCTCTAAATGTCCCACTTAACATTAAAGATTTACTGCAGCATCAGTGGCTGTAGCACTTGATTTAGCAACTGTTAAGGCACAATACGTTTGCTGAAATTCTTTTAGTTATCCTAAAAGTTAGAATGAATGAGTAGTTTTACAAAATCTATGAAGGGCTAACGTCGCTAGCGCTAGCTTACACACGTTGATGTAATGAGCACTTGTAAGCTAGCGCTAACGACGTTAGCCCTTCAAAGTCAAAGTCAACTTTATTGTCAAAACCATATGTACAGGTCATACACAGGTTTTGAAATTGCAGAGCTCCCTCGGGCTGTTGCTTTTACAGCTCTGGGGAAGAAACTGTCCCTGAGTCTGTTGGTGATTGTTTTAATGTTCCTGTACCGTGTTCCTGATGGAATTGGTACAGACAGTGCTAACATAGGTGTTAGGATGCTGCAGGTGAGCCAGGGCCGTGTCAAGTGCTAACCAGACTGCATCCTCCGTAGAACGCTTCTCCCTGTAGGCAAACTGGAGGCTGTCCAGGCCAGCAGGGATGGCGTCCTTGATGTACTTTGGGAGGATCCTCTCCAAGCACTTCATGATGACTGGAGTCAGAGCGACAGGTTGGTAATCATTGAGGCAAGTGATGGTTGCTTTCTTGGGCACAGGCACAATGATGGAGGACTTCAGGCATACAGGGACCGTGGAAAGCTGCATGGACAGCTTGAAAATGTCCAGAAAAACTCCTGCCAGTTGCTCAGCGCGTGATTTCAGGGTACGACCTGACACCTTGTCTGGATCTGCAGCCTTGTTGATGTTGATCCTCCTCATGGCGGAGGTGCTGCACCTCTGGCTGAGGAAGATGTACAGTCCTTCTGCTGCTTGGAGAGTCCAAGCGTGCCAAGAAGCTGTTTAAGATGTGATCATGGCCGACCTGCTGGTCGCTGCTCTTGTAATCTGTCATGGTCCTGATGCCTTTCCACATGTTACGTGACGTGGGTTGTTATCATTCAAGTGCTCCTCAGTGTGCTGCTTGTAGCTGTGTTTTGCCACCTGGTGGACCAAGCTGTCTCTCATTCTGCTGGTCCTGGCCTGGAGGCTCTTCAGTCTCCTGCTGTTAATTGTCTCCCCTTCACCATTTTTGACTCATCTTTATTTCCCTTTTTTTTTCACAGTACAGATGTTACTGTAAAGCCAGCAGCAGTCCTTCGTGGGCTTCCTGTCATCCTTGGAGATGACAATGCACACTTTAAACACATGCTTTGGAACTTGTCTGTAGTCCCTATTATTCAATTCAGCACCACAGTATTGTGTCTCTTCCACTTAGCCTCAATCATTGCTGCTTTATTTCCAGTACCAGTCAAAAGTTTGGACACAGCTTCTCCTTCGCTGTTTGTTCTTTATGTGAGGAGGTGTGATGGTGTGGGGGGGCTTTGCTGCTCACACTCTTGCTCATTTATTCCAAATTCAAGGCACACTTATCCAGCATAGCTACCACAGCATTCTGCAGCCACGTGCCATCCCATCTGCTTTGTGCTTAGTTGGACCATCATTTGTTTTTCAACAGGACAATGACCCCAAACACACCTCCAGGCTGTGTGAGGGCTATTTCACCAAGAAGGAGAGTGATGGAGTGCTGCATCAGACCACCTGGCCTCCACAGTCACCTCACCTACACCCAATTCAGATGCTTTGGGATCACTTGGAGCGCAGACTGAAGGGAAAACAGCCAACAAGTGCTCAGCACCTCTGGGAACTCCTTCAAGACTGTTGGAAAACCATTCCAGGTGACGACCTCATCAAACTCACTGACACAATGCCAACAGTGTGCAAAGCTGTCATCAAAGCAAAAGGTGGCTACTTCCCACAATCCAAAATACAAAACATATTCTACTTGCTTTCACACTTTTTTCTTAACTATATCATTTTAAGGCCATTAAACGTGTTAACTGTCTTTTAGAGCTATTATTTTCTCAGACTATGAGGTGTCCTATTCCCATTGAAATTCTATCTGCTAAACTTCCTGTTAGCTCCTTTAAATGTGGGCTTTAGCATTTCTGGGCACATAATCAAAGATCCTCGCCTCAATCCTGAACTCTCAGCTTTGTATGTTTAATGCTGATGTCATATTCAGTGTTTGTACCACATCTCAAACACTTTTCGCGCTCAGCTCAACTGGACAGTCAACTGGCTGGCTCACGTTTACTGGTTTTGTCTGTCAGTGTGTGTCAATGTGTTATCCAGTCAGAGCAGACAATATGGCAGCCGAGCTCTGTGGGATCCCAAGGATCGCTCTCCATCCCATTCCGTGTCTCGGAGCCTCTCAGGTTCTCCCACCCCAAGTCCTCCTCACAACAAACACAGGGTGGGCCCCCATCCCCACAGGCCACACGGGAAGCTCTACTCCCCTCACCATCTCCCTCGCTTCCACCACTGCACAGGTAGTCCACAGGCTAGAGAGCAGGCACAGCGTCTACAAAGTGGAACAGTGTACAACTCTGTTAAATATTCATCTGCAAACTGTTGGGGAAATGGAGCATGCACTCTCTGGATGTACCAATGACATCGTAGGTGTGTTTTGGGGTGTGTTGGGGGGAGGGGGTCCCATCTTGGCTCTCCGTGGCTATTTGTATTTTTATTGTTTTTTATTGTACGCCGAAACGTACAGTTCTCATCTACTAATGTCATAGCTGATAAAAATGGCTGATATCTGATAGTTGCGGGTACTCTAACGCAAACAAAGGTTTTATTGGTAAATATATATGGCCCGAACTTTGATAATGCTGATTTTGCAAACAGATTACTGAGCAATCTTCCCTTCTTACTCACTTGTTGATTTTTGGTGGGGATCTAAATTGTGTTTTTGATCCAATCATGGATCGGTCTAATCCTCGTAATCTGACTCAGACTGCTATGGCTAAAACGTTCTCTGATTTTATGAAGCACAACGGTCTTGTTGACCCATGAAGATCTCGTAACCCTTCTATTCAGAAATGTTCTTTCTTCTCCCAGGCGCATCACTCATATTCTAGGATCGATTAGTTTTTTATAGACTGCACTCTTAATTCTCGTGTAGTTTCTTCTAACTATTTAAGTATCGTAATATCAGATCATGCACCTCTATTATTAGATATTCAGTTATCTACTTATAAGCACAGCCCACCACTTTGGAGATTTAACTCTCTTCTTTTGGCAGACAAAGAGTTTCGCGATTTCATTTCAAATTCTATTGATGAGTTCCTTTCTTTCAATCAGAATGACTCCACTTCGTATTCTTTCTTATGGGAGACTCTTAAATCTTATCTTAGGGGACAAATTATATCTTACTCTGATTGAATTTTTAAAAACGTTTATTGGAAAACTGGCACCGCTACTTTTATCCATGTTCAACGAATCCTTGGAATGCGGTTCTTTACCACCAACTCTGACAAAAGCCACTATAGCTCTCCTTCTTAAGAAGGATAAGGATCCAGCCTCCTGTGGTTCCTATAGACCATTATCTCTGCTTAATGCTGATGTGAAGGTGTTGGCTAAAGTAATTGCATCTCGTTTAGAGAATGTGCTTCCTTATATTACAGCTGAAGAGCAAAATGGTTTTATAAAGGGACGTCAATTGTTTTTTAACACCCGTACACTTTTTAATATCATTTACTCTAAACATTCAGCTGAACTTCCTGAGATTGTAATCTCATTAGATGTTGAAAAAGCATTTGACAGGGTAGAGTGGGAGTACCTATTTGCGGTTTTGAAGAAATTTGGATTTGGTGATAAATTTATTTCTTGGATTCGCCTCCTTTACTCATCCCCTAAAGCCAGTGTCCATACTAATGATATTTTTTCTGATTATTTTGTTCTTGGACGCGGAACTCGCCAAGGTTGTCCTTTATCACCTTTGCTCTTTGCTATTGCTATTGAGCCTCTGTCTGTTATGTTAAAATCTTCATCTTTATTTAGAGGAATTGTCAGAAATGGAATTGAATACAAATTATCGTTATATGCTGATGATTTGTTATTGTAACTGATCCTACTATTTCTATTCCAGTTGTTTTGAACATTCTGAAGAATTTTAGTTTCTTCTCAGATTATAAATTAAATTTGGAGAAAAGCGAGTGTTTTCTAGTTAACACTGCAGCATGTAGTCTCCAACAGTCAGACTTACCTTTTCAATTTAGCTTGTCAGGGTTTAAATACCTAGGTATCAATGTGACACGTTCTTTACCAAATCTTGCATCAGCTAATTTCACTCCCCTTATCTCACAGATTACATCTGACATTCAAAGATGGGGTAACCTCCCCCTTTCTTTGATTGGCAGGATTAATGTTGTCAAAATGAATATATTACCAAAATTTCTTTTCTTGTTCCAGTCAATTCCTCTTTTCCTCCCAAAACTTTTTTTGACTCACTGGATAAGATAATTTGGTCTTTTATTTGGGGTGGGAAGTCACCAAGAATTCATAAAACTTTATTTCACAGATGTAGACTTAGTGGGGGACTTTCAATCTTATTACTGGGCTGCTCACATTCATAAACTTTGTTACTGGTTAGAATCACCTGCTTCCTCTTGGTGTAAATTGGAACTATCATCCTGTAGGGGTTCATCCATACCTGCTTTACTTTATTCCTCTTTACCCATAAAACTTTCCACATATACTGATCATCCTGTGGTTCTTAACACACTTAAGATCTGGTATCAGTTTAGATGGCACTTTAAATTTGTGACTGCATCTTCCTTGGGTCCTTTAAGTAACAACCATTTATTTCCTCCATCACTTTCATATTCAGTATTTTCAGTCTGGGATGACAAGGGTATTAAACAATTTAAAAATTTATATGTAGATGGTGTCTTAGTTTTTACCAATTTGTCATTGTGTTATGGCCTCCCTGTTACTCATTTGTTTCGCTATTTTCAAATTGGTAATTTTGTTTCTAAGTGTTTCCCTAATTTCCCCTCTGCACCTCCAGAGCAGCCATGGGAAAGCTTGCTTTTACGTAGTCCACATCAGAGAGGAATGATTTCCAAAGTTTATGACTTCATTTTGGCATTAACTAATCAGTCGAGCACCAAAATGAAGAATGCTTGGGAAAGGGAATTTTGGATTCAATTAAGTGAAGAGTTCTGGGCACATGCTATAGATAGGATAAGGTCTACCACCTCTTGTGCTCATCCTGGACTTATTCAATTTAAAGTTCTACACAGGGTCCATTTTTCTAAGTCAAGACTCTGAAATATATCCAGAAGTTAAAGATAAATGTCATGGCTTTCCCTGTCACCTTAGTCATATGGTTTTTCTTTTGCCCAGATTTGAATGGTTTTTGGACTGGCTACTTTACTATCATGTCCACTGCCCATTGATTGCTATATTCAGGATTCCTGACGCCTCACTTGCACTCAGAAGGATATTATAGCTTATACTTCCTTGCTGGCAAGACGTTCTTTATTATTGCATTGGAAGTCTGCTAAATATCCTTCCATCTCTCTGTGGCTTAAAGCCTGTTCATTGTTCTTATGTATATATGTGCGTATATGTGTGTGTTTACATACATACATATATATATATATATACTTAACAAAAATGGTAAAATGTATTTTTGGTGATTGGAGGAATCTTATGTCTCTTTTCAATAAAAAAAAAAATCTGCAAACAATACAAATAATACAAATATGTAGTGAGCTCATTTGCTAAAGTGCTACTGGACTGTTCAGTGGTGCTGCAGGTTCTTAATACACAATTATCTTTTCAGCAATAAGTGACTCAGATCAGGGGAAATGTCTGTATGATAGTTGACTCACTTCTAACCTCATCCATCCATTCACTGTCCTAAGAACACGGCCATCGTTTGGAGGGCCGCCACTCCGGCTCACACAGTCCCTCTCACTCACACCCAACCTCCTCCTCCTCCAGAGAGCAGCGGCCTGAGAGGAAGGACAAGGAATCATCAGGTTAGTCAGTGTGTAGCTTTGTTCTTTACAGACTCATGTATGTTCAGAGTCTGACTCTGGAAAGCTCTTTTAAACTCATCTGCTAACGGGGAAGATAGTTTGTCTGTGCTCAGCTAAAATCACACTTTACCTGTTGTTTACCTGAGATTTCTCACATCACTTCTAGTTTTGGAGCCTTACACAAGAGTGATGTGGAGCTTTCTTTGCTTTCCCTCCTCCCTTTGCTTCGTGCTGTGTCTACAGGGGGTTCCTCTGGCATCGGTGGGAAGCGTCCACACCATGACTCCACTGACACCAGCCGACATCCACCCTCCTCTAAGGCGGCTCACAGCTCCAAACGTGGACAGTCCAACATCACAACTGTTAAGAGCAGGATGAAGACTGGAACTAAGATGGCTGAGACAGCAAGTAACAAGGCGGCTGACACAGTGGCTGTTTTTCTCTTTAGTTGTGTAAAGCTTGTCACAGAATTCCACTGTTTTGGACCAAGCTCAGCCACAGCTAACTATGTCTACACACTTCTTTCAGCCTAAAACTAACCAAAGACTAATGCTGTTGCTTTGTAGTGTGCCAGGCCTCCTCCAGCCAAGAAGAAGGTCTGCTTTATCTGACAGGCATTCCAAACCACGCCTCGGAGCAGGAAGTTACTGACTGACCGGGTCCTTTGGCAAGATCAACAACGTGATCCTCATGCCGTGCTCAGAAGAAGAGAGCGAGAAGAGCCAAGGACAGAAGGTACGTCTAAGAGTATCTACATGTTCATGTGTTTTACAAGAAAGAATAGCATTGGCCTGGTCATCTGTCACTCTTCAGTCAACAAAACAGTGGCTGTGGATATTTTAGCCTGTGCAGGTTTCCTGCTTCTACTTTGCACAACGTCATCGTGGTTTCTGTCTGTCCCACATCATCACTTTGTCTCCCTCCCTTGCTGCAGGCATCTGTATGTATGGTGAAGGCTGAAGACGCTCAGGCACTGGCTAACTCCACAAATCTCTCCATCAGAGACCAGAAAATCACTGCTTCAACAGCCAAGGTACCATGTGGAAAACACACACATGTGGCACTGAAGGCATGTTCACTTTAAACCCTTTCAATCATAGAAAACATAAAGCTTCCACAAAAATGCTGAGTGGAGTTTGTTTTCTGTCTAAATGCAATTGTTGATTCAGAAAGTTTCAGTTCCTTTTTTAATTATTATTTTTTGATGTTTGAAGTCTCATTTCTTTTTGATTTCCTTTAGAAACCTGAAGGAGTGCAGTCTCCTGATGCCAACAACAGGTCTGCCACAGTTATCATCACCGTTCTTCCCCTTTAACCCCATATGTTGTTCACTCAACCTGCCCATTTCAAACCTGCACTCAGATATGATTATTTCTGACTTCACAGCAAACCTGCTTCAGGACAGGAGAAGGGTCCTGCCGGGGAAGACTCAGGTAGGACAACAAAAAACCGCCACTGCTAGTCTGCAGGCAGTCAGTGCTACTATATCTACATCTATCACTGTCAAGAAATACTCAGTATATCTAGTTAAAATCACAGTTAACTATACATGATCACATGGAATAAATTGTTGCTTAGTCACATGTAGTCTGGTTTGTGATGTCTTGCTTTTGCTGGCTTGTAGTTGTGATGTGTATGAAAACATACTGAGTGTAGCATCTTCCCCTCCTACTCCCCACTGCGGGAGCTGAGGCTGAACGCAAGATGTCTGATGAGGTACAGTTACCTTCACTTCCATCACATTTTCTTGTGTTTCAGCCTGATACTAAAATCTTTTCAGGTCATTTTCCCCCTCATCAGTCTGAAAACAGAATTTTATGTTTGGAAATGTACAAAAAGGAAAACCTAAGTTCAGCTAAATGTCTGTTAAATTCACTTGTTCTGTAATGTCTCCTACAGAAAGGCATGGTGTTGATCACAGGACTTCCTGAGAGCAGCTAGTCAGAGAGTGACATCATCAAGCTGATCCAGCCCTTTGACACGCCCTCGGACCTCATCCTGGCAAAACAAATGGGAAAGGTTGGTGTGATCACACCTGGACACCAGTAATACATGTAGCCATGCAAGCTGCTTCTGTCATAGCTTCAACTACTATCACAGGCTCAGTGGGACTGTTTTGTGGACAGTCTACACACTCAATCTGTCCATAGATACTAGTTTCTGGATTGTTGACCTGTTACAAAGTTCATCTTCCTACAGCACCATGTTAAAAACATCCTTATTGTATGTTAGGTGCTTGTGTCAGTGGCAGACACAGAGATTGCTCAAGAGATAGTGAAAGTCCACTCCTTCATCCCCACCAAGATTAAAGACTGTGAGCTGAAGATAATCCATGTCAAACAGCGTATTGGCCTCAGCACACCGGTAAGGCCTCTCATCATTCACCCACATCCTTTACAGGACACTCATCATCTTTTTCTCCTCCTCTGCTCTAATCTTCTATATTAAATATCTTCCTTTTGTGTGCTTGCTTCTTTCATCTTGTGCTTAGTGTAGCATTTCTAGTTGTTTGTGAACCTTGAGCAGTAACTGCTGATTAACAATAAAAAAACCTCTTTACACAGGTGGCCCTCTACAATCTGCTGATGGGATCAGTGGACTCATTAGTGAGTATTTCTACCATTAGATATTTCTATGCACTTCATCTTATTTATTCCTTGATGTAACAAGGACAGTGCACGTTAATAAACTTTGCTGTAAATACACCAGGGACAAGTGTAGATGATCCAAATGTACATTTACACTAAGCTCTTTAAAGTAATAAACCTAAATCAGGCTGAAGGGTCTTACTGTCAAACTGCAGCAGTAAGTGTTCAGTTGTCCCTGTCCTACATTTTAGATGTAGATAAACAGGGACAGTCCTGTAAAACGTGACATCTGCTGGAACTTTACAACTAGTTTTTCTTATAAAAAGTACATTAAAGTAAGAAAACAGTATTTTTCATGGGTATAGTAATATTGCAGAAACCCTCATTTACTGGTGGTAATGAATATGTCTTCTGTATATCTTCTGCTTTAGTCTTCTGTGTACCTTGATCCACTAATTATCCGCTGGCTAATTAGTGACTGTATGTCCTTTGTGTCCTTCAGGAGAGTACTGTTCCAGTGGGCTGGAGCAGGCTCTTGGTGATCAGTAATGTCCCCAACATGCCCTCTGGATCCTCTGAGGTCCAAAAACTGGTGCGACGCTTTGGTACCGTCATCAAGACCCTTGTGCTCAACAACATGGTGAGGGCTGTTTGTCTGTGCAGCTGCAGATAAGCCATCCATGAGATCCTCAGCCACCCCTGTCCTGAATATTCGTGTCCTCACACACAGCTCTGTCCTGGGCTGAAAATACAAATCACATTTTCTCCAAATCATGTCTTGCTCTTTATCTTAAGACATGTAACATGCTGTTGATGTGATGTTGTGCCTCTTCCTGCTTAGGTCATTTGTGAGATGGCGACTGCAGCCATGGCATTCTCTGTTTACAAACGCTTCCAGACGTTTCCGTGCATCATCCAGAACAACCCCCTGTTCTTCTCCCGCAAGCCGGGCCCCAAGGCCAACACACAGACAAAAGTCATCACTACGTACCTTGAGTCGTCTGAGGTCGGTAATTGATTGGCAGTGCTTGCTCATTATTCAGTTAGACATACAGTCATGCAGGAAATTATTAATACCCCTGGCAAATTTTGACTTAAAGTTACTTCATCATCATCATCATTTTCATCCACTTATCCGGGGCCGGGTCGCGGGGGCAGCAGCCTAAGCAGGGATGCCCAGACTTCCCTCTCCCCGTACACTTCTTCCAGCTCTTCCGGGGGAACCCCGAGGTGTTCCCAGGCCAGCAGAGAGACATAGTCCCTCCATCGTGTCCTAGATCTTCCCGGGGCCTCCTCCCGGTGTGACATGCCCGGAACACCTCCCTAGGGAGGCGTCCAGGGGGCATCCTTAATAGATGCCCGAGCCACCTCAACTGGCCCCTCTCGATGTGGAGGAGCAGCGGCTGTACTCCAAGCCCCTCCCGGATGACCGAGCTCCTCACCCTATCTCTAAGGGAGCGCTCATTTCGGCCGCTTGTATCCGAGATCTTGTCCTTTCGGTCATGACCCAAAGCTCATATCCGTAGGTGAGAGTAGGAACGTAGATTGACCGGTAATTCGAGAGCTTCGCCTTTTGGCTCAGCTCCTTCTTCACCACGACGGACCGGTACATCGACCGCATTACTGCAGAAGCTGCACCAATCCGCCTGTCAATCTCACGTTCCGTCCTTCCCCCACTCGTGAACAAGACCCCAAGATACTTAAACTACTCCGCTTGAGGCAGGAGCTCTCCTCCAACCCGGAGAGGGCAAGCCACCCTTCTCCGGTTGAGAACCATGGCCTCGGACTTGGAGGTGCTGATTCTCATCCCAGCTGCTTCACACTCGGCTGCAAAATGCCCCAGTACATGCTGAAGGTCTTGGCCTGATGGAGCCAACAGGACAACATCATCCGCAAAAAGCAGGGATGAAATCCTGTGGTCCCCAAACTGGACTCCCTCTGGCCCCTGGCTGCGCCTAGAAATCCTGAAATTATCAACAGAACCGGTGACAAAGGGCAGTCCTGCCGGAGTCCAACATGCACTAGAAATTGGTCTGACTTACTGCCGGCAATGGGAACCACGCTCCTGCTCCGGTCTTACAGAGACCTGACAGCCCTTAGCAGAGGGCCCCGGACTCCATACTCCCAGATCACCCTCCACAGGATGCCACGAGGGACACGGTCGAACGCTTTCTCCAGATCCACAAAACACGTGGACTGGTTGGGCAAACTCCCATGAACCCTCGAGCACCCTATAGAGAGTATAGAGCTGGTCCAGTGTTCCACAACCAGGACGAAAACCGCATTGTTCCTCCTGAATCCGACTATCGGCCGAATCCTCCTCTCCAGTACCCTGGCATAGACTTTCCCAGGGTGGCTGAGGAGTGTGATCCCCCTATAGTTGGAGCACACCCTCCGGTCCCCCTTCTTGAAAAGAGGGACCACCACCCTTGCCTGCCACTCCAGGGGTACTGTCCTCGACTGCCACGCGATGTTACAGAGGCGTGTCAACCAAGACAGCCCTGCAACATCCAGAGACTTGAGATACTCGGGACCAATCTCATCCACTCCCGGTGCCTTGCCACCAAGGAGATTTTTGACCACCTCAGTGACTTCAGCTTGGGTGATGGATGAGTCCGCCCCCGAGCTCCCAGCCCCTGTTTCTTCAACGGAAAGAGTAACAGTGGGATTGAGGAGATCTTCAAAGTATTCCTTCAACTGTCTGATAATGTCCCCAGTCGAGGTCAACAGCTCTCCATCCCCACTATACATAGTGTTGGTAGAGCACTGCTTCCCTCTCCTGAGGCGCCGGACGGTTTGCCAGAATCTCTTCGAAGCCGACCGATGGTCCTCCTCCATGGCCTCACCGAACTTCTCCCAGATCCAAGTTTTTGCCTCTACAACCGCCCGGGCTGCAGCACTCTTGGCCTGTCGGTACCTGTCAGCTGCCTCGGGAGCCCCACAAGCCAACCAGGCCCGATAGGACTCCTTCTTCAGCTTGACAGCATCCCTTACCTCTGGTGTCCACCACTGGGTTCACCACCAGGTGGTGATCAGTTGACAGCTCAGCCCCTCTCTTTGCCCGAGTTTCCAAGACATGCGGCCGAAGGTCAAACGACACGAACACGAAGTCGATCATTGACCTTCGGCCTAGGGTGTTCTGGTGCCATGTGCACTGATGGACACCCTTATGTCTGAACATGGTGTTTGTTATGGACAAACTGCGACTAGCACAGACGTCCAACAACAGAACACCATTCGGGTTCTGATCGGGGAGGCCGTTCCTCCCAATCACGCCCCTCCAGGTGTCACTGTCGATGCCCACGTGGGCATTGAAGGCCCCCAGTAGAATGACTGAGTCCCCGGTCGGAGCACCGTCCAGTACACCCTCCCAGGGACTCCAAGAAGGTCTGGTACTCTACACTGCCATTCGGCCCATAGGCCGAAAACAACAGTGAGAGACCTCCCCCCGACCCGAAGGCGCAGGGAGGCGACCCTCTCATTCACCGGGGAAAACTCCAACACATGGCGGCTGAGCTGGGGAGCTATAAGCAAGCCCACACCAGCCCGCCGCCTCTCACCGCGGGCAACTCCAGAGTAGAAGAGAGTCCAGCCTCTCTCAAGGAGTTGGGTTCCAGAGCCCAGACTGTGCGTGGAGGTGAGCCCGACTATTTCTAGTCGGTACCTCTCAACCTCCCGCACAAGCTCAGGCTCCTTCCCCTCCAGTGAGGTGACATTCCATGTCCCAAGAGCCAGTTTCTGTGCCACGGGAGGATGGCCCCACGTCGTTCTTTCAAGCTCTGCCCGGCCGGGCCCCGTAGGGAGAGGGCCAGCCACCAGGCGCTCGCATGTGTGCCTCAACCCCAGGCCTGGCTCCAGGGTGAGGCCCCGGCTGCGCCATACCGGGCGACGTAACTGACCTTGCTTTAGTTATAGTCATAGGAGGCTTCTGAACCGCTCTTGGTCTGACCCGTCCCCCAGGACCTGTTTGCCTCATTTAGCCCCGACAACATAGCTCCTAGGATCATTCGGGTACTCAAATCCCTCCACCACGGTAAGGTGGCGGTTCTAGGAGGGGAAAGTTACTTTTAAATGTAAATAAAAGGTGAGAAATATTTTTTTCCACAATGATGCCTTTTGTACATTATCTTATTATCTTCTGGGAGACACCTGTGTCATTTCCAATCAAGAAAACACTTGCTGGTTGAATAAAAGTAACTTTAAGTCAAAATTTGCCAGGGGTATGAATAATTTCGGGCTTGACTGTATTTGTTATCTATTGCTGGCATGATGTCCCGCAGCGTCAGCTCTATGTGCACGTGTTTGATGTCACACTGCTCAATAGCTCCTTGTGTCTGGTCATAGGATGCACCTGCTAACGGCAAAAGCAGCCAAACAGCAGCAGCTGCAGAGGAAGAGGAGGCTGTCCATATAGAGAAGTCTCAACCTCCTTTGGAGGAGGTGGAAAAAGACACTTCTGGGACAGACCAGACGATGAAGTTCACAGAGAAGAGGGCTGGTGAAGACCAAGCTTTGGGAGAAAACGCCAGCAAAGACAGCATCAGAAGCCATGAGCCTAGCGCTGCTGTTTCCCACTCTTCAGCTGCACAAGACGCCAAAGCAGAAGCAGTCATGGATACAGACATGAGGGAAACATCTGCTGATAAAACTGTCACAGAGACAGTAGGAGACAATAACGGAGTCAATCTATCTGAAGCAGGAAAGGACAAGGCTGCAGGTGCCCAAGAGACAAAGGCATCTGTCTCTAATGGCAGAGCAGCTTCCATGGAGACGGCCATGCCAGAGCTACCTAAGGTAACATACAGCAGAAATGTGTCTCTGCGCTCGTCAGCCTGTTGTTGGAGTCGGGTTGTTCTTCTGTGTAGCTCAGCTTGTGAGGTTTCATGTCTCTTTTTCATCCCTGTTTCACCAGGTCACTCAACAAATGGTTAACGCGTTGCTTGTAGAGTGCCGAACAAGAACCGGCAGCCATCCTAACAACGTAGAAGCTTCCACCTGTGGCGTGAAGGGGGAAACACAAACAGAGACAGAGCAGGACAAAAAATCAGCAGAGGGGACAAAAGAGGCGGCCAAGAGCCACACAGAGGAGGAGGAGGTGAAGAAGCAGGAGAGGGAGAGGAAAGAGAGGGAAGCCAGAAAGGAGGTGAGGGAGAGAGAGAAGAAGGAGAGGGAGAGGAGGGCCTGGGAGAAGGAGGAGAGGGCTAAGAGGGAGAGGGAATGGGATGAAAGAGCCAGGAAGGAGAGGGAGAAGAGGGAGGAGGAAAGGAGGGAGTGGCAGAGGAGGGAAAGAGAGAGGAGGGAGAGAAAGAGAGCACACGGTGAAGGTTTGTCCGGATCCAGGTGGTCTTGCCGGTCGGAGGGATACAAGCAGAGCTCCTGGACGGACGCACAGCGTAACAGCTCACAGGCTGAGACCACAATGGTGAGGAGGTGCTGCTGGGTCAAAACCTGGACACTTAAATGTCTCCTGTGTGTCCTAACCCACAACCCCGTTTCTTTGTCCTGTCATGAAATCAGGTGGAGGACGAGGACCACTTCCCATTCAACATGAGTGACTTTGTGACATTAGATGAAGTAGGAGATGTTACCGACCTTCCGTGTTCTCCTGCTGTTGTTCCCATGGAAACCACAGACAGGGAGGAGGAGGATGCTACCACATCTGTCCCTCAGGACACTACAGGGGTACATTTTAGCTTGTGGTACATTTTAGCTTTTCTCTACATGTTTGATGGGGGGTGTCCGAGACGTAAATGTCCACAGTCTTATGACGTCAGTCCTTTTCTGGGTTTCTGCTTCTAGGACACACCCATGGAGGTTGCCATAGAAACAGCTGTATCGGATGCCACAGCGACTCTGCTCAAGTCTGATCAACAAGTTTCAGAGTCTGAACCCGTGAGAGCACCAACAGCTGACTCCTCAGACAGGTCGTCAGGTTTAACACTCGGTCCGGTCCTCACCGCTGCAGCATCCACCTTACCAGCTCCACAGGCTGAGTCCTCTCTCAGCCAAACACCTGAGACTGGTACAGCCTCACACTGATTTCACTTCTACCATCAACACAAGGAAACACAGTCTTTCCTAGATATTTTTCTTTATTTGTTTTTGGTTTCAAATTGTAAATTTGACCTGAAATCTGTCTTTATGTTTAGAAATCACACCACTGTCCACCCTGGACTCCACCCCAGAGGTCCAACACCTGTCCGTGCCTGCCCCTGCAGCATCAGGTAACCCACCTGAAGCTGCCCCTGCAGACTCCTCCTCAAACAGCCCAGCCATAGGAGCAGTGACCGCAGAGAGTGAGGACCATAAGAAAGAGGAGAGTCCTCTCAGTCACAGCCAGGCCAAGGAGGACGAGACCATGCTGGTGTTGGACAAAACAGAAAGACAGGAGAAGATGCAGGACCAGGAGGACAAAGAGACGGGAGCTCCTGCTGCAGAGACGGGTACGCTTTGATTTTCTTTGAAGTAGAACTGTGAGTGGCAGCAGTTCCTCAGTGGGTAGAGAATCAGGCTTGTCCAAATTTACCTCTTCTTCAAGTGTTTGAGATGATGGGACGTTGTCCTTGGGGCAGGTACTTGCCATAAGTCATTGCAGGTGTTTAATAACAGCACCAAGATGAAGACACATGAATTCCATTTGGAAAATGCTTAATTATTAGCTTATCTGCTTTGTTGAGCAAAGCCAGGACCAGGTCTTTTTACCCCTGTGTATGTCTTAGATTGGAGTTTAAAGCAGTCCCTGTCTCTTCTAGGAAAGCAACAGACGTCCAAAGACCAAACAAACGGAGAAGAGGAGAGTATGAAGAAGAAATTACAGATGAAAACACCCATGAGCACGGATTACTCCCTCCCCTCTTTTGATCCCAGCAATCCAGTTGGTATGACACTATTTATTCACTGTGACTGTTCATCACTGTTTTCTTTACATGTGTATTTCCACAGTCACTCTTGTGTGTGTGTGTGTGTGTCCTCAGGTATGGAGTTCTTAGTCCCAAAGACCGCTTTCTTCTGTACAGTATGTAATCGATTCTTCAGCGGAACCAAAGAAGCTGAGATCAACCACTGCAGAACCATCAAACACTACGAGAACCTAAAGGTAGGCAGCTCATGGTTATTTGTTGCACTTTCTCCCTCTTTTATTCTGCTCCATTTTCACACTTACTGTGATACAGGTGATAAAACATCCACGTGTGTTCACAAAGAGTGTTTTTCCTTTTTTCCTCCTCTTGTAGAAATACCTGCAGACTGAGAAGACGGTGAATGTGACGGACAAACCAGACCCCAGCTGAATGTGGCTGTGAAGCTTTTCACTCACTTTTGCCATTCCCCTCCTTTTGTATCGTCTCTTTATTTCTCTCTCACGGTCCATATTCTCACACTGGTATAGATTAGTCTCATGTCTCCATTTAAATAAATATGACATCAAAAAAATGTATTTACTAAATTGTGGTTTGTCGCTCATTCACAATCTCAGTGTCTGATAATATATGATAGAAGTCTGTTATCAATGATTTATAGCATCATGAAACCACACACTGTCATCACAATAACCTTAAAGCAAAGAGGAAAATCTCACTGCATCAACTTGTATCTTTACACCTGCACTGATTCTCATTGACTGTGGGGTAAACACTCAAACCAGGGATCCTTTGTGTGGCACTTGTCAAGTCCCAGCTTATTAGCAGGACATTTATTTCAGCACAAGATGGCAGTACACTCTGTTCTAAGCTCAGAGCATCAACCTGTTTCTGACACAGTCTTACAAATCCTTTCATACCTCACAAGGCTTCATATCATCACTTAGATTAGCTTTTCTGTGTGTCAGAGTCTTGTGCTACCGTGGAGTGTCATCAGGTTCAAGGTGACTAAACTATGGCCATAAACTGTTTCCTCACTATTGGTGGACCATTACCTTCATCAAGGTGGGAGAGAAGATTCAGCTTCAACCAAAGGCTCAAACAGAGCTCCTCTCTGCAGTACAGCAACTGTACTAACAACTCAGATATCATCATGAAATATTTGCAGAAAAATCTTTTTGGGATTTCACGAGGTGTGGCTGCATCAGACACAAACAAAACAAATCATTTGTTTATTGTTATCAAGACAAAAAATAGCAAAAGTAAATTCTTCATGGTGTCAACATGTCAGTTCTCAACATTGTTGGTATCAAAGTTAACAAATAACAAAGAATGTCTTCAAAACTGAACAAAAGATAAATAAAGCATCACATAACAAAATTCATATTTAGTGCTCCTGCCATTAGCACGCAGTAGCACTTTAATCCTGGCTGGCATGTTCTCCACGAGCCTTTCACACTGTTGAGGGGTAATCTTCTCCCATTCTTCTTCAATTACTGTTTTTAATTTTTCCAAATTCTTTGCTTAAAACAGACCTTTTGATAATCCAGCAAAGATTTTCAATGGGGCTCATGTCCGGGGATTGAGCTGGCCACTCTAACACCTGGATATTGTGCTCCTGCAGCCAAGTTCTACTTGACCTGGATGCGTGGCAAGGGGCATTATCTTGCCCAAACATCCACTTTCCATGTATGTATGTATGTATGTATGTGTGTGTGTGTGTGTGTGTGTCAGTGTGTGTATGTATGTATGTATGATTTTCTTATCTTTCTTATCTTAGAGCTTTATTTCCAACATGGTACACCTCAGTCATACTACAGTAACAGCTATCTGTAATGTATCCACACTTTGTCATTTGAGCCATCTGGATTCTTCCAATTGGGACTTTTGGAGCTGCATTTACCACTTTGCCTCATTCATGGCCTGTAACGTGCCTACTTGTAATTTGGATATTTCCTCAATGGCAAGTTGCTGATGTGGATTCAAGAAGATATTTTCTAGTTCCACCTAAAGAATTACAGTATGAAAATGAAGGGCAGAGATGATGGAGGATATCATTCTAACTCTTATTTTATTGCCATCAATTCAATTCAATTTATTCATTAATTGTACAGCACCTTACAGAGAAAGAGAGAGAAAACTCTCTCTTTCTCTCAGAGAGAGAAGAACTCTCTGAGAGAAAGAGAGAGAAAAAAACTCTCTCTTTCTCACTGAGGGAAAAGAGAGAAAAAACTTTCTCTTTCTCTCAGAGAGACAAGAACTCTGAGAGAAAGAGAGAGAAAAAACTCTCGGAGGGAAGAGAAAGAGAACAGCAGAGAAGTTGAGATAGATAGAAGCAGAGAAAGAGAGAGTTCTTCTCTCTCTTTCTCTTTCGGTGGAGAAAGAGGGTTAGCGTTACGCAGTGGCGGTTCTACATTGAATTACTTGAAATTAAAGTTATCAGAAATTAAATAAATATACTCTATATACATAAAAGTGGCAAAATATACACAATCACACATAACAGCAGATAATAATGATATAAGATAAAAAAACAATATAATTGTATTATTTTAGAATAATAAAAAAGTAAAGGAATAATATACAAATAAAATATAGAATAAATATTGTGAATAGCACAAATCATTCATCACACAAATGAAAACACACTACAGGAAATCTAATTCTAACACTATTGCACTAAGAGCAGCAAAGAAAAAACTCAAACTAAAACCTGAGCTTTCTGGCCTTCCTTGATGCAAAATCATCAATAATGTGATTATACGAAATCTGCTCCCTATTGAATGATTGATACTGATGACAGCAAGGCCACTGAGTAGTAGCTTGTGCCAAAAACCGCCACTGGCGTTACGGAAAACGCTGTTTCTCGCTGAGGAGGGCTAAAGAAGGCCATGCTCTCCTTCTCGCTCCCTCCCTCTCCATCGATAGAGACAGAAAGAGAGAGCAAAAACTCTCTGTTTCTCTCTCAGGGAGAGAGAGAGAGGAGGACAGAGTCTGGTGGCCCGGGTCACATCTGTATTCAGTTCTCCTGGATATTAACCTCACAGACGCTCAAAATGAACCGTTATCAGTAAGGATCCGCAGCATGAGCGGAACGAAAGCGACTGAATGTCCCCAGCAAAGACGTTGGTAGCCTGAGACACCGGCGACGCACCCCCACCAGAGCTGTCCCTACCTCCTCAGAAACGTTGAGTCAGTGAAGGAAGGCTCCTCATTTATATCATCTGGCTGCCGCCGTAGTGACGTCAGAGCCGTTGCCTGGGAATCAAAGGCAGGTGAGATGGTGACGTCATGAGCCACGCCTCCTCTGAGCTGCTGCTCACTGGATGCTTTTTGCTTTTGACTACATTCACAGTTAAACTCTACAAAGTGTTGCGAGTGAAAATCCCAGCAAGTGTAGGGGTGTTCTGATACATCAGTCAGATTGTTGGAAAATTCCAAAGCATTCCAAAGACAGTGGAAAGAATAAACATGATCAAGTGCAGCTCTACACTTTGTCATGTATGACTTCATTTAATACTGTAGGTTCATACATGATCATCCACAGCTGAAGCTCACATTCATGCACCTGTCCTGACAAGATGCTACATGTGATTCACTGTGATCCACCATGTCTCAGCTAAAATGTTTTTCCTTGAGTCTTATTCAAAATGTGACACTGAAAACTGAACCATCTGTGCCAACAGAATGAAGAGAAGTTCTGAAAAAACCATCAACAAACTCAGAGCAAGAGCTTCAGAAATACCTTTATTGCACATTAAAAACTGTATTCATTTCAACAACTGTATCAACTGTCAATATCAGTTTTATTTTTCCCAAGTAGTTATTGTAAATGAAGACATATTTAATGTGCCTTATTCATTTGTGGTCACAGTTATATTGAATTTCAAATAAACCTACTGTAACCCCCAACAGTAATGGCACTGAGTTCATTTTCTATGAACTACTCGTCAGGTTTTTCCAGATTTACCATAAAGCTCATAATGAATCTAACAGGATGCTTTGGTGAATTAATGTTTTCAGTGTCATTAAAATTGGTACAAGTACAAAAGACACATGAGGAAAGCAGACATTCCAATATAGACAGCAACATTCAATCAACATTTCTATTATTTATGTAGCTGATTAAAGCTAATACAGAAATGGCCTTGTAATTAATTACAAATTGTGGGAAAAACCTCTATCAGTGTGTTCTTGGATGGTTACAATAGAGTGCAAACCAGATAAGGTATGAAAAAGAAACAGCAACAAACTCAGAGCAGCTTCATAAATACCTTTATTGCACATTAAAAAGTGGATTCATTTCAAGAATTGTATGAACCATCAATATCAGCAGAAAGGTATGAAAGAATGGAATAAACTGATGAATGGTCACAAGTGTTAAAAATGGCCACTGTGTTAAAAATACACACACACACACAAACACACACACATACAGTAGCATATATAGTAGGATTTTATTTGCGCTTTATTTAACCAGGTAAGTCCATTGAGAACCAATTCTCATTTGCAGTGACAACCTGGCCACAGACACAATCCAGAAGATAAGACATATTCATTACATATCAATCAGAATGACAGTGTAATATGTGCATATATAAACAGTGAGGTTCATGGTAAATGTCTAAAAACAAGTACAAAGATCGTGGATTATGGTTTGTAATGTATTCTTAAAAGAAGAGAATGGTATTAAAGAGCTGAGTTTTACAGTCTGTTGTAAGTGATTCCAGTCGTTTGTGGCAGAAAATTGAAAAGAGAAGCAACCAAAGGAGGTGCAGGCTTTTGGAATGACGAGGTTAATGAAGCTGCTGGAGCAAAGACTGAGACTAGAGTTCTGAATATTGAGCAAAGAGCGTAGGTATGAACACTGTAAAATGGAATTGCTAATATAGCTTAAAATAAGAAGTGATCTTAACTGAGGTGTGCTTACTTTGCTGACTCTGCTATGGTACACTTAGTTAATAAAACTTTTTAGTGAAGAAAGTAATTAAAGTCATCAGCCTGAGAAAGTATGAGTGATGAAGAGCCGTCCTCACAACAACTGACACCTATGCCCGACACTAGGTGGCAGCACTTGGCTGTGTGACATGCGCATTTCCCCGTGAAGACGTGCTCGGTAATGGCCGCAAGCTCATTGAAAGCGGGAAGAAAGCTTCTGTCTCTGTCATGTTAAGGTAAGTTGCTGCAAACTGGAAGATTTTATCGGCTTTTTTATTTAGTAAGGTCTTTAGGTCTTATGCCGTATGCCTCATCTGTCGGCGAAAGCTTTCAGGTTAACCGTATGTCTTCAGATTGGCAATTCAAATACTCCTAAGCAAGCTGAAATGACACTGCCTTTTTATTTATTTATTTATTTTGCTGGGACTCGGTCCCAACAGACACCACAGAGGTTAGCATGTGTAGATAGCGCGTTAGCTAGCGCTAACGTTGTTAGCGCTTTCTCTAAATGTCCCACTTAAATATTTACTGCAGCATCAATGGCTGTAGCACTTGATTTAGCAACTGTTAAGAAGGACAATACGTTTGCCGAAACTCTTTGAGGTATCCTAAAAATTAGAAGGAATGAGTAGTTTTACAAGGCCTAGGGCTAACGTCGCTAGCGCTAGCACGTTGATGTAATGAGCACTTGTAAGCTAGCGCTAAGGACGTTAGCCCTTCAAAGTCAAAGTCAACTTTATTGTCAAAACCATATGAACAGGTCATACACAGGTTTTGAAATTGCAGTGCTCCCTAGGCCCACAGTGTTACACTAGATACATTAGAAAAATAGCTATACAAAATATTAACATATTCAAGATTCAAGAGTCTTTAATGTCATTATGCGAACATAACTAAATTTTGCAGAGACTCCCGGCTTTAAGGCACATATATAAATAAATAATACAAATAGGCTATTTAAAAAAGAACACTTATGAAAACATAAAGTATAGTAAGTAAAGTAAGTAAGTAATAAAGTGCAGCTTAGTGCAAGCGCAGTGTATGGAATGCTGTGAGTGTTTAATTGTGTTGTGTGTGGTTGTCAGCATCAGCAGGGGTGGGGGTGGTGTTGGGGGCATGTTCCTGTATGGGGATGGGATTTGAGTGTTTTCACTGCGGTGGGGCTGTTGCTTTTACAGCTCTGGGGAAGAAGCTGTCCCTGGGTCTGTTGGTGATTGTTTTAATGTTCCTGTACCACGTTCCTGATGGAAGCGGTACAAACAGTGCGTTGCCCGGGTGGGTGGGATCTGTTGTAATACATCTGGCCCTTTTCTGCACTGGAGCAACTTAAACTGAGTCCAGATCTGCTAGCCGACGGCCGACAATCCCCTGTGCTGTCTTCACCACCCGGGTTAAGTCCTTCCTGTCCTGTGCTGTGCAGATACGATAGCACACTGTCACACTGAGGCACAGGACGCTTTCGATTGTGGCTCTGTAAAAGTTTGCCAGCAGCTGAGAAGAGAGTCCAGTCAGCTTCAACTTCCTGAGAAAGGAGAGTCATTGTTGGGCCTTTTTCACCAGGTGTGAAGTGTTCACAGACCACGAGAGGTCAGAGGAAATGTGGATGACCAGGAACTTTATGCTGTCCACACGCTCCACAGCCTCCCCATGCAGACAGGAGTGTGTTCAGTCTTCCTGGACCTCCTATAGTCCACTATGACCCTAACAGTTCAGGGCCAGCATGTCCGGGGGAACAGTGTTAAATGTAATGTCAATTTATCATATAACCATATATTCTTTTATCAAGCATTCATATATTCTCATGAACTCGTATATTCAATTCTGGGTGAAGTACATATAACATGACATGTAGTGGCCTAATGTACTTTGTTTACTGTACTTTGTGAAGACACCTGTTATGTCTCCAGTGCCTCCGAGCACAACTTATCTCTATTTTTTGACCTGCAAATTATTTTGTCTCCCTGCCCTCTTTGCCATCCTGGTACGTGAGAAACAGGCATAAGTACTCTTGTAACTTGTAACCTGGGGTCAGACCTCTGTAGCATGACATGCTGCGTGAGCTCTGTCCTTTCTGCAGAAATGGATTACTCTGTAAACCTTATTTTATAATAAAACATCAAAAGACAATAACTGTCTAAAGAATTCTATTTCACTTCTCATCAGGAGGAAAGTATTTTTCCACCACAAACTTGGCGACGAGGATGGGATTGGACGTGTGATCTGGACTCCGTTGGAAAGACAGAAAGCCGGCTGCAAAGAAAGATTCCTCCCTGTGGGTGAGAAGCTGTCCTCAGACGGAGCCCGGTCATCGCTCCAATCCCGAGGGATTTAAAGGGAAAGAATCACACACGGTGAGAAGTGTTGATGTTGCTTGTGAGAGTTTGCAGAGTTAATCAGGGAATTAAACCGGTATAATCTCACATAAGCACTTGCAGACAGACGTGTCTTGGTTATTATTGTAGTGTTTGAGGATTTCTGGTGTATCTGCTTGAAAAGTGGACCAGTTTATTCTGTAAATACAAGAGACAAAATAATCAGATATAAAGGATGGGTAAAAGTCAGAGTAAGGAGAAGTTCAAAGTGGAGCCAACTCCCAAAATCCTCCCACCAATAATAAAACTGATGATGGAGAAAAATCCTGGAAGCATGAATCAATTCAAACAGTGGGTTGATTTGGGGTTTCCAGAAAATGGCAGCTTTAGTCTGAGACAATTGGATCAACTGAAGACATGTTTGGAAGCAAAAGAAAAAAAAAAGTGCAGAGCGGCATGTGGCGTTGTCCAAACGTAAACGAGAGAAGCATGAATG
Source organism: Toxotes jaculatrix (assembly GCF_017976425.1). Lineage (NCBI taxonomy): Eukaryota > Metazoa > Chordata > Actinopteri > Toxotidae > Toxotes > Toxotes jaculatrix. The sequence continues at coordinate 28,402,854 of NC_054397.1, read as the reverse complement.
GTTTAAAGCAGACTGGAAGGCATACAGCATGTGGAGAAAAGAAGAGAAGAGAGGGAAAGAAGGAGATTAAGAGAACAGACATGAAAACAAATCTGGACACACTAGCACGTATCTTTTTTTAGAGATTGAAAAGGACAAAAGAGCAATGAAAGTGTGGATAGAGGAAGCAGAACGTAGGGAAAAGAAACACAAAAGTACATGACATTCGTCACAGAGAGAAAAAAAAAAAAACCTAATACACCTTGTCCTTCTGTTCTCTGTGAGTCAATATGTCAAGGTGGATCGCGACCTCAACTCCTGCCCTCCGACCGCACCTCCACTGCCACTGAGATGGACACTGGCGATATGACCCCAACACTTGTTTTGACTGTCATCAGCAAGGACACTGGGCTAAAGACTGTCCACAGAAGAATGTCTCTGTGCAGACTACAACTGCTGCAAAGTGAGTGCGGGACGGGGCACGAGGAGAGGAGCAATCTGACCACAGCAACACTGACTCACAGACTACAGGAGGTAACACACACACACACTGCTTGCAATGAAGACCAGCTTTGCTCACACACTGATTACATGTCACCTGATTGACTACACTGCACAGCACATGTTTCAGAAGGGTCAGATGAAAGGTTTGAGAAGGTTTGGAACAGAAAGCCACTTGAAGTGGAGAAATTGAATATGACATGTATTTATTGGACAAAGAGGGCTGCTGCTGTCTCTGTATCTCTCTCTCATTCACAAGATGAGCTGTTTGATGGTGCGTCCCCACACGTGTCTCTGGCAAAACCTGCCCACTGGACATGGCAGGAAATGGGACCATGGCTCCGCAGACAACAGACCCTCTCTGATTTCAGGCCCACGAAAGGGGATCCCAGAACACTGTACAGCGAAAGGGCTGATCAGAAAACTTTATTGCCAGGTATGTTACACATACAAGGAATTTGGCGTGGTGTTGTTGGTGCAACAAACAGACAAATTGGACTGACAAGTCCCATAACACAAAGTTGAACAAGAGAAGAAAGTTTTAATACTAAAATAAGAGAAAGAGGAAAGTACTAAGAGGAAGAAAGTCTGTACAAATAATAATAGTATAATGTACAATGTTGCAAAGATGTACATAAAACAAAACTTACATCTGCTGCCTTTGTCGACAGAACGATTTGCTTGATTCCTAATACACACACCACACCTTGCATGCTTTTACATGACACACCAGTTGACATGGCTGAACTATCTGAGGTGCCACCCTGTTTGTGGGCGCGTCACAAATATGACGTGGGGCTTATTGAGGGAGCCACACCTCTTGTAGTTCACCCAAAATCAGATTACAGACCATGCATGAGACAATATCCATTGAAACCAGAAGCGCTAAATGGTATCAGGCCTGTTTTTGATTCACTTTTGAAGGCTGGAGTTATAGTTCCGTGCGATGACTCCCCTGTCAGAACACCAATTTTTCCGGTTAAGAAAATCAGAGACGCAGATCAACCCACTGAGTGGCGATTTGTACAAGATTTGCAAGCAGTAAATGCTGCAATACATCCGCGGGCGCCCCAAGTTTCAAATCCGCATACAATTTTGTCAGTAATTCCACCTAATGCCACTCATTTCTCTGTCATTGATCTTGCAAATGCTTTTTTCTCTGTTCCCGTTCATCCAGATAGTCAATTCTGGTTTGCGTTTTCTTTTGATGGTAAGGGCTACACTTGGACTCGCTGTCCACAGGGATATTCAGAAAGTCCTGGAGTATTCCACAGTGCACTGCGTGACAATTTACAGAGCCTCCATTTGCCTCTAGGTTCTGTCTTGTTACAGTATGTTGATATTGCTAAAACATCTAGCAAACAATGGCCATAAAGCTAGCTTGTCAAAACTGCAGTTTGCTCAGACTTGTGTTACATATTTGGGACATGTGATCACAGCAGAGGGCAAATCTCTCTCTCCCAAACGTATTGAAGCAGTTCAATCTGTACCAAAACCAATCACCAAAAAGCAAATGATGAGTTTCTTAGGCATGATGTTATATTGCAGACAGTGGATCCCAAATTATTCAGAGAGAGAGGCACCTCTCTCTTCCATGATTCATGGTAACAGTCTGTGTGCACATGACAAACTGACTTGGACTGACCAAACTGACAGAGCCTTCACTGACTTAAAGGCTTCTTTGCAGGCTGCTCCCACACTGGGACTGCCAAACCCTGACCTTCCTTTTACTCAGGTTGTTGACCAGAAGGACGGATACATGACCTCTGTTTTGACACAGGAACATGGGGGTAGACTTAGAGCTGTAGCTTATTTTTCCACCAAGCTTGATGCTGTTGCCGCTGGTCTCCCTCTCTGTCTGCGTGCTGTAGCTGCAGCAGAGAAGGCTGTGGTTGCATCACGTGACATTGTGGGTTATGGAGATTTGACACTCATGGTTCCTCATGCTGTTGCTCACATTCTGCACACACAGAAGACCTCTCATCTCTCTGCACAGCGCTGGTTAAGATATCACACTACTTTGCTTGATATGCCTAACATTACTGTTAAAAGATGCAGTGTACTTAATCCAGCAACTCTTCTCCCAACTGCAGCAGATGGAGAAGCACATGACTGTCTTCAGGTTCTTGATGAAGTTTGCACAGCCAGACCAGGTCTTTCCACTCAGCCCATACCAAATGCAGACATGGAGCTGTTTGTGGACGGTTCGGCGTCCTGCAACGTGGACACAGGTGCGGCTCGAGTGGGTTTTGCAATAGTGACATCACATGACATTTTGCTCAGTGGCAAACTGCCATCACACTTTTCAGCACAAGCTGCAGAACTTGTAGCTCTTACTGAAGCCTGTAAACTGGCTTCAGGTAAAACTGTGAATATTTACACAGACTCGCGTTATGCGCTTGGAGTGGTGCACGATTTTGGGGCCCTCTGGCGACATAGAGGATTTCTTACATCTTCTGGCAAGCCCATCTCACACCATAAACTTGTGTCTGCATTGCTAGATGCCATCCTCCTTCCAGCATCCATCTCTGTGATTAAATGTGAAGCTCAATCTAACAGTTCTGACTCTATTTCTACAGGAAATGCTGCAGCAGATGCAGCTGCTAAAGCTGCTGCATTGTCTGGTTCACCTTTCACAGTTAACTGTTTGATGTTGTCTAACACTCCTGACACTTGCTCATCTGCTGATGTTTCTGTTCTGCAGTCTCTTTCCACTCCTCAAGAGCGCACCATGTGGTCAAAATCAGGTGCCGCATTTAAAGACTCAGTGTGGAAGGGTCCAGATAACAAACCTTGTTTGCCTCGTCCTCTCTTCCACTGTTATGCTAAACTGTCCCATGGAAGAGACCACGTGGGCAAAGGGGGAATGTGTGCTGCTGTTAATTCATCATGGTACACATGTGGTTTTTCAACTTTTGCACAGGATTTTTGCAGGAAATGCCTAATTTGTGCATCCAACAATGCATCAGGGGCTATTCATATGCTGCCTGCTGGTCATCCACCACCTGACAGACCTTTTGATCATTTAATGATGGATTTCATTGACCTAACACCAAGTGAAGGGAAAACATACTGTCTTGTAATTGTTGACATGTTCAGCAAATGGGTTGAAGTTTTCCCCTCTTCCAAACAGGATGCTGGAGCTGTGGCTAAAGCACTACTAACTGAAATTATTCCTAGGTGGGGAATTCCTTCAGTCATCAGCAGTGACAATGGACCAGGTTTTGTCAACCAAGCCCTGAAAGAAGTGTCAGACTATCTTGGGTTTGACATACGTCATCATTGTTCATATCATCCACAGAGTGCAGGTGCTGTTGAAAGAGAAAATGGCACCATTAAAGCAAAACTTGCTAAATGTTGTGATGAAACTGGTCTTTTGTGGGTTAAAGCGCTTCCACTGGTGCTTTTCCACATGCGCACGCGAATCAGAAATAAACATGGTTTGAGTCCATTTGAAATCTTGTTTGGTAGACCCCCTCAGACAGGTGTAGGTCCAGTTAGGCGTCCTCCCCTTACCACAGGTGCATGTGATGATGCTATGTTGAGATACTGTGCCAACTTGTCTACAACCTTGTCAGCATTGCATTCACAGGTGAAAAGTGCCCTGCCATCTGCAGCCACAGCAGTCCTCCACAACTTACAGCCTGGAGATTGGGTTCTCATCAAAGATCACAGACGCCGTCACTGGAAACAAAGGTGATTCCAGGGCCCGTTCCAGGTTCTGCTGATCACTGAAACAGCTGTAAAGGTTGCGGAGAAGGCCGCATGGGTACACGCCAGCCACTGCAAACAGGTTCCTGAACCAACAGCCGACATCTAGACACCAGAGGAGTAAAGCTAAGGAGGTGACACAAATTCAGCTCTAGACCCAGAATAATGGTCTAAGAATAAAATTGACTCATCTAGACATTGAGGAAGACAACTGGGGTGTATGCTGTGCGCTGCCCCTAACCTGCAGCTGCTTTGGAACCATCTGCGATATAAGAGTGAGGGGTGAAAAAGCGCCCTCCTCCACCAGTAGCGTGCCAAGCTCCAACGAAGTGACTACAGATTAAAGCTCCGTGTCACCAACGAGAGCAACAATGGAGCCCAGACCTTGGCATCCCTTCAGGGGGCCAGGATGATGCGGTCTCAAAGGTTCAACAGCTTTACTTATTCTTTTAGCTGTATTTGTGGTATTTGTTATTTTTTTCACACATTATACACCACCAGCTAATGCTCATAACCTAACCAGTGTGCATCCTAATGTGTCACAATTCCGAGCACACATGCGCACTCCACGCTCTGTTGATTTATATGAAACTAATCTGTGGACATTGTGGCTAAATTTCACAGCTCAACAACTGTATGGAGGTAATACGTCCTGTTTTATGTGTGCAGCAGGCAGACCCAGATTGCTTATGATAGGTATTCCGTTTGAAGGAGATGATTGTGTTTCCACCAGTACTAATTTGTGTAAGCACGACTGTTTACTAGCTCGAGGAGCCCGCTCTAGAGTCTCCTCTTGGTCCTCATGTAATCTAGGATCCACAGCAGGCTCCCGCCGCCCACAAGGACAGCTCCACCACCTTTAAACAACACACATATTGTCTGTTATTATCGCCCCACCGGTAACCAGTCCGTAGGAAATTGGACGGGGCCCTGTACTCAAATTGTAGTGGCACAAAAGAACAACTCTGGCGACTCTATCCCGAATAAAAAACAGCTGCAGGCCCTGGTATGGTACGAGTGGATAGGTAAGCAAACCTATCCAGTTCCTGATGTTTTCTGGGTTTGTGGAGATAATAAATTGCGTTCTGTCCTGCCTTTCAATTGGACAGGTTTGTGTGGTCATGTAATGCTGGTACAGGAAATTGTTGTCATTCCTGAACAAAGGTTCCTTGCAGTCACTGACCGTCACCGGCAGACGCGAGATGTATTTGGAATGGACCCTAACATATACAGTGATGAGATACATTGATGGACTGGTATGACAGTAAGTTTGGTAAATGGAAATCAATTATCGTATCTGCTATACTTATTGGTGCAAGTGTGTTCAGTCTGATTGGATGTTGTATTATTTCCTGCATTAGAAGTCTATTCTTTATCTTTGTTGCTGTCCGGTGTCTCTGAGCATAACTTGAACTTTATCTCAGTTGCTCATTAATTTTATCACTTGACTTCCAGCTTGTTTTCTTTCCCTGCCATCCCTGCAATCCTGGTATGTGAGGAAGAGACATGAAAAGCCCTGGGAACATGGAGCTCGGGGTCAGACCTCTGTAGCATGGGTTTGCTGCGTGCAAGGTAAGCTGTAGATAATGTGAAATAGTGCTTGTGGCTCAAAGGCGGAGCAAAGTAGATTTGTTTGTACACACACCACATTACAAGTAAACACAATGTGCTTTACATCAAAATGAAAACTGTAGAAAAATAAACACAACATATATATACACTATAAGACAACCACAAACATTAACAGAGCAGGTCCACACAACACATGAATGATGAGCCTGAGAGAACAGGAACATTTTTAGCTAGCTTCTGAATGTGGACACAGGTGTGATGGACATCAGGTCACCAGGAAGTTTGTAGAAACTGCAGCTTCTCCACTTTTACCCCAATGACACATAAGAATGGCAGATATTTATCATGTTTGTCCTTCATTTCAGGGTCCTGCATGACAGCAGTACACAGACAGAAGAGATTACAGGCCGTCTGGGACGTGCTGGACTGACTGCACTAAATGTTATTGGTGATTATAAATAAATGTAAAGTAAAAGAATGCATATTAACGTATTCAGAATAGAGGAGTTTAGCCTGTTACAGGCTGTTGATGCTACTAGGATCAGTATCTCAAATACCACTATTTATAGAACTTATCAGAGGTGTGAACAACAATAACGCTGGATTGTTACTGTACATTTTCTCTCATTTACCTCATACCAGTAGAGGAACTTCTTTATGGCTGCAGTTTGATTTTCTGTCGGTTTCCATTCCAGCCACTTTCCTGTTGTTCAATCCTCATTTACAGTATATAGTAAAGATGAGATTGTTCATTTCTAGCAGAGATATCAACAAAATCCATACATGCTTTTGCACAGTATGAAAATGAATCCTTGTGTCTGACTGACTGTCTTCCTTTATCCTTCCTTTTAGGTCTTTAGGTCTTAGCAGTTGCTGGATGATGCTGTTGTTTCCATGGGTGGGCTGGTCAGAGTATTTAGTGACCAGTCAGTGAATATTTTAATGTCTGGAAGAGTACACATCATCCATCCATGTTAAGTTGGAATCAAACCAATGGTGTCTGCTAAGTTATCCCATCTGATGAGCAGCTGCTCTCAGCTCTCCAACTCTATGTGAAATCATTGTGGTTATTGGTGTTTTCTGCCACTCTCGTCCCGCCCATCTAGAATGATTGGCAGCTCTGGCTCTCCCAGCAGCAGGTCACCCTCTCCTACCGTTGAGCTCTGCTCAGAGCTCACACAGTTAGGGATGCTGAAGTGGGCCAGCAGGATCGCTTCTTTCTCCGTCCTGTTAGCTGTCACTTCCAGCTCCTGGAGGAGCAAACCGTCCTCCACCTCCAGGCTGCTGCTGGGCCTCCTGTGGGAGCCTCCTGATGCTCCTCCACCCACACCACCAGCTGACATCCACAGGGGTCTGGAGCTCACCTGACCCTCCTTGGTAATATAACACTGGAAGAGAGAGCAGGACGGGTCCAGATCTCTAGGCCGGGGAGGAGGGGCTCCACTGAAGTTGGTGAAATTGGTGTTTGTGTATCCAATCACATGCAGGTGCTTTTCACATGGCTGTCCACTGCTGCACACATGGAAAGGAGAAGATACAGAGAGAGACAGAATGCAGTGTATGTTAATTTTATGATTCATTTGAACAGTGTACACCAATGGCCATTAGCTTCTGAAAACCAGAGCTGTAACTGATCTTTTGACCTACTGACTGTGGCATATGGTATAGTAAGGCTTCAAAATAGGTCAAAAAAAGTCATACTTTAGTATGGCCTCAAAATGGGCCAAAAAAGGTCATAGTATAGCAAGGCTTCAATATAGGCTAAAAAAAAAAAAAGTCATAGTATAGCATGGCCTCAAAATGTCATAAAAATGGTCATAGTATGAGACCTTGTCCTATCCCCCCATTTGTGTGTACCCCGAGTGCAACGGTACCACCCTTGAGTGTCTAGGACTTAGGGTTCCGGAGTTATGAACATTTGAAGTTCCCCCATATAAGTGAGTTGGGAGAGTGAAAATTTGGGATTTTGACCAGGGTCAGTTTTGACCGATCCTCAGGGGAGCAAGATAGAGACATGGGACCTTGTCCTACCCCCGACCCCCCATTTGTGTGTACCCCGAGTCCAACAGTACCACCCTTGAGTCTCTAGGACTTAGGGTTCCGGAGTTATGAGCATTTGAAGTTGCCCCATATAAGTGAGTTGGGAGAGTGAAAATTTGGGGTTTTAACCAGGGTCAGTTTTGACCGATCCTCAGCGGAGCAAGATAGAGACATGGGACCTTGTCCTACCCCCCATTTGTGTGCACCCCGAGTCCAACGGTACCACCCTTGAGTCTCTAGGACATAGGGTTCTGGAGTTATGAGCATTTGAAGTTCCCCCATATAAGTGAGTTGGGAGAGTGAAAATTTGCCCAAGTGTGAGAGGCCAAAAGTGTTCCCCCAGAAAGTGTTTAGGAACACATTTCAGAGCCCTACGAGTGGTTTGGACCCCCCTTTTTGTGGTACTTTTTGTCAAGTTGAAGTTGGTGTTTACGGTTGTTAAGTGTACAGGGCTTGGAGTTTTAACCAGGGTCAGTTTTGACCGATCCTCAGCGGAGCAAGATAGAGACATTGGACCTTGTCCTACCCCCCCCATTTGTGTGCACCCCGAGTCCAACGGTACCACCCTTGAGTCTCTAGGACATAGGGTTCTGGAGTTATGAGCATTTGAAGTTCCCCCATATAAGTGAGTTGGGAGAGTGAAAATTTGGGGTTTTAACCAGGGTCAGTTTTGACCGATCCTCAGCGGAGCAAGATAGAGACATGGGACCTTGTCCTACCCTCCCATTTGTGTGCACCCCGAGTCCAACAGTACCACCCTTGAGTCTCTAGGACATAGGGTTCTGGAGTTATGAGCATTTGAAGTTCCCCCATATAAGTGAGTTGGGAGAGTGAAAATTTGCCCAAGTGTGAGAGGCCAAAAGTGTTCCCCCAGAAAGTGTTTAGGAACACATTTCAGAGCCCTACGAGTGGTTTGGACCCCCCTTTTTGTGGTATTTTTTGTCAAGTTGAAGTTGGTGTTTACGGTTGTTAAGAGTGTACAGGGCTTGGAGTTTTAAACAGGGTCAGTTTTGACCGATCCTCAGCGGAGCAAGATAGAGACATGGGACCTTGTCCTACCCCCCCATTTGTGTGCACCCCGAGTCCAACGGTACCACCCTTGAGTCTCTAGGACGTAGGGTTCTGGAGTTATGAGCATTTGAAGTTCCCCCATATAAGTGAGTTGGGAGAGTGAAAATTGGGGTTTTTAATCAGGATCAGTTTTGACCGATCCTCAGCGGAGCAAGATAGAGACATGGGACCTTGTCCTACCCCCCCCCCCCCCCATTTGTGTGCACCCCGAGTCCAACGGTACCACCCTTGAGTCTCTAGGACATAGGGTTCTGGAGTTATGAGCATTTGAAGTTCCCCCATATAAGTGAGTTGGGAGAGTGAAAATTTGGGGTTTTAACCAGGGTCAGTTTTGACCGATCCTCAGCGGAGCAAGATAGAGACATGGGACCTTGTCCTACCCCCCATTTGTGTGCACCCCGAGTCCAACGGTACCACCCTTGAGTCTCTAGGACATAGGGTTCTGGAGTTATGAGCATTTGAAGTTCCCCCATATAAGTGAGTTGGGAGAGTGAAAATTTGCCCAAGTGTGAGAGGCCAAAAGTGTTCCCCCAGAAAGTGTTTAGGAACACATTTCAGAGCCCTACGAGTGGTTTGGATCCCCCTTTTTGTGGTACTTTTTGTCAAGTTGAAGTTGGTGTTTACGGTTGTTAAGAGTGTACAGGGCTTGGAGTTTTAACCAGGGTCAGTTTTGACCGATCCTCAGCGGAGCAAGATAGAGACATGGGACCTTGTCATACCCCCCCATTTGTGTGCACCCCGAGTCCAACGGTACCACCCTTGAGTCTCTAGGACATAGGGTTCTGGAGTTATGAGCATTTGAAGTTCCCCCATATAAGTGAGTTGGGAGAGTGAAAATTTGGGGTTTTAACCAGGGTCAGTTTTGACCGATCCTCAGCGGAGCAAGATAGAGACATGGGACCTTGTCCTACCCCCCCATTTGTGTGCACCCCGAGTCCAACGGTACCACCCTTGAGTCTCTAGGACATAGGGTTCTGGAGTTATGAGCATTTGAAGTTCCCCCATATAAGTGAGTTGGGAGAGTGAAAATTTGCCCAAGTGTGAGAGGCCAAAAGTGTTCCCCCAGAAAGTGTTTAGGAACACATTTCAGAGCCCTACGAGTGGTTTGGACCCCCCTTTTTGTCAAGTTGAAGTTGGTGTTTACGGTTGTTAAGAGTGTACAGGGCTTGGAGTTTTAACCAGGGTCAGTTTTGACCGATCCTCAGCGGAGCAAGATAGAGACATGGGACCTTGTCCTACCCCCCCATTTGTGTGCACCCCGAGTCCAACGGTACCACCCTTGAGTCTCTAGGACATAGGGTTCTGGAGTTATGAGCATTTGAAGTTCCCCCATATAAGTGAGTTGGGAGAGTGAAAATTGGGGTTTTTAATCAGTATCAGTTTTGACCGATCCTCAGCGGAGCAAGATAGAGACATGGGACCTTGTCCTACCCCCCCATTTGTGTGCACCCCGAGTCCAACGGTACCACCCTTGAGTCTATAGGACATAGGGTTCTGGAGTTATGAGCATTTGAAGTTCCCCCATATAAGTGAGTTGGGAGAGTGAAAATTTGGGGTTTTAACCAGGGTCAGTTTTGACCGATCCTCAGCGGAGCAAGATAGAGACATGGGACCTTGTCCTACCCCCCCATTTGTGTGCACCCCGAGTCCAACGGTACCACCCTTGAGTCTCTAGGACATAGGGTTCTGGAGTTATGAGCATTTGAAGTTCCCCCATATAAGTGAGTTGGGAGAGTGAAAATTTGCCCAAGTGTGAGAGGCCAAAAGTGTTCCCCCAGAAAGTGTTTAGGAACACATTTCAGAGCCCTATGAGTGGTTTGGACTCCCCTTTTTGTGGTACTTTTTGTCAAGTTGAAGTTGGTGTTTACGGTTGTTAAGAGTGTACAGGGCTTGGAGTTTTAACCAGGGTCAGTTTTGACCGATCCTCAGCGGAGCAAGATAGAGACATGGGACCTATTCCTACCCCCCCATTTGTGTGCACCCCGACTCCAACTGTACTACCCTTGAGTCTCTAGGACATAGGGTTCTGGAGTTATGAGCATTTGAAGTTCCCCCATATAAGTGAGTTGGGAGAGTGAAAATTGGGGTTTTTAATCAGGATCAGTTTTGACCGATCCTCAGCGGAGCAAGATAGAGACATGGGACCTTGTCCTACCCCCCCATTTGTGTGCACCCCGAGTCCAACGGTACCACCCTTGAGTCTATAGGACATAGGGTTCTTGAATTATGAGCATTTGAAGTTTCCCCATATAAGTGAGTTGGGAGAGTGAAAATTTGGGGTTTTAACCAGGGTCAGTTTTGACCGATCCTCAGCGGAGCAAGATAGAGACATGGGACCTATTCCTACCCCCCCATTTGTGTGCACCCCGAGTCCAACGGTACCACCCTTGAGTCTCTAGGACATAGGGTTCTGGAGTTATGAGCATTTGAAGTTCCCCCATATAAGTGAGTTGGGAGAGTGAAAATTGGGGTTTTTAATCAGGATCAGTTTTGACTGATCCTCAGCGGAGCAAGATAGAGACATGGGACCTTGTCCTACCCCCCCATTTGTGTGCACCCCGAGTCCAACGGTACCACCCTTGAGTCTCTAGGACATAGGGTTCTGGAGTTATGAGCATTTGAAGTTCCCCCATATAAGTGAGTTGGGAGAGTGAAAATTTGGGGTTTTAACCAGGGTCAGTTTTGACCGATCCTCAGCGGAGCAAGATAGAGACATGGGACCTTGTCCTACCCCCCCATTTGTGTGCACCCCGAGTCCAACGGTACCACCCTTGAGTCTCTAGGACATAGGGTTCTGGAGTTATGAGCATTTGAAGTTCCCCCATATAAGTGAGTTGGGAGAGTGAAAATTTGCCCAAGTGTGAGAGGCCAAAAGTGTTCCCCCAGAAAGTGTTTAGGAACACATTTCAGAGCCCTACGAGTGGTTTGGACCCCCCTTTTTGTGGTACTTTTTGTCAAGTTGAAGTTGGTGTTTACGGTTGTTAAGAGTGTACAGGGCTTGGAGTTTTAAACAGGGTCAGTTTTGACCGATCCTCAGCGGAGCAAGATAGAGACATGGGACCTTGTCCTACCCCCCCCCCCATTTGTGTGCACCCCGAGTCCAACGGTACCACCCTTGAGTCTCTAGGACATAGGGTTCTGGAGTTATGAGCATTTGAAGTTCCCCCATATAAGTGAGTTGGGAGAGTGAAAATTGGGGTTTTTAATCAGTATCAGTTTTGACCGATCCTCAGCGGAGCAAGATAGAGACATGGGACCTTGTCCTACCCCCCCATTTGTGTGCACCCCGAGTCCAACGGTACCACCCTTGAGTCTCTAGGACATAGGGTTCTGGAGTTATGAGCATTTGAAGTTCCCCCATATAAGTGAGTTGGGAGAGTGAAAATTGGGGTTTTTAATCAGGATCAGTTTTGACCGATCCTCAGCGGAGCAAGATAGAGACATGGGACCTTGTCCTACCCCCCCATTTGTGTGCACCCCGAGTCCAACGGTACCACCCTTGAGTCTCTAGGACATAGGGTTCTGGAGTTATGAGCATTTGAAGTTCCCCCATATAAGTGAGTTGGGAGAGTGAAAATTGGGGTTTTTAATCAGGATCAGTTTTGACTGATCCTCAGGGGAGCAAGATAGAGACATGGGACCTTGTCCTATCCCCCCATTTGTGTGCACCCCGAGTCCAACGGTACCACCCTTGAGTCTCTAGGACATAGGGTTCTGGAGTTATGAGCATTTGAAGTTCCCCCATATAAGTGAGTTGGGAGAGTGAAAATTTGCGGTTTTAATCAGGGTCAGGTTTAACCGATCCTCAGCGGAGCAAGATAGAGACATGGGACGTTGTCCTACCCCCCCATTTGTGTGCACCCCGAGTCCAACGGTACCACCCTTGAGTCTCTAGGACATAGTGTTCTGGAGTTATGAGCATTTGAAGTTCCCCCATATAAGTGAGTTGGGAGAGTGAAAATTTGCCCAAGTGTGAGAGGCCAAAAGTGTTCCCCCAGAAAGTGTTTAGGAACACATTTCAGAGCCCTACGAGTGGTTTGGACCCCCCTTTTTGTGGTACTTTTTGTCAAGTTGAAGTTGGTGTTTACGGTTGTTAAGAGTGTACAGGGCTTGGAGTTTTAACCAGGGTCAGTTTTGACCGATCCTCAGCGGAGCAAGATAGAGACATGGGACCTTGTCCTACCCCCCCATTTGTGTGCACCCCGAGTCCAACGGTACCACCCTTGAGTCTCTAGGACATAGGGTTCTGGAGTTATGAGCATTTGAAGTTCCCCCATATAAGTGAGTTGGGAGAGTGAAAATTGGGGTTTTTAATCAGGATCAGTTTTGACTGATCCTCAGGGGAGCAAGATAGAGACATGGGACCTTGTCCTATCCCCCCATTTGTGTGCACCCCGAGTCCAACGGTACCACCCTTGAGTCTCTAGGACATAGGGTTCTGGAGTTATGAGCATTTGAAGTTCCCCCATATAAGTGAGTTGGGAGAGTGAAAATTTGCCCAAGTGTGAGAGGCCAAAAGTGTTCCCCCAGAAAGTGTTTAGGAACACATTTCAGAGCCCTACGAGTGGTTTGGACCCCCCTTTTTGTCAAGTTGAAGTTGGTGTTTACGGTTGTTAAGAGTGTACAGGGCTTGGAGTTTTAACCAGGGTCAGTTTTGACCGATCCTCAGCGGAGCAAGATAGAGACATGGGACCTTGTCCTACCCCCCCATTTGTGTGCACCCCGAGTCCAACGGTACCACCCTTGAGTCTCTAGGACATAGGGTTCTGGAGTTATGAGCATTTGAAGTTCCCCCATATAAGTGAGTTGGGAGAGTGAAAATTGGGGTTTTTAATCAGTATCAGTTTTGACCGATCCTCAGCGGAGCAAGATAGAGACATGGGACCTTGTCCTACCCCCCCATTTGTGTGCACCCCGAGTCCAACGGTACCACCCTTGAGTCTATAGGACATAGGGTTCTGGAGTTATGAGCATTTGAAGTTCCCCCATATAAGTGAGTTGGGAGAGTGAAAATTTGGGGTTTTAACCAGGGTCAGTTTTGACCGATCCTCAGCGGAGCAAGATAGAGACATGGGACCTTGTCCTACCCCCCCATTTGTGTGCACCCCGAGTCCAACGGTACCACCCTTGAGTCTCTAGGACATAGGGTTCTGGAGTTATGAGCATTTGAAGTTCCCCCATATAAGTGAGTTGGGAGAGTGAAAATTTGCCCAAGTGTGAGAGGCCAAAAGTGTTCCCCCAGAAAGTGTTTAGGAACACATTTCAGAGCCCTATGAGTGGTTTGGACTCCCCTTTTTGTGGTACTTTTTGTCAAGTTGAAGTTGGTGTTTACGGTTGTTAAGAGTGTACAGGGCTTGGAGTTTTAACCAGGGTCAGTTTTGACCGATCCTCAGCGGAGCAAGATAGAGACATGGGACCTATTCCTACCCCCCCATTTGTGTGCACCCCGACTCCAACTGTACTACCCTTGAGTCTCTAGGACATAGGGTTCTGGAGTTATGAGCATTTGAAGTTCCCCCATATAAGTGAGTTGGGAGAGTGAAAATTGGGGTTTTTAATCAGGATCAGTTTTGACCGATCCTCAGCGGAGCAAGATAGAGACATGGGACCTTGTCCTACCCCCCCATTTGTGTGCACCCCGAGTCCAACGGTACCACCCTTGAGTCTATAGGACATAGGGTTCTGGAATTATGAGCATTTGAAGTTTCCCCATATAAGTGAGTTGGGAGAGTGAAAATTTGGGGTTTTAACCAGGGTCAGTTTTGACCGATCCTCAGCGGAGCAAGATAGAGACATGGGACCTATTCCTACCCCCCCATTTGTGTGCACCCCGAGTCCAACGGTACCACCCTTGAGTCTCTAGGACATAGGGTTCTGGAGTTATGAGCATTTGAAGTTCCCCCATATAAGTGAGTTGGGAGAGTGAAAATTGGGGTTTTTAATCAGGATCAGTTTTGACTGATCCTCAGCGGAGCAAGATAGAGACATGGGACCTTGTCCTACCCCCCCATTTGTGTGCACCCCGAGTCCAACGGTACCACCCTTGAGTCTCTAGGACATAGGGTTCTGGAGTTATGAGCATTTGAAGTTCCCCCATATAAGTGAGTTGGGAGAGTGAAAATTTGGGGTTTTAACCGGGGTCAGTTTTGACCGATCCTCAGCGGAGCAAGATAGAGACATGGGACCTTGTCCTACCCCCCCATTTGTGTGCACCCCGAGTCCAACGGTACCACCCTTGAGTCTCTAGGACATAGGGTTCTGGAGTTATGAGCATTTGAAGTTCCCCCATATAAGTGAGTTGGGAGAGTGAAAATTTGCCCAAGTGTGAGAGGCCAAAAGTGTTCCCCCAGAAAGTGTTTAGGAACACATTTCAGAGCCCTACGAGTGGTTTGGACCCCCCTTTTTGTGGTACTTTTTGTCAAGTTGAAGTTGGTGTTTATGGTTGTTAAGAGTGTACAGGGCTTGGAGTTTTAAACAGGGTCAGTTTTGACCGATCCTCAGCGGAGCAAGATAGAGACATGGGACCTTGTCCTACCCCCCCCCCATTTGTGTGCACCCCGAGTCCAACGGTACCACCCTTGAGTCTCTAGGACATAGGGTTCTGGAGTTATGAGCATTTGAAGTTCCCCCATATAAGTGAGTTGGGAGAGTGAAAATTTGGGGTTTTTAATCAGGATCAGTTTTGACTGATCCTCAGCGGAGCAAGATAGAGACATGGGACCTTGTCCTACCCCCCCCATTTGTGTGCACCCCGAGTCCAACGGTACCACCCTTGAGTCTATAGGACATAGGGTTCTTGAGTTATGAGCATTTGAAGTTCCCCCATATAAGTGAGTTGGGAGAGTGAAAATTTGGGGTTTTAACCAGGGTCAGTTTTGACCGATCCTCAGCGGAGCAAGATAGAGACATGGGACCTTGTCCTACCCCCCCCCATTTGTGTGCACCCCGAGTCCAACGGTACCACCCTTGAGTCTCTAGGACATAGGGTTCTGGAGTTATGAGCATTTGAAGTTCCCCCATATAAGTGAGTTGGGAGAGTGAAAATTTGCCCAAGTGTGAGAGGCCAAAAGTGTTCCCCCAGAAAGTGTTTAGGAACACATTTCAGAGCCCTACGAGTGGTTTGGACCCCCCTTTTTGTGGTACTTTTTGTCAAGTTGAAGTTGGTGTTTACGGTTGTTAAGAGTGTACAGGGCTTGGAGTTTTAACCAGGGTCAGTTTTGACCGATCCTCAGCGGAGCAAGATAGAGACATGGGACCTTGTCCTACCCCCCCATTTGTGTGCACCCCGAGTCCAACGGTACCACCCTTGAGTCTCTAGGACATAGGGTTCTGGAGTTATGAGCATTTGAAGTTCCCCCATATAAGTGAGTTGGGAGAGTGAAAATTTGGGGTTTTAACCAGGGTCAGTTTTGACCGATCCTCAGCGGAGCAAGATAGAGACATGGGACCTTGTCCTACCCCCCCATTTGTGTGCACCCCGAGTCCAACGGTACCACCCTTGAGTCTCTAGGACATAGGGTTCTGGAGTTATGAGCATTTGAAGTTCCCCCATATAAGTGAGTTGGGAGAGTGAAAATTGGGGTTTTTAATCAGGATCAGTTTTGACCGATCCTCAGCGCAGCAAGATAGAGACATGGGACCTTGTCCTACCCCCCCATTTGTGTGCACCCCGAGTCCAACGGTACCACCCTTGAGTCTCTAGGACATAGGGTTCTGGAGTTATGAGCATTTGAAGTTCCCCCATATAAGTGAGTTGGGAGAGTGAAAATTTGCCCAAGTGTGAGAGGCCAAAAGTGTTCCCCCAGAAAGTGTTTAGGAACACATTTCAGAGCCCTATGAGTGGTTTGGACTCCCCTTTTTGTGGTACTTTTTGTCAAGTTGAAGTTGGTGTTTACGGTTGTTAAGAGTGTACAGGGCTTGGAGTTTTAACCAGGGTCAGTTTTGACCGATCCTCAGCGGAGCAAGATAGAGACATGGGACCTTGTCCTACCCCCCCATTTGTGTGCACCCCGAGTCCAACGGTACCACCCTTGAGTCTCTAGGACATAGGGTTCTGGAGTTATGAGCATTTGAAGTTCCCCCATATAAGTGAGTTGGGAGAGTGAAAATTGGGGTTTTTAATCAGGATCAGTTTTGACTGATCCTCAGGGGAGCAAGATAGAGACATGGGACCTTGTCCTATCCCCCCATTTGTGTGCACCCCGAGTCCAACGGTACCACCCTTGAGTCTCTAGGACATAGGGTTCTGGAGTTATGAGCATTTGAAGTTCCCCCATATAAGTGAGTTGGGAGAGTGAAAATTTGCCCAAGTGTGAGAGGCCAAAAGTGTTCCCCCAGAAAGTGTTTAGGAACACATTTCAGAGCCCTACGAGTGGTTTGGACCCCCCTTTTTGTCAAGTTGAAGTTGGTGTTTACGGTTGTTAAGAGTGTACAGGGCTTGGAGTTTTAACCAGGGTCAGTTTTGACCGATCCTCAGCGGAGCAAGATAGAGACATGGGACCTTGTCCTACCCCCCCATTTGTGTGCACCCCGAGTCCAACGGTACCACCCTTGAGTCTCTAGGACATAGGGTTCTGGAGTTATGAGCATTTGAAGTTCCCCCATATAAGTGAGTTGGGAGAGTGAAAATTGGGGTTTTTAATCAGTATCAGTTTTGACCGATCCTCAGCGGAGCAAGATAGAGACATGGGACCTTGTCCTACCCCCCCATTTGTGTGCACCCCGAGTCCAACGGTACCACCCTTGAGTCTATAGGACATAGGGTTCTGGAGTTATGAGCATTTGAAGTTCCCCCATATAAGTGAGTTGGGAGAGTGAAAATTTGGGGTTTTAACCAGGGTCAGTTTTGACCGATCCTCAGCGGAGCAAGATAGAGACATGGGACCTTGTCCTACCCCCCCATTTGTGTGCACCCCGAGTCCAACGGTACCACCCTTGAGTCTCTAGGACATAGGGTTCTGGAGTTATGAGCATTTGAAGTTCCCCCATATAAGTGAGTTGGGAGAGTGAAAATTTGCCCAAGTGTGAGAGGCCAAAAGTGTTCCCCCAGAAAGTGTTTAGGAACACATTTCAGAGCCCTATGAGTGGTTTGGACTCCCCTTTTTGTGGTACTTTTTGTCAAGTTGAAGTTGGTGTTTACGGTTGTTAAGAGTGTACAGGGCTTGGAGTTTTAACCAGGGTCAGTTTTGACCGATCCTCAGCGGAGCAAGATAGAGACATGGGACCTATTCCTACCCCCCCATTTGTGTGCACCCCGACTCCAACTGTACTACCCTTGAGTCTCTAGGACATAGGGTTCTGGAGTTATGAGCATTTGAAGTTCCCCCATATAAGTGAGTTGGGAGAGTGAAAATTGGGGTTTTTAATCAGGATCAGTTTTGACCGATCCTCAGCGGAGCAAGATAGAGACATGGGACCTTGTCCTACCCCCCCATTTGTGTGCACCCCGAGTCCAACGGTACCACCCTTGAGTCTATAGGACATAGGGTTCTGGAATTATGAGCATTTGAAGTTTCCCCATATAAGTGAGTTGGGAGAGTGAAAATTTGGGGTTTTAACCAGGGTCAGTTTTGACCGATCCTCAGCGGAGCAAGATAGAGACATGGGACCTATTCCTACCCCCCCATTTGTGTGCACCCCGAGTCCAACGGTACCACCCTTGAGTCTCTAGGACATAGGGTTCTGGAGTTATGAGCATTTGAAGTTCCCCCATATAAGTGAGTTGGGAGAGTGAAAATTGGGGTTTTTAATCAGGATCAGTTTTGACTGATCCTCAGCGGAGCAAGATAGAGACATGGGACCTTGTCCTACCCCCCCATTTGTGTGCACCCCGAGTCCAACGGTACCACCCTTGAGTCTCTAGGACATAGGGTTCTGGAGTTATGAGCATTTGAAGTTCCCCCATATAAGTGAGTTGGGAGAGTGAAAATTTGGGGTTTTAACCGGGGTCAGTTTTGACCGATCCTCAGCGGAGCAAGATAGAGACATGGGACCTTGTCCTACCCCCCCATTTGTGTGCACCCCGAGTCCAACGGTACCACCCTTGAGTCTCTAGGACATAGGGTTCTGGAGTTATGAGCATTTGAAGTTCCCCCATATAAGTGAGTTGGGAGAGTGAAAATTTGCCCAAGTGTGAGAGGCCAAAAGTGTTCCCCCAGAAAGTGTTTAGGAACACATTTCAGAGCCCTACGAGTGGTTTGGACCCCCCTTTTTGTGGTACTTTTTGTCAAGTTGAAGTTGGTGTTTATGGTTGTTAAGAGTGTACAGGGCTTGGAGTTTTAAACAGGGTCAGTTTTGACCGATCCTCAGCGGAGCAAGATAGAGACATGGGACCTTGTCCTACCCCCCCCCCCATTTGTGTGCACCCCGAGTCCAACGGTACCACCCTTGAGTCTCTAGGACATAGGGTTCTGGAGTTATGAGCATTTGAAGTTCCCCCATATAAGTGAGTTGGGAGAGTGAAAATTTGGGGTTTTTAATCAGGATCAGTTTTGACTGATCCTCAGCGGAGCAAGATAGAGAC
Organism: Toxotes jaculatrix; assembly: GCF_017976425.1. NCBI lineage: Eukaryota > Metazoa > Chordata > Actinopteri > Toxotidae > Toxotes > Toxotes jaculatrix. Next base: position 28,383,458 of record NC_054397.1, on the reverse strand, counting down.
ATGGGACCTTGTCCTACCCCCCCCATTTGTGTGCACCCCGAGTCCAACGGTACCACCCTTGAGTCTATAGGACATAGGGTTCTTGAGTTATGAGCATTTGAAGTTCCCCCATATAAGTGAGTTGGGAGAGTGAAAATTTGGGGTTTTAACCAGGGTCAGTTTTGACCGATCCTCAGCGGAGCAAGATAGAGACATGGGACCTTGTCCTACCCCCCCCCCATTTGTGTGCACCCCGAGTCCAACGGTACCACCCTTGAGTCTCTAGGACATAGGGTTCTGGAGTTATGAGCATTTGAAGTTCCCCCATATAAGTGAGTTGGGAGAGTGAAAATTTGCCCAAGTGTGAGAGGCCAAAAGTGTTCCCCCAGAAAGTGTTTAGGAACACATTTCAGAGCCCTACGAGTGGTTTGGACCCCCCTTTTTGTGGTACTTTTTGTCAAGTTGAAGTTGGTGTTTACGGTTGTTAAGAGTGTACAGGGCTTGGAGTTTTAACCAGGGTCAGTTTTGACCGATCCTCAGCGGAGCAAGATAGAGACATGGGACCTTGTCCTACCCCCCCATTTGTGTGCACCCCGAGTCCAACGGTACCACCCTTGAGTCTCTAGGACATAGGGTTCTGGAGTTATGAGCATTTGAAGTTCCCCCATATAAGTGAGTTGGGAGAGTGAAAATTTGGGGTTTTAACCAGGGTCAGTTTTGACCGATCCTCAGCGGAGCAAGATAGAGACATGGGACCTTGTCCTACCCCCCCATTTGTGTGCACCCCGAGTCCAACGGTACCACCCTTGAGTCTCTAGGACATAGGGTTCTGGAGTTATGAGCATTTGAAGTTCCCCCATATAAGTGAGTTGGGAGAGTGAAAATTGGGGTTTTTAATCAGGATCAGTTTTGACCGATCCTCAGCGCAGCAAGATAGAGACATGGGACCTTGTCCTACCCCCCCATTTGTGTGCACCCCGAGTCCAACGGTACCACCCTTGAGTCTCTAGGACATAGGGTTCTGGAGTTATGAGCATTTGAAGTTCCCCCATATAAGTGAGTTGGGAGAGTGAAAATTTGCCCAAGTGTGAGAGGCCAAAAGTGTTCCCCCAGAAAGTGTTTAGGAACACATTTCAGAGCCCTATGAGTGGTTTGGACTCCCCTTTTTGTGGTACTTTTTGTCAAGTTGAAGTTGGTGTTTACGGTTGTTAAGAGTGTACAGGGCTTGGAGTTTTAACCAGGGTCAGTTTTGACCGATCCTCAGCGGAGCAAGATAGAGACATGGGACCTTGTCCTACCCCCCCCCCATTTGTGTGCACCCCGAGTCCAACGGTACCACCCTTGAGTCTCTAGGACATAGGGTTCTGGAGTTATGAGCATTTGAAGTTCCCCCATATAAGTGAGTTGGGAGAGTGAAAATTTGCCCAAGTGTGAGAGGCCAAAAGTGTTCCCCCAGAAAGTGTTTAGGAACACATTTCAGAGCCCTACGAGTGGTTTGGACCCCCCTTTTTGTGGTACTTTTTGTCAAGTTGAAGTTGGTGTTTACGGTTGTTAAGAGTGTACAGGGCTTGGAGTTTTAACCAGGGTCAGTTTTGACCGATCCTCAGCGGAGCAAGATAGAGACATGGGACCTTGTCCTACCCCCCCATTTGTGTGCACCCCGAGTCCAACGGTACCACCCTTGAGTTTCTAGGACATAGGGTTCTGGAGTTATGAGCATTTGAAGTTCCCCCATATAAGTGAGTTGGGAGAGTGAAAATTTGCCCAAGTGTGAGAGGCCAAAAGTGTTCCCCCAGAAAGTGTTTAGGAACACATTTCAGAGCCCTACGAGTGGTTTGGACCCCCCTTTTTGTGGTACTTTTTGTCAAGTTGAAGTTGGTGTTTACGGTTGTTAAGAGTGTACAGGGCTTGGAGTTTTAACCAGGGTCAGTTTTGACCGATCCTCAGCGGAGCAAGATAGAGACATGGGACCTTGTCCTACCCCCCCATTTGTGTGCACCCCGAGTCCAACGGTACCACCCTTGAGTCTCTAGGACATAGGGTTCTGGAGTTATGAGCATTTGAAGTTCCCCCATATAAGTGAGTTGGGAGAGTGAAAATTGGGGTTTTTAATCAGGATCAGTTTTGACCGATCCTCAGCGCAGCAAGATAGAGACATGGGACCTTGTCCTACCCCCCCATTTGTGTGCACCCCGAGTCCAACGGTACCACCCTTGAGTCTCTAGGACATAGGGTTCTTGAGTTATGAGCATTTGAAATTCCCCCATATAAGTGAGTTGGGAGAGTGAAAATTTGGGGTTTTAACCAGGGTCAGTTTTGACCGATCCTCAGCGGAGCAAGATAGAGACATGGGACCTTGTCCTACCCCCCCATTTGTGTGCACCCCGAGTCCAACGGTACCACCCTTGAGTCTATAGGACATAGGGTTCTTAAATTATGAGCATTTGAAGTTCCCCCATATAAGTGAGTTGGGAGAGTGAAAATTTGGGGTTTTAACCAGGGTCAGTTTTGACCGATCCTCAGCGGAGCAAGATAGAGACATGGGACCTTGTCCTACCCCCCCCATTTGTGTGCACCCCGAGTCCAACGGTACCACCCTTGAGTCTCTAGGACATAGGGTTCTGGAGTTATGAGCATTTGAAGTTCCCCCATATAAGTGAGTTGGGAGAGTGAAAATTTGCCCAAGTGTGAGAGGCCAAAAGTGTTCCCCCAGAAAGTGTTTAGGAACACATTTCAGAGCCCTACGAGTGGTTTGGACCCCCCTTTTTGTGGTACTTTTTGTCAAGTTGAAGTTGGTGTTTACGGTTGTTAAGAGTGTACAGGGCTTGGAGTTTTAACCAGGGTCAGTTTTGACCGATCCTCAGCGGAGCAAGATAGAGACATGGGACCTTGTCCTACCCCCCCATTTGTGTGCACCCCGAGTCCAACGGTACCACCCTTGAGTCTCTAGGACATAGGGTTCTGGAGTTATGAGCATTTGAAGTTCCCCCATATAAGTGAGTTGGGAGAGTGAAAATTTGGGGTTTTAACCAGGGTCAGTTTTGACCGATCCTCAGCGGAGCAAGATAGAGACATGGGACCTTGTCCTACCCCCCCATTTGTGTGCACCCCGAGTCCAACGGTACCACCCTTGAGTCTATAGGACATAGGGTTCTTGAGTTATGAGCATTTGAAGTTCCCCCATATAAGTGAGTTGGGAGAGTGAAAATTTGGGGTTTTAACCAGGGTCAGTTTTGACCGATCCTCAGCGGAGCAAGATAGAGACATGGGACCTTGTCCTACCCCCCCCCCCATTTGTGTGCACCCCGAGTCCAACGGTACCACCCTTGAGTCTCTAGGACATAGGGTTCTGGAGTTATGAGCATTTGAAGTTCCCCCATATAAGTGAGTTGGGAGAGTGAAAATTTGCCCAAGTGTGAGAGGCCAAAAGTGTTCCCCCAGAAAGTGTTTAGGAACACATTTCAGAGCCCTACGAGTGGTTTGGACCCCCCTTTTTGTGGTACTTTTTGTCAAGTTGAAGTTGGTGTTTACGGTTGTTAAGAGTGTACAGGGCTTGGAGTTTTAACCAGGGTCAGTTTTGACCGATCCTCAGCGGAGCAAGATAGAGACATGGGACCTTGTCCTACCCCCCCATTTGTGTGCACCCCGAGTCCAACGGTACCACCCTTGAGTCTCTAGGACATAGGGTTCTGGAGTTATGAGCATTTGAAGTTCCCCCATATAAGTGAGTTGGGAGAGTGAAAATTTGGGGTTTTAACCAGGGTCAGTTTTGACCGATCCTCAGCGGAGCAAGATAGAGACATGGGACCTTGTCCTACCCCCCCATTTGTGTGCACCCCGAGTCCAACGGTACCACCCTTGAGTCTCTAGGACATAGGGTTCTGGAGTTATGAGCATTTGAAGTTCCCCCATATAAGTGAGTTGGGAGAGTGAAAATTGGGGTTTTTAATCAGGATCAGTTTTGACCGATCCTCAGCGCAGCAAGATAGAGACATGGGACCTTGTCCTACCCCCCCATTTGTGTGCACCCCGAGTCCAACGGTACCACCCTTGAGTCTCTAGGACATAGGGTTCTGGAGTTATGAGCATTTGAAGTTCCCCCATATAAGTGAGTTGGGAGAGTGAAAATTTGCCCAAGTGTGAGAGGCCAAAAGTGTTCCCCCAGAAAGTGTTTAGGAACACATTTCAGAGCCCTATGAGTGGTTTGGACTCCCCTTTTTGTGGTACTTTTTGTCAAGTTGAAGTTGGTGTTTACGGTTGTTAAGAGTGTACAGGGCTTGGAGTTTTAACCAGGGTCAGTTTTGACCGATCCTCAGCGGAGCAAGATAGAGACATGGGACCTTGTCCTACCCCCCCCCCATTTGTGTGCACCCCGAGTCCAACGGTACCACCCTTGAGTCTCTAGGACATAGGGTTCTGGAGTTATGAGCATTTGAAGTTCCCCCATATAAGTGAGTTGGGAGAGTGAAAATTTGCCCAAGTGTGAGAGGCCAAAAGTGTTCCCCCAGAAAGTGTTTAGGAACACATTTCAGAGCCCTACGAGTGGTTTGGACCCCCCTTTTTGTGGTACTTTTTGTCAAGTTGAAGTTGGTGTTTACGGTTGTTAAGAGTGTACAGGGCTTGGAGTTTTAACCAGGGTCAGTTTTGACCGATCCTCAGCGGAGCAAGATAGAGACATGGGACCTTGTCCTACCCCCCCATTTGTGTGCACCCCGAGTCCAACGGTACCACCCTTGAGTTTCTAGGACATAGGGTTCTGGAGTTATGAGCATTTGAAGTTCCCCCATATAAGTGAGTTGGGAGAGTGAAAATTTGCCCAAGTGTGAGAGGCCAAAAGTGTTCCCCCAGAAAGTGTTTAGGAACACATTTCAGAGCCCTACGAGTGGTTTGGACCCCCCTTTTTGTGGTACTTTTTGTCAAGTTGAAGTTGGTGTTTACGGTTGTTAAGAGTGTACAGGGCTTGGAGTTTTAACCAGGGTCAGTTTTGACCGATCCTCAGCGGAGCAAGATAGAGACATGGGACCTTGTCCTACCCCCCCATTTGTGTGCACCCCGAGTCCAACGGTACCACCCTTGAGTCTCTAGGACATAGGGTTCTGGAGTTATGAGCATTTGAAGTTCCCCCATATAAGTGAGTTGGGAGAGTGAAAATTGGGGTTTTTAATCAGGATCAGTTTTGACCGATCCTCAGCGCAGCAAGATAGAGACATGGGACCTTGTCCTACCCCCCCATTTGTGTGCACCCCGAGTCCAACGGTACCACCCTTGAGTCTCTAGGACATAGGGTTCTTGAGTTATGAGCATTTGAAATTCCCCCATATAAGTGAGTTGGGAGAGTGAAAATTTGGGGTTTTAACCAGGGTCAGTTTTGACCGATCCTCAGCGGAGCAAGATAGAGACATGGGACCTTGTCCTACCCCCCCATTTGTGTGCACCCCGAGTCCAACGGTACCACCCTTGAGTCTATAGGACATAGGGTTCTTAAATTATGAGCATTTGAAGTTCCCCCATATAAGTGAGTTGGGAGAGTGAAAATTTGGGGTTTTAACCAGGGTCAGTTTTGACCGATCCTCAGCGGAGCAAGATAGAGACATGGGACCTTGTCCTACCCCCCCCATTTGTGTGCACCCCGAGTCCAACGGTACCACCCTTGAGTCTCTAGGACATAGGGTTCTGGAGTTATGAGCATTTGAAGTTCCCCCATATAAGTGAGTTGGGAGAGTGAAAATTTGCCCAAGTGTGAGAGGCCAAAAGTGTTCCCCCAGAAAGTGTTTAGGAACACATTTCAGAGCCCTACGAGTGGTTTGGACCCCCCTTTTTGTGGTACTTTTTGTCAAGTTGAAGTTGGTGTTTACGGTTGTTAAGAGTGTACAGGGCTTGGAGTTTTAACCAGGGTCAGTTTTGACCGATCCTCAGCGGAGCAAGATAGAGACATGGGACCTTGTCCTACCCCCCCATTTGTGTGCACCCCGAGTCCAACGGTACCACCCTTGAGTCTCTAGGACATAGGGTTCTGGAGTTATGAGCATTTGAAGTTCCCCCATATAAGTGAGTTGGGAGAGTGAAAATTTGGGGTTTTAACCAGGGTCAGTTTTGACCGATCCTCAGCGGAGCAAGATAGAGACATGGGACCTTGTCCTACCCCCCCATTTGTGTGCACCCCGAGTCCAACGGTACCACCCTTGAGTCTCTAGGACATAGGGTTCTGGAGTTATGAGCATTTGAAGTTCCCCCATATAAGTGAGTTGGGAGAGTGAAAATTGGGGTTTTTAATCAGGATCAGTTTTGACCGATCCTCAGCGCAGCAAGATAGAGACATGGGACCTTGTCCTACCCCCCCATTTGTGTGCACCCCGAGTCCAACGGTACCACCCTTGAGTCTCTAGGACATAGGGTTCTGGAGTTATGAGCATTTGAAGTTCCCCCATATAAGTGAGTTGGGAGAGTGAAAATTTGCCCAAGTGTGAGAGGCCAAAAGTGTTCCCCCAGAAAGTGTTTAGGAACACATTTCAGAGCCCTATGAGTGGTTTGGACTCCCCTTTTTGTGGTACTTTTTGTCAAGTTGAAGTTGGTGTTTACGGTTGTTAAGAGTGTACAGGGCTTGGAGTTTTAACCAGGGTCAGTTTTGACCGATCCTCAGCGGAGCAAGATAGAGACATGGGACCTTGTCCTACCCCCCCCCATTTGTGTGCACCCCGAGTCCAACGGTACCACCCTTGAGTCTCTAGGACATAGGGTTCTGGAGTTATGAGCATTTGAAGTTCCCCCATATAAGTGAGTTGGGAGAGTGAAAATTTGGGGTTTTTAATCAGGATCAGTTTTGACTGATCCTCAGCGGAGCAAGATTGAGACATGGGACCTTGTCCTACCCCCCCATTTGTGTGCACCCCGAGTCCAACGGTACCACTCTTGAGTCTCTAGGACATAGGGTTCTGGAGTTATGAGCATTTGAAGTTCCCCCATATAAGTGAGTTGGGAGAGTGAAAATTTGCGGTTTTAATCAGGGTCAGGTTTAACCGATCCTCAGCGGAGCAAGATAGAGACATGGGACCTTGTCCTACCCCCCCATTTGTGTGCACCCCGAGTCCAACGGTACCACCCTTGAGTCTCTAGGACATAGTGTTCTGGAGTTATGAGCATTTGAAGTTCCCCCATATAAGTGAGTTGGGAGAGTGAAAATTTGGGGTTTTAATCAGAATCAGTTTTGACTGATCCTCAGCGGAGCAAGATAGAGACATGGGACCTTGTCCTATCCCCCCATTTGTGTGCACCCCGAGTCCAACGGTACCACCCTTGAGTTTATAGGACATAGGGTTCTTGAGTTATGAGCATTTGAAGTTCCCCCATATAAGTGAGTTGGGAGAGTGAAAATTTGGGGTTTTAATCAGGGTCAGGTTTGACCGATCCTCAGCGGAGCAAGATAGAGACATAGGACCTTGTCCTACCCCCCCATTTGTGTGCACCCCGAGTCCAACGGTACCACCCTTGAGTCTCTAGGACATAGGGTTCTGGAGTTATGAGCATTTGAAGTTCCCCCATATAAGTGAGTTGGGAGAGTGAAAATTTGCCCAAGTGTGAGAGGCCAAAAGTGTTCCCCCAGAAAGTGTTTAGGAACACATTTCAGAGCCCTACGAGTGGTTTGGACCCCCCTTTTTGTGGTACTTTTTGTCAAGTTGAAGTTGGTGTTTACGGTTGTTAAGAGTGTACAGGGCTTGGAGTTTTAACCAGGGTCAGTTTTGACCGATCCTCAGCGGAGCAAGATAGAGACATGGGACCTTGTCCTACCCCCCCATTTGTGTGCACCCCGAGTCCAACGGTACCACCCTTGAGTCTCTAGGACATAGGGTTCTGGAGTTATGAGCATTTGAAGTTCCCCCATATAAGTGAGTTGGGAGAGTGAAAATTTGGGGTTTTAACCAGGGTCAGTTTTGACCGATCCTCAGCGGAGCAAGATAGAGACATGGGACCTTGTCCTACCCCCCCATTTGTGTGCACCCCGAGTCCAACGGTACCACCCTTGAGTCTCTAGGACATAGGGTTCTGGAGTTATGAGCATTTGAAGTTCCCCCATATAAGTGAGTTGGGAGAGTGAAAATTGGGGTTTTTAATCAGGATCAGTTTTGACCGATCCTCAGCGCAGCAAGATAGAGACATGGGACCTTGTCCTACCCCCCCATTTGTGTGCACCCCGAGTCCAACGGTACCACCCTTGAGTCTCTAGGACATAGGGTTCTGGAGTTATGAGCATTTGAAGTTCCCCCATATAAGTGAGTTGGGAGAGTGAAAATTGGGGTTTTTAATCAGGATCAGTTTTGACTGATCCTCAGCGGAGCAAGATAGAGACATGGGACCTTGTCCTACCCCCCCCATTTGTGTGCACCCCGAGTCCAACGGTACCACCCTTGAGTCTCTAGGACATAGGGTTCTGGAGTTATGAGCATTTGAAGTTCCCCCATATAAGTGAGTTGGGAGAGTGAAAATTTGCCCAAGTGTGAGAGGCCAAAAGTGTTCCCCCAGAAAGTGTTTAGGAACACATTTCAGAGCCCTACGAGTGGTTTGGACCCCCCTTTTTGTGGTACTTTTTGTCAAGTTGAAGTTGGTGTTTACGGTTGTTAAGAGTGTACAGGGCTTGGAGTTTTAACCAGGGTCAGTTTTGACCGATCCTCAGCGGAGCAAGATAGAGACATGGGACCTTGTCCTACCCCCCCATTTGTGTGCACCCCGAGTCCAACGGTACCACCCTTGAGTCTCTAGGACATAGGGTTCTGGAGTTATGAGCATTTGAAGTTCCCCCATATAAGTGAGTTGGGAGAGTGAAAATTTGCCCAAGTGTGAGAGGCCAAAAGTGTTCCCCCAGAAAGTGTTTAGGAACACATTTCAGAGCCCTACGAGTGGTTTGGATCCCCCTTTTTGTGGTACTTTTTGTCAAGTTGAAGTTGGTGTTTACGGTTGTTAAGAGTGTACAGGGCTTGGAGTTTTAACCAGGGTCAGTTTTGACCGATCCTCAGCGGAGCAAGATAGAGACATGGGACCTTGTCCTACCCCCCCATTTGTGTGCACCCCGAGTCCAACGGTACCACCCTTGAGTCTCTAGGACATAGGGTTCTGGAGTTATGAGCATTTGAAGTTCCCCCATATAAGTGAGTTGGGAGAGTGAAAATTGGGGTTTTTAATCAGGATCAGTTTTGACCGATCCTCAGCGCAGCAAGATAGAGACATGGGACCTTGTCCTACCCCCCCATTTGTGTGCACCCCGAGTCCAACGGTACCACCCTTGAGTCTATAGGACATAGGGTTCTTGAGTTATGAGCATTTGAAGTTCCCCCATATAAGTGAGTTGGGAGAGTGAAAATTTGCCCAAGTGTGAGAGGCCAAAAGTGTTCCCCCAGAAAGTGTTTAGGAACACATTTCAGAGCCCTACGAGTGGTTTGGACCCCCCTTTTTGTGGTATTTTTTGTCAAGTTGAAGTTGGTGTTTACGGTTGTTAAGAGTGTACAGGGCTTGGAGTTTTAATCAGGGTCAGTTTTGACCGATCCTCAGCGGAGCAAGATAGAGACATGGGACCTTGTCCTACCCCCCCATTTGTGTGCACCCCGAGTCCAACGGTACCACCCTTGAGTCTCTAGGACATAGGGTTCTGGAGTTATGAGCATTTGAAGTTCCCCCATATAAGTGAGTTGGGAGAGTGAAAATTTGGGGTTTTAACCAGGGTCAGTTTTGACCGATCCTCAGCGGAGCAAGATAGAGACATGGGACCTTGTCCTACCCCCCCATTTGTGTGCACCCCGAGTCCAACGGTACCACCCTTGAGTCTCTAGGACATAGGGTTCTGGAGTTATGAGCATTTGAAGTTCCCCCATATAAGTGAGTTGGGAGAGTGAAAATTGGGGTTTTTAATCAGGATCAGTTTTGACCGATCCTCAGCGCAGCAAGATAGAGACATGGGACCTTGTCCTACCCCCCCATTTGTGTGCACCCCGAGTCCAACGGTACCACCCTTGAGTCTCTAGGACATAGGGTTCTTGAGTTATGAGCATTTGAAATTCCCCCATATAAGTGAGTTGGGAGAGTGAAAATTTGGGGTTTTAACCAGGGTCAGTTTTGACCGATCCTCAGCGGAGCAAGATAGAGACATGGGACCTTGTCCTACCCCCCCATTTGTGTGCACCCCGAGTCCAACGGTACCACCCTTGAGTCTATAGGACATAGGGTTCTTAAATTATGAGCATTTGAAGTTCCCCCATATAAGTGAGTTGGGAGAGTGAAAATTTGGGGTTTTAACCAGGGTCAGTTTTGACCGATCCTCAGCGGAGCAAGATAGAGACATGGGACCTTGTCCTACCCCCCCCATTTGTGTGCACCCCGAGTCCAACGGTACCACCCTTGAGTCTCTAGGACATAGGGTTCTGGAGTTATGAGCATTTGAAGTTCCCCCATATAAGTGAGTTGGGAGAGTGAAAATTTGCCCAAGTGTGAGAGGCCAAAAGTGTTCCCCCAGAAAGTGTTTAGGAACACATTTCAGAGCCCTACGAGTGGTTTGGACCCCCCTTTTTGTGGTACTTTTTGTCAAGTTGAAGTTGGTGTTTACGGTTGTTAAGAGTGTACAGGGCTTGGAGTTTTAACCAGGGTCAGTTTTGACCGATCCTCAGCGGAGCAAGATAGAGACATGGGACCTTGTCCTACCCCCCCATTTGTGTGCACCCCGAGTCCAACGGTACCACCCTTGAGTCTCTAGGACATAGGGTTCTGGAGTTATGAGCATTTGAAGTTCCCCCATATAAGTGAGTTGGGAGAGTGAAAATTTGGGGTTTTAACCAGGGTCAGTTTTGACCGATCCTCAGCGGAGCAAGATAGAGACATGGGACCTTGTCCTACCCCCCCATTTGTGTGCACCCCGAGTCCAACGGTACCACCCTTGAGTCTCTAGGACATAGGGTTCTGGAGTTATGAGCATTTGAAGTTCCCCCATATAAGTGAGTTGGGAGAGTGAAAATTGGGGTTTTTAATCAGGATCAGTTTTGACCGATCCTCAGCGCAGCAAGATAGAGACATGGGACCTTGTCCTACCCCCCCATTTGTGTGCACCCCGAGTCCAACGGTACCACCCTTGAGTCTCTAGGACATAGGGTTCTGGAGTTATGAGCATTTGAAGTTCCCCCATATAAGTGAGTTGGGAGAGTGAAAATTTGCCCAAGTGTGAGAGGCCAAAAGTGTTCCCCCAGAAAGTGTTTAGGAACACATTTCAGAGCCCTATGAGTGGTTTGGACTCCCCTTTTTGTGGTACTTTTTGTCAAGTTGAAGTTGGTGTTTACGGTTGTTAAGAGTGTACAGGGCTTGGAGTTTTAACCAGGGTCAGTTTTGACCGATCCTCAGCGGAGCAAGATAGAGACATGGGACCTTGTCCTACCCCCCCCCCATTTGTGTGCACCCCGAGTCCAACGGTACCACCCTTGAGTCTCTAGGACATAGGGTTCTGGAGTTATGAGCATTTGAAGTTCCCCCATATAAGTGAGTTGGGAGAGTGAAAATTTGGGGTTTTTAATCAGGATCAGTTTTGACTGATCCTCAGCGGAGCAAGATTGAGACATGGGACCTTGTCCTACCCCCCCATTTGTGTGCACCCCGAGTCCAACGGTACCACTCTTGAGTCTCTAGGACATAGGGTTCTGGAGTTATGAGCATTTGAAGTTCCCCCATATAAGTGAGTTGGGAGAGTGAAAATTTGCGGTTTTAATCAGGGTCAGGTTTAACCGATCCTCAGCGGAGCAAGATAGAGACATGGGACCTTGTCCTACCCCCCCATTTGTGTGCACCCCGAGTCCAACGGTACCACCCTTGAGTCTCTAGGACATAGTGTTCTGGAGTTATGAGCATTTGAAGTTCCCCCATATAAGTGAGTTGGGAGAGTGAAAATTTGGGGTTTTAATCAGAATCAGTTTTGACTGATCCTCAGCGGAGCAAGATAGAGACATGGGACCTTGTCCTATCCCCCCATTTGTGTGCACCCCGAGTCCAACGGTACCACCCTTGAGTTTATAGGACATAGGGTTCTTGAGTTATGAGCATTTGAAGTTCCCCCATATAAGTGAGTTGGGAGAGTGAAAATTTGGGGTTTTAATCAGGGTCAGGTTTGACCGATCCTCAGCGGAGCAAGATAGAGACATAGGACCTTGTCCTACCCCCCCATTTGTGTGCACCCCGAGTCCAACGGTACCACCCTTGAGTCTCTAGGACATAGGGTTCTGGAGTTATGAGCATTTGAAGTTCCCCCATATAAGTGAGTTGGGAGAGTGAAAATTTGCCCAAGTGTGAGAGGCCAAAAGTGTTCCCCCAGAAAGTGTTTAGGAACACATTTCAGAGCCCTACGAGTGGTTTGGACCCCCCTTTTTGTGGTACTTTTTGTCAAGTTGAAGTTGGTGTTTACGGTTGTTAAGAGTGTACAGGGCTTGGAGTTTTAACCAGGGTCAGTTTTGACCGATCCTCAGCGGAGCAAGATAGAGACATGGGACCTTGTCCTACCCCCCCATTTGTGTGCACCCCGAGTCCAACGGTACCACCCTTGAGTCTCTAGGACATAGGGTTCTGGAGTTATGAGCATTTGAAGTTCCCCCATATAAGTGAGTTGGGAGAGTGAAAATTTGGGGTTTTAACCAGGGTCAGTTTTGACCGATCCTCAGCGGAGCAAGATAGAGACATGGGACCTTGTCCTACCCCCCCATTTGTGTGCACCCCGAGTCCAACGGTACCACCCTTGAGTCTCTAGGACATAGGGTTCTGGAGTTATGAGCATTTGAAGTTCCCCCATATAAGTGAGTTGGGAGAGTGAAAATTGGGGTTTTTAATCAGGATCAGTTTTGACCGATCCTCAGCGCAGCAAGATAGAGACATGGGACCTTGTCCTACCCCCCCATTTGTGTGCACCCCGAGTCCAACGGTACCACCCTTGAGTCTCTAGGACATAGGGTTCTGGAGTTATGAGCATTTGAAGTTCCCCCATATAAGTGAGTTGGGAGAGTGAAAATTGGGGTTTTTAATCAGGATCAGTTTTGACTGATCCTCAGCGGAGCAAGATAGAGACATGGGACCTTGTCCTACCCCCCCCATTTGTGTGCACCCCGAGTCCAACGGTACCACCCTTGAGTCTCTAGGACATAGGGTTCTGGAGTTATGAGCATTTGAAGTTCCCCCATATAAGTGAGTTGGGAGAGTGAAAATTTGCCCAAGTGTGAGAGGCCAAAAGTGTTCCCCCAGAAAGTGTTTAGGAACACATTTCAGAGCCCTACGAGTGGTTTGGACCCCCCTTTTTGTGGTACTTTTTGTCAAGTTGAAGTTGGTGTTTACGGTTGTTAAGAGTGTACAGGGCTTGGAGTTTTAACCAGGGTCAGTTTTGACCGATCCTCAGCGGAGCAAGATAGAGACATGGGACCTTGTCCTACCCCCCCATTTGTGTGCACCCCGAGTCCAACGGTACCACCCTTGAGTCTCTAGGACATAGGGTTCTGGAGTTATGAGCATTTGAAGTTCCCCCATATAAGTGAGTTGGGAGAGTGAAAATTTGCCCAAGTGTGAGAGGCCAAAAGTGTTCCCCCAGAAAGTGTTTAGGAACACATTTCAGAGCCCTACGAGTGGTTTGGATCCCCCTTTTTGTGGTACTTTTTGTCAAGTTGAAGTTGGTGTTTACGGTTGTTAAGAGTGTACAGGGCTTGGAGTTTTAACCAGGGTCAGTTTTGACCGATCCTCAGCGGAGCAAGATAGAGACATGGGACCTTGTCCTACCCCCCCATTTGTGTGCACCCCGAGTCCAACGGTACCACCCTTGAGTCTCTAGGACATAGGGTTCTGGAGTTATGAGCATTTGAAGTTCCCCCATATAAGTGAGTTGGGAGAGTGAAAATTGGGGTTTTTAATCAGGATCAGTTTTGACCGATCCTCAGCGCAGCAAGATAGAGACATGGGACCTTGTCCTACCCCCCCATTTGTGTGCACCCCGAGTCCAACGGTACCACCCTTGAGTCTATAGGACATAGGGTTCTTGAGTTATGAGCATTTGAAGTTCCCCCATATAAGTGAGTTGGGAGAGTGAAAATTTGCCCAAGTGTGAGAGGCCAAAAGTGTTCCCCCAGAAAGTGTTTAGGAACACATTTCAGAGCCCTACGAGTGGTTTGGACCCCCCTTTTTGTGGTATTTTTTGTCAAGTTGAAGTTGGTGTTTACGGTTGTTAAGAGTGTACAGGGCTTGGAGTTTTAATCAGGGTCAGTTTTGACCGATCCTCAGCGGAGCAAGATAGAGACATGGGACCTTGTCCTACCCCCCCATTTGTGTGCACCCCGAGTCCAACGGTACCACCCTTGAGTCTCTAGGACATAGGGTTCTGGAGTTATGAGCATTTGAAGTTCCCCCATATAAGTGAGTTGGGAGAGTGAAAATTTGGGGTTTTAACCAGGGTCAGTTTTGACCGATCCTCAGCGGAGCAAGATAGAGACATGGGACCTTGTCCTACCCCCCCATTTGTGTGCACCCCGAGTCCAACGGTACCACCCTTGAGTCTCTAGGACATAGGGTTCTGGAGTTATGAGCATTTGAAGTTCCCCCATATAAGTGAGTTGGGAGAGTGAAAATTGGGGTTTTTAATCAGGATCAGTTTTGACCGATCCTCAGCGCAGCAAGATAGAGACATGGGACCTTGTCCTACCCCCCCATTTGTGTGCACCCCGAGTCCAACGGTACCACCCTTGAGTCTCTAGGACATAGGGTTCTGGAGTTATGAGCATTTGAAGTTCCCCCATATAAGTGAGTTGGGAGAGTGAAAATTGGGGTTTTTAATCAGTATCAGTTTTGACCGATCCTCAGCGGAGCAAGATAGAGACATGGGACCTTGTCCTACCCCCCCATTTGTGTGCACCCCGAGTCCAACGGTACCACCCTTGAGTCTCTAGGACATAGGGTTCTGGAGTTATGAGCATTTGAAGTTCCCCCATATAAGTGAGTTGGGAGAGTGAAAATTTGCGGTTTTAATCAGGGTCAGGTTTAACCGATCCTCAGCGGAGCAAGATAGAGACATGGGACCTTGTCCTACCCCCCCATTTGTGTGCACCCCGAGTCCAACGGTACCACCCTTGAGTCTCTAGGACATAGTGTTCTGGAGTTATGAGCATTTGAAGTTCCCCCATATAAGTGAGTTGGGAGAGTGAAAATTTGGGGTTTTAATCAGAATCAGTTTTGACTGATCCTCAGCGGAGCAAGATAGAGACATGGGACCTTGTCCTATCCCCCCATTTGTGTGCACCCCGAGTCCAACGGTACCACCCTTGAGTTTATAGGACATAGGGTTCTTGAGTTATGAGCATTTGAAGTTCCCCCATATAAGTGAGTTGGGAGAGTGAAAATTTGGGGTTTTAATCAGGGTCAGGTTTGACCGATCCTCAGCGGAGCAAGATAGAGACATGGGACCTTGTCCTACCCCCCCATTTGTGTGCACCCCGAGTCCAACGGTACCACCCTTGAGTCTCTAGGACATAGGGTTCTGGAGTTATGAGCATTTGAAGTTCCCCCATATAAGTGAGTTGGGAGAGTGAAAATTTGCCCAAGTGTGAGAGGCCAAAAGTGTTCCCCCAGAAAGTGTTTAGGAACACATTTCAGAGCCCTACGAGTGGTTTGGACCCCCCTTTTTGTGGTACTTTTTGTCAAGTTGAAGTTGGTGTTTACGGTTGTTAAGAGTGTACAGGGCTTGGAGTTTTAACCAGGGTCAGTTTTGACCGATCCTCAGCGGAGCAAGATAGAGACATGGGACCTTGTCCTACCCCCCCATTTGTGTGCACCCCGAGTCCAACGGTACCACCCTTGAGTCTCTAGGACATAGGGTTCTGGAGTTATGAGCATTTGAAGTTCCCCCATATAAGTGAGTTGGGAGAGTGAAAATTGGGGTTTTTAATCAGGATCAGTTTTGACCGATCCTCAGCGCAGCAAGATAGAGACATGGGACCTTGTCCTACCCCCCCATTTGTGTGCACCCCGAGTCCAACGGTACCACCCTTGAGTCTCTAGGACATAGGGTTCTGGAGTTATGAGCATTTGAAGTTCCCCCATATAAGTGAGTTGGGAGAGTGAAAATTGGGGTTTTTAATCAGTATCAGTTTTGACCGATCCTCAGCGGAGCAAGATAGAGACATGGGACCTTGTCCTACCCCCCCCATTTGTGTGCACCCCGAGTCCAACGGTACCACCCTTGAGTCTCTAGGACATAGGGTTCTGGAGTTATGAGCATTTGAAGTTCCCCCATATAAGTGAGTTGGGAGAGTGAAAATTGGGGTTTTTAATCAGGATCAGTTTTGACCGATCCTCAGCGGAGCAAGATAGAGACATGGGACCTTGTCCTACCCCCCCATTTGTGTGCACCCCGAGTCCAACGGTACCACCCTTGAGTCTCTAGGACATAGGGTTCTGGAGTTATGAGCATTTGAAGTTCCCCCATATAAGTGAGTTGGGAGAGTGAAAATTGGGGTTTTTAATCAGGATCAGTTTTGACCGATCCTCAGCGGAGCAAGATAGAGACATGGGACCTTGTCCTACCCCCCCATTTGTGTGCACCCCGAGTCCAACGGTACCACCCTTGAGTCTATAGGACATAGGGTTCTTGAGTTATGAGCATTTGAAGTTCCCCCATATAAGTGAGTTGGGAGAGTGAAAATTTGGGGTTTTAACCAGGGTCAGTTTTGACCGATCCTCAGCGGAGCAAGATAGAGACATGGGACCTTGTCCTACCCCCCCATTTGTGTGCACCCCGAGTCCAACGGTACCACCCTTGAGTCTCTAGGACATAGGGTTCTGGAGTTATGAGCATTTGAAGTTCCCCCATATAAGTGAGTTGGGAGAGTGAAAATTGGGGTTTTTAATCAGGATCAGTTTTGACCGATCCTCAGCGCAGCAAGATAGAGACATGGGACCTTGTCCTACCCCCCCATTTGTGTGCACCCCGAGTCCAACGGTACCACCCTTGAGTCTCTAGGACATAGGGTTCTGGAGTTATGAGCATTTGAAGTTCCCCCATATAAGTGAGTTGGGAGAGTGAAAATTGGGGTTTTTAATCAGTATCAGTTTTGACCGATCCTCAGCGGAGCAAGATAGAGACATGGGACCTTGTCCTACCCCCCCATTTGTGTGCACCCCGAGTCCAACGGTACCACCCTTGAGTCTCTAGGACATAGGGTTCTGGAGTTATGAGCATTTGAAGTTCCCCCATATAAGTGAGTTGGGAGAGTGAAAATTTGCCCGTGTGAGAGGCCAAAAGTGTTCCCCCAGAAAGTGTTTAGGAACACATTTCAGAGCCCTACGAGTGGTTTGGATCCCCCTTTTTGTGGTACTTTTTGTCAAGTTGAAGTTGGTGTTTACGGTTGTTAAGAGTGTACAGGGCTTGGAGTTTTAACCAGGGTCAGTTTTGACCGATCCTCAGCGGAGCAAGATAGAGACATGGGACCTTTGTCCTACCCCCCCCATTTGTGTGCACCCCGAGTCCAACGGTACCACCCTTGAGTCTCTAGGACATAGGGTTCTGGAGTTATGAGCATTTGAAGTTCCCCCATATAAGTGAGTTGGGAGAGTGAAAATTTGGGGTTTTAACCAGGGTCAGTTTTGACCGATCCTCAGCGGAGCAAGATAGAGACATGGGACCTTGTCCTACCCCCCCATTTGTGTGCACCCCGAGTCCAACGGTACCACCCTTGAGTCTCTAGGACATAGGGTTCTGGAGTTATGAGCATTTGAAGTTCCCCCATATAAGTGAGTTGGGAGAGTGAAAATTGGGGTTTTTAATCAGGATCAGTTTTGACCGATCCTCAGCGCAGCAAGATAGAGACATGGGACCTTGTCCTACCCCCCCATTTGTGTGCACCCCGAGTCCAACGGTACCACCCTTGAGTCTCTAGGACATAGGGTTCTGGAGTTATGAGCATTTGAAGTTCCCCCATATAAGTGAGTTGGGAGAGTGAAAATTGGGGTTTTTAATCAGTATCAGTTTTGACCGATCCTCAGCGGAGCAAGATAGAGACATGGGACCTTGTCCTACCCCCCCATTTGTGTGCACCCCGAGTCCAACGGTACCACCCTTGAGTCTCTAGGACATAGGGTTCTGGAGTTATGAGCATTTGAAGTTCCCCCATATAAGTGAGTTGGGAGAGTGAAAATTTGCCCGTGTGAGAGGCCAAAAGTGTTCCGCCAGAAAGTGTTTAGGAACACATTTCAGAGCCCTACGAGTGGTTTGGATCCCCCTTTTTGTGGTACTTTTTGTCAAGTTGAAGTTGGTGTTTACGGTTGTTAAGAGTGTACAGGGCTTGGAGTTTTAACCAGGGTCAGTTTTGACCGATCCTCAGCGGAGCAAGATAGAGACATGGGACCTTTGTCCTACCCCCCCCATTTGTGTGCACCCCGAGTCCAACGGTACCACCCTTGAGTCTCTAGGACATAGGGTTCTGGAGTTATGAGCATTTGAAGTTCCCCCATATAAGTGAGTTGGGAGAGTGAAAATTTGGGGTTTTAACCAGGGTCAGTTTTGACCGATCCTCAGCGGAGCAAGATAGAGACATGGGACCTTGTCCTACCCCCCCATTTGTGTGCACCCCGAGTCCAACGGTACCACCCTTGAGTCTCTAGGACATAGGGTTCTGGAGTTATGAGCATTTGAAGTTCCCCCATATAAGTGAGTTGGGAGAGTGAAAATTTGCCCAAGTGTGAGAGGCCAAAAGTGTTCCCCCAGAAAGTGTTTAGGAACACATTTCAGAGCCCTACGAGTGGTTTGGACCCCCCTTTTTGTGGTACTTTTTGTCAAGTTGAAGTTGGTGTTTACGGTTGTTAAGAGTGTACAGGGCTTGGAGTTTTAACCAGGGTCAGTTTTGACCGATCCTCAGCGGAGCAAGATAGAGACATGGGACCTTGTCCTACCCCCCCATTTGTGTGCACCCCGAGTCCAACGGTACCACCCTTGAGTCTATAGGACATAGGGTTCTTGAGTTATGAGCATTTGAAGTTCCCCCATATAAGTGAGTTGGGAGAGTGAAAATTTGGGGTTTTAACCAGGGTCAGTTTTGACCGATCCTCAGCGGAGCAAGATAGAGACATGGGACCTTGTCCTACCCCCCCATTTGTGTGCACCCCGAGTCCAACGGTACCACCCTTGAGTCTCTAGGACATAGGGTTCTGGAGTTATGAGCATTTGAAGTTCCCCCATATAAGTGAGTTGGGAGAGTGAAAATTGGGGTTTTTAATCAGGATCAGTTTTGACCGATCCTCAGCGGAGCAAGATAGAGACATGGGACCTTGTCCTACCCCCCCATTTGTGTGCACCCCGAGTCCAACGGTACCACCCTTGAGTCTCTAGGACATAGGGTTCTGGAGTTATGAGCATTTGAAGTTCCCCCATATAAGTGAGTTGGGAGAGTGAAAATTTGCCCAAGTGTGAGAGGCCAAAAGTGTTCCCCCAGAAAGTGTTTAGGAACACATTTCAGAGCCCTATGAGTGGTTTGGACTCCCCTTTTTGTGGTACTTTTTGTCAAGTTGAAGTTGGTGTTTACGGTTGTTAAGAGTGTACAGGGCTTGGAGTTTTAACCAGGGTCAGTTTTGACCGATCCTCAGCGGAGCAAGATAGAGACATGGGACCTATTCCTACCCCCCCATTTGTGTGCACCCCGACTCCAACTGTACTACCCTTGAGTCTCTAGGACATAGGGTTCTGGAGTTATGAGCATTTGAAGTTCCCCCATATAAGTGAGTTGGGAGAGTGAAAATTGGGGTTTTTAATCAGGATCAGTTTTGACCGATCCTCAGCGGAGCAAGATAGAGACATGGGACCTTGTCCTACCCCCCCATTTGTGTGCACCCCGAGTCCAACGGTACCACCCTTGAGTCTATAGGACATAGGGTTCTGGAATTATGAGCATTTGAAGTTTCCCCATATAAGTGAGTTGGGAGAGTGAAAATTTGGGGTTTTAACCAGGGTCAGTTTTGACCGATCCTCAGCGGAGCAAGATAGAGACATGGGACCTATTCCTACCCCCCCATTTGTGTGCACCCCGAGTCCAACGGTACCACCCTTGAGTCTCTAGGACATAGGGTTCTGGAGTTATGAGCATTTGAAGTTCCCCCATATAAGTGAGTTGGGAGAGTGAAAATTGGGGTTTTTAATCAGGATCAGTTTTGACTGATCCTCAGCGGAGCAAGATAGAGACATGGGACCTTGTCCTACCCCCCCATTTGTGTGCACCCCGAGTCCAACGGTACCACCCTTGAGTCTCTAGGACATAGGGTTCTGGAGTTATGAGCATTTGAAGTTCCCCCATATAAGTGAGTTGGGAGAGTGAAAATTTGGGGTTTTAACCGGGGTCAGTTTTGACCGATCCTCAGCGGAGCAAGATAGAGACATGGGACCTTGTCCTACCCCCCCATTTGTGTGCACCCCGAGTCCAACGGTACCACCCTTGAGTCTCTAGGACATAGGGTTCTGGAGTTATGAGCATTTGAAGTTCCCCCATATAAGTGAGTTGGGAGAGTGAAAATTTGCCCAAGTGTGAGAGGCCAAAAGTGTTCCCCCAGAAAGTGTTTAGGAACACATTTCAGAGCCCTACGAGTGGTTTGGACCCCCCTTTTTGTGGTACTTTTTGTCAAGTTGAAGTTGGTGTTTATGGTTGTTAAGAGTGTACAGGGCTTGGAGTTTTAAACAGGGTCAGTTTTGACCGATCCTCAGCGGAGCAAGATAGAGACATGGGACCTTGTCCTACCCCCCCCCCATTTGTGTGCACCCCGAGTCCAACGGTACCACCCTTGAGTCTCTAGGACATAGGGTTCTGGAGTTATGAGCATTTGAAGTTCCCCCATATAAGTGAGTTGGGAGAGTGAAAATTTGGGGTTTTTAATCAGGATCAGTTTTGACTGATCCTCAGCGGAGCAAGATAGAGACATGGGACCTTGTCCTACCCCCCCCATTTGTGTGCACCCCGAGTCCAACGGTACCACCCTTGAGTCTATAGGACATAGGGTTCTTGAGTTATGAGCATTTGAAGTTCCCCCATATAAGTGAGTTGGGAGAGTGAAAATTTGGGGTTTTAACCAGGGTCAGTTTTGACCGATCCTCAGCGGAGCAAGATAGAGACATGGGACCTTGTCCTACCCCCCCCCCATTTGTGTGCACCCCGAGTCCAACGGTACCACCCTTGAGTCTCTAGGACATAGGGTTCTGGAGTTATGAGCATTTGAAGTTCCCCCATATAAGTGAGTTGGGAGAGTGAAAATTTGCCCAAGTGTGAGAGGCCAAAAGTGTTCCCCCAGAAAGTGTTTAGGAACACATTTCAGAGCCCTACGAGTGGTTTGGACCCCCCTTTTTGTGGTACTTTTTGTCAAGTTGAAGTTGGTGTTTACGGTTGTTAAGAGTGTACAGGGCTTGGAGTTTTAACCAGGGTCAGTTTTGACCGATCCTCAGCGGAGCAAGATAGAGACATGGGACCTTGTCCTACCCCCCCATTTGTGTGCACCCCGAGTCCAACGGTACCACCCTTGAGTCTCTAGGACATAGGGTTCTGGAGTTATGAGCATTTGAAGTTCCCCCATATAAGTGAGTTGGGAGAGTGAAAATTTGGGGTTTTAACCAGGGTCAGTTTTGACCGATCCTCAGCGGAGCAAGATAGAGACATGGGACCTTGTCCTACCCCCCCATTTGTGTGCACCCCGAGTCCAACGGTACCACCCTTGAGTCTCTAGGACATAGGGTTCTGGAGTTATGAGCATTTGAAGTTCCCCCATATAAGTGAGTTGGGAGAGTGAAAATTGGGGTTTTTAATCAGGATCAGTTTTGACCGATCCTCAGCGCAGCAAGATAGAGACATGGGACCTTGTCCTACCCCCCCATTTGTGTGCACCCCGAGTCCAACGGTACCACCCTTGAGTCTCTAGGACATAGGGTTCTGGAGTTATGAGCATTTGAAGTTCCCCCATATAAGTGAGTTGGGAGAGTGAAAATTTGCCCAAGTGTGAGAGGCCAAAAGTGTTCCCCCAGAAAGTGTTTAGGAACACATTTCAGAGCCCTATGAGTGGTTTGGACTCCCCTTTTTGTGGTACTTTTTGTCAAGTTGAAGTTGGTGTTTACGGTTGTTAAGAGTGTACAGGGCTTGGAGTTTTAACCAGGGTCAGTTTTGACCGATCCTCAGCGGAGCAAGATAGAGACATGGGACCTTGTCCTACCCCCCCCCCATTTGTGTGCACCCCGAGTCCAACGGTACCACCCTTGAGTCTCTAGGACATAGGGTTCTGGAGTTATGAGCATTTGAAGTTCCCCCATATAAGTGAGTTGGGAGAGTGAAAATTTGCCCAAGTGTGAGAGGCCAAAAGTGTTCCCCCAGAAAGTGTTTAGGAACACATTTCAGAGCCCTACGAGTGGTTTGGACCCCCCTTTTTGTGGTACTTTTTGTCAAGTTGAAGTTGGTGTTTACGGTTGTTAAGAGTGTACAGGGCTTGGAGTTTTAACCAGGGTCAGTTTTGACCGATCCTCAGCGGAGCAAGATAGAGACATGGGACCTTGTCCTACCCCCCCATTTGTGTGCACCCCGAGTCCAACGGTACCACCCTTGAGTTTCTAGGACATAGGGTTCTGGAGTTATGAGCATTTGAAGTTCCCCCATATAAGTGAGTTGGGAGAGTGAAAATTTGCCCAAGTGTGAGAGGCCAAAAGTGTTCCCCCAGAAAGTGTTTAGGAACACATTTCAGAGCCCTACGAGTGGTTTGGACCCCCCTTTTTGTGGTACTTTTTGTCAAGTTGAAGTTGGTGTTTACGGTTGTTAAGAGTGTACAGGGCTTGGAGTTTTAACCAGGGTCAGTTTTGACCGATCCTCAGCGGAGCAAGATAGAGACATGGGACCTTGTCCTACCCCCCCATTTGTGTGCACCCCGAGTCCAACGGTACCACCCTTGAGTCTCTAGGACATAGGGTTCTGGAGTTATGAGCATTTGAAGTTCCCCCATATAAGTGAGTTGGGAGAGTGAAAATTGGGGTTTTTAATCAGGATCAGTTTTGACCGATCCTCAGCGCAGCAAGATAGAGACATGGGACCTTGTCCTACCCCCCCATTTGTGTGCACCCCGAGTCCAACGGTACCACCCTTGAGTCTCTAGGACATAGGGTTCTTGAGTTATGAGCATTTGAAATTCCCCCATATAAGTGAGTTGGGAGAGTGAAAATTTGGGGTTTTAACCAGGGTCAGTTTTGACCGATCCTCAGCGGAGCAAGATAGAGACATGGGACCTTGTCCTACCCCCCCATTTGTGTGCACCCCGAGTCCAACGGTACCACCCTTGAGTCTATAGGACATAGGGTTCTTAAATTATGAGCATTTGAAGTTCCCCCATATAAGTGAGTTGGGAGAGTGAAAATTTGGGGTTTTAACCAGGGTCAGTTTTGACCGATCCTCAGCGGAGCAAGATAGAGACATGGGACCTTGTCCTACCCCCCCCATTTGTGTGCACCCCGAGTCCAACGGTACCACCCTTGAGTCTCTAGGACATAGGGTTCTGGAGTTATGAGCATTTGAAGTTCCCCCATATAAGTGAGTTGGGAGAGTGAAAATTTGCCCAAGTGTGAGAGGCCAAAAGTGTTCCCCCAGAAAGTGTTTAGGAACACATTTCAGAGCCCTACGAGTGGTTTGGACCCCCCTTTTTGTGGTACTTTTTGTCAAGTTGAAGTTGGTGTTTACGGTTGTTAAGAGTGTACAGGGCTTGGAGTTTTAACCAGGGTCAGTTTTGACCGATCCTCAGCGGAGCAAGATAGAGACATGGGACCTTGTCCTACCCCCCCATTTGTGTGCACCCCGAGTCCAACGGTACCACCCTTGAGTCTCTAGGACATAGGGTTCTGGAGTTATGAGCATTTGAAGTTCCCCCATATAAGTGAGTTGGGAGAGTGAAAATTTGGGGTTTTAACCAGGGTCAGTTTTGACCGATCCTCAGCGGAGCAAGATAGAGACATGGGACCTTGTCCTACCCCCCCATTTGTGTGCACCCCGAGTCCAACGGTACCACCCTTGAGTCTATAGGACATAGGGTTCTTGAGTTATGAGCATTTGAAGTTCCCCCATATAAGTGAGTTGGGAGAGTGAAAATTTGGGGTTTTAACCAGGGTCAGTTTTGACCGATCCTCAGCGGAGCAAGATAGAGACATGGGACCTTGTCCTACCCCCCCCCCCATTTGTGTGCACCCCGAGTCCAACGGTACCACCCTTGAGTCTCTAGGACATAGGGTTCTGGAGTTATGAGCATTTGAAGTTCCCCCATATAAGTGAGTTGGGAGAGTGAAAATTTGCCCAAGTGTGAGAGGCCAAAAGTGTTCCCCCAGAAAGTGTTTAGGAACACATTTCAGAGCCCTACGAGTGGTTTGGACCCCCCTTTTTGTGGTACTTTTTGTCAAGTTGAAGTTGGTGTTTACGGTTGTTAAGAGTGTACAGGGCTTGGAGTTTTAACCAGGGTCAGTTTTGACCGATCCTCAGCGGAGCAAGATAGAGACATGGGACCTTGTCCTACCCCCCCATTTGTGTGCACCCCGAGTCCAACGGTACCACCCTTGAGTCTCTAGGACATAGGGTTCTGGAGTTATGAGCATTTGAAGTTCCCCCATATAAGTGAGTTGGGAGAGTGAAAATTTGGGGTTTTAACCAGGGTCAGTTTTGACCGATCCTCAGCGGAGCAAGATAGAGACATGGGACCTTGTCCTACCCCCCCATTTGTGTGCACCCCGAGTCCAACGGTACCACCCTTGAGTCTCTAGGACATAGGGTTCTGGAGTTATGAGCATTTGAAGTTCCCCCATATAAGTGAGTTGGGAGAGTGAAAATTGGGGTTTTTAATCAGGATCAGTTTTGACCGATCCTCAGCGCAGCAAGATAGAGACATGGGACCTTGTCCTACCCCCCCATTTGTGTGCACCCCGAGTCCAACGGTACCACCCTTGAGTCTCTAGGACATAGGGTTCTGGAGTTATGAGCATTTGAAGTTCCCCCATATAAGTGAGTTGGGAGAGTGAAAATTTGCCCAAGTGTGAGAGGCCAAAAGTGTTCCCCCAGAAAGTGTTTAGGAACACATTTCAGAGCCCTATGAGTGGTTTGGACTCCCCTTTTTGTGGTACTTTTTGTCAAGTTGAAGTTGGTGTTTACGGTTGTTAAGAGTGTACAGGGCTTGGAGTTTTAACCAGGGTCAGTTTTGACCGATCCTCAGCGGAGCAAGATAGAGACATGGGACCTTGTCCTACCCCCCCCCCATTTGTGTGCACCCCGAGTCCAACGGTACCACCCTTGAGTCTCTAGGACATAGGGTTCTGGAGTTATGAGCATTTGAAGTTCCCCCATATAAGTGAGTTGGGAGAGTGAAAATTTGCCCAAGTGTGAGAGGCCAAAAGTGTTCCCCCAGAAAGTGTTTAGGAACACATTTCAGAGCCCTACGAGTGGTTTGGACCCCCCTTTTTGTGGTACTTTTTGTCAAGTTGAAGTTGGTGTTTACGGTTGTTAAGAGTGTACAGGGCTTGGAGTTTTAACCAGGGTCAGTTTTGACCGATCCTCAGCGGAGCAAGATAGAGACATGGGACCTTGTCCTACCCCCCCATTTGTGTGCACCCCGAGTCCAACGGTACCACCCTTGAGTTTCTAGGACATAGGGTTCTGGAGTTATGAGCATTTGAAGTTCCCCCATATAAGTGAGTTGGGAGAGTGAAAATTTGCCCAAGTGTGAGAGGCCAAAAGTGTTCCCCCAGAAAGTGTTTAGGAACACATTTCAGAGCCCTACGAGTGGTTTGGACCCCCCTTTTTGTGGTACTTTTTGTCAAGTTGAAGTTGGTGTTTACGGTTGTTAAGAGTGTACAGGGCTTGGAGTTTTAACCAGGGTCAGTTTTGACCGATCCTCAGCGGAGCAAGATAGAGACATGGGACCTTGTCCTACCCCCCCATTTGTGTGCACCCCGAGTCCAACGGTACCACCCTTGAGTCTCTAGGACATAGGGTTCTGGAGTTATGAGCATTTGAAGTTCCCCCATATAAGTGAGTTGGGAGAGTGAAAATTGGGGTTTTTAATCAGGATCAGTTTTGACCGATCCTCAGCGCAGCAAGATAGAGACATGGGACCTTGTCCTACCCCCCCATTTGTGTGCACCCCGAGTCCAACGGTACCACCCTTGAGTCTCTAGGACATAGGGTTCTTGAGTTATGAGCATTTGAAATTCCCCCATATAAGTGAGTTGGGAGAGTGAAAATTTGGGGTTTTAACCAGGGTCAGTTTTGACCGATCCTCAGCGGAGCAAGATAGAGACATGGGACCTTGTCCTACCCCCCCATTTGTGTGCACCCCGAGTCCAACGGTACCACCCTTGAGTCTATAGGACATAGGGTTCTTAAATTATGAGCATTTGAAGTTCCCCCATATAAGTGAGTTGGGAGAGTGAAAATTTGGGGTTTTAACCAGGGTCAGTTTTGACCGATCCTCAGCGGAGCAAGATAGAGACATGGGACCTTGTCCTACCCCCCCCATTTGTGTGCACCCCGAGTCCAACGGTACCACCCTTGAGTCTCTAGGACATAGGGTTCTGGAGTTATGAGCATTTGAAGTTCCCCCATATAAGTGAGTTGGGAGAGTGAAAATTTGCCCAAGTGTGAGAGGCCAAAAGTGTTCCCCCAGAAAGTGTTTAGGAACACATTTCAGAGCCCTACGAGTGGTTTGGACCCCCCTTTTTGTGGTACTTTTTGTCAAGTTGAAGTTGGTGTTTACGGTTGTTAAGAGTGTACAGGGCTTGGAGTTTTAACCAGGGTCAGTTTTGACCGATCCTCAGCGGAGCAAGATAGAGACATGGGACCTTGTCCTACCCCCCCATTTGTGTGCACCCCGAGTCCAACGGTACCACCCTTGAGTCTCTAGGACATAGGGTTCTGGAGTTATGAGCATTTGAAGTTCCCCCATATAAGTGAGTTGGGAGAGTGAAAATTTGGGGTTTTAACCAGGGTCAGTTTTGACCGATCCTCAGCGGAGCAAGATAGAGACATGGGACCTTGTCCTACCCCCCCATTTGTGTGCACCCCGAGTCCAACGGTACCACCCTTGAGTCTCTAGGACATAGGGTTCTGGAGTTATGAGCATTTGAAGTTCCCCCATATAAGTGAGTTGGGAGAGTGAAAATTGGGGTTTTTAATCAGGATCAGTTTTGACCGATCCTCAGCGCAGCAAGATAGAGACATGGGACCTTGTCCTACCCCCCCATTTGTGTGCACCCCGAGTCCAACGGTACCACCCTTGAGTCTCTAGGACATAGGGTTCTGGAGTTATGAGCATTTGAAGTTCCCCCATATAAGTGAGTTGGGAGAGTGAAAATTTGCCCAAGTGTGAGAGGCCAAAAGTGTTCCCCCAGAAAGTGTTTAGGAACACATTTCAGAGCCCTATGAGTGGTTTGGACTCCCCTTTTTGTGGTACTTTTTGTCAAGTTGAAGTTGGTGTTTACGGTTGTTAAGAGTGTACAGGGCTTGGAGTTTTAACCAGGGTCAGTTTTGACCGATCCTCAGCGGAGCAAGATAGAGACATGGGACCTTGTCCTACCCCCCCCCATTTGTGTGCACCCCGAGTCCAACGGTACCACCCTTGAGTCTCTAGGACATAGGGTTCTGGAGTTATGAGCATTTGAAGTTCCCCCATATAAGTGAGTTGGGAGAGTGAAAATTTGGGGTTTTTAATCAGGATCAGTTTTGACTGATCCTCAGCGGAGCAAGATTGAGACATGGGACCTTGTCCTACCCCCCCATTTGTGTGCACCCCGAGTCCAACGGTACCACTCTTGAGTCTCTAGGACATAGGGTTCTGGAGTTATGAGCATTTGAAGTTCCCCCATATAAGTGAGTTGGGAGAGTGAAAATTTGCGGTTTTAATCAGGGTCAGGTTTAACCGATCCTCAGCGGAGCAAGATAGAGACATGGGACCTTGTCCTACCCCCCCATTTGTGTGCACCCCGAGTCCAACGGTACCACCCTTGAGTCTCTAGGACATAGTGTTCTGGAGTTATGAGCATTTGAAGTTCCCCCATATAAGTGAGTTGGGAGAGTGAAAATTTGGGGTTTTAATCAGAATCAGTTTTGACTGATCCTCAGCGGAGCAAGATAGAGACATGGGACCTTGTCCTATCCCCCCATTTGTGTGCACCCCGAGTCCAACGGTACCACCCTTGAGTTTATAGGACATAGGGTTCTTGAGTTATGAGCATTTGAAGTTCCCCCATATAAGTGAGTTGGGAGAGTGAAAATTTGGGGTTTTAATCAGGGTCAGGTTTGACCGATCCTCAGCGGAGCAAGATAGAGACATAGGACCTTGTCCTACCCCCCCATTTGTGTGCACCCCGAGTCCAACGGTACCACCCTTGAGTCTCTAGGACATAGGGTTCTGGAGTTATGAGCATTTGAAGTTCCCCCATATAAGTGAGTTGGGAGAGTGAAAATTTGCCCAAGTGTGAGAGGCCAAAAGTGTTCCCCCAGAAAGTGTTTAGGAACACATTTCAGAGCCCTACGAGTGGTTTGGACCCCCCTTTTTGTGGTACTTTTTGTCAAGTTGAAGTTGGTGTTTACGGTTGTTAAGAGTGTACAGGGCTTGGAGTTTTAACCAGGGTCAGTTTTGACCGATCCTCAGCGGAGCAAGATAGAGACATGGGACCTTGTCCTACCCCCCCATTTGTGTGCACCCCGAGTCCAACGGTACCACCCTTGAGTCTCTAGGACATAGGGTTCTGGAGTTATGAGCATTTGAAGTTCCCCCATATAAGTGAGTTGGGAGAGTGAAAATTTGGGGTTTTAACCAGGGTCAGTTTTGACCGATCCTCAGCGGAGCAAGATAGAGACATGGGACCTTGTCCTACCCCCCCATTTGTGTGCACCCCGAGTCCAACGGTACCACCCTTGAGTCTCTAGGACATAGGGTTCTGGAGTTATGAGCATTTGAAGTTCCCCCATATAAGTGAGTTGGGAGAGTGAAAATTGGGGTTTTTAATCAGGATCAGTTTTGACCGATCCTCAGCGCAGCAAGATAGAGACATGGGACCTTGTCCTACCCCCCCATTTGTGTGCACCCCGAGTCCAACGGTACCACCCTTGAGTCTCTAGGACATAGGGTTCTGGAGTTATGAGCATTTGAAGTTCCCCCATATAAGTGAGTTGGGAGAGTGAAAATTGGGGTTTTTAATCAGGATCAGTTTTGACTGATCCTCAGCGGAGCAAGATAGAGACATGGGACCTTGTCCTACCCCCCCCATTTGTGTGCACCCCGAGTCCAACGGTACCACCCTTGAGTCTCTAGGACATAGGGTTCTGGAGTTATGAGCATTTGAAGTTCCCCCATATAAGTGAGTTGGGAGAGTGAAAATTTGCCCAAGTGTGAGAGGCCAAAAGTGTTCCCCCAGAAAGTGTTTAGGAACACATTTCAGAGCCCTACGAGTGGTTTGGACCCCCCTTTTTGTGGTACTTTTTGTCAAGTTGAAGTTGGTGTTTACGGTTGTTAAGAGTGTACAGGGCTTGGAGTTTTAACCAGGGTCAGTTTTGACCGATCCTCAGCGGAGCAAGATAGAGACATGGGACCTTGTCCTACCCCCCCATTTGTGTGCACCCCGAGTCCAACGGTACCACCCTTGAGTCTCTAGGACATAGGGTTCTGGAGTTATGAGCATTTGAAGTTCCCCCATATAAGTGAGTTGGGAGAGTGAAAATTTGCCCAAGTGTGAGAGGCCAAAAGTGTTCCCCCAGAAAGTGTTTAGGAACACATTTCAGAGCCCTACGAGTGGTTTGGATCCCCCTTTTTGTGGTACTTTTTGTCAAGTTGAAGTTGGTGTTTACGGTTGTTAAGAGTGTACAGGGCTTGGAGTTTTAACCAGGGTCAGTTTTGACCGATCCTCAGCGGAGCAAGATAGAGACATGGGACCTTGTCCTACCCCCCCATTTGTGTGCACCCCGAGTCCAACGGTACCACCCTTGAGTCTCTAGGACATAGGGTTCTGGAGTTATGAGCATTTGAAGTTCCCCCATATAAGTGAGTTGGGAGAGTGAAAATTGGGGTTTTTAATCAGGATCAGTTTTGACCGATCCTCAGCGCAGCAAGATAGAGACATGGGACCTTGTCCTACCCCCCCATTTGTGTGCACCCCGAGTCCAACGGTACCACCCTTGAGTCTATAGGACATAGGGTTCTTGAGTTATGAGCATTTGAAGTTCCCCCATATAAGTGAGTTGGGAGAGTGAAAATTTGCCCAAGTGTGAGAGGCCAAAAGTGTTCCCCCAGAAAGTGTTTAGGAACACATTTCAGAGCCCTACGAGTGGTTTGGACCCCCCTTTTTGTGGTATTTTTTGTCAAGTTGAAGTTGGTGTTTACGGTTGTTAAGAGTGTACAGGGCTTGGAGTTTTAATCAGGGTCAGTTTTGACCGATCCTCAGCGGAGCAAGATAGAGACATGGGACCTTGTCCTACCCCCCCATTTGTGTGCACCCCGAGTCCAACGGTACCACCCTTGAGTCTCTAGGACATAGGGTTCTGGAGTTATGAGCATTTGAAGTTCCCCCATATAAGTGAGTTGGGAGAGTGAAAATTTGGGGTTTTAACCAGGGTCAGTTTTGACCGATCCTCAGCGGAGCAAGATAGAGACATGGGACCTTGTCCTACCCCCCCATTTGTGTGCACCCCGAGTCCAACGGTACCACCCTTGAGTCTCTAGGACATAGGGTTCTGGAGTTATGAGCATTTGAAGTTCCCCCATATAAGTGAGTTGGGAGAGTGAAAATTGGGGTTTTTAATCAGGATCAGTTTTGACCGATCCTCAGCGCAGCAAGATAGAGACATGGGACCTTGTCCTACCCCCCCATTTGTGTGCACCCCGAGTCCAACGGTACCACCCTTGAGTCTCTAGGACATAGGGTTCTTGAGTTATGAGCATTTGAAATTCCCCCATATAAGTGAGTTGGGAGAGTGAAAATTTGGGGTTTTAACCAGGGTCAGTTTTGACCGATCCTCAGCGGAGCAAGATAGAGACATGGGACCTTGTCCTACCCCCCCATTTGTGTGCACCCCGAGTCCAACGGTACCACCCTTGAGTCTATAGGACATAGGGTTCTTAAATTATGAGCATTTGAAGTTCCCCCATATAAGTGAGTTGGGAGAGTGAAAATTTGGGGTTTTAACCAGGGTCAGTTTTGACCGATCCTCAGCGGAGCAAGATAGAGACATGGGACCTTGTCCTACCCCCCCCATTTGTGTGCACCCCGAGTCCAACGGTACCACCCTTGAGTCTCTAGGACATAGGGTTCTGGAGTTATGAGCATTTGAAGTTCCCCCATATAAGTGAGTTGGGAGAGTGAAAATTTGCCCAAGTGTGAGAGGCCAAAAGTGTTCCCCCAGAAAGTGTTTAGGAACACATTTCAGAGCCCTACGAGTGGTTTGGACCCCCCTTTTTGTGGTACTTTTTGTCAAGTTGAAGTTGGTGTTTACGGTTGTTAAGAGTGTACAGGGCTTGGAGTTTTAACCAGGGTCAGTTTTGACCGATCCTCAGCGGAGCAAGATAGAGACATGGGACCTTGTCCTACCCCCCCATTTGTGTGCACCCCGAGTCCAACGGTACCACCCTTGAGTCTCTAGGACATAGGGTTCTGGAGTTATGAGCATTTGAAGTTCCCCCATATAAGTGAGTTGGGAGAGTGAAAATTTGGGGTTTTAACCAGGGTCAGTTTTGACCGATCCTCAGCGGAGCAAGATAGAGACATGGGACCTTGTCCTACCCCCCCATTTGTGTGCACCCCGAGTCCAACGGTACCACCCTTGAGTCTCTAGGACATAGGGTTCTGGAGTTATGAGCATTTGAAGTTCCCCCATATAAGTGAGTTGGGAGAGTGAAAATTGGGGTTTTTAATCAGGATCAGTTTTGACCGATCCTCAGCGCAGCAAGATAGAGACATGGGACCTTGTCCTACCCCCCCATTTGTGTGCACCCCGAGTCCAACGGTACCACCCTTGAGTCTCTAGGACATAGGGTTCTGGAGTTATGAGCATTTGAAGTTCCCCCATATAAGTGAGTTGGGAGAGTGAAAATTTGCCCAAGTGTGAGAGGCCAAAAGTGTTCCCCCAGAAAGTGTTTAGGAACACATTTCAGAGCCCTATGAGTGGTTTGGACTCCCCTTTTTGTGGTACTTTTTGTCAAGTTGAAGTTGGTGTTTACGGTTGTTAAGAGTGTACAGGGCTTGGAGTTTTAACCAGGGTCAGTTTTGACCGATCCTCAGCGGAGCAAGATAGAGACATGGGACCTTGTCCTACCCCCCCCCCATTTGTGTGCACCCCGAGTCCAACGGTACCACCCTTGAGTCTCTAGGACATAGGGTTCTGGAGTTATGAGCATTTGAAGTTCCCCCATATAAGTGAGTTGGGAGAGTGAAAATTTGGGGTTTTTAATCAGGATCAGTTTTGACTGATCCTCAGCGGAGCAAGATTGAGACATGGGACCTTGTCCTACCCCCCCATTTGTGTGCACCCCGAGTCCAACGGTACCACTCTTGAGTCTCTAGGACATAGGGTTCTGGAGTTATGAGCATTTGAAGTTCCCCCATATAAGTGAGTTGGGAGAGTGAAAATTTGCGGTTTTAATCAGGGTCAGGTTTAACCGATCCTCAGCGGAGCAAGATAGAGACATGGGACCTTGTCCTACCCCCCCATTTGTGTGCACCCCGAGTCCAACGGTACCACCCTTGAGTCTCTAGGACATAGTGTTCTGGAGTTATGAGCATTTGAAGTTCCCCCATATAAGTGAGTTGGGAGAGTGAAAATTTGGGGTTTTAATCAGAATCAGTTTTGACTGATCCTCAGCGGAGCAAGATAGAGACATGGGACCTTGTCCTATCCCCCCATTTGTGTGCACCCCGAGTCCAACGGTACCACCCTTGAGTTTATAGGACATAGGGTTCTTGAGTTATGAGCATTTGAAGTTCCCCCATATAAGTGAGTTGGGAGAGTGAAAATTTGGGGTTTTAATCAGGGTCAGGTTTGACCGATCCTCAGCGGAGCAAGATAGAGACATAGGACCTTGTCCTACCCCCCCATTTGTGTGCACCCCGAGTCCAACGGTACCACCCTTGAGTCTCTAGGACATAGGGTTCTGGAGTTATGAGCATTTGAAGTTCCCCCATATAAGTGAGTTGGGAGAGTGAAAATTTGCCCAAGTGTGAGAGGCCAAAAGTGTTCCCCCAGAAAGTGTTTAGGAACACATTTCAGAGCCCTACGAGTGGTTTGGACCCCCCTTTTTGTGGTACTTTTTGTCAAGTTGAAGTTGGTGTTTACGGTTGTTAAGAGTGTACAGGGCTTGGAGTTTTAACCAGGGTCAGTTTTGACCGATCCTCAGCGGAGCAAGATAGAGACATGGGACCTTGTCCTACCCCCCCATTTGTGTGCACCCCGAGTCCAACGGTACCACCCTTGAGTCTCTAGGACATAGGGTTCTGGAGTTATGAGCATTTGAAGTTCCCCCATATAAGTGAGTTGGGAGAGTGAAAATTTGGGGTTTTAACCAGGGTCAGTTTTGACCGATCCTCAGCGGAGCAAGATAGAGACATGGGACCTTGTCCTACCCCCCCATTTGTGTGCACCCCGAGTCCAACGGTACCACCCTTGAGTCTCTAGGACATAGGGTTCTGGAGTTATGAGCATTTGAAGTTCCCCCATATAAGTGAGTTGGGAGAGTGAAAATTGGGGTTTTTAATCAGGATCAGTTTTGACCGATCCTCAGCGCAGCAAGATAGAGACATGGGACCTTGTCCTACCCCCCCATTTGTGTGCACCCCGAGTCCAACGGTACCACCCTTGAGTCTCTAGGACATAGGGTTCTGGAGTTATGAGCATTTGAAGTTCCCCCATATAAGTGAGTTGGGAGAGTGAAAATTGGGGTTTTTAATCAGGATCAGTTTTGACTGATCCTCAGCGGAGCAAGATAGAGACATGGGACCTTGTCCTACCCCCCCCATTTGTGTGCACCCCGAGTCCAACGGTACCACCCTTGAGTCTCTAGGACATAGGGTTCTGGAGTTATGAGCATTTGAAGTTCCCCCATATAAGTGAGTTGGGAGAGTGAAAATTTGCCCAAGTGTGAGAGGCCAAAAGTGTTCCCCCAGAAAGTGTTTAGGAACACATTTCAGAGCCCTACGAGTGGTTTGGACCCCCCTTTTTGTGGTACTTTTTGTCAAGTTGAAGTTGGTGTTTACGGTTGTTAAGAGTGTACAGGGCTTGGAGTTTTAACCAGGGTCAGTTTTGACCGATCCTCAGCGGAGCAAGATAGAGACATGGGACCTTGTCCTACCCCCCCATTTGTGTGCACCCCGAGTCCAACGGTACCACCCTTGAGTCTCTAGGACATAGGGTTCTGGAGTTATGAGCATTTGAAGTTCCCCCATATAAGTGAGTTGGGAGAGTGAAAATTTGCCCAAGTGTGAGAGGCCAAAAGTGTTCCCCCAGAAAGTGTTTAGGAACACATTTCAGAGCCCTACGAGTGGTTTGGATCCCCCTTTTTGTGGTACTTTTTGTCAAGTTGAAGTTGGTGTTTACGGTTGTTAAGAGTGTACAGGGCTTGGAGTTTTAACCAGGGTCAGTTTTGACCGATCCTCAGCGGAGCAAGATAGAGACATGGGACCTTGTCCTACCCCCCCATTTGTGTGCACCCCGAGTCCAACGGTACCACCCTTGAGTCTCTAGGACATAGGGTTCTGGAGTTATGAGCATTTGAAGTTCCCCCATATAAGTGAGTTGGGAGAGTGAAAATTGGGGTTTTTAATCAGGATCAGTTTTGACCGATCCTCAGCGCAGCAAGATAGAGACATGGGACCTTGTCCTACCCCCCCATTTGTGTGCACCCCGAGTCCAACGGTACCACCCTTGAGTCTATAGGACATAGGGTTCTTGAGTTATGAGCATTTGAAGTTCCCCCATATAAGTGAGTTGGGAGAGTGAAAATTTGCCCAAGTGTGAGAGGCCAAAAGTGTTCCCCCAGAAAGTGTTTAGGAACACATTTCAGAGCCCTACGAGTGGTTTGGACCCCCCTTTTTGTGGTATTTTTTGTCAAGTTGAAGTTGGTGTTTACGGTTGTTAAGAGTGTACAGGGCTTGGAGTTTTAATCAGGGTCAGTTTTGACCGATCCTCAGCGGAGCAAGATAGAGACATGGGACCTTGTCCTACCCCCCCATTTGTGTGCACCCCGAGTCCAACGGTACCACCCTTGAGTCTCTAGGACATAGGGTTCTGGAGTTATGAGCATTTGAAGTTCCCCCATATAAGTGAGTTGGGAGAGTGAAAATTTGGGGTTTTAACCAGGGTCAGTTTTGACCGATCCTCAGCGGAGCAAGATAGAGACATGGGACCTTGTCCTACCCCCCCATTTGTGTGCACCCCGAGTCCAACGGTACCACCCTTGAGTCTCTAGGACATAGGGTTCTGGAGTTATGAGCATTTGAAGTTCCCCCATATAAGTGAGTTGGGAGAGTGAAAATTGGGGTTTTTAATCAGGATCAGTTTTGACCGATCCTCAGCGCAGCAAGATAGAGACATGGGACCTTGTCCTACCCCCCCATTTGTGTGCACCCCGAGTCCAACGGTACCACCCTTGAGTCTCTAGGACATAGGGTTCTGGAGTTATGAGCATTTGAAGTTCCCCCATATAAGTGAGTTGGGAGAGTGAAAATTGGGGTTTTTAATCAGTATCAGTTTTGACCGATCCTCAGCGGAGCAAGATAGAGACATGGGACCTTGTCCTACCCCCCCATTTGTGTGCACCCCGAGTCCAACGGTACCACCCTTGAGTCTCTAGGACATAGGGTTCTGGAGTTATGAGCATTTGAAGTTCCCCCATATAAGTGAGTTGGGAGAGTGAAAATTTGCGGTTTTAATCAGGGTCAGGTTTAACCGATCCTCAGCGGAGCAAGATAGAGACATGGGACCTTGTCCTACCCCCCCATTTGTGTGCACCCCGAGTCCAACGGTACCACCCTTGAGTCTCTAGGACATAGTGTTCTGGAGTTATGAGCATTTGAAGTTCCCCCATATAAGTGAGTTGGGAGAGTGAAAATTTGGGGTTTTAATCAGAATCAGTTTTGACTGATCCTCAGCGGAGCAAGATAGAGACATGGGACCTTGTCCTATCCCCCCATTTGTGTGCACCCCGAGTCCAACGGTACCACCCTTGAGTTTATAGGACATAGGGTTCTTGAGTTATGAGCATTTGAAGTTCCCCCATATAAGTGAGTTGGGAGAGTGAAAATTTGGGGTTTTAATCAGGGTCAGGTTTGACCGATCCTCAGCGGAGCAAGATAGAGACATGGGACCTTGTCCTACCCCCCCATTTGTGTGCACCCCGAGTCCAACGGTACCACCCTTGAGTCTCTAGGACATAGGGTTCTGGAGTTATGAGCATTTGAAGTTCCCCCATATAAGTGAGTTGGGAGAGTGAAAATTTGCCCAAGTGTGAGAGGCCAAAAGTGTTCCCCCAGAAAGTGTTTAGGAACACATTTCAGAGCCCTACGAGTGGTTTGGACCCCCCTTTTTGTGGTACTTTTTGTCAAGTTGAAGTTGGTGTTTACGGTTGTTAAGAGTGTACAGGGCTTGGAGTTTTAACCAGGGTCAGTTTTGACCGATCCTCAGCGGAGCAAGATAGAGACATGGGACCTTGTCCTACCCCCCCATTTGTGTGCACCCCGAGTCCAACGGTACCACCCTTGAGTCTCTAGGACATAGGGTTCTGGAGTTATGAGCATTTGAAGTTCCCCCATATAAGTGAGTTGGGAGAGTGAAAATTGGGGTTTTTAATCAGGATCAGTTTTGACCGATCCTCAGCGCAGCAAGATAGAGACATGGGACCTTGTCCTACCCCCCCATTTGTGTGCACCCCGAGTCCAACGGTACCACCCTTGAGTCTCTAGGACATAGGGTTCTGGAGTTATGAGCATTTGAAGTTCCCCCATATAAGTGAGTTGGGAGAGTGAAAATTGGGGTTTTTAATCAGTATCAGTTTTGACCGATCCTCAGCGGAGCAAGATAGAGACATGGGACCTTGTCCTACCCCCCCCATTTGTGTGCACCCCGAGTCCAACGGTACCACCCTTGAGTCTCTAGGACATAGGGTTCTGGAGTTATGAGCATTTGAAGTTCCCCCATATAAGTGAGTTGGGAGAGTGAAAATTGGGGTTTTTAATCAGGATCAGTTTTGACCGATCCTCAGCGGAGCAAGATAGAGACATGGGACCTTGTCCTACCCCCCCATTTGTGTGCACCCCGAGTCCAACGGTACCACCCTTGAGTCTCTAGGACATAGGGTTCTGGAGTTATGAGCAT
Organism: Toxotes jaculatrix; assembly: GCF_017976425.1. Classification (NCBI taxonomy): domain Eukaryota; kingdom Metazoa; phylum Chordata; class Actinopteri; family Toxotidae; genus Toxotes; species Toxotes jaculatrix. The sequence continues at coordinate 28,346,100 of NC_054397.1, read as the reverse complement.
TTGAAGTTCCCCCATATAAGTGAGTTGGGAGAGTGAAAATTGGGGTTTTTAATCAGGATCAGTTTTGACCGATCCTCAGCGGAGCAAGATAGAGACATGGGACCTTGTCCTACCCCCCCATTTGTGTGCACCCCGAGTCCAACGGTACCACCCTTGAGTCTATAGGACATAGGGTTCTTGAGTTATGAGCATTTGAAGTTCCCCCATATAAGTGAGTTGGGAGAGTGAAAATTTGGGGTTTTAACCAGGGTCAGTTTTGACCGATCCTCAGCGGAGCAAGATAGAGACATGGGACCTTGTCCTACCCCCCCATTTGTGTGCACCCCGAGTCCAACGGTACCACCCTTGAGTCTCTAGGACATAGGGTTCTGGAGTTATGAGCATTTGAAGTTCCCCCATATAAGTGAGTTGGGAGAGTGAAAATTGGGGTTTTTAATCAGGATCAGTTTTGACCGATCCTCAGCGCAGCAAGATAGAGACATGGGACCTTGTCCTACCCCCCCATTTGTGTGCACCCCGAGTCCAACGGTACCACCCTTGAGTCTCTAGGACATAGGGTTCTGGAGTTATGAGCATTTGAAGTTCCCCCATATAAGTGAGTTGGGAGAGTGAAAATTGGGGTTTTTAATCAGTATCAGTTTTGACCGATCCTCAGCGGAGCAAGATAGAGACATGGGACCTTGTCCTACCCCCCCATTTGTGTGCACCCCGAGTCCAACGGTACCACCCTTGAGTCTCTAGGACATAGGGTTCTGGAGTTATGAGCATTTGAAGTTCCCCCATATAAGTGAGTTGGGAGAGTGAAAATTTGCCCGTGTGAGAGGCCAAAAGTGTTCCCCCAGAAAGTGTTTAGGAACACATTTCAGAGCCCTACGAGTGGTTTGGATCCCCCTTTTTGTGGTACTTTTTGTCAAGTTGAAGTTGGTGTTTACGGTTGTTAAGAGTGTACAGGGCTTGGAGTTTTAACCAGGGTCAGTTTTGACCGATCCTCAGCGGAGCAAGATAGAGACATGGGACCTTTGTCCTACCCCCCCCATTTGTGTGCACCCCGAGTCCAACGGTACCACCCTTGAGTCTCTAGGACATAGGGTTCTGGAGTTATGAGCATTTGAAGTTCCCCCATATAAGTGAGTTGGGAGAGTGAAAATTTGGGGTTTTAACCAGGGTCAGTTTTGACCGATCCTCAGCGGAGCAAGATAGAGACATGGGACCTTGTCCTACCCCCCCATTTGTGTGCACCCCGAGTCCAACGGTACCACCCTTGAGTCTCTAGGACATAGGGTTCTGGAGTTATGAGCATTTGAAGTTCCCCCATATAAGTGAGTTGGGAGAGTGAAAATTGGGGTTTTTAATCAGGATCAGTTTTGACCGATCCTCAGCGCAGCAAGATAGAGACATGGGACCTTGTCCTACCCCCCCATTTGTGTGCACCCCGAGTCCAACGGTACCACCCTTGAGTCTCTAGGACATAGGGTTCTGGAGTTATGAGCATTTGAAGTTCCCCCATATAAGTGAGTTGGGAGAGTGAAAATTGGGGTTTTTAATCAGTATCAGTTTTGACCGATCCTCAGCGGAGCAAGATAGAGACATGGGACCTTGTCCTACCCCCCCATTTGTGTGCACCCCGAGTCCAACGGTACCACCCTTGAGTCTCTAGGACATAGGGTTCTGGAGTTATGAGCATTTGAAGTTCCCCCATATAAGTGAGTTGGGAGAGTGAAAATTTGCCCGTGTGAGAGGCCAAAAGTGTTCCGCCAGAAAGTGTTTAGGAACACATTTCAGAGCCCTACGAGTGGTTTGGATCCCCCTTTTTGTGGTACTTTTTGTCAAGTTGAAGTTGGTGTTTACGGTTGTTAAGAGTGTACAGGGCTTGGAGTTTTAACCAGGGTCAGTTTTGACCGATCCTCAGCGGAGCAAGATAGAGACATGGGACCTTTGTCCTACCCCCCCCATTTGTGTGCACCCCGAGTCCAACGGTACCACCCTTGAGTCTCTAGGACATAGGGTTCTGGAGTTATGAGCATTTGAAGTTCCCCCATATAAGTGAGTTGGGAGAGTGAAAATTTGGGGTTTTAACCAGGGTCAGTTTTGACCGATCCTCAGCGGAGCAAGATAGAGACATGGGACCTTGTCCTACCCCCCCATTTGTGTGCACCCCGAGTCCAACGGTACCACCCTTGAGTCTCTAGGACATAGGGTTCTGGAGTTATGAGCATTTGAAGTTCCCCCATATAAGTGAGTTGGGAGAGTGAAAATTTGCCCAAGTGTGAGAGGCCAAAAGTGTTCCCCCAGAAAGTGTTTAGGAACACATTTCAGAGCCCTACGAGTGGTTTGGACCCCCCTTTTTGTGGTACTTTTTGTCAAGTTGAAGTTGGTGTTTACGGTTGTTAAGAGTGTACAGGGCTTGGAGTTTTAACCAGGGTCAGTTTTGACCGATCCTCAGCGGAGCAAGATAGAGACATGGGACCTTGTCCTACCCCCCCATTTGTGTGCACCCCGAGTCCAACGGTACCACCCTTGAGTCTATAGGACATAGGGTTCTTGAGTTATGAGCATTTGAAGTTCCCCCATATAAGTGAGTTGGGAGAGTGAAAATTTGGGGTTTTAACCAGGGTCAGTTTTGACCGATCCTCAGCGGAGCAAGATAGAGACATGGGACCTTGTCCTACCCCCCCATTTGTGTGCACCCCGAGTCCAACGGTACCACCCTTGAGTCTCTAGGACATAGGGTTCTGGAGTTATGAGCATTTGAAGTTCCCCCATATAAGTGAGTTGGGAGAGTGAAAATTGGGGTTTTTAATCAGGATCAGTTTTGACCGATCCTCAGCGGAGCAAGATAGAGACATGGGACCTTGTCCTACCCCCCCATTTGTGTGCACCCCGAGTCCAACGGTACCACCCTTGAGTCTCTAGGACATAGGGTTCTGGAGTTATGAGCATTTGAAGTTCCCCCATATAAGTGAGTTGGGAGAGTGAAAATTTGCCCAAGTGTGAGAGGCCAAAAGTGTTCCCCCAGAAAGTGTTTAGGAACACATTTCAGAGCCCTACGAGTGGTTTGGACCCCCCTTTTTGTGGTACTTTTTGTCAAGTTGAAGTTGGTGTTTACGGTTGTTAAGAGTGTACAGGGCTTGGAGTTTTAACCAGGGTCAGTTTTGACCGATCCTCAGCGGAGCAAGATAGAGACATGGGACCTTGTCCTACCCCCCCATTTGTGTGCACCCCGAGTCCAACGGTACCACCCTTGAGTCTCTAGGACATAGGGTTCTGGAGTTATGAGCATTTGAAGTTCCCCCATATAAGTGAGTTGGGAGACTGAAAATTTGGGGTTTTAACCAGGGTCAGTTTTGACCGATCCTCAGCGGAGCAAGATAGAGACATGGGACCTTGTCCTACCCCCCCATTTGTGTGCACCCCGAGTCCAACGGTACCACCCTTGAGTCTCTAGGACATAGGGTTCTGGAGTTATGAGCATTTGAAGTTCCCCCATATAAGTGAGTTGGGAGAGTGAAAATTGGGGTTTTTAATCAGGATCAGTTTTGACCGATCCTCAGCGGAGCAAGATAGAGACATGGGACCTTGTCCTACCCCCCCATTTGTGTGCACCCCGAGTCCAACGGTACCACCCTTGAGTCTCTAGGACATAGGGTTCTGGAGTTATGAGCATTTGAAGTTCCCCCATATAAGTGAGTTGGGAGAGTGAAAATTGGGGTTTTTAATCAGGATCAGTTTTGACCGATCCTCAGCGGAGCAAGATAGAGACATGGGACCTTGTCCTACCCCCCCATTTGTGTGCACCCCGAGTCCAACGGTACCACCCTTGAGTCTCTAGGACATAGGGTTCTGGAGTTATGAGCATTTGAAGTTCCCCCATATAAGTGAGTTGGGAGAGTGAAAATTTGCCCAAGTGTGAGAGGCCAAAGGTGTTCCCCCAGAAAGTATTTAGGAACACATTTCAGAGCCCTACGAGTGGTTTGGACCCCCCTTTTTGTGGTACTTTTTGTCAAGTTGAAGTTGGTGTTTACGGTTGTTAAGAGTGTACAGGGCTTGGAGTTTTAACCAGGGTCAGTTTTGACCGATCCTCAGCGGAGCAAGATAGAGACATGGGACCTTGTCCTACCCCCCCATTTGTGTGCACCCCGAGTCCAACGGTACCACCCTTGAGTCTCTAGGACATAGGGTTCTGGAGTTATGAGCATTTGAAGTTCCCCCATATAAGTGAGTTGGGAGAGTGAAAATTTGCCCAAGTGTGAGAGGCCAAAAGTGTTCCCCCAGAAAGTGTTTAGGAACACATTTCAGAGCCCTACGAGTGGTTTGGACCCCCCTTTTTGTGGTACTTTTTGTCAAGTTGAAGTTGGTGTTTACGGTTGTTAAGAGTGTACAGGGCTTGGAGTTTTAACCAGGGTCAGTTTTGACCGATCCTCAGCGGAGCAAGATAGAGACATGGGACCTTGTCCTACCCCCCCATTTGTGTGCACCCCGAGTCCAACGGTACCACCCTTGAGTCTCTAGGACATAGGGTTCTGGAGTTATGAGCATTTGAAGTTCCCCCATATAAGTGAGTTGGGAGAGTGAAAATTGGGGTTTTTAATCAGGATCAGTTTTGACCGATCCTCAGCGCAGCAAGATAGAGACATGGGACCTTGTCCTACCCCCCCATTTGTGTGCACCCCGAGTCCAACGGTACCACCCTTGAGTTTATAGGACATAGGGTTCTTGAGTTATGAGCATTTGAAGTTCCCCCATATAAGTGAGTTGGGAGAGTGAAAATTTGGGGTTTTAATCAGGGTCAGGTTTGACCGATCCTCAGCGGAGCAAGATAGAGACATGGGACCTTGTCCTACCCCCCCATTTGTGTGCACCCCGAGTCCAGCGGTACCACCCTTGAGTCTCTAGGACATAGGGTTCTGGAGTTATGAGCATTTGAAGTTCCCCCATATAAGTGAGTTGGGAGAGTGAAAATTTGCCCAAGTGTGAGAGGCCAAAAGTGTTCCCCCAGAAAGTGTTTAGGAACACATTTCAGAGCCCTACGAGTGGTTTGGACCCCCCTTTTTGTGGTACTTTTTGTCAAGTTGAAGTTGGTGTTTACGGTTGTTAAGAGTGTACAGGGCTTGGAGTTTTAACCAGGGTCAGTTTTGACCGATCCTCAGCGGAGCAAGATAGAGACATGGGACCTTGTCCTACCCCCCCATTTGTGTGCACCCCGAGTCCAACGGTACCACCCTTGAGTCTCTAGGACATAGGGTTCTGGAGTTATGAGCATTTGAAGTTCCCCCATATAAGTGAGTTGGGAGAGTGAAAATTTGCCCGTGTGAGAGGCCAAAAGTGTTCCCCCAGAAAGTGTTTAGGAACACATTTCAGAGCCCTACGAGTGGTTTGGATCCCCCTTTTTGTGGTACTTTTTGTCAAGTTGAAGTTGGTGTTTACGCTTGTTAAGAGTGTACAGGGCTTGGAGTTTTAACCAGGGTCAGTTTTGACCGATCCTCAGCGGAGCAAGATAGAGACATGGGACCTTTGTCCTACCCCCCCATTTGTGTGCACCCCGAGTCCAACGGTACCACCCTTGAGTCTCTAGGACATAGGGTTCTGGAGTTATGAGCATTTGAAGTTCCCCCATATAAGTGAGTTGGGAGAGTGAAAATTTGCCCAAGTGTGAGAGGCCAAAAGTGTTCCCCCAGAAAGTGTTTAGGAACACATTTCAGAGCCCTACGAGTGGTTTGGACCCCCCTTTTTGTGGTATTTTTTGTCAAGTTGAAGTTGGTGTTTACGGTTGTTAAGAGTGTACAGGGCTTGGAGTTTTAATCAGGGTCAGTTTTGACCGATCCTCAGCGGAGCAAGATAGAGACATGGGACCTTGTCCTACCCCCCCATTTGTGTGCACCCCGAGTCCAACGGTACCACCCTTGAGTCTCTAGGACATAGGGTTCTGGAGTTATGAGCATTTGAAGTTCCCCCATATAAGTGAGTTGGGAGAGTGAAAATTGGGGTTTTTAATCAGGATCAGTTTTGACCGATCCTCAGCGCAGCAAGATAGAGACATGGGACCTTGTCCTACCCCCCCATTTGTGTGCACCCCGAGTCCAACGGTACCACCCTTGAGTCTCTAGGACATAGGGTTCTGGAGTTATGAGCATTTGAAGTTCCCCCATATAAGTGAGTTGGGAGAGTGAAAATTGGGGTTTTTAATCAGTATCAGTTTTGACCGATCCTCAGCGGAGCAAGATAGAGACATGGGACCTTGTCCTACCCCCCCATTTGTGTGCACCCCGAGTCCAACGGTACCACCCTTGAGTCTCTAGGACATAGGGTTCTGGAGTTATGAGCATTTGAAGTTCCCCCATATAAGTGAGTTGGGAGAGTGAAAATTTGCCCAAGTGTGAGAGGCCAAAAGTGTTCCCCCAGAAAGTGTTTAGGAACACATTTCAGAGCCCTACGAGTGGTTTGAACCCCCCTTTTTGTGGTACTTTTTGTCAAGTTGAAGTTGGTGTTTACGGTTGTTAAGAGTGTACAGGGCTTGGAGTTTTAACCAGGGTCAGTTTTGACCGATCCTCAGCGGAGCAAGATAGAGACATGGGACCTTGTCCTACCCCCCCATTTGTGTGCACCCCGAGTCCAACGGTACCACCCTTGAGTCTCTAGGACATAGGGTTCTGGAGTTATGAGCATTTGAAGTTCCCCCATATAAGTGAGTTGGGAGAGTGAAAATTGGGGTTTTTAATCAGGATCAGTTTTGACCGATCCTCAGCGCAGCAAGATAGAGACATGGGACCTTGTCGTACCCCCCCATTTGTGTGCACCCCGAGTCCAACGGTACCACCCTTGAGTCTCTAGGACATAGGGTTCTGGAGTTATGAGCATTTGAAGTTCCCCCATATAAGTGAGTTGGGAGAGTGAAAATTTGCCCAAGTGTGAGAGGCCAAAAGTGTTCCCCCAGAAAGTATTTAGGAACACATTTCAGAGCCCTACGAGTGGTTTGGACCCCCCTTTTTGTGGTACTTTTTGTCAAGTTGAAGTTGGTGTTTACGGTTGTTAAGAGTGTACAGGGCTTGGAGTTTTAACCAGGGTCAGTTTTGACCGATCCTCAGCGGAGCAAGATAGAGACATGGGACCTTGTCCTACCCCCCCATTTGTGTGCACCCCGAGTCCAACGGTACCACCCTTGAGTCTCTAGGACATAGGGTTCTGGAGTTATGAGCATTTGAAGTTCCCCCATATAAGTGAGTTGGGAGAGTGAAAATTGGGGTTTTTAATCAGGATCAGTTTTGACCGATCCTCAGCGCAGCAAGATAGAGACATGGGACCTTGTCCTACCCCCCCATTTGTGTGCACCCCGAGTCCAACGGTACCACCCTTGAGTCTATAGGACATAGGGTTCTTGAGTTATGAGCATTTGAAGTTCCCCCATATAAGTGAGTTGGGAGAGTGAAAATTTGCCCAAGTGTGAGAGGCCAAAAGTGTTCCCCCAGAAAGTGTTTAGGAACACATTTCAGAGCCCTACGAGTGGTTTGGACCCCCCTTTTTGTGGTATTTTTTGTCAAGTTGAAGTTGGTGTTTACGGTTGTTAAGAGTGTACAGGGCTTGGAGTTTTAATCAGGGTCAGTTTTGACCGATCCTCAGCGGAGCAAGATAGAGACATGGGACCTTGTCCTACCCCCCCATTTGTGTGCACCCCGAGTCCAACGGTACCACCCTTGAGTCTCTAGGACATAGGGTTCTGGAGTTATGAGCATTTGAAGTTCCCCCATATAAGTGAGTTGGGAGAGTGAAAATTTGGGGTTTTAACCAGGGTCAGTTTTGACCGATCCTCAGCGGAGCAAGATAGAGACATGGGACCTTGTCCTACCCCCCCATTTGTGTGCACCCCGAGTCCAACGGTACCACCCTTGAGTCTCTAGGACATAGGGTTCTGGAGTTATGAGCATTTGAAGTTCCCCCATATAAGTGAGTTGGGAGAGTGAAAATTGGGGTTTTTAATCAGGATCAGTTTTGACCGATCCTCAGCGCAGCAAGATAGAGACATGGGACCTTGTCCTACCCCCCCATTTGTGTGCACCCCGAGTCCAACGGTACCACCCTTGAGTCTCTAGGACATAGGGTTCTGGAGTTATGAGCATTTGAAGTTCCCCCATATAAGTGAGTTGGGAGAGTGAAAATTGGGGTTTTTAATCAGTATCAGTTTTGACCGATCCTCAGCGGAGCAAGATAGAGACATGGGACCTTGTCCTACCCCCCCATTTGTGTGCACCCCGAGTCCAACGGTACCACCCTTGAGTCTCTAGGACATAGGGTTCTGGAGTTATGAGCATTTGAAGTTCCCCCATATAAGTGAGTTGGGAGAGTGAAAATTTGCGGTTTTAATCAGGGTCAGGTTTAACCGATCCTCAGCGGAGCAAGATAGAGACATGGGACCTTGTCCTACCCCCCCATTTGTGTGCACCCCGAGTCCAACGGTACCACCCTTGAGTCTCTAGGACATAGTGTTCTGGAGTTATGAGCATTTGAAGTTCCCCCATATAAGTGAGTTGGGAGAGTGAAAATTTGGGGTTTTAATCAGAATCAGTTTTGACTGATCCTCAGCGGAGCAAGATAGAGACATGGGACCTTGTCCTATCCCCCCATTTGTGTGCACCCCGAGTCCAACGGTACCACCCTTGAGTTTATAGGACATAGGGTTCTTGAGTTATGAGCATTTGAAGTTCCCCCATATAAGTGAGTTGGGAGAGTGAAAATTTGGGGTTTTAATCAGGGTCAGGTTTGACCGATCCTCAGCGGAGCAAGATAGAGACATGGGACCTTGTCCTACCCCCCCATTTGTGTGCACCCCGAGTCCAACGGTACCACCCTTGAGTCTCTAGGACATAGGGTTCTGGAGTTATGAGCATTTGAAGTTCCCCCATATAAGTGAGTTGGGAGAGTGAAAATTTGCCCAAGTGTGAGAGGCCAAAAGTGTTCCCCCAGAAAGTGTTTAGGAACACATTTCAGAGCCCTACGAGTGGTTTGGACCCCCCTTTTTGTGGTACTTTTTGTCAAGTTGAAGTTGGTGTTTACGGTTGTTAAGAGTGTACAGGGCTTGGAGTTTTAACCAGGGTCAGTTTTGACCGATCCTCAGCGGAGCAAGATAGAGACATGGGACCTTGTCCTACCCCCCCATTTGTGTGCACCCCGAGTCCAACGGTACCACCCTTGAGTCTCTAGGACATAGGGTTCTGGAGTTATGAGCATTTGAAGTTCCCCCATATAAGTGAGTTGGGAGAGTGAAAATTGGGGTTTTTAATCAGGATCAGTTTTGACCGATCCTCAGCGCAGCAAGATAGAGACATGGGACCTTGTCCTACCCCCCCATTTGTGTGCACCCCGAGTCCAACGGTACCACCCTTGAGTCTCTAGGACATAGGGTTCTGGAGTTATGAGCATTTGAAGTTCCCCCATATAAGTGAGTTGGGAGAGTGAAAATTGGGGTTTTTAATCAGTATCAGTTTTGACCGATCCTCAGCGGAGCAAGATAGAGACATGGGACCTTGTCCTACCCCCCCCCATTTGTGTGCACCCCGAGTCCAACGGTACCACCCTTGAGTCTCTAGGACATAGGGTTCTGGAGTTATGAGCATTTGAAGTTCCCCCATATAAGTGAGTTGGGAGAGTGAAAATTGGGGTTTTTAATCAGGATCAGTTTTGACCGATCCTCAGCGGAGCAAGATAGAGACATGGGACCTTGTCCTACCCCCCCATTTGTGTGCACCCCGAGTCCAACGGTACCACCCTTGAGTCTCTAGGACATAGGGTTCTGGAGTTATGAGCATTTGAAGTTCCCCCATATAAGTGAGTTGGGAGAGTGAAAATTGGGGTTTTTAATCAGGATCAGTTTTGACCGATCCTCAGCGGAGCAAGATAGAGACATGGGACCTTGTCCTACCCCCCCATTTGTGTGCACCCCGAGTCCAACGGTACCACCCTTGAGTCTATAGGACATAGGGTTCTTGAGTTATGAGCATTTGAAGTTCCCCCATATAAGTGAGTTGGGAGAGTGAAAATTTGGGGTTTTAACCAGGGTCAGTTTTGACCGATCCTCAGCGGAGCAAGATAGAGACATGGGACCTTGTCCTACCCCCCCATTTGTGTGCACCCCGAGTCCAACGGTACCACCCTTGAGTCTCTAGGACATAGGGTTCTGGAGTTATGAGCATTTGAAGTTCCCCCATATAAGTGAGTTGGGAGAGTGAAAATTGGGGTTTTTAATCAGGATCAGTTTTGACCGATCCTCAGCGCAGCAAGATAGAGACATGGGACCTTGTCCTACCCCCCCATTTGTGTGCACCCCGAGTCCAACGGTACCACCCTTGAGTCTCTAGGACATAGGGTTCTGGAGTTATGAGCATTTGAAGTTCCCCCATATAAGTGAGTTGGGAGAGTGAAAATTGGGGTTTTTAATCAGTATCAGTTTTGACCGATCCTCAGCGGAGCAAGATAGAGACATGGGACCTTGTCCTACCCCCCCATTTGTGTGCACCCCGAGTCCAACGGTACCACCCTTGAGTCTCTAGGACATAGGGTTCTGGAGTTATGAGCATTTGAAGTTCCCCCATATAAGTGAGTTGGGAGAGTGAAAATTTGCCCGTGTGAGAGGCCAAAAGTGTTCCCCCAGAAAGTGTTTAGGAACACATTTCAGAGCCCTACGAGTGGTTTGGATCCCCCTTTTTGTGGTACTTTTTGTCAAGTTGAAGTTGGTGTTTACGGTTGTTAAGAGTGTACAGGGCTTGGAGTTTTAACCAGGGTCAGTTTTGACCGATCCTCAGCGGAGCAAGATAGAGACATGGGACCTTTGTCCTACCCCCCCCATTTGTGTGCACCCCGAGTCCAACGGTACCACCCTTGAGTCTCTAGGACATAGGGTTCTGGAGTTATGAGCATTTGAAGTTCCCCCATATAAGTGAGTTGGGAGAGTGAAAATTTGGGGTTTTAACCAGGGTCAGTTTTGACCGATCCTCAGCGGAGCAAGATAGAGACATGGGACCTTGTCCTACCCCCCCATTTGTGTGCACCCCGAGTCCAACGGTACCACCCTTGAGTCTCTAGGACATAGGGTTCTGGAGTTATGAGCATTTGAAGTTCCCCCATATAAGTGAGTTGGGAGAGTGAAAATTGGGGTTTTTAATCAGGATCAGTTTTGACCGATCCTCAGCGCAGCAAGATAGAGACATGGGACCTTGTCCTACCCCCCCATTTGTGTGCACCCCGAGTCCAACGGTACCACCCTTGAGTCTCTAGGACATAGGGTTCTGGAGTTATGAGCATTTGAAGTTCCCCCATATAAGTGAGTTGGGAGAGTGAAAATTGGGGTTTTTAATCAGTATCAGTTTTGACCGATCCTCAGCGGAGCAAGATAGAGACATGGGACCTTGTCCTACCCCCCCATTTGTGTGCACCCCGAGTCCAACGGTACCACCCTTGAGTCTCTAGGACATAGGGTTCTGGAGTTATGAGCATTTGAAGTTCCCCCATATAAGTGAGTTGGGAGAGTGAAAATTTGCCCGTGTGAGAGGCCAAAAGTGTTCCGCCAGAAAGTGTTTAGGAACACATTTCAGAGCCCTACGAGTGGTTTGGATCCCCCTTTTTGTGGTACTTTTTGTCAAGTTGAAGTTGGTGTTTACGGTTGTTAAGAGTGTACAGGGCTTGGAGTTTTAACCAGGGTCAGTTTTGACCGATCCTCAGCGGAGCAAGATAGAGACATGGGACCTTTGTCCTACCCCCCCCATTTGTGTGCACCCCGAGTCCAACGGTACCACCCTTGAGTCTCTAGGACATAGGGTTCTGGAGTTATGAGCATTTGAAGTTCCCCCATATAAGTGAGTTGGGAGAGTGAAAATTTGGGGTTTTAACCAGGGTCAGTTTTGACCGATCCTCAGCGGAGCAAGATAGAGACATGGGACCTTGTCCTACCCCCCCCATTTGTGTGCACCCCGAGTCCAACGGTACCACCCTTGAGTCTCTAGGACATAGGGTTCTGGAGTTATGAGCATTTGAAGTTCCCCCATATAAGTGAGTTGGGAGAGTGAAAATTTGCCCAAGTGTGAGAGGCCAAAAGTGTTCCCCCAGAAAGTGTTTAGGAACACATTTCAGAGCCCTACGAGTGGTTTGGACCCCCCTTTTTGTGGTACTTTTTGTCAAGTTGAAGTTGGTGTTTACGGTTGTTAAGAGTGTACAGGGCTTGGAGTTTTAACCAGGGTCAGTTTTGACCGATCCTCAGCGGAGCAAGATAGAGACATGGGACCTTGTCCTACCCCCCCATTTGTGTGCACCCCGAGTCCAACGGTACCACCCTTGAGTCTATAGGACATAGGGTTCTTGAGTTATGAGCATTTGAAGTTCCCCCATATAAGTGAGTTGGGAGAGTGAAAATTTGGGGTTTTAACCAGGGTCAGTTTTGACCGATCCTCAGCGGAGCAAGATAGAGACATGGGACCTTGTCCTACCCCCCCATTTGTGTGCACCCCGAGTCCAACGGTACCACCCTTGAGTCTCTAGGACATAGGGTTCTGGAGTTATGAGCATTTGAAGTTCCCCCATATAAGTGAGTTGGGAGAGTGAAAATTGGGGTTTTTAATCAGGATCAGTTTTGACCGATCCTCAGCGGAGCAAGATAGAGACATGGGACCTTGTCCTACCCCCCCATTTGTGTGCACCCCGAGTCCAACGGTACCACCCTTGAGTCTCTAGGACATAGGGTTCTGGAGTTATGAGCATTTGAAGTTCCCCCATATAAGTGAGTTGGGAGAGTGAAAATTTGCCCAAGTGTGAGAGGCCAAAAGTGTTCCCCCAGAAAGTGTTTAGGAACACATTTCAGAGCCCTACGAGTGGTTTGGACCCCCCTTTTTGTGGTACTTTTTGTCAAGTTGAAGTTGGTGTTTACGGTTGTTAAGAGTGTACAGGGCTTGGAGTTTTAACCAGGGTCAGTTTTGACCGATCCTCAGCGGAGCAAGATAGAGACATGGGACCTTGTCCTACCCCCCCATTTGTGTGCACCCCGAGTCCAACGGTACCACCCTTGAGTCTCTAGGACATAGGGTTCTGGAGTTATGAGCATTTGAAGTTCCCCCATATAAGTGAGTTGGGAGACTGAAAATTTGGGGTTTTAACCAGGGTCAGTTTTGACCGATCCTCAGCGGAGCAAGATAGAGACATGGGACCTTGTCCTACCCCCCCATTTGTGTGCACCCCGAGTCCAACGGTACCACCCTTGAGTCTCTAGGACATAGGGTTCTGGAGTTATGAGCATTTGAAGTTCCCCCATATAAGTGAGTTGGGAGAGTGAAAATTGGGGTTTTTAATCAGGATCAGTTTTGACCGATCCTCAGCGGAGCAAGATAGAGACATGGGACCTTGTCCTACCCCCCCATTTGTGTGCACCCCGAGTCCAACGGTACCACCCTTGAGTCTCTAGGACATAGGGTTCTGGAGTTATGAGCATTTGAAGTTCCCCCATATAAGTGAGTTGGGAGAGTGAAAATTGGGGTTTTTAATCAGGATCAGTTTTGACCGATCCTCAGCGGAGCAAGATAGAGACATGGGACCTTGTCCTACCCCCCCATTTGTGTGCACCCCGAGTCCAACGGTACCACCCTTGAGTCTCTAGGACATAGGGTTCTGGAGTTATGAGCATTTGAAGTTCCCCCATATAAGTGAGTTGGGAGAGTGAAAATTTGCCCAAGTGTGAGAGGCCAAAGGTGTTCCCCCAGAAAGTATTTAGGAACACATTTCAGAGCCCTACGAGTGGTTTGGACCCCCCTTTTTGTGGTACTTTTTGTCAAGTTGAAGTTGGTGTTTACGGTTGTTAAGAGTGTACAGGGCTTGGAGTTTTAACCAGGGTCAGTTTTGACCGATCCTCAGCGGAGCAAGATAGAGACATGGGACCTTGTCCTACCCCCCCATTTGTGTGCACCCCGAGTCCAACGGTACCACCCTTGAGTCTCTAGGACATAGGGTTCTGGAGTTATGAGCATTTGAAGTTCCCCCATATAAGTGAGTTGGGAGAGTGAAAATTTGCCCAAGTGTGAGAGGCCAAAAGTGTTCCCCCAGAAAGTGTTTAGGAACACATTTCAGAGCCCTACGAGTGGTTTGGACCCCCCTTTTTGTGGTACTTTTTGTCAAGTTGAAGTTGGTGTTTACGGTTGTTAAGAGTGTACAGGGCTTGGAGTTTTAACCAGGGTCAGTTTTGACCGATCCTCAGCGGAGCAAGATAGAGACATGGGACCTTGTCCTACCCCCCCATTTGTGTGCACCCCGAGTCCAACGGTACCACCCTTGAGTCTCTAGGACATAGGGTTCTGGAGTTATGAGCATTTGAAGTTCCCCCATATAAGTGAGTTGGGAGAGTGAAAATTGGGGTTTTTAATCAGGATCAGTTTTGACCGATCCTCAGCGGAGCAAGATAGAGACATGGGACCTTGTCCTACCCCCCCATTTGTGTGCACCCCGAGTCCAACGGTACCACCCTTGAGTCTCTAGGACATAGGGTTCTGGAGTTATGAGCATTTGAAGTTCCCCCATATAAGTGAGTTGGGAGAGTGAAAATTTGGGGTTTTAACCAGGGTCAGTTTTGACCGATCCTCAGCGGAGCAAGATAGAGACATGGGACCTTGTCCTACCCCCCCATTTGTGTGCACCCCGAGTCCAACGGTACCACCCTTGAGTCTCTAGGACATAGGGTTCTGGAGTTATGAGCATTTGAAGTTCCCCCATATAAGTGAGTTGGGAGAGTGAAAATTTGCCCAAGTGTGAGAGGCCAAAAGTGTTCCCCCAGAAAGTGTTTAGGAACACATTTCAGAGCCCTACGAGTGGTTTGGACCCCCCTTTTTGTGGTACTTTTTGTCAAGTTGAAGTTGGTGTTTACGGTTGTTAAGAGTGTACAGGGCTTGGAGTTTTAACCAGGGTCAGTTTTGACCGATCCTCAGCGGAGCAAGATAGAGACATGGGACCTTGTCCTACCCCCCCCATTTGTGTGCACCCCGAGTCCAACGGTACCACCCTTGAGTCTCTAGGACATAGGGTTCTGGAGTTATGAGCATTTGAAGTTCCCCCATATAAGTGAGTTGGGAGAGTGAAAATTTGCCCAAGTGTGAGAGGCCAAAAGTGTTCCCCCAGAAAGTGTTTAGGAACACATTTCAGAGCCCTACGAGTGGTTTGGACCCCCCTTTCTGTGGTACTTTTTGTCAAGTTGAAGTTGGTGTTTACGGTTGTTAAGAGTGTACAGGGCTTGGAGTTTTAACCAGGGTCAGTTTTGACCGATCCTCAGCGGAGCAAGATAGAGACATGGGACCTTGTCCTACCCCCCCATTTGTGTGCACCCCGAGTCCAACGGTACCACCCTTGAGTCTCTAGGACATAGGGTTCTGGAGTTATGAGCATTTGAAGTTCCCCCATATAAGTGAGTTGGGAGAGTGAAAATTTGCCCAAGTGTGAGAGGCCAAAAGTGTTCCCCCAGAAAGTGTTTAGGAACACATTTCAGAGCCCTACGAGTGGTTTGGACCCCCCTTTTTGTGGTATTTTTTGTCAAGTTGAAGTTGGTGTTTACGGTTGTTAAGAGTGTACAGGGCTTGGAGTTTTAATCAGGGTCAGTTTTGACCGATCCTCAGCGGAGCAAGATAGAGACATGGGACCTTGTCCTACCCCCCCATTTGTGTGCACCCCGAGTCCAACGGTACCACCCTTGAGTCTCTAGGACATAGGGTTCTGGAGTTATGAGCATTTGAAGTTCCCCCATATAAGTGAGTTGGGAGAGTGAAAATTGGGGTTTTTAATCAGGATCAGTTTTGACCGATCCTCAGCGCAGCAAGATAGAGACATGGGACCTTGTCCTACCCCCCCATTTGTGTGCACCCCGAGTCCAACGGTACCACCCTTGAGTCTCTAGGACATAGGGTTCTGGAGTTATGAGCATTTGAAGTTCCCCCATATAAGTGAGTTGGGAGAGTGAAAATTGGGGTTTTTAATCAGTATCAGTTTTGACCGATCCTCAGCGGAGCAAGATAGAGACATGGGACCTTGTCCTACCCCCCCATTTGTGTGCACCCCGAGTCCAACGGTACCACCCTTGAGTCTCTAGGACATAGGGTTCTGGAGTTATGAGCATTTGAAGTTCCCCCATATAAGTGAGTTGGGAGAGTGAAAATTTGCCCAAGTGTGAGAGGCCAAAAGTGTTCCCCCAGAAAGTGTTTAGGAACACATTTCAGAGCCCTACGAGTGGTTTGAACCCCCCTTTTTGTGGTACTTTTTGTCAAGTTGAAGTTGGTGTTTACGGTTGTTAAGAGTGTACAGGGCTTGGAGTTTTAACCAGGGTCAGTTTTGACCGATCCTCAGCGGAGCAAGATAGAGACATGGGACCTTGTCCTACCCCCCCATTTGTGTGCACCCCGAGTCCAACGGTACCACCCTTGAGTCTCTAGGACATAGGGTTCTGGAGTTATGAGCATTTGAAGTTCCCCCATATAAGTGAGTTGGGAGAGTGAAAATTGGGGTTTTTAATCAGGATCAGTTTTGACCGATCCTCAGCGCAGCAAGATAGAGACATGGGACCTTGTCGTACCCCCCCATTTGTGTGCACCCCGAGTCCAACGGTACCACCCTTGAGTCTCTAGGACATAGGGTTCTGGAGTTATGAGCATTTGAAGTTCCCCCATATAAGTGAGTTGGGAGAGTGAAAATTTGCCCAAGTGTGAGAGGCCAAAAGTGTTCCCCCAGAAAGTATTTAGGAACACATTTCAGAGCCCTACGAGTGGTTTGGACCCCCCTTTTTGTGGTACTTTTTGTCAAGTTGAAGTTGGTGTTTACGGTTGTTAAGAGTGTACAGGGCTTGGAGTTTTAACCAGGGTCAGTTTTGACCGATCCTCAGCGGAGCAAGATAGAGACATGGGACCTTGTCCTACCCCCCCATTTGTGTGCACCCCGAGTCCAACGGTACCACCCTTGAGTCTCTAGGACATAGGGTTCTGGAGTTATGAGCATTTGAAGTTCCCCCATATAAGTGAGTTGGGAGAGTGAAAATTTGCCCAAGTGTGAGAGGCCAAAAGTGTTCCCCCAGAAAGTGTTTAGGAACACATTTCAGAGCCCTACGAGTGGTTTGGACCCCCCTTTTTGTGGTACTTTTTGTCAAGTTGAAGTTGGTGTTTACGGTTGTTAAGAGTGTACAGGGCTTGGAGTTTTAACCAGGGTCAGTTTTGACCGATCCTCAGCGGAGCAAGATAGAGACATGGGACCTTGTCCTACCCCCCCATTTGTGTGCACCCCGAGTCCAACGGTACCACCCTTGAGTCTCTAGGACATAGGGTTCTGGAGTTATGAGCATTTGAAGTTCCCCCATATAAGTGAGTTGGGAGAGTGAAAATTGGGGTTTTTAATCAGGATCAGTTTTGACCGATCCTCAGCGCAGCAAGATAGAGACATGGGACCTTGTCCTACCCCCCCATTTGTGTGCACCCCGAGTCCAACGGTACCACCCTTGAGTTTATAGGACATAGGGTTCTTGAGTTATGAGCATTTGAAGTTCCCCCATATAAGTGAGTTGGGAGAGTGAAAATTTGGGGTTTTAATCAGGGTCAGGTTTGACCGATCCTCAGCGGAGCAAGATAGAGACATGGGACCTTGTCCTACCCCCCCATTTGTGTGCACCCCGAGTCCAGCGGTACCACCCTTGAGTCTCTAGGACATAGGGTTCTGGAGTTATGAGCATTTGAAGTTCCCCCATATAAGTGAGTTGGGAGAGTGAAAATTTGCCCAAGTGTGAGAGGCCAAAAGTGTTCCCCCAGAAAGTGTTTAGGAACACATTTCAGAGCCCTACGAGTGGTTTGGACCCCCCTTTTTGTGGTACTTTTTCTCAAGTTGAAGTTGGTGTTTACGGTTGTTAAGAGTGTACAGGGCTTGGAGTTTTAACCAGGGTCAGTTTTGACCGATCCTCAGCGGAGCAAGATAGAGACATGGGACCTTGTCCTACCCCCCCATTTGTGTGCACCCCGAGTCCAACGGTACCACCCTTGAGTCTCTAGGACATAGGGTTCTGGAGTTATGAGCATTTGAAGTTCCCCCATATAAGTGAGTTGGGAGAGTGAAAATTTGCCCGTGTGAGAGGCCAAAAGTGTTCCCCCAGAAAGTGTTTAGGAACACATTTCAGAGCCCTACGAGTGGTTTGGATCCCCCTTTTTGTGGTACTTTTTGTCAAGTTGAAGTTGGTGTTTACGCTTGTTAAGAGTGTACAGGGCTTGGAGTTTTAACCAGGGTCAGTTTTGACCGATCCTCAGCGGAGCAAGATAGAGACATGGGACCTTTGTCCTACCCCCCCATTTGTGTGCACCCCGAGTCCAACGGTACCACCCTTGAGTCTCTAGGACATAGGGTTCTGGAGTTATGAGCATTTGAAGTTCCCCCATATAAGTGAGTTGGGAGAGTGAAAATTTGCCCAAGTGTGAGAGGCCAAAAGTGTTCCCCCAGAAAGTGTTTAGGAACACATTTCAGAGCCCTACGAGTGGTTTGGACCCCCCTTTTTGTGGTACTTTTTGTCAAGTTGAAGTTGGTGTTTACGGTTGTTAAGAGTGTACAGGGCTTGGAGTTTTAATCAGGGTCAGTTTTGACCGATCCTCAGCGGAGCAAGATAGAGACATGGGACCTTGTCCTACCCCCCCATTTGTGTGCACCCCGAGTCCAACGGTACCACCCTTGAGTCTCTAGGACATAGGGTTCTGGAGTTATGAGCATTTGAAGTTCCCCCATATAAGTGAGTTGGGAGAGTGAAAATTGGGGTTTTTAATCAGGATCAGTTTTGACCGATCCTCAGCGCAGCAAGATAGAGACATGGGACCTTGTCCTACCCCCCCATTTGTGTGCACCCCGAGTCCAACGGTACCACCCTTGAGTCTCTAGGACATAGGGTTCTGGAGTTATGAGCATTTGAAGTTCCCCCATATAAGTGAGTTGGGAGAGTGAAAATTGGGGTTTTTAATCAGTATCAGTTTTGACCGATCCTCAGCGGAGCAAGATAGAGACATGGGACCTTGTCCTACCCCCCCATTTGTGTGCACCCCGAGTCCAACGGTACCACCCTTGAGTCTCTAGGACATAGGGTTCTGGAGTTATGAGCATTTGAAGTTCCCCCATATAAGTGAGTTGGGAGAGTGAAAATTTGCCTGTGTGAGAGGCCAAAAGTGTTCCCCCAGAAAGTGTTTAGGAACACATTTCAGAGCCCTACGAGTGGTTTGGATCCCCCTTTTTGTGGTACTTTTTGTCAAGTTGAAGTTGGTGTTTACGGTTGTTAAGAGTGTACAGGGCTTGGAGTTTTAACCAGGGTCAGTTTTGACCGATCCTCAGCGGAGCAAGATAGAGACATGGGACCTTGTCCTACCCCCCCATTTGTGTGCACCCCGAGTCCAACGGTACCACCCTTGAGTCTCTAGGACATAGGGTTCTGGAGTTATGAGCATTTGAAGTTCCCCCATATAAGTGAGTTGGGAGAGTGAAAATTTGCCCAAGTGTGAGAGGCCAAAAGTGTTCCCCCAGAAAGTGTTTAGGAACACATTTCAGAGCCCTACGAGTGGTTTGGACCCCCCTTTTTGTGGTACTTTTTGTCAAGTTGAAGTTGGTGTTTACGGTTGTTAAGAGTGTACAGGGCTTGGAGTTTTAACCAGGGTCAGTTTTGACCGATCCTCAGCGGAGCAAGATAGAGACATGGGACCTTGTCCTACCCCCCCATTTGTGTGCACCCCGAGTCCAACGGTACCACCCTTGAGTCTCTAGGACATAGGGTTCTGGAGTTATGAGCATTTGAAGTTCCCCCATATAAGTGAGTTGGGAGAGTGAAAATTGGGGTTTTTAATCAGGATCAGTTTTGACCGATCCTCAGCGGAGCAAGATAGAGACATGGGACCTTGTCCTACCCCCCCATTTGTGTGCACCCCGAGTCCAACGGTACCACCCTTGAGTCTCTAGGACATAGGGTTCTGGAGTTATGAGCATTTGAAGTTCCCCCATATAAGTGAGTTGGGAGAGTGAAAATTTGCCCAAGTGTGAGAGGCCAAAAGTGTTCCCCCAGAAAGTGTTTAGGAACACATTTCAGAGCCCTACGAGTGGTTTGGACCCCCCTTTTTGTGGTACTTTTTGTCAAGTTGAAGTTGGTGTTTACGGTTGTTAAGAGTGTACAGGGCTTGGAGTTTTAACCAGGGTCAGTTTTGACCGATCCTCAGCGGAGCAAGATAGAGACATGGGACCTTGTCCTACCCCCCCATTTGTGTGCACCCCGAGTCCAACGGTACCACCCTTGAGTCTCTAGGACATAGGGTTCTGGAGTTATGAGCATTTGAAGTTCCCCCATATAAGTGAGTTGGGAGACTGAAAATTTGGGGTTTTAACCAGGGTCAGTTTTGACCGATCCTCAGCGGAGCAAGATAGAGACATGGGACCTTGTCCTACCCCCCCATTTGTGTGCACCCCGAGTCCAACGGTACCACCCTTGAGTCTCTAGGACATAGGGTTCTGGAGTTATGAGCATTTGAAGTTCCCCCATATAAGTGAGTTGGGAGAGTGAAAATTGGGGTTTTTAATCAGGATCAGTTTTGACCGATCCTCAGCGGAGCAAGATAGAGACATGGGACCTTGTCCTACCCCCCCATTTGTGTGCACCCCGAGTCCAACGGTACCACCCTTGAGTCTCTAGGACATAGGGTTCTGGAGTTATGAGCATTTGAAGTTCCCCCATATAAGTGAGTTGGGAGAGTGAAAATTGGGGTTTTTAATCAGGATCAGTTTTGACCGATCCTCAGCGGAGCAAGATAGAGACATGGGACCTTGTCCTACCCCCCCATTTGTGTGCACCCCGAGTCCAACGGTACCACCCTTGAGTCTCTAGGACATAGGGTTCTGGAGTTATGAGCATTTGAAGTTCCCCCATATAAGTGAGTTGGGAGAGTGAAAATTTGCCCAAGTGTGAGAGGCCAAAAGTGTTCCCCCAGAAAGTATTTAGGAACACATTTCAGAGCCCTACGAGTGGTTTGGACCCCCCTTTTTGTGGTACTTTTTGTCAAGTTGAAGTTGGTGTTTACGGTTGTTAAGAGTGTACAGGGCTTGGAGTTTTAACCAGGGTCAGTTTTGACCGATCCTCAGCGGAGCAAGATAGAGACATGGGACCTTGTCCTACCCCCCCATTTGTGTGCACCCCGAGTCCAACGGTACCACCCTTGAGTCTCTAGGACATAGGGTTCTGGAGTTATGAGCATTTGAAGTTCCCCCATATAAGTGAGTTGGGAGAGTGAAAATTTGCCCAAGTGTGAGAGGCCAAAAGTGTTCCCCCAGAAAGTGTTTAGGAACACATTTCAGAGCCCTACGAGTGGTTTGGACCCCCCTTTTTGTGGTACTTTTTGTCAAGTTGAAGTTGGTGTTTACGGTTGTTAAGAGTGTACAGGGCTTGGAGTTTTAACCAGGGTCAGTTTTGACCGATCCTCAGCGGAGCAAGATAGAGACATGGGACCTTGTCCTACCCCCCCCATTTGTGTGCACCCCGAGTCCAACGGTACCACCCTTGAGTCTCTAGGACATAGGGTTCTGGAGTTATGAGCATTTGAAGTTCCCCCATATAAGTGAGTTGGGAGAGTGAAAATTGGGGTTTTTAATCAGGATCAGTTTTGACCGATCCTCAGCGCAGCAAGATAGAGACATGGGACCTTGTCCTACCCCCCCATTTGTGTGCACCCCGAGTCCAACGGTACCACCCTTGAGTTTATAGGACATAGGGTTCTTGAGTTATGAGCATTTGAAGTTCCCCCATATAAGTGAGTTGGGAGAGTGAAAATTTGGGGTTTTAATCAGGGTCAGGTTTGACCGATCCTCAGCGGAGCAAGATAGAGACATGGGACCTTGTCCTACCCCCCCATTTGTGTGCACCCCGAGTCCAGCGGTACCACCCTTGAGTCTCTAGGACATAGGGTTCTGGAGTTATGAGCATTTGAAGTTCCCCCATATAAGTGAGTTGGGAGAGTGAAAATTTGCCCAAGTGTGAGAGGCCAAAAGTGTTCCCCCAGAAAGTGTTTAGGAACACATTTCAGAGCCCTACGAGTGGTTTGGACCCCCCTTTTTGTGGTACTTTTTGTCAAGTTGAAGTTGGTGTTTACGGTTGTTAAGAGTGTACAGGGCTTGGAGTTTTAACCAGGGTCAGTTTTGACCGATCCTCAGCGGAGCAAGATAGAGACATGGGACCTTGTCCTACCCCCCCATTTGTGTGCACCCCGAGTCCAACGGTACCACCCTTGAGTCTCTAGGACATAGGGTTCTGGAGTTATGAGCATTTGAAGTTCCCCCATATAAGTGAGTTGGGAGAGTGAAAATTTGCCCGTGTGAGAGGCCAAAAGTGTTCCCCCAGAAAGTGTTTAGGAACACATTTCAGAGCCCTACGAGTGGTTTGGATCCCCCTTTTTGTGGTACTTTTTGTCAAGTTGAAGTTGGTGTTTACGCTTGTTAAGAGTGTACAGGGCTTGGAGTTTTAACCAGGGTCAGTTTTGACCGATCCTCAGCGGAGCAAGATAGAGACATGGGACCTTTGTCCTACCCCCCCATTTGTGTGCACCCCGAGTCCAACGGTACCACCCTTGAGTCTCTAGGACATAGGGTTCTGGAGTTATGAGCATTTGAAGTTCCCCCATATAAGTGAGTTGGGAGAGTGAAAATTTGCCCAAGTGTGAGAGGCCAAAAGTGTTCCCCCAGAAAGTGTTTAGGAACACATTTCAGAGCCCTACGAGTGGTTTGGACCCCCCTTTTTGTGGTATTTTTTGTCAAGTTGAAGTTGGTGTTTACGGTTGTTAAGAGTGTACAGGGCTTGGAGTTTTAATCAGGGTCAGTTTTGACCGATCCTCAGCGGAGCAAGATAGAGACATGGGACCTTGTCCTACCCCCCCATTTGTGTGCACCCCGAGTCCAACGGTACCACCCTTGAGTCTCTAGGACATAGGGTTCTGGAGTTATGAGCATTTGAAGTTCCCCCATATAAGTGAGTTGGGAGAGTGAAAATTGGGGTTTTTAATCAGGATCAGTTTTGACCGATCCTCAGCGCAGCAAGATAGAGACATAGGACCTTGTCCTACCCCCCCATTTGTGTGCACCCCGAGTCCAACGGTACCACCCTTGAGTCTCTAGGACATAGGGTTCTGGAGTTATGAGCATTTGAAGTTCCCCCATATAAGTGAGTTGGGAGAGTGAAAATTGGGGTTTTTAATCAGTATCAGTTTTGACCGATCCTCAGCGGAGCAAGATAGAGACATGGGACCTTGTCCTACCCCCCCATTTGTGTGCACCCCGAGTCCAACGGTACCACCCTTGAGTCTCTAGGACATAGGGTTCTGGAGTTATGAGCATTTGAAGTTCCCCCATATAAGTGAGTTGGGAGAGTGAAAATTTGCCTGTGTGAGAGGCCAAAAGTGTTCCCCCAGAAAGTGTTTAGGAACACATTTCAGAGCCCTACGAGTGGTTTGGATCCCCCTTTTTGTGGTACTTTTTGTCAAGTTGAAGTTGGTGTTTACGGTTGTTAAGAGTGTACAGGGCTTGGAGTTTTAACCAGGGTCAGTTTTGACCGATCCTCAGCGGAGCAAGATAGAGACATGGGACCTTGTCCTACCCCCCCATTTGTGTGCACCCCGAGTCCAACGGTACCACCCTTGAGTCTCTAGGACATAGGGTTCTGGAGTTATGAGCATTTGAAGTTCCCCCATATAAGTGAGTTGGGAGAGTGAAAATTTGCCCAAGTGTGAGAGGCCAAAAGTGTTCCCCCAGAAAGTGTTTAGGAACACATTTCAGAGCCCTACGAGTGGTTTGGACCCCCCTTTTTGTGGTACTTTTTGTCAAGTTGAAGTTGGTGTTTACGGTTGTTAAGAGTGTACAGGGCTTGGAGTTTTAACCAGGGTCAGTTTTGACCGATCCTCAGCGGAGCAAGATAGAGACATGGGACCTTGTCCTACCCCCCCATTTGTGTGCACCCCGAGTCCAACGGTACCACCCTTGAGTCTCTAGGACATAGGGTTCTGGAGTTATGAGCATTTGAAGTTCCCCCATATAAGTGAGTTGGGAGAGTGAAAATTGGGGTTTTTAATCAGGATCAGTTTTGACCGATCCTCAGCGGAGCAAGATAGAGACATGGGACCTTGTCCTACCCCCCCATTTGTGTGCACCCCGAGTCCAACGGTACCACCCTTGAGTCTCTAGGACATAGGGTTCTGGAGTTATGAGCATTTGAAGTTCCCCCATATAAGTGAGTTGGGAGAGTGAAAATTTGCCCAAGTGTGAGAGGCCAAAAGTGTTCCCCCAGAAAGTGTTTAGGAACACATTTCAGAGCCCTACGAGTGGTTTGGACCCCCCTTTTTGTGGTACTTTTTGTCAAGTTGAAGTTGGTGTTTACGGTTGTTAAGAGTGTACAGGGCTTGGAGTTTTAAACAGGGTCAGTTTTGACCGATCCTCAGCGGAGCAAGATAGAGACATGGGACCTTGTCCTACCCCCCCATTTGTGTGCACCCCGAGTCCAACGGTACCACCCTTGAGTCTCTAGGACATAGGGTTCTGGAGTTATGAGCATTTGAAGTTCCCCCATATAAGTGAGTTGGGAGAGTGGAAATTGGGGTTTTTAATCAGAATCAGTTTTGACCGATCCTCAGCGGAGCAAGATAGAGACATGGGACCTTGTCCTACCCCCCCATTTGTGTGCACCCCGAGTCCAACGGTACCACCCTTGAGTCTCTAGGACATAGGGTTCTGGAGTTATGAGCATTTGAAGTTCCCCCATATAAGTGAGTTGGGAGAGTGAAAATTTGGGGTTTTAACCAGGGTCAGTTTTGACCGATCCTCAGCGGAGCAAGATAGAGACATGGGACCTTGTCCTACCCCCCCATTTGTGTGCACCCCGAGTCCAACGGTACCACCCTTGAGTCTCTAGGACATAGGGTTCTGGAGTTATGAGCATTTGAAGTTCCCCCATATAAGTGAGTTGGGAGAGTGAAAATTTGCCCAAGTGTGAGAGGCCAAAAGTGTTCCCCCAGAAAGTGTTTAGGAACACATTTCAGAGCCCTACGAGTGGTTTGGACCCCCCTTTTTGTGGTACTTTTTGTCAAGTTGAAGTTGGTGTTTACGGTTGTTAAGAGTGTACAGGGCTTGGAGTTTTAACCAGGGTCAGTTTTGACCGATCCTCAGCGGAGCAAGATAGAGACATGGGACCTTGTCCTACCCCCCCATTTGTGTGCACCCCGAGTCCAACGGTACCACCCTTGAGTCTCTAGGACATAGGGTTCTGGAGTTATGAGCATTTGAAGTTCCCCCATATAAGTGAGTTGGGAGAGTGAAAATTGGGGTTTTTAATCAGGATCAGTTTTGACCGATCCTCAGCGGAGCAAGATAGAGACATGGGACCTTGTCCTACCCCCCCATTTGTGTGCACCCCGAGTCCAACGGTACCACCCTTGAGTCTCTAGGACATAGGGTTCTGGAGTTATGAGCATTTGAAGTTCCCCCATATAAGTGAGTTGGGAGAGTGAAAATTTGGGGTTTTAACCAGGGTCAGTTTTGACCGATCCTCAGCGGAGCAAGATAGAGACATGGGACCTTGTCCTACCCCCCCATTTGTGTGCACCCCGAGTCCAACGGTACCACCCTTGAGTCTCTAGGACATAGGGTTCTGGAGTTATGAGCATTTGAAGTTCCCCCATATAAGTGAGTTGGGAGAGTGAAAATTTGCCCAAGTGTGAGAGGCCAAAAGTGTTCCCCCAGAAAGTGTTTAGGAACACATTTCAGAGCCCTACGAGTGGTTTGGACCCCCCTTTTTGTGGTACTTTTTGTCAAGTTGAAGTTGGTGTTTACGGTTGTTAAGAGTGTACAGGGCTTGGAGTTTTAACCAGGGTCAGTTTTGACCGATCCTCAGCGGAGCAAGATAGAGACATGGGACCTTGTCCTACCCCCCCCATTTGTGTGCACCCCGAGTCCAACGGTACCACCCTTGAGTCTCTAGGACATAGGGTTCTGGAGTTATGAGCATTTGAAGTTCCCCCATATAAGTGAGTTGGGAGAGTGAAAATTTGCCCGAGTGTGAGAGGCCAAAAGTGTTCCCCCAGAAAGTGTTTAGGAACACATTTCAGAGCCCTACGAGTGGTTTGGACCCCCCTTTTTGTGGTACTTTTTGTCAAGTTGAAGTTGGTGTTTACGGTTGTTAAGAGTGTACAGGGCTTGGAGTTTTAACCAGGGTCAGTTTTGACCGATCCTCAGCGGAGCAAGATAGAGACATGGGACCTTGTCCTACCCCCCCATTTGTGTGCACCCCGAGTCCAACGGTACCACCCTTGAGTCTCTAGGACATAGGGTTCTGGAGTTATGAGCATTTGAAGTTCCCCCATATAAGTGAGTTGGGAGAGTGAAAATTGGGGTTTTTAATCAGGATCAGTTTTGACCGATCCTCAGCGCAGCAAGATAGAGACATGGGACCTTGTCCTACCCCCCCATTTGTGTGCACCCCGAGTCCAACGGTACCACCCTTGAGTTTATAGGACATAGGGTTCTTGAGTTATGAGCATTTGAAGTTCCCCCATATAAGTGAGTTGGGAGAGTGAAAATTTGGGGTTTTAATCAGGGTCAGGTTTGACCGATCCTCAGCGGAGCAAGATAGAGACATGGGACCTTGTCCTACCCCCCCATTTGTGTGCACCCCGAGTCCAGCGGTACCACCCTTGAGTCTCTAGGACATAGGGTTCTGGAGTTATGAGCATTTGAAGTTCCCCCATATAAGTGAGTTGGGAGAGTGAAAATTTGCCCAAGTGTGAGAGGCCAAAAGTGTTCCCCCAGAAAGTGTTTAGGAACACATTTCAGAGCCCTACGAGTGGTTTGGACCCCCCTTTTTGTGGTACTTTTTGTCAAGTTGAAGTTGGTGTTTACGGTTGTTAAGAGTGTACAGGGCTTGGAGTTTTAACCAGGGTCAGTTTTGACCGATCCTCAGCGGAGCAAGATAGAGACATGGGACCTTGTCCTACCCCCCCATTTGTGTGCACCCCGAGTCCAACGGTACCACCCTTGAGTCTCTAGGACATAGGGTTCTGGAGTTATGAGCATTTGAAGTTCCCCCATATAAGTGAGTTGGGAGAGTGAAAATTTGGGGTTTTAACCAGGGTCAGTTTTGACCGATCCTCAGCGGAGCAAGATAGAGACATGGGACCTTGTCCTACCCCCCCATTTGTGTGCACCCCGAGTCCAACGGTACCACCCTTGAGTCTCTAGGACATAGGGTTCTGGAGTTATGAGCATTTGAAGTTCCCCCATATAAGTGAGTTGGGAGAGTGAAAATTGGGGTTTTTAATCAGGATCAGTTTTGACCGATCCTCAGCGGAGCAAGATAGAGACATGGGACCTTGTCCTACCCCCCCATTTGTGTGCACCCTGAGTCCAACGGTACCACCCTTGAGTCTCTAGGACATAGGGTTCTGGAGTTATGAGCATTTGAAGTTCCCCCATATAAGTGAGTTGGGAGAGTGAAAATTTGCCCGTGTGAGAGGCCAAAAGTGTTCCCCCAGAAAGTGTTTAGGAACACATTTCAGAGCCCTACGAGTGGTTTGGATCCCCCTTTTTGTGGTACTTTTTGTCAAGTTGAAGTTGGTGTTTACGGTTGTTAAGAGTGTACAGGGCTTGGAGTTTTAACCAGGGTCAGTTTTGACCGATCCTCAGCGGAGCAAGATAGAGACATGGGACCTTTGTCCTACCCCCCCATTTGTGTGCACCCCGAGTCCAACGGTACCACCCTTGAGTCTCTAGGACATAGGGTTCTGGAGTTATGAGCATTTGAAGTTCCCCCATATAAGTGAGTTGGGAGAGTGAAAATTGGGGTTTTTAATCAGGATCAGTTTTGACCGATCCTCAGCGGAGCAAGATAGAGACATGGGACCTTGTCCTACCCCCCCATTTGTGTGCACCCCGAGTCCAACGGTACCACCCTTGAGTCTCTAGGACATAGGGTTCTGGAGTTATGAGCATTTGAAGTTCCCCCATATAAGTGAGTTGGGAGAGTGAAAATTTGCCCGTGTGAGAGGCCAAAAGTGTTCCCCCAGAAAGTGTTTAGGAACACATTTCAGAGCCCTACGAGTGGTTTGGATCCCCCTTTTTGTGGTACTTTTTGTCAAGTTGAAGTTGGTGTTTACGGTTGTTAAGAGTGTACAGGGCTTGGAGTTTTAACCAGGGTCAGTTTTGACCGATCCTCAGCGGAGCAAGATAGAGACATGGGACCTTTGTCCTACCCCCCCATTTGTGTGCACCCCGAGTCCAACGGTACCACCCTTGAGTCTCTAGGACATAGGGTTCTGGAGTTATGAGCATTTGAAGTTCCCCCATATAAGTGAGTTGGGAGAGTGAAAATTGGGGTTTTTAATCAGGATCAGTTTTGACTGATCCTCAGCGGAGCAAGATAGAGACATGGGACCTTGTCCTACCCCCCCATTTGTGTGCACCCCGAGTCCAACGGTACCACCCTTGAGTCTATAGGACATAGGGTTCTTGAGTTATGAGCATTTGAAGTTCCCCCATATAAGTGAGTTGGGAGAGTGAAAATTTGGGGTTTTAACAAGGGTCAGTTTTGACCGATCCTCAGCGGAGCAAGATAGAGACATGGGACCTTGTCCTACCCCCCCATTTGTGTGCACCCCGAGTCCAACGGTACCACCCTTGAGTCTCTAGGACATAGGGTTCTGGAGTTATGAGCATTTGAAGTTCCCCCATATAAGTGAGTTGGGAGAGTGAAAATTGGGGTTTTTAATCAGGATCAGTTTTGACCGATCCTCAGCGCAGCAAGATAGAGACATGGGACCTTGTCCTACCCCCCCATTTGTGTGCACCCCGAGTCCAACGGTACCACCCTTGAGTTTATAGGACATAGGGTTCTTGAGTTATGAGCATTTGAAGTTCCCCCATATAAGTGAGTTGGGAGAGTGAAAATTTGGGGTTTTAATCAGGGTCAGGTTTGACCGATCCTCAGCGGAGCAAGATAGAGACATGGGACCTTGTCCTACCCCCCCATTTGTGTGCACCCCGAGTCCAGCGGTACCACCCTTGAGTCTCTAGGACATAGGGTTCTGGAGTTATGAGCATTTGAAGTTCCCCCATATAAGTGAGTTGGGAGAGTGAAAATTTGCCCAAGTGTGAGAGGCCAAAAGTGTTCCCCCAGAAAGTGTTTAGGAACACATTTCAGAGCCCTACGAGTGGTTTGGACCCCCCTTTTTGTGGTACTTTTTGTCAAGTTGAAGTTGGTGTTTACGGTTGTTAAGAGTGTACAGGGCTTGGAGTTTTAACCAGGGTCAGTTTTGACCGATCCTCAGCGGAGCAAGATAGAGACATGGGACCTTGTCCTACCCCCCCATTTGTGTGCACCCCGAGTCCAACGGTACCACCCTTGAGTCTCTAGGACATAGGGTTCTGGAGTTATGAGCATTTGAAGTTCCCCCATATAAGTGAGTTGGGAGAGTGAAAATTTGGGGTTTTAACCAGGGTCAGTTTTGACCGATCCTCAGCGGAGCAAGATAGAGACATGGGACCTTGTCCTACCCCCCCATTTGTGTGCACCCCGAGTCCAACGGTACCACCCTTGAGTCTCTAGGACATAGGGTTCTGGAGTTATGAGCATTTGAAGTTCCCCCATATAAGTGAGTTGGGAGAGTGAAAATTTGCCCAAGTGTGAGAGGCCAAAAGTGTTCCCCCAGAAAGTGTTTAGGAACACATTTCAGAGCCCTACGAGTGGTTTGGACCCCCCTTTTTGTGGTACTTTTTGTCAAGTTGAAGTTGGTGTTTACGGTTGTTAAGAGTGTACAGGGCTTGGAGTTTTAACCAGGGTCAGTTTTGACCGATCCTCAGCGGAGCAAGATAGAGACATGGGACCTTGTCCTACCCCCCCCCATTTGTGTGCACCCCGAGTCCAACGGTACCACCCTTGAGTCTCTAGGACATAGGGTTCTGGAGTTATGAGCATTTGAAGTTCCCCCATATAAGTGAGTTGGGAGAGTGAAAATTTGCCCGTGTGAGAGGCCAAAAGTGTTCCCCCAGAAAGTGTTTAGGAACACATTTCAGAGCCCTACGAGTGGTTTGGATCCCCCTTTTTGTGGTACTTTTTGTCAAGTTGAAGTTGGTGTTTACGGTTGTTAAGAGTGTACAGGGCTTGGAGTTTTAACCAGGGTCAGTTTTGACCGATCCTCAGCGGAGCAAGATAGAGACATGGGACCTTTGTCCTACCCCCCCATTTGTGTGCACCCCGAGTCCAACGGTACCACCCTTGAGTCTCTAGGACATAGGGTTCTGGAGTTATGAGCATTTGAAGTTCCCCCATATAAGTGAGTTGGGAGAGTGAAAATTGGGGTTTTTAATCAGGATCAGTTTTGACTGATCCTCAGCGGAGCAAGATAGAGACATGGGACCTTGTCCTACCCCCCCATTTGTGTGCACCCCGAGTCCAACGGTACCACCCTTGAGTCTCTAGGACATAGGGTTCTGGAGTTATGAGGATTTGAAGTTCCCCCATATAAGTGAGTTGGGAGAGTGAAAATTGGGGTTTTTAATCAGGATCAGTTTTGACCGATCCTCAGCGGAGCAAGATAGAGACATGGGACCTTGTCCTACCCCCCCATTTGTGTGCACCCCGAGTCCAACGGTACCACCCTTGAGTCTCTAGGACATAGGGTTCTGGAGTTATGAGCATTTGAAGTTCCCCCATATAAGTGAGTTGGGAGAGTGAAAATTTGCCCAAGTGTGAGAGGCCAAAAGTGTTCCCCCAGAAAGTGTTTAGGAACACATTTCAGAGCCCTACGAGTGGTTTGGACCCCCCTTTTTGTGGTACTTTTTGTCAAGTTGAAGTTGGTGTTTACGGTTGTTAAGAGTGTACAGGGCTTGGAGTTTTAACCAGGGTCAGTTTTGACCGATCCTCAGCGGAGCAAGATAGAGACATGGGACCTTGTCCTACCCCCCCATTTGTGTGCACCCCGAGTCCAACGGTACCACCCTTGAGTCTCTAGGACATAGGGTTCTGGAGTTATGAGCATTTGAAGTTCCCCCATATAAGTGAGTTGGGAGAGTGAAAATTGGGGTTTTTAATCAGGATCAGTTTTGACCGATCCTCAGCGGAGCAAGATAGAGACATGGGACCTTGTCCTACCCCCCCATTTGTGTGCACCCCGAGTCCAACGGTACCACCCTTGAGTCTCTAGGACATAGGGTTCTGGAGTTATGAGCATTTGAAGTTCCCCCATATAAGTGAGTTGGGAGAGTGAAAATTTGGGGTTTTAACCAGGGTCAGTTTTGACCGATCCTCAGCGGAGCAAGATAGAGACATGGGACCTTGTCCTACCCCCCCATTTGTGTGCACCCCGAGTCCAACGGTACCACCCTTGAGTCTCTAGGACATAGGGTTCTGGAGTTATGAGCATTTGAAGTTCCCCCATATAAGTGAGTTGGGAGAGTGAAAATTTGCCCAAGTGTGAGAGGCCAAAAGTGTTCCCCCAGAAAGTGTTTAGGAACACATTTCAGAGCCCTACGAGTGGTTTGGACCCCCCTTTTTGTGGTACTTTTTGTCAAGTTGAAGTTGGTGTTTACGGTTGTTAAGAGTGTACAGGGCTTGGAGTTTTAACCAGGGTCAGTTTTGACCGATCCTCAGCGGAGCAAGATAGAGACATGGGACCTTGTCCTACCCCCCCCATTTGTGTGCACCCCGAGTCCAACGGTACCACCCTTGAGTCTCTAGGACATAGGGTTCTGGAGTTATGAGCATTTGAAGTTCCCCCATATAAGTGAGTTGGGAGAGTGAAAATTTGCCCAAGTGTGAGAGGCCAAAAGTGTTCCCCCAGAAAGTGTTTAGGAACACATTTCAGAGCCCTACGAGTGGTTTGGACCCCCCTTTCTGTGGTACTTTTTGTCAAGTTGAAGTTGGTGTTTACGGTTGTTAAGAGTGTACAGGGCTTGGAGTTTTAACCAGGGTCAGTTTTGACCGATCCTCAGCGGAGCAAGATAGAGACATGGGACCTTGTCCTACCCCCCCATTTGTGTGCACCCCGAGTCCAACGGTACCACCCTTGAGTCTCTAGGACATAGGGTTCTGGAGTTATGAGCATTTGAAGTTCCCCCATATAAGTGAGTTGGGAGAGTGAAAATTGGGGTTTTTAATCAGGATCAGTTTTGACCGATCCTCAGCGCAGCAAGATAGAGACATGGGACCTTGTCCTACCCCCCCATTTGTGTGCACCCCGAGTCCAACGGTACCACCCTTGAGTTTATAGGACATAGGGTTCTTGAGTTATGAGCATTTGAAGTTCCCCCATATAAGTGAGTTGGGAGAGTGAAAATTTGGGGTTTTAATCAGGGTCAGGTTTGACCGATCCTCAGCGGAGCAAGATAGAGACATGGGACCTTGTCCTACCCCCCCATTTGTGTGCACCCCGAGTCCAGCGGTACCACCCTTGAGTCTCTAGGACATAGGGTTCTGGAGTTATGAGCATTTGAAGTTCCCCCATATAAGTGAGTTGGGAGAGTGAAAATTTGCCCAAGTGTGAGAGGCCAAAAGTGTTCCCCCAGAAAGTGTTTAGGAACACATTTCAGAGCCCTACGAGTGGTTTGGACCCCCCTTTTTGTGGTACTTTTTGTCAAGTTGAAGTTGGTGTTTACGGTTGTTAAGAGTGTACAGGGCTTGGAGTTTTAACCAGGGTCAGTTTTGACCGATCCTCAGCGGAGCAAGATAGAGACATGGGACCTTGTCCTACCCCCCCATTTGTGTGCACCCCGAGTCCAACGGTACCACCCTTGAGTCTCTAGGACATAGGGTTCTGGAGTTATGAGCATTTGAAGTTCCCCCATATAAGTGAGTTGGGAGAGTGAAAATTGGGGTTTTTAATCAGGATCAGTTTTGACCGATCCTCAGCGCAGCAAGATAGAGACATGGGACCTTGTCCTACCCCCCCATTTGTGTGCACCCCGAGTCCAACGGTACCACCCTTGAGTCTCTAGGACATAGGGTTCTGGAGTTATGAGCATTTGAAGTTCCCCCATATAAGTGAGTTGGGAGAGTGAAAATTGGGGTTTTTAATCAGTATCAGTTTTGACCGATCCTCAGCGGAGCAAGATAGAGACATGGGACCTTGTCCTACCCCCCCCATTTGTGTGCACCCCGAGTCCAACGGTACCACCCTTGAGTCTCTAGGACATAGGGTTCTGGAGTTATGAGCATTTGAAGTTCCCCCATATAAGTGAGTTGGGAGAGTGAAAATTGGGGTTTTTAATCAGGATCAGTTTTGACCGATCCTCAGCGGAGCAAGATAGAGACATGGGACCTTGTCCTACCCCCCCATTTGTGTGCACCCCGAGTCCAACGGTACCACCCTTGAGTCTCTAGGACATAGGGTTCTGGAGTTATGAGCATTTGAAGTTCCCCCATATAAGTGAGTTGGGAGAGTGAAAATTGGGGTTTTTAATCAGGATCAGTTTTGACCGATCCTCAGCGGAGCAAGATAGAGACATGGGACCTTGTCCTACCCCCCCATTTGTGTGCACCCCGAGTCCAACGGTACCACCCTTGAGTCTATAGGACATAGGGTTCTTGAGTTATGAGCATTTGAAGTTCCCCCATATAAGTGAGTTGGGAGAGTGAAAATTTGGGGTTTTAACCAGGGTCAGTTTTGACCGATCCTCAGCGGAGCAAGATAGAGACATGGGACCTTGTCCTACCCCCCCATTTGTGTGCACCCCGAGTCCAACGGTACCACCCTTGAGTCTCTAGGACATAGGGTTCTGGAGTTATGAGCATTTGAAGTTCCCCCATATAAGTGAGTTGGGAGAGTGAAAATTGGGGTTTTTAATCAGGATCAGTTTTGACCGATCCTCAGCGCAGCAAGATAGAGACATGGGACCTTGTCCTACCCCCCCATTTGTGTGCACCCCGAGTCCAACGGTACCACCCTTGAGTCTCTAGGACATAGGGTTCTGGAGTTATGAGCATTTGAAGTTCCCCCATATAAGTGAGTTGGGAGAGTGAAAATTGGGGTTTTTAATCAGTATCAGTTTTGACCGATCCTCAGCGGAGCAAGATAGAGACATGGGACCTTGTCCTACCCCCCCATTTGTGTGCACCCCGAGTCCAACGGTACCACCCTTGAGTCTCTAGGACATAGGGTTCTGGAGTTATGAGCATTTGAAGTTCCCCCATATAAGTGAGTTGGGAGAGTGAAAATTTGCCCGTGTGAGAGGCCAAAAGTGTTCCCCCAGAAAGTGTTTAGGAACACATTTCAGAGCCCTACGAGTGGTTTGGATCCCCCTTTTTGTGGTACTTTTTGTCAAGTTGAAGTTGGTGTTTACGGTTGTTAAGAGTGTACAGGGCTTGGAGTTTTAACCAGGGTCAGTTTTGACCGATCCTCAG
Source organism: Toxotes jaculatrix (assembly GCF_017976425.1). Lineage (NCBI taxonomy): Eukaryota > Metazoa > Chordata > Actinopteri > Toxotidae > Toxotes > Toxotes jaculatrix. The sequence continues at coordinate 28,311,683 of NC_054397.1, read as the reverse complement.
CGGAGCAAGATAGAGACATGGGACCTTTGTCCTACCCCCCCCATTTGTGTGCACCCCGAGTCCAACGGTACCACCCTTGAGTCTCTAGGACATAGGGTTCTGGAGTTATGAGCATTTGAAGTTCCCCCATATAAGTGAGTTGGGAGAGTGAAAATTTGGGGTTTTAACCAGGGTCAGTTTTGACCGATCCTCAGCGGAGCAAGATAGAGACATGGGACCTTGTCCTACCCCCCCATTTGTGTGCACCCCGAGTCCAACGGTACCACCCTTGAGTCTCTAGGACATAGGGTTCTGGAGTTATGAGCATTTGAAGTTCCCCCATATAAGTGAGTTGGGAGAGTGAAAATTGGGGTTTTTAATCAGGATCAGTTTTGACCGATCCTCAGCGCAGCAAGATAGAGACATGGGACCTTGTCCTACCCCCCCATTTGTGTGCACCCCGAGTCCAACGGTACCACCCTTGAGTCTCTAGGACATAGGGTTCTGGAGTTATGAGCATTTGAAGTTCCCCCATATAAGTGAGTTGGGAGAGTGAAAATTGGGGTTTTTAATCAGTATCAGTTTTGACCGATCCTCAGCGGAGCAAGATAGAGACATGGGACCTTGTCCTACCCCCCCATTTGTGTGCACCCCGAGTCCAACGGTACCACCCTTGAGTCTCTAGGACATAGGGTTCTGGAGTTATGAGCATTTGAAGTTCCCCCATATAAGTGAGTTGGGAGAGTGAAAATTTGCCCGTGTGAGAGGCCAAAAGTGTTCCGCCAGAAAGTGTTTAGGAACACATTTCAGAGCCCTACGAGTGGTTTGGATCCCCCTTTTTGTGGTACTTTTTGTCAAGTTGAAGTTGGTGTTTACGGTTGTTAAGAGTGTACAGGGCTTGGAGTTTTAACCAGGGTCAGTTTTGACCGATCCTCAGCGGAGCAAGATAGAGACATGGGACCTTTGTCCTACCCCCCCCATTTGTGTGCACCCCGAGTCCAACGGTACCACCCTTGAGTCTCTAGGACATAGGGTTCTGGAGTTATGAGCATTTGAAGTTCCCCCATATAAGTGAGTTGGGAGAGTGAAAATTTGGGGTTTTAACCAGGGTCAGTTTTGACCGATCCTCAGCGGAGCAAGATAGAGACATGGGACCTTGTCCTACCCCCCCATTTGTGTGCACCCCGAGTCCAACGGTACCACCCTTGAGTCTCTAGGACATAGGGTTCTGGAGTTATGAGCATTTGAAGTTCCCCCATATAAGTGAGTTGGGAGAGTGAAAATTTGCCCAAGTGTGAGAGGCCAAAAGTGTTCCCCCAGAAAGTGTTTAGGAACACATTTCAGAGCCCTACGAGTGGTTTGGACCCCCCTTTTTGTGGTACTTTTTGTCAAGTTGAAGTTGGTGTTTACGGTTGTTAAGAGTGTACAGGGCTTGGAGTTTTAACCAGGGTCAGTTTTGACCGATCCTCAGCGGAGCAAGATAGAGACATGGGACCTTGTCCTACCCCCCCATTTGTGTGCACCCCGAGTCCAACGGTACCACCCTTGAGTCTATAGGACATAGGGTTCTTGAGTTATGAGCATTTGAAGTTCCCCCATATAAGTGAGTTGGGAGAGTGAAAATTTGGGGTTTTAACCAGGGTCAGTTTTGACCGATCCTCAGCGGAGCAAGATAGAGACATGGGACCTTGTCCTACCCCCCCATTTGTGTGCACCCCGAGTCCAACGGTACCACCCTTGAGTCTCTAGGACATAGGGTTCTGGAGTTATGAGCATTTGAAGTTCCCCCATATAAGTGAGTTGGGAGAGTGAAAATTGGGGTTTTTAATCAGGATCAGTTTTGACCGATCCTCAGCGGAGCAAGATAGAGACATGGGACCTTGTCCTACCCCCCCATTTGTGTGCACCCCGAGTCCAACGGTACCACCCTTGAGTCTCTAGGACATAGGGTTCTGGAGTTATGAGCATTTGAAGTTCCCCCATATAAGTGAGTTGGGAGAGTGAAAATTTGCCCAAGTGTGAGAGGCCAAAAGTGTTCCCCCAGAAAGTGTTTAGGAACACATTTCAGAGCCCTACGAGTGGTTTGGACCCCCCTTTTTGTGGTACTTTTTGTCAAGTTGAAGTTGGTGTTTACGGTTGTTAAGAGTGTACAGGGCTTGGAGTTTTAACCAGGGTCAGTTTTGACCGATCCTCAGCGGAGCAAGATAGAGACATGGGACCTTGTCCTACCCCCCCATTTGTGTGCACCCCGAGTCCAACGGTACCACCCTTGAGTCTCTAGGACATAGGGTTCTGGAGTTATGAGCATTTGAAGTTCCCCCATATAAGTGAGTTGGGAGACTGAAAATTTGGGGTTTTAACCAGGGTCAGTTTTGACCGATCCTCAGCGGAGCAAGATAGAGACATGGGACCTTGTCCTACCCCCCCATTTGTGTGCACCCCGAGTCCAACGGTACCACCCTTGAGTCTCTAGGACATAGGGTTCTGGAGTTATGAGCATTTGAAGTTCCCCCATATAAGTGAGTTGGGAGAGTGAAAATTGGGGTTTTTAATCAGGATCAGTTTTGACCGATCCTCAGCGGAGCAAGATAGAGACATGGGACCTTGTCCTACCCCCCCATTTGTGTGCACCCCGAGTCCAACGGTACCACCCTTGAGTCTCTAGGACATAGGGTTCTGGAGTTATGAGCATTTGAAGTTCCCCCATATAAGTGAGTTGGGAGAGTGAAAATTGGGGTTTTTAATCAGGATCAGTTTTGACCGATCCTCAGCGGAGCAAGATAGAGACATGGGACCTTGTCCTACCCCCCCATTTGTGTGCACCCCGAGTCCAACGGTACCACCCTTGAGTCTCTAGGACATAGGGTTCTGGAGTTATGAGCATTTGAAGTTCCCCCATATAAGTGAGTTGGGAGAGTGAAAATTTGCCCAAGTGTGAGAGGCCAAAGGTGTTCCCCCAGAAAGTATTTAGGAACACATTTCAGAGCCCTACGAGTGGTTTGGACCCCCCTTTTTGTGGTACTTTTTGTCAAGTTGAAGTTGGTGTTTACGGTTGTTAAGAGTGTACAGGGCTTGGAGTTTTAACCAGGGTCAGTTTTGACCGATCCTCAGCGGAGCAAGATAGAGACATGGGACCTTGTCCTACCCCCCCATTTGTGTGCACCCCGAGTCCAACGGTACCACCCTTGAGTCTCTAGGACATAGGGTTCTGGAGTTATGAGCATTTGAAGTTCCCCCATATAAGTGAGTTGGGAGAGTGAAAATTTGCCCAAGTGTGAGAGGCCAAAAGTGTTCCCCCAGAAAGTGTTTAGGAACACATTTCAGAGCCCTACGAGTGGTTTGGACCCCCCTTTTTGTGGTACTTTTTGTCAAGTTGAAGTTGGTGTTTACGGTTGTTAAGAGTGTACAGGGCTTGGAGTTTTAACCAGGGTCAGTTTTGACCGATCCTCAGCGGAGCAAGATAGAGACATGGGACCTTGTCCTACCCCCCCATTTGTGTGCACCCCGAGTCCAACGGTACCACCCTTGAGTCTCTAGGACATAGGGTTCTGGAGTTATGAGCATTTGAAGTTCCCCCATATAAGTGAGTTGGGAGAGTGAAAATTGGGGTTTTTAATCAGGATCAGTTTTGACCGATCCTCAGCGCAGCAAGATAGAGACATGGGACCTTGTCCTACCCCCCCATTTGTGTGCACCCCGAGTCCAACGGTACCACCCTTGAGTTTATAGGACATAGGGTTCTTGAGTTATGAGCATTTGAAGTTCCCCCATATAAGTGAGTTGGGAGAGTGAAAATTTGGGGTTTTAATCAGGGTCAGGTTTGACCGATCCTCAGCGGAGCAAGATAGAGACATGGGACCTTGTCCTACCCCCCCATTTGTGTGCACCCCGAGTCCAGCGGTACCACCCTTGAGTCTCTAGGACATAGGGTTCTGGAGTTATGAGCATTTGAAGTTCCCCCATATAAGTGAGTTGGGAGAGTGAAAATTTGCCCAAGTGTGAGAGGCCAAAAGTGTTCCCCCAGAAAGTGTTTAGGAACACATTTCAGAGCCCTACGAGTGGTTTGGACCCCCCTTTTTGTGGTACTTTTTGTCAAGTTGAAGTTGGTGTTTACGGTTGTTAAGAGTGTACAGGGCTTGGAGTTTTAACCAGGGTCAGTTTTGACCGATCCTCAGCGGAGCAAGATAGAGACATGGGACCTTGTCCTACCCCCCCATTTGTGTGCACCCCGAGTCCAACGGTACCACCCTTGAGTCTCTAGGACATAGGGTTCTGGAGTTATGAGCATTTGAAGTTCCCCCATATAAGTGAGTTGGGAGAGTGAAAATTTGCCCGTGTGAGAGGCCAAAAGTGTTCCCCCAGAAAGTGTTTAGGAACACATTTCAGAGCCCTACGAGTGGTTTGGATCCCCCTTTTTGTGGTACTTTTTGTCAAGTTGAAGTTGGTGTTTACGCTTGTTAAGAGTGTACAGGGCTTGGAGTTTTAACCAGGGTCAGTTTTGACCGATCCTCAGCGGAGCAAGATAGAGACATGGGACCTTTGTCCTACCCCCCCATTTGTGTGCACCCCGAGTCCAACGGTACCACCCTTGAGTCTCTAGGACATAGGGTTCTGGAGTTATGAGCATTTGAAGTTCCCCCATATAAGTGAGTTGGGAGAGTGAAAATTTGCCCAAGTGTGAGAGGCCAAAAGTGTTCCCCCAGAAAGTGTTTAGGAACACATTTCAGAGCCCTACGAGTGGTTTGGACCCCCCTTTTTGTGGTATTTTTTGTCAAGTTGAAGTTGGTGTTTACGGTTGTTAAGAGTGTACAGGGCTTGGAGTTTTAATCAGGGTCAGTTTTGACCGATCCTCAGCGGAGCAAGATAGAGACATGGGACCTTGTCCTACCCCCCCATTTGTGTGCACCCCGAGTCCAACGGTACCACCCTTGAGTCTCTAGGACATAGGGTTCTGGAGTTATGAGCATTTGAAGTTCCCCCATATAAGTGAGTTGGGAGAGTGAAAATTGGGGTTTTTAATCAGGATCAGTTTTGACCGATCCTCAGCGCAGCAAGATAGAGACATGGGACCTTGTCCTACCCCCCCATTTGTGTGCACCCCGAGTCCAACGGTACCACCCTTGAGTCTCTAGGACATAGGGTTCTGGAGTTATGAGCATTTGAAGTTCCCCCATATAAGTGAGTTGGGAGAGTGAAAATTGGGGTTTTTAATCAGTATCAGTTTTGACCGATCCTCAGCGGAGCAAGATAGAGACATGGGACCTTGTCCTACCCCCCCATTTGTGTGCACCCCGAGTCCAACGGTACCACCCTTGAGTCTCTAGGACATAGGGTTCTGGAGTTATGAGCATTTGAAGTTCCCCCATATAAGTGAGTTGGGAGAGTGAAAATTTGCCCAAGTGTGAGAGGCCAAAAGTGTTCCCCCAGAAAGTGTTTAGGAACACATTTCAGAGCCCTACGAGTGGTTTGAACCCCCCTTTTTGTGGTACTTTTTGTCAAGTTGAAGTTGGTGTTTACGGTTGTTAAGAGTGTACAGGGCTTGGAGTTTTAACCAGGGTCAGTTTTGACCGATCCTCAGCGGAGCAAGATAGAGACATGGGACCTTGTCCTACCCCCCCATTTGTGTGCACCCCGAGTCCAACGGTACCACCCTTGAGTCTCTAGGACATAGGGTTCTGGAGTTATGAGCATTTGAAGTTCCCCCATATAAGTGAGTTGGGAGAGTGAAAATTGGGGTTTTTAATCAGGATCAGTTTTGACCGATCCTCAGCGCAGCAAGATAGAGACATGGGACCTTGTCGTACCCCCCCATTTGTGTGCACCCCGAGTCCAACGGTACCACCCTTGAGTCTCTAGGACATAGGGTTCTGGAGTTATGAGCATTTGAAGTTCCCCCATATAAGTGAGTTGGGAGAGTGAAAATTTGCCCAAGTGTGAGAGGCCAAAAGTGTTCCCCCAGAAAGTATTTAGGAACACATTTCAGAGCCCTACGAGTGGTTTGGACCCCCCTTTTTGTGGTACTTTTTGTCAAGTTGAAGTTGGTGTTTACGGTTGTTAAGAGTGTACAGGGCTTGGAGTTTTAACCAGGGTCAGTTTTGACCGATCCTCAGCGGAGCAAGATAGAGACATGGGACCTTGTCCTACCCCCCCATTTGTGTGCACCCCGAGTCCAACGGTACCACCCTTGAGTCTCTAGGACATAGGGTTCTGGAGTTATGAGCATTTGAAGTTCCCCCATATAAGTGAGTTGGGAGAGTGAAAATTTGCCCAAGTGTGAGAGGCCAAAAGTGTTCCCCCAGAAAGTGTTTAGGAACACATTTCAGAGCCCTACGAGTGGTTTGGACCCCCCTTTTTGTGGTACTTTTTGTCAAGTTGAAGTTGGTGTTTACGGTTGTTAAGAGTGTACAGGGCTTGGAGTTTTAACCAGGGTCAGTTTTGACCGATCCTCAGCGGAGCAAGATAGAGACATGGGACCTTGTCCTACCCCCCCATTTGTGTGCACCCCGAGTCCAACGGTACCACCCTTGAGTCTCTAGGACATAGGGTTCTGGAGTTATGAGCATTTGAAGTTCCCCCATATAAGTGAGTTGGGAGAGTGAAAATTGGGGTTTTTAATCAGGATCAGTTTTGACCGATCCTCAGCGCAGCAAGATAGAGACATGGGACCTTGTCCTACCCCCCCATTTGTGTGCACCCCGAGTCCAACGGTACCACCCTTGAGTTTATAGGACATAGGGTTCTTGAGTTATGAGCATTTGAAGTTCCCCCATATAAGTGAGTTGGGAGAGTGAAAATTTGGGGTTTTAATCAGGGTCAGGTTTGACCGATCCTCAGCGGAGCAAGATAGAGACATGGGACCTTGTCCTACCCCCCCATTTGTGTGCACCCCGAGTCCAGCGGTACCACCCTTGAGTCTCTAGGACATAGGGTTCTGGAGTTATGAGCATTTGAAGTTCCCCCATATAAGTGAGTTGGGAGAGTGAAAATTTGCCCAAGTGTGAGAGGCCAAAAGTGTTCCCCCAGAAAGTGTTTAGGAACACATTTCAGAGCCCTACGAGTGGTTTGGACCCCCCTTTTTGTGGTACTTTTTGTCAAGTTGAAGTTGGTGTTTACGGTTGTTAAGAGTGTACAGGGCTTGGAGTTTTAACCAGGGTCAGTTTTGACCGATCCTCAGCGGAGCAAGATAGAGACATGGGACCTTGTCCTACCCCCCCATTTGTGTGCACCCCGAGTCCAACGGTACCACCCTTGAGTCTCTAGGACATAGGGTTCTGGAGTTATGAGCATTTGAAGTTCCCCCATATAAGTGAGTTGGGAGAGTGAAAATTTGCCCGTGTGAGAGGCCAAAAGTGTTCCCCCAGAAAGTGTTTAGGAACACATTTCAGAGCCCTACGAGTGGTTTGGATCCCCCTTTTTGTGGTACTTTTTGTCAAGTTGAAGTTGGTGTTTACGCTTGTTAAGAGTGTACAGGGCTTGGAGTTTTAACCAGGGTCAGTTTTGACCGATCCTCAGCGGAGCAAGATAGAGACATGGGACCTTTGTCCTACCCCCCCATTTGTGTGCACCCCGAGTCCAACGGTACCACCCTTGAGTCTCTAGGACATAGGGTTCTGGAGTTATGAGCATTTGAAGTTCCCCCATATAAGTGAGTTGGGAGAGTGAAAATTTGCCCAAGTGTGAGAGGCCAAAAGTGTTCCCCCAGAAAGTGTTTAGGAACACATTTCAGAGCCCTACGAGTGGTTTGGACCCCCCTTTTTGTGGTACTTTTTGTCAAGTTGAAGTTGGTGTTTACGGTTGTTAAGAGTGTACAGGGCTTGGAGTTTTAATCAGGGTCAGTTTTGACCGATCCTCAGCGGAGCAAGATAGAGACATGGGACCTTGTCCTACCCCCCCATTTGTGTGCACCCCGAGTCCAACGGTACCACCCTTGAGTCTCTAGGACATAGGGTTCTGGAGTTATGAGCATTTGAAGTTCCCCCATATAAGTGAGTTGGGAGAGTGAAAATTGGGGTTTTTAATCAGGATCAGTTTTGACCGATCCTCAGCGCAGCAAGATAGAGACATGGGACCTTGTCCTACCCCCCCATTTGTGTGCACCCCGAGTCCAACGGTACCACCCTTGAGTCTCTAGGACATAGGGTTCTGGAGTTATGAGCATTTGAAGTTCCCCCATATAAGTGAGTTGGGAGAGTGAAAATTGGGGTTTTTAATCAGTATCAGTTTTGACCGATCCTCAGCGGAGCAAGATAGAGACATGGGACCTTGTCCTACCCCCCCATTTGTGTGCACCCCGAGTCCAACGGTACCACCCTTGAGTCTCTAGGACATAGGGTTCTGGAGTTATGAGCATTTGAAGTTCCCCCATATAAGTGAGTTGGGAGAGTGAAAATTTGCCTGTGTGAGAGGCCAAAAGTGTTCCCCCAGAAAGTGTTTAGGAACACATTTCAGAGCCCTACGAGTGGTTTGGATCCCCCTTTTTGTGGTACTTTTTGTCAAGTTGAAGTTGGTGTTTACGGTTGTTAAGAGTGTACAGGGCTTGGAGTTTTAACCAGGGTCAGTTTTGACCGATCCTCAGCGGAGCAAGATAGAGACATGGGACCTTGTCCTACCCCCCCATTTGTGTGCACCCCGAGTCCAACGGTACCACCCTTGAGTCTCTAGGACATAGGGTTCTGGAGTTATGAGCATTTGAAGTTCCCCCATATAAGTGAGTTGGGAGAGTGAAAATTTGCCCAAGTGTGAGAGGCCAAAAGTGTTCCCCCAGAAAGTGTTTAGGAACACATTTCAGAGCCCTACGAGTGGTTTGGACCCCCCTTTTTGTGGTACTTTTTGTCAAGTTGAAGTTGGTGTTTACGGTTGTTAAGAGTGTACAGGGCTTGGAGTTTTAACCAGGGTCAGTTTTGACCGATCCTCAGCGGAGCAAGATAGAGACATGGGACCTTGTCCTACCCCCCCATTTGTGTGCACCCCGAGTCCAACGGTACCACCCTTGAGTCTCTAGGACATAGGGTTCTGGAGTTATGAGCATTTGAAGTTCCCCCATATAAGTGAGTTGGGAGAGTGAAAATTGGGGTTTTTAATCAGGATCAGTTTTGACCGATCCTCAGCGGAGCAAGATAGAGACATGGGACCTTGTCCTACCCCCCCATTTGTGTGCACCCCGAGTCCAACGGTACCACCCTTGAGTCTCTAGGACATAGGGTTCTGGAGTTATGAGCATTTGAAGTTCCCCCATATAAGTGAGTTGGGAGAGTGAAAATTTGCCCAAGTGTGAGAGGCCAAAAGTGTTCCCCCAGAAAGTGTTTAGGAACACATTTCAGAGCCCTACGAGTGGTTTGGACCCCCCTTTTTGTGGTACTTTTTGTCAAGTTGAAGTTGGTGTTTACGGTTGTTAAGAGTGTACAGGGCTTGGAGTTTTAACCAGGGTCAGTTTTGACCGATCCTCAGCGGAGCAAGATAGAGACATGGGACCTTGTCCTACCCCCCCATTTGTGTGCACCCCGAGTCCAACGGTACCACCCTTGAGTCTCTAGGACATAGGGTTCTGGAGTTATGAGCATTTGAAGTTCCCCCATATAAGTGAGTTGGGAGACTGAAAATTTGGGGTTTTAACCAGGGTCAGTTTTGACCGATCCTCAGCGGAGCAAGATAGAGACATGGGACCTTGTCCTACCCCCCCATTTGTGTGCACCCCGAGTCCAACGGTACCACCCTTGAGTCTCTAGGACATAGGGTTCTGGAGTTATGAGCATTTGAAGTTCCCCCATATAAGTGAGTTGGGAGAGTGAAAATTGGGGTTTTTAATCAGGATCAGTTTTGACCGATCCTCAGCGGAGCAAGATAGAGACATGGGACCTTGTCCTACCCCCCCATTTGTGTGCACCCCGAGTCCAACGGTACCACCCTTGAGTCTCTAGGACATAGGGTTCTGGAGTTATGAGCATTTGAAGTTCCCCCATATAAGTGAGTTGGGAGAGTGAAAATTGGGGTTTTTAATCAGGATCAGTTTTGACCGATCCTCAGCGGAGCAAGATAGAGACATGGGACCTTGTCCTACCCCCCCATTTGTGTGCACCCCGAGTCCAACGGTACCACCCTTGAGTCTCTAGGACATAGGGTTCTGGAGTTATGAGCATTTGAAGTTCCCCCATATAAGTGAGTTGGGAGAGTGAAAATTTGCCCAAGTGTGAGAGGCCAAAAGTGTTCCCCCAGAAAGTATTTAGGAACACATTTCAGAGCCCTACGAGTGGTTTGGACCCCCCTTTTTGTGGTACTTTTTGTCAAGTTGAAGTTGGTGTTTACGGTTGTTAAGAGTGTACAGGGCTTGGAGTTTTAACCAGGGTCAGTTTTGACCGATCCTCAGCGGAGCAAGATAGAGACATGGGACCTTGTCCTACCCCCCCATTTGTGTGCACCCCGAGTCCAACGGTACCACCCTTGAGTCTCTAGGACATAGGGTTCTGGAGTTATGAGCATTTGAAGTTCCCCCATATAAGTGAGTTGGGAGAGTGAAAATTTGCCCAAGTGTGAGAGGCCAAAAGTGTTCCCCCAGAAAGTGTTTAGGAACACATTTCAGAGCCCTACGAGTGGTTTGGACCCCCCTTTTTGTGGTACTTTTTGTCAAGTTGAAGTTGGTGTTTACGGTTGTTAAGAGTGTACAGGGCTTGGAGTTTTAACCAGGGTCAGTTTTGACCGATCCTCAGCGGAGCAAGATAGAGACATGGGACCTTGTCCTACCCCCCCATTTGTGTGCACCCCGAGTCCAACGGTACCACCCTTGAGTCTCTAGGACATAGGGTTCTGGAGTTATGAGCATTTGAAGTTCCCCCATATAAGTGAGTTGGGAGAGTGAAAATTGGGGTTTTTAATCAGGATCAGTTTTGACCGATCCTCAGCGCAGCAAGATAGAGACATGGGACCTTGTCCTACCCCCCCATTTGTGTGCACCCCGAGTCCAACGGTACCACCCTTGAGTTTATAGGACATAGGGTTCTTGAGTTATGAGCATTTGAAGTTCCCCCATATAAGTGAGTTGGGAGAGTGAAAATTTGGGGTTTTAATCAGGGTCAGGTTTGACCGATCCTCAGCGGAGCAAGATAGAGACATGGGACCTTGTCCTACCCCCCCATTTGTGTGCACCCCGAGTCCAGCGGTACCACCCTTGAGTCTCTAGGACATAGGGTTCTGGAGTTATGAGCATTTGAAGTTCCCCCATATAAGTGAGTTGGGAGAGTGAAAATTTGCCCAAGTGTGAGAGGCCAAAAGTGTTCCCCCAGAAAGTGTTTAGGAACACATTTCAGAGCCCTACGAGTGGTTTGGACCCCCCTTTTTGTGGTACTTTTTGTCAAGTTGAAGTTGGTGTTTACGGTTGTTAAGAGTGTACAGGGCTTGGAGTTTTAACCAGGGTCAGTTTTGACCGATCCTCAGCGGAGCAAGATAGAGACATGGGACCTTGTCCTACCCCCCCATTTGTGTGCACCCCGAGTCCAACGGTACCACCCTTGAGTCTCTAGGACATAGGGTTCTGGAGTTATGAGCATTTGAAGTTCCCCCATATAAGTGAGTTGGGAGAGTGAAAATTTGCCCGTGTGAGAGGCCAAAAGTGTTCCCCCAGAAAGTGTTTAGGAACACATTTCAGAGCCCTACGAGTGGTTTGGATCCCCCTTTTTGTGGTACTTTTTGTCAAGTTGAAGTTGGTGTTTACGCTTGTTAAGAGTGTACAGGGCTTGGAGTTTTAACCAGGGTCAGTTTTGACCGATCCTCAGCGGAGCAAGATAGAGACATGGGACCTTTGTCCTACCCCCCCATTTGTGTGCACCCCGAGTCCAACGGTACCACCCTTGAGTCTCTAGGACATAGGGTTCTGGAGTTATGAGCATTTGAAGTTCCCCCATATAAGTGAGTTGGGAGAGTGAAAATTTGCCCAAGTGTGAGAGGCCAAAAGTGTTCCCCCAGAAAGTGTTTAGGAACACATTTCAGAGCCCTACGAGTGGTTTGGACCCCCCTTTTTGTGGTATTTTTTGTCAAGTTGAAGTTGGTGTTTACGGTTGTTAAGAGTGTACAGGGCTTGGAGTTTTAATCAGGGTCAGTTTTGACCGATCCTCAGCGGAGCAAGATAGAGACATGGGACCTTGTCCTACCCCCCCATTTGTGTGCACCCCGAGTCCAACGGTACCACCCTTGAGTCTCTAGGACATAGGGTTCTGGAGTTATGAGCATTTGAAGTTCCCCCATATAAGTGAGTTGGGAGAGTGAAAATTGGGGTTTTTAATCAGGATCAGTTTTGACCGATCCTCAGCGCAGCAAGATAGAGACATAGGACCTTGTCCTACCCCCCCATTTGTGTGCACCCCGAGTCCAACGGTACCACCCTTGAGTCTCTAGGACATAGGGTTCTGGAGTTATGAGCATTTGAAGTTCCCCCATATAAGTGAGTTGGGAGAGTGAAAATTGGGGTTTTTAATCAGTATCAGTTTTGACCGATCCTCAGCGGAGCAAGATAGAGACATGGGACCTTGTCCTACCCCCCCATTTGTGTGCACCCCGAGTCCAACGGTACCACCCTTGAGTCTCTAGGACATAGGGTTCTGGAGTTATGAGCATTTGAAGTTCCCCCATATAAGTGAGTTGGGAGAGTGAAAATTTGCCTGTGTGAGAGGCCAAAAGTGTTCCCCCAGAAAGTGTTTAGGAACACATTTCAGAGCCCTACGAGTGGTTTGGATCCCCCTTTTTGTGGTACTTTTTGTCAAGTTGAAGTTGGTGTTTACGGTTGTTAAGAGTGTACAGGGCTTGGAGTTTTAACCAGGGTCAGTTTTGACCGATCCTCAGCGGAGCAAGATAGAGACATGGGACCTTGTCCTACCCCCCCATTTGTGTGCACCCCGAGTCCAACGGTACCACCCTTGAGTCTCTAGGACATAGGGTTCTGGAGTTATGAGCATTTGAAGTTCCCCCATATAAGTGAGTTGGGAGAGTGAAAATTTGCCCAAGTGTGAGAGGCCAAAAGTGTTCCCCCAGAAAGTGTTTAGGAACACATTTCAGAGCCCTACGAGTGGTTTGGACCCCCCTTTTTGTGGTACTTTTTGTCAAGTTGAAGTTGGTGTTTACGGTTGTTAAGAGTGTACAGGGCTTGGAGTTTTAACCAGGGTCAGTTTTGACCGATCCTCAGCGGAGCAAGATAGAGACATGGGACCTTGTCCTACCCCCCCATTTGTGTGCACCCCGAGTCCAACGGTACCACCCTTGAGTCTCTAGGACATAGGGTTCTGGAGTTATGAGCATTTGAAGTTCCCCCATATAAGTGAGTTGGGAGAGTGAAAATTGGGGTTTTTAATCAGGATCAGTTTTGACCGATCCTCAGCGGAGCAAGATAGAGACATGGGACCTTGTCCTACCCCCCCATTTGTGTGCACCCCGAGTCCAACGGTACCACCCTTGAGTCTCTAGGACATAGGGTTCTGGAGTTATGAGCATTTGAAGTTCCCCCATATAAGTGAGTTGGGAGAGTGAAAATTTGCCCAAGTGTGAGAGGCCAAAAGTGTTCCCCCAGAAAGTGTTTAGGAACACATTTCAGAGCCCTACGAGTGGTTTGGACCCCCCTTTTTGTGGTACTTTTTGTCAAGTTGAAGTTGGTGTTTACGGTTGTTAAGAGTGTACAGGGCTTGGAGTTTTAAACAGGGTCAGTTTTGACCGATCCTCAGCGGAGCAAGATAGAGACATGGGACCTTGTCCTACCCCCCCATTTGTGTGCACCCCGAGTCCAACGGTACCACCCTTGAGTCTCTAGGACATAGGGTTCTGGAGTTATGAGCATTTGAAGTTCCCCCATATAAGTGAGTTGGGAGAGTGGAAATTGGGGTTTTTAATCAGAATCAGTTTTGACCGATCCTCAGCGGAGCAAGATAGAGACATGGGACCTTGTCCTACCCCCCCATTTGTGTGCACCCCGAGTCCAACGGTACCACCCTTGAGTCTCTAGGACATAGGGTTCTGGAGTTATGAGCATTTGAAGTTCCCCCATATAAGTGAGTTGGGAGAGTGAAAATTTGGGGTTTTAACCAGGGTCAGTTTTGACCGATCCTCAGCGGAGCAAGATAGAGACATGGGACCTTGTCCTACCCCCCCATTTGTGTGCACCCCGAGTCCAACGGTACCACCCTTGAGTCTCTAGGACATAGGGTTCTGGAGTTATGAGCATTTGAAGTTCCCCCATATAAGTGAGTTGGGAGAGTGAAAATTTGCCCAAGTGTGAGAGGCCAAAAGTGTTCCCCCAGAAAGTGTTTAGGAACACATTTCAGAGCCCTACGAGTGGTTTGGACCCCCCTTTTTGTGGTACTTTTTGTCAAGTTGAAGTTGGTGTTTACGGTTGTTAAGAGTGTACAGGGCTTGGAGTTTTAACCAGGGTCAGTTTTGACCGATCCTCAGCGGAGCAAGATAGAGACATGGGACCTTGTCCTACCCCCCCATTTGTGTGCACCCCGAGTCCAACGGTACCACCCTTGAGTCTCTAGGACATAGGGTTCTGGAGTTATGAGCATTTGAAGTTCCCCCATATAAGTGAGTTGGGAGAGTGAAAATTTGCCCGAGTGTGAGAGGCCAAAAGTGTTCCCCCAGAAAGTGTTTAGGAACACATTTCAGAGCCCTACGAGTGGTTTGGACCCCCCTTTTTGTGGTACTTTTTGTCAAGTTGAAGTTGGTGTTTACGGTTGTTAAGAGTGTACAGGGCTTGGAGTTTTAACCAGGGTCAGTTTTGACCGATCCTCAGCGGAGCAAGATAGAGACATGGGACCTTGTCCTACCCCCCCATTTGTGTGCACCCCGAGTCCAACGGTACCACCCTTGAGTCTCTAGGACATAGGGTTCTGGAGTTATGAGCATTTGAAGTTCCCCCATATAAGTGAGTTGGGAGAGTGAAAATTGGGGTTTTTAATCAGGATCAGTTTTGACCGATCCTCAGCGCAGCAAGATAGAGACATGGGACCTTGTCCTACCCCCCCATTTGTGTGCACCCCGAGTCCAACGGTACCACCCTTGAGTTTATAGGACATAGGGTTCTTGAGTTATGAGCATTTGAAGTTCCCCCATATAAGTGAGTTGGGAGAGTGAAAATTTGGGGTTTTAATCAGGGTCAGGTTTGACCGATCCTCAGCGGAGCAAGATAGAGACATGGGACCTTGTCCTACCCCCCCATTTGTGTGCACCCCGAGTCCAGCGGTACCACCCTTGAGTCTCTAGGACATAGGGTTCTGGAGTTATGAGCATTTGAAGTTCCCCCATATAAGTGAGTTGGGAGAGTGAAAATTTGCCCAAGTGTGAGAGGCCAAAAGTGTTCCCCCAGAAAGTGTTTAGGAACACATTTCAGAGCCCTACGAGTGGTTTGGACCCCCCTTTTTGTGGTACTTTTTGTCAAGTTGAAGTTGGTGTTTACGGTTGTTAAGAGTGTACAGGGCTTGGAGTTTTAACCAGGGTCAGTTTTGACCGATCCTCAGCGGAGCAAGATAGAGACATGGGACCTTGTCCTACCCCCCCATTTGTGTGCACCCCGAGTCCAACGGTACCACCCTTGAGTCTCTAGGACATAGGGTTCTGGAGTTATGAGCATTTGAAGTTCCCCCATATAAGTGAGTTGGGAGAGTGAAAATTTGGGGTTTTAACCAGGGTCAGTTTTGACCGATCCTCAGCGGAGCAAGATAGAGACATGGGACCTTGTCCTACCCCCCCATTTGTGTGCACCCCGAGTCCAACGGTACCACCCTTGAGTCTCTAGGACATAGGGTTCTGGAGTTATGAGCATTTGAAGTTCCCCCATATAAGTGAGTTGGGAGAGTGAAAATTGGGGTTTTTAATCAGGATCAGTTTTGACCGATCCTCAGCGGAGCAAGATAGAGACATGGGACCTTGTCCTACCCCCCCATTTGTGTGCACCCTGAGTCCAACGGTACCACCCTTGAGTCTCTAGGACATAGGGTTCTGGAGTTATGAGCATTTGAAGTTCCCCCATATAAGTGAGTTGGGAGAGTGAAAATTTGCCCGTGTGAGAGGCCAAAAGTGTTCCCCCAGAAAGTGTTTAGGAACACATTTCAGAGCCCTACGAGTGGTTTGGATCCCCCTTTTTGTGGTACTTTTTGTCAAGTTGAAGTTGGTGTTTACGGTTGTTAAGAGTGTACAGGGCTTGGAGTTTTAACCAGGGTCAGTTTTGACCGATCCTCAGCGGAGCAAGATAGAGACATGGGACCTTTGTCCTACCCCCCCATTTGTGTGCACCCCGAGTCCAACGGTACCACCCTTGAGTCTCTAGGACATAGGGTTCTGGAGTTATGAGCATTTGAAGTTCCCCCATATAAGTGAGTTGGGAGAGTGAAAATTGGGGTTTTTAATCAGGATCAGTTTTGACCGATCCTCAGCGGAGCAAGATAGAGACATGGGACCTTGTCCTACCCCCCCATTTGTGTGCACCCCGAGTCCAACGGTACCACCCTTGAGTCTCTAGGACATAGGGTTCTGGAGTTATGAGCATTTGAAGTTCCCCCATATAAGTGAGTTGGGAGAGTGAAAATTTGCCCGTGTGAGAGGCCAAAAGTGTTCCCCCAGAAAGTGTTTAGGAACACATTTCAGAGCCCTACGAGTGGTTTGGATCCCCCTTTTTGTGGTACTTTTTGTCAAGTTGAAGTTGGTGTTTACGGTTGTTAAGAGTGTACAGGGCTTGGAGTTTTAACCAGGGTCAGTTTTGACCGATCCTCAGCGGAGCAAGATAGAGACATGGGACCTTTGTCCTACCCCCCCATTTGTGTGCACCCCGAGTCCAACGGTACCACCCTTGAGTCTCTAGGACATAGGGTTCTGGAGTTATGAGCATTTGAAGTTCCCCCATATAAGTGAGTTGGGAGAGTGAAAATTGGGGTTTTTAATCAGGATCAGTTTTGACTGATCCTCAGCGGAGCAAGATAGAGACATGGGACCTTGTCCTACCCCCCCATTTGTGTGCACCCCGAGTCCAACGGTACCACCCTTGAGTCTATAGGACATAGGGTTCTTGAGTTATGAGCATTTGAAGTTCCCCCATATAAGTGAGTTGGGAGAGTGAAAATTTGGGGTTTTAACCAGGGTCAGTTTTGACCGATCCTCAGCGGAGCAAGATAGAGACATGGGACCTTGTCCTACCCCCCCATTTGTGTGCACCCCGAGTCCAACGGTACCACCCTTGAGTCTCTAGGACATAGGGTTCTGGAGTTATGAGCATTTGAAGTTCCCCCATATAAGTGAGTTGGGAGAGTGAAAATTGGGGTTTTTAATCAGGATCAGTTTTGACCGATCCTCAGCGCAGCAAGATAGAGACATGGGACCTTGTCCTACCCCCCCATTTGTGTGCACCCCGAGTCCAACGGTACCACCCTTGAGTTTATAGGACATAGGGTTCTTGAGTTATGAGCATTTGAAGTTCCCCCATATAAGTGAGTTGGGAGAGTGAAAATTTGGGGTTTTAATCAGGGTCAGGTTTGACCGATCCTCAGCGGAGCAAGATAGAGACATGGGACCTTGTCCTACCCCCCCATTTGTGTGCACCCCGAGTCCAGCGGTACCACCCTTGAGTCTCTAGGACATAGGGTTCTGGAGTTATGAGCATTTGAAGTTCCCCCATATAAGTGAGTTGGGAGAGTGAAAATTTGCCCAAGTGTGAGAGGCCAAAAGTGTTCCCCCAGAAAGTGTTTAGGAACACATTTCAGAGCCCTACGAGTGGTTTGGACCCCCCTTTTTGTGGTACTTTTTGTCAAGTTGAAGTTGGTGTTTACGGTTGTTAAGAGTGTACAGGGCTTGGAGTTTTAACCAGGGTCAGTTTTGACCGATCCTCAGCGGAGCAAGATAGAGACATGGGACCTTGTCCTACCCCCCCATTTGTGTGCACCCCGAGTCCAACGGTACCACCCTTGAGTCTCTAGGACATAGGGTTCTGGAGTTATGAGCATTTGAAGTTCCCCCATATAAGTGAGTTGGGAGAGTGAAAATTTGGGGTTTTAACCAGGGTCAGTTTTGACCGATCCTCAGCGGAGCAAGATAGAGACATGGGACCTTGTCCTACCCCCCCATTTGTGTGCACCCCGAGTCCAACGGTACCACCCTTGAGTCTCTAGGACATAGGGTTCTGGAGTTATGAGCATTTGAAGTTCCCCCATATAAGTGAGTTGGGAGAGTGAAAATTTGCCCAAGTGTGAGAGGCCAAAAGTGTTCCCCCAGAAAGTGTTTAGGAACACATTTCAGAGCCCTACGAGTGGTTTGGACCCCCCTTTTTGTGGTACTTTTTGTCAAGTTGAAGTTGGTGTTTACGGTTGTTAAGAGTGTACAGGGCTTGGAGTTTTAACCAGGGTCAGTTTTGACCGATCCTCAGCGGAGCAAGATAGAGACATGGGACCTTGTCCTACCCCCCCCCATTTGTGTGCACCCCGAGTCCAACGGTACCACCCTTGAGTCTCTAGGACATAGGGTTCTGGAGTTATGAGCATTTGAAGTTCCCCCATATAAGTGAGTTGGGAGAGTGAAAATTTGCCCGTGTGAGAGGCCAAAAGTGTTCCCCCAGAAAGTGTTTAGGAACACATTTCAGAGCCCTACGAGTGGTTTGGATCCCCCTTTTTGTGGTACTTTTTGTCAAGTTGAAGTTGGTGTTTACGGTTGTTAAGAGTGTACAGGGCTTGGAGTTTTAACCAGGGTCAGTTTTGACCGATCCTCAGCGGAGCAAGATAGAGACATGGGACCTTTGTCCTACCCCCCCATTTGTGTGCACCCCGAGTCCAACGGTACCACCCTTGAGTCTCTAGGACATAGGGTTCTGGAGTTATGAGCATTTGAAGTTCCCCCATATAAGTGAGTTGGGAGAGTGAAAATTGGGGTTTTTAATCAGGATCAGTTTTGACTGATCCTCAGCGGAGCAAGATAGAGACATGGGACCTTGTCCTACCCCCCCATTTGTGTGCACCCCGAGTCCAACGGTACCACCCTTGAGTCTCTAGGACATAGGGTTCTGGAGTTATGAGGATTTGAAGTTCCCCCATATAAGTGAGTTGGGAGAGTGAAAATTGGGGTTTTTAATCAGGATCAGTTTTGACCGATCCTCAGCGGAGCAAGATAGAGACATGGGACCTTGTCCTACCCCCCCATTTGTGTGCACCCCGAGTCCAACGGTACCACCCTTGAGTCTCTAGGACATAGGGTTCTGGAGTTATGAGCATTTGAAGTTCCCCCATATAAGTGAGTTGGGAGAGTGAAAATTTGCCCAAGTGTGAGAGGCCAAAAGTGTTCCCCCAGAAAGTGTTTAGGAACACATTTCAGAGCCCTACGAGTGGTTTGGACCCCCCTTTTTGTGGTACTTTTTGTCAAGTTGAAGTTGGTGTTTACGGTTGTTAAGAGTGTACAGGGCTTGGAGTTTTAACCAGGGTCAGTTTTGACCGATCCTCAGCGGAGCAAGATAGAGACATGGGACCTTGTCCTACCCCCCCATTTGTGTGCACCCCGAGTCCAACGGTACCACCCTTGAGTCTCTAGGACATAGGGTTCTGGAGTTATGAGCATTTGAAGTTCCCCCATATAAGTGAGTTGGGAGAGTGAAAATTGGGGTTTTTAATCAGGATCAGTTTTGACCGATCCTCAGCGGAGCAAGATAGAGACATGGGACCTTGTCCTACCCCCCCATTTGTGTGCACCCCGAGTCCAACGGTACCACCCTTGAGTCTCTAGGACATAGGGTTCTGGAGTTATGAGCATTTGAAGTTCCCCCATATAAGTGAGTTGGGAGAGTGAAAATTTGGGGTTTTAACCAGGGTCAGTTTTGACCGATCCTCAGCGGAGCAAGATAGAGACATGGGACCTTGTCCTACCCCCCCATTTGTGTGCACCCCGAGTCCAACGGTACCACCCTTGAGTCTCTAGGACATAGGGTTCTGGAGTTATGAGCATTTGAAGTTCCCCCATATAAGTGAGTTGGGAGAGTGAAAATTTGCCCAAGTGTGAGAGGCCAAAAGTGTTCCCCCAGAAAGTGTTTAGGAACACATTTCAGAGCCCTACGAGTGGTTTGGACCCCCCTTTTTGTGGTACTTTTTGTCAAGTTGAAGTTGGTGTTTACGGTTGTTAAGAGTGTACAGGGCTTGGAGTTTTAACCAGGGTCAGTTTTGACCGATCCTCAGCGGAGCAAGATAGAGACATGGGACCTTGTCCTACCCCCCCCATTTGTGTGCACCCCGAGTCCAACGGTACCACCCTTGAGTCTCTAGGACATAGGGTTCTGGAGTTATGAGCATTTGAAGTTCCCCCATATAAGTGAGTTGGGAGAGTGAAAATTTGCCCAAGTGTGAGAGGCCAAAAGTGTTCCCCCAGAAAGTGTTTAGGAACACATTTCAGAGCCCTACGAGTGGTTTGGACCCCCCTTTTTGTGGTACTTTTTGTCAAGTTGAAGTTGGTGTTTACGGTTGTTAAGAGTGTACAGGGCTTGGAGTTTTAACCAGGGTCAGTTTTGACCGATCCTCAGCGGAGCAAGATAGAGACATGGGACCTTGTCCTACCCCCCCATTTGTGTGCACCCCGAGTCCAACGGTACCACCCTTGAGTCTCTAGGACATAGGGTTCTGGAGTTATGAGCATTTGAAGTTCCCCCATATAAGTGAGTTGGGAGAGTGAAAATTGGGGTTTTTAATCAGGATCAGTTTTGACCGATCCTCAGCGCAGCAAGATAGAGACATGGGACCTTGTCCTACCCCCCCATTTGTGTGCACCCCGAGTCCAACGGTACCACCCTTGAGTTTATAGGACATAGGGTTCTTGAGTTATGAGCATTTGAAGTTCCCCCATATAAGTGAGTTGGGAGAGTGAAAATTTGGGGTTTTAATCAGGGTCAGGTTTGACCGATCCTCAGCGGAGCAAGATAGAGACATGGGACCTTGTCCTACCCCCCCATTTGTGTGCACCCCGAGTCCAGCGGTACCACCCTTGAGTCTCTAGGACATAGGGTTCTGGAGTTATGAGCATTTGAAGTTCCCCCATATAAGTGAGTTGGGAGAGTGAAAATTTGCCCAAGTGTGAGAGGCCAAAAGTGTTCCCCCAGAAAGTGTTTAGGAACACATTTCAGAGCCCTACGAGTGGTTTGGACCCCCCTTTTTGTGGTACTTTTTGTCAAGTTGAAGTTGGTGTTTACGGTTGTTAAGAGTGTACAGGGCTTGGAGTTTTAACCAGGGTCAGTTTTGACCGATCCTCAGCGGAGCAAGATAGAGACATGGGACCTTGTCCTACCCCCCCATTTGTGTGCACCCCGAGTCCAACGGTACCACCCTTGAGTCTCTAGGACATAGGGTTCTGGAGTTATGAGCATTTGAAGTTCCCCCATATAAGTGAGTTGGGAGAGTGAAAATTTGCCCGTGTGAGAGGCCAAAAGTGTTCCCCCAGAAAGTGTTTAGGAACACATTTCAGAGCCCTACGAGTGGTTTGGATCCCCCTTTTTGTGGTACTTTTTGTCAAGTTGAAGTTGGTGTTTACGGTTGTTAAGAGTGTACAGGGCTTGGAGTTTTAACCAGGGTCAGTTTTGACCGATCCTCAGCGGAGCAAGATAGAGACATGGGACCTTTGTCCTACCCCCCCATTTGTGTGCACCCCGAGTCCAACGGTACCACCCTTGAGTCTCTAGGACATAGGGTTCTGGAGTTATGAGCATTTGAAGTTCCCCCATATAAGTGAGTTGGGAGAGTGAAAATTGGGGTTTTTAATCAGGATCAGTTTTGACCGATCCTCAGCGGAGCAAGATAGAGACATGGGACCTTGTCCTACCCCCCCATTTGTGTGCACCCCGAGTCCAACGGTACCACCCTTGAGTCTATAGGACATAGGGTTCTTGAGTTATGAGCATTTGAAGTTCCCCCATATAAGTGAGTTGGGAGAGTGAAAATTTGGGGTTTTAACCAGGGTCAGTTTTGACCGATCCTCAGCGGAGCAAGATAGAGACATGGGACCTTGTCCTACCCCCCCATTTGTGTGCACCCCGAGTCCAACGGTACCACCCTTGAGTCTCTAGGACATAGGGTTCTGGATTTATGAGCATTTGAAGTTCCCCCATATAAGTGAGTTGGGAGAGTGAAAATTGGGGTTTTTAATCAGGATCAGTTTTGACCGATCCTCAGCGGAGCAAGATAGAGACATGGGACCTTGTCCTACCCCCCCATTTGTGTGCACCCCGAGTCCAACGGTACCACCCTTGAGTCTCTAGGACATAGGGTTCTGGAGTTATGAGGATTTGAAGTTCCCCCATATAAGTGAGTTGGGAGAGTGAAAATTTGGGGTTTTTAATCAGGATCAGTTTTGACCGATCCTCAGCGGAGCAAGATAGAGACATGGGACCTTGTCCTACCCCCCCCATTTGTGTGCACCCCGAGTCCAACGGTACCACCCTTGAGTCTCTAGGACATAGGGTTCTGGAGTTATGAGCATTTGAAGTTCCCCCATATAAGTGAGTTGGGAGAGTGAAAATTTGCCCAAGTGTGAGAGGCCAAAAGTGTTCCCCCAGAAAGTGTTTAGGAACACATTTCAGAGCCCTACGAGTGGTTTGGACCCCCCTTTTTGTGGTACTTTTTGTCAAGTTGAAGTTGGTGTTTACGGTTGTTAAGAGTGTACAGGGCTTGGAGTTTTAACCAGGGTCAGTTTTGACCGATCCTCAGCGGAGCAAGATAGAGACATGGGACCTTGTCCTACCCCCCCATTTGTGTGCACCCCGAGTCCAACGGTACCACCCTTGAGTCTCTAGGACATAGGGTTCTGGAGTTATGAGCATTTGAAGTTCCCCCATATAAGTGAGTTGGGAGAGTGAAAATTTGCCCAAGTGTGAGAGGCCAAAAGTGTTCCCCCAGAAAGTGTTTAGGAACACATTTCAGAGCCCTACGAGTGGTTTGGACCCCCCTTTTTGTGGTACTTTTTGTCAAGTTGAAGTTGGTGTTTACGGTTGTTAAGAGTGTACAGGGCTTGGAGTTTTAACCAGGGTCAGTTTTGACCGATCCTCAGCGGAGCAAGATAGAGACATGGGACCTTGTCCTACCCCCCCATTTGTGTGCACCCCGAGTCCAACGGTACCACCCTTGAGTCTCTAGGACATAGGGTTCTGGAGTTATGAGCATTTGAAGTTCCCCCATATAAGTGAGTTGGGAGAGTGAAAATTGGGGTTTTTAATCAGGATCAGTTTTGACCGATCCTCAGCGGAGCAAGATAGAGACATGGGACCTTGTCCTACCCCCCCATTTGTGTGCACCCCGAGTCCAACGGTACCACCCTTGAGTCTCTAGGACATAGGGTTCTGGAGTTATGAGCATTTGAAGTTCCCCCATATAAGTGAGTTGGGAGAGTGAAAATTTGGGGTTTTAACCAGGGTCAGTTTTGACCGATCCTCAGCGGAGCAAGATAGAGACATGGGACCTTGTCCTACCCCCCCATTTGTGTGCACCCCGAGTCCAACGGTACCACCCTTGAGTCTCTAGGACATAGGGTTCTGGAGTTATGAGCATTTGAAGTTCCCCCATATAAGTGAGTTGGGAGAGTGAAAATTTGCCCAAGTGTGAGAGGCCAAAAGTGTTCCCCCAGAAAGTGTTTAGGAACACATTTCAGAGCCCTACGAGTGGTTTGGACCCCCCTTTTTGTGGTACTTTTTGTCAAGTTGAAGTTGGTGTTTACGGTTGTTAAGAGTGTACAGGGCTTGGAGTTTTAACCAGGGTCAGTTTTGACCGATCCTCAGCGGAGCAAAATAGAGACATGGGACCTTGTCCTACCCCCCCCATTTGTGTGCACCCCGAGTCCAACGGTACCACCCTTGAGTCTCTAGGACATAGGGTTCTGGAGTTATGAGCATTTGAAGTTCCCCCATATAAGTGAGTTGGGAGAGTGAAAATTTGGGGTTTTAACCAGGGTCAGTTTTGACCGATCCTCAGCGGAGCAAGATAGAGACATGGGACCTTGTCCTACCCCCCCATTTGTGTGCACCCCGAGTCCAACGGTACCACCCTTGAGTCTCTAGGACATAGGGTTCTGGAGTTATGAGCATTTGAAGTTCCCCCATATAAGTGAGTTGGGAGAGTGAAAATTTGCCCAAGTGTGAGAGGCCAAAAGTGTTCCCCCAGAAAGTGTTTAGGAACACATTTCAGAGCCCTACGAGTGGTTTGGACCCCCCTTTTTGTGGTACTTTTTGTCAAGTTGAAGTTGGTGTTTACGGTTGTTAAGAGTGTACAGGGCTTGGAGTTTTAACCAGGGTCAGTTTTGACCGATCCTCAGCGGAGCAAGATAGAGACATGGGACCTTGTCCTACCCCCCCATTTGTGTGCACCCCGAGCCCAACGGTACCACCCTTGAGTCTCTAGGACATAGGGTTCTGGAGTTATGAGCATTTGAAGTTCCCCCATATAAGTGAGTTGGGAGAGTGAAAATTTGCCCAAGTGTGAGAGGCCAAAAGTGTTCCCCCAGAAAGTGTTTAGGAACACATTTCAGAGCCCTACGAGTGGTTTGGACCCCCCTTTTTGTGGTACTTTTTGTCAAGTTGAAGTTGGTGTTTACGGTTGTTAAGAGTGTACAGGGCTTGGAGTTTTAACCAGGGTCAGTTTTGACCGATCCTCAGCGGAGCAAGATAGAGACATGGGACCTTGTCCTACCCCCCCATTTGTGTGCACCCCGAGTCCAACGGTACCACCCTTGAGTCTCTAGGACATAGGGTTCTGGAGTTATGAGCATTTGAAGTTCCCCCATATAAGTGAGTTGGGAGAGTGAAAATTTGCCCAAGTGTGAGAGGCCAAAAGTGTTCCCCCAGAAAGTATTTAGGAACACATTTCAGAGCCCTACGAGTGGTTTGGACCCCCCTTTTTGTGGTACTTTTTGTCAAGTTGAAGTTGGTGTTTACGGTTGTTAAGAGTGTACAGGGCTTGGAGTTTTAACCAGGGTCAGTTTTGACCGATCCTCAGCGGAGCAAGATAGAGACATGGGACCTTGTCCTACCCCCCCATTTGTGTGCACCCCGAGTCCAACGGTACCACCCTTGAGTCTCTAGGACATAGGGTTCTGGAGTTATGAGCATTTGAAGTTCCCCCATATAAGTGAGTTGGGAGAGTGAAAATTGGGGTTTTTAATCAGGATCAGTTTTGACCGATCCTCAGCGGAGCAAGATAGAGACATGGGACCTTGTCCTACCCCCCCATTTGTGTGCACCCCGAGTCCAACGGTACCACCCTTGAGTCTCTAGGACATAGGGTTCTGGAGTTATGAGCATTTGAAGTTCCCCCATATAAGTGAGTTGGGAGAGTGAAAATTTGGGGTTTTAACCAGGGTCAGTTTTGACCGATCCTCAGCGGAGCAAGATAGAGACATGGGACCTTGTCCTACCCCCCCATTTGTGTGCACCCCGAGTCCAACGGTACCACCCTTGAGTCTCTAGGACATAGGGTTCTGGAGTTATGAGCATTTGAAGTTCCCCCATATAAGTGAGTTGGGAGAGTGAAAATTTGCCCAAGTGTGAGAGGCCAAAAGTGTTCCCCCAGAAAGTGTTTAGGAACACATTTCAGAGCCCTACGAGTGGTTTGGACCCCCCTTTTTGTGGTACTTTTTGTCAAGTTGAAGTTGGTGTTTACGGTTGTTAAGAGTGTACAGGGCTTGGAGTTTTAACCAGGGTCAGTTTTGACCGATCCTCAGCGGAGCAAGATAGAGACATGGGACCTTGTCCTACCCCCCCCCATTTGTGTGCACCCCGAGTCCAACGGTACCACCCTTGAGTCTCTAGGACATAGGGTTCTGGAGTTATGAGCATTTGAAGTTCCCCCATATAAGTGAGTTGGGAGAGTGAAAATTGGGGTTTTTAATCAGGATCAGTTTTGACCGATCCTCAGCGCAGCAAGATAGAGACATGGGACCTTGTCCTACCCCCCCATTTGTGTGCACCCCGAGTCCAACGGTACCACCCTTGAGTCTCTAGGACATAGGGTTCTGGAGTTATGAGCATTTGAAGTTCCCCCATATAAGTGAGTTGGGAGAGTGAAAATTGGGGTTTTTAATCAGGATCAGTTTTGACCGATCCTCAGCGCAGCAAGATAGAGACATGGGACCTTGTCCTACCCCCCCATTTGTGTGCACCCCGAGTCCAACGGTACCACCCTTGAGTCTCTAGGACATAGGGTTCTGGAGTTATGAGCATTTGAAGTTCCCCCATATAAGTGAGTTGGGAGAGTGAAAATTTGCCCGTGTGAGAGGCCAAAAGTGTTCCCCCAGAAAGTGTTTAGGAACACATTTCAGAGCCCTACGAGTGGTTTGGATCCCCCTTTTTGTGGTACTTTTTGTCAAGTTGAAGTTGGTGTTTACGGTTGTTAAGAGTGTACAGGGCTTGGAGTTTTAACCAGGGTCAGTTTTGACCGATCCTCAGCGGAGCAAGATAGAGACATGGGACCTTGTCCTACCCCCCCATTTGTGTGCACCCCGAGTCCAACGGTACCACCCTTGAGTCTCTAGGACATAGGGTTCTGGAGTTATGAGCATTTGAAGTTCCCCCATATAAGTGAGTTGGGAGAGTGAAAATTTGCCCGTGTGAGAGGCCAAAAGTGTTCCCCCAGAAAGTGTTTAGGAACACATTTCAGAGCCCTACGAGTGGTTTGGATCCCCCTTTTTGTGGTACTTTTTGTCAAGTTGAAGTTGGTGTTTACGCTTGTTAAGAGTGTACAGGGCTTGGAGTTTTAACCAGGGTCAGTTTTGACCGATCCTCAGCGGAGCAAGATAGAGACATGGGACCTTGTCCTACCCCCCCATTTGTGTGCACCCCGAGTCCAACGGTACCACCCTTGAGTCTTTAGGACATAGGGTTCTGGAGTTATGAGCATTTGAAGTTCCCCCATATAAGTGAGTTGGGAGAGTGAAAATTTGCCCAAGTGTGAGAGGCCAAAAGTGTTCCCCCAGAAAGTATTTAGGAACACATTTCAGAGCCCTACGAGTGGTTTGGACCCCCCTTTTTGTGGTACTTTTTGTCAAGTTGAAGTTGGTGTTTACGGTTGTTAAGAGTGTACAGGGCTTGGAGTTTTAACCAGGGTCAGTTTTGACCGATCCTCAGCGGAGCAAGATAGAGACATGGGACCTTGTCCTACCCCCCCCATTTGTGTGCACCCCGAGTCCAACGGTACCACCCTTGAGTCTCTAGGACATAGGGTTCTGGAGTTATGAGCATTTGAAGTTCCCCCATATAAGTGAGTTGGGAGAGTGAAAATTGGGGTTTTTAATCAGGATCAGTTTTGACCGATCCTCAGCGCAGCAAGATAGAGACATGGGACCTTGTCCTACCCCCCCATTTGTGTGCACCCCGAGTCCAACGGTACCACCCTTGAGTCTCTAGGACATAGGGTTCTGGAGTTATGAGCATTTGAAGTTCCCCCATATAAGTGAGTTGGGAGAGTGAAAATTTGGGGTTTTAACCAGGGTCAGTTTTGACCGATCCTCAGCGGAGCAAGATAGAGACATGGGACCTTGTCCTACCCCCCCATTTGTGTGCACCCCGAGTCCAACGGTACCACCCTTGAGTCTCTAGGACATAGGGTTCTGGAGTTATGAGCATTTGAAGTTCCCCCATATAAGTGAGTTGGGAGAGTGAAAATTTGCCCAAGTGTGAGAGGCCAAAAGTGTTCCCCCAGAAAGTGTTTAGGAACACATTTCAGAGCCCTACGAGTGGTTTGGACCCCCCTTTTTGTGGTACTTTTTGTCAAGTTGAAGTTGGTGTTTACGGTTGTTAAGAGTGTACAGGGCTTGGAGTTTTAACCAGGGTCAGTTTTGACCGATCCTCAGCGGAGCAAGATAGAGACATGGGACCTTGTCCTACCCCCCCCCATTTGTGTGCACCCCGAGTCCAACGGTACCACCCTTGAGTCTCTAGGACATAGGGTTCTGGAGTTATGAGCATTTGAAGTTCCCCCATATAAGTGAGTTGGGAGAGTGAAAATTTGCCCAAGCGTGAGAGGCCAAAAGTGTTCCCCCAGAAAGTGTTTAGGAACACATTTCAGAGCCCTACGAGTGGTTTGGACCCCCCTTTTTGTGGTACTTTTTGTCAAGTTGAAGTTGGTGTTTACGGTTGTTAAGAGTGTACAGGGCTTGGAGTTTTAACCAGGGTCAGTTTTGACCGATCCTCAGCGGAGCAAGATAGAGACATGGGACCTTGTCCTACCCCCCCATTTGTGTGCACCCCGAGTCCAACGGTACCACCCTTGAGTCTCTAGGACATAGGGTTCTGGAGTTATGAGCATTTGAAGTTCCCCCATATAAGTGAGTTGGGAGAGTGAAAATTGGGGTTTTTAATCAGGATCAGTTTTGACCGATCCTCAGCGCAGCAAGATAGAGACATGGGACCTTGTCCTACCCCCCCATTTGTGTGCACCCCGAGTCCAACGGTACCACCCTTGAGTCTCTAGGACATAGGGTTCTGGAGTTATGAGCATTTGAAGTTCCCCCATATAAGTGAGTTGGGAGAGTGAAAATTGGGGTTTTTAATCAGTATCAGTTTTGACCGATCCTCAGCGGAGCAAGATAGAGACATGGGACCTTGTCCTACCCCCCCATTTGTGTGCACCCCGAGTCCAACGGTACCACCCTTGAGTCTCTAGGACATAGGGTTCTGGAGTTATGAGCATTTGAAGTTCCCCCATATAAGTGAGTTGGGAGAGTGAAAATTTGCCCAAGTGTGAGAGGCCAAAAGTGTTCCCCCAGAAAGTGTTTAGGAACACATTTCAGAGCCCTACGAGTGGTTTGGACCCCCCTTTTTGTGGTACTTTTTGTCAAGTTGAAGTTGGTGTTTACGGTTGTTAAGAGTGTACAGGGCTTGGAGTTTTAACCAGGGTCAGTTTTGACCGATCCTCAGCGGAGCAAGATAGAGACATGGGACCTTGTCCTACCCCCCCATTTGTGTGCACCCCGAGTCCAACGGTACCACCCTTGAGTCTCTAGGACATAGGGTTCTGGAGTTATGAGCATTTGAAGTTCCCCCATATAAGTGAGTTGGGAGAGTGAAAATTGGGGTTTTTAATCAGGATCAGTTTTGACCGATCCTCAGCGCAGCAAGATAGAGACATGGGACCTTGTCCTACCCCCCCATTTGTGTGCACCCCGAGTCCAACGGTACCACCCTTGAGTCTCTAGGACATAGGGTTCTGGAGTTATGAGCATTTGAAGTTCCCCCATATAAGTGAGTTGGGAGAGTGAAAATTTGGGGTTTTAACCAGGGTCAGTTTTGACCGATCCTCAGCGGAGCAAGATAGAGACATGGGACCTTGTCCTACCCCCCCATTTGTGTGCACCCCGAGTCCAACGGTACCACCCTTGAGTCTCTAGGACATAGGGTTCTGGAGTTATGAGCATTTGAAGTTCCCCCATATAAGTGAGTTGGGAGAGTGAAAATTTGCCCAAGTGTGAGAGGCCAAAAGTGTTCCCCCAGAAAGTGTTTAGGAACACATTTCAGAGCCCTACGAGTGGTTTGGACCCCCCTTTTTGTGGTACTTTTTGTCAAGTTGAAGTTGGTGTTTACGGTTGTTAAGAGTGTACAGGGCTTGGAGTTTTAACCAGGGTCAGTTTTGACCGATCCTCAGCGGAGCAAGATAGAGACATGGGACCTTGTCCTACCCCCCCCCATTTGTGTGCACCCCGAGTCCAACGGTACCACCCTTGAGTCTCTAGGACATAGGGTTCTGGAGTTATGAGCATTTGAAGTTCCCCCATATAAGTGAGTTGGGAGAGTGAAAATTTGCCCAAGCGTGAGAGGCCAAAAGTGTTCCCCCAGAAAGTGTTTAGGAACACATTTCAGAGCCCTACGAGTGGTTTGGACCCCCCTTTTTGTGGTACTTTTTGTCAAGTTGAAGTTGGTGTTTACGGTTGTTAAGAGTGTACAGGGCTTGGAGTTTTAACCAGGGTCAGTTTTGACCGATCCTCAGCGGAGCAAGATAGAGACATGGGACCTTGTCCTACCCCCCCATTTGTGTGCACCCCGAGTCCAACGGTACCACCCTTGAGTCTCTAGGACATAGGGTTCTGGAGTTATGAGCATTTGAAGTTCCCCCATATAAGTGAGTTGGGAGAGTGAAAATTGGGGTTTTTAATCAGGATCAGTTTTGACCGATCCTCAGCGCAGCAAGATAGAGACATGGGACCTTGTCCTACCCCCCCATTTGTGTGCACCCCGAGTCCAACGGTACCACCCTTGAGTCTCTAGGACATAGGGTTCTGGAGTTATGAGCATTTGAAGTTCCCCCATATAAGTGAGTTGGGAGAGTGAAAATTGGGGTTTTTAATCAGTATCAGTTTTGACCGATCCTCAGCGGAGCAAGATAGAGACATGGGACCTTGTCCTACCCCCCCATTTGTGTGCACCCCGAGTCCAACGGTACCACCCTTGAGTCTCTAGGACATAGGGTTCTGGAGTTATGAGCATTTGAAGTTCCCCCATATAAGTGAGTTGGGAGAGTGAAAATTTGCCCAAGTGTGAGAGGCCAAAAGTGTTCCCCCAGAAAGTGTTTAGGAACACATTTCAGAGCCCTACGAGTGGTTTGGACCCCCCTTTTTGTGGTACTTTTTGTCAAGTTGAAGTTGGTGTTTACGGTTGTTAAGAGTGTACAGGGCTTGGAGTTTTAACCAGGGTCAGTTTTGACCGATCCTCAGCGGAGCAAGATAGAGACATGGGACCTTGTCCTACCCCCCCATTTGTGTGCACCCCGAGTCCAACGGTACCACCCTTGAGTCTCTAGGACATAGGGTTCTGGAGTTATGAGCATTTGAAGTTCCCCCATATAAGTGAGTTGGGAGAGTGAAAATTTGCCCGTGTGAGAGGCCAAAAGTGTTCCCCCAGAAAGTGTTTAGGAACACATTTCAGAGCCCTACGAGTGGTTTGGATCCCCCTTTTTGTGGTACTTTTTGTCAAGTTGAAGTTGGTGTTTACGCTTGTTAAGAGTGTACAGGGCTTGGAGTTTTAACCAGGGTCAGTTTTGACCGATCCTCAGCGGAGCAAGATAGAGACATGGGACCTTGTCCTACCCCCCCATTTGTGTGCACCCCGAGTCCAACGGTACCACCCTTGAGTCTTTAGGACATAGGGTTCTGGAGTTATGAGCATTTGAAGTTCCCCCATATAAGTGAGTTGGGAGAGTGAAAATTTGCCCAAGTGTGAGAGGCCAAAAGTGTTCCCCCAGAAAGTATTTAGGAACACATTTCAGAGCCCTACGAGTGGTTTGGACCCCCCTTTTTGTGGTACTTTTTGTCAAGTTGAAGTTGGTGTTTACGGTTGTTAAGAGTGTACAGGGCTTGGAGTTTTAACCAGGGTCAGTTTTGACCGATCCTCAGCGGAGCAAGATAGAGACATGGGACCTTGTCCTACCCCCCCCATTTGTGTGCACCCCGAGTCCAACGGTACCACCCTTGAGTCTCTAGGACATAGGGTTCTGGAGTTATGAGCATTTGAAGTTCCCCCATATAAGTGAGTTGGGAGAGTGAAAATTGGGGTTTTTAATCAGGATCAGTTTTGACCGATCCTCAGCGCAGCAAGATAGAGACATGGGACCTTGTCCTACCCCCCCATTTGTGTGCACCCCGAGTCCAACGGTACCACCCTTGAGTCTCTAGGACATAGGGTTCTGGAGTTATGAGCATTTGAAGTTCCCCCATATAAGTGAGTTGGGAGAGTGAAAATTTGGGGTTTTAACCAGGGTCAGTTTTGACCGATCCTCAGCGGAGCAAGATAGAGACATGGGACCTTGTCCTACCCCCCCATTTGTGTGCACCCCGAGTCCAACGGTACCACCCTTGAGTCTCTAGGACATAGGGTTCTGGAGTTATGAGCATTTGAAGTTCCCCCATATAAGTGAGTTGGGAGAGTGAAAATTTGCCCAAGTGTGAGAGGCCAAAAGTGTTCCCCCAGAAAGTGTTTAGGAACACATTTCAGAGCCCTACGAGTGGTTTGGACCCCCCTTTTTGTGGTACTTTTTGTCAAGTTGAAGTTGGTGTTTACGGTTGTTAAGAGTGTACAGGGCTTGGAGTTTTAACCAGGGTCAGTTTTGACCGATCCTCAGCGGAGCAAGATAGAGACATGGGACCTTGTCCTACCCCCCCCATTTGTGTGCACCCCGAGTCCAACGGTACCACCCTTGAGTCTCTAGGACATAGGGTTCTGGAGTTATGAGCATTTGAAGTTCCCCCATATAAGTGAGTTGGGAGAGTGAAAATTTGCCCAAGCGTGAGAGGCCAAAAGTGTTCCCCCAGAAAGTGTTTAGGAACACATTTCAGAGCCCTACGAGTGGTTTGGACCCCCCTTTTTGTGGTACTTTTTGTCAAGTTGAAGTTGGTGTTTACGGTTGTTAAGAGTGTACAGGGCTTGGAGTTTTAACCAGGGTCAGTTTTGACCGATCCTCAGCGGAGCAAGATAGAGACATGGGACCTTGTCCTACCCCCCCATTTGTGTGCACCCCGAGTCCAACGGTACCACCCTTGAGTCTCTAGGACATAGGGTTCTGGAGTTATGAGCATTTGAAGTTCCCCCATATAAGTGAGTTGGGAGAGTGAAAATTGGGGTTTTTAATCAGGATCAGTTTTGACCGATCCTCAGCGCAGCAAGATAGAGACATGGGACCTTGTCCTACCCCCCCATTTGTGTGCACCCCGAGTCCAACGTTACCACCCTTGAGTCTCTAGGACATAGGGTTCTGGAGTTATGAGCATTTGAAGTTCCCCCATATAAGTGAGTTGGGAGAGTGAAAATTGGGGTTTTTAATCAGTATCAGTTTTGACCGATCCTCAGCGGAGCAAGATAGAGACATGGGACCTTGTCCTACCCCCCCATTTGTGTGCACCCCGAGTCCAACGGTACCACCCTTGAGTCTCTAGGACATAGGGTTCTGGAGTTATGAGCATTTGAAGTTCCCCCATATAAGTGAGTTGGGAGAGTGAAAATTTGCCCGTGTGAGAGGCCAAAAGTGTTCCCCCAGAAAGTGTTTAGGAACACATTTCAGAGCCCTACGAGTGGTTTGGATCCCCCTTTTTGTGGTACTTTTTGTCAAGTTGAAGTTGGTGTTTACGGTTGTTAAGAGTGTACAGGGCTTGGAGTTTTAACCAGGGTCAGTTTTGACCGATCCTCAGCGGAGCAAGATAGAGACATGGGACCTTTGTCCTACCCCCCCATTTGTGTGCACCCCGAGTCCAACGGTACCACCCTTGAGTCTCTAGGACATAGGGTTCTGGAGTTATGAGCATTTGAAGTTCCCCCATATAAGTGAGTTGGGAGAGTGAAAATTGGGGTTTTTAATCAGGATCAGTTTTGACTGATCCTCAGCGGAGCAAGATAGAGACATGGGACCTTGTCCTACCCCCCCATTTGTGTGCACCCCGAGTCCAACGGTACCACCCTTGAGTCTATAGGACATAGGGTTCTTGAGTTATGAGCATTTGAAGTTCCCCCATATAAGTGAGTTGGGAGAGTGAAAATTTGGGGTTTTAACCAGGGTCAGTTTTGACCGATCCTCAGCGGAGCAAGATAGAGACATGGGACCTTGTCCTACCCCCCCATTTGTGTGCACCCCGAGTCCAACGGTACCACCCTTGAGTCTCTAGGACATAGGGTTCTGGATTTATGAGCATTTGAAGTTCCCCCATATAAGTGAGTTGGGAGAGTGAAAATTGGGGTTTTTATTTAGGATCAGTTTTGACCGATCCTCAGCGGAGCAAGATAGAGACATGGGACCTTGTCCTACCCCCCCATTTGTGTGCACCCCGAGTCCAACGGTACCACCCTTGAGTCTCTAGGACATAGGGTTCTGGAGTTATGAGGATTTGAAGTTCCCCCATATAAGTGAGTTGGGAGAGTGAAAATTTGGGGTTTTTAATCAGGATCAGTTTTGACCGATCCTCAGCGGAGCAAGATAGAGACATGGGACCTTGTCCTACCCCCCCCCATTTGTGTGCACCCCGAGTCCAACGGTACCACCCTTGAGTCTCTAGGACATAGGGTTCTGGAGTTATGAGCATTTGAAGTTCCCCCATATAAGTGAGTTGGGAGAGTGAAAATTTGCCCAAGTGTGAGAGGCCAAAAGTGTTCCCCCAGAAAGTGTTTAGGAACACATTTCAGAGCCCTACGAGTGGTTTGGACCCCCCTTTTTGTGGTACTTTTTGTCAAGTTGAAGTTGGTGTTTACGGTTGTTAAGAGTGTACAGGGCTTGGAGTTTTAACCAGGGTCAGTTTTGACCGATCCTCAGCGGAGCAAGATAGAGACATGGGACCTTGTCCTACCCCCCCATTTGTGTGCACCCCGAGTCCAACGGTACCACCCTTGAGTCTCTAGGACATAGGGTTCTGGAGTTATGAGCATTTGAAGTTCCCCCATATAAGTGAGTTGGGAGAGTGAAAATTTGCCCGTGTGAGAGGCCAAAAGTGTTCCCCCAGAAAGTGTTTAGGAACACATTTCAGAGCCCTACGAGTGGTTTGGATCCCCCTTTTTGTGGTACTTTTTGTCAAGTTGAAGTTGGTGTTTACGCTTGTTAAGAGTGTACAGGGCTTGGAGTTTTAACCAGGGTCAGTTTTGACCGATCCTCAGCGGAGCAAGATAGAGACATGGGACCTTGTCCTACCCCCCCATTTGTGTGCACCCCGAGTCCAACGGTACCACCCTTGAGTCTTTAGGACATAGGGTTCTGGAGTTATGAGCATTTGAAGTTCCCCCATATAAGTGAGTTGGGAGAGTGAAAATTTGCCCAAGTGTGAGAGGCCAAAAGTGTTCCCCCAGAAAGTATTTAGGAACACATTTCAGAGCCCTACGAGTGGTTTGGACCCCCCTTTTTGTGGTACTTTTTGTCAAGTTGAAGTTGGTGTTTACGGTTGTTAAGAGTGTACAGGGCTTGGAGTTTTAACCAGGGTCAGTTTTGACCGATCCTCAGCGGAGCAAGATAGAGACATGGGACCTTGTCCTACCCCCCCATTTGTGTGCACCCCGAGTCCAACGGTACCACCCTTGAGTCTCTAGGACATAGGGTTCTGGAGTTATGAGCATTTGAAGTTCCCCCATATAAGTGAGTTGGGAGAGTGAAAATTTGGGGTTTTAACCAGGGTCAGTTTTGACCGATCCTCAGCGGAGCAAGATAGAGACATGGGACCTTGTCCTACCCCCCCATTTGTGTGCACCCCGAGTCCAACGGTACCACCCTTGAGTCTCTAGGACATAGGGTTCTGGAGTTATGAGCATTTGAAGTTCCCCCATATAAGTGAGTTGGGAGAGTGAAAATTTGCCCAAGTGTGAGAGGCCAAAAGTGTTCCCCCAGAAAGTGTTTAGGAACACATTTCAGAGCCCTACGAGTGGTTTGGACCCCCCTTTTTGTGGTACTTTTTGTCAAGTTGAAGTTGGTGTTTACGGTTGTTAAGAGTGTACAGGGCTTGGAGTTTTAACCAGGGTCAGTTTTGACCGATCCTCAGCGGAGCAAGATAGAGACATGGGACCTTGTCCTACCCCCCCCATTTGTGTGCACCCCGAGTCCAACGGTACCACCCTTGAGTCTCTAGGACATAGGGTTCTGGAGTTATGAGCATTTGAAGTTCCCCCATATAAGTGAGTTGGGAGAGTGAAAATTTGCCCAAGCGTGAGAGGCCAAAAGTGTTCCCCCAGAAAGTGTTTAGGAACACATTTCAGAGCCCTACGAGTGGTTTGGACCCCCCTTTTTGTGGTACTTTTTGTCAAGTTGAAGTTGGTGTTTACGGTTGTTAAGAGTGTACAGGGCTTGGAGTTTTAACCAGGGTCAGTTTTGACCGATCCTCAGCGGAGCAAGATAGAGACATGGGACCTTGTCCTACCCCCCCATTTGTGTGCACCCCGAGTCCAACGGTACCACCCTTGAGTCTCTAGGACATAGGGTTCTGGAGTTATGAGCATTTGAAGTTCCCCCATATAAGTGAGTTGGGAGAGTGAAAATTGGGGTTTTTAATCAGGATCAGTTTTGACCGATCCTCAGCGCAGCAAGATAGAGACATGGGACCTTGTCCTACCCCCCCATTTGTGTGCACCCCGAGTCCAACGGTACCACCCTTGAGTCTCTAGGACATAGGGTTCTGGAGTTATGAGCATTTGAAGTTCCCCCATATAAGTGAGTTGGGAGAGTGAAAATTGGGGTTTTTAATCAGTATCAGTTTTGACCGATCCTCAGCGGAGCAAGATAGAGACATGGGACCTTGTCCTACCCCCCCATTTGTGTGCACCCCGAGTCCAACGGTACCACCCTTGAGTCTCTAGGACATAGGGTTCTGGAGTTATGAGCATTTGAAGTTCCCCCATATAAGTGAGTTGGGAGAGTGAAAATTTGCCCAAGTGTGAGAGGCCAAAAGTGTTCCCCCAGAAAGTGTTTAGGAACACATTTCAGAGCCCTACGAGTGGTTTGGACCCCCCTTTTTGTGGTATTTTTTGTCAAGTTGAAGTTGGTGTTTACGGTTGTTAAGAGTGTACAGGGCTTGGAGTTTTAACCAGGGTCAGTTTTGACCGATCCTCAGCGGAGCAAGATAGAGACATGGGACCTTGTCCTACCCCCCCATTTGTGTGCACCCCGAGTCCAACGGTACCACCCTTGAGTCTCTAGGACATAGGGTTCTGGAGTTATGAGCATTTGAAGTTCCCCCATATAAGTGAGTTGGGAGAGTGAAAATTGGGGTTTTTAATCAGGATCAGTTTTGACCGATCCTCAGCGCAGCAAGATAGAGACATGGGACCTTGTCCTACCCCCCCATTTGTGTGCACCCCGAGTCCAACGGTACCACCCTTGAGTCTATAGGACATAGGGTTCTTGAGTTATGAGCATTTGAAGTTCCCCCATATAAGTGAGTTGGGAGAGTGAAAATTTGGGGTTTTAACCAGGGTCAGTTTTGACCGATCCTCAGCGGAGCAAGATAGAGACATGGGACCTTGTCCTACCCCCCCATTTGTGTGCACCCCGAGTCCAACGGTACCACCCTTGAGTCTATAGGACATAGGGTTCTGGATTTATGAGCATTTGAAGTTCCCCCATATAAGTGAGTTGGGAGAGTGAAAATTTGGGGTTTTAACCAGGGTCAGTTTTGACCGATCCTCAGCAGAGCAAGATAGAGACATGGGACCTTGTCCTACCCCCCCATTTGTGTGCACCCCGAGTCCAACGGTACCACCCTTGAGTCTCTAGGACATAGGGTTCTGGATTTATGAGCATTTGAAGTTCCCCCATATAAGTGAGTTGGGAGAGTGAAAATTGGGGTTTTTAATCAGGATCAGTTTTGACCGATCCTCAGCGGAGCAAGATAGAGACATGGGACCTTGTCCTACCCCCCCATTTGTGTGCACCCCGAGTCCAACGGTACCACCCTTGAGTCTCTAGGACATAGGGTTCTGGAGTTATGAGGATTTGAAGTTCCCCCATATAAGTGAGTTGGGAGAGTGAAAATTTGGGGTTTTTAATCAGGATCAGTTTTGACCGATCCTCAGCGGAGCAAGATAGAGACATGGGACCTTGTCCTACCCCCCCATTTGTGTGCACCCCGAGTCCAACGGTACCACCCTTGAGTCTCTAGGACATAGGGTTCTGGAGTTATGAGCATTTGAAGTTCCCCCATATAAGTGAGTTGGGAGAGTGAAAATTTGCCCAAGTGTGAGAGGCCAAAAGTGTTCCCCCAGAAAGTGTTTAGGAACACATTTCAGAGCCCTACGAGTGGTTTGGACCCCCCTTTTTGTGGTACTTTTTGTCAAGTTGAAGTTGGTGTTTACGGTTGTTAAGAGTGTACAGGGCTTGGAGTTTTAACCAGGGTCAGTTTTGACCGATCCTCAGCGGAGCAAGATAGAGACATGGGACCTTGTCCTACCCCCCCATTTGTGTGCACCCCGAGTCCAACGGTACCACCCTTGAGTCTCTAGGACATAGGGTTCTGAAGTTATGAGCATTTGAAGTTCCCCCATATAAGTGAGTTGGGAGAGTGAAAATTTGCCCAAGCGTGAGAGGCCAAAAGTGTTCCCCCAGAAAGTGTTTAGGAACACATTTCAGAGCCCTACGAGTGGTTTGGACCCCCCTTTTTGTGGTACTTTTTGTCAAGTTGAAGTTGGTGTTTACGGTTGTTAAGAGTGTACAGGGCTTGGAGTTTTAACCAGGGTCAGTTTTGACCGATCCTCAGCGGAGCAAGATAGAGACATGGGACCTTGTCCTACCCCCCCATTTGTGTGCACCCCGAGTCCAACGGTACCACCCTTGAGTCTCTAGGACATAGGGTTCTGGAGTTATGAGCATTTGAAGTTCCCCCATATAAGTGAGTTGGGAGAGTGAAAATTGGGGTTTTTAATCAGGATCAGTTTTGACCGATCCTCAGCGCAGCAAGATAGAGACATGGGACCTTGTCCTACCCCCCCATTTGTGTGCACCCCGAGTCCAACGTTACCACCCTTGAGTCTCTAGGACATAGGGTTCTGGAGTTATGAGCATTTGAAGTTCCCCCATATAAGTGAGTTGGGAGAGTGAAAATTGGGGTTTTTAATCAGTATCAGTTTTGACCGATCCTCAGCGGAGCAAGATAGAGACATGGGACCTTGTCCTACCCCCCCATTTGTGTGCACCCCGAGTCCAACGGTACCACCCTTGAGTCTCTAGGACATAGGGTTCTGGAGTTATGAGCATTTGAAGTTCCCCCATATAAGTGAGTTGGGAGAGTGAAAATTTGCCCGTGTGAGAGGCCAAAAGTGTTCCCCCAGAAAGTGTTTAGGAACACATTTCAGAGCCCTACGAGTGGTTTGGATCCCCCTTTTTGTGGTACTTTTTGTCAAGTTGAAGTTGGTGTTTACGGTTGTTAAGAGTGTACAGGGCTTGGAGTTTTAACCAGGGTCAGTTTTGACCGATCCTCAGCGGAGCAAGATAGAGACATGGGACCTTTGTCCTACCCCCCCATTTGTGTGCACCCCGAGTCCAACGGTACCACCCTTGAGTCTCTAGGACATAGGGTTCTGGAGTTATGAGCATTTGAAGTTCCCCCATATAAGTGAGTTGGGAGAGTGAAAATTGGGGTTTTTAATCAGGATCAGTTTTGACTGATCCTCAGCGGAGCAAGATAGAGACATGGGACCTTGTCCTACCCCCCCATTTGTGTGCACCCCGAGTCCAACGGTACCACCCTTGAGTCTATAGGACATAGGGTTCTTGAGTTATGAGCATTTGAAGTTCCCCCATATAAGTGAGTTGGGAGAGTGAAAATTTGGGGTTTTAACCAGGGTCAGTTTTGACCGATCCTCAGCGGAGCAAGATAGAGACATGGGACCTTGTCCTACCCCCCCATTTGTGTGCACCCCGAGTCCAACGGTACCACCCTTGAGTCTCTAGGACATAGGGTTCTGGATTTATGAGCATTTGAAGTTCCCCCATATAAGTGAGTTGGGAGAGTGAAAATTGGGGTTTTTATTTAGGATCAGTTTTGACCGATCCTCAGCGGAGCAAGATAGAGACATGGGACCTTGTCCTACCCCCCCATTTGTGTGCACCCCGAGTCCAACGGTACCACCCTTGAGTCTCTAGGACATAGGGTTCTGGAGTTATGAGCATTTGAAGTTCCCCCATATAAGTGAGTTGGGAGAGTGAAAATTGGGGTTTTTAATCAGGATCAGTTTTGACCGATCCTCAGCGCAGCAAGATAGAGACATGGGACCTTGTCCTACCCCCCCATTTGTGTGCACCCCGAGTCCAACGTTACCACCCTTGAGTCTCTAGGACATAGGGTTCTGGAGTTATGAGCATTTGAAGTTCCCCCATATAAGTGAGTTGGGAGAGTGAAAATTGGGGTTTTTAATCAGTATCAGTTTTGACCGATCCTCAGCGGAGCAAGATAGAGACATGGGACCTTGTCCTACCCCCCCATTTGTGTGCACCCCGAGTCCAACGGTACCACCCTTGAGTCTCTAGGACATAGGGTTCTGGAGTTATGAGCATTTGAAGTTCCCCCATATAAGTGAGTTGGGAGAGTGAAAATTTGCCCGTGTGAGAGGCCAAAAGTGTTCCCCCAGAAAGTGTTTAGGAACACATTTCAGAGCCCTACGAGTGGTTTGGATCCCCCTTTTTGTGGTACTTTTTGTCAAGTTGAAGTTGGTGTTTACGGTTGTTAAGAGTGTACAGGGCTTGGAGTTTTAACCAGGGTCAGTTTTGACCGATCCTCAGCGGAGCAAGATAGAGACATGGGACCTTTGTCCTACCCCCCCATTTGTGTGCACCCCGAGTCCAACGGTACCACCCTTGAGTCTCTAGGACATAGGGTTCTGGAGTTATGAGCATTTGAAGTTCCCCCATATAAGTGAGTTGGGAGAGTGAAAATTGGGGTTTTTAATCAGGATCAGTTTTGACTGATCCTCAGCGGAGCAAGATAGAGACATGGGACCTTGTCCTACCCCCCCATTTGTGTGCACCCCGAGTCCAACGGTACCACCCTTGAGTCTATAGGACATAGGGTTCTTGAGTTATGAGCATTTGAAGTTCCCCCATATAAGTGAGTTGGGAGAGTGAAAATTTGGGGTTTTAACCAGGGTCAGTTTTGACCGATCCTCAGCGGAGCAAGATAGAGACATGGGACCTTGTCCTACCCCCCCATTTGTGTGCACCCCGAGTCCAACGGTACCACCCTTGAGTCTCTAGGACATAGGGTTCTGGATTTATGAGCATTTGAAGTTCCCCCATATAAGTGAGTTGGGAGAGTGAAAATTGGGGTTTTTATTTAGGATCAGTTTTGACCGATCCTCAGCGGAGCAAGATAGAGACATGGGACCTTGTCCTACCCCCCCATTTGTGTGCACCCCGAGTCCAACGGTACCACCCTTGAGTCTCTAGGACATAGGGTTCTGGAGTTATGAGGATTTGAAGTTCCCCCATATAAGTGAGTTGGGAGAGTGAAAATTTGGGGTTTTTAATCAGGATCAGTTTTGACCGATCCTCAGCGGAGCAAGATAGAGACATGGGACCTTGTCCTACCCCCCCCCATTTGTGTGCACCCCGAGTCCAACGGTACCACCCTTGAGTCTCTAGGACATAGGGTTCTGGAGTTATGAGCATTTGAAGTTCCCCCATATAAGTGAGTTGGGAGAGTGAAAATTTGCCCAAGTGTGAGAGGCCAAAAGTGTTCCCCCAGAAAGTGTTTAGGAACACATTTCAGAGCCCTACGAGTGGTTTGGACCCCCCTTTTTGTGGTACTTTTTGTCAAGTTGAAGTTGGTGTTTACGGTTGTTAAGAGTGTACAGGGCTTGGAGTTTTAACCAGGGTCAGTTTTGACCGATCCTCAGCGGAGCAAGATAGAGACATGGGACCTTGTCCTACCCCCCCATTTGTGTGCACCCCGAGTCCAACGGTACCACCCTTGAGTCTCTAGGACATAGGGTTCTGGAGTTATGAGCATTTGAAGTTCCCCCATATAAGTGAGTTGGGAGAGTGAAAATTTGCCCGTGTGAGAGGCCAAAAGTGTTCCCCCAGAAAGTGTTTAGGAACACATTTCAGAGCCCTACGAGTGGTTTGGATCCCCCTTTTTGTGGTACTTTTTGTCAAGTTGAAGTTGGTGTTTACGCTTGTTAAGAGTGTACAGGGCTTGGAGTTTTAACCAGGGTCAGTTTTGACCGATCCTCAGCGGAGCAAGATAGAGACATGGGACCTTTGTCCTACCCCCCATTTGTGTGCACCCCGAGTCCAACGGTACCACCCTTGAGTCTCTAGGACATAGGGTTCTGGAGTTATGAGCATTTGAAGTTCCCCCATATAAGTGAGTTGGGAGAGTGAAAATTTGCCCAAGTGTGAGAGGCCAAAAGTGTTCCCCCAGAAAGTGTTTAGGAACACATTTCAGAGCCCTACGAGTGGTTTGGACCCCCCTTTTTGTGGTATTTTTTGTCAAGTTGAAGTTGGTGTTTACGGTTGTTAAGAGTGTACAGGGCTTGGAGTTTTAACCAGGGTCAGTTTTGACCGATCCTCAGCGGAGCAAGATAGAGACATGGGACCTTGTCCTACCCCCCCATTTGTGTGCACCCCGAGTCCAACGGTACCACCCTTGAGTCTCTAGGACATAGGGTTCTGGAGTTATGAGCATTTGAAGTTCCCCCATATAAGTGAGTTGGGAGAGTGAAAATTGGGGTTTTTAATCAGTATCAGTTTTGACCGATCCTCAGCGGAGCAAGATAGAGACATGGGACCTTGTCCTACCCCCCCATTTGTGTGCACCCCGAGTCCAACGGTACCACCCTTGAGTCTCTAGGACATAGGGTTCTGGAGTTATAAGCATTTGAAGTTCCCCCATATAAGTGAGTTGGGAGAGTGAAAATTTGCCCGTGTGAGAGGCCAAAAGTGTTCCCCCAGAAAGTGTTTAGGAACACATTTCAGAGCCCGACGAGTGGTTTGGATCCCCCTTTTTGTGGTACTTTTTGTCAAGTTGAAGTTGGTGTTTACGGTTAAGAGTGTACAGGGCTTGGAGTTTTAACCAGGGTCAGTTTTGACCGATCCTCAGCGGAGCAAGATAGAGACATGGGACCTTGTCCTACCCCCCCATTTGTGTGCACCCCGAGTCCAACGGTACCACCCTTGAGTCTCTAGGACATAGGGTTCTGGAGTTATGAGCATTTGAAGTTCGCCCATATAAGTGAGTTGGGAGAGTGAAAATTGGGGTTTTTAATCAGGATCAGTTTTGACCGATCCTCAGCGGAGCAAGATAGAGACATGGGACCTTGTCCTACCCCCCCATTTGTGTGCACCCCGAGTCCAACGGTACCACCCTTGAGTCTCTAGGACATAGGGTTCTGGAGTTATGAGGATTTGAAGTTCCCCCATATAAGTGAGTTGGGAGAGTGAAAATTTGGGGTTTTTAATCAGGATCAGTTTTGACCGATCCTCAGCGGAGCAAGATAGAGACATGGGACCTTGTCCTACCCCCCCATTTGTGTGCACCCCGAGTCCAACGGTACCACCCTTGAGTCTCTAGGACATAGGGTTCTGGAGTTATGAGCATTTGAAGTTCCCCCATATAAGTGAGTTGGGAGAGTGAAAATTTGCCCAAGTGTGAGAGGCCAAAAGTGTTCCCCCAGAAAGTGTTTAGGAACACATTTCAGAGCCCTACGAGTGGTTTGGACCCCCCTTTTTGTGGTACTTTTTGTCAAGTTGAAGTTGGTGTTTACGGTTGTTAAGAGTGTACAGGGCTTGGAGTTTTAACCAGGGTCAGTTTTGACCGATCCTCAGCGGAGCAAGATAGAGACATGGGACCTTGTCCTACCCCCCCATTTGTGTGCACCCCGAGTCCAACGGTACCACCCTTGAGTCTCTAGGACATAGGGTTCTGAAGTTATGAGCATTTGAAGTTCCCCCATATAAGTGAGTTGGGAGAGTGAAAATTTGCCCAAGCGTGAGAGGCCAAAAGTGTTCCCCCAGAAAGTGTTTAGGAACACATTTCAGAGCCCTACGAGTGGTTTGGACCCCCCTTTTTGTGGTACTTTTTGTCAAGTTGAAGTTGGTGTTTACGGTTGTTAAGAGTGTACAGGGC
Source organism: Toxotes jaculatrix (assembly GCF_017976425.1). Taxonomy (NCBI): domain Eukaryota; kingdom Metazoa; phylum Chordata; class Actinopteri; family Toxotidae; genus Toxotes; species Toxotes jaculatrix. Next base: position 28,268,177 of record NC_054397.1, on the reverse strand, counting down.
TTGGAGTTTTAACCAGGGTCAGTTTTGACCGATCCTCAGCGGAGCAAGATAGAGACATGGGACCTTGTCCTACCCCCCCATTTGTGTGCACCCCGAGTCCAACGGTACCACCCTTGAGTCTCTAGGACATAGGGTTCTGGAGTTATGAGCATTTGAAGTTCCCCCATATAAGTGAGTTGGGAGAGTGAAAATTGGGGTTTTTAATCAGGATCAGTTTTGACCGATCCTCAGCGCAGCAAGATAGAGACATGGGACCTTGTCTTACCCCCCCATTTGTGTGCACCCCGAGTCCAACGGTACCACCCTTGAGTTTATAGGACATAGGGTTCTTGAGTTATGAGCATTTGAAGTTCCCCCATATAAGTGAGTTGGGAGAGTGAAAATTTGGGGTTTTAATCAGGGTCAGGTTTGACCGATCCTCAGCGGAGCAAGATAGAGACATGGGACCTTGTCCTACCCCCCCATTTGTGTGCACCCCGAGTCCAGCGGTACCACCCTTGAGTCTCTAGGACATAGGGTTCTGGAGTTATGAGCATTTGAAGTTCCCCCATATAAGTGAGTTGGGAGAGTGAAAATTTGCCCAAGTGTGAGAGGCCAAAAGTGTTCCCCCAGAAAGTGTTTAGGAACACATTTCAGAGCCCTACGAGTGGTTTGAACCCCCCTTTTTGTGGTACTTTTTGTCAAGTTGAAGTTGGTGTTTACGGTTGTTAAGAGTGTACAGGGCTTGGAGTTTTAACCAGGGTCAGTTTTGACCGATCCTCAGCGGAGCAAGATAGAGACATGGGACCTTGTCCTACCCCCCCATTTGTGTGCACCCCGAGTCCAACGGTACCACCCTTGAGTCTCTAGGACATAGGGTTCTGGAGTTATGAGCATTTGAAGTTCCCCCATATAAGTGAGTTGGGAGAGTGAAAATTGGGGTTTTTAATCAGGATCAGTTTTGACCGATCCTCAGCGCAGCAAGATAGAGACATGGGACCTTGTCCTACCCCCCCATTTGTGTGCACCCCGAGTCCAACGGTACCACCCTTGAGTCTCTAGGACATAGGGTTCTGGAGTTATGAGCATTTGAAGTTCCCCCATATAAGTGAGTTGGGAGAGTGAAAATTGGGGTTTTTAATCAGTATCAGTTTTGACCGATCCTCAGCGGAGCAAGATAGAGACATGGGACCTTGTCCTACCCCCCCATTTGTGTGCACCCCGAGTCCAACGGTACCACCCTTGAGTCTCTAGGACATAGGGTTCTGGAGTTATGAGCATTTGAAGTTCCCCCATATAAGTGAGTTGGGAGAGTGAAAATTTGCCCGTGTGAGAGGCCAAAAGTGTTCCCCCAGAAAGTGTTTAGGAACACATTTCAGAGCCCTACGAGTGGTTTGGATCCCCCTTTTTGTGGTACTTTTTGTCAAGTTGAAGTTGGTGTTTACGCTTGTTAAGAGTGTACAGGGCTTGGAGTTTTAACCAGGGTCAGTTTTGACCGATCCTCAGCGGAGCAAGATAGAGACATGGGACCTTTGTCCTACCCCCCATTTGTGTGCACCCCGAGTCCAACGGTACCACCCTTGAGTCTCTAGGACATAGGGTTCTGGAGTTATGAGCATTTGAAGTTCCCCCATATAAGTGAGTTGGGAGAGTGAAAATTTGCCCAAGTGTGAGAGGCCAAAAGTGTTCCCCCAGAAAGTGTTTAGGAACACATTTCAGAGCCCTACGAGTGGTTTGGACCCCCCTTTTTGTGGTATTTTTTGTCAAGTTGAAGTTGGTGTTTACGGTTGTTAAGAGTGTACAGGGCTTGGAGTTTTAACCAGGGTCAGTTTTGACCGATCCTCAGCGGAGCAAGATAGAGACATGGGACCTTGTCCTACCCCCCCATTTGTGTGCACCCCGAGTCCAACGGTACCACCCTTGAGTCTCTAGGACATAGGGTTCTGGAGTTATGAGCATTTGAAGTTCCCCCATATAAGTGAGTTGGGAGAGTGAAAATTGGGGTTTTTAATCAGGATCAGTTTTGACCGATCCTCAGCGCAGCAAGATAGAGACATGGGACCTTGTCCTACCCCCCCATTTGTGTGCACCCCGAGTCCAACGGTACCACCCTTGAGTCTCTAGGACATAGGGTTCTGGAGTTATGAGCATTTGAAGTTCCCCCATATAAGTGAGTTGGGAGAGTGAAAATTGGGGTTTTTAATCAGTATCAGTTTTGACCGATCCTCAGCGGAGCAAGATAGAGACATGGGACCTTGTCCTACCCCCCCATTTATGTGCACCCCGAGTCCAACGGTACCACCCTTGAGTCTCTAGGACATAGGGTTCTGGAGTTATGAGCATTTGAAGTTCCCCCATATAAGTGAGTTGGGAGAGTGAAAATTGGGGTTTTTAATCAGTATCAGTTTTGACCGATCCTCAGCGGAGCAAGATAGAGACATGGGACCTTGTCCTACCCCCCCATTTGTGTGCACCCCGAGTCCAACGGTACCACCCTTGAGTCTCTAGGACATAGGGTTCTGGAGTTATGAGCATTTGAAGTTCCCCCATATAAGTGAGTTGGGAGAGTGAAAATTTGCCCGTGTGAGAGGCCAAAAGTGTTCCCCCAGAAAGTGTTTAGGAACACATTTCAGAGCCCTACGAGTGGTTTGGATCCCCCTTTTTGTGGTACTTTTTGTCAAGTTGAAGTTGGTGTTTACGCTTGTTAAGAGTGTACAGGGCTTGGAGTTTTAACCAGGGTCAGTTTTGACCGATCCTCAGCGGAGCAAGATAGAGACATGGGACCTTTGTCCTACCCCCCCCCCCCCCATTTGTGTGCACCCCGAGTCCAACGGTACCACCCTTGAGTCTCTAGGACATAGGGTTCTGGAGTTATGAGCATTTGAAGTTCCCCCATATAAGTGAGTTGGGAGAGTGAAAATTTGCCCAAGTGTGAGAGGCCAAAAGTGTTCCCCCAGAAAGTGTTTAGGAACACATTTCAGAGCCCTACGAGTGGTTTGGACCCCCCTTTTTGTGGTATTTTTTGTCAAGTTGAAGTTGGTGTTTACGGTTGTTAAGAGTGTACAGGGCTTGGAGTTTTAACCAGGGTCAGTTTTGACCGATCCTCAGCGGAGCAAGATAGAGACATGGGACCTTGTCCTACCCCCCCATTTGTGTGCACCCCGAGTCCAACGGTACCACCCTTGAGTCTCTAGGACATAGGGTTCTGGAGTTATGAGCATTTGAAGTTCCCCCATATAAGTGAGTTGGGAGAGTGAAAATTGGGGTTTTTAATCAGGATCAGTTTTGACCGATCCTCAGCGCAGCAAGATAGAGACATGGGACCTTGTCCTACCCCCCCATTTGTGTGCACCCCGAGTCCAACGGTACCACCCTTGAGTCTCTAGGACATAGGGTTCTGGAGTTATGAGCATTTGAAGTTCCCCCATATAAGTGAGTTGGGAGAGTGAAAATTGGGGTTTTTAATCAGTATCAGTTTTGACCGATCCTCAGCGGAGCAAGATAGAGACATGGGACCTTGTCCTACCCCCCCATTTGTGTGCACCCCGAGTCCAACGGTACCACCCTTGAGTCTCTAGGACATAGGGTTCTGGAGTTATAAGCATTTGAAGTTCCCCCATATAAGTGAGTTGGGAGAGTGAAAATTTGCCCGTGTGAGAGGCCAAAAGTGTTCCCCCAGAAAGTGTTTAGGAACACATTTCAGAGCCCTACGAGTGGTTTGGATCCCCCTTTTTGTGGTACTTTTTGTCAAGTTGAAGTTGGTGTTTACGGTTAAGAGTGTACAGGGCTTGGAGTTTTAACCAGGGTCAGTTTTGACCGATCCTCAGCGGAGCAAGATAGAGACATGGGACCTTGTCCTACCCCCCCATTTGTGTGCACCCCGAGTCCAACGGTACCACCCTTGAGTCTCTAGGACATAGGGTTCTGGAGTTATGAGCATTTGAAGTTCCCCCATATAAGTGAGTTGGGAGAGTGAAAATTGGGGTTTTTAATCAGGATCAGTTTTGACTGATCCTCAGCGGAGCAAGATAGAGACATGGGACCTTGTCCTATCCCCCCATTTGTGTGCACCCCGAGTCCAACGGTACCACCCTTGAGTTTATAGGACATAGGGTTCTTGAGTTATGAGCATTTGAAGTTCCCCCATTTAAGTGAGTTGGGAGAGTGAAAATTTGGGGTTTTAATCAGGGTCAGGTTTGACCGATCCTCAGCGGAGCAAGATAGAGACATGGGACCTTGTCCTACCCCCCCCATTTGTGTGCACCCCGAGTCCAACGGTACCACCCTTGAGTCTCTAGGACATAGGGTTCTGGAGTTATGAGCATTTGAAGTTCCCCCATATAAGTGAGTTGGGAGAGTGAAAATTTGCCCAAGTGTGAGAGGCCAAAAGTGTTCCCCCAGAAAGTGTTTAGGAACACATTTCAGAGCCCTACGAGTGGTTTGGACCCCCCTTTTTGTGGTACTTTTTGTCAAGTTGAAGTTGGTGTTTACGGTTGTTAAGAGTGTACAGGGCTTGGAGTTTTAAACAGGGTCAGTTTTGACCGATCCTCAGCGGAGCAAGATAGAGACATGGGACCTTGTCCTACCCCCCCATTTGTGTGCACCCCGAGTCCAACGGTACCACCCTTGAGTCTCTAGGACATAGGGTTCTGGAGTTATGAGCATTTGAAGTTCCCCCATATAAGTGAGTTGGGAGAGTGAAAATTGGGGTTTTTAATCAGGATCAGTTTTGACTGATCCTCAGCGGAGCAAGATAGAGACATGGGACCTTGTCCTACCCCCCCATTTGTGTGCACCCCGAGTCCAACGGTACCACCCTTGAGTCTATAGGACATAGGGTTCTTGAGTTATGAGCATTTGAAGTTCCCCCATATAAGTGAGTTGGGAGAGTGAAAATTGGGGTTTTTAATCAGGATCAGTTTTGACCGATCCTCAGCGGAGCAAGATAGAGACATGGGACCTTGTCCTACCCCCCCATTTGTGTGCACCCCGAGTCCAACGGTACCACCCTTGAGTCTATAGGACATAGGATTCTTGAGTTATGAGCATTTGAAGTTCCCCCATATAAGTGAGTTGGGAGAGTGAAAATTTGGGGTTTTAACCAGGGTCAGTTTTGACCGATCCTCAGCGGAGCAAGATAGAGACATGGGACCTTGTCCTACCCCCCCATTTGTGTGCACCCCGAGTCCAACGGTACCACCCTTGAGTCTCTAGGACATAGGGTTCTGGAGTTATGAGCATTTGAAGTTCCCCCATATAAGTGAGTTGGGAGAGTGAAAATTTGCCCAAGTGTGAGAGGCCAAAAGTGTTCCCCCAGAAAGTGTTTAGGAACACATTTCAGAGCCCTACGAGTGGTTTGGACTCCCCTTTTTGTGGTACTTTTTGTCAAGTTGAAGTTGGTGTTTACGGTTGTTAAGAGTGTACAGGGCTTGGAGTTTTAACCAGGGTCAGTTTTGACCGATCCTCAGCGGAGCAAGATGGAGACATGGGACCTATTCCTACCCCCCCATTTGTGTGCACCCCGAGTCCAACTGTACTACCCTTGAGTCTCTAGGACATAGGGTTCTGGAGTTATGAGCATTTGAAGTTCCCCCATATAAGTGAGTTGGGAGAGTGAAAATTGGGGTTTTTAATCAGGATCAGTTTTGACTGATCCTCAGCGGAGCAAGATAGAGACATGGGACCTTGTCCTATCCCCCCATTTGTGTGCACCCCGAGTCCAACGGTACCACCCTTGAGTTTATAGGACATAGGGTTCTTGAGTTATGAGCATTTGAAGTTCCCCCATATAAGTGAGTTGGGAGAGTGAAAATTTGGGGTTTTAATCAGGGTCAGGTTTGACTGATCCTCAGCGGAGCAAGATAGAGACATGGGACCTATTCCTACCCCCCCCCATTTGTGTGCACCCCGAGTCCAACTGTACTACCCTTGAGTCTCTAGGACATAGGGTTCTGGAGTTATGAGCATTTGAAGTTCCCCCATATAAGTGAGTTGGGAGAGTGAAAATTGGGGTTTTTAATCAGGATCAGTTTTGACCGATCCTCAGCGGAGCAAGATAGAGACATGGGACCTATTCCTACCCCCCCATTTGTGTGCACCCCGAGTCCAACTGTACTACCCTTGAGTCTCTAGGACATAGGGTTCTGGAGTTATGAGCATTTGAAGTTCCCCCATATAAGTGAGTTGGGAGAGTGAAAATTTGCCCAAGTGTGAGAGGCCAAAAGTGTTCCCCCAGAAAGTGTTTAGGAACACATTTCAGAGCCCTACGAGTGGTTTGGACCCCCCTTTTTGTGGTACTTTTTGTCAAGTTGAAGTTGGTGTTTACGGTTAAGAGTGTACAGGGCTTGGAGTTTTAACCAGGGTCAGTTTTGACCGATCCTCAGCGGAGCAAGATAGAGACATGGGACCTTGTCCTACCCCCCCATTTGTGTGCACCCCGAGTCCAACGGTACCACCCTTGAGTCTCTAGGACATAGGGTTCTGGAGTTATGAGCATTTGAAGTTCCCCCATATAAGTGAGTTGGGAGAGTGAAAATTGGGGTTTTTAATCAGGATCAGTTTTGACTGATCCTCAGCGGAGCAAGATAGAGACATGGGACCTTGTCCTACCCCCCCATTTGTGTGCACCCCGAGTCCAACGGTACCACCCTTGAGTCTATAGGACATAGGGTTCTTGAGTTATGAGCATTTGAAGTTCCCCCATATAAGTGAGTTGGGAGAGTGAAAATTGGGGTTTTTAATCAGGATCAGTTTTGACCGATCCTCAGCGGAGCAAGATAGAGACATGGGACCTTGTCCTACCCCCCCATTTGTGTGCACCCCGAGTCCAACGGTACCACCCTTGAGTCTATAGGACATAGGATTCTTGAGTTATGAGCATTTGAAGTTCCCCCATATAAGTGAGTTGGGAGAGTGAAAATTTGGGGTTTTAACCAGGGTCAGTTTTGACCGATCCTCAGCGGAGCAAGATAGAGACATGGGACCTTGTCCTACCCCCCCATTTGTGTGCACCCCGAGTCCAACGGTACCACCCTTGAGTCTCTAGGACATAGGGTTCTGGAGTTATGAGCATTTGAAGTTCCCCCATACAAGTGAGTTGGGAGAGTGAAAATTTGCCCAAGTGTGAGAGGCCAAAAGTGTTCCCCCAGAAAGTGTTTAGGAACACATTTCAGAGCCCTACGAGTGGTTTGGACTCCCCTTTTTGTGGTACTTTTTGTCAAGTTGAAGTTGGTGTTTACGGTTGTTAAGAGTGTACAGGGCTTGGAGTTTTAACCAGGGTCAGTTTTGACCGATCCTCAGCGGAGCAAGATGGAGACATGGGACCTATTCCTACCCCCCCATTTGTGTGCACCCCGAGTCCAACTGTACTACCCTTGAGTCTCTAGGACATAGGGTTCTGGAGTTATGAGCATTTGAAGTTCCCCCATATAAGTGAGTTGGGAGAGTGAAAATTTGCCCAAGTGTGAGAGGCCAAAAGTGTTCCCCCAGAAAGTGTTTAGGAACACATTTCAGAGCCCTACGAGTGGTTTGGACCCCCCTTTTTGTGGTACTTTTTGTCAAGTTGAAGTTGGTGTTTACGGTTGTTAAGAGTGTACAGGGCTTGGAGTTTTAACCAGGGTCAGTTTTGACCGATCCTCAGCGGAGCAAGATAGAGACATGGGACCTTGTCCTACCCCCCCATTTGTGTGCACCCCGAGTCCAGCGGTACCACCCTTGAGTTTATAGGACATAGGGTTCTTGAGTTATGAGCATTTGAAGTTCCCCCATATAAGTGAGTTGGGAGAGTGAAAATTTGGGGTTTTAATCAGGGTCAGGTTTGACCGATCCTCAGCGGAGCAAGATAGAGACATGGGACCTTGTCCTACCCCCCCATTTGTGTGCACCCCGAGTCCAACGGTACCACCCTTGAGTCTCTAGGACATAGGGTTCTGGAGTTATGAGCATTTGAAGTTCCCCCATATAAGTGAGTTGGGAGAGTGAAAATTTGCCCAAGTGTGAGAGGCCAAAAGTGTTCCCCCAGAAAGTGTTTAGGAACACATTTCAGAGCCCTACGAGTGGTTTGGACCCCCCTTTTTGTGGTACTTTTTGTCAAGTTGAAGTTGGTGTTTACGGTTGTTAAGAGTGTACAGGGCTTGGAGTTTTAACCAGGGTCAGTTTTGACCGATCCTCAGCGGAGCAAGATAGAGACATGGGACCTTGTCCTACCCCCACATTTGTGTGCACCCCGAGTCCAACGGTACCACCCTTGAGTCTCTAGGACATAGGGTTCTGGAGTTATGAGCATTTGAAGTTCCCCCATATAAGTGAGTTGGGAGAGTGAAAATTGGGGTTTTTAATCAGGATCAGTTTTGACCGATCCTCAGCGCAGCAAGATAGAGACATGGGACCTTGTCCTACCCCCCCATTTGTGTGCACCCCGAGTCCAACGGTACCACCCTTGAGTCTCTAGGACATAGGGTTCTGGAGTTATGAGCATTTGAAGTTCCCCCATATAAGTGAGTTGGGAGAGTGAAAATTTGCCCAAGTGTGAGAGGCCAAAAGTGTTCCCCCAGAAAGTGTTTAGGAACACATTTCAGAGCCCTACGAGTGGTTTGGACCCCCCTTTTTGTGGTACTTTTTGTCAAGTTGAAGTTGGTGTTTACGGTTGTTAAGAGTGTACAGGGCTTGGAGTTTTAACCAGGGTCAGTTTTGACCGATCCTCAGCGGAGCAAGATAGAGACATGGGACCTTGTCCTACCCCCCCATTTGTGTGCACCCCGAGTCCAACGGTACCACCCTTGAGTCTCTAGGACATAGGGTTCTGGAGTTATGAGCATTTGAAGTTCCCCCATATAAGTGAGTTGGGAGAGTGAAAATTGGGGTTTTTAATCAGGATCAGTTTTGACCGATCCTCAGCGCAGCAAGATAGAGACATGGGACCTTGTCCTACCCCCCCATTTGTGTGCACCCTGAGTCCAACGGTACCACCCTTGAGTCTCTAGGACATAGGGTTCTGGAGTTATGAGCATTTGAAGTTCCCCCATATAAGTGAGTTGGGAGAGTGAAAATTTGCCCAAGTGTGAGAGGCCAAAAGTGTTCCCCCAGAAAGTGTTTAGGAACACATTTCAGAGCCCTACGAGTGGTTTGGACCCCCCTTTTTGTGGTACTTTTTGTCAAGTTGAAGTTGGTGTTTACGGTTGTTAAGAGTGTACAGGGCTTGGAGTTTTAAACAGGGTCAGTTTTGACCGATCCTCAGCGGAGCAAGATAGAGACATGGGACCTTGTCCTACCCCCCCATTTGTGTGCACCCCGAGTCCAACGGTACCACCCTTGAGTCTCTAGGACATAGGGTTCTGGAGTTATGAGCATTTGAAGTTCCCCCATATAAGTGAGTTGGGAGAGTGAAAATTTGCCCAAGTGTGAGAGGCCAAAAGTGTTCCCCCAGAAAGTGTTTAGGAACACATTTCAGAGCCCTACGAGTGGTTTGGACCCCCCTTTTTGTGGTATTTTTTGTCAAGTTGAAGTTGGTGTTTACGGTTGTTAAGAGTGTACAGGGCTTGGAGTTTTAACCAGGGTCAGTTTTGACCGATCCTCAGCGGAGCAAGATAGAGACATGGGACCTTGTCCTACCCCCCCATTTGTGTGCACCCCGAGTCCAACGGTACCACCCTTGAGTCTCTAGGACATAGGGTTCTGGAGTTATGAGCATTTGAAGTTCCCCCATATAAGTGAGTTGGGAGAGTGAAAATTTGCCCAAGTGTGAGAGGCCAAAAGTGTTCCCCCAGAAAGTGTTTAGGAACACATTTCAGAGCCCTACGAGTGGTTTGGACCCCCCTTTTTGTGGTACTTTTTGTCAAGTTGAAGTTGGTGTTTACGGTTGTTAAGAGTGTACAGGGCTTGGAGTTTTAAACAGGGTCAGTTTTGACCGATCCTCAGCGGAGCAAGATAGAGACATGGGACCTTGTCCTACCCCCCCATTTGTGTGCACCCCGAGTCCAACGGTACCACCCTTGAGTCTCTAGGACATAGGGTTCTGGAGTTATGAGCATTTGAAGTTCCCCCATATAAGTGAGTTGGGAGAGTGAAAATTGGGGTTTTTAATCAGGATCAGTTTTGACTGATCCTCAGCGGAGCAAGATAGAGACATGGGACCTTGTCCTACCCCCCCATTTGTGTGCACCCCGAGTCCAACGGTACCACCCTTGAGTCTCTAGGACATAGGGTTCTTGAGTTATGAGCATTTGAAGTTTCCCCATATAAGTGAGTTGGGAGAGTGAAAATTTGGGGTTTTAACCAGGGTCAGTTTTGACCGATCCTCAGCGGAGCAAGATAGAGACATGGGACCTATTCCTACCCCCCCATTTGTGTGCACCCCGAGTCCAACGGTACCACCCTTGAGTCTCTAGGACATAGGGTTCTGGAGTTATGAGCATTTGAAGTTCCCCCATATAAGTGAGTTGGGAGAGTGAAAATTTGCCCAAGTGTGAGAGGCCAAAAGTGTTCCCCCAGAAAGTGTTTAGGAACACATTTCAGAGCCCTACGAGTGGTTTGGACCCCCCTTTTTGTGGTACTTTTTGTCAAGTTGAAGTTGGTGTTTACGGTTGTTAAGAGTGTACAGGGCTTGGAGTTTTAACCAGGGTCAGTTTTGACCGATCCTCAGCGGAGCAAGATAGAGACATGGGACCTTGTCCTACCCCCCCATTTGTGTGCACCCCGAGTCCAACGGTACCACCCTTGAGTCTCTAGGACATAGGGTTCTGGAGTTATGAGCATTTGAAGTTCCCCCATATAAGTGAGTTGGGAGAGTGAAAATTGGGGTTTTTAATCAGGATCAGTTTTGACTGATCCTCAGCGGAGCAAGATAGAGACATGGGACCTTGTCCTATCCCCCCATTTGTGTGCACCCCGAGTCCAACGGTACCACCCTTGAGTTTATAGGACATAGGGTTCTTGAGTTATGAGCATTTGAAGTTCCCCCATATAAGTGAGTTGGGAGAGTGAAAATTTGGGGTTTTAATCAGGGTCAGGTTTGACCGATCCTCAGCGGAGCAAGATAGAGACATGGGACCTTGTCCTACCCCCCCATTTGTGTGCACCCCGAGTCCAACGGTACCACCCTTGAGTGTCTAGGACATAGGGTTCTGGAGTTATGAGCATTTGAAGTTCCCCCATATAAGTGAGTTGGGAGAGTGAAAATTGGGGTTTTTAATCAGTATCAGTTTTGACCGATCCTCAGCGGAGCAAGATAGAGACATGGGACCTTGTCCTACCCCCCCATTTGTGTGCACCCCGAGTCCAACGGTACCACCCTTGAGTCTCTAGGACATAGGGTTCTGGAGTTATGAGCATTTGAAGTTCCCCCATATAAGTGAGTTGGGAGAGTGAAAATTTGCCCGTGTGAGAGGCCAAAAGTGTTCCCCCAGAAAGTGTTTAGGAACACATTTCAGAGCCCTACGAGTGGTTTGGATCCCCCTTTTTGTGGTACTTTTTGTCAAGTTGAAGTTGGTGTTTACGCTTGTTAAGAGTGTACAGGGCTTGGAGTTTTAACCAGGGTCAGTTTTGACCGATCCTCAGCGGAGCAAGATAGAGACATGGGACCTTTGTCCTACCCCCCCCATTTGTGTGCACCCCGAGTCCAACGGTACCACCCTTGAGTCTCTAGGACATAGGGTTCTGGAGTTATGAGCATTTGAAGTTCCCCCATATAAGTGAGTTGGGAGAGTGAAAATTTGCCCAAGTGTGAGAGGCCAAAAGTGTTCCCCCAGAAAGTGTTTAGGAACACATTTCAGAGCCCTACGAGTGGTTTGGACCCCCCTTTTTGTGGTATTTTTTGTCAAGTTGAAGTTGGTGTTTACGGTTGTTAAGAGTGTACAGGGCTTGGAGTTTTAACCAGGGTCAGTTTTGACCGATCCTCAGCGGAGCAAGATAGAGACATGGGACCTTGTCCTACCCCCCCATTTGTGTGCACCCCGAGTCCAACGGTACCACCCTTGAGTCTCTAGGACATAGGGTTCTGGAGTTATGAGCATTTGAAGTTCCCCCATATAAGTGAGTTGGGAGAGTGAAAATTGGGGTTTTTAATCAGGATCAGTTTTGACCGATCCTCAGCGCAGCAAGATAGAGACATGGGACCTTGTCCTATCCCCCCATTTGTGTGCACCCCGAGTCCAACGGTACCACCCTTGAGTCTCTAGGACATAGGGTTCTGGAGTTATGAGCATTTGAAGTTCCCCCATATAAGTGAGTTGGGAGAGTGAAAATTGGGGTTTTTAATCAGTATCAGTTTTGACCGATCCTCAGCGGAGCAAGATAGAGACATGGGACCTTGTCCTACCCCCCCATTTGTGTGCACCCCGAGTCCAACGGTACCACCCTTGAGTCTCTAGGACATAGGGTTCTGGAGTTATAAGCATTTGAAGTTCCCCCATATAAGTGAGTTGGGAGAGTGAAAATTTGCCCGTGAGAGGCCAAAAGTGTTCCCCCAGAAAGTGTTTAGGAACACATTTCAGAGCCCTACGAGTGGTTTGGATCCCCCTTTTTGTGGTACTTTTTGTCAAGTTGAAGTTGGTGTTTACGGTTGTTAAGAGTGTACAGGGCTTGGAGTTTTAACCAGGGTCAGTTTTGACCGATCCTCAGCGGAGCAAGATAGAGACATGGGACCTTTGTCCTACCCCCCCATTTGTGTGCACCCCGAGTCCAACGGTACCACCCTTGAGTCTCTAGGACATAGGGTTCTGGAGTTATGAGCATTTGAAGTTCCCCCATATAAGTGAGTTGGGAGAGTGAAAATTTGCCCAAGTGTGAGAGGCCAAAAGTGTTCCCCCAGAAAGTGTTTAGGAACACATTTCAGAGCCCTACGAGTGGTTTGGACCCCCCTTTTTGTGGTACTTTTTGTCAAGTTGAAGTTGGTGTTTACGGTTGTTAAGAGTGTACAGGGCTTGGAGTTTTAAACAGGGTCAGTTTTGACCGATCCTCAGCGGAGCAAGATAGAGACATGGGACCTTGTCCTACCCCCCCATTTGTATGCACCCCGAGTCCAACGGTACCACCCTTGAGTCTCTAGGACATAGGGTTCTGGAGTTATGAGCATTTGAAGTTCCCCCATATAAGTGAGTTGGGAGAGTGAAAATTGGGGTTTTTAATCAGGATCAGTTTTGACAGATCCTCAGCGGAGCAAGATAGAGACATGGGACCTTGTCCTATCCCCCCATTTGTGTGCACCCCGAGTCCAACGGTACCACCCTTGAGTTTATAGGACATAGGGTTCTGGAGTTATGAGCATTTGAAGTTCCCCCATATAAGTGAGTTGGGAGAGTGAAAATTTGGGGTTTTAATCAGGGTCAGGTTTGACCGATCCTCAGCGGAGCAAGATAGAGACATGGGACCTTGTCCTACCCCCCCATTTGTGTGCACCCCGAGTCCAGCGGTACCACCCTTGAGTCTCTAGGACATAGGGTTCTGGAGTTATGAGCATTTGAAGTTCCCCCATATAAGTGAGTTGGGAGAGTGAAAATTTGCCCAAGTGTGAGAGGCCAAAAGTGTTCCTCCAGAAAGTGTTTAGGAACACATTTCAGAGCCCTACGAGTGGTTTGGACCCCCCTTTTTGTGGTACTTTTTGTCAAGTTGAAGTTGGTGTTTACGGTTGTTAAGAGTGTACAGGGCTTGGAGTTTTAAACAGGGTCAGTTTTGACCGATCCTCAGCGGAGCAAGATAGAGACATGGGACCTTGTCCTACCCCCCCATTTGTGTGCACCCCGAGTCCAACGGTACCACCCTTGAGTCTATAGGACATAGGGTTCTGGAGTTATGAGCATTTGAAGTTCCCCCATATAAGTGAGTTGGGAGAGTGAAAATTGGGGTTTTTAATCAGGATCAGTTTTGACCGATCCTCAGCGGAGCAAGATAGAGACATGGGACCTTGTCCTACCCCCCCATTTGTGTGCACCCCGAGTCCAACGGTACCACCCTTGAGTCTATAGGACATAGGGTTCTTGAGTTATGAGCATTTGAAGTTCCCCCATATAAGTGAGTTGGGAGAGTGAAAATTTGGGGTTTTAACCAGGGTCAGTTTTGACCGATCCTCAGCGGAGCAAGATAGAGACATGGGACCTTGTCCTACCCCCCCATTTGTGTGCACCCCGAGTCCAACGGTACCACCCTTGAGTCTCTAGGACATAGGGTTCTGGAGTTATGAGCATTTGAAGTTCCCCCATATAAGTGAGTTGGGAGAGTGAAAATTTGCCCAAGTGTGAGAGGCCAAAAGTGTTCCCCCAGAAAGTGTTTAGGAACACATTTCAGAGCCCTACGAGTGGTTTGGACTCCCCTTTTTGTGGTACTTTTTGTCAAGTTGAAGTTGGTGTTTACGGTTGTTAAGAGTGTACAGGGCTTGGAGTTTTAACCAGGGTCAGTTTTGACCGATCCTCAGCGGAGCAAGATAGAGACATGGGACCTTGTCCTACCCCCCCATTTGTGTGCACCCCGAGTCCAACGGTACCACCCTTGAGTCTCTAGGACATAGGGTTCTGGAGTTATGAGCATTTGAAGTTCCCCCATATAAGTGAGTTGGGAGAGTGAAAATTTGCCCAAGTGTGAGAGGCCAAAAGTGTTCCCCCAGAAAGTGTTTAGGAACACATTTCAGAGCCCTACGAGTGGTTTGGACCCCCCTTTTTGTGGTACTTTTTGTCAAGTTGAAGTTGGTGTTTACGGTTGTTAAGAGTGTACAGGGCTTGGAGTTTTAACCAGGGTCAGTTTTGACCGATCCTCAGCGGAGCAAGATAGAGACATGGGACCTTGTCCTACCCCCCCATTTGTGTGCACCCCGAGTCCAACGGTACCACCCTTGAGTCTCTAGGACATAGGGTTCTGGAGTTATGAGCATTTGAAGTTCCCCCATATAAGTGAGTTGGGAGAGTGACAATTGGGGTTTTTAATCAGGATCAGTTTTGACCGATCCTCAGCGCAGCAAGATAGAGACATGGGACCTTGTCCTACCCCCCCATTTGTGTGCACCCCGAGTCCAACGGTACCACCCTTGAGTCTCTAGGACATAGGGTTCTGGAGTTATGAGCATTTGAAGTTCCCCCATATAAGTGAGTTGGGAGAGTGAAAATTTGCCCAAGTGTGAGAGGCCAAAAGTGTTCCCCCAGAAAGTGTTTAGGAACACATTTCAGAGCCCTACGAGTGGTTTGGACCCCCCTTTTTGTGGTACTTTTTGTCATGTTGAAGTTGGTGTTTACGGTTGTTAAGAGTGTACAGGGCTTGGAGTTTTAACCAGGGTCAGTTTTGACCGATCCTCAGCGGAGCAAGATAGAGACATGGGACCTTGTCCTACCCCCCCCATTTGTGTGCACCCCGAGTCCAACGGTACCACCCTTGAGTCTCTAGGACATAGGGTTCTGGAGTTATGAGCATTTGAAGTTCCCCCATATAAGTGAGTTGGGAGAGTGAAAATTGGGGTTTTTAATCAGGATCAGTTTTGACCGATCCTCAGCGGAGCAAGATAGAGACATGGGACCTTGTCCTACCCCCCCATTTGTGTGCACCCCGAGTCCAACGGTACCACCCTTGAGTCTCTAGGACATAGGGTTCTGGAGTTATGAGGATTTGAAGTTCCCCCATATAAGTGAGTTGGGAGAGTGAAAATTGGGGTTTTTAATCAGGATCAGTTTTGACCGATCCTCAGCGGAGCAAGATAGAGACATGGGACCTTGTCCTACCCCCCCATTTGTGTGCACCCCGAGTCCAACGGTACCACCCTTGAGTCTCTAGGACATAGGGTTCTGGAGTTATGAGCATTTGAAGTTCCCCCATATAAGTGAGTTGGGAGAGTGAAAATTTGCCCAAGTGTGAGAGGCCAAAAGTGTTCCCCCAGAAAGTGTTTAGGAACACATTTCAGAGCCCTACGAGTGGTTTGGACCCCCCTTTTTGTGGTACTTTTTGTCAAGTTGAAGTTGGTGTTTACGGTTGTTAAGAGTGTACAGGGCTTGGAGTTTTAAACAGGGTCAGTTTTGACCGATCCTCAGCGGAGCAAGATAGAGACATGGGACCTTGTCCTACCCCCCCATTTGTGTGCACCCCGAGTCCAACGATACCACCCTTGAGTCTCTAGGACATAGGGTTCTGGAGTTATGAGCATTTGAAGTTCCCCCATATAAGTGAGTTGGGAGAGTGAAAATTGGGGTTTTTAATCAGGATCAGTTTTGACTGATCCTCAGCGCAGCAAGATAGAGACATGGGACCTTGTCCTACCCCCCCATTTGTGTGCACCCCGAGTCCAACGGTACCACCCTTGAGTCTCTAGGACATAGGGTTCTGGAGTTATGAGCATTTGAAGTTCCCCCATATAAGTGAGTT
The DNA here is from genome assembly GCF_017976425.1 of Toxotes jaculatrix. Classification (NCBI taxonomy): domain Eukaryota; kingdom Metazoa; phylum Chordata; class Actinopteri; family Toxotidae; genus Toxotes; species Toxotes jaculatrix. The sequence continues at coordinate 28,251,866 of NC_054397.1, read as the reverse complement.
GGGAGAGTGAAAATTTGCCCAAGTGTGAGAGGCCAAAAGTGTTCCCCCAGAAAGTGTTTAGGAACACATTTCAGAGCCCTACGAGTGGTTTGGACCCCCCTTTTTGTGGTACTTTTTGTCATGTTGAAGTTGGTGTTTACGGTTGTTAAGAGTGTACAGGGCTTGGAGTTTTAACCAGGGTCAGTTTTGACCGATCCTCAGCGGAGCAAGATAGAGACATGGGACCTTGTCCTACCCCCCCCATTTGTGTGCACCCCGAGTCCAACGGTACCACCCTTGAGTCTCTAGGACATAGGGTTCTGGAGTTATGAGCATTTGAAGTTCCCCCATATAAGTGAGTTGGGAGAGTGAAAATTGGGGTTTTTAATCAGGATCAGTTTTGACCGATCCTCAGCGGAGCAAGATAGAGACATGGGACCTTGTCCTACCCCCCCATTTGTGTGCACCCCGAGTCCAACGGTACCACCCTTGAGTCTCTAGGACATAGGGTTCTGGAGTTATGAGGATTTGAAGTTCCCCCATATAAGTGAGTTGGGAGAGTGAAAATTGGGGTTTTTAATCAGGATCAGTTTTGACCGATCCTCAGCGGAGCAAGATAGAGACATGGGACCTTGTCCTACCCCCCCATTTGTGTGCACCCCGAGTCCAACGGTACCACCCTTGAGTCTCTAGGACATAGGGTTCTGGAGTTATGAGCATTTGAAGTTCCCCCATATAAGTGAGTTGGGAGAGTGAAAATTTGCCCAAGTGTGAGAGGCCAAAAGTGTTCCCCCAGAAAGTGTTTAGGAACACATTTCAGAGCCCTACGAGTGGTTTGGACCCCCCTTTTTGTGGTACTTTTTGTCAAGTTGAAGTTGGTGTTTACGGTTGTTAAGAGTGTACAGGGCTTGGAGTTTTAAACAGGGTCAGTTTTGACCGATCCTCAGCGGAGCAAGATAGAGACATGGGACCTTGTCCTACCCCCCCATTTGTGTGCACCCCGAGTCCAACGGTACCACCCTTGAGTCTCTAGGACATAGGGTTCTGGAGTTATGAGCATTTGAAGTTCCCCCATATAAGTGAGTTGGGAAAGTGAAAATTGGGGTTTTTAATCAGGATCAGCTTTGACTGATCCTCAGCGGAGCAAGATAGAGACATGGGACCTTGTCCTATCCCCCCATTTGTGTGCACCCCGAGTCCAACGGTACCACCCTTGAGTTTATAGGACATAGGGTTCTTGAGTTATGAGCATTTGAAGTTCCCCCATATAAGTGAGTTGGGAGAGTGAAAATTTGGGGTTTTAATCAGGGTCAGGTTTGACCGATCCTCAGCGGAGCAAGATAGAGACATGGGACCTTGTCCTACCCCCCCATTTCTGTGCACCCCGAGTCCAACGGTACCACCCTTGAGTCTATAGGACATAGGGTTCTTGAGTTATGAGCATTTGAAGTTCCCCCATATAAGTGAGTTGGGAGAGTGAAAATTTGCCCAAGTGTGAGAGGCCAAAAGTGTTCCCCCAGAAAGTGTTTAGGAACACATTTCAGAGCCCTACGAGTGGTTTGGACCCCCCTTTTTGTGGTACTTTTTGTCAAGTTGAAGTTGGTGTTTACGGTTGTTAAGAGTGTACAGGGCTTGGAGTTTTAACCAGGGTCAGTTTTGACCGATCCTCAGCGGAGCAAGATAGAGACATGGGACCTTGTCCTACCCCCCCATTTGTGTGCACCCCGAGTCCAACGGTACCACCCTTGAGTCTCTAGGACATAGGGTTCTGGAGTTAGGAGCATTTGAAGTTCCCCCATATAAGTGAGTTGGGAGAGTGAAAATTTGGGCTTTTGACCAGGGTCAGTTTTGACCGATCCTCAGCGGAGCAAGATAGAGACATGGGACCTTGTCCTACCCCCCCATTTGTGTGCACCCCGAGTCCAACGGTACCACTCTTGAGTCTCTAGGACATAGGGTTCTGGAGTTAGGAGCATTTGAAGTTCCCCCATATAAGTGAGTTGGGAGAGTGAAAATTTGGGCTTTTGACCAGGGTCAGTTTTGACCGATCCTCAGCGGAGCAAGATAGAGACATGGGACCTTGTCCTACCCCCCCATTTGTGTGCACCCCGAGTCCAACGGTACCACCCTTGAGTCTCTAGGACATAGGGTTCTGGAGTTATGAGCATTTGAAGTTCCCCCATATAAGTGAGTTGGGAGAGTGAAAATTGGGGTTTTTAATCAGGATCAGTTTTGACTGATCCTCAGCGGAGCAAGATAGAGACATGGGACCTTGTCCTAGCCCCCCATTTGTGTGCACCCCGAGTCCAACGGTACCACCCTTGAGTCTCTAGGACATAGGGTTCTGGAGTTATGAGCATTTGAAGTTCCCCCATATAAGTGAGTTGGGAGAGTGAAAATTGGGGTTTTTAATCAGTATCAGTTTTGACCGATCCTCAGCGGAGCAAGATAGAGACATGGGACCTTGTCCTACCCCCCCATTTGTGTGCACCCCGAGTCCAACGGTACCACCCTTGAGTCTCTAGGACATAGGGTTCTGGAGTTATGAGCATTTGAAGTTCCCCCATATAAGTGAGTTGGGAGAGTGAAAATTTGCCCGTGTGAGAGGCCAAAAGTGTTCCCCCAGAAAGTGTTTAGGAACACATTTCAGAGCCCTACGAGTGGTTTGGATCCCCCTTTTTGTGGTACTTTTTGTCAAGTTGAAGTTGGTGTTTACGCTTGTTAAGAGTGTACAGGGCTTGGAGTTTTAACCAGGGTCAGTTTTGACCGATCCTCAGCGGAGCAAGATAGAGACATGGGACCTTTGTCCTACCCCCCCCCCATTTGTGTGCACCCCGAGTCCAACGGTACCACCCTTGAGTGTCTAGGACATAGGGTTCTGGAGTTATGAGCATTTGAAGTTCCCCCATATAAGTGAGTTGGGAGAGTGAAAATTTGCCCAAGTGTGAGAGGCCAAAAGTGTTCCCCCAGAAAGTGTTTAGGAACACATTTCAGAGCCCTACGAGTGGTTTGGACCCCCCTTTTTGTAGTACTTTTTGTCAAGTTGAAGTTGGTGTTTACGGTTGTTAAGAGTGTACAGGGCTTGGAGTTTTAAACAGGGTCAGTTTTGACCGATCCTCAGCGGAGCAAGATAGAGACATGGGACCTTGTCCTACCCCCCCATTTGTGTGCACCCCGAGTCCAACGGTACCACCCTTGAGTCTCTAGGACATAGGGTTCTGGAGTTATGAGCATTTGAAGTTCCCCCATATAAGTGAGTTGGGAGAGTGAAAATTGGGGTTTTTAATCAGGATCAGTTTTGACCGATCCTCAGCGGAGCAAGATAGAGACATGGGACCTTGTCCTACCCCCCCATTTGTGTGCACCCCGAGTCCAACGGTACCACCCTTGAGTCTCTAGGACATAGGGTTCTTGAGTTATGAGCATTTGAAGTTCCCCCATATAAGTGAGTTGGGAGAGTGAAAATTGGGGTTTTTAATCAGGATCAGTTTTGACCGATCCTCAGCGGAGCAAGATAGAGACATGGGACCTTGTCCTACCCCCCCATTTGTGTGCACCCCGAGTCCAACGGTACCACCCTTGAGTCTATAGGACATAGGGTTCTTGAGTTATTAGCATTTGAAGTTCCCCCATATAAGTGAGTTGGGAGAGTGAAAATTTGGGGTTTTAACCAGGGTCAGTTTTGACCGATCCTCAGCGGAGCAAGATAGAGACATGGGACCTTGTCCTACCCCCCCATTTGTGTGCACCCCGAGTCCAACGGTACCACCCTTGAGTCTCTAGGACATAGGGTTCTGGAGTTATGAGCATTTGAAGTTCCCCCATATAAGTGAGTTGGGAGAGTGAAAATTTGCCCAAGTGTGAGAGGCCAAAAGTGTTCCCCCAGAAAGTGTTTAGGAACACATTTCAGAGCCCTACGAGTGGTTTGGACTCCCCTTTTTGTGGTACTTTTTGTCAAGTTGAAGTTGGTGTTTACGGTTGTTAAGAGTGTACAGGGCTTGGAGTTTTAACCAGGGTCAGTTTTGACCGATCCTCAGCGGAGCAAGATAGAGACATGGGACCTTGTCCTACCCCCCCATTTGTGTGCACCCCGAGTCCAACGGTACCACCCTTGAGTCTATAGGACATAGGGTTCTTGAGTTATGAGCATTTGAAGTTCCCCCATATAAGTGAGTTGGGAGAGTGAAAATTTGGGGTTTTAACCAGGGTCAGTTTTGACCGATCCTCAGCGGAGCAAGATAGAGACATGGGACCTTGTCCTACCCCCCCATTTGTGTGCACCCCGAGTCCAACGGTACCACCCTTGAGTCTCTAGGACATAGGGTTCTGGAGTTATGAGCATTTGAAGTTCCCCCATATAAGTGAGTTGGGAGAGTGAAAATTTGCCCAAGTGTGAGAGGCCAAAAGTGTTCCCCCAGAAAGTGTTTAGGAACACATTTCAGAGCCCTACGAGTGGTTTGGACTCCCCTTTTTGTGGTACTTTTTGTCAAGTTGAAGTTGGTGTTTACGGTTGTTAAGAGTGTACAGGGCTTGGAGTTTTAACCAGGGTCAGTTTTGACCGATCCTCAGCGGAGCAAGATAGAGACATGGGACCTTGTCCTACCCCCTCATTTGTGTGCACCCCGAGTCCAACGGTACCACCCTTGAGTCTCTAGGACATAGGGTTCTGGAGTTATGAGCATTTGAAGTTCCCCCATATAAGTGAGTTGGGAGAGTGAAAATTGGGGTTTTTAATCAGGATCAGTTTTGACCGATCCTCAGCGCAGCAAGATAGAGACATGGGACCTTGTCCTACCCCCCCATTTGTGTGCACCCCGAGTCCAACGGTACCACCCTTGAGTCTCTAGGACATAGGGTTCTGGAGTTATGAGCATTTGAAGTTCCCCCATATAAGTGAGTTGGGAGAGTGAAAATTTGCCCAAGTGTGAGAGGCCAAAAGTGTTCCCCCAGAAAGTGTTTAGGAACACATTTCAGAGCCCTACGAGTGGTTTGGACTCCCCTTTTTGTGGTACTTTTTGTCAAGTTGAAGTTGGTGTTTACGGTTGTTAAGAGTGTACAGGGCTTGGAGTTTTAACCAGGGTCAGTTTTGACCGATCCTCAGCGGAGCAAGATAGAGACATGGGACCTTGTCCTACCCCCTCATTTGTGTGCACCCCGAGTCCAACGGTACCACCCTTGAGTCTCTAGGACATAGGGTTCTGGAGTTATGAGCATTTGAAGTTCCCCCATATAAGTGAGTTGGGAGAGTGAAAATTGGGGTTTTTAATCAGGATCAGTTTTGACCGATCCTCAGCGCAGCAAGATAGAGACATGGGACCTTGTCCTACCCCCCCCCCATTTGTGTGCACCCCGAGTCCAACGGTACCACCCTTGAGTCTCTAGGACATAGGGTTCTGGAGTTATGAGCATTTGAAGTTCCCCCATATAAGTGAGTTGGGAGAGTGAAAATTTGCCCAAGTGTGAGAGGCCAAAAGTGTTCCCCCAGAAAGTGTTTAGGAACACATTTCAGAGCCCTACGAGTGGTTTGGACTCCCCTTTTTGTGGTACTTTTTGTCAAGTTGAAGTTGGTGTTTACGGTTGTTAAGAGTGTACAGGGCTTGGAGTTTTAACCAGGGTCAGTTTTGACCGATCCTCAGCGGAGCAAGATAGAGACATGGGACCTTGTCCTACCCCCCCATTTGTGTGCACCCCGAGTCCAACGGTACCACCCTTGAGTCTCTAGGACATAGGGTTCTGGAGTTATGAGCATTTGAAGTTCCCCCATATAAGTGAGTTGGGAAAGTGAAAATTGGGGTTTTTAATCAGGATCAGCTTTGACTGATCCTCAGCGGAGCAAGATAGAGACATGGGACCTTGTCCTATCCCCCCATTTGTGTGCACCCCGAGTCCAACGGTACCACCCTTGAGTTTATAGGACATAGGGTTCTTGAGTTATGAGCATTTGAAGTTCCCCCATATAAGTGAGTTGGGAGAGTGAAAATTTGGGGTTTTAATCAGGGTCAGGTTTGACCGATCCTCAGCGGAGCAAGATAGAGACATGGGACCTTGTCCTACCCCCCCATTTCTGTGCACCCCGAGTCCAACGGTACCACCCTTGAGTCTATAGGACATAGGGTTCTTGAGTTATGAGCATTTGAAGTTCCCCCATATAAGTGAGTTGGGAGAGTGAAAATTTGCCCAAGTGTGAGAGGCCAAAAGTGTTCCCCCAGAAAGTGTTTAGGAACACATTTCAGAGCCCTACGAGTGGTTTGGACCCCCCTTTTTGTGGTACTTTTTGTCAAGTTGAAGTTGGTGTTTACGGTTGTTAAGAGTGTACAGGGCTTGGAGTTTTAACCAGGGTCAGTTTTGACCGATCCTCAGCGGAGCAAGATAGAGACATGGGACCTTGTCCTACCCCCCCATTTGTGTGCACCCCGAGTCCAACGGTACCACCCTTGAGTCTCTAGGACATAGGGTTCTGGAGTTAGGAGCATTTGAAGTTCCCCCATATAAGTGAGTTGGGAGAGTGAAAATTTGGGCTTTTGACCAGGGTCAGTTTTGACCGATCCTCAGCGGAGCAAGATAGAGACATGGGACCTTGTCCTACCCCCCCATTTGTGTGCACCCCGAGTCCAACGGTACCACTCTTGAGTCTCTAGGACATAGGGTTCTGGAGTTAGGAGCATTTGAAGTTCCCCCATATAAGTGAGTTGGGAGAGTGAAAATTTGGGCTTTTGACCAGGGTCAGTTTTGACCGATCCTCAGCGGAGCAAGATAGAGACATGGGACCTTGTCCTACCCCCCCATTTGTGTGCACCCCGAGTCCAACGGTACCACCCTTGAGTCTCTAGGACATAGGGTTCTGGAGTTATGAGCATTTGAAGTTCCCCCATATAAGTGAGTTGGGAGAGTGAAAATTGGGGTTTTTAATCAGGATCAGTTTTGACTGATCCTCAGCGGAGCAAGATAGAGACATGGGACCTTGTCCTAGCCCCCCATTTGTGTGCACCCCGAGTCCAACGGTACCACCCTTGAGTCTCTAGGACATAGGGTTCTGGAGTTATGAGCATTTGAAGTTCCCCCATATAAGTGAGTTGGGAGAGTGAAAATTGGGGTTTTTAATCAGTATCAGTTTTGACCGATCCTCAGCGGAGCAAGATAGAGACATGGGACCTTGTCCTACCCCCCCATTTGTGTGCACCCCGAGTCCAACGGTACCACCCTTGAGTCTCTAGGACATAGGGTTCTGGAGTTATGAGCATTTGAAGTTCCCCCATATAAGTGAGTTGGGAGAGTGAAAATTTGCCCGTGTGAGAGGCCAAAAGTGTTCCCCCAGAAAGTGTTTAGGAACACATTTCAGAGCCCTACGAGTGGTTTGGATCCCCCTTTTTGTGGTACTTTTTGTCAAGTTGAAGTTGGTGTTTACGCTTGTTAAGAGTGTACAGGGCTTGGAGTTTTAACCAGGGTCAGTTTTGACCGATCCTCAGCGGAGCAAGATAGAGACATGGGACCTTTGTCCTACCCCCCCCCCATTTGTGTGCACCCCGAGTCCAACGGTACCACCCTTGAGTGTCTAGGACATAGGGTTCTGGAGTTATGAGCATTTGAAGTTCCCCCATATAAGTGAGTTGGGAGAGTGAAAATTTGCCCAAGTGTGAGAGGCCAAAAGTGTTCCCCCAGAAAGTGTTTAGGAACACATTTCAGAGCCCTACGAGTGGTTTGGACCCCCCTTTTTGTAGTACTTTTTGTCAAGTTGAAGTTGGTGTTTACGGTTGTTAAGAGTGTACAGGGCTTGGAGTTTTAAACAGGGTCAGTTTTGACCGATCCTCAGCGGAGCAAGATAGAGACATGGGACCTTGTCCTACCCCCCCATTTGTGTGCACCCCGAGTCCAACGGTACCACCCTTGAGTCTCTAGGACATAGGGTTCTGGAGTTATGAGCATTTGAAGTTCCCCCATATAAGTGAGTTGGGAGAGTGAAAATTGGGGTTTTTAATCAGGATCAGTTTTGACCGATCCTCAGCGGAGCAAGATAGAGACATGGGACCTTGTCCTACCCCCCCATTTGTGTGCACCCCGAGTCCAACGGTACCACCCTTGAGTCTCTAGGACATAGGGTTCTTGAGTTATGAGCATTTGAAGTTCCCCCATATAAGTGAGTTGGGAGAGTGAAAATTGGGGTTTTTAATCAGGATCAGTTTTGACCGATCCTCAGCGGAGCAAGATAGAGACATGGGACCTTGTCCTACCCCCCCATTTGTGTGCACCCCGAGTCCAACGGTACCACCCTTGAGTCTATAGGACATAGGGTTCTTGAGTTATTAGCATTTGAAGTTCCCCCATATAAGTGAGTTGGGAGAGTGAAAATTTGGGGTTTTAACCAGGGTCAGTTTTGACCGATCCTCAGCGGAGCAAGATAGAGACATGGGACCTTGTCCTACCCCCCCATTTGTGTGCACCCCGAGTCCAACGGTACCACCCTTGAGTCTCTAGGACATAGGGTTCTGGAGTTATGAGCATTTGAAGTTCCCCCATATAAGTGAGTTGGGAGAGTGAAAATTTGCCCAAGTGTGAGAGGCCAAAAGTGTTCCCCCAGAAAGTGTTTAGGAACACATTTCAGAGCCCTACGAGTGGTTTGGACTCCCCTTTTTGTGGTACTTTTTGTCAAGTTGAAGTTGGTGTTTACGGTTGTTAAGAGTGTACAGGGCTTGGAGTTTTAACCAGGGTCAGTTTTGACCGATCCTCAGCGGAGCAAGATAGAGACATGGGACCTTGTCCTACCCCCCCATTTGTGTGCACCCCGAGTCCAACGGTACCACCCTTGAGTCTATAGGACATAGGGTTCTTGAGTTATGAGCATTTGAAGTTCCCCCATATAAGTGAGTTGGGAGAGTGAAAATTTGGGGTTTTAACCAGGGTCAGTTTTGACCGATCCTCAGCGGAGCAAGATAGAGACATGGGACCTTGTCCTACCCCCCCATTTGTGTGCACCCTGAGTCCAACGGTACCACCCTTGAGTCTCTAGGACATAGGGTTCTGGAGTTATGAGCATTTGAAGTTCCCCCATATAAGTGAGTTGGGAGAGTGAAAATTTGCCCAAGTGTGAGAGGCCAAAAGTGTTCCCCCAGAAAGTGTTTAGGAACACATTTCAGAGCCCTACGAGTGGTTTGGACTCCCCTTTTTGTGGTACTTTTTGTCAAGTTGAAGTTGGTGTTTACGGTTGTTAAGAGTGTACAGGGCTTGGAGTTTTAACCAGGGTCAGTTTTGACCGATCCTCAGCGGAGCAAGATAGAGACATGGGACCTTGTCCTACCCCCTCATTTGTGTGCACCCCGAGTCCAACGGTACCACCCTTGAGTCTCTAGGACATAGGGTTCTGGAGTTATGAGCATTTGAAGTTCCCCCATATAAGTGAGTTGGGAGAGTGAAAATTGGGGTTTTTAATCAGGATCAGTTTTGACCGATCCTCAGCGCAGCAAGATAGAGACATGGGACCTTGTCCTACCCCCCCATTTGTGTGCACCCCGAGTCCAACGGTACCACCCTTGAGTCTCTAGGACATAGGGTTCTGGAGTTATGAGCATTTGAAGTTCCCCCATATAAGTGAGTTGGGAGAGTGAAAATTTGCCCAAGTGTGAGAGGCCAAAAGTGTTCCCCCAGAAAGTGTTTAGGAACACATTTCAGAGCCCTACGAGTGGTTTGGACTCCCCTTTTTGTGGTACTTTTTGTCAAGTTGAAGTTGGTGTTTACGGTTGTTAAGAGTGTACAGGGCTTGGAGTTTTAACCAGGGTCAGTTTTGACCGATCCTCAGCGGAGCAAGATAGAGACATGGGACCTTGTCCTACCCCCCCATTTGTGTGCACCCCGAGTCCAGCGGTACCACCCTTGAGTTTATAGGACATAGGGTTCTGGAGTTATGAGCATTTGAAGTTCCCCCATATAAGTGAGTTGGGAGAGTGAAAATTTGGGGTTTTAATCAGGGTCAGTTTTGACCGATCCTCAGCGCAGCAAGATAGAGACATGGGACCTTGTCCTACCCCCCCATTTGTGTGCACCCCGAGTCCAACGGTACCACCCTTGAGTCTCTAGGACATAGGGTTCTGGAGTTATGAGCATTTGAAGTTCCCCCATATAAGTGAGTTGGGAGAGTGAAAATTTGCCCAAGTGTGAGAGGCCAAAAGTGTTCCCCCAGAAAGTGTTTAGGAACACATTTCAGAGCCCTACGAGTGGTTTGGACCCCCCTTTTTGTGGTACTTTTTGTCAAGTTGAAGTTGGTGTTTACGGTTGTTAAGAGTGTACAGGGCTTGGAGTTTTAACCAGGGTCAGTTTTGACCGATCCTCAGCGGAGCAAGATAGAGACATGGGACCTTGTCCTACCCCCCCATTTGTGTGCACCCCGAGTCCAACGGTACCACCCTTGAGTCTCTAGGACATAGGGTTCTGGAGTTATGAGCATTTGAAGTTCCCCCATATAAGTGAGTTGGGAGAGTGAAAATTTGCCCAAGTGTGAGAGGCCAAAAGTGTTCCCCCAGAAAGTGTTTAGGAACACATTTCAGAGCCCTACGAGTGGTTTGGACTCCCCTTTTTGTGGTACTTTTTGTCAAGTTGAAGTTGGTGTTTACGGTTGTTAAGAGTGTACAGGGCTTGGAGTTTTAACCAGGGTCAGTTTTGACCGATCCTCAGCGGAGCAAGATAGAGACATGGGACCTTGTCCTACCCCCTCATTTGTGTGCACCCCGAGTCCAACGGTACCACCCTTGAGTCTCTAGGACATAGGGTTCTGGAGTTATGAGCATTTGAAGTTCCCCCATATAAGTGAGTTGGGAGAGTGAAAATTGGGGTTTTTAATCAGGATCAGTTTTGACCGATCCTCAGCGCAGCAAGATAGAGACATGGGACCTTGTCCTACCCCCCCATTTGTGTGCACCCCGAGTCCAACGGTACCACCCTTGAGTCTCTAGGACATAGGGTTCTGGAGTTATGAGCATTTGAAGTTCCCCCATATAAGTGAGTTGGGAGAGTGAAAATTTGCCCAAGTGTGAGAGGCCAAAAGTGTTCCCCCAGAAAGTGTTTAGGAACACATTTCAGAGCCCTACGAGTGGTTTGGACCCCCCTTTTTGTGGTACTTTTTGTCAAGTTGAAGTTGGTGTTTACGGTTGTTAAGAGTGTACAGGGCTTGGAGTTTTAAACAGGGTCAGTTTTGACCGATCCTCAGCGGAGCAAGATAGAGACATGGGACCTTGTCCTACCCCCCCATTTGTGTGCACCCCGAGTCCAACGGTACCACCCTTGAGTCTCTAGGACATAGGGTTCTGGAGTTATGAGCATTTGAAGTTCCCCCATATAAGTGAGTTGGGAGAGTGAAAATTGGGGTTTTTAATCAGGATCAGTTTTGACTGATCCTCAGCGGAGCAAGATAGAGACATGGGACCTTGTCCTACCCCCCCATTTGTGTGCACCCCGAGTCCAACGGTACCACCCTTGAGTCTCTAGGACATAGGGTTCTGGAGTTATGAGCATTTGAAGTTCCCCCATATAAGTGAGTTGGGAGAGTGAAAATTGGGGTTTTTAATCAGGATCAGTTTTGACCGATCCTCAGCGGAGCAAGATAGAGACATGGGACCTTGTCCTACCCCCCCATTTGTGTGCACCCCGAGTCCAACTGTACTACCCTTGAGTCTCTAGGACATAGGGTTCTGGAGTTATGAGCATTTGAAGTTCCCCCATATAAGTGAGTTGGGAGAGTGAAAATTGGGGTTTTTAATCAGGATCAGTTTTGACCGATCCTCAGCGGAGCAAGATAGAGACATGGGACCTATTCCTACCCCCCCATTTGTGTGCACCCCGAGTCCAACTGTACTACCCTTGAGTCTCTAGGACATAGGGTTCTGGAGTTATGAGCATTTGAAGTTCCCCCATATAAGTGAGTTGGGAGAGTGAAAATTGGGGTTTTTAATCAGGATCAGTTTTGACCGATCCTCAGCGGAGCAAGATAGAGACATGGGACCTTGTCCTATCCCCCCATTTGTGTGCACCCCGAGTCCAACGGTACCACCCTTGAGTTTATAGGACATAGGGTTCTTGAGTTATGAGCATTTGAAGTTCCCCCATATAAGTGAGTTGGGAGAGTGAAAATTTGGGGTTTTAATCAGGGTCAGGTTTGACCGATCCTCAGCGGAGCAAGATAGAGACATGGGACCTTGTCCTACCCCCCCATTTGTGTGCACCCCGAGTCCAACGGTACCACCCTTGAGTCTCTAGGACATAGGGTTCTGGAGTTATGAGCATTTGAAGTTCCCCCATATAAGTGAGTTGGGAGAGTGAAAATTTGCCCAAGTGTGAGAGGCCAAAAGTGTTCCCCCAGAAAGTGTTTAGGAACACATTTCAGAGCCCTACGAGTGGTTTGGACTCCCCTTTTTGTGGTACTTTTTGTCAAGTTGAAGTTGGTGTTTACGGTTGTTAAGAGTGTACAGGGCTTGGAGTTTTAACCAGGGTCAGTTTTGACCGATCCTCAGCGGAGCAAGATGGAGACATGGGACCTATTCCTACCCCCCCATTTGTGTGCACCCCGAGTCCAACTGTACTACCCTTGAGTCTCTAGGACATAGGGTTCTGGAGTTATGAGCATTTGAAGTTCCCCCATATAAGTGAGTTGGGAGAGTGAAAATTTGCCCAAGTGTGAGAGGCCAAAAGTGTTCCCCCAGAAAGTGTTTAGGAACACATTTCAGAGCCCTACGAGTGGTTTGGACCCCCCTTTTTGTGGTACTTTTTGTCAAGTTGAAGTTGGTGTTTACGGTTGTTAAGAGTGTACAGGGCTTGGAGTTTTAACCAGGGTCAGTTTTGACCGATCCTCAGCGGAGCAAGATAGAGACATGGGACCTTGTCCTACCCCCCCATTTGTGTGCACCCCGAGTCCAGCGGTACCACCCTTGAGTTTATAGGACATAGGGTTCTTGAGTTATGAGCATTTGAAGTTCCCCCATATAAGTGAGTTGGGAGAGTGAAAATTTGGGGTTTTAATCAGGGTCAGGTTTGACCGATCCTCAGCGGAGCAAGATAGAGACATGGGACCTTGTCCTACCCCCCCATTTGTGTGCACCCCGAGTCCAACGGTACCACCCTTGAGTCTCTAGGACATAGGGTTCTGGAGTTATGAGCATTTGAAGTTCCCCCATATAAGTGAGTTGGGAGAGTGAAAATTTGCCCAAGTGTGAGAGGCCAAAAGTGTTCCCCCAGAAAGTGTTTAGGAACACATTTCAGAGCCCTACGAGTGGTTTGGACCCCCCTTTTTGTGGTACTTTTTGTCAAGTTGAAGTTGGTGTTTACGGTTGTTAAGAGTGTACAGGGCTTGGAGTTTTAACCAGGGTCAGTTTTGACCGATCCTCAGCGGAGCAAGATAGAGACATGGGACCTTGTCCTACCCCCACATTTGTGTGCACCCCGAGTCCAACGGTACCACCCTTGAGTCTCTAGGACATAGGGTTCTGGAGTTATGAGCATTTGAAGTTCCCCCATATAAGTGAGTTGGGAGAGTGAAAATTTGCCCAAGTGTGAGAGGCCAAAAGTGTTCCCCCAGAAAGTGTTTAGGAACACATTTCAGAGCCCTACGAGTGGTTTGGACCCCCCTTTTTGTGGTATTTTTTGTCAAGTTGAAGTTGGTGTTTACGGTTGTTAAGAGTGTACAGGGCTTGGAGTTTTAACCAGGGTCAGTTTTGACCGATCCTCAGCGGAGCAAGATAGAGACATGGGACCTTGTCCTACCCCCCCATTTGTGTGCACCCCGAGTCCAACGGTACCACCCTTGAGTCTCTAGGACATAGGGTTCTGGAGTTATGAGCATTTGAAGTTCCCCCATATAAGTGAGTTGGGAGAGTGAAAATTTGCCCAAGTGTGAGAGGCCAAAAGTGTTCCCCCAGAAAGTGTTTAGGAACACATTTCAGAGCCCTACGAGTGGTTTGGACCCCCCTTTTTGTGGTACTTTTTGTCAAGTTGAAGTTGGTGTTTACGGTTGTTAAGAGTGTACAGGGCTTGGAGTTTTAACCAGGGTCAGTTTTGACCGATCCTCAGCGGAGCAAGATAGAGACATGGGACCTTGTCCTACCCCCCCATTTGTGTGCACCCCGAGTCCAACGGTACCACCCTTGAGTCTCTAGGACATAGGGTTCTGGAGTTATGAGCATTTGAAGTTCCCCCATATAAGTGAGTTGGGAGAGTGAAAATTGGGGTTTTTAATCAGGATCAGTTTTGACAGATCCTCAGCGGAGCAAGATAGAGACATGGGACCTTGTCCTATCCCCCCATTTGTGTGCACCCCGAGTCCAACGGTACCACCCTTGAGTTTATAGGACATAGGGTTCTTGAATTATGAGCATTTGAAGTTTCCCCATATAAGTGAGTTGGGAGAGTGAAAATTTGGGGTTTTAACCAGGGTCAGTTTTGACCGATCCTCAGCGGAGCAAGATAGAGACATGGGACCTATTCCTACCCCCCCATTTGTGTGCACCCCGAGTCCAACGGTACCACCCTTGAGTCTCTAGGACATAGGGTTCTGGAGTTATGAGCATTTGAAGTTCCCCCATATAAGTGAGTTGGGAGAGTGAAAATTGGGGTTTTTAATCAGGATCAGTTTTGACTGATCCTCAGCGGAGCAAGATAGAGACATGGGACCTTGTCCTACCCCCCCATTTGTGTGCACCCCGAGTCCAACGGTACCACCCTTGAGTCTCTAGGACATAGGGTTCTTGAGTTATGAGCATTTGAAGTTTCCCCATATAAGTGAGTTGGGAGAGTGAAAATTTGGGGTTTTAACCAGGGTCAGTTTTGACCGATCCTCAGCGGAGCAAGATAGAGACATGGGACCTATTCCTACCCCCCCATTTGTGTGCACCCCGAGTCCAACGGTACCACCCTTGAGTCTCTAGGACATAGGGTTCTGGAGTTATGAGCATTTGAAGTTCCCCCATATAAGTGAGTTGGGAGAGTGAAAATTTGCCCAAGTGTGAGAGGCCAAAAGTGTTCCCCCAGAAAGTGTTTAGGAACACATTTCAGAGCCCTACGAGTGGTTTGGACCCCCCTTTTTGTGGTACTTTTTGTCAAGTTGAAGTTGGTGTTTACGGTTGTTAAGAGTGTACAGGGCTTGGAGTTTTAACCAGGGTCAGTTTTGACCGATCCTCAGCGGAGCAAGATAGAGACATGGGACCTTGTCCTACCCCCCCATTTGTGTGCACCCCGAGTCCAACGGTACCACCCTTGAGTCTCTAGGACATAGGGTTCTGGAGTTATGAGCATTTGAAGTTCCCCCATATAAGTGAGTTGGGAGAGTGAAAATTGGGGTTTTTAATCAGGATCAGTTTTGACTGATCCTCAGCGGAGCAAGATAGAGACATGGGACCTTGTCCTATCCCCCCATTTGTGTGCACCCCGAGTCCAACGGTACCACCCTTGAGTTTATAGGACATAGGGTTCTTGAGTTATGAGCATTTGAAGTTCCCCCATATAAGTGAGTTGGGAGAGTGAAAATTTGGGGTTTTAATCAGGGTCAGGTTTGACCGATCCTCAGCGGAGCAAGATAGAGACATGGGACCTTGTCCTACCCCCCCATTTGTGTGCACCCCGAGTCCAACGGTACCACCCTTGAGTGTCTAGGACATAGGGTTCTGGAGTTATGAGCATTTGAAGTTCCCCCATATAAGTGAGTTGGGAGAGTGAAAATTGGGGTTTTTAATCAGTATCAGTTTTGACCGATCCTCAGCGGAGCAAGATAGAGACATGGGACCTTGTCCTACCCCCCCATTTGTGTGCACCCCGAGTCCAACGGTACCACCCTTGAGTCTCTAGGACATAGGGTTCTGGAGTTATGAGCATTTGAAGTTCCCCCATATAAGTGAGTTGGGAGAGTGAAAATTTGCCCGTGTGAGAGGCCAAAAGTGTTCCCCCAGAAAGTGTTTAGGAACACATTTCAGAGCCCTACGAGTGGTTTGGATCCCCCTTTTTGTGGTACTTTTTGTCAAGTTGAAGTTGGTGTTTACGCTTGTTAAGAGTGTACAGGGCTTGGAGTTTTAACCAGGGTCAGTTTTGACCGATCCTCAGCGGAGCAAGATAGAGACATGGGACCTTTGTCCTACCCCCCCCCATTTGTGTGCACCCCGAGTCCAACGGTACCACCCTTGAGTCTCTAGGACATAGGGTTCTGGAGTTATGAGCATTTGAAGTTCCCCCATATAAGTGAGTTGGGAGAGTGAAAATTTGCCCAAGTGTGAGAGGCCAAAAGTGTTCCCCCAGAAAGTGTTTAGGAACACATTTCAGAGCCCTACGAGTGGTTTGGACCCCCCTTTTTGTGGTATTTTTTGTCAAGTTGAAGTTGGTGTTTACGGTTGTTAAGAGTGTACAGGGCTTGGAGTTTTAACCAGGGTCAGTTTTGACCGATCCTCAGCGGAGCAAGATAGAGACATGGGACCTTGTCCTACCCCCCCATTTGTGTGCACCCCGAGTCCAACGGTACCACCCTTGAGTCTCTAGGACATAGGGTTCTGGAGTTATGAGCATTTGAAGTTCCCCCATATAAGTGAGTTGGGAGAGTGAAAATTGGGGTTTTTAATCAGGATCAGTTTTGACCGATCCTCAGCGCAGCAAGATAGAGACATGGGACCTTGTCCTACCCCCCCATTTGTGTGCACCCCGAGTCCAACGGTACCACCCTTGAGTCTCTAATACATAGGGTTCTGGAGTTATGAGCATTTGAAGTTCCCCCATATAAGTGAGTTGGGAGAGTGAAAATTGGGGTTTTTAATCAGTATCAGTTTTGACCGATCCTCAGCGGAGCAAGATAGAGACATGGGACCTTGTCCTACCCCCCCATTTGTGTGCACCCCGAGTCCAACGGTACCACCCTTGAGTCTCTAGGACATAGGGTTCTGGAGTTATAAGCATTTGAAGTTCCCCCATATAAGTGAGTTGGGAGAGTGAAAATTTGCCCGTGAGAGGCCAAAAGTGTTCCCCCAGAAAGTGTTTAGGAACACATTTCAGAGCCCTACGAGTGGTTTGGATCCCCCTTTTTGTGGTACTTTTTGTCAAGTTGAAGTTGGTGTTTACGGTTGTTAAGAGTGTACAGGGCTTGGAGTTTTAACCAGGGTCAGTTTTGACCGATCCTCAGCGGAGCAAGATAGAGACATGGGACCTTTGTCCTACCCCCCCATTTGTGTGCACCCCGAGTCCAACGGTACCACCCTTGAGTCTCTAGGACATAGGGTTCTGGAGTTATGAGCATTTGAAGTTCCCCCATATAAGTGAGTTGGGAGAGTGAAAATTGGGGTTTTTAATCAGGATCAGTTTTGACAGATCCTCAGCGGAGCAAGATAGAGACATGGGACCTTGTCCTATCCCCCCATTTGTGTGCACCCCGAGTCCAACGGTACCACCCTTGAGTTTATAGGACATAGGGTTCTGGAGTTATGAGCATTTGAAGTTCCCCCATATAAGTGAGTTGGGAGAGTGAAAATTTGGGGTTTTAATCAGGGTCAGGTTTGACCGATCCTCAGCGGAGCAAGATAGAGACATGGGACCTTGTCCTACCCCCCCATTTGTGTGCACCCCGAGTCCAACGGTACCACCCTTGAGTCTATAGGACATAGGGTTCTTGAGTTATTAGCATTTGAAGTTCCCCCATATAAGTGAGTTGGGAGAGTGAAAATTTGGGGTTTTAACCAGGGTCAGTTTTGACCGATCCTCAGCGGAGCAAGATAGAGACATGGGACCTTGTCCTACCCCCCCCATTTGTGTGCACCCCGAGTCCAACGGTACCACCCTTGAGTCTCTAGGACATAGGGTTCTGGAGTTATGAGCATTTGAAGTTCCCCCATATAAGTGAGTTGGGAGAGTGAAAATTTGCCCAAGTGTGAGAGGCCAAAAGTGTTCCCCCAGAAAGTGTTTAGGAACACATTTCAGAGCCCTACGAGTGGTTTGGACTCCCCTTTTTGTGGTACTTTTTGTCAAGTTGAAGTTGGTGTTTACGGTTGTTAAGAGTGTACAGGGCTTGGAGTTTTAACCAGGGTCAGTTTTGACCGATCCTCAGCGGAGCAAGATAGAGACATGGGACCTTGTCCTACCCCCTCATTTGTGTGCACCCCGAGTCCAACGGTACCACCCTTGAGTCTCTAGGACATAGGGTTCTGGAGTTATGAGCATTTGAAGTTCCCCCATATAAGTGAGTTGGGAGAGTGAAAATTGGGGTTTTTAATCAGGATCAGTTTTGACCGATCCTCAGCGCAGCAAGATAGAGACATGGGACCTTGTCCTACCCCCCCCCCATTTGTGTGCACCCCGAGTCCAACGGTACCACCCTTGAGTCTCTAGGACATAGGGTTCTGGAGTTATGAGCATTTGAAGTTCCCCCATATAAGTGAGTTGGGAGAGTGAAAATTTGCCCAAGTGTGAGAGGCCAAAAGTGTTCCCCCAGAAAGTGTTTAGGAACACATTTCAGAGCCCTACGAGTGGTTTGGACTCCCCTTTTTGTGGTACTTTTTGTCAAGTTGAAGTTGGTGTTTACGGTTGTTAAGAGTGTACAGGGCTTGGAGTTTTAACCAGGGTCAGTTTTGACCGATCCTCAGCGGAGCAAGATAGAGACATGGGACCTTGTCCTACCCCCCCATTTGTGTGCACCCCGAGTCCAACGGTACCACCCTTGAGTCTCTAGGACATAGGGTTCTGGAGTTATGAGCATTTGAAGTTCCCCCATATAAGTGAGTTGGGAAAGTGAAAATTGGGGTTTTTAATCAGGATCAGCTTTGACTGATCCTCAGCGGAGCAAGATAGAGACATGGGACCTTGTCCTATCCCCCCATTTGTGTGCACCCCGAGTCCAACGGTACCACCCTTGAGTTTATAGGACATAGGGTTCTTGAGTTATGAGCATTTGAAGTTCCCCCATATAAGTGAGTTGGGAGAGTGAAAATTTGGGGTTTTAATCAGGGTCAGGTTTGACCGATCCTCAGCGGAGCAAGATAGAGACATGGGACCTTGTCCTACCCCCCCATTTCTGTGCACCCCGAGTCCAACGGTACCACCCTTGAGTCTATAGGACATAGGGTTCTTGAGTTATGAGCATTTGAAGTTCCCCCATATAAGTGAGTTGGGAGAGTGAAAATTTGGGGTTTTAACCAGGGTCAGTTTTGACCGATCCTCAGCGGAGCAAGATAGAGACATGGGACCTTGTCCTACCCCCACATTTGTGTGCACCCCGAGTCCAACGGTACCACCCTTGAGTCTCTAGGACATAGGGTTCTGGAGTTATGAGCATTTGAAGTTCCCCCATATAAGTGAGTTGGGAGAGTGAAAATTTGCCCAAGTGTGAGAGGCCAAAAGTGTTCCCCCAGAAAGTGTTTAGGAACACATTTCAGAGCCCTACGAGTGGTTTGGACCCCCCTTTTTGTGGTACTTTTTGTCAAGTTGAAGTTGGTGTTTACGGTTGTTAAGAGTGTACAGGGCTTGGAGTTTTAACCAGGGTCAGTTTTGACCGATCCTCAGCGGAGCAAGATAGAGACATGGGACCTTGTCCTACCCCCCCATTTGTGTGCACCCCGAGTCCAACGGTACCACCCTTGAGTCTCTAGGACATAGGGTTCTGGAGTTAGGAGCATTTGAAGTTCCCCCATATAAGTGAGTTGGGAGAGTGAAAATTTGGGCTTTTGACCAGGGTCAGTTTTGACCGATCCTCAGCGGAGCAAGATAGAGACATGGGACCTTGTCCTACCCCCCCATTTGTGTGCACCCCGAGTCCAACGGTACCACTCTTGAGTCTCTAGGACATAGGGTTCTGGAGTTAGGAGCATTTGAAGTTCCCCCATATAAGTGAGTTGGGAGAGTGAAAATTTGGGCTTTTGACCAGGGTCAGTTTTGACCGATCCTCAGCGGAGCAAGATAGAGACATGGGACCTTGTCCTACCCCCCCATTTGTGTGCACCCCGAGTCCAACGGTACCACCCTTGAGTCTCTAGGACATAGGGTTCTGGAGTTATGAGCATTTGAAGTTCCCCCATATAAGTGAGTTGGGAGAGTGAAAATTGGGGTTTTTAATCAGGATCAGTTTTGACTGATCCTCAGCGGAGCAAGATAGAGACATGGGACCTTGTCCTAGCCCCCCATTTGTGTGCACCCCGAGTCCAACGGTACCACCCTTGAGTCTCTAGGACATAGGGTTCTGGAGTTATGAGCATTTGAAGTTCCCCCATATAAGTGAGTTGGGAGAGTGAAAATTTGCGGTTTTAACCAGGGTCAGTTTTGACCGATCCTCAGCGGAGCAAGATAGAGACATGGGACCTATTCCTACCCCCCCCATTTGTGTGCACCCCGAGTCCAACGGTACCACCCTTGAGTCTCTAGGACATAGGGTTCTGGAGTTATGAGCATTTGAAGTTCCCCCATATAAGTGAGTTGGGAGAGTGAAAATTTGCCCAAGTGTGAGAGGCCAAAAGTGTTCCCCCAGAAAGTGTTTAGGAACACATTTCAGAGCCCTACGAGTGGTTTGGACCCCCCTTTTTGTGGTACTTTTTGTCAAGTTGAAGTTGGTGTTTACGGTTGTTAAGAGTGTACAGGGCTTGGAGTTTTAACCAGGGTCAGTTTTGACCGATCCTCAGCGGAGCAAGATAGAGACATGGGACCTTGTCCTACCCCCCCATTTGTGTGCACCCCGAGTCCAACGGTACCACCCTTGAGTCTCTAGGACATAGGGTTCTGGAGTTAGGAGCATTTGAAGTTCCCCCATATAAGTGAGTTGGGAGAGTGAAAATTTGGGCTTTTGACCAGGGTCAGTTTTGACCGATCCTCAGCGGAGCAAGATAGAGACATGGGACCTTGTCCTACCCCCACATTTGTGTGCACCCCGAGTCCAACGGTACCACCCTTGAGTCTCTAGGACATAGGGTTCTGGAGTTATGAGCATTTGAAGTTCCCCCATATAAGTGAGTTGGGAGAGTGAAAATTGGGGTTTTTAATCAGGATCAGTTTTGACCGATCCTCAGCGCAGCAAGATAGAGACATGGGACCTTGTCCTACCCCCCCATTTGTGTGCACCCCGAGTCCAACGGTACCACCCTTGAGTCTCTAGGACATAGGGTTCTGGAGTTATGAGCATTTGAAGTTCCCCCATATAAGTGAGTTGGGAGAGTGAAAATTTGCCCAAGTGTGAGAGGCCAAAAGTGTTCCCCCAGAAAGTGTTTAGGAACACATTTCAGAGCCCTACGAGTGGTTTGGACCCCCCTTTTTGTGGTACTTTTTGTCAAGTTGAAGTTGGTGTTTACGGTTGTTAAGAGTGTACAGGGCTTGGAGTTTTAACCAGGGTCAGTTTTGACCGATCCTCAGCGGAGCAAGATAGAGACATGGGACCTTGTCCTACCCCCCCATTTGTGTGCACCCCGAGTCCAACGGTACCACCCTTGAGTCTCTAGGACATAGGGTTCTGGAGTTATGAGCATTTGAAGTTCCCCCATATAAGTGAGTTGGGAGAGTGAAAATTGGGGTTTTTAATCAGGATCAGTTTTGACCGATCCTCAGCGCAGCAAGATAGAGACATGGGACCTTGTCCTACCCCCCCATTTGTGTGCACCCTGAGTCCAACGGTACCACCCTTGAGTCTCTAGGACATAGGGTTCTGGAGTTATGAGCATTTGAAGTTCCCCCATATAAGTGAGTTGGGAGAGTGAAAATTTGCCCAAGTGTGAGAGGCCAAAAGTGTTCCCCCAGAAAGTGTTTAGGAACACATTTCAGAGCCCTACGAGTGGTTTGGACCCCCCTTTTTGTGGTACTTTTTGTCAAGTTGAAGTTGGTGTTTACGGTTGTTAAGAGTGTACAGGGCTTGGAGTTTTAAACAGGGTCAGTTTTGACCGATCCTCAGCGCAGCAAGATAGAGACATGGGACCTTGTCCTACCCCCCCATTTGTGTGCACCCCGAGTCCAACGGTACCACCCTTGAGTCTCTAGGACATAGGGTTCTGGAGTTATGAGCATTTGAAGTTCCCCCATATAAGTGAGTTGGGAGAGTGAAAATTGGGGTTTTTAATCAGTATCAGTTTTGACCGATCCTCAGCGGAGCAAGATAGAGACATGGGACCTTGTCCTACCCCCCCATTTGTGTGCACCCCGAGTCCAACGGTACCACCCTTGAGTCTCTAGGACATAGGGTTCTGGAGTTATGAGCATTTGAAGTTCCCCCATATAAGTGAGTTGGGAGAGTGAAAATTTGCCCGTGTGAGAGGCCAAAAGTGTTCCCCCAGAAAGTGTTTAGGAACACATTTCAGAGCCCTACGAGTGGTTTGGATCCCCCTTTTTGTGGTACTTTTTGTCAAGTTGAAGTTGGTGTTTACGCTTGTTAAGAGTGTACAGGGCTTGGAGTTTTAACCAGGGTCAGTTTTGACCGATCCTCAGCGGAGCAAGATAGAGACATGGGACCTTTGTCCTACCCCCCATTTGTGTGCACCCCGAGTCCAACGGTACCACCCTTGAGTCTCTAGGACATAGGGTTCTGGAGTTATGAGCATTTGAAGTTCCCCCATATAAGTGAGTTGGGAGAGTGAAAATTTGCCCAAGTGTGAGAGGCCAAAAGTGTTCCCCCAGAAAGTGTTTAGGAACACATTTCAGAGCCCTACGAGTGGTTTGGACCCCCCTTTTTGTGGTATTTTTTGTCAAGTTGAAGTTGGTGTTTACGGTTGTTAAGAGTGTACAGGGCTTGGAGTTTTAACCAGGGTCAGTTTTGACCGATCCTCAGCGGAGCAAGATAGAGACATGGGACCTTGTCCTACCCCCCCATTTGTGTGCACCCCGAGTCCAACGGTACCACCCTTGAGTCTCTAGGACATAGGGTTCTGGAGTTATGAGCATTTGAAGTTCCCCCATATAAGTGAGTTGGGAGAGTGAAAATTGGGGTTTTTAATCAGGATCAGTTTTGACCGATCCTCAGCGCAGCAAGATAGAGACATGGGACCTTGTCCTACCCCCCCATTTGTGTGCACCCCGAGTCCAACGGTACCACCCTTGAGTCTCTAGGACATAGGGTTCTGGAGTTATGAGCATTTGAAGTTCCCCCATATAAGTGAGTTGGGAGAGTGAAAATTGGGGTGTTTAATCAGTATCAGTTTTGACCGATCCTCAGCGGAGCAAGATAGAGACATGGGACCTTGTCCTACCCCCCCATTTGTGTGCACCCCGAGTCCAACGGTACCACCCTTGAGTCTCTAGGACATAGGGTTCTGGAGTTATGAGCATTTGAAGTTCCCCCATATAAGTGAGTTGGGAGAGTGAAAATTGGGGTTTTTAATCAGTATCAGTTTTGACCGATCCTCAGCGGAGCAAGATAGAGACATGGGACCTTGTCCTACCCCCCCATTTGTGTGCACCCCGAGTCCAACGGTACCACCCTTGAGTCTCTAGGACATAGGGTTCTGGAGTTATGAGCATTTGAAGTTCCCCCATATAAGTGAGTTGGGAGAGTGAAAATTTGCCCGTGTGAGAGGCCAAAAGTGTTCCCCCAGAAAGTGTTTAGGAACACATTTCAGAGCCCTACGAGTGGTTTGGATCCCCCTTTTTGTGGTACTTTTTGTCAAGTTGAAGTTGGTGTTTACGCTTGTTAAGAGTGTACAGGGCTTGGAGTTTTAACCAGGGTCAGTTTTGACCGATCCTCAGCGGAGCAAGATAGAGACATGGGACCTTTGTCCTACCCCCCCCCCATTTGTGTGCACCCCGAGTCCAACGGTACCACCCTTGAGTGTCTAGGACATAGGGTTCTGGAGTTATGAGCATTTGAAGTTCCCCCATATAAGTGAGTTGGGAGAGTGAAAATTTGCCCAAGTGTGAGAGGCCAAAAGTGTTCCCCCAGAAAGTGTTTAGGAACACATTTCAGAGCCCTACGAGTGGTTTGGACCCCCCTTTTTGTAGTACTTTTTGTCAAGTTGAAGTTGGTGTTTACGGTTGTTAAGAGTGTACAGGGCTTGGAGTTTTAAACAGGGTCAGTTTTGACCGATCCTCAGCGGAGCAAGATAGAGACATGGGACCTTGTCCTACCCCCCCATTTGTGTGCACCCCGAGTCCAACGGTACCACCCTTGAGTCTCTAGGACATAGGGTTCTGGAGTTATGAGCATTTGAAGTTCCCCCATATAAGTGAGTTGGGAGAGTGAAAATTGGGGTTTTTAATCAGGATCAGTTTTGACCGATCCTCAGCGGAGCAAGATAGAGACATGGGACCTTGTCCTACCCCCCCATTTGTGTGCACCCCGAGTCCAACGGTACCACCCTTGAGTCTCTAGGACATAGGGTTCTTGAGTTATGAGCATTTGAAGTTCCCCCATATAAGTGAGTTGGGAGAGTGAAAATTGGGGTTTTTAAGCAGGATCAGTTTTGACCGATCCTCAGCGGAGCAAGATAGAGACATGGGACCTTGTCCTACCCCCCCATTTGTGTGCACCCCGAGTCCAACGGTACCACCCTTGAGTCTATAGGACATAGGGTTCTTGAGTTATTAGCATTTGAAGTTCCCCCATATAAGTGAGTTGGGAGAGTGAAAATTTGGGGTTTTAACCAGGGTCAGTTTTGACCGATCCTCAGCGGAGCAAGATAGAGACATGGGACCTTGTCCTACCCCCCCATTTGTGTGCACCCCGAGTCCAACGGTACCACCCTTGAGTCTCTAGGACATAGGGTTCTGGAGTTATGAGCATTTGAAGTTCCCCCATATAAGTGAGTTGGGAGAGTGAAAATTTGCCCAAGTGTGAGAGGCCAAAAGTGTTCCCCCAGAAAGTGTTTAGGAACACATTTCAGAGCCCTACGAGTGGTTTGGACTCCCCTTTTTGTGGTACTTTTTGTCAAGTTGAAGTTGGTGTTTACGGTTGTTAAGAGTGTACAGGGCTTGGAGTTTTAACCAGGGTCAGTTTTGACCGATCCTCAGCGGAGCAAGATAGAGACATGGGACCTTGTCCTACCCCCCCATTTGTGTGCACCCCGAGTCCAACGGTACCACCCTTGAGTCTATAGGACATAGGGTTCTTGAGTTATGAGCATTTGAAGTTCCCCCATATAAGTGAGTTGGGAGAGTGAAAATTTGGGGTTTTAACCAGGGTCAGTTTTGACCGATCCTCAGCGGAGCAAGATAGAGACATGGGACCTTGTCCTACCCCCCCATTTGTGTGCACCCCGAGTCCAACGGTACCACCCTTGAGTCTCTAGGACATAGGGTTCTGGAGTTATGAGCATTTGAAGTTCCCCCATATAAGTGAGTTGGGAGAGTGAAAATTTGCCCAAGTGTGAGAGGCCAAAAGTGTTCCCCCAGAAAGTGTTTAGGAACACATTTCAGAGCCCTACGAGTGGTTTGGACTCCCCTTTTTGTGGTACTTTTTGTCAAGTTGAAGTTGGTGTTTACGGTTGTTAAGAGTGTACAGGGCTTGGAGTTTTAACCAGGGTCAGTTTTGACCGATCCTCAGCGGAGCAAGATAGAGACATGGGACCTTGTCCTACCCCCTCATTTGTGTGCACCCCGAGTCCAACGGTACCACCCTTGAGTCTCTAGGACATAGGGTTCTGGAGTTATGAGCATTTGAAGTTCCCCCATATAAGTGAGTTGGGAGAGTGAAAATTGGGGTTTTTAATCAGGATCAGTTTTGACCGATCCTCAGCGCAGCAAGATAGAGACATGGGACCTTGTCCTATCCCCCCATTTGTGTGCACCCCGAGTCCAACGGTACCACCCTTGAGTCTCTAGGACATAGGGTTCTGGAGTTATGAGCATTTGAAGTTCCCCCATATAAGTGAGTTGGGAGAGTGAAAATTTGCCCAAGTGTGAGAGGCCAAAAGTGTTCCCCCAGAAAGTGTTTAGGAACACATTTCAGAGCCCTACGAGTGGTTTGGACCCCCCTTTTTGTGGTACTTTTTGTCAAGTTGAAGTTGGTGTTTACGGTTGTTAAGAGTGTACAGGGCTTGGAGTTTTAAACAGGGTCAGTTTTGACCGATCCTCAGCGGAGCAAGATAGAGACATGGGACCTTGTCCTACCCCCCCATTTGTGTGCACCCCGAGTCCAACGGTACCACCCTTGAGTCTCTAGGACATAGGGTTCTGGAGTTATGAGCATTTGAAGTTCCCCCATATAAGTGAGTTGGGAGAGTGAAAATTGGGGTTTTTAATCAGGATCAGTTTTGACTGATCCTCAGCGGAGCAAGATAGAGACATGGGACCTTGTCCTACCCCCCCATTTGTGTGCACCCCGAGTCCAACGGTACCACCCTTGAGTCTCTAGGACATAGGGTTCTGGAGTTATGAGCATTTGAAGTTCCCCCATATAAGTGAGTTGGGAGAGTGAAAATTTGCCCAAGTGTGAGAGGCCAAAAGTGTTCCCCCAGAAAGTGTTTAGGAACACATTTCAGAGCCCTACGAGTGGTTTGGACTCCCCTTTTTGTGGTACTTTTTGTCAAGTTGAAGTTGGTGTTTACGGTTGTTAAGAGTGTACAGGGCTTGGAGTTTTAACCAGGGTCAGTTTTGACCGATCCTCAGCGGAGCAAGATGGAGACATGGGACCTATTCCTACCCCCCCATTTGTGTGCACCCCGAGTCCAACTGTACTACCCTTGAGTCTCTAGGACATAGGGTTCTGGAGTTATGAGCATTTGAAGTTCCCCCATATAAGTGAGTTGGGAGAGTGAAAATTTGCCCAAGTGTGAGAGGCCAAAAGTGTTCCCCCAGAAAGTGTTTAGGAACACATTTCAGAGCCCTACGAGTGGTTTGGACCCCCCTTTTTGTGGTACTTTTTGTCAAGTTGAAGTTGGTGTTTACGGTTGTTAAGAGTGTACAGGGCTTGGAGTTTTAACCAGGGTCAGTTTTGACCGATCCTCAGCGGAGCAAGATAGAGACATGGGACCTTGTCCTACCCCCCCATTTGTGTGCACCCCGAGTCCAGCGGTACCACCCTTGAGTTTATAGGACATAGGGTTCTTGAGTTATGAGCATTTGAAGTTCCCCCATATAAGTGAGTTGGGAGAGTGAAAATTTGGGGTTTTAATCAGGGTCAGGTTTGACCGATCCTCAGCGGAGCAAGATAGAGACATGGGACCTTGTCCTACCCCCCCATTTGTGTGCACCCCGAGTCCAACGGTACCACCCTTGAGTCTCTAGGACATAGGGTTCTGGAGTTATGAGCATTTGAAGTTCCCCCATATAAGTGAGTTGGGAGAGTGAAAATTTGCCCAAGTGTGAGAGGCCAAAAGTGTTCCCCCAGAAAGTGTTTAGGAACACATTTCAGAGCCCTACGAGTGGTTTGGACCCCCCTTTTTGTGGTACTTTTTGTCAAGTTGAAGTTGGTGTTTACGGTTGTTAAGAGTGTACAGGGCTTGGAGTTTTAACCAGGGTCAGTTTTGACCGATCCTCAGCGGAGCAAGATAGAGACATGGGACCTTGTCCT
The DNA here is from genome assembly GCF_017976425.1 of Toxotes jaculatrix. Lineage (NCBI taxonomy): Eukaryota > Metazoa > Chordata > Actinopteri > Toxotidae > Toxotes > Toxotes jaculatrix. Next base: position 28,224,478 of record NC_054397.1, on the reverse strand, counting down.
ACCCCCACATTTGTGTGCACCCCGAGTCCAACGGTACCACCCTTGAGTCTCTAGGACATAGGGTTCTGGAGTTATGAGCATTTGAAGTTCCCCCATATAAGTGAGTTGGGAAAGTGAAAATTGGGGTTTTTAATCAGGATCAGCTTTGACTGATCCTCAGCGGAGCAAGATAGAGACATGGGACCTTGTCCTATCCCCCCATTTGTGTGCACCCCGAGTCCAACGGTACCACCCTTGAGTTTATAGGACATAGGGTTCTTGAGTTATGAGCATTTGAAGTTCCCCCATATAAGTGAGTTGGGAGAGTGAAAATTTGGGGTTTTAATCAGGGTCAGGTTTGACCGATCCTCAGCGGAGCAAGATAGAGACATGGGACCTTGTCCTACCCCCCCATTTCTGTGCACCCCGAGTCCAACGGTACCACCCTTGAGTCTATAGGACATAGGGTTCTTGAGTTATGAGCATTTGAAGTTCCCCCATATAAGTGAGTTGGGAGAGTGAAAATTTGGGGTTTTAACCAGGGTCAGTTTTGACCGATCCTCAGCGGAGCAAGATAGAGACATGGGACCTTGTCCTACCCCCACATTTGTGTGCACCCCGAGTCCAACGGTACCACCCTTGAGTCTCTAGGACATAGGGTTCTGGAGTTATGAGCATTTGAAGTTCCCCCATATAAGTGAGTTGGGAGAGTGAAAATTTGCCCAAGTGTGAGAGGCCAAAAGTGTTCCCCCAGAAAGTGTTTAGGAACACATTTCAGAGCCCTACGAGTGGTTTGGACCCCCCTTTTTGTGGTACTTTTTGTCAAGTTGAAGTTGGTGTTTACGGTTGTTAAGAGTGTACAGGGCTTGGAGTTTTAACCAGGGTCAGTTTTGACCGATCCTCAGCGGAGCAAGATAGAGACATGGGACCTTGTCCTACCCCCCCATTTGTGTGCACCCCGAGTCCAACGGTACCACCCTTGAGTCTCTAGGACATAGGGTTCTGGAGTTAGGAGCATTTGAAGTTCCCCCATATAAGTGAGTTGGGAGAGTGAAAATTTGGGCTTTTGACCAGGGTCAGTTTTGACCGATCCTCAGCGGAGCAAGATAGAGACATGGGACCTTGTCCTACCCCCCCATTTGTGTGCACCCCGAGTCCAACGGTACCACTCTTGAGTCTCTAGGACATAGGGTTCTGGAGTTAGGAGCATTTGAAGTTCCCCCATATAAGTGAGTTGGGAGAGTGAAAATTTGGGCTTTTGACCAGGGTCAGTTTTGACCGATCCTCAGCGGAGCAAGATAGAGACATGGGACCTTGTCCTACCCCCCCATTTGTGTGCACCCCGAGTCCAACGGTACCACCCTTGAGTCTCTAGGACATAGGGTTCTGGAGTTATGAGCATTTGAAGTTCCCCCATATAAGTGAGTTGGGAGAGTGAAAATTGGGGTTTTTAATCAGGATCAGTTTTGACTGATCCTCAGCGGAGCAAGATAGAGACATGGGACCTTGTCCTAGCCCCCCATTTGTGTGCACCCCGAGTCCAACGGTACCACCCTTGAGTCTCTAGGACATAGGGTTCTGGAGTTATGAGCATTTGAAGTTCCCCCATATAAGTGAGTTGGGAGAGTGAAAATTTGCGGTTTTAACCAGGGTCAGTTTTGACCGATCCTCAGCGGAGCAAGATAGAGACATGGGACCTATTCCTACCCCCCCCATTTGTGTGCACCCCGAGTCCAACGGTACCACCCTTGAGTCTCTAGGACATAGGGTTCTGGAGTTATGAGCATTTGAAGTTCCCCCATATAAGTGAGTTGGGAGAGTGAAAATTTGCCCAAGTGTGAGAGGCCAAAAGTGTTCCCCCAGAAAGTGTTTAGGAACACATTTCAGAGCCCTACGAGTGGTTTGGACCCCCCTTTTTGTGGTACTTTTTGTCAAGTTGAAGTTGGTGTTTACGGTTGTTAAGAGTGTACAGGGCTTGGAGTTTTAACCAGGGTCAGTTTTGACCGATCCTCAGCGGAGCAAGATAGAGACATGGGACCTTGTCCTACCCCCCCATTTGTGTGCACCCCGAGTCCAACGGTACCACCCTTGAGTCTCTAGGACATAGGGTTCTGGAGTTAGGAGCATTTGAAGTTCCCCCATATAAGTGAGTTGGGAGAGTGAAAATTTGGGCTTTTGACCAGGGTCAGTTTTGACCGATCCTCAGCGGAGCAAGATAGAGACATGGGACCTTGTCCTACCCCCACATTTGTGTGCACCCCGAGTCCAACGGTACCACCCTTGAGTCTCTAGGACATAGGGTTCTGGAGTTATGAGCATTTGAAGTTCCCCCATATAAGTGAGTTGGGAGAGTGAAAATTGGGGTTTTTAATCAGGATCAGTTTTGACCGATCCTCAGCGCAGCAAGATAGAGACATGGGACCTTGTCCTACCCCCCCATTTGTGTGCACCCCGAGTCCAACGGTACCACCCTTGAGTCTCTAGGACATAGGGTTCTGGAGTTATGAGCATTTGAAGTTCCCCCATATAAGTGAGTTGGGAGAGTGAAAATTTGCCCAAGTGTGAGAGGCCAAAAGTGTTCCCCCAGAAAGTGTTTAGGAACACATTTCAGAGCCCTACGAGTGGTTTGGACCCCCCTTTTTGTGGTACTTTTTGTCAAGTTGAAGTTGGTGTTTACGGTTGTTAAGAGTGTACAGGGCTTGGAGTTTTAACCAGGGTCAGTTTTGACCGATCCTCAGCGGAGCAAGATAGAGACATGGGACCTTGTCCTACCCCCCCATTTGTGTGCACCCCGAGTCCAACGGTACCACCCTTGAGTCTCTAGGACATAGGGTTCTGGAGTTATGAGCATTTGAAGTTCCCCCATATAAGTGAGTTGGGAGAGTGAAAATTGGGGTTTTTAATCAGGATCAGTTTTGACCGATCCTCAGCGCAGCAAGATAGAGACATGGGACCTTGTCCTACCCCCCCATTTGTGTGCACCCTGAGTCCAACGGTACCACCCTTGAGTCTCTAGGACATAGGGTTCTGGAGTTATGAGCATTTGAAGTTCCCCCATATAAGTGAGTTGGGAGAGTGAAAATTTGCCCAAGTGTGAGAGGCCAAAAGTGTTCCCCCAGAAAGTGTTTAGGAACACATTTCAGAGCCCTACGAGTGGTTTGGACCCCCCTTTTTGTGGTACTTTTTGTCAAGTTGAAGTTGGTGTTTACGGTTGTTAAGAGTGTACAGGGCTTGGAGTTTTAAACAGGGTCAGTTTTGACCGATCCTCAGCGCAGCAAGATAGAGACATGGGACCTTGTCCTACCCCCCCATTTGTGTGCACCCCGAGTCCAACGGTACCACCCTTGAGTCTCTAGGACATAGGGTTCTGGAGTTATGAGCATTTGAAGTTCCCCCATATAAGTGAGTTGGGAGAGTGAAAATTGGGGTTTTTAATCAGTATCAGTTTTGACCGATCCTCAGCGGAGCAAGATAGAGACATGGGACCTTGTCCTACCCCCCCATTTGTGTGCACCCCGAGTCCAACGGTACCACCCTTGAGTCTCTAGGACATAGGGTTCTGGAGTTATGAGCATTTGAAGTTCCCCCATATAAGTGAGTTGGGAGAGTGAAAATTTGCCCGTGTGAGAGGCCAAAAGTGTTCCCCCAGAAAGTGTTTAGGAACACATTTCAGAGCCCTACGAGTGGTTTGGATCCCCCTTTTTGTGGTACTTTTTGTCAAGTTGAAGTTGGTGTTTACGCTTGTTAAGAGTGTACAGGGCTTGGAGTTTTAACCAGGGTCAGTTTTGACCGATCCTCAGCGGAGCAAGATAGAGACATGGGACCTTTGTCCTACCCCCCATTTGTGTGCACCCCGAGTCCAACGGTACCACCCTTGAGTCTCTAGGACATAGGGTTCTGGAGTTATGAGCATTTGAAGTTCCCCCATATAAGTGAGTTGGGAGAGTGAAAATTTGCCCAAGTGTGAGAGGCCAAAAGTGTTCCCCCAGAAAGTGTTTAGGAACACATTTCAGAGCCCTACGAGTGGTTTGGACCCCCCTTTTTGTGGTATTTTTTGTCAAGTTGAAGTTGGTGTTTACGGTTGTTAAGAGTGTACAGGGCTTGGAGTTTTAACCAGGGTCAGTTTTGACCGATCCTCAGCGGAGCAAGATAGAGACATGGGACCTTGTCCTACCCCCCCATTTGTGTGCACCCCGAGTCCAACGGTACCACCCTTGAGTCTCTAGGACATAGGGTTCTGGAGTTATGAGCATTTGAAGTTCCCCCATATAAGTGAGTTGGGAGAGTGAAAATTGGGGTTTTTAATCAGGATCAGTTTTGACCGATCCTCAGCGCAGCAAGATAGAGACATGGGACCTTGTCCTACCCCCCCATTTGTGTGCACCCCGAGTCCAACGGTACCACCCTTGAGTCTCTAGGACATAGGGTTCTGGAGTTATGAGCATTTGAAGTTCCCCCATATAAGTGAGTTGGGAGAGTGAAAATTGGGGTGTTTAATCAGTATCAGTTTTGACCGATCCTCAGCGGAGCAAGATAGAGACATGGGACCTTGTCCTACCCCCCCATTTGTGTGCACCCCGAGTCCAACGGTACCACCCTTGAGTCTCTAGGACATAGGGTTCTGGAGTTATGAGCATTTGAAGTTCCCCCATATAAGTGAGTTGGGAGAGTGAAAATTGGGGTTTTTAATCAGTATCAGTTTTGACCGATCCTCAGCGGAGCAAGATAGAGACATGGGACCTTGTCCTACCCCCCCATTTGTGTGCACCCCGAGTCCAACGGTACCACCCTTGAGTCTCTAGGACATAGGGTTCTGGAGTTATGAGCATTTGAAGTTCCCCCATATAAGTGAGTTGGGAGAGTGAAAATTTGCCCGTGTGAGAGGCCAAAAGTGTTCCCCCAGAAAGTGTTTAGGAACACATTTCAGAGCCCTACGAGTGGTTTGGATCCCCCTTTTTGTGGTACTTTTTGTCAAGTTGAAGTTGGTGTTTACGCTTGTTAAGAGTGTACAGGGCTTGGAGTTTTAACCAGGGTCAGTTTTGACCGATCCTCAGCGGAGCAAGATAGAGACATGGGACCTTTGTCCTACCCCCCCCCCATTTGTGTGCACCCCGAGTCCAACGGTACCACCCTTGAGTGTCTAGGACATAGGGTTCTGGAGTTATGAGCATTTGAAGTTCCCCCATATAAGTGAGTTGGGAGAGTGAAAATTTGCCCAAGTGTGAGAGGCCAAAAGTGTTCCCCCAGAAAGTGTTTAGGAACACATTTCAGAGCCCTACGAGTGGTTTGGACCCCCCTTTTTGTAGTACTTTTTGTCAAGTTGAAGTTGGTGTTTACGGTTGTTAAGAGTGTACAGGGCTTGGAGTTTTAAACAGGGTCAGTTTTGACCGATCCTCAGCGGAGCAAGATAGAGACATGGGACCTTGTCCTACCCCCCCATTTGTGTGCACCCCGAGTCCAACGGTACCACCCTTGAGTCTCTAGGACATAGGGTTCTGGAGTTATGAGCATTTGAAGTTCCCCCATATAAGTGAGTTGGGAGAGTGAAAATTGGGGTTTTTAATCAGGATCAGTTTTGACCGATCCTCAGCGGAGCAAGATAGAGACATGGGACCTTGTCCTACCCCCCCATTTGTGTGCACCCCGAGTCCAACGGTACCACCCTTGAGTCTCTAGGACATAGGGTTCTTGAGTTATGAGCATTTGAAGTTCCCCCATATAAGTGAGTTGGGAGAGTGAAAATTGGGGTTTTTAAGCAGGATCAGTTTTGACCGATCCTCAGCGGAGCAAGATAGAGACATGGGACCTTGTCCTACCCCCCCATTTGTGTGCACCCCGAGTCCAACGGTACCACCCTTGAGTCTATAGGACATAGGGTTCTTGAGTTATTAGCATTTGAAGTTCCCCCATATAAGTGAGTTGGGAGAGTGAAAATTTGGGGTTTTAACCAGGGTCAGTTTTGACCGATCCTCAGCGGAGCAAGATAGAGACATGGGACCTTGTCCTACCCCCCCATTTGTGTGCACCCCGAGTCCAACGGTACCACCCTTGAGTCTCTAGGACATAGGGTTCTGGAGTTATGAGCATTTGAAGTTCCCCCATATAAGTGAGTTGGGAGAGTGAAAATTTGCCCAAGTGTGAGAGGCCAAAAGTGTTCCCCCAGAAAGTGTTTAGGAACACATTTCAGAGCCCTACGAGTGGTTTGGACTCCCCTTTTTGTGGTACTTTTTGTCAAGTTGAAGTTGGTGTTTACGGTTGTTAAGAGTGTACAGGGCTTGGAGTTTTAACCAGGGTCAGTTTTGACCGATCCTCAGCGGAGCAAGATAGAGACATGGGACCTTGTCCTACCCCCCCATTTGTGTGCACCCCGAGTCCAACGGTACCACCCTTGAGTCTATAGGACATAGGGTTCTTGAGTTATGAGCATTTGAAGTTCCCCCATATAAGTGAGTTGGGAGAGTGAAAATTTGGGGTTTTAACCAGGGTCAGTTTTGACCGATCCTCAGCGGAGCAAGATAGAGACATGGGACCTTGTCCTACCCCCCCATTTGTGTGCACCCCGAGTCCAACGGTACCACCCTTGAGTCTCTAGGACATAGGGTTCTGGAGTTATGAGCATTTGAAGTTCCCCCATATAAGTGAGTTGGGAGAGTGAAAATTTGCCCAAGTGTGAGAGGCCAAAAGTGTTCCCCCAGAAAGTGTTTAGGAACACATTTCAGAGCCCTACGAGTGGTTTGGACTCCCCTTTTTGTGGTACTTTTTGTCAAGTTGAAGTTGGTGTTTACGGTTGTTAAGAGTGTACAGGGCTTGGAGTTTTAACCAGGGTCAGTTTTGACCGATCCTCAGCGGAGCAAGATAGAGACATGGGACCTTGTCCTACCCCCTCATTTGTGTGCACCCCGAGTCCAACGGTACCACCCTTGAGTCTCTAGGACATAGGGTTCTGGAGTTATGAGCATTTGAAGTTCCCCCATATAAGTGAGTTGGGAGAGTGAAAATTGGGGTTTTTAATCAGGATCAGTTTTGACCGATCCTCAGCGCAGCAAGATAGAGACATGGGACCTTGTCCTATCCCCCCATTTGTGTGCACCCCGAGTCCAACGGTACCACCCTTGAGTCTCTAGGACATAGGGTTCTGGAGTTATGAGCATTTGAAGTTCCCCCATATAAGTGAGTTGGGAGAGTGAAAATTTGCCCAAGTGTGAGAGGCCAAAAGTGTTCCCCCAGAAAGTGTTTAGGAACACATTTCAGAGCCCTACGAGTGGTTTGGACCCCCCTTTTTGTGGTACTTTTTGTCAAGTTGAAGTTGGTGTTTACGGTTGTTAAGAGTGTACAGGGCTTGGAGTTTTAAACAGGGTCAGTTTTGACCGATCCTCAGCGGAGCAAGATAGAGACATGGGACCTTGTCCTACCCCCCCATTTGTGTGCACCCCGAGTCCAACGGTACCACCCTTGAGTCTCTAGGACATAGGGTTCTGGAGTTATGAGCATTTGAAGTTCCCCCATATAAGTGAGTTGGGAGAGTGAAAATTGGGGTTTTTAATCAGGATCAGTTTTGACTGATCCTCAGCGGAGCAAGATAGAGACATGGGACCTTGTCCTACCCCCCCATTTGTGTGCACCCCGAGTCCAACGGTACCACCCTTGAGTCTCTAGGACATAGGGTTCTGGAGTTATGAGCATTTGAAGTTCCCCCATATAAGTGAGTTGGGAGAGTGAAAATTGGGGTTTTTAATCAGGATCAGTTTTGACCGATCCTCAGCGGAGCAAGATAGAGACATGGGACCTTGTCCTACCCCCCCATTTGTGTGCACCCCGAGTCCAACTGTACTACCCTTGAGTCTCTAGGACATAGGGTTCTGGAGTTATGAGCATTTGAAGTTCCCCCATATAAGTGAGTTGGGAGAGTGAAAATTGGGGTTTTTAATCAGGATCAGTTTTGACCGATCCTCAGCGGAGCAAGATAGAGACATGGGACCTATTCCTACCCCCCCATTTGTGTGCACCCCGAGTCCAACTGTACTACCCTTGAGTCTCTAGGACATAGGGTTCTGGAGTTATGAGCATTTGAAGTTCCCCCATATAAGTGAGTTGGGAGAGTGAAAATTGGGGTTTTTAATCAGGATCAGTTTTGACCGATCCTCAGCGGAGCAAGATAGAGACATGGGACCTTGTCCTATCCCCCCATTTGTGTGCACCCCGAGTCCAACGGTACCACCCTTGAGTTTATAGGACATAGGGTTCTTGAGTTATGAGCATTTGAAGTTCCCCCATATAAGTGAGTTGGGAGAGTGAAAATTTGGGGTTTTAATCAGGGTCAGGTTTGACCGATCCTCAGCGGAGCAAGATAGAGACATGGGACCTTGTCCTACCCCCCCATTTGTGTGCACCCCGAGTCCAACGGTACCACCCTTGAGTCTCTAGGACATAGGGTTCTGGAGTTATGAGCATTTGAAGTTCCCCCATATAAGTGAGTTGGGAGAGTGAAAATTTGCCCAAGTGTGAGAGGCCAAAAGTGTTCCCCCAGAAAGTGTTTAGGAACACATTTCAGAGCCCTACGAGTGGTTTGGACTCCCCTTTTTGTGGTACTTTTTGTCAAGTTGAAGTTGGTGTTTACGGTTGTTAAGAGTGTACAGGGCTTGGAGTTTTAACCAGGGTCAGTTTTGACCGATCCTCAGCGGAGCAAGATGGAGACATGGGACCTATTCCTACCCCCCCATTTGTGTGCACCCCGAGTCCAACTGTACTACCCTTGAGTCTCTAGGACATAGGGTTCTGGAGTTATGAGCATTTGAAGTTCCCCCATATAAGTGAGTTGGGAGAGTGAAAATTTGCCCAAGTGTGAGAGGCCAAAAGTGTTCCCCCAGAAAGTGTTTAGGAACACATTTCAGAGCCCTACGAGTGGTTTGGACCCCCCTTTTTGTGGTACTTTTTGTCAAGTTGAAGTTGGTGTTTACGGTTGTTAAGAGTGTACAGGGCTTGGAGTTTTAACCAGGGTCAGTTTTGACCGATCCTCAGCGGAGCAAGATAGAGACATGGGACCTTGTCCTACCCCCCCATTTGTGTGCACCCCGAGTCCAGCGGTACCACCCTTGAGTTTATAGGACATAGGGTTCTTGAGTTATGAGCATTTGAAGTTCCCCCATATAAGTGAGTTGGGAGAGTGAAAATTTGGGGTTTTAATCAGGGTCAGGTTTGACCGATCCTCAGCGGAGCAAGATAGAGACATGGGACCTTGTCCTACCCCCCCATTTGTGTGCACCCCGAGTCCAACGGTACCACCCTTGAGTCTCTAGGACATAGGGTTCTGGAGTTATGAGCATTTGAAGTTCCCCCATATAAGTGAGTTGGGAGAGTGAAAATTTGCCCAAGTGTGAGAGGCCAAAAGTGTTCCCCCAGAAAGTGTTTAGGAACACATTTCAGAGCCCTACGAGTGGTTTGGACCCCCCTTTTTGTGGTACTTTTTGTCAAGTTGAAGTTGGTGTTTACGGTTGTTAAGAGTGTACAGGGCTTGGAGTTTTAACCAGGGTCAGTTTTGACCGATCCTCAGCGGAGCAAGATAGAGACATGGGACCTTGTCCTACCCCCACATTTGTGTGCACCCCGAGTCCAACGGTACCACCCTTGAGTCTCTAGGACATAGGGTTCTGGAGTTATGAGCATTTGAAGTTCCCCCATATAAGTGAGTTGGGAGAGTGAAAATTTGCCCAAGTGTGAGAGGCCAAAAGTGTTCCCCCAGAAAGTGTTTAGGAACACATTTCAGAGCCCTACGAGTGGTTTGGACCCCCCTTTTTGTGGTATTTTTTGTCAAGTTGAAGTTGGTGTTTACGGTTGTTAAGAGTGTACAGGGCTTGGAGTTTTAACCAGGGTCAGTTTTGACCGATCCTCAGCGGAGCAAGATAGAGACATGGGACCTTGTCCTACCCCCCCATTTGTGTGCACCCCGAGTCCAACGGTACCACCCTTGAGTCTCTAGGACATAGGGTTCTGGAGTTATGAGCATTTGAAGTTCCCCCATATAAGTGAGTTGGGAGAGTGAAAATTTGCCCAAGTGTGAGAGGCCAAAAGTGTTCCCCCAGAAAGTGTTTAGGAACACATTTCAGAGCCCTACGAGTGGTTTGGACCCCCCTTTTTGTGGTACTTTTTGTCAAGTTGAAGTTGGTGTTTACGGTTGTTAAGAGTGTACAGGGCTTGGAGTTTTAACCAGGGTCAGTTTTGACCGATCCTCAGCGGAGCAAGATAGAGACATGGGACCTTGTCCTACCCCCCCATTTGTGTGCACCCCGAGTCCAACGGTACCACCCTTGAGTCTCTAGGACATAGGGTTCTGGAGTTATGAGCATTTGAAGTTCCCCCATATAAGTGAGTTGGGAGAGTGAAAATTGGGGTTTTTAATCAGGATCAGTTTTGACAGATCCTCAGCGGAGCAAGATAGAGACATGGGACCTTGTCCTATCCCCCCATTTGTGTGCACCCCGAGTCCAACGGTACCACCCTTGAGTTTATAGGACATAGGGTTCTTGAATTATGAGCATTTGAAGTTTCCCCATATAAGTGAGTTGGGAGAGTGAAAATTTGGGGTTTTAACCAGGGTCAGTTTTGACCGATCCTCAGCGGAGCAAGATAGAGACATGGGACCTATTCCTACCCCCCCATTTGTGTGCACCCCGAGTCCAACGGTACCACCCTTGAGTCTCTAGGACATAGGGTTCTGGAGTTATGAGCATTTGAAGTTCCCCCATATAAGTGAGTTGGGAGAGTGAAAATTGGGGTTTTTAATCAGGATCAGTTTTGACTGATCCTCAGCGGAGCAAGATAGAGACATGGGACCTTGTCCTACCCCCCCATTTGTGTGCACCCCGAGTCCAACGGTACCACCCTTGAGTCTCTAGGACATAGGGTTCTTGAGTTATGAGCATTTGAAGTTTCCCCATATAAGTGAGTTGGGAGAGTGAAAATTTGGGGTTTTAACCAGGGTCAGTTTTGACCGATCCTCAGCGGAGCAAGATAGAGACATGGGACCTATTCCTACCCCCCCATTTGTGTGCACCCCGAGTCCAACGGTACCACCCTTGAGTCTCTAGGACATAGGGTTCTGGAGTTATGAGCATTTGAAGTTCCCCCATATAAGTGAGTTGGGAGAGTGAAAATTTGCCCAAGTGTGAGAGGCCAAAAGTGTTCCCCCAGAAAGTGTTTAGGAACACATTTCAGAGCCCTACGAGTGGTTTGGACCCCCCTTTTTGTGGTACTTTTTGTCAAGTTGAAGTTGGTGTTTACGGTTGTTAAGAGTGTACAGGGCTTGGAGTTTTAACCAGGGTCAGTTTTGACCGATCCTCAGCGGAGCAAGATAGAGACATGGGACCTTGTCCTACCCCCCCATTTGTGTGCACCCCGAGTCCAACGGTACCACCCTTGAGTCTCTAGGACATAGGGTTCTGGAGTTATGAGCATTTGAAGTTCCCCCATATAAGTGAGTTGGGAGAGTGAAAATTGGGGTTTTTAATCAGGATCAGTTTTGACTGATCCTCAGCGGAGCAAGATAGAGACATGGGACCTTGTCCTATCCCCCCATTTGTGTGCACCCCGAGTCCAACGGTACCACCCTTGAGTTTATAGGACATAGGGTTCTTGAGTTATGAGCATTTGAAGTTCCCCCATATAAGTGAGTTGGGAGAGTGAAAATTTGGGGTTTTAATCAGGGTCAGGTTTGACCGATCCTCAGCGGAGCAAGATAGAGACATGGGACCTTGTCCTACCCCCCCATTTGTGTGCACCCCGAGTCCAACGGTACCACCCTTGAGTGTCTAGGACATAGGGTTCTGGAGTTATGAGCATTTGAAGTTCCCCCATATAAGTGAGTTGGGAGAGTGAAAATTGGGGTTTTTAATCAGTATCAGTTTTGACCGATCCTCAGCGGAGCAAGATAGAGACATGGGACCTTGTCCTACCCCCCCATTTGTGTGCACCCCGAGTCCAACGGTACCACCCTTGAGTCTCTAGGACATAGGGTTCTGGAGTTATGAGCATTTGAAGTTCCCCCATATAAGTGAGTTGGGAGAGTGAAAATTTGCCCGTGTGAGAGGCCAAAAGTGTTCCCCCAGAAAGTGTTTAGGAACACATTTCAGAGCCCTACGAGTGGTTTGGATCCCCCTTTTTGTGGTACTTTTTGTCAAGTTGAAGTTGGTGTTTACGCTTGTTAAGAGTGTACAGGGCTTGGAGTTTTAACCAGGGTCAGTTTTGACCGATCCTCAGCGGAGCAAGATAGAGACATGGGACCTTTGTCCTACCCCCCCCCCATTTGTGTGCACCCCGAGTCCAACGGTACCACCCTTGAGTCTCTAGGACATAGGGTTCTGGAGTTATGAGCATTTGAAGTTCCCCCATATAAGTGAGTTGGGAGAGTGAAAATTTGCCCAAGTGTGAGAGGCCAAAAGTGTTCCCCCAGAAAGTGTTTAGGAACACATTTCAGAGCCCTACGAGTGGTTTGGACCCCCCTTTTTGTGGTATTTTTTGTCAAGTTGAAGTTGGTGTTTACGGTTGTTAAGAGTGTACAGGGCTTGGAGTTTTAACCAGGGTCAGTTTTGACCGATCCTCAGCGGAGCAAGATAGAGACATGGGACCTTGTCCTACCCCCCCATTTGTGTGCACCCCGAGTCCAACGGTACCACCCTTGAGTCTCTAGGACATAGGGTTCTGGAGTTATGAGCATTTGAAGTTCCCCCATATAAGTGAGTTGGGAGAGTGAAAATTGGGGTTTTTAATCAGGATCAGTTTTGACCGATCCTCAGCGCAGCAAGATAGAGACATGGGACCTTGTCCTACCCCCCCATTTGTGTGCACCCCGAGTCCAACGGTACCACCCTTGAGTCTCTAATACATAGGGTTCTGGAGTTATGAGCATTTGAAGTTCCCCCATATAAGTGAGTTGGGAGAGTGAAAATTGGGGTTTTTAATCAGTATCAGTTTTGACCGATCCTCAGCGGAGCAAGATAGAGACATGGGACCTTGTCCTACCCCCCCATTTGTGTGCACCCCGAGTCCAACGGTACCACCCTTGAGTCTCTAGGACATAGGGTTCTGGAGTTATAAGCATTTGAAGTTCCCCCATATAAGTGAGTTGGGAGAGTGAAAATTTGCCCGTGAGAGGCCAAAAGTGTTCCCCCAGAAAGTGTTTAGGAACACATTTCAGAGCCCTACGAGTGGTTTGGATCCCCCTTTTTGTGGTACTTTTTGTCAAGTTGAAGTTGGTGTTTACGGTTGTTAAGAGTGTACAGGGCTTGGAGTTTTAACCAGGGTCAGTTTTGACCGATCCTCAGCGGAGCAAGATAGAGACATGGGACCTTTGTCCTACCCCCCCATTTGTGTGCACCCCGAGTCCAACGGTACCACCCTTGAGTCTCTAGGACATAGGGTTCTGGAGTTATGAGCATTTGAAGTTCCCCCATATAAGTGAGTTGGGAGAGTGAAAATTGGGGTTTTTAATCAGGATCAGTTTTGACAGATCCTCAGCGGAGCAAGATAGAGACATGGGACCTTGTCCTATCCCCCCATTTGTGTGCACCCCGAGTCCAACGGTACCACCCTTGAGTTTATAGGACATAGGGTTCTGGAGTTATGAGCATTTGAAGTTCCCCCATATAAGTGAGTTGGGAGAGTGAAAATTTGGGGTTTTAATCAGGGTCAGGTTTGACCGATCCTCAGCGGAGCAAGATAGAGACATGGGACCTTGTCCTACCCCCCCATTTGTGTGCACCCCGAGTCCAACGGTACCACCCTTGAGTCTATAGGACATAGGGTTCTTGAGTTATTAGCATTTGAAGTTCCCCCATATAAGTGAGTTGGGAGAGTGAAAATTTGGGGTTTTAACCAGGGTCAGTTTTGACCGATCCTCAGCGGAGCAAGATAGAGACATGGGACCTTGTCCTACCCCCCCCATTTGTGTGCACCCCGAGTCCAACGGTACCACCCTTGAGTCTCTAGGACATAGGGTTCTGGAGTTATGAGCATTTGAAGTTCCCCCATATAAGTGAGTTGGGAGAGTGAAAATTTGCCCAAGTGTGAGAGGCCAAAAGTGTTCCCCCAGAAAGTGTTTAGGAACACATTTCAGAGCCCTACGAGTGGTTTGGACTCCCCTTTTTGTGGTACTTTTTGTCAAGTTGAAGTTGGTGTTTACGGTTGTTAAGAGTGTACAGGGCTTGGAGTTTTAACCAGGGTCAGTTTTGACCGATCCTCAGCGGAGCAAGATAGAGACATGGGACCTTGTCCTACCCCCTCATTTGTGTGCACCCCGAGTCCAACGGTACCACCCTTGAGTCTCTAGGACATAGGGTTCTGGAGTTATGAGCATTTGAAGTTCCCCCATATAAGTGAGTTGGGAGAGTGAAAATTGGGGTTTTTAATCAGGATCAGTTTTGACCGATCCTCAGCGCAGCAAGATAGAGACATGGGACCTTGTCCTACCCCCCCCCCCATTTGTGTGCACCCCGAGTCCAACGGTACCACCCTTGAGTCTCTAGGACATAGGGTTCTGGAGTTATGAGCATTTGAAGTTCCCCCATATAAGTGAGTTGGGAGAGTGAAAATTTGCCCAAGTGTGAGAGGCCAAAAGTGTTCCCCCAGAAAGTGTTTAGGAACACATTTCAGAGCCCTACGAGTGGTTTGGACTCCCCTTTTTGTGGTACTTTTTGTCAAGTTGAAGTTGGTGTTTACGGTTGTTAAGAGTGTACAGGGCTTGGAGTTTTAACCAGGGTCAGTTTTGACCGATCCTCAGCGGAGCAAGATAGAGACATGGGACCTTGTCCTACCCCCCCATTTGTGTGCACCCCGAGTCCAACGGTACCACCCTTGAGTCTCTAGGACATAGGGTTCTGGAGTTATGAGCATTTGAAGTTCCCCCATATAAGTGAGTTGGGAAAGTGAAAATTGGGGTTTTTAATCAGGATCAGCTTTGACTGATCCTCAGCGGAGCAAGATAGAGACATGGGACCTTGTCCTATCCCCCCATTTGTGTGCACCCCGAGTCCAACGGTACCACCCTTGAGTTTATAGGACATAGGGTTCTTGAGTTATGAGCATTTGAAGTTCCCCCATATAAGTGAGTTGGGAGAGTGAAAATTTGGGGTTTTAATCAGGGTCAGGTTTGACCGATCCTCAGCGGAGCAAGATAGAGACATGGGACCTTGTCCTACCCCCCCATTTCTGTGCACCCCGAGTCCAACGGTACCACCCTTGAGTCTATAGGACATAGGGTTCTTGAGTTATGAGCATTTGAAGTTCCCCCATATAAGTGAGTTGGGAGAGTGAAAATTTGGGGTTTTAACCAGGGTCAGTTTTGACCGATCCTCAGCGGAGCAAGATAGAGACATGGGACCTTGTCCTACCCCCACATTTGTGTGCACCCCGAGTCCAACGGTACCACCCTTGAGTCTCTAGGACATAGGGTTCTGGAGTTATGAGCATTTGAAGTTCCCCCATATAAGTGAGTTGGGAGAGTGAAAATTTGCCCAAGTGTGAGAGGCCAAAAGTGTTCCCCCAGAAAGTGTTTAGGAACACATTTCAGAGCCCTACGAGTGGTTTGGACCCCCCTTTTTGTGGTACTTTTTGTCAAGTTGAAGTTGGTGTTTACGGTTGTTAAGAGTGTACAGGGCTTGGAGTTTTAACCAGGGTCAGTTTTGACCGATCCTCAGCGGAGCAAGATAGAGACATGGGACCTTGTCCTACCCCCCCATTTGTGTGCACCCCGAGTCCAACGGTACCACCCTTGAGTCTCTAGGACATAGGGTTCTGGAGTTAGGAGCATTTGAAGTTCCCCCATATAAGTGAGTTGGGAGAGTGAAAATTTGGGCTTTTGACCAGGGTCAGTTTTGACCGATCCTCAGCGGAGCAAGATAGAGACATGGGACCTTGTCCTACCCCCCCATTTGTGTGCACCCCGAGTCCAACGGTACCACTCTTGAGTCTCTAGGACATAGGGTTCTGGAGTTAGGAGCATTTGAAGTTCCCCCATATAAGTGAGTTGGGAGAGTGAAAATTTGGGCTTTTGACCAGGGTCAGTTTTGACCGATCCTCAGCGGAGCAAGATAGAGACATGGGACCTTGTCCTACCCCCCCATTTGTGTGCACCCCGAGTCCAACGGTACCACCCTTGAGTCTCTAGGACATAGGGTTCTGGAGTTATGAGCATTTGAAGTTCCCCCATATAAGTGAGTTGGGAGAGTGAAAATTGGGGTTTTTAATCAGGATCAGTTTTGACTGATCCTCAGCGGAGCAAGATAGAGACATGGGACCTTGTCCTAGCCCCCCATTTGTGTGCACCCCGAGTCCAACGGTACCACCCTTGAGTCTCTAGGACATAGGGTTCTGGAGTTATGAGCATTTGAAGTTCCCCCATATAAGTGAGTTGGGAGAGTGAAAATTTGCGGTTTTAACCAGGGTCAGTTTTGACCGATCCTCAGCGGAGCAAGATAGAGACATGGGACCTATTCCTACCCCCCCCATTTGTGTGCACCCCGAGTCCAACGGTACCACCCTTGAGTCTCTAGGACATAGGGTTCTGGAGTTATGAGCATTTGAAGTTCCCCCATATAAGTGAGTTGGGAGAGTGAAAATTTGCCCAAGTGTGAGAGGCCAAAAGTGTTCCCCCAGAAAGTGTTTAGGAACACATTTCAGAGCCCTACGAGTGGTTTGGACCCCCCTTTTTGTGGTACTTTTTGTCAAGTTGAAGTTGGTGTTTACGGTTGTTAAGAGTGTACAGGGCTTGGAGTTTTAACCAGGGTCAGTTTTGACCGATCCTCAGCGGAGCAAGATAGAGACATGGGACCTTGTCCTACCCCCCCATTTGTGTGCACCCCGAGTCCAACGGTACCACCCTTGAGTCTCTAGGACATAGGGTTCTGGAGTTAGGAGCATTTGAAGTTCCCCCATATAAGTGAGTTGGGAGAGTGAAAGTTTGGGCTTTTGACCAGGGTCAGTTTTGAACGATCCTCAGCGGAGCAAGATAGAGACATGGGACCTTGTCCTACCCCCACATTTGTGTGCACCCCGAGTCCAACGGTACCACCCTTGAGTCTCTAGGACATAGGGTTCTGGAGTTATGAGCATTTGAAGTTCCCCCATATAAGTGAGTTGGGAGAGTGAAAATTGGGGTTTTTAATCAGGATCAGTTTTGACCGATCCTCAGCGCAGCAAGATAGAGACATGGGACCTTGTCCTACCCCCCCATTTGTGTGCACCCCGAGTCCAACGGTACCACCCTTGAGTCTCTAGGACATAGGGTTCTGGAGTTATGAGCATTTGAAGTTCCCCCATATAAGTGAGTTGGGAGAGTGAAAATTTGCCCAAGTGTGAGAGGCCAAAAGTGTTCCCCCAGAAAGTGTTTAGGAACACATTTCAGAGCCCTACGAGTGGTTTGGACCCCCCTTTTTGTGGTACTTTTTGTCAAGTTGAAGTTGGTGTTTACGGTTGTTAAGAGTGTACAGGGCTTGGAGTTTTAACCAGGGTCAGTTTTGACCGATCCTCAGCGGAGCAAGATAGAGACATGGGACCTTGTCCTACCCCCCCATTTGTGTGCACCCCGAGTCCAACGGTACCACCCTTGAGTCTCTAGGACATAGGGTTCTGGAGTTATGAGCATTTGAAGTTCCCCCATATAAGTGAGTTGGGAGAGTGAAAATTGGGGTTTTTAATCAGGATCAGTTTTGACCGATCCTCAGCGCAGCAAGATAGAGACATGGGACCTTGTCCTACCCCCCCATTTGTGTGCACCCTGAGTCCAACGGTACCACCCTTGAGTCTCTAGGACATAGGGTTCTGGAGTTATGAGCATTTGAAGTTCCCCCATATAAGTGAGTTGGGAGAGTGAAAATTTGCCCAAGTGTGAGAGGCCAAAAGTGTTCCCCCAGAAAGTGTTTAGGAACACATTTCAGAGCCCTACGAGTGGTTTGGACCCCCCTTTTTGTGGTACTTTTTGTCAAGTTGAAGTTGGTGTTTACGGTTGTTAAGAGTGTACAGGGCTTGGAGTTTTAAACAGGGTCAGTTTTGACCGATCCTCAGCGCAGCAAGATAGAGACATGGGACCTTGTCCTACCCCCCCATTTGTGTGCACCCCGAGTCCAACGGTACCACCCTTGAGTCTCTAGGACATAGGGTTCTGGAGTTATGAGCATTTGAAGTTCCCCCATATAAGTGAGTTGGGAGAGTGAAAATTGGGGTTTTTAATCAGTATCAGTTTTGACCGATCCTCAGCGGAGCAAGATAGAGACATGGGACCTTGTCCTACCCCCCCATTTGTGTGCACCCCGAGTCCAACGGTACCACCCTTGAGTCTCTAGGACATAGGGTTCTGGAGTTATGAGCATTTGAAGTTCCCCCATATAAGTGAGTTGGGAGAGTGAAAATTTGCCCGTGTGAGAGGCCAAAAGTGTTCCCCCAGAAAGTGTTTAGGAACACATTTCAGAGCCCTACGAGTGGTTTGGATCCCCCTTTTTGTGGTACTTTTTGTCAAGTTGAAGTTGGTGTTTACGCTTGTTAAGAGTGTACAGGGCTTGGAGTTTTAACCAGGGTCAGTTTTGACCGATCCTCAGCGGAGCAAGATAGAGACATGGGACCTTGTCCTACCCCCACATTTGTGTGCACCCCGAGTCCAACGGTACCACCCTTGAGTCTCTAGGACATAGGGTTCTGGAGTTATGAGCATTTGAAGTTCCCCCATATAAGTGAGTTGGGAGAGTGAAAATTTGCCCAAGTGTGAGAGGCCAAAAGTGTTCCCCCAGAAAGTGTTTAGGAACACATTTCAGAGCCCTACGAGTGGTTTGGACCCCCCTTTTTGTGGTATTTTTTGTCAAGTTGAAGTTGGTGTTTACGGTTGTTAAGAGTGTACAGGGCTTGGAGTTTTAACCAGGGTCAGTTTTGACCGATCCTCAGCGGAGCAAGATAGAGACATGGGACCTTGTCCTACCCCCCCATTTGTGTGCACCCCGAGTCCAACGGTACCACCCTTGAGTCTCTAGGACATAGGGTTCTGGAGTTATGAGCATTTGAAGTTCCCCCATATAAGTGAGTTGGGAGAGTGAAAATTTGCCCAAGTGTGAGAGGCCAAAAGTGTTCCCCCAGAAAGTGTTTAGGAACACATTTCAGAGCCCTACGAGTGGTTTGGACCCCCCTTTTTGTGGTACTTTTTGTCAAGTTGAAGTTGGTGTTTACGGTTGTTAAGAGTGTACAGGGCTTGGAGTTTTAACCAGGGTCAGTTTTGACCGATCCTCAGCGGAGCAAGATAGAGACATGGGACCTTGTCCTACCCCCCCATTTGTGTGCACCCCGAGTCCAACGGTACCACCCTTGAGTCTCTAGGACATAGGGTTCTGGAGTTATGAGCATTTGAAGTTCCCCCATATAAGTGAGTTGGGAGAGTGAAAATTGGGGTTTTTAATCAGGATCAGTTTTGACAGATCCTCAGCGGAGCAAGATAGAGACATGGGACCTTGTCCTATCCCCCCATTTGTGTGCACCCCGAGTCCAACGGTACCACCCTTGAGTTTATAGGACATAGGGTTCTTGAATTATGAGCATTTGAAGTTTCCCCATATAAGTGAGTTGGGAGAGTGAAAATTTGGGGTTTTAACCAGGGTCAGTTTTGACCGATCCTCAGCGGAGCAAGATAGAGACATGGGACCTATTCCTACCCCCCCATTTGTGTGCACCCCGAGTCCAACGGTACCACCCTTGAGTCTCTAGGACATAGGGTTCTGGAGTTATGAGCATTTGAAGTTCCCCCATATAAGTGAGTTGGGAGAGTGAAAATTTGCCCAAGTGTGAGAGGCCAAAAGTGTTCCCCCAGAAAGTGTTTAGGAACACATTTCAGAGCCCTACGAGTGGTTTGGACCCCCCTTTTTGTGGTACTTTTTGTCAAGTTGAAGTTGGTGTTTACGGTTGTTAAGAGTGTACAGGGCTTGGAGTTTTAACCAGGGTCAGTTTTGACCGATCCTCAGCGGAGCAAGATAGAGACATGGGACCTTGTCCTACCCCCCCATTTGTGTGCACCCCGAGTCCAACGGTACCACCCTTGAGTCTCTAGGACATAGGGTTCTGGAGTTATGAGCATTTGAAGTTCCCCCATATAAGTGAGTTGGGAGAGTGAAAATTGGGGTTTTTAATCAGGATCAGTTTTGACTGATCCTCAGCGGAGCAAGATAGAGACATGGGACCTTGTCCTATCCCCCCATTTGTGTGCACCCCGAGTCCAACGGTACCACCCTTGAGTTTATAGGACATAGGGTTCTTGAGTTATGAGCATTTGAAGTTCCCCCATATAAGTGAGTTGGGAGAGTGAAAATTTGGGGTTTTAATCAGGGTCAGGTTTGACCGATCCTCAGCGGAGCAAGATAGAGACATGGGACCTTGTCCTACCCCCCCATTTGTGTGCACCCCGAGTCCAACGGTACCACCCTTGAGTGTCTAGGACATAGGGTTCTGGAGTTATGAGCATTTGAAGTTCCCCCATATAAGTGAGTTGGGAGAGTGAAAATTGGGGTTTTTAATCAGTATCAGTTTTGACCGATCCTCAGCGGAGCAAGATAGAGACATGGGACCTTGTCCTACCCCCCCATTTGTGTGCACCCCGAGTCCAACGGTACCACCCTTGAGTCTCTAGGACATAGGGTTCTGGAGTTATGAGCATTTGAAGTTCCCCCATATAAGTGAGTTGGGAGAGTGAAAATTTGCCCGTGTGAGAGGCCAAAAGTGTTCCCCCAGAAAGTGTTTAGGAACACATTTCAGAGCCCTACGAGTGGTTTGGATCCCCCTTTTTGTGGTACTTTTTGTCAAGTTGAAGTTGGTGTTTACGCTTGTTAAGAGTGTACAGGGCTTGGAGTTTTAACCAGGGTCAGTTTTGACCGATCCTCAGCGGAGCAAGATAGAGACATGGGACCTTTGTCCTACCCCCCCCCATTTGTGTGCACCCCGAGTCCAACGGTACCACCCTTGAGTCTCTAGGACATAGGGTTCTGGAGTTATGAGCATTTGAAGTTCCCCCATATAAGTGAGTTGGGAGAGTGAAAATTTGCCCAAGTGTGAGAGGCCAAAAGTGTTCCCCCAGAAAGTGTTTAGGAACACATTTCAGAGCCCTACGAGTGGTTTGGACCCCCCTTTTTGTGGTATTTTTTGTCAAGTTGAAGTTGGTGTTTACGGTTGTTAAGAGTGTACAGGGCTTGGAGTTTTAACCAGGGTCAGTTTTGACCGATCCTCAGCGGAGCAAGATAGAGACATGGGACCTTGTCCTACCCCCCCATTTGTGTGCACCCCGAGTCCAACGGTACCACCCTTGAGTCTCTAGGACATAGGGTTCTGGAGTTATGAGCATTTGAAGTTCCCCCATATAAGTGAGTTGGGAGAGTGAAAATTGGGGTTTTTAATCAGGATCAGTTTTGACCGATCCTCAGCGCAGCAAGATAGAGACATGGGACCTTGTCCTACCCCCCCATTTGTGTGCACCCCGAGTCCAACGGTACCACCCTTGAGTCTCTAATACATAGGGTTCTGGAGTTATGAGCATTTGAAGTTCCCCCATATAAGTGAGTTGGGAGAGTGAAAATTGGGGTTTTTAATCAGTATCAGTTTTGACCGATCCTCAGCGGAGCAAGATAGAGACATGGGACCTTGTCCTACCCCCCCATTTGTGTGCACCCCGAGTCCAACGGTACCACCCTTGAGTCTCTAGGACATAGGGTTCTGGAGTTATAAGCATTTGAAGTTCCCCCATATAAGTGAGTTGGGAGAGTGAAAATTTGCCCGTGAGAGGCCAAAAGTGTTCCCCCAGAAAGTGTTTAGGAACACATTTCAGAGCCCTACGAGTGGTTTGGATCCCCCTTTTTGTGGTACTTTTTGTCAAGTTGAAGTTGGTGTTTACGGTTGTTAAGAGTGTACAGGGCTTGGAGTTTTAACCAGGGTCAGTTTTGACCGATCCTCAGCGGAGCAAGATAGAGACATGGGACCTTTGTCCTACCCCCCCATTTGTGTGCACCCCGAGTCCAACGGTACCACCCTTGAGTCTCTAGGACATAGGGTTCTGGAGTTATGAGCATTTGAAGTTCCCCCATATAAGTGAGTTGGGAGAGTGAAAATTGGGGTTTTTAATCAGGATCAGTTTTGACAGATCCTCAGCGGAGCAAGATAGAGACATGGGACCTTGTCCTATCCCCCCATTTGTGTGCACCCCGAGTCCAACGGTACCACCCTTGAGTTTATAGGACATAGGGTTCTGGAGTTATGAGCATTTGAAGTTCCCCCATATAAGTGAGTTGGGAGAGTGAAAATTTGGGGTTTTAATCAGGGTCAGGTTTGACCGATCCTCAGCGGAGCAAGATAGAGACATGGGACCTTGTCCTACCCCCCCATTTGTGTGCACCCCGAGTCCAACGGTACCACCCTTGAGTCTATAGGACATAGGGTTCTTGAGTTATTAGCATTTGAAGTTCCCCCATATAAGTGAGTTGGGAGAGTGAAAATTTGGGGTTTTAACCAGGGTCAGTTTTGACCGATCCTCAGCGGAGCAAGATAGAGACATGGGACCTTGTCCTACCCCCCCCATTTGTGTGCACCCCGAGTCCAACGGTACCACCCTTGAGTCTCTAGGACATAGGGTTCTGGAGTTATGAGCATTTGAAGTTCCCCCATATAAGTGAGTTGGGAGAGTGAAAATTTGCCCAAGTGTGAGAGGCCAAAAGTGTTCCCCCAGAAAGTGTTTAGGAACACATTTCAGAGCCCTACGAGTGGTTTGGACTCCCCTTTTTGTGGTACTTTTTGTCAAGTTGAAGTTGGTGTTTACGGTTGTTAAGAGTGTACAGGGCTTGGAGTTTTAACCAGGGTCAGTTTTGACCGATCCTCAGCGGAGCAAGATAGAGACATGGGACCTTGTCCTACCCCCTCATTTGTGTGCACCCCGAGTCCAACGGTACCACCCTTGAGTCTCTAGGACATAGGGTTCTGGAGTTATGAGCATTTGAAGTTCCCCCATATAAGTGAGTTGGGAGAGTGAAAATTGGGGTTTTTAATCAGGATCAGTTTTGACCGATCCTCAGCGCAGCAAGATAGAGACATGGGACCTTGTCCTACCCCCCCCCCCCATTTGTGTGCACCCCGAGTCCAACGGTACCACCCTTGAGTCTCTAGGACATAGGGTTCTGGAGTTATGAGCATTTGAAGTTCCCCCATATAAGTGAGTTGGGAGAGTGAAAATTTGCCCAAGTGTGAGAGGCCAAAAGTGTTCCCCCAGAAAGTGTTTAGGAACACATTTCAGAGCCCTACGAGTGGTTTGGACTCCCCTTTTTGTGGTACTTTTTGTCAAGTTGAAGTTGGTGTTTACGGTTGTTAAGAGTGTACAGGGCTTGGAGTTTTAACCAGGGTCAGTTTTGACCGATCCTCAGCGGAGCAAGATAGAGACATGGGACCTTGTCCTACCCCCCCATTTGTGTGCACCCCGAGTCCAACGGTACCACCCTTGAGTCTCTAGGACATAGGGTTCTGGAGTTATGAGCATTTGAAGTTCCCCCATATAAGTGAGTTGGGAAAGTGAAAATTGGGGTTTTTAATCAGGATCAGCTTTGACTGATCCTCAGCGGAGCAAGATAGAGACATGGGACCTTGTCCTATCCCCCCATTTGTGTGCACCCCGAGTCCAACGGTACCACCCTTGAGTTTATAGGACATAGGGTTCTTGAGTTATGAGCATTTGAAGTTCCCCCATATAAGTGAGTTGGGAGAGTGAAAATTTGGGGTTTTAATCAGGGTCAGGTTTGACCGATCCTCAGCGGAGCAAGATAGAGACATGGGACCTTGTCCTACCCCCCCATTTCTGTGCACCCCGAGTCCAACGGTACCACCCTTGAGTCTATAGGACATAGGGTTCTTGAGTTATGAGCATTTGAAGTTCCCCCATATAAGTGAGTTGGGAGAGTGAAAATTTGGGGTTTTAACCAGGATCAGTTTTGACCGATCCTCAGCGGAGCAAGATAGAGACATGGGACCTTGTCCTACCCCCACATTTGTGTGCACCCCGAGTCCAACGGTACCACCCTTGAGTCTCTAGGACATAGGGTTCTGGAGTTATGAGCATTTGAAGTTCCCCCATATAAGTGAGTTGGGAGAGTGAAAATTTGCCCAAGTGTGAGAGGCCAAAAGTGTTCCCCCAGAAAGTGTTTAGGAACACATTTCAGAGCCCTACGAGTGGTTTGGACCCCCCTTTTTGTGGTACTTTTTGTCAAGTTGAAGTTGGTGTTTACGGTTGTTAAGAGTGTACAGGGCTTGGAGTTTTAACCAGGGTCAGTTTTGACCGATCCTCAGCGGAGCAAGATAGAGACATGGGACCTTGTCCTACCCCCCCATTTGTGTGCACCCCGAGTCCAACGGTACCACCCTTGAGTCTCTAGGACATAAAGTTCTGGAGTTAGGAGCATTTGAAGTTCCCCCATATAAGTGAGTTGGGAGAGTGAAAATTTGGGCTTTTGACCAGGGTCAGTTTTGACCGATCCTCAGCGGAGCAAGATAGAGACATGGGACCTTGTCCTACCCCCCCATTTGTGTGCACCCCGAGTCCAACGGTACCACTCTTGAGTCTCTAGGACATAGGGTTCTGGAGTTAGGAGCATTTGAAGTTCCCCCATATAAGTGAGTTGGGAGAGTGAAAATTTGCGGTTTTAACCAGGGTCAGTTTTGACCGATCCTCAGCGGAGCAAGATAGAGACATGGGACCTTGTCCTACCCCCCCATTTGTGTGCACCCCGAGTCCAACGGTACCACCCTTGAGTCTCTAGGACATAGGGTTCTGGAGTTATGAGCATTTGAAGTTCCCCCATATAAGTGAGTTGGGAGAGTGAAAATTTGCCCAAGTGTGAGAGGCCAAAAGTGTTCCCCCAGAAAGTGTTTAGGAACACATTTCAGAGCCCTACGAGTGGTTTGGACCCCCCTTTTTGTGGTACTTTTTGTCAAGTTGAAGTTGGTGTTTACGGTTGTTAAGAGTGTACAGGGCTTGGAGTTTTAACCAGGGTCAGTTTTGACCGATCCTCAGCGGAGCAAGATAGAGACATGGGACCTTGTCCTACCCCCCCATTTGTGTGCACCCCGAGTCCAACGGTACCACCCTTGAGTCTCTAGGACATAGGGTTCTGGAGTTAGGAGCATTTGAAGTTCCCCCATATAAGTGAGTTGGGAGAGTGAAAATTTGGGCTTTTGACCAGGGTCAGTTTTGACCGATCCTCAGCGGAGCAAGATAGAGACATGGGACCTTGTCCTACCCCCACATTTGTGTGCACCCCGAGTCCAACGGTACCACCCTTGAGTCTCTAGGACATAGGGTTCTGGAGTTATGAGCATTTGAAGTTCCCCCATATAAGTGAGTTGGGAGAGTGAAAATTTGCCCAAGTGTGAGAGGCCAAAAGTGTTCCCCCAGAAAGTGTTTAGGAACACATTTCAGAGCCCTACGAGTGGTTTGGACCCCCCTTTTTGTGGTACTTTTTGTCAAGTTGAAGTTGGTGTTTACGGTTGTTAAGAGTGTACAGGGCTTGGAGTTTTAAACAGGGTCAGTTTTGACCGATCCTCAGCGCAGCAAGATAGAGACATGGGACCTTGTCCTACCCCCCCATTTGTGTGCACCCCGAGTCCAACGGTACCACCCTTGAGTCTCTAGGACATAGGGTTCTGGAGTTATGAGCATTTGAAGTTCCCCCATATAAGTGAGTTGGGAGAGTGAAAATTGGGGTTTTTAATCAGTATCAGTTTTGACCGATCCTCAGCGGAGCAAGATAGAGACATGGGACCTTGTCCTACCCCCCCATTTGTGTGCACCCCGAGTCCAACGGTACCACCCTTGAGTCTCTAGGACATAGGGTTCTGGAGTTATGAGCATTTGAAGTTCCCCCATATAAGTGAGTTGGGAGAGTGAAAATTTGCCCGTGTGAGAGGCCAAAAGTGTTCCCCCAGAAAGTGTTTAGGAACACATTTCAGAGCCCTACGAGTGGTTTGGATCCCCCTTTTTGTGGTACTTTTTGTCAAGTTGAAGTTGGTGTTTACGCTTGTTAAGAGTGTACAGGGCTTGGAGTTTTAACCAGGGTCAGTTTTGACCGATCCTCAGCGGAGCAAGATAGAGACATGGGACCTTTGTCCTACCCCCCATTTGTGTGCACCCCGAGTCCAACGGTACCACCCTTGAGTCTCTAGGACATAGGGTTCTGGAGTTATGAGCATTTGAAGTTCCCCCATATAAGTGAGTTGGGAGAGTGAAAATTTGCCCAAGTGTGAGAGGCCAAAAGTGTTCCCCCAGAAAGTGTTTAGGAACACATTTCAGAGCCCTACGAGTGGTTTGGACCCCCCTTTTTGTGGTATTTTTTGTCAAGTTGAAGTTGGTGTTTACGGTTGTTAAGAGTGTACAGGGCTTGGAGTTTTAACCAGGGTCAGTTTTGACCGATCCTCAGCGGAGCAAGATAGAGACATGGGACCTTGTCCTACCCCCCCATTTGTGTGCACCCCGAGTCCAACGGTACCACCCTTGAGTCTCTAGGACATAGGGTTCTGGAGTTATGAGCATTTGAAGTTCCCCCATATAAGTGAGTTGGGAGAGTGAAAATTGGGGTTTTTAATCAGGATCAGTTTTGACCGATCCTCAGCGCAGCAAGATAGAGACATGGGACCTTGTCCTACCCCCCCATTTGTGTGCACCCCGAGTCCAACGGTACCACCCTTGAGTCTCTAGGACATAGGGTTCTGGAGTTATGAGCATTTGAAGTTCCCCCATATAAGTGAGTTGGGAGAGTGAAAATTGGGGTGTTTAATCAGTATCAGTTTTGACCGATCCTCAGCGGAGCAAGATAGAGACATGGGACCTTGTCCTACCCCCCCATTTGTGTGCACCCCGAGTCCAACGGTACCACCCTTGAGTCTCTAGGACATAGGGTTCTGGAGTTATGAGCATTTGAAGTTCCCCCATATAAGTGAGTTGGGAGAGTGAAAATTGGGGTTTTTAATCAGTATCAGTTTTGACCGATCCTCAGCGGAGCAAGATAGAGACATGGGACCTTGTCCTACCCCCCCATTTGTGTGCACCCCGAGTCCAACGGTACCACCCTTGAGTCTCTAGGACATAGGGTTCTGGAGTTATGAGCATTTGAAGTTCCCCCATATAAGTGAGTTGGGAGAGTGAAAATTTGCCCGTGTGAGAGGCCAAAAGTGTTCCCCCAGAAAGTGTTTAGGAACACATTTCAGAGCCCTACGAGTGGTTTGGATCCCCCTTTTTGTGGTACTTTTTGTCAAGTTGAAGTTGGTGTTTACGCTTGTTAAGAGTGTACAGGGCTTGGAGTTTTAACCAGGGTCAGTTTTGACCGATCCTCAGCGGAGCAAGATAGAGACATGGGACCTTTGTCCTACCCCCCCCCCCCCCATTTGTGTGCACCCCGAGTCCAACGGTACCACCCTTGAGTGTCTAGGACATAGGGTTCTGGAGTTATGAGCATTTGAAGTTCCCCCATATAAGTGAGTTGGGAGAGTGAAAATTTGCCCAAGTGTGAGAGGCCAAAAGTGTTCCCCCAGAAAGTGTTTAGGAACACATTTCAGAGCCCTACGAGTGGTTTGGACCCCCCTTTTTGTAGTACTTTTTGTCAAGTTGAAGTTGGTGTTTACGGTTGTTAAGAGTGTACAGGGCTTGGAGTTTTAAACAGGGTCAGTTTTGACCGATCCTCAGCGGAGCAAGATAGAGACATGGGACCTTGTCCTACCCCCCCATTTGTGTGCACCCCGAGTCCAACGGTACCACCCTTGAGTCTCTAGGACATAGGGTTCTGGAGTTATGAGCATTTGAAGTTCCCCCATATAAGTGAGTTGGGAGAGTGAAAATTGGGGTTTTTAATCAGGATCAGTTTTGACCGATCCTCAGCGGAGCAAGATAGAGACATGGGACCTTGTCCTACCCCCCCATTTGTGTGCACCCCGAGTCCAACGGTACCACCCTTGAGTCTCTAGGACATAGGGTTCTTGAGTTATGAGCATTTGAAGTTCCCCCATATAAGTGAGTTGGGAGAGTGAAAATTGGGGTTTTTAATCAGGATCAGTTTTGACCGATCCTCAGCGGAGCAAGATAGAGACATGGGACCTTGTCCTACCCCCCCATTTGTGTGCACCCCGAGTCCAACGGTACCACCCTTGAGTCTATAGGACATAGGGTTCTTGAGTTATTAGCATTTTAAGTTCCCCCATATAAGTGAGTTGGGAGAGTGAAAATTTGGGGTTTTAACCAGGGTCAGTTTTGACCGATCCTCAGCGGAGCAAGATAGAGACATGGGACCTTGTCCTACCCCCCCATTTGTGTGCACCCCGAGTCCAACGGTACCACCCTTGAGTCTCTAGGACATAGGGTTCTGGAGTTATGAGCATTTGAAGTTCCCCCATATAAGTGAGTTGGGAGAGTGAAAATTTGCCCAAGTGTGAGAGGCCAAAAGTGTTCCCCCAGAAAGTGTTTAGGAACACATTTCAGAGCCCTACGAGTGGTTTGGACTCCCCTTTTTGTGGTACTTTTTGTCAAGTTGAAGTTGGTGTTTACGGTTGTTAAGAGTGTACAGGGCTTGGAGTTTTAACCAGGGTCAGTTTTGACCGATCCTCAGCGGAGCAAGATAGAGACATGGGACCTTGTCCTACCCCCCCATTTGTGTGCACCCCGAGTCCAACGGTACCACCCTTGAGTCTATAGGACATAGGGTTCTTGAGTTATGAGCATTTGAAGTTCCCCCATATAAGTGAGTTGGGAGAGTGAAAATTTGGGGTTTTAACCAGGGTCAGTTTTGACCGATCCTCAGCGGAGCAAGATAGAGACATGGGACCTTGTCCTACCCCCCCATTTGTGTGCACCCCGAGTCCAACGGTACCACCCTTGAGTCTCTAGGACATAGGGTTCTGGAGTTATGAGCATTTGAAGTTCCCCCATATAAGTGAGTTGGGAGAGTGAAAATTTGCCCAAGTGTGAGAGGCCAAAAGTGTTCCCCCAGAAAGTGTTTAGGAACACATTTCAGAGCCCTACGAGTGGTTTGGACTCCCCTTTTTGTGGTACTTTTTGTCAAGTTGAAGTTGGTGTTTACGGTTGTTAAGAGTGTACAGGGCTTGGAGTTTTAACCAGGGTCAGTTTTGACCGATCCTCAGCGGAGCAAGATAGAGACATGGGACCTTGTCCTACCCCCTCATTTGTGTGCACCCCGAGTCCAACGGTACCACCCTTGAGTCTCTAGGACATAGGGTTCTGGAGTTATGAGCATTTGAAGTTCCCCCATATAAGTGAGTTGGGAGAGTGAAAATTGGGGTTTTTAATCAGGATCAGTTTTGACCGATCCTCAGCGCAGCAAGATAGAGACATGGGACCTTGTCCTATCCCCCCATTTGTGTGCACCCCGAGTCCAACGGTACCACCCTTGAGTCTCTAGGACATAGGGTTCTGGAGTTATGAGCATTTGAAGTTCCCCCATATAAGTGAGTTGGGAGAGTGAAAATTTGCCCAAGTGTGAGAGGCCAAAAGTGTTCCCCCAGAAAGTGTTTAGGAACACATTTCAGAGCCCTACGAGTGGTTTGGACCCCCCTTTTTGTGGTACTTTTTGTCAAGTTGAAGTTGGTGTTTACGGTTGTTAAGAGTGTACAGGGCTTGGAGTTTTAAACAGGGTCAGTTTTGACCGATCCTCAGCGGAGCAAGATAGAGACATGGGACCTTGTCCTACCCCCCCATTTGTGTGCACCCCGAGTCCAACGGTACCACCCTTGAGTCTCTAGGACATAGGGTTCTGGAGTTATGAGCATTTGAAGTTCCCCCATATAAGTGAGTTGGGAGAGTGAAAATTGGGGTTTTTAATCAGGATCAGTTTTGACTGATCCTCAGCGGAGCAAGATAGAGACATGGGACCTTGTCCTACCCCCCCATTTGTGTGCACCCCGAGTCCAACGGTACCACCCTTGAGTCTCTAGGACATAGGGTTCTGGAGTTATGAGCATTTGAAGTTCCCCCATATAAGTGAGTTGGGAGAGTGAAAATTGGGGTTTTTAATCAGGATCAGTTTTGACCGATCCTCAGCGGAGCAAGATAGAGACATGGGACCTTGTCCTACCCCCCCATTTGTGTGCACCCCGAGTCCAACTGTACTACCCTTGAGTCTCTAGGACATAGGGTTCTGGAGTTATGAGCATTTGAAGTTCCCCCATATAAGTGAGTTGGGAGAGTGAAAATTGGGGTTTTTAATCAGGATCAGTTTTGACCGATCCTCAGCGGAGCAAGATAGAGACATGGGACCTATTCCTACCCCCCCATTTGTGTGCACCCCGAGTCCAACTGTACTACCCTTGAGTCTCTAGGACATAGGGTTCTGGAGTTATGAGCATTTGAAGTTCCCCCATATAAGTGAGTTGGGAGAGTGAAAATTGGGGTTTTTAATCAGGATCAGTTTTGACCGATCCTCAGCGGAGCAAGATAGAGACATGGGACCTTGTCCTATCCCCCCATTTGTGTGCACCCCGAGTCCAACGGTACCACCCTTGAGTTTATAGGACATAGGGTTCTTGAGTTATGAGCATTTGAAGTTCCCCCATATAAGTGAGTTGGGAGAGTGAAAATTTGGGGTTTTAATCAGGGTCAGGTTTGACCGATCCTCAGCGGAGCAAGATAGAGACATGGGACCTTGTCCTACCCCCCCATTTGTGTGCACCCCGAGTCCAACGGTACCACCCTTGAGTCTCTAGGACATAGGGTTCTGGAGTTATGAGCATTTGAAGTTCCCCCATATAAGTGAGTTGGGAGAGTGAAAATTTGCCCAAGTGTGAGAGGCCAAAAGTGTTCCCCCAGAAAGTGTTTAGGAACACATTTCAGAGCCCTACGAGTGGTTTGGACTCCCCTTTTTGTGGTACTTTTTGTCAAGTTGAAGTTGGTGTTTACGGTTGTTAAGAGTGTACAGGGCTTGGAGTTTTAACCAGGGTCAGTTTTGACCGATCCTCAGCGGAGCAAGATGGAGACATGGGACCTATTCCTACCCCCCCATTTGTGTGCACCCCGAGTCCAACTGTACTACCCTTGAGTCTCTAGGACATAGGGTTCTGGAGTTATGAGCATTTGAAGTTCCCCCATATAAGTGAGTTGGGAGAGTGAAAATTTGCCCAAGTGTGAGAGGCCAAAAGTGTTCCCCCAGAAAGTGTTTAGGAACACATTTCAGAGCCCTACGAGTGGTTTGGACCCCCCTTTTTGTGGTACTTTTTGTCAAGTTGAAGTTGGTGTTTACGGTTGTTAAGAGTGTACAGGGCTTGGAGTTTTAACCAGGGTCAGTTTTGACCGATCCTCAGCGGAGCAAGATAGAGACATGGGACCTTGTCCTACCCCCCCATTTGTGTGCACCCCGAGTCCAGCGGTACCACCCTTGAGTTTATAGGACATAGGGTTCTTGAGTTATGAGCATTTGAAGTTCCCCCATATAAGTGAGTTGGGAGAGTGAAAATTTGGGGTTTTAATCAGGGTCAGGTTTGACCGATCCTCAGCGGAGCAAGATAGAGACATGGGACCTTGTCCTACCCCCCCATTTGTGTGCACCCCGAGTCCAACGGTACCACCCTTGAGTCTCTAGGACATAGGGTTCTGGAGTTATGAGCATTTGAAGTTCCCCCATATAAGTGAGTTGGGAGAGTGAAAATTTGCCCAAGTGTGAGAGGCCAAAAGTGTTCCCCCAGAAAGTGTTTAGGAACACATTTCAGAGCCCTACGAGTGGTTTGGACCCCCCTTTTTGTGGTACTTTTTGTCAAGTTGAAGTTGGTGTTTACGGTTGTTAAGAGTGTACAGGGCTTGGAGTTTTAACCAGGGTCAGTTTTGACCGATCCTCAGCGGAGCAAGATAGAGACATGGGACCTTGTCCTACCCCCACATTTGTGTGCACCCCGAGTCCAACGGTACCACCCTTGAGTCTCTAGGACATAGGGTTCTGGAGTTATGAGCATTTGAAGTTCCCCCATATAAGTGAGTTGGGAGAGTGAAAATTTGCCCAAGTGTGAGAGGCCAAAAGTGTTCCCCCAGAAAGTGTTTAGGAACACATTTCAGAGCCCTACGAGTGGTTTGGACCCCCCTTTTTGTGGTATTTTTTGTCAAGTTGAAGTTGGTGTTTACGGTTGTTAAGAGTGTACAGGGCTTGGAGTTTTAACCAGGGTCAGTTTTGACCGATCCTCAGCGGAGCAAGATAGAGACATGGGACCTTGTCCTACCCCCCCATTTGTGTGCACCCCGAGTCCAACGGTACCACCCTTGAGTCTCTAGGACATAGGGTTCTGGAGTTATGAGCATTTGAAGTTCCCCCATATAAGTGAGTTGGGAGAGTGAAAATTTGCCCAAGTGTGAGAGGCCAAAAGTGTTCCCCCAGAAAGTGTTTAGGAACACATTTCAGAGCCCTACGAGTGGTTTGGACCCCCCTTTTTGTGGTACTTTTTGTCAAGTTGAAGTTGGTGTTTACGGTTGTTAAGAGTGTACAGGGCTTGGAGTTTTAACCAGGGTCAGTTTTGACCGATCCTCAGCGGAGCAAGATAGAGACATGGGACCTTGTCCTACCCCCCCATTTGTGTGCACCCCGAGTCCAACGGTACCACCCTTGAGTCTCTAGGACATAGGGTTCTGGAGTTATGAGCATTTGAAGTTCCCCCATATAAGTGAGTTGGGAGAGTGAAAATTGGGGTTTTTAATCAGGATCAGTTTTGACAGATCCTCAGCGGAGCAAGATAGAGACATGGGACCTTGTCCTATCCCCCCATTTGTGTGCACCCCGAGTCCAACGGTACCACCCTTGAGTTTATAGGACATAGGGTTCTTGAATTATGAGCATTTGAAGTTTCCCCATATAAGTGAGTTGGGAGAGTGAAAATTTGGGGTTTTAACCAGGGTCAGTTTTGACCGATCCTCAGCGGAGCAAGATAGAGACATGGGACCTATTCCTACCCCCCCATTTGTGTGCACCCCGAGTCCAACGGTACCACCCTTGAGTCTCTAGGACATAGGGTTCTGGAGTTATGAGCATTTGAAGTTCCCCCATATAAGTGAGTTGGGAGAGTGAAAATTGGGGTTTTTAATCAGGATCAGTTTTGACTGATCCTCAGCGGAGCAAGATAGAGACATGGGACCTTGTCCTACCCCCCCATTTGTGTGCACCCCGAGTCCAACGGTACCACCCTTGAGTCTCTAGGACATAGGGTTCTTGAGTTATGAGCATTTGAAGTTTCCCCATATAAGTGAGTTGGGAGAGTGAAAATTTGGGGTTTTAACCAGGGTCAGTTTTGACCGATCCTCAGCGGAGCAAGATAGAGACATGGGACCTATTCCTACCCCCCCATTTGTGTGCACCCCGAGTCCAACGGTACCACCCTTGAGTCTCTAGGACATAGGGTTCTGGAGTTATGAGCATTTGAAGTTCCCCCATATAAGTGAGTTGGGAGAGTGAAAATTTGCCCAAGTGTGAGAGGCCAAAAGTGTTCCCCCAGAAAGTGTTTAGGAACACATTTCAGAGCCCTACGAGTGGTTTGGACCCCCCTTTTTGTGGTACTTTTTGTCAAGTTGAAGTTGGTGTTTACGGTTGTTAAGAGTGTACAGGGCTTGGAGTTTTAACCAGGGTCAGTTTTGACCGATCCTCAGCGGAGCAAGATAGAGACATGGGACCTATTCCTACCCCCCCATTTGTGTGCACCCCGAGTCCAACGGTACCACCCTTGAGTCTCTAGGACATAGGGTTCTGGAGTTATGAGCATTTGAAGTTCCCCCATATAAGTGAGTTGGGAGAGTGAAAATTGGGGTTTTTAATCAGGATCAGTTTTGACTGATCCTCAGCGGAGCAAGATAGAGACATGGGACCTTGTCCTACCCCCCCATTTGTGTGCACCCCGAGTCCAACGGTACCACCCTTGAGTCTCTAGGACATAGGGTTCTTGAGTTATGAGCATTTGAAGTTTCCCCATATAAGTGAGTTGGGAGAGTGAAAATTTGGGGTTTTAACCAGGGTCAGTTTTGACCGATCCTCAGCGGAGCAAGATAGAGACATGGGACCTATTCCTACCCCCCCATTTGTGTGCACCCCGAGTCCAACGGTACCACCCTTGAGTCTCTAGGACATAGGGTTCTGGAGTTATGAGCATTTGAAGTTCCCCCATATAAGTGAGTTGGGAGAGTGAAAATTTGCCCAAGTGTGAGAGGCCAAAAGTGTTCCCCCAGAAAGTGTTTAGGAACACATTTCAGAGCCCTACGAGTGGTTTGGACCCCCCTTTTTGTGGTACTTTTTGTCAAGTTGAAGTTGGTGTTTACGGTTGTTAAGAGTGTACAGGGCTTGGAGTTTTAACCAGGGTCAGTTTTGACCGATCCTCAGCGGAGCAAGATAGAGACATGGGACCTTGTCCTACCCCCCCATTTGTGTGCACCCCGAGTCCAACGGTACCACCCTTGAGTCTCTAGGACATAGGGTTCTGGAGTTATGAGCATTTGAAGTTCCCCCATATAAGTGAGTTGGGAGAGTGAAAATTGGGGTTTTTAATCAGGATCAGTTTTGACTGATCCTCAGCGGAGCAAGATAGAGACATGGGACCTTGTCCTATCCCCCCATTTGTGTGCACCCCGAGTCCAACGGTACCACCCTTGAGTTTATAGGACATAGGGTTCTTGAGTTATGAGCATTTGAAGTTCCCCCATATAAGTGAGTTGGGAGAGTGAAAATTTGGGGTTTTAATCAGGGTCAGGTTTGACCGATCCTCAGCGGAGCAAGATAGAGACATGGGACCTTGTCCTACCCCCCCATTTGTGTGCACCCCGAGTCCAACGGTACCACCCTTGAGTGTCTAGGACATAGGGTTCTGGAGTTATGAGCATTTGAAGTTCCCCCATATAAGTGAGTTGGGAGAGTGAAAATTGGGGTTTTTAATCAGTATCAGTTTTGACCGATCCTCAGCGGAGCAAGATAGAGACATGGGACCTTGTCCTACCCCCCCATTTGTGTGCACCCCGAGTCCAACGGTACCACCCTTGAGTCTCTAGGACATAGGGTTCTGGAGTTATGAGCATTTGAAGTTCCCCCATATAAGTGAGTTGGGAGAGTGAAAATTTGCCCGTGTGAGAGGCCAAAAGTGTTCCCCCAGAAAGTGTTTAGGAACACATTTCAGAGCCCTACGAGTGGTTTGGATCCCCCTTTTTGTGGTACTTTTTGTCAAGTTGAAGTTGGTGTTTACGCTTGTTAAGAGTGTACAGGGCTTGGAGTTTTAACCAGGGTCAGTTTTGACCGATCCTCAGCGGAGCAAGATAGAGACATGGGACCTATTCCTACCCCCCCATTTGTGTGCACCCCGAGTCCAACGGTACCACCCTTGAGTCTCTAGGACATAGGGTTCTGGAGTTATGAGCATTTGAAGTTCCCCCATATAAGTGAGTTGGGAGAGTGAAAATTGGGGTTTTTAATCAGGATCAGTTTTGACTGATCCTCAGCGGAGCAAGATAGAGACATGGGACCTTGTCCTACCCCCCCATTTGTGTGCACCCCGAGTCCAACGGTACCACCCTTGAGTCTCTAGGACATAGGGTTCTTGAGTTATGAGCATTTGAAGTTTCCCCATATAAGTGAGTTGGGAGAGTGAAAATTTGGGGTTTTAACCAGGGTCAGTTTTGACCGATCCTCAGCGGAGCAAGATAGAGACATGGGACCTATTCCTACCCCCCCATTTGTGTGCACCCCGAGTCCAACGGTACCACCCTTGAGTCTCTAGGACATAGGGTTCTGGAGTTATGAGCATTTGAAGTTCCCCCATATAAGTGAGTTGGGAGAGTGAAAATTTGCCCAAGTGTGAGAGGCCAAAAGTGTTCCCCCAGAAAGTGTTTAGGAACACATTTCAGAGCCCTACGAGTGGTTTGGACCCCCCTTTTTGTGGTACTTTTTGTCAAGTTGAAGTTGGTGTTTACGGTTGTTAAGAGTGTACAGGGCTTGGAGTTTTAACCAGGGTCAGTTTTGACCGATCCTCAGCGGAGCAAGATAGAGACATGGGACCTTGTCCTACCCCCCCATTTGTGTGCACCCCGAGTCCAACGGTACCACCCTTGAGTCTCTAGGACATAGGGTTCTGGAGTTATGAGCATTTGAAGTTCCCCCATATAAGTGAGTTGGGAGAGTGAAAATTGGGGTTTTTAATCAGGATCAGTTTTGACTGATCCTCAGCGGAGCAAGATAGAGACATGGGACCTTGTCCTATCCCCCCATTTGTGTGCACCCCGAGTCCAACGGTACCACCCTTGAGTTTATAGGACATAGGGTTCTTGAGTTATGAGCATTTGAAGTTCCCCCATATAAGTGAGTTGGGAGAGTGAAAATTTGGGGTTTTAATCAGGGTCAGGTTTGACCGATCCTCAGCGGAGCAAGATAGAGACATGGGACCTTGTCCTACCCCCCCATTTGTGTGCACCCCGAGTCCAACGGTACCACCCTTGAGTGTCTAGGACATAGGGTTCTGGAGTTATGAGCATTTGAAGTTCCCCCATATAAGTGAGTTGGGAGAGTGAAAATTGGGGTTTTTAATCAGTATCAGTTTTGACCGATCCTCAGCGGAGCAAGATAGAGACATGGGACCTTGTCCTACCCCCCCATTTGTGTGCACCCCGAGTCCAACGGTACCACCCTTGAGTCTCTAGGACATAGGGTTCTGGAGTTATGAGCATTTGAAGTTCCCCCATATAAGTGAGTTGGGAGAGTGAAAATTTGCCCGTGTGAGAGGCCAAAAGTGTTCCCCCAGAAAGTGTTTAGGAACACATTTCAGAGCCCTACGAGTGGTTTGGATCCCCCTTTTTGTGGTACTTTTTGTCAAGTTGAAGTTGGTGTTTACGCTTGTTAAGAGTGTACAGGGCTTGGAGTTTTAACCAGGGTCAGTTTTGACCGATCCTCAGCGGAGCAAGATAGAGACATGGGACCTTTGTCCTACCCCCCCCCATTTGTGTGCACCCCGAGTCCAACGGTACCACCCTTGAGTCTCTAGGACATAGGGTTCTGGAGTTATGAGCATTTGAAGTTCCCCCATATAAGTGAGTTGGGAGAGTGAAAATTTGCCCAAGTGTGAGAGGCCAAAAGTGTTCCCCCAGAAAGTGTTTAGGAACACATTTCAGAGCCCTACGAGTGGTTTGGACCCCCCTTTTTGTGGTATTTTTTGTCAAGTTGAAGTTGGTGTTTACGGTTGTTAAGAGTGTACAGGGCTTGGAGTTTTAACCAGGGTCAGTTTTGACCGATCCTCAGCGGAGCAAGATAGAGACATGGGACCTTGTCCTACCCCCCCATTTGTGTGCACCCCGAGTCCAACGGTACCACCCTTGAGTCTCTAGGACATAGGGTTCTGGAGTTATGAGCATTTGAAGTTCCCCCATATAAGTGAGTTGGGAGAGTGAAAATTGGGGTTTTTAATCAGGATCAGTTTTGACCGATCCTCAGCGCAGCAAGATAGAGACATGGGACCTTGTCCTACCCCCCCATTTGTGTGCACCCCGAGTCCAACG
Source organism: Toxotes jaculatrix (assembly GCF_017976425.1). Classification (NCBI taxonomy): domain Eukaryota; kingdom Metazoa; phylum Chordata; class Actinopteri; family Toxotidae; genus Toxotes; species Toxotes jaculatrix. The sequence continues at coordinate 28,186,962 of NC_054397.1, read as the reverse complement.
GTACCACCCTTGAGTCTCTAATACATAGGGTTCTGGAGTTATGAGCATTTGAAGTTCCCCCATATAAGTGAGTTGGGAGAGTGAAAATTGGGGTTTTTAATCAGTATCAGTTTTGACCGATCCTCAGCGGAGCAAGATAGAGACATGGGACCTTGTCCTACCCCCCCATTTGTGTGCACCCCGAGTCCAACGGTACCACCCTTGAGTCTCTAGGACATAGGGTTCTGGAGTTATAAGCATTTGAAGTTCCCCCATATAAGTGAGTTGGGAGAGTGAAAATTTGCCCGTGAGAGGCCAAAAGTGTTCCCCCAGAAAGTGTTTAGGAACACATTTCAGAGCCCTACGAGTGGTTTGGATCCCCCTTTTTGTGGTACTTTTTGTCAAGTTGAAGTTGGTGTTTACGGTTGTTAAGAGTGTACAGGGCTTGGAGTTTTAACCAGGGTCAGTTTTGACCGATCCTCAGCGGAGCAAGATAGAGACATGGGACCTTTGTCCTACCCCCCCATTTGTGTGCACCCCGAGTCCAACGGTACCACCCTTGAGTCTCTAGGACATAGGGTTCTGGAGTTATGAGCATTTGAAGTTCCCCCATATAAGTGAGTTGGGAGAGTGAAAATTGGGGTTTTTAATCAGGATCAGTTTTGACAGATCCTCAGCGGAGCAAGATAGAGACATGGGACCTTGTCCTATCCCCCCATTTGTGTGCACCCCGAGTCCAACGGTACCACCCTTGAGTTTATAGGACATAGGGTTCTGGAGTTATGAGCATTTGAAGTTCCCCCATATAAGTGAGTTGGGAGAGTGAAAATTTGGGGTTTTAATCAGGGTCAGGTTTGACCGATCCTCAGCGGAGCAAGATAGAGACATGGGACCTTGTCCTACCCCCCCATTTGTGTGCACCCCGAGTCCAACGGTACCACCCTTGAGTCTATAGGACATAGGGTTCTTGAGTTATTAGCATTTGAAGTTCCCCCATATAAGTGAGTTGGGAGAGTGAAAATTTGGGGTTTTAACCAGGGTCAGTTTTGACCGATCCTCAGCGGAGCAAGATAGAGACATGGGACCTTGTCCTACCCCCCCCATTTGTGTGCACCCCGAGTCCAACGGTACCACCCTTGAGTCTCTAGGACATAGGGTTCTGGAGTTATGAGCATTTGAAGTTCCCCCATATAAGTGAGTTGGGAGAGTGAAAATTTGCCCAAGTGTGAGAGGCCAAAAGTGTTCCCCCAGAAAGTGTTTAGGAACACATTTCAGAGCCCTACGAGTGGTTTGGACTCCCCTTTTTGTGGTACTTTTTGTCAAGTTGAAGTTGGTGTTTACGGTTGTTAAGAGTGTACAGGGCTTGGAGTTTTAACCAGGGTCAGTTTTGACCGATCCTCAGCGGAGCAAGATAGAGACATGGGACCTTGTCCTACCCCCTCATTTGTGTGCACCCCGAGTCCAACGGTACCACCCTTGAGTCTCTAGGACATAGGGTTCTGGAGTTATGAGCATTTGAAGTTCCCCCATATAAGTGAGTTGGGAGAGTGAAAATTGGGGTTTTTAATCAGGATCAGTTTTGACCGATCCTCAGCGCAGCAAGATAGAGACATGGGACCTTGTCCTACCCCCCCCCCATTTGTGTGCACCCCGAGTCCAACGGTACCACCCTTGAGTCTCTAGGACATAGGGTTCTGGAGTTATGAGCATTTGAAGTTCCCCCATATAAGTGAGTTGGGAGAGTGAAAATTTGCCCAAGTGTGAGAGGCCAAAAGTGTTCCCCCAGAAAGTGTTTAGGAACACATTTCAGAGCCCTACGAGTGGTTTGGACTCCCCTTTTTGTGGTACTTTTTGTCAAGTTGAAGTTGGTGTTTACGGTTGTTAAGAGTGTACAGGGCTTGGAGTTTTAACCAGGGTCAGTTTTGACCGATCCTCAGCGGAGCAAGATAGAGACATGGGACCTTGTCCTACCCCCCCATTTGTGTGCACCCCGAGTCCAACGGTACCACCCTTGAGTCTCTAGGACATAGGGTTCTGGAGTTATGAGCATTTGAAGTTCCCCCATATAAGTGAGTTGGGAAAGTGAAAATTGGGGTTTTTAATCAGGATCAGCTTTGACTGATCCTCAGCGGAGCAAGATAGAGACATGGGACCTTGTCCTATCCCCCCATTTGTGTGCACCCCGAGTCCAACGGTACCACCCTTGAGTTTATAGGACATAGGGTTCTTGAGTTATGAGCATTTGAAGTTCCCCCATATAAGTGAGTTGGGAGAGTGAAAATTTGGGGTTTTAATCAGGGTCAGGTTTGACCGATCCTCAGCGGAGCAAGATAGAGACATGGGACCTTGTCCTACCCCCCCATTTCTGTGCACCCCGAGTCCAACGGTACCACCCTTGAGTCTATAGGACATAGGGTTCTTGAGTTATGAGCATTTGAAGTTCCCCCATATAAGTGAGTTGGGAGAGTGAAAATTTGGGGTTTTAACCAGGGTCAGTTTTGACCGATCCTCAGCGGAGCAAGATAGAGACATGGGACCTTGTCCTACCCCCACATTTGTGTGCACCCCGAGTCCAACGGTACCACCCTTGAGTCTCTAGGACATAGGGTTCTGGAGTTATGAGCATTTGAAGTTCCCCCATATAAGTGAGTTGGGAGAGTGAAAATTTGCCCAAGTGTGAGAGGCCAAAAGTGTTCCCCCAGAAAGTGTTTAGGAACACATTTCAGAGCCCTACGAGTGGTTTGGACCCCCCTTTTTGTGGTACTTTTTGTCAAGTTGAAGTTGGTGTTTACGGTTGTTAAGAGTGTACAGGGCTTGGAGTTTTAACCAGGGTCAGTTTTGACCGATCCTCAGCGGAGCAAGATAGAGACATGGGACCTTGTCCTACCCCCCCATTTGTGTGCACCCCGAGTCCAACGGTACCACCCTTGAGTCTCTAGGACATAGGGTTCTGGAGTTAGGAGCATTTGAAGTTCCCCCATATAAGTGAGTTGGGAGAGTGAAAATTTGGGCTTTTGACCAGGGTCAGTTTTGACCGATCCTCAGCGGAGCAAGATAGAGACATGGGACCTTGTCCTACCCCCCCATTTGTGTGCACCCCGAGTCCAACGGTACCACTCTTGAGTCTCTAGGACATAGGGTTCTGGAGTTAGGAGCATTTGAAGTTCCCCCATATAAGTGAGTTGGGAGAGTGAAAATTTGGGCTTTTGACCAGGGTCAGTTTTGACCGATCCTCAGCGGAGCAAGATAGAGACATGGGACCTTGTCCTACCCCCCCATTTGTGTGCACCCCGAGTCCAACGGTACCACCCTTGAGTCTCTAGGACATAGGGTTCTGGAGTTATGAGCATTTGAAGTTCCCCCATATAAGTGAGTTGGGAGAGTGAAAATTGGGGTTTTTAATCAGGATCAGTTTTGACTGATCCTCAGCGGAGCAAGATAGAGACATGGGACCTTGTCCTAGCCCCCCATTTGTGTGCACCCCGAGTCCAACGGTACCACCCTTGAGTCTCTAGGACATAGGGTTCTGGAGTTATGAGCATTTGAAGTTCCCCCATATAAGTGAGTTGGGAGAGTGAAAATTTGCGGTTTTAACCAGGGTCAGTTTTGACCGATCCTCAGCGGAGCAAGATAGAGACATGGGACCTATTCCTACCCCCCCCATTTGTGTGCACCCCGAGTCCAACGGTACCACCCTTGAGTCTCTAGGACATAGGGTTCTGGAGTTATGAGCATTTGAAGTTCCCCCATATAAGTGAGTTGGGAGAGTGAAAATTTGCCCAAGTGTGAGAGGCCAAAAGTGTTCCCCCAGAAAGTGTTTAGGAACACATTTCAGAGCCCTACGAGTGGTTTGGACCCCCCTTTTTGTGGTACTTTTTGTCAAGTTGAAGTTGGTGTTTACGGTTGTTAAGAGTGTACAGGGCTTGGAGTTTTAACCAGGGTCAGTTTTGACCGATCCTCAGCGGAGCAAGATAGAGACATGGGACCTTGTCCTACCCCCCCATTTGTGTGCACCCCGAGTCCAACGGTACCACCCTTGAGTCTCTAGGACATAGGGTTCTGGAGTTAGGAGCATTTGAAGTTCCCCCATATAAGTGAGTTGGGAGAGTGAAAATTTGGGCTTTTGACCAGGGTCAGTTTTGACCGATCCTCAGCGGAGCAAGATAGAGACATGGGACCTTGTCCTACCCCCACATTTGTGTGCACCCCGAGTCCAACGGTACCACCCTTGAGTCTCTAGGACATAGGGTTCTGGAGTTATGAGCATTTGAAGTTCCCCCATATAAGTGAGTTGGGAGAGTGAAAATTGGGGTTTTTAATCAGGATCAGTTTTGACCGATCCTCAGCGCAGCAAGATAGAGACATGGGACCTTGTCCTACCCCCCCATTTGTGTGCACCCCGAGTCCAACGGTACCACCCTTGAGTCTCTAGGACATAGGGTTCTGGAGTTATGAGCATTTGAAGTTCCCCCATATAAGTGAGTTGGGAGAGTGAAAATTTGCCCAAGTGTGAGAGGCCAAAAGTGTTCCCCCAGAAAGTGTTTAGGAACACATTTCAGAGCCCTACGAGTGGTTTGGACCCCCCTTTTTGTGGTACTTTTTGTCAAGTTGAAGTTGGTGTTTACGGTTGTTAAGAGTGTACAGGGCTTGGAGTTTTAACCAGGGTCAGTTTTGACCGATCCTCAGCGGAGCAAGATAGAGACATGGGACCTTGTCCTACCCCCCCATTTGTGTGCACCCCGAGTCCAACGGTACCACCCTTGAGTCTCTAGGACATAGGGTTCTGGAGTTATGAGCATTTGAAGTTCCCCCATATAAGTGAGTTGGGAGAGTGAAAATTGGGGTTTTTAATCAGGATCAGTTTTGACCGATCCTCAGCGCAGCAAGATAGAGACATGGGACCTTGTCCTACCCCCCCATTTGTGTGCACCCTGAGTCCAACGGTACCACCCTTGAGTCTCTAGGACATAGGGTTCTGGAGTTATGAGCATTTGAAGTTCCCCCATATAAGTGAGTTGGGAGAGTGAAAATTTGCCCAAGTGTGAGAGGCCAAAAGTGTTCCCCCAGAAAGTGTTTAGGAACACATTTCAGAGCCCTACGAGTGGTTTGGACCCCCCTTTTTGTGGTACTTTTTGTCAAGTTGAAGTTGGTGTTTACGGTTGTTAAGAGTGTACAGGGCTTGGAGTTTTAAACAGGGTCAGTTTTGACCGATCCTCAGCGCAGCAAGATAGAGACATGGGACCTTGTCCTACCCCCCCATTTGTGTGCACCCCGAGTCCAACGGTACCACCCTTGAGTCTCTAGGACATAGGGTTCTGGAGTTATGAGCATTTGAAGTTCCCCCATATAAGTGAGTTGGGAGAGTGAAAATTGGGGTTTTTAATCAGTATCAGTTTTGACCGATCCTCAGCGGAGCAAGATAGAGACATGGGACCTTGTCCTACCCCCCCATTTGTGTGCACCCCGAGTCCAACGGTACCACCCTTGAGTCTCTAGGACATAGGGTTCTGGAGTTATGAGCATTTGAAGTTCCCCCATATAAGTGAGTTGGGAGAGTGAAAATTTGCCCGTGTGAGAGGCCAAAAGTGTTCCCCCAGAAAGTGTTTAGGAACACATTTCAGAGCCCTACGAGTGGTTTGGATCCCCCTTTTTGTGGTACTTTTTGTCAAGTTGAAGTTGGTGTTTACGCTTGTTAAGAGTGTACAGGGCTTGGAGTTTTAACCAGGGTCAGTTTTGACCGATCCTCAGCGGAGCAAGATAGAGACATGGGACCTTTGTCCTACCCCCCATTTGTGTGCACCCCGAGTCCAACGGTACCACCCTTGAGTCTCTAGGACATAGGGTTCTGGAGTTATGAGCATTTGAAGTTCCCCCATATAAGTGAGTTGGGAGAGTGAAAATTTGCCCAAGTGTGAGAGGCCAAAAGTGTTCCCCCAGAAAGTGTTTAGGAACACATTTCAGAGCCCTACGAGTGGTTTGGACCCCCCTTTTTGTGGTATTTTTTGTCAAGTTGAAGTTGGTGTTTACGGTTGTTAAGAGTGTACAGGGCTTGGAGTTTTAACCAGGGTCAGTTTTGACCGATCCTCAGCGGAGCAAGATAGAGACATGGGACCTTGTCCTACCCCCCCATTTGTGTGCACCCCGAGTCCAACGGTACCACCCTTGAGTCTCTAGGACATAGGGTTCTGGAGTTATGAGCATTTGAAGTTCCCCCATATAAGTGAGTTGGGAGAGTGAAAATTGGGGTTTTTAATCAGGATCAGTTTTGACCGATCCTCAGCGCAGCAAGATAGAGACATGGGACCTTGTCCTACCCCCCCATTTGTGTGCACCCCGAGTCCAACGGTACCACCCTTGAGTCTCTAGGACATAGGGTTCTGGAGTTATGAGCATTTGAAGTTCCCCCATATAAGTGAGTTGGGAGAGTGAAAATTGGGGTGTTTAATCAGTATCAGTTTTGACCGATCCTCAGCGGAGCAAGATAGAGACATGGGACCTTGTCCTACCCCCCCATTTGTGTGCACCCCGAGTCCAACGGTACCACCCTTGAGTCTCTAGGACATAGGGTTCTGGAGTTATGAGCATTTGAAGTTCCCCCATATAAGTGAGTTGGGAGAGTGAAAATTGGGGTTTTTAATCAGTATCAGTTTTGACCGATCCTCAGCGGAGCAAGATAGAGACATGGGACCTTGTCCTACCCCCCCATTTGTGTGCACCCCGAGTCCAACGGTACCACCCTTGAGTCTCTAGGACATAGGGTTCTGGAGTTATGAGCATTTGAAGTTCCCCCATATAAGTGAGTTGGGAGAGTGAAAATTTGCCCGTGTGAGAGGCCAAAAGTGTTCCCCCAGAAAGTGTTTAGGAACACATTTCAGAGCCCTACGAGTGGTTTGGATCCCCCTTTTTGTGGTACTTTTTGTCAAGTTGAAGTTGGTGTTTACGCTTGTTAAGAGTGTACAGGGCTTGGAGTTTTAACCAGGGTCAGTTTTGACCGATCCTCAGCGGAGCAAGATAGAGACATGGGACCTTTGTCCTACCCCCCCCCCATTTGTGTGCACCCCGAGTCCAACGGTACCACCCTTGAGTGTCTAGGACATAGGGTTCTGGAGTTATGAGCATTTGAAGTTCCCCCATATAAGTGAGTTGGGAGAGTGAAAATTTGCCCAAGTGTGAGAGGCCAAAAGTGTTCCCCCAGAAAGTGTTTAGGAACACATTTCAGAGCCCTACGAGTGGTTTGGACCCCCCTTTTTGTAGTACTTTTTGTCAAGTTGAAGTTGGTGTTTACGGTTGTTAAGAGTGTACAGGGCTTGGAGTTTTAAACAGGGTCAGTTTTGACCGATCCTCAGCGGAGCAAGATAGAGACATGGGACCTTGTCCTACCCCCCCATTTGTGTGCACCCCGAGTCCAACGGTACCACCCTTGAGTCTCTAGGACATAGGGTTCTGGAGTTATGAGCATTTGAAGTTCCCCCATATAAGTGAGTTGGGAGAGTGAAAATTGGGGTTTTTAATCAGGATCAGTTTTGACCGATCCTCAGCGGAGCAAGATAGAGACATGGGACCTTGTCCTACCCCCCCATTTGTGTGCACCCCGAGTCCAACGGTACCACCCTTGAGTCTCTAGGACATAGGGTTCTTGAGTTATGAGCATTTGAAGTTCCCCCATATAAGTGAGTTGGGAGAGTGAAAATTGGGGTTTTTAATCAGGATCAGTTTTGACCGATCCTCAGCGGAGCAAGATAGAGACATGGGACCTTGTCCTACCCCCCCATTTGTGTGCACCCCGAGTCCAACGGTACCACCCTTGAGTCTATAGGACATAGGGTTCTTGAGTTATTAGCATTTGAAGTTCCCCCATATAAGTGAGTTGGGAGAGTGAAAATTTGGGGTTTTAACCAGGGTCAGTTTTGACCGATCCTCAGCGGAGCAAGATAGAGACATGGGACCTTGTCCTACCCCCCCATTTGTGTGCACCCCGAGTCCAACGGTACCACCCTTGAGTCTCTAGGACATAGGGTTCTGGAGTTATGAGCATTTGAAGTTCCCCCATATAAGTGAGTTGGGAGAGTGAAAATTTGCCCAAGTGTGAGAGGCCAAAAGTGTTCCCCCAGAAAGTGTTTAGGAACACATTTCAGAGCCCTACGAGTGGTTTGGACTCCCCTTTTTGTGGTACTTTTTGTCAAGTTGAAGTTGGTGTTTACGGTTGTTAAGAGTGTACAGGGCTTGGAGTTTTAACCAGGGTCAGTTTTGACCGATCCTCAGCGGAGCAAGATAGAGACATGGGACCTTGTCCTACCCCCCCATTTGTGTGCACCCCGAGTCCAACGGTACCACCCTTGAGTCTATAGGACATAGGGTTCTTGAGTTATGAGCATTTGAAGTTCCCCCATATAAGTGAGTTGGGAGAGTGAAAATTTGGGGTTTTAACCAGGGTCAGTTTTGACCGATCCTCAGCGGAGCAAGATAGAGACATGGGACCTTGTCCTACCCCCCCATTTGTGTGCACCCCGAGTCCAACGGTACCACCCTTGAGTCTCTAGGACATAGGGTTCTGGAGTTATGAGCATTTGAAGTTCCCCCATATAAGTGAGTTGGGAGAGTGAAAATTTGCCCAAGTGTGAGAGGCCAAAAGTGTTCCCCCAGAAAGTGTTTAGGAACACATTTCAGAGCCCTACGAGTGGTTTGGACTCCCCTTTTTGTGGTACTTTTTGTCAAGTTGAAGTTGGTGTTTACGGTTGTTAAGAGTGTACAGGGCTTGGAGTTTTAACCAGGGTCAGTTTTGACCGATCCTCAGCGGAGCAAGATAGAGACATGGGACCTTGTCCTACCCCCTCATTTGTGTGCACCCCGAGTCCAACGGTACCACCCTTGAGTCTCTAGGACATAGGGTTCTGGAGTTATGAGCATTTGAAGTTCCCCCATATAAGTGAGTTGGGAGAGTGAAAATTGGGGTTTTTAATCAGGATCAGTTTTGACCGATCCTCAGCGCAGCAAGATAGAGACATGGGACCTTGTCCTATCCCCCCATTTGTGTGCACCCCGAGTCCAACGGTACCACCCTTGAGTCTCTAGGACATAGGGTTCTGGAGTTATGAGCATTTGAAGTTCCCCCATATAAGTGAGTTGGGAGAGTGAAAATTTGCCCAAGTGTGAGAGGCCAAAAGTGTTCCCCCAGAAAGTGTTTAGGAACACATTTCAGAGCCCTACGAGTGGTTTGGACCCCCCTTTTTGTGGTACTTTTTGTCAAGTTGAAGTTGGTGTTTACGGTTGTTAAGAGTGTACAGGGCTTGGAGTTTTAAACAGGGTCAGTTTTGACCGATCCTCAGCGGAGCAAGATAGAGACATGGGACCTTGTCCTACCCCCCCATTTGTGTGCACCCCGAGTCCAACGGTACCACCCTTGAGTCTCTAGGACATAGGGTTCTGGAGTTATGAGCATTTGAAGTTCCCCCATATAAGTGAGTTGGGAGAGTGAAAATTGGGGTTTTTAATCAGGATCAGTTTTGACTGATCCTCAGCGGAGCAAGATAGAGACATGGGACGTTGTCCTACCCCCCCATTTGTGTGCACCCCGAGTCCAACGGTACCACCCTTGAGTCTCTAGGACATAGGGTTCTGGAGTTATGAGCATTTGAAGTTCCCCCATATAAGTGAGTTGGGAGAGTGAAAATTGGGGTTTTTAATCAGGATCAGTTTTGACCGATCCTCAGCGGAGCAAGATAGAGACATGGGACCTTGTCCTACCCCCCCATTTGTGTGCACCCCGAGTCCAACTGTACTACCCTTGAGTCTCTAGGACATAGGGTTCTGGAGTTATGAGCATTTGAAGTTCCCCCATATAAGTGAGTTGGGAGAGTGAAAATTGGGGTTTTTAATCAGGATCAGTTTTGACCGATCCTCAGCGGAGCAAGATAGAGACATGGGACCTATTCCTACCCCCCCATTTGTGTGCACCCCGAGTCCAACTGTACTACCCTTGAGTCTCTAGGACATAGGGTTCTGGAGTTATGAGCATTTGAAGTTCCCCCATATAAGTGAGTTGGGAGAGTGAAAATTGGGGTTTTTAATCAGGATCAGTTTTGACCGATCCTCAGCGGAGCAAGATAGAGACATGGGACCTTGTCCTATCCCCCCATTTGTGTGCACCCCGAGTCCAACGGTACCACCCTTGAGTTTATAGGACATAGGGTTCTTGAGTTATGAGCATTTGAAGTTCCCCCATATAAGTGAGTTGGGAGAGTGAAAATTTGGGGTTTTAATCAGGGTCAGGTTTGACCGATCCTCAGCGGAGCAAGATAGAGACATGGGACCTTGTCCTACCCCCCCATTTGTGTGCACCCCGAGTCCAACGGTACCACCCTTGAGTCTCTAGGACATAGGGTTCTGGAGTTATGAGCATTTGAAGTTCCCCCATATAAGTGAGTTGGGAGAGTGAAAATTTGCCCAAGTGTGAGAGGCCAAAAGTGTTCCCCCAGAAAGTGTTTAGGAACACATTTCAGAGCCCTACGAGTGGTTTGGACTCCCCTTTTTGTGGTACTTTTTGTCAAGTTGAAGTTGGTGTTTACGGTTGTTAAGAGTGTACAGGGCTTGGAGTTTTAACCAGGGTCAGTTTTGACCGATCCTCAGCGGAGCAAGATGGAGACATGGGACCTATTCCTACCCCCCCATTTGTGTGCACCCCGAGTCCAACTGTACTACCCTTGAGTCTCTAGGACATAGGGTTCTGGAGTTATGAGCATTTGAAGTTCCCCCATATAAGTGAGTTGGGAGAGTGAAAATTTGCCCAAGTGTGAGAGGCCAAAAGTGTTCCCCCAGAAAGTGTTTAGGAACACATTTCAGAGCCCTACGAGTGGTTTGGACCCCCCTTTTTGTGGTACTTTTTGTCAAGTTGAAGTTGGTGTTTACGGTTGTTAAGAGTGTACAGGGCTTGGAGTTTTAACCAGGGTCAGTTTTGACCGATCCTCAGCGGAGCAAGATAGAGACATGGGACCTTGTCCTACCCCCCCATTTGTGTGCACCCCGAGTCCAGCGGTACCACCCTTGAGTTTATAGGACATAGGGTTCTTGAGTTATGAGCATTTGAAGTTCCCCCATATAAGTGAGTTGGGAGAGTGAAAATTTGGGGTTTTAATCAGGGTCAGGTTTGACCGATCCTCAGCGGAGCAAGATAGAGACATGGGACCTTGTCCTACCCCCCCATTTGTGTGCACCCCGAGTCCAACGGTACCACCCTTGAGTCTCTAGGACATAGGGTTCTGGAGTTATGAGCATTTGAAGTTCCCCCATATAAGTGAGTTGGGAGAGTGAAAATTTGCCCAAGTGTGAGAGGCCAAAAGTGTTCCCCCAGAAAGTGTTTAGGAACACATTTCAGAGCCCTACGAGTGGTTTGGACCCCCCTTTTTGTGGTACTTTTTGTCAAGTTGAAGTTGGTGTTTACGGTTGTTAAGAGTGTACAGGGCTTGGAGTTTTAACCAGGGTCAGTTTTGACCGATCCTCAGCGGAGCAAGATAGAGACATGGGACCTTGTCCTACCCCCACATTTGTGTGCACCCCGAGTCCAACGGTACCACCCTTGAGTCTCTAGGACATAGGGTTCTGGAGTTATGAGCATTTGAAGTTCCCCCATATAAGTGAGTTGGGAGAGTGAAAATTTGCCCAAGTGTGAGAGGCCAAAAGTGTTCCCCCAGAAAGTGTTTAGGAACACATTTCAGAGCCCTACGAGTGGTTTGGACCCCCCTTTTTGTGGTATTTTTTGTCAAGTTGAAGTTGGTGTTTACGGTTGTTAAGAGTGTACAGGGCTTGGAGTTTTAACCAGGGTCAGTTTTGACCGATCCTCAGCGGAGCAAGATAGAGACATGGGACCTTGTCCTACCCCCCCATTTGTGTGCACCCCGAGTCCAACGGTACCACCCTTGAGTCTCTAGGACATAGGGTTCTGGAGTTATGAGCATTTGAAGTTCCCCCATATAAGTGAGTTGGGAGAGTGAAAATTTGCCCAAGTGTGAGAGGCCAAAAGTGTTCCCCCAGAAAGTGTTTAGGAACACATTTCAGAGCCCTACGAGTGGTTTGGACCCCCCTTTTTGTGGTACTTTTTGTCAAGTTGAAGTTGGTGTTTACGGTTGTTAAGAGTGTACAGGGCTTGGAGTTTTAACCAGGGTCAGTTTTGACCGATCCTCAGCGGAGCAAGATAGAGACATGGGACCTTGTCCTACCCCCCCATTTGTGTGCACCCCGAGTCCAACGGTACCACCCTTGAGTCTCTAGGACATAGGGTTCTGGAGTTATGAGCATTTGAAGTTCCCCCATATAAGTGAGTTGGGAGAGTGAAAATTGGGGTTTTTAATCAGGATCAGTTTTGACAGATCCTCAGCGGAGCAAGATAGAGACATGGGACCTTGTCCTATCCCCCCATTTGTGTGCACCCCGAGTCCAACGGTACCACCCTTGAGTTTATAGGACATAGGGTTCTTGAATTATGAGCATTTGAAGTTTCCCCATATAAGTGAGTTGGGAGAGTGAAAATTTGGGGTTTTAACCAGGGTCAGTTTTGACCGATCCTCAGCGGAGCAAGATAGAGACATGGGACCTATTCCTACCCCCCCATTTGTGTGCACCCCGAGTCCAACGGTACCACCCTTGAGTCTCTAGGACATAGGGTTCTGGAGTTATGAGCATTTGAAGTTCCCCCATATAAGTGAGTTGGGAGAGTGAAAATTGGGGTTTTTAATCAGGATCAGTTTTGACTGATCCTCAGCGGAGCAAGATAGAGACATGGGACCTTGTCCTACCCCCCCATTTGTGTGCACCCCGAGTCCAACGGTACCACCCTTGAGTCTCTAGGACATAGGGTTCTTGAGTTATGAGCATTTGAAGTTTCCCCATATAAGTGAGTTGGGAGAGTGAAAATTTGGGGTTTTAACCAGGGTCAGTTTTGACCGATCCTCAGCGGAGCAAGATAGAGACATGGGACCTATTCCTACCCCCCCATTTGTGTGCACCCCGAGTCCAACGGTACCACCCTTGAGTCTCTAGGACATAGGGTTCTGGAGTTATGAGCATTTGAAGTTCCCCCATATAAGTGAGTTGGGAGAGTGAAAATTTGCCCAAGTGTGAGAGGCCAAAAGTGTTCCCCCAGAAAGTGTTTAGGAACACATTTCAGAGCCCTACGAGTGGTTTGGACCCCCCTTTTTGTGGTACTTTTTGTCAAGTTGAAGTTGGTGTTTACGGTTGTTAAGAGTGTACAGGGCTTGGAGTTTTAACCAGGGTCAGTTTTGACCGATCCTCAGCGGAGCAAGATAGAGACATGGGACCTTGTCCTACCCCCCCATTTGTGTGCACCCCGAGTCCAACGGTACCACCCTTGAGTCTCTAGGACATAGGGTTCTGGAGTTATGAGCATTTGAAGTTCCCCCATATAAGTGAGTTGGGAGAGTGAAAATTGGGGTTTTTAATCAGGATCAGTTTTGACTGATCCTCAGCGGAGCAAGATAGAGACATGGGACCTTGTCCTATCCCCCCATTTGTGTGCACCCCGAGTCCAACGGTACCACCCTTGAGTTTATAGGACATAGGGTTCTTGAGTTATGAGCATTTGAAGTTCCCCCATATAAGTGAGTTGGGAGAGTGAAAATTTGGGGTTTTAATCAGGGTCAGGTTTGACCGATCCTCAGCGGAGCAAGATAGAGACATGGGACCTTGTCCTACCCCCCCATTTGTGTGCACCCCGAGTCCAACGGTACCACCCTTGAGTGTCTAGGACATAGGGTTCTGGAGTTATGAGCATTTGAAGTTCCCCCATATAAGTGAGTTGGGAGAGTGAAAATTGGGGTTTTTAATCAGTATCAGTTTTGACCGATCCTCAGCGGAGCAAGATAGAGACATGGGACCTTGTCCTACCCCCCCATTTGTGTGCACCCCGAGTCCAACGGTACCACCCTTGAGTCTCTAGGACATAGGGTTCTGGAGTTATGAGCATTTGAAGTTCCCCCATATAAGTGAGTTGGGAGAGTGAAAATTTGCCCGTGTGAGAGGCCAAAAGTGTTCCCCCAGAAAGTGTTTAGGAACACATTTCAGAGCCCTACGAGTGGTTTGGATCCCCCTTTTTGTGGTACTTTTTGTCAAGTTGAAGTTGGTGTTTACGCTTGTTAAGAGTGTACAGGGCTTGGAGTTTTAACCAGGGTCAGTTTTGACCGATCCTCAGCGGAGCAAGATAGAGACATGGGACCTTTGTCCTACCCCCCCCCATTTGTGTGCACCCCGAGTCCAACGGTACCACCCTTGAGTCTCTAGGACATAGGGTTCTGGAGTTATGAGCATTTGAAGTTCCCCCATATAAGTGAGTTGGGAGAGTGAAAATTTGCCCAAGTGTGAGAGGCCAAAAGTGTTCCCCCAGAAAGTGTTTAGGAACACATTTCAGAGCCCTACGAGTGGTTTGGACCCCCCTTTTTGTGGTATTTTTTGTCAAGTTGAAGTTGGTGTTTACGGTTGTTAAGAGTGTACAGGGCTTGGAGTTTTAACCAGGGTCAGTTTTGACCGATCCTCAGCGGAGCAAGATAGAGACATGGGACCTTGTCCTACCCCCCCATTTGTGTGCACCCCGAGTCCAACGGTACCACCCTTGAGTCTCTAGGACATAGGGTTCTGGAGTTATGAGCATTTGAAGTTCCCCCATATAAGTGAGTTGGGAGAGTGAAAATTGGGGTTTTTAATCAGGATCAGTTTTGACCGATCCTCAGCGCAGCAAGATAGAGACATGGGACCTTGTCCTACCCCCCCATTTGTGTGCACCCCGAGTCCAACGGTACCACCCTTGAGTCTCTAATACATAGGGTTCTGGAGTTATGAGCATTTGAAGTTCCCCCATATAAGTGAGTTGGGAGAGTGAAAATTGGGGTTTTTAATCAGTATCAGTTTTGACCGATCCTCAGCGGAGCAAGATAGAGACATGGGACCTTGTCCTACCCCCCCATTTGTGTGCACCCCGAGTCCAACGGTACCACCCTTGAGTCTCTAGGACATAGGGTTCTGGAGTTATAAGCATTTGAAGTTCCCCCATATAAGTGAGTTGGGAGAGTGAAAATTTGCCCGTGAGAGGCCAAAAGTGTTCCCCCAGAAAGTGTTTAGGAACACATTTCAGAGCCCTACGAGTGGTTTGGATCCCCCTTTTTGTGGTACTTTTTGTCAAGTTGAAGTTGGTGTTTACGGTTGTTAAGAGTGTACAGGGCTTGGAGTTTTAACCAGGGTCAGTTTTGACCGATCCTCAGCGGAGCAAGATAGAGACATGGGACCTTTGTCCTACCCCCCCATTTGTGTGCACCCCGAGTCCAACGGTACCACCCTTGAGTCTCTAGGACATAGGGTTCTGGAGTTATGAGCATTTGAAGTTCCCCCATATAAGTGAGTTGGGAGAGTGAAAATTGGGGTTTTTAATCAGGATCAGTTTTGACAGATCCTCAGCGGAGCAAGATAGAGACATGGGACCTTGTCCTATCCCCCCATTTGTGTGCACCCCGAGTCCAACGGTACCACCCTTGAGTTTATAGGACATAGGGTTCTGGAGTTATGAGCATTTGAAGTTCCCCCATATAAGTGAGTTGGGAGAGTGAAAATTTGGGGTTTTAATCAGGGTCAGGTTTGACCGATCCTCAGCGGAGCAAGATAGAGACATGGGACCTTGTCCTACCCCCCCATTTGTGTGCACCCCGAGTCCAACGGTACCACCCTTGAGTCTATAGGACATAGGGTTCTTGAGTTATTAGCATTTGAAGTTCCCCCATATAAGTGAGTTGGGAGAGTGAAAATTTGGGGTTTTAACCAGGGTCAGTTTTGACCGATCCTCAGCGGAGCAAGATAGAGACATGGGACCTTGTCCTACCCCCCCCATTTGTGTGCACCCCGAGTCCAACGGTACCACCCTTGAGTCTCTAGGACATAGGGTTCTGGAGTTATGAGCATTTGAAGTTCCCCCATATAAGTGAGTTGGGAGAGTGAAAATTTGCCCAAGTGTGAGAGGCCAAAAGTGTTCCCCCAGAAAGTGTTTAGGAACACATTTCAGAGCCCTACGAGTGGTTTGGACTCCCCTTTTTGTGGTACTTTTTGTCAAGTTGAAGTTGGTGTTTACGGTTGTTAAGAGTGTACAGGGCTTGGAGTTTTAACCAGGGTCAGTTTTGACCGATCCTCAGCGGAGCAAGATAGAGACATGGGACCTTGTCCTACCCCCTCATTTGTGTGCACCCCGAGTCCAACGGTACCACCCTTGAGTCTCTAGGACATAGGGTTCTGGAGTTATGAGCATTTGAAGTTCCCCCATATAAGTGAGTTGGGAGAGTGAAAATTGGGGTTTTTAATCAGGATCAGTTTTGACCGATCCTCAGCGCAGCAAGATAGAGACATGGGACCTTGTCCTACCCCCCCCCCATTTGTGTGCACCCCGAGTCCAACGGTACCACCCTTGAGTCTCTAGGACATAGGGTTCTGGAGTTATGAGCATTTGAAGTTCCCCCATATAAGTGAGTTGGGAGAGTGAAAATTTGCCCAAGTGTGAGAGGCCAAAAGTGTTCCCCCAGAAAGTGTTTAGGAACACATTTCAGAGCCCTACGAGTGGTTTGGACTCCCCTTTTTGTGGTACTTTTTGTCAAGTTGAAGTTGGTGTTTACGGTTGTTAAGAGTGTACAGGGCTTGGAGTTTTAACCAGGGTCAGTTTTGACCGATCCTCAGCGGAGCAAGATAGAGACATGGGACCTTGTCCTACCCCCCCATTTGTGTGCACCCCGAGTCCAACGGTACCACCCTTGAGTCTCTAGGACATAGGGTTCTGGAGTTATGAGCATTTGAAGTTCCCCCATATAAGTGAGTTGGGAAAGTGAAAATTGGGGTTTTTAATCAGGATCAGCTTTGACTGATCCTCAGCGGAGCAAGATAGAGACATGGGACCTTGTCCTATCCCCCCATTTGTGTGCACCCCGAGTCCAACGGTACCACCCTTGAGTTTATAGGACATAGGGTTCTTGAGTTATGAGCATTTGAAGTTCCCCCATATAAGTGAGTTGGGAGAGTGAAAATTTGGGGTTTTAATCAGGGTCAGGTTTGACCGATCCTCAGCGGAGCAAGATAGAGACATGGGACCTTGTCCTACCCCCCCATTTCTGTGCACCCCGAGTCCAACGGTACCACCCTTGAGTCTATAGGACATAGGGTTCTTGAGTTATGAGCATTTGAAGTTCCCCCATATAAGTGAGTTGGGAGAGTGAAAATTTGGGGTTTTAACCAGGGTCAGTTTTGACCGATCCTCAGCGGAGCAAGATAGAGACATGGGACCTTGTCCTACCCCCACATTTGTGTGCACCCCGAGTCCAACGGTACCACCCTTGAGTCTCTAGGACATAGGGTTCTGGAGTTATGAGCATTTGAAGTTCCCCCATATAAGTGAGTTGGGAGAGTGAAAATTTGCCCAAGTGTGAGAGGCCAAAAGTGTTCCCCCAGAAAGTGTTTAGGAACACATTTCAGAGCCCTACGAGTGGTTTGGACCCCCCTTTTTGTGGTACTTTTTGTCAAGTTGAAGTTGGTGTTTACGGTTGTTAAGAGTGTACAGGGCTTGGAGTTTTAACCAGGGTCAGTTTTGACCGATCCTCAGCGGAGCAAGATAGAGACATGGGACCTTGTCCTACCCCCCCATTTGTGTGCACCCCGAGTCCAACGGTACCACCCTTGAGTCTCTAGGACATAGGGTTCTGGAGTTAGGAGCATTTGAAGTTCCCCCATATAAGTGAGTTGGGAGAGTGAAAATTTGGGCTTTTGACCAGGGTCAGTTTTGACCGATCCTCAGCGGAGCAAGATAGAGACATGGGACCTTGTCCTACCCCCCCATTTGTGTGCACCCCGAGTCCAACGGTACCACTCTTGAGTCTCTAGGACATAGGGTTCTGGAGTTAGGAGCATTTGAAGTTCCCCCATATAAGTGAGTTGGGAGAGTGAAAATTTGGGCTTTTGACCAGGGTCAGTTTTGACCGATCCTCAGCGGAGCAAGATAGAGACATGGGACCTTGTCCTACCCCCCCATTTGTGTGCACCCCGAGTCCAACGGTACCACCCTTGAGTCTCTAGGACATAGGGTTCTGGAGTTATGAGCATTTGAAGTTCCCCCATATAAGTGAGTTGGGAGAGTGAAAATTGGGGTTTTTAATCAGGATCAGTTTTGACTGATCCTCAGCGGAGCAAGATAGAGACATGGGACCTTGTCCTAGCCCCCCATTTGTGTGCACCCCGAGTCCAACGGTACCACCCTTGAGTCTCTAGGACATAGGGTTCTGGAGTTATGAGCATTTGAAGTTCCCCCATATAAGTGAGTTGGGAGAGTGAAAATTTGCGGTTTTAACCAGGGTCAGTTTTGACCGATCCTCAGCGGAGCAAGATAGAGACATGGGACCTATTCCTACCCCCCCCATTTGTGTGCACCCCGAGTCCAACGGTACCACCCTTGAGTCTCTAGGACATAGGGTTCTGGAGTTATGAGCATTTGAAGTTCCCCCATATAAGTGAGTTGGGAGAGTGAAAATTTGCCCAAGTGTGAGAGGCCAAAAGTGTTCCCCCAGAAAGTGTTTAGGAACACATTTCAGAGCCCTACGAGTGGTTTGGACCCCCCTTTTTGTGGTACTTTTTGTCAAGTTGAAGTTGGTGTTTACGGTTGTTAAGAGTGTACAGGGCTTGGAGTTTTAACCAGGGTCAGTTTTGACCGATCCTCAGCGGAGCAAGATAGAGACATGGGACCTTGTCCTACCCCCCCATTTGTGTGCACCCCGAGTCCAACGGTACCACCCTTGAGTCTCTAGGACATAGGGTTCTGGAGTTAGGAGCATTTGAAGTTCCCCCATATAAGTGAGTTGGGAGAGTGAAAATTTGGGCTTTTGACCAGGGTCAGTTTTGACCGATCCTCAGCGGAGCAAGATAGAGACATGGGACCTTGTCCTACCCCCACATTTGTGTGCACCCCGAGTCCAACGGTACCACCCTTGAGTCTCTAGGACATAGGGTTCTGGAGTTATGAGCATTTGAAGTTCCCCCATATAAGTGAGTTGGGAGAGTGAAAATTGGGGTTTTTAATCAGGATCAGTTTTGACCGATCCTCAGCGCAGCAAGATAGAGACATGGGACCTTGTCCTACCCCCCCATTTGTGTGCACCCCGAGTCCAACGGTACCACCCTTGAGTCTCTAGGACATAGGGTTCTGGAGTTATGAGCATTTGAAGTTCCCCCATATAAGTGAGTTGGGAGAGTGAAAATTTGCCCAAGTGTGAGAGGCCAAAAGTGTTCCCCCAGAAAGTGTTTAGGAACACATTTCAGAGCCCTACGAGTGGTTTGGACCCCCCTTTTTGTGGTACTTTTTGTCAAGTTGAAGTTGGTGTTTACGGTTGTTAAGAGTGTACAGGGCTTGGAGTTTTAACCAGGGTCAGTTTTGACCGATCCTCAGCGGAGCAAGATAGAGACATGGGACCTTGTCCTACCCCCCCATTTGTGTGCACCCCGAGTCCAACGGTACCACCCTTGAGTCTCTAGGACATAGGGTTCTGGAGTTATGAGCATTTGAAGTTCCCCCATATAAGTGAGTTGGGAGAGTGAAAATTGGGGTTTTTAATCAGGATCAGTTTTGACCGATCCTCAGCGCAGCAAGATAGAGACATGGGACCTTGTCCTACCCCCCCATTTGTGTGCACCCTGAGTCCAACGGTACCACCCTTGAGTCTCTAGGACATAGGGTTCTGGAGTTATGAGCATTTGAAGTTCCCCCATATAAGTGAGTTGGGAGAGTGAAAATTTGCCCAAGTGTGAGAGGCCAAAAGTGTTCCCCCAGAAAGTGTTTAGGAACACATTTCAGAGCCCTACGAGTGGTTTGGACCCCCCTTTTTGTGGTACTTTTTGTCAAGTTGAAGTTGGTGTTTACGGTTGTTAAGAGTGTACAGGGCTTGGAGTTTTAAACAGGGTCAGTTTTGACCGATCCTCAGCGCAGCAAGATAGAGACATGGGACCTTGTCCTACCCCCCCATTTGTGTGCACCCCGAGTCCAACGGTACCACCCTTGAGTCTCTAGGACATAGGGTTCTGGAGTTATGAGCATTTGAAGTTCCCCCATATAAGTGAGTTGGGAGAGTGAAAATTGGGGTTTTTAATCAGTATCAGTTTTGACCGATCCTCAGCGGAGCAAGATAGAGACATGGGACCTTGTCCTACCCCCCCATTTGTGTGCACCCCGAGTCCAACGGTACCACCCTTGAGTCTCTAGGACATAGGGTTCTGGAGTTATGAGCATTTGAAGTTCCCCCATATAAGTGAGTTGGGAGAGTGAAAATTTGCCCGTGTGAGAGGCCAAAAGTGTTCCCCCAGAAAGTGTTTAGGAACACATTTCAGAGCCCTACGAGTGGTTTGGATCCCCCTTTTTGTGGTACTTTTTGTCAAGTTGAAGTTGGTGTTTACGCTTGTTAAGAGTGTACAGGGCTTGGAGTTTTAACCAGGGTCAGTTTTGACCGATCCTCAGCGGAGCAAGATAGAGACATGGGACCTTTGTCCTACCCCCCATTTGTGTGCACCCCGAGTCCAACGGTACCACCCTTGAGTCTCTAGGACATAGGGTTCTGGAGTTATGAGCATTTGAAGTTCCCCCATATAAGTGAGTTGGGAGAGTGAAAATTTGCCCAAGTGTGAGAGGCCAAAAGTGTTCCCCCAGAAAGTGTTTAGGAACACATTTCAGAGCCCTACGAGTGGTTTGGACCCCCCTTTTTGTGGTATTTTTTGTCAAGTTGAAGTTGGTGTTTACGGTTGTTAAGAGTGTACAGGGCTTGGAGTTTTAACCAGGGTCAGTTTTGACCGATCCTCAGCGGAGCAAGATAGAGACATGGGACCTTGTCCTACCCCCCCATTTGTGTGCACCCCGAGTCCAACGGTACCACCCTTGAGTCTCTAGGACATAGGGTTCTGGAGTTATGAGCATTTGAAGTTCCCCCATATAAGTGAGTTGGGAGAGTGAAAATTGGGGTTTTTAATCAGGATCAGTTTTGACCGATCCTCAGCGCAGCAAGATAGAGACATGGGACCTTGTCCTACCCCCCCATTTGTGTGCACCCCGAGTCCAACGGTACCACCCTTGAGTCTCTAGGACATAGGGTTCTGGAGTTATGAGCATTTGAAGTTCCCCCATATAAGTGAGTTGGGAGAGTGAAAATTGGGGTGTTTAATCAGTATCAGTTTTGACCGATCCTCAGCGGAGCAAGATAGAGACATGGGACCTTGTCCTACCCCCCCATTTGTGTGCACCCCGAGTCCAACGGTACCACCCTTGAGTCTCTAGGACATAGGGTTCTGGAGTTATGAGCATTTGAAGTTCCCCCATATAAGTGAGTTGGGAGAGTGAAAATTGGGGTTTTTAATCAGTATCAGTTTTGACCGATCCTCAGCGGAGCAAGATAGAGACATGGGACCTTGTCCTACCCCCCCATTTGTGTGCACCCCGAGTCCAACGGTACCACCCTTGAGTCTCTAGGACATAGGGTTCTGGAGTTATGAGCATTTGAAGTTCCCCCATATAAGTGAGTTGGGAGAGTGAAAATTGGGGTTTTTAATCAGGATCAGTTTTGACCGATCCTCAGCGGAGCAAGATAGAGACATGGGACCTTGTCCTACCCCCCCATTTGTGTGCACCCCGAGTCCAACTGTACTACCCTTGAGTCTCTAGGACATAGGGTTCTGGAGTTATGAGCATTTGAAGTTCCCCCATATAAGTGAGTTGGGAGAGTGAAAATTGGGGTTTTTAATCAGGATCAGTTTTGACCGATCCTCAGCGGAGCAAGATAGAGACATGGGACCTATTCCTACCCCCCCATTTGTGTGCACCCCGAGTCCAACTGTACTACCCTTGAGTCTCTAGGACATAGGGTTCTGGAGTTATGAGCATTTGAAGTTCCCCCATATAAGTGAGTTGGGAGAGTGAAAATTGGGGTTTTTAATCAGGATCAGTTTTGACCGATCCTCAGCGGAGCAAGATAGAGACATGGGACCTTGTCCTATCCCCCCATTTGTGTGCACCCCGAGTCCAACGGTACCACCCTTGAGTTTATAGGACATAGGGTTCTTGAGTTATGAGCATTTGAAGTTCCCCCATATAAGTGAGTTGGGAGAGTGAAAATTTGGGGTTTTAATCAGGGTCAGGTTTGACCGATCCTCAGCGGAGCAAGATAGAGACATGGGACCTTGTCCTACCCCCCCATTTGTGTGCACCCCGAGTCCAACGGTACCACCCTTGAGTCTCTAGGACATAGGGTTCTGGAGTTATGAGCATTTGAAGTTCCCCCATATAAGTGAGTTGGGAGAGTGAAAATTTGCCCAAGTGTGAGAGGCCAAAAGTGTTCCCCCAGAAAGTGTTTAGGAACACATTTCAGAGCCCTACGAGTGGTTTGGACTCCCCTTTTTGTGGTACTTTTTGTCAAGTTGAAGTTGGTGTTTACGGTTGTTAAGAGTGTACAGGGCTTGGAGTTTTAACCAGGGTCAGTTTTGACCGATCCTCAGCGGAGCAAGATGGAGACATGGGACCTATTCCTACCCCCCCATTTGTGTGCACCCCGAGTCCAACTGTACTACCCTTGAGTCTCTAGGACATAGGGTTCTGGAGTTATGAGCATTTGAAGTTCCCCCATATAAGTGAGTTGGGAGAGTGAAAATTTGCCCAAGTGTGAGAGGCCAAAAGTGTTCCCCCAGAAAGTGTTTAGGAACACATTTCAGAGCCCTACGAGTGGTTTGGACCCCCCTTTTTGTGGTACTTTTTGTCAAGTTGAAGTTGGTGTTTACGGTTGTTAAGAGTGTACAGGGCTTGGAGTTTTAACCAGGGTCAGTTTTGACCGATCCTCAGCGGAGCAAGATAGAGACATGGGACCTTGTCCTACCCCCCCATTTGTGTGCACCCCGAGTCCAGCGGTACCACCCTTGAGTTTATAGGACATAGGGTTCTTGAGTTATGAGCATTTGAAGTTCCCCCATATAAGTGAGTTGGGAGAGTGAAAATTTGGGGTTTTAATCAGGGTCAGGTTTGACCGATCCTCAGCGGAGCAAGATAGAGACATGGGACCTTGTCCTACCCCCCCATTTGTGTGCACCCCGAGTCCAACGGTACCACCCTTGAGTCTCTAGGACATAGGGTTCTGGAGTTATGAGCATTTGAAGTTCCCCCATATAAGTGAGTTGGGAGAGTGAAAATTTGCCCAAGTGTGAGAGGCCAAAAGTGTTCCCCCAGAAAGTGTTTAGGAACACATTTCAGAGCCCTACGAGTGGTTTGGACCCCCCTTTTTGTGGTACTTTTTGTCAAGTTGAAGTTGGTGTTTACGGTTGTTAAGAGTGTACAGGGCTTGGAGTTTTAACCAGGGTCAGTTTTGACCGATCCTCAGCGGAGCAAGATAGAGACATGGGACCTTGTCCTACCCCCACATTTGTGTGCACCCCGAGTCCAACGGTACCACCCTTGAGTCTCTAGGACATAGGGTTCTGGAGTTATGAGCATTTGAAGTTCCCCCATATAAGTGAGTTGGGAGAGTGAAAATTTGCCCAAGTGTGAGAGGCCAAAAGTGTTCCCCCAGAAAGTGTTTAGGAACACATTTCAGAGCCCTACGAGTGGTTTGGACCCCCCTTTTTGTGGTATTTTTTGTCAAGTTGAAGTTGGTGTTTACGGTTGTTAAGAGTGTACAGGGCTTGGAGTTTTAACCAGGGTCAGTTTTGACCGATCCTCAGCGGAGCAAGATAGAGACATGGGACCTTGTCCTACCCCCCCATTTGTGTGCACCCCGAGTCCAACGGTACCACCCTTGAGTCTCTAGGACATAGGGTTCTGGAGTTATGAGCATTTGAAGTTCCCCCATATAAGTGAGTTGGGAGAGTGAAAATTTGCCCAAGTGTGAGAGGCCAAAAGTGTTCCCCCAGAAAGTGTTTAGGAACACATTTCAGAGCCCTACGAGTGGTTTGGACCCCCCTTTTTGTGGTACTTTTTGTCAAGTTGAAGTTGGTGTTTACGGTTGTTAAGAGTGTACAGGGCTTGGAGTTTTAACCAGGGTCAGTTTTGACCGATCCTCAGCGGAGCAAGATAGAGACATGGGACCTTGTCCTACCCCCCCATTTGTGTGCACCCCGAGTCCAACGGTACCACCCTTGAGTCTCTAGGACATAGGGTTCTGGAGTTATGAGCATTTGAAGTTCCCCCATATAAGTGAGTTGGGAGAGTGAAAATTGGGGTTTTTAATCAGGATCAGTTTTGACAGATCCTCAGCGGAGCAAGATAGAGACATGGGACCTTGTCCTATCCCCCCATTTGTGTGCACCCCGAGTCCAACGGTACCACCCTTGAGTTTATAGGACATAGGGTTCTTGAATTATGAGCATTTGAAGTTTCCCCATATAAGTGAGTTGGGAGAGTGAAAATTTGGGGTTTTAACCAGGGTCAGTTTTGACCGATCCTCAGCGGAGCAAGATAGAGACATGGGACCTATTCCTACCCCCCCATTTGTGTGCACCCCGAGTCCAACGGTACCACCCTTGAGTCTCTAGGACATAGGGTTCTGGAGTTATGAGCATTTGAAGTTCCCCCATATAAGTGAGTTGGGAGAGTGAAAATTGGGGTTTTTAATCAGGATCAGTTTTGACTGATCCTCAGCGGAGCAAGATAGAGACATGGGACCTTGTCCTACCCCCCCATTTGTGTGCACCCCGAGTCCAACGGTACCACCCTTGAGTCTCTAGGACATAGGGTTCTTGAGTTATGAGCATTTGAAGTTTCCCCATATAAGTGAGTTGGGAGAGTGAAAATTTGGGGTTTTAACCAGGGTCAGTTTTGACCGATCCTCAGCGGAGCAAGATAGAGACATGGGACCTATTCCTACCCCCCCATTTGTGTGCACCCCGAGTCCAACGGTACCACCCTTGAGTCTCTAGGACATAGGGTTCTGGAGTTATGAGCATTTGAAGTTCCCCCATATAAGTGAGTTGGGAGAGTGAAAATTTGCCCAAGTGTGAGAGGCCAAAAGTGTTCCCCCAGAAAGTGTTTAGGAACACATTTCAGAGCCCTACGAGTGGTTTGGACCCCCCTTTTTGTGGTACTTTTTGTCAAGTTGAAGTTGGTGTTTACGGTTGTTAAGAGTGTACAGGGCTTGGAGTTTTAACCAGGGTCAGTTTTGACCGATCCTCAGCGGAGCAAGATAGAGACATGGGACCTTGTCCTACCCCCCCATTTGTGTGCACCCCGAGTCCAACGGTACCACCCTTGAGTCTCTAGGACATAGGGTTCTGGAGTTATGAGCATTTGAAGTTCCCCCATATAAGTGAGTTGGGAGAGTGAAAATTGGGGTTTTTAATCAGGATCAGTTTTGACCGATCCTCAGCGCAGCAAGATAGAGACATGGGACCTTGTCCTACCCCCCCATTTGTGTGCACCCCGAGTCCAACGGTACCACCCTTGAGTCTCTAGGACATAGGGTTCTGGAGTTATGAGCATTTGAAGTTCCCCCATATAAGTGAGTTGGGAGAGTGAAAATTGGGGTGTTTAATCAGTATCAGTTTTGACCGATCCTCAGCGGAGCAAGATAGAGACATGGGACCTTGTCCTACCCCCCCATTTGTGTGCACCCCGAGTCCAACGGTACCACCCTTGAGTCTCTAGGACATAGGGTTCTGGAGTTATGAGCATTTGAAGTTCCCCCATATAAGTGAGTTGGGAGAGTGAAAATTGGGGTTTTTAATCAGTATCAGTTTTGACCGATCCTCAGCGGAGCAAGATAGAGACATGGGACCTTGTCCTACCCCCCCATTTGTGTGCACCCCGAGTCCAACGGTACCACCCTTGAGTCTCTAGGACATAGGGTTCTGGAGTTATGAGCATTTGAAGTTCCCCCATATAAGTGAGTTGGGAGAGTGAAAATTTGCCCGTGTGAGAGGCCAAAAGTGTTCCCCCAGAAAGTGTTTAGGAACACATTTCAGAGCCCTACGAGTGGTTTGGATCCCCCTTTTTGTGGTACTTTTTGTCAAGTTGAAGTTGGTGTTTACGCTTGTTAAGAGTGTACAGGGCTTGGAGTTTTAACCAGGGTCAGTTTTGACCGATCCTCAGCGGAGCAAGATAGAGACATGGGACCTTTGTCCTACCCCCCCCCCCATTTGTGTGCACCCCGAGTCCAACGGTACCACCCTTGAGTGTCTAGGACATAGGGTTCTGGAGTTATGAGCATTTGAAGTTCCCCCATATAAGTGAGTTGGGAGAGTGAAAATTTGCCCAAGTGTGAGAGGCCAAAAGTGTTCCCCCAGAAAGTGTTTAGGAACACATTTCAGAGCCCTACGAGTGGTTTGGACCCCCCTTTTTGTAGTACTTTTTGTCAAGTTGAAGTTGGTGTTTACGGTTGTTAAGAGTGTACAGGGCTTGGAGTTTTAAACAGGGTCAGTTTTGACCGATCCTCAGCGGAGCAAGATAGAGACATGGGACCTTGTCCTACCCCCCCATTTGTGTGCACCCCGAGTCCAACGGTACCACCCTTGAGTCTCTAGGACATAGGGTTCTGGAGTTATGAGCATTTGAAGTTCCCCCATATAAGTGAGTTGGGAGAGTGAAAATTGGGGTTTTTAATCAGGATCAGTTTTGACCGATCCTCAGCGGAGCAAGATAGAGACATGGGACCTTGTCCTACCCCCCCATTTGTGTGCACCCCGAGTCCAACGGTACCACCCTTGAGTCTCTAGGACATAGGGTTCTTGAGTTATGAGCATTTGAAGTTCCCCCATATAAGTGAGTTGGGAGAGTGAAAATTGGGGTTTTTAATCAGGATCAGTTTTGACCGATCCTCAGCGGAGCAAGATAGAGACATGGGACCTTGTCCTACCCCCCCATTTGTGTGCACCCCGAGTCCAACGGTACCACCCTTGAGTCTATAGGACATAGGGTTCTTGAGTTATTAGCATTTGAAGTTCCCCCATATAAGTGAGTTGGGAGAGTGAAAATTTGGGGTTTTAACCAGGGTCAGTTTTGACCGATCCTCAGCGGAGCAAGATAGAGACATGGGACCTTGTCCTACCCCCCCATTTGTGTGCACCCCGAGTCCAACGGTACCACCCTTGAGTCTCTAGGACATAGGGTTCTGGAGTTATGAGCATTTGAAGTTCCCCCATATAAGTGAGTTGGGAGAGTGAAAATTTGCCCAAGTGTGAGAGGCCAAAAGTGTTCCCCCAGAAAGTGTTTAGGAACACATTTCAGAGCCCTACGAGTGGTTTGGACTCCCCTTTTTGTGGTACTTTTTGTCAAGTTGAAGTTGGTGTTTACGGTTGTTAAGAGTGTACAGGGCTTGGAGTTTTAACCAGGGTCAGTTTTGACCGATCCTCAGCGGAGCAAGATAGAGACATGGGACCTTGTCCTACCCCCCCATTTGTGTGCACCCCGAGTCCAACGGTACCACCCTTGAGTCTATAGGACATAGGGTTCTTGAGTTATGAGCATTTGAAGTTCCCCCATATAAGTGAGTTGGGAGAGTGAAAATTTGGGGTTTTAACCAGGGTCAGTTTTGACCGATCCTCAGCGGAGCAAGATAGAGACATGGGACCTTGTCCTACCCCCCCATTTGTGTGCACCCCGAGTCCAACGGTACCACCCTTGAGTCTCTAGGACATAGGGTTCTGGAGTTATGAGCATTTGAAGTTCCCCCATATAAGTGAGTTGGGAGAGTGAAAATTTGCCCAAGTGTGAGAGGCCAAAAGTGTTCCCCCAGAAAGTGTTTAGGAACACATTTCAGAGCCCTACGAGTGGTTTGGACTCCCCTTTTTGTGGTACTTTTTGTCAAGTTGAAGTTGGTGTTTACGGTTGTTAAGAGTGTACAGGGCTTGGAGTTTTAACCAGGGTCAGTTTTGACCGATCCTCAGCGGAGCAAGATAGAGACATGGGACCTTGTCCTACCCCCTCATTTGTGTGCACCCCGAGTCCAACGGTACCACCCTTGAGTCTCTAGGACATAGGGTTCTGGAGTTATGAGCATTTGAAGTTCCCCCATATAAGTGAGTTGGGAGAGTGAAAATTGGGGTTTTTAATCAGGATCAGTTTTGACCGATCCTCAGCGCAGCAAGATAGAGACATGGGACCTTGTCCTATCCCCCCATTTGTGTGCACCCCGAGTCCAACGGTACCACCCTTGAGTCTCTAGGACATAGGGTTCTGGAGTTATGAGCATTTGAAGTTCCCCCATATAAGTGAGTTGGGAGAGTGAAAATTTGCCCAAGTGTGAGAGGCCAAAAGTGTTCCCCCAGAAAGTGTTTAGGAACACATTTCAGAGCCCTACGAGTGGTTTGGACCCCCCTTTTTGTGGTACTTTTTGTCAAGTTGAAGTTGGTGTTTACGGTTGTTAAGAGTGTACAGGGCTTGGAGTTTTAAACAGGGTCAGTTTTGACCGATCCTCAGCGGAGCAAGATAGAGACATGGGACCTTGTCCTACCCCCCCATTTGTGTGCACCCCGAGTCCAACGGTACCACCCTTGAGTCTCTAGGACATAGGGTTCTGGAGTTATGAGCATTTGAAGTTCCCCCATATAAGTGAGTTGGGAGAGTGAAAATTGGGGTTTTTAATCAGGATCAGTTTTGACTGATCCTCAGCGGAGCAAGATAGAGACATGGGACCTTGTCCTACCCCCCCATTTGTGTGCACCCCGAGTCCAACGGTACCACCCTTGAGTCTCTAGGACATAGGGTTCTGGAGTTATGAGCATTTGAAGTTCCCCCATATAAGTGAGTTGGGAGAGTGAAAATTGGGGTTTTTAATCAGGATCAGTTTTGACCGATCCTCAGCGGAGCAAGATAGAGACATGGGACCTTGTCCTACCCCCCCATTTGTGTGCACCCCGAGTCCAACTGTACTACCCTTGAGTCTCTAGGACATAGGGTTCTGGAGTTATGAGCATTTGAAGTTCCCCCATATAAGTGAGTTGGGAGAGTGAAAATTGGGGTTTTTAATCAGGATCAGTTTTGACCGATCCTCAGCGGAGCAAGATAGAGACATGGGACCTATTCCTACCCCCCCATTTGTGTGCACCCCGAGTCCAACTGTACTACCCTTGAGTCTCTAGGACATAGGGTTCTGGAGTTATGAGCATTTGAAGTTCCCCCATATAAGTGAGTTGGGAGAGTGAAAATTGGGGTTTTTAATCAGGATCAGTTTTGACCGATCCTCAGCGGAGCAAGATAGAGACATGGGACCTTGTCCTATCCCCCCATTTGTGTGCACCCCGAGTCCAACGGTACCACCCTTGAGTTTATAGGACATAGGGTTCTTGAGTTATGAGCATTTGAAGTTCCCCCATATAAGTGAGTTGGGAGAGTGAAAATTTGGGGTTTTAATCAGGGTCAGGTTTGACCGATCCTCAGCGGAGCAAGATAGAGACATGGGACCTTGTCCTACCCCCCCATTTGTGTGCACCCCGAGTCCAACGGTACCACCCTTGAGTCTCTAGGACATAGGGTTCTGGAGTTATGAGCATTTGAAGTTCCCCCATATAAGTGAGTTGGGAGAGTGAAAATTTGCCCAAGTGTGAGAGGCCAAAAGTGTTCCCCCAGAAAGTGTTTAGGAACACATTTCAGAGCCCTACGAGTGGTTTGGACTCCCCTTTTTGTGGTACTTTTTGTCAAGTTGAAGTTGGTGTTTACGGTTGTTAAGAGTGTACAGGGCTTGGAGTTTTAACCAGGGTCAGTTTTGACCGATCCTCAGCGGAGCAAGATGGAGACATGGGACCTATTCCTACCCCCCCATTTGTGTGCACCCCGAGTCCAACTGTACTACCCTTGAGTCTCTAGGACATAGGGTTCTGGAGTTATGAGCATTTGAAGTTCCCCCATATAAGTGAGTTGGGAGAGTGAAAATTTGCCCAAGTGTGAGAGGCCAAAAGTGTTCCCCCAGAAAGTGTTTAGGAACACATTTCAGAGCCCTACGAGTGGTTTGGACCCCCCTTTTTGTGGTACTTTTTGTCAAGTTGAAGTTGGTGTTTACGGTTGTTAAGAGTGTACAGGGCTTGGAGTTTTAACCAGGGTCAGTTTTGACCGATCCTCAGCGGAGCAAGATAGAGACATGGGACCTTGTCCTACCCCCCCATTTGTGTGCACCCCGAGTCCAGCGGTACCACCCTTGAGTTTATAGGACATAGGGTTCTTGAGTTATGAGCATTTGAAGTTCCCCCATATAAGTGAGTTGGGAGAGTGAAAATTTGGGGTTTTAATCAGGGTCAGGTTTGACCGATCCTCAGCGGAGCAAGATAGAGACATGGGACCTTGTCCTACCCCCCCATTTGTGTGCACCCCGAGTCCAACGGTACCACCCTTGAGTCTCTAGGACATAGGGTTCTGGAGTTATGAGCATTTGAAGTTCCCCCATATAAGTGAGTTGGGAGAGTGAAAATTTGCCCAAGTGTGAGAGGCCAAAAGTGTTCCCCCAGAAAGTGTTTAGGAACACATTTCAGAGCCCTACGAGTGGTTTGGACCCCCCTTTTTGTGGTACTTTTTGTCAAGTTGAAGTTGGTGTTTACGGTTGTTAAGAGTGTACAGGGCTTGGAGTTTTAACCAGGGTCAGTTTTGACCGATCCTCAGCGGAGCAAGATAGAGACATGGGACCTTGTCCTACCCCCACATTTGTGTGCACCCCGAGTCCAACGGTACCACCCTTGAGTCTCTAGGACATAGGGTTCTGGAGTTATGAGCATTTGAAGTTCCCCCATATAAGTGAGTTGGGAGAGTGAAAATTTGCCCAAGTGTGAGAGGCCAAAAGTGTTCCCCCAGAAAGTGTTTAGGAACACATTTCAGAGCCCTACGAGTGGTTTGGACCCCCCTTTTTGTGGTATTTTTTGTCAAGTTGAAGTTGGTGTTTACGGTTGTTAAGAGTGTACAGGGCTTGGAGTTTTAACCAGGGTCAGTTTTGACCGATCCTCAGCGGAGCAAGATAGAGACATGGGACCTTGTCCTACCCCCCCATTTGTGTGCACCCCGAGTCCAACGGTACCACCCTTGAGTCTCTAGGACATAGGGTTCTGGAGTTATGAGCATTTGAAGTTCCCCCATATAAGTGAGTTGGGAGAGTGAAAATTTGCCCAAGTGTGAGAGGCCAAAAGTGTTCCCCCAGAAAGTGTTTAGGAACACATTTCAGAGCCCTACGAGTGGTTTGGACCCCCCTTTTTGTGGTACTTTTTGTCAAGTTGAAGTTGGTGTTTACGGTTGTTAAGAGTGTACAGGGCTTGGAGTTTTAACCAGGGTCAGTTTTGACCGATCCTCAGCGGAGCAAGATAGAGACATGGGACCTTGTCCTACCCCCCCATTTGTGTGCACCCCGAGTCCAACGGTACCACCCTTGAGTCTCTAGGACATAGGGTTCTGGAGTTAGGAGCATTTGAAGTTCCCCCATATAAGTGAGTTGGGAGAGTGAAAATTGGGGTTTTTAATCAGGATCAGTTTTGACAGATCCTCAGCAGAGCAAGATAGAGACATGGGACCTTGTCCTATCCCCCCATTTGTGTGCACCCCGAGTCCAACGGTACCACCCTTGAGTTTATAGGACATAGGGTTCTTGAATTATGAGCATTTGAAGTTTCCCCATATAAGTGAGTTGGGAGAGTGAAAATTTGGGGTTTTAACCAGGGTCAGTTTTGACCGATCCTCAGCGGAGCAAGATAGAGACATGGGACCTATTCCTACCCCCCCATTTGTGTGCACCCCGAGTCCAACGGTACCACCCTTGAGTCTCTAGGACATAGGGTTCTGGAGTTATGAGCATTTGAAGTTCCCCCATATAAGTGAGTTGGGAGAGTGAAAATTTGCCCAAGTGTGAGAGGCCAAAAGTGTTCCCCCAGAAAGTGTTTAGGAACACATTTCAGAGCCCTACGAGTGGTTTGGACCCCCCTTTTTGTGGTACTTTTTGTCAAGTTGAAGTTGGTGTTTACGGTTGTTAAGAGTGTACAGGGCTTGGAGTTTTAAACAGGGTCAGTTTTGACCGATCCTCAGCGGAGCAAGATAGAGACATGGGACCTTGTCCTACCCCCCCATTTGTGTGCACCCCGAGTCCAACGGTACCACCCTTGAGTCTCTAGGACATAGGGTTCTGGAGTTATGAGCATTTGAAGTTCCCCCATATAAGTGAGTTGGGAGAGTGAAAATTGGGGTTTTTAATCAGGATCAGTTTTGACTGATCCTCAGCGGAGCAAGATAGAGACATGGGACCTTGTCCTACCCCCCCATTTGTGTGCACCCCGAGTCCAACGGTACCACCCTTGAGTCTCTAGGACATAGGGTTCTTGAGTTATGAGCATTTGAAGTTTCCCCATATAAGTGAGTTGGGAGAGTGAAAATTTGGGGTTTTAACCAGGGTCAGTTTTGACCGATCCTCAGCGGAGCAAGATAGAGACATGGGACCTATTCCTACCCCCCCATTTGTGTGCACCCCGAGTCCAACGGTACCACCCTTGAGTCTCTAGGACATAGGGTTCTGGAGTTATGAGCATTTGAAGTTCCCCCATATAAGTGAGTTGGGAGAGTGAAAATTTGCCCAAGTGTGAGAGGCCAAAAGTGTTCCCCCAGAAAGTGTTTAGGAACACATTTCAGAGCCCTACGAGTGGTTTGGACCCCCCTTTTTGTGGTACTTTTTGTCAAGTTGAAGTTGGTGTTTACGGTTGTTAAGAGTGTACAGGGCTTGGAGTTTTAACCAGGGTCAGTTTTGACCGATCCTCAGCGGAGCAAGATAGAGACATGGGACCTTGTCCTACCCCCCCATTTGTGTGCACCCCGAGTCCAACGGTACCACCCTTGAGTCTCTAGGACATAGGGTTCTGGAGTTATGAGCATTTGAAGTTCCCCCATATAAGTGAGTTGGGAGAGTGAAAATTGGGGTTTTTAATCAGGATCAGTTTTGACAGATCCTCAGCGGAGCAAGATAGAGACATGGGACCTTGTCCTATCCCCCCATTTGTGTGCACCCCGAGTCCAACGGTACCACCCTTGAGTTTATAGGACATAGGGTTCTGGAGTTATGAGCATTTGAAGTTCCCCCATATAAGTGAGTTGGGAGAGTGAAAATTTGGGGTTTTAATCAGGGTCAGGTTTGACCGATCCTCAGCGGAGCAAGATAGAGACATGGGACCTTGTCCTACCCCCCCATTTGTGTGCACCCCGAGTCCAGCGGTACCACCCTTGAGTCTCTAGGACATAGGGTTCTGGAGTTATGAGCATTTGAAGTTCCCCCATATAAGTGAGTTGGGAGAGTGAAAATTTGCCCAAGTGTGAGAGGCCAAAAGTGTTCCTCCAGAAAGTGTTTAGGAACACATTTCAGAGCCCTACGAGTGGTTTGGACCCCCCTTTTTGTGGTACTTTTTGTCAAGTTGAAGTTGGTGTTTACGGTTGTTAAGAGTGTACAGGGCTTGGAGTTTTAAACAGGGTCAGTTTTGACCGATCCTCAGCGGAGCAAGATAGAGACATGGGACCTTGTCCTACCCCCCCATTTGTGTGCACCCCGAGTCCAACGGTACCACCCTTGAGTCTATAGGACATAGGGTTCTGGAGTTATGAGCATTTGAAGTTCCCCCATATAAGTGAGTTGGGAGAGTGAAAATTGGGGTTTTTAATCAGGATCAGTTTTGACCGATCCTCAGCGGAGCAAGATAGAGACATGGGACCTTGTCCTACCCCCCCATTTGTGTGCACCCCGAGTCCAACGGTACCACCCTTGAGTCTATAGGACATAGGGTTCTTGAGTTATGAGCATTTGAAGTTCCCCCATATAAGTGAGTTGGGAGAGTGAAAATTTGCCCAAGTGTGAGAGGCCAAAAGTGTTCCCCCAGAAAGTGTTTAGGAACACATTTCAGAGCCCTACGAGTGGTTTGGACTCCCCTTTTTGTGGTACTTTTTGTCAAGTTGAAGTTGGTGTTTACGGTTGTTAAGAGTGTACAGGGCTTGGAGTTTTAACCAGGGTCAGTTTTGACCGATCCTCAGCGGAGCAAGATAGAGACATGGGACCTTGTCCTACCCCCTCATTTGTGTGCACCCCGAGTCCAACGGTACCACCCTTGAGTCTCTAGGACATAGGGTTCTGGAGTTATGAGCATTTGAAGTTCCCCCATATAAGTGAGTTGGGAGAGTGAAAATTGGGGTTTTTAATCAGGATCAGTTTTGACCGATCCTCAGCGCAGCAAGATAGAGACATGGGACCTTGTCCTACCCCCCCCCATTTGTGTGCACCCCGAGTCCAACGGTACCACCCTTGAGTCTCTAGGACATAGGGTTCTGGAGTTATGAGCATTTGAAGTTCCCCCATATAAGTGAGTTGGGAGAGTGAAAATTTGCCCAAGTGTGAGAGGCCAAAAGTGTTCCCCCAGAAAGTGTTTAGGAACACATTTCAGAGCCCTACGAGTGGTTTGGACTCCCCTTTTTGTGGTACTTTTTGTCAAGTTGAAGTTGGTGTTTACGGTTGTTAAGAGTGTACAGGGCTTGGAGTTTTAACCAGGGTCAGTTTTGACCGATCCTCAGCGGAGCAAGATAGAGACATGGGACCTTGTCCTACCCCCTCATTTGTGTGCACCCCGAGTCCAACGGTACCACCCTTGAGTCTCTAGGACATAGGGTTCTGGAGTTATGAGCATTTGAAGTTCCCCCATATAAGTGAGTTGGGAGAGTGAAAATTGGGGTTTTTAATCAGGATCAGTTTTGACCGATCCTCAGCGCAGCAAGATAGAGACATGGGACCTTGTCCTACCCCCCCATTTGTGTGCACCCCGAGTCCAACGGTACCACCCTTGAGTCTCTAGGACATAGGGTTCTGGAGTTATGAGCATTTGAAGTTCCCCCATATAAGTGAGTTGGGAGAGTGAAAATTTGCCCAAGTGTGAGAGGCCAAAAGTGTTCCCCCAGAAAGTGTTTAGGAACACATTTCAGAGCCCTACGAGTGGTTTGGACCCCCCTTTTTGTGGTACTTTTTGTCAAGTTGAAGTTGGTGTTTACGGTTGTTAAGAGTGTACAGGGCTTGGAGTTTTAACCAGGGTCAGTTTTGACCGATCCTCAGCGGAGCAAGATAGAGACATGGGACCTTGTCCTACCCCCCCATTTGTGTGCACCCCGAGTCCAACGGTACCACCCTTGAGTTTATAGGACATAGGGTTCTTGAGTTATGAGCATTTGAAGTTCCCCCATATAAGTGAGTTGGGAGAGTGAAAATTTGGGGTTTTAATCAGGGTCAGGTTTGACCGATCCTCAGCGGAGCAAGATAGAGACATGGGACCTTGTCCTACCCCCCCATTTGTGTGCACCCCGAGTCCAACGGTACCACCCTTGAGTCTCTAGGACATAGGGTTCTGGAGTTATGAGCATTTGAAGTTCCCCCATATAAGTGAGTTGGGAGAGTGAAAATTTGCCCAAGTGTGAGAGGCCAAAAGTGTTCCCCCAGAAAGTGTTTAGGAACACATTTCAGAGCCCTACGAGTGGTTTGGACCCCCCTTTTTGTGGTACTTTTTGTCAAGTTGAAGTTGGTGTTTACGGTTGTTAAGAGTGTACAGGGCTTGGAGTTTTAACCAGGGTCAGTTTTGACCGATCCTCAGCGGAGCAAGATAGAGACATGGGACCTTGTCCTACCCCCCCATTTGTGTGCACCCCGAGTCCAACGGTACCACCCTTGAGTCTCTAGGACATAGGGTTCTGGAGTTAGGAGCATTTGAAGTTCCCCCATATAAGTGAGTTGGGAGAGTGAAAATTTGGGCTTTTGACCAGGGTCAGTTTTGACCGATCCTCAGCGGAGCAAGATAGAGACATGGGACCTTGTCCTACCCCCCCATTTGTGTGCACCCCGAGTCCAACGGTACCACTCTTGAGTCTCTAGGACATAGGGTTCTGGAGTTAGGAGCATTTGAAGTTCCCCCATATAAGTGAGTTGGGAGAGTGAAAATTTGGGCTTTTGACCAGGGTCAGTTTTGACCGATCCTCAGCGGAGCAAGATAGAGACATGGGACCTTGTCCTACCCCCCCATTTGTGTGCACCCCGAGTCCAACGGTACCACCCTTGAGTCTCTAGGACATAGGGTTCTGGAGTTATGAGCATTTGAAGTTCCCCCATATAAGTGAGTTGGGAGAGTGAAAATTGGGGTTTTTAATCAGGATCAGTTTTGACTGATCCTCAGCGGAGCAAGATAGAGACATGGGACCTTGTCCTAGCCCCCCATTTGTGTGCACCCCGAGTCCAACGGTACCACCCTTGAGTCTCTAGGACATAGGGTTCTGGAGTTATGAGCATTTGAAGTTCCCCCATATAAGTGAGTTGGGAGAGTGAAAATTTGCGGTTTTAACCAGGGTCAGTTTTGACCGATCCTCAGCGGAGCAAGATAGAGACATGGGACCTTGTCCTACCCCCCCATTTGTGTGCACCCCGAGTCCAACGGTACCACCCTTGAGTCTCTAGGACATAGGGTTCTGGAGTTATGAGCATTTGAAGTTCCCCCATATAAGTGAGTTGGGAGAGTGAAAATTTGCCCAAGTGTGAGAGGCCAAAAGTGTTCCCCCAGAAAGTGTTTAGGAACACATTTCAGAGCCCTACGAGTGGTTTGGACCCCCCTTTTTGTGGTACTTTTTGTCAAGTTGAAGTTGGTGTTTACGGTTGTTAAGAGTGTACAGGGCTTGGAGTTTTAACCAGGGTCAGTTTTGACCGATCCTCAGCGGAGCAAGATAGAGACATGGGACCTTGTCCTACCCCCCCATTTGTGTGCACCCCGAGTCCAACGGTACCACCCTTGAGTCTCTAGGACATAGGGTTCTGGAGTTAGGAGCATTTGAAGTTCCCCCATATAAGTGAGTTGGGAGAGTGAAAATTTGGGCTTTTGACCAGGGTCAGTTTTGACCGATCCTCAGCGGAGCAAGATAGAGACATGGGACCTTGTCCTACCCCCACATTTGTGTGCACCCCGAGTCCAACGGTACCACCCTTGAGTCTCTAGGACATAGGGTTCTGGAGTTATGAGCATTTGAAGTTCCCCCATATAAGTGAGTTGGGAGAGTGAAAATTGGGGTTTTTAATCAGGATCAGTTTTGACCGATCCTCAGCGGAGCAAGATAGAGACATGGGACCTTGTCCTACCCCCCCATTTGTGTGCACCCCGAGTCCAACGGTACCACCCTTGAGTCTCTAGGACATAGGGTTCTGGAGTTATGAGCATTTGAAGTTCCCCCATATAAGTGAGTTGGGAGAGTGAAAATTTGCCCAAGTGTGAGAGGCCAAAAGTGTTCCCCCAGAAAGTGTTTAGGAACACATTTCAGAGCCCTACGAGTGGTTTGGACCCCCCTTTTTGTGGTACTTTTTGTCAAGTTGAAGTTGGTGTTTACGGTTGTTAAGAGTGTACAGGGCTTGGAGTTTTAAACAGGGTCAGTTTTGACCGATCCTCAGCGGAGCAAGATAGAGACATGGGACCTTGTCCTACCCCCCCATTTGTGTGCACCCCGAGTCCAACGGTACCACCCTTGAGTCTCTAGGACATAGGGTTCTGGAGTTATGAGCATTTGAAGTTCCCCCATATAAGTGAGTTGGGAGAGTGAAAATTGGGGTTTTTAATCAGGATCAGTTTTGACTGATCCTCAGCGGAGCAAGATAGAGACATGGGACCTTGTCCTACCCCCCCATTTGTGTGCACCCCGAGTCCAACGGTACCACCCTTGAGTCTCTAGGACATAGGGTTCTTGAGTTATGAGCATTTGAAGTTCCCCCATATAAGTGAGTTGGGAGAGTGAAAATTGGGGTTTTTAATCAGGATCAGTTTTGACCGATCCTCAGCGGAGCAAGATAGAGACATGGGACCTTGTCCTACCCCCCCATTTGTGTGCACCCCGAGTCCAACGGTACCACCCTTGAGTCTATAGGACATAGGGTTCTTGAGTTATTAGCATTTGAAGTTCCCCCATATAAGTGAGTTGGGAGAGTGAAAATTTGGGGTTTTAACCAGGGTCAGTTTTGACCGATCCTCAGCGGAGCAAGATAGAGACATGGGACCTTGTCCTACCCCCCCCATTTGTGTGCACCCCGAGTCCAACGGTACCACCCTTGAGTCTCTAGGACATAGGGTTCTGGAGTTATGAGCATTTGAAGTTCCCCCATATAAGTGAGTTGGGAGAGTGAAAATTTGCCCAAGTGTGAGAGGCCAAAAGTGTTCCCCCAGAAAGTGTTTAGGAACACATTTCAGAGCCCTACGAGTGGTTTGGACTCCCCTTTTTGTGGTACTTTTTGTCAAGTTGAAGTTGGTGTTTACGGTTGTTAAGAGTGTACAGGGCTTGGAGTTTTAACCAGGGTCAGTTTTGACCGATCCTCAGCGGAGCAAGATAGAGACATGGGACCTTGTCCTACCCCCTCATTTGTGTGCACCCCGAGTCCAACGGTACCACCCTTGAGTCTCTAGGACATAGGGTTCTGGAGTTATGAGCATTTGAAGTTCCCCCATATAAGTGAGTTGGGAGAGTGAAAATTGGGGTTTTTAATCAGGATCAGTTTTGACCGATCCTCAGCGCAGCAAGATAGAGACATGGGACCTTGTCCTACCCCCCCCCCCATTTGTGTGCACCCCGAGTCCAACGGTACCACCCTTGAGTCTCTAGGACATAGGGTTCTGGAGTTATGAGCATTTGAAGTTCCCCCATATAAGTGAGTTGGGAGAGTGAAAATTTGCCCAAGTGTGAGAGGCCAAAAGTGTTCCCCCAGAAAGTGTTTAGGAACACATTTCAGAGCCCTACGAGTGGTTTGGACTCCCCTTTTTGTGGTACTTTTTGTCAAGTTGAAGTTGGTGTTTACGGTTGTTAAGAGTGTACAGGGCTTGGAGTTTTAACCAGGGTCAGTTTTGACCGATCCTCAGCGGAGCAAGATAGAGACATGGGACCTTGTCCTACCCCCTCATTTGTGTGCACCCCGAGTCCAACGGTACCACCCTTGAGTCTCTAGGACATAGGGTTCTGGAGTTATGAGCATTTGAAGTTCCCCCATATAAGTGAGTTGGGAGAGTGAAAATTGGGGTTTTTAATCAGGATCAGTTTTGACCGATCCTCAGCGCAGCAAGATAGAGACATGGGACCTTGTCCTACCCCCCCATTTGTGTGCACCCCGAGTCCAACGGTACCACCCTTGAGTCTCTAGGACATAGGGTTCTGGAGTTATGAGCATTTGAAGTTCCCCCATATAAGTGAGTTGGGAGAGTGAAAATTTGCCCAAGTGTGAGAGGCCAAAAGTGTTCCCCCAGAAAGTGTTTAGGAACACATTTCAGAGCCCTACGAGTGGTTTGGACCCCCCTTTTTGTGGTACTTTTTGTCAAGTTGAAGTTGGTGTTTACGGTTGTTAAGAGTGTACAGGGCTTGGAGTTTTAACCAGGGTCAGTTTTGACCGATCCTCAGCGGAGCAAGATAGAGACATGGGACCTTGTCCTACCCCCCCATTTGTGTGCACCCCGAGTCCAACGGTACCACCCTTGAGTTTATAGGACATAGGGTTCTTGAGTTATGAGCATTTGAAGTTCCCCCATATAAGTGAGTTGGGAGAGTGAAAATTTGGGGTTTTAATCAGGGTCAGGTTTGACCGATCCTCAGCGGAGCAAGATAGAGACATGGGACCTTGTCCTACCCCCCCATTTGTGTGCACCCCGAGTCCAACGGTACCACCCTTGAGTCTCTAGGACATAGGGTTCTGGAGTTATGAGCATTTGAAGTTCCCCCATATAAGTGAGTTGGGAGAGTGAAAATTTGCCCAAGTGTGAGAGGCCAAAAGTGTTCCCCCAGAAAGTGTTTAGGAACACATTTCAGAGCCCTACGAGTGGTTTGGACCCCCCTTTTTGTGGTACTTTTTGTCAAGTTGAAGTTGGTGTTTACGGTTGTTAAGAGTGTACAGGGCTTGGAGTTTTAACCAGGGTCAGTTTTGACCGATCCTCAGCGGAGCAAGATAGAGACATGGGACCTTGTCCTACCCCCCCATTTGTGTGCACCCCGAGTCCAACGGTACCACCCTTGAGTCTCTAGGACATAGGGTTCTGGAGTTAGGAGCATTTGAAGTTCCCCCATATAAGTGAGTTGGGAGAGTGAAAATTTGGGCTTTTGACCAGGGTCAGTTTTGACCGATCCTCAGCGGAGCAAGATAGAGACATGGGACCTTGTCCTACCCCCCCATTTGTGTGCACCCCGAGTCCAACGGTACCACTCTTGAGTCTCTAGGACATAGGGTTCTGGAGTTAGGAGCATTTGAAGTTCCCCCATATAAGTGAGTTGGGAGAGTGAAAATTTGGGCTTTTGACCAGGGTCAGTTTTGACCGATCCTCAGCGGAGCAAGATAGAGACATGGGACCTTTGTCCTACCCCCCCCATTTGTGTGCACCCCGAGTCCAACGGTACCACCCTTGAGTCTCTAGGACATAGGGTTCTGGAGTTATGAGCATTTGAAGTTCCCCCATATAAGTGAGTTGGGAGAGTGAAAATTTGGGCTTTTGACCAGGGTCAGTTTTGACCGATCCTCAGCGGAGCAAGATAGAGACATGGGACCTTGTCCTACCCCCACATTTGTGTGCACCCCGAGTCCAACGGTACCACCCTTGAGTCTCTAGGACATAGGGTTCTGGAGTTATGAGCATTTGAAGTTCCCCCATATAAGTGAGTTGGGAGAGTGAAAATTTGCCCAAGTGTGAGAGGCCAAAAGTGTTCCCCCAGAAAGTGTTTAGGAACACATTTCAGAGCCCTACGAGTGGTTTGGACCCCCCTTTTTGTGGTACTTTTTGTCAAGTTGAAGTTGGTGTTTACGGTTGTTAAGAGTGTACAGGGCTTGGAGTTTTAACCAGGGTCAGTTTTGACCGATCCTCAGCGGAGCAAGATAGAGACATGGGACCTTGTCCTACCCCCCCATTTGTGTGCACCCCGAGTCCAACGGTACCACCCTTGAGTCTCTAGGACATAGGGTTCTGGAGTTATGAGCATTTGAAGTTCCCCCATATAAGTGAGTTGGGAGAGTGAAAATTGGGGTTTTTAATCAGGATCAGTTTTGACCGATCCTCAGCGCAGCAAGATAGAGACATGGGACCTTGTCCTACCCCCCCATTTGTGTGCACCCCGAG
Organism: Toxotes jaculatrix; assembly: GCF_017976425.1. Lineage (NCBI taxonomy): Eukaryota > Metazoa > Chordata > Actinopteri > Toxotidae > Toxotes > Toxotes jaculatrix. Next base: position 28,145,862 of record NC_054397.1, on the reverse strand, counting down.
TCCAACGGTACCACCCTTGAGTCTCTAGGACATAGGGTTCTGGAGTTATGAGCATTTGAAGTTCCCCCATATAAGTGAGTTGGGAGAGTGAAAATTTGCCCAAGTGTGAGAGGCCAAAAGTGTTCCCCCAGAAAGTGTTTAGGAACACATTTCAGAGCCCTACGAGTGGTTTGGACCCCCCTTTTTGTGGTACTTTTTGTCAAGTTGAAGTTGGTGTTTACGGTTGTTAAGAGTGTACAGGGCTTGGAGTTTTAAACAGGGTCAGTTTTGACCGATCCTCAGCGGAGCAAGATAGAGACATGGGACCTTGTCCTACCCCCCCATTTGTGTGCACCCCGAGTCCAACGGTACCACCCTTGAGTCTCTAGGACATAGGGTTCTGGAGTTATGAGCATTTGAAGTTCCCCCATATAAGTGAGTTGGGAGAGTGACAATTGGGGTTTTTAATCAGGATCAGTTTTGACCGATCCTCAGCGCAGCAAGATAGAGACATGGGACCTTGTCCTACCCCCCCATTTGTGTGCACCCCGAGTCCAACGGTACCACCCTTGAGTCTCTAGGACATAGGGTTCTGGAGTTATGAGCATTTGAAGTTCCCCCATATAAGTGAGTTGGGAGAGTGAAAATTTGCCCAAGTGTGAGAGGCCAAAAGTGTTCCCCCAGAAAGTGTTTAGGAACACATTTCAGAGCCCTACGAGTGGTTTGGACCCCCCTTTTTGTGGTACTTTTTGTCAAGTTGAAGTTGGTGTTTACGGTTGTTAAGAGTGTACAGGGCTTGGAGTTTTAAACAGGGTCAGTTTTGACCGATCCTCAGCGGAGCAAGATAGAGACATGGGACCTTGTCCTACCCCCCCATTTGTGTGCACCCCGAGTCCAACGGTACCACCCTTGAGTCTCTAGGACATAGGGTTCTGGAGTTATGAGCATTTGAAGTTCCCCCATATAAGTGAGTTGGGAGAGTGACAATTGGGGTTTTTAATCAGGATCAGTTTTGACCGATCCTCAGCGCAGCAAGATAGAGACATGGGACCTTGTCCTACCCCCCCATTTGTGTGCACCCCGAGTCCAACGGTACCACCCTTGAGTCTCTAGGACATAGGGTTCTGGAGTTATGAGCATTTGAAGTTCCCCCATATAAGTGAGTTGGGAGAGTGAAAATTGGGGTTTTTAATCAGTATCAGTTTTGACCGATCCTCAGCGGAGCAAGATAGAGACATGGGACCTTGTCCTACCCCCCCATTTGTGTGCACCCCGAGTCCAACGGTACCACCCTTGAGTCTCTAGGACATAGGGTTCTGGAGTTATAAGCATTTGAAGTTCCCCCATATAAGTGAGTTGGGAGAGTGAAAATTTGCCCGTGAGAGGCCAAAAGTGTTCCCCCAGAAAGTGTTTAGGAACACATTTCAGAGCCCTACGAGTGGTTTGGATCCCCCTTTTTGTGGTACTTTTTGTCAAGTTGAAGTTGGTGTTTACGGTTGTTAAGAGTGTACAGGGCTTGGAGTTTTAACCAGGGTCAGTTTTGACCGATCCTCAGCGGAGCAAGATAGAGACATGGGACCTTGTCCTACCCCCCCATTTGTGTGCACCCCGAGTCCAACGGTACCACCCTTGAGTCTCTAGGACATAGGGTTCTGGAGTTATGAGCATTTGAAGTTCCCCCATATAAGTGAGTTGGGAGAGTGAAAATTTGCCCAAGTGTGAGAGGCCAAAAGTGTTCCTCCAGAAAGTGTTTAGGAACACATTTCAGAGCCCTACGAGTGGTTTGGACCCCCCTTTTTGTGGTACTTTTTGTCAAGTTGAAGTTGGTGTTTACGGTTGTTAAGAGTGTACAGGGCTTGGAGTTTTAAACAGGGTCAGTTTTGACCGATCCTCAGCGGAGCAAGATAGAGACATGGGACCTTGTCCTACCCCCCCATTTGTGTGCACCCCGAGTCCAACGGTACCACCCTTGAGTCTATAGGACATAGGGTTCTGGAGTTATGAGCATTTGAAGTTCCCCCATATAAGTGAGTTGGGAGAGTGAAAATTGGGGTTTTTAATCAGGATCAGTTTTGACCGATCCTCAGCGGAGCAAGATAGAGACATGGGACCTTGTCCTACCCCCCCATTTGTGTGCACCCCGAGTCCAACGGTACCACCCTTGAGTCTATAGGACATAGGGTTCTTGAGTTATGAGCATTTGAAGTTCCCCCATATAAGTGAGTTGGGAGAGTGAAAATTTGGGGTTTTAACCAGGGTCAGTTTTGACCGATCCTCAGCGGAGCAAGATAGAGACATGGGACCTTGTCCTACCCCCCCATTTGTGTGCACCCCGAGTCCAACGGTACCACCCTTGAGTCTCTAGGACATAGGGTTCTGGAGTTATGAGCATTTGAAGTTCCCCCATATAAGTGAGTTGGGAGAGTGAAAATTTGCCCAAGTGTGAGAGGCCAAAAGTGTTCCCCCAGAAAGTGTTTAGGAACACATTTCAGAGCCCTACGAGTGGTTTGGACTCCCCTTTTTGTGGTACTTTTTGTCAAGTTGAAGTTGGTGTTTACGGTTGTTAAGAGTGTACAGGGCTTGGAGTTTTAACCAGGGTCAGTTTTGACCGATCCTCAGCGGAGCAAGATAGAGACATGGGACCTTGTCCTACCCCCCCATTTGTGTGCACCCCGAGTCCAACGGTACCACCCTTGAGTCTCTAGGACATAGGGTTCTGGAGTTATGAGCATTTGAAGTTCCCCCATATAAGTGAGTTGGGAGAGTGAAAATTTGCCCAAGTGTGAGAGGCCAAAAGTGTTCCCCCAGAAAGTGTTTAGGAACACATTTCAGAGCCCTACGAGTGGTTTGGACCCCCCTTTTTGTGGTACTTTTTGTCAAGTTGAAGTTGGTGTTTACGGTTGTTAAGAGTGTACAGGGCTTGGAGTTTTAACCAGGGTCAGTTTTGACCGATCCTCAGCGGAGCAAGATAGAGACATGGGACCTTGTCCTACCCCCCCATTTGTGTGCACCCCGAGTCCAACGGTACCACCCTTGAGTCTCTAGGACATAGGGTTCTGGAGTTATGAGCATTTGAAGTTCCCCCATATAAGTGAGTTGGGAGAGTGAAAATTGGGGTTTTTAATCAGGATCAGTTTTGACCGATCCTCAGCGCAGCAAGATAGAGACATGGGACCTTGTCCTACCCCCCCATTTGTGTGCACCCCGAGTCCAACGGTACCACCCTTGAGTCTCTAGGACATAGGGTTCTGGAGTTATGAGCATTTGAAGTTCCCCCATATAAGTGAGTTGGGAGAGTGAAAATTGGGGTTTTTAATCAGTATCAGTTTTGACCGATCCTCAGCGGAGCAAGATAGAGACATGGGACCTTGTCCTACCCCCCCATTTGTGTGCACCCCGAGTCCAACGGTACCACCCTTGAGTCTCTAGGACATAGGGTTCTGGAGTTATAAGCATTTGAAGTTCCCCCATATAAGTGAGTTGGGAGAGTGAAAATTTGCCCGTGAGAGGCCAAAAGTGTTCCCCCAGAAAGTGTTTAGGAACACATTTCAGAGCCCTACGAGTGGTTTGGATCCCCCTTTTTGTGGTACTTTTTGTCAAGTTGAAGTTGGTCTTTACGGTTGTTAAGAGTGTACAGGGCTTGGAGTTTTAACCAGGGTCAGTTTTGACCGATCCTCAGCGGAGCAAGATAGAGACATGGGACCTTTGTCCTACCCCCCCATTTGTGTGCACCCCGAGTCCAACGGTACCACCCTTGAGTCTCTAGGACATAGGGTTCTGGAGTTATGAGCATTTGAAGTTCCCCCATATAAGTGAGTTGGGAGAGTGAAAATTTGCCCAAGTGTGAGAGGCCAAAAGTGTTCCCCCAGAAAGTGTTTAGGAACACATTTCAGAGCCCTACGAGTGGTTTGGACCCCCCTTTTTGTGGTACTTTTTGTCAAGTTGAAGTTGGTGTTTACGGTTGTTAAGAGTGTACAGGGCTTGGAGTTTTAAACAGGGTCAGTTTTGACCGATCCTCAGCGGAGCAAGATAGAGACATGGGACCTTGTCCTACCCCCCCATTTGTGTGCACCCCGAGTCCAACGGTACCACCCTTGAGTCTCTAGGACATAGGGTTCTGGAGTTATGAGCATTTGAAGTTCCCCCATATAAGTGAGTTGGGAGAGTGAAAATTGGGGTTTTTAATCAGGATCAGTTTTGACTGATCCTCAGCGGAGCAAGATAGAGACATGGGACCTTGTCCTACCCCCCCATTTGTGTGCACCCCGAGTCCAACGGTACCACCCTTGAGTCTCTAGGACATAGGGTTCTTGAGTTATGAGCATTTGAAGTTCCCCCATATAAGTGAGTTGGGAGAGTGAAAATTGGGGTTTTTAATCAGGATCAGTTTTGACCGATCCTCAGCGGAGCAAGATAGAGACATGGGACCTTGTCCTACCCCCCCATTTGTGTGCACCCCGAGTCCAACGGTACCACCCTTGAGTCTATAGGACATAGGGTTCTTGAGTTATTAGCATTTGAAGTTCCCCCATATAAGTGAGTTGGGAGAGTGAAAATTTGGGGTTTTAACCAGGGTCAGTTTTGACCGATCCTCAGCGGAGCAAGATAGAGACATGGGACCTTGTCCTACCCCCCCCATTTGTGTGCACCCCGAGTCCAACGGTACCACCCTTGAGTCTCTAGGACATAGGGTTCTGGAGTTATGAGCATTTGAAGTTCCCCCATATAAGTGAGTTGGGAGAGTGAAAATTTGCCCAAGTGTGAGAGGCCAAAAGTGTTCCCCCAGAAAGTGTTTAGGAACACATTTCAGAGCCCTACGAGTGGTTTGGACTCCCCTTTTTGTGGTACTTTTTGTCAAGTTGAAGTTGGTGTTTACGGTTGTTAAGAGTGTACAGGGCTTGGAGTTTTAACCAGGGTCAGTTTTGACCGATCCTCAGCGGAGCAAGATAGAGACATGGGACCTTGTCCTACCCCCTCATTTGTGTGCACCCCGAGTCCAACGGTACCACCCTTGAGTCTCTAGGACATAGGGTTCTGGAGTTATGAGCATTTGAAGTTCCCCCATATAAGTGAGTTGGGAGAGTGAAAATTGGGGTTTTTAATCAGGATCAGTTTTGACCGATCCTCAGCGCAGCAAGATAGAGACATGGGACCTTGTCCTACCCCCCCCCATTTGTGTGCACCCCGAGTCCAACGGTACCACCCTTGAGTCTCTAGGACATAGGGTTCTGGAGTTATGAGCATTTGAAGTTCCCCCATATAAGTGAGTTGGGAGAGTGAAAATTTGCCCAAGTGTGAGAGGCCAAAAGTGTTCCCCCAGAAAGTGTTTAGGAACACATTTCAGAGCCCTACGAGTGGTTTGGACTCCCCTTTTTGTGGTACTTTTTGTCAAGTTGAAGTTGGTGTTTACGGTTGTTAAGAGTGTACAGGGCTTGGAGTTTTAACCAGGGTCAGTTTTGACCGATCCTCAGCGGAGCAAGATAGAGACATGGGACCTTGTCCTACCCCCTCATTTGTGTGCACCCCGAGTCCAACGGTACCACCCTTGAGTCTCTAGGACATAGGGTTCTGGAGTTATGAGCATTTGAAGTTCCCCCATATAAGTGAGTTGGGAGAGTGAAAATTGGGGTTTTTAATCAGGATCAGTTTTGACCGATCCTCAGCGCAGCAAGATAGAGACATGGGACCTTGTCCTACCCCCCCATTTGTGTGCACCCCGAGTCCAACGGTACCACCCTTGAGTCTCTAGGACATAGGGTTCTGGAGTTATGAGCATTTGAAGTTCCCCCATATAAGTGAGTTGGGAGAGTGAAAATTTGCCCAAGTGTGAGAGGCCAAAAGTGTTCCCCCAGAAAGTGTTTAGGAACACATTTCAGAGCCCTACGAGTGGTTTGGACCCCCCTTTTTGTGGTACTTTTTGTCAAGTTGAAGTTGGTGTTTACGGTTGTTAAGAGTGTACAGGGCTTGGAGTTTTAACCAGGGTCAGTTTTGACCGATCCTCAGCGGAGCAAGATAGAGACATGGGACCTTGTCCTACCCCCCCATTTGTGTGCACCCCGAGTCCAACGGTACCACCCTTGAGTTTATAGGACATAGGGTTCTTGAGTTATGAGCATTTGAAGTTCCCCCATATAAGTGAGTTGGGAGAGTGAAAATTTGGGGTTTTAATCAGGGTCAGGTTTGACCGATCCTCAGCGGAGCAAGATAGAGACATGGGACCTTGTCCTACCCCCCCATTTGTGTGCACCCCGAGTCCAACGGTACCACCCTTGAGTCTCTAGGACATAGGGTTCTGGAGTTATGAGCATTTGAAGTTCCCCCATATAAGTGAGTTGGGAGAGTGAAAATTTGCCCAAGTGTGAGAGGCCAAAAGTGTTCCCCCAGAAAGTGTTTAGGAACACATTTCAGAGCCCTACGAGTGGTTTGGACCCCCCTTTTTGTGGTACTTTTTGTCAAGTTGAAGTTGGTGTTTACGGTTGTTAAGAGTGTACAGGGCTTGGAGTTTTAACCAGGGTCAGTTTTGACCGATCCTCAGCGGAGCAAGATAGAGACATGGGACCTTGTCCTACCCCCCCATTTGTGTGCACCCCGAGTCCAACGGTACCACCCTTGAGTCTCTAGGACATAGGGTTCTGGAGTTAGGAGCATTTGAAGTTCCCCCATATAAGTGAGTTGGGAGAGTGAAAATTTGGGCTTTTGACCAGGGTCAGTTTTGACCGATCCTCAGCGGAGCAAGATAGAGACATGGGACCTTGTCCTACCCCCCCATTTGTGTGCACCCCGAGTCCAACGGTACCACTCTTGAGTCTCTAGGACATAGGGTTCTGGAGTTAGGAGCATTTGAAGTTCCCCCATATAAGTGAGTTGGGAGAGTGAAAATTTGGGCTTTTGACCAGGGTCAGTTTTGACCGATCCTCAGCGGAGCAAGATAGAGACATGGGACCTTTGTCCTACCCCCCCCATTTGTGTGCACCCCGAGTCCAACGGTACCACCCTTGAGTCTCTAGGACATAGGGTTCTGGAGTTATGAGCATTTGAAGTTCCCCCATATAAGTGAGTTGGGAGAGTGAAAATTTGGGCTTTTGACCAGGGTCAGTTTTGACCGATCCTCAGCGGAGCAAGATAGAGACATGGGACCTTGTCCTACCCCCACATTTGTGTGCACCCCGAGTCCAACGGTACCACCCTTGAGTCTCTAGGACATAGGGTTCTGGAGTTATGAGCATTTGAAGTTCCCCCATATAAGTGAGTTGGGAGAGTGAAAATTTGCCCAAGTGTGAGAGGCCAAAAGTGTTCCCCCAGAAAGTGTTTAGGAACACATTTCAGAGCCCTACGAGTGGTTTGGACCCCCCTTTTTGTGGTACTTTTTGTCAAGTTGAAGTTGGTGTTTACGGTTGTTAAGAGTGTACAGGGCTTGGAGTTTTAACCAGGGTCAGTTTTGACCGATCCTCAGCGGAGCAAGATAGAGACATGGGACCTTGTCCTACCCCCCCATTTGTGTGCACCCCGAGTCCAACGGTACCACCCTTGAGTCTCTAGGACATAGGGTTCTGGAGTTATGAGCATTTGAAGTTCCCCCATATAAGTGAGTTGGAAGAGTGAAAATTGGGGTTTTTAATCAGGATCAGTTTTGACCGATCCTCAGCGCAGCAAGATAGAGACATGGGACCTTGTCCTACCCCCCCATTTGTGTGCACCCCGAGTCCAACGGTACCACCCTTGAGTCTCTAGGACATAGGGTTCTGGAGTTATGAGCATTTGAAGTTCCCCCATATAAGTGAGTTGGGAGAGTGAAAATTTGCCCAAGTGTGAGAGGCCAAAAGTGTTCCCCCAGAAAGTGTTTAGGAACACATTTCAGAGCCCTACGAGTGGTTTGGACCCCCCTTTTTGTGGTACTTTTTGTCAAGTTGAAGTTGGTGTTTACGGTTGTTAAGAGTGTACAGGGCTTGGAGTTTTAAACAGGGTCAGTTTTGACCGATCCTCAGCGGAGCAAGATAGAGACATGGGACCTTGTCCTACCCCCCCATTTGTGTGCACCCCGAGTCCAACGGTACCACCCTTGAGTCTCTAGGACATAGGGTTCTGGAGTTATGAGCATTTGAAGTTCCCCCATATAAGTGAGTTGGGAGAGTGACAATTGGGGTTTTTAATCAGGATCAGTTTTGACCGATCCTCAGCGCAGCAAGATAGAGACATGGGACCTTGTCCTACCCCCCCATTTGTGTGCACCCCGAGTCCAACGGTACCACCCTTGAGTCTCTAGGACATAGGGTTCTGGAGTTATGAGCATTTGAAGTTCCCCCATATAAGTGAGTTGGGAGAGTGAAAATTTGCCCAAGTGTGAGAGGCCAAAAGTGTTCCCCCAGAAAGTGTTTAGGAACACATTTCAGAGCCCTACGAGTGGTTTGGACCCCCCTTTTTGTGGTACTTTTTGTCAAGTTGAAGTTGGTGTTTACGGTTGTTAAGAGTGTACAGGGCTTGGAGTTTTAAACAGGGTCAGTTTTGACCGATCCTCAGCGGAGCAAGATAGAGACATGGGACCTTGTCCTACCCCCCCATTTGTGTGCACCCCGAGTCCAACGGTACCACCCTTGAGTCTCTAGGACATAGGGTTCTGGAGTTATGAGCATTTGAAGTTCCCCCATATAAGTGAGTTGGGAGAGTGACAATTGGGGTTTTTAATCAGGATCAGTTTTGACCGATCCTCAGCGCAGCAAGATAGAGACATGGGACCTTGTCCTACCCCCCCATTTGTGTGCACCCCGAGTCCAACGGTACCACCCTTGAGTCTCTAGGACATAGGGTTCTGGAGTTATGAGCATTTGAAGTTCCCCCATATAAGTGAGTTGGGAGAGTGAAAATTTGCCCAAGTGTGAGAGGCCAAAAGTGTTCCCCCAGAAAGTGTTTAGGAACACATTTCAGAGCCCTACGAGTGGTTTGGACCCCCCTTTTTGTGGTACTTTTTGTCAAGTTGAAGTTGGTGTTTACGGTTGTTAAGAGTGTACAGGGCTTGGAGTTTTAACCAGGGTCAGTTTTGACCGATCCTCAGCGGAGCAAGATAGAGACATGGGACCTTGTCCTACCCCCCCCATTTGTGTGCACCCCGAGTCCAACGGTACCACCCTTGAGTCTCTAGGACATAGGGTTCTGGAGTTATGAGCATTTGAAGTTCCCCCATATAAGTGAGTTGGGAGAGTGAAAATTTGCCCAAGTGTGAGAGGCCAAAAGTGTTCCCCCAGAAAGTGTTTAGGAACACATTTCAGAGCCCTACGAGTGGTTTGGACCCCCCTTTTTGTGGTATTTTTTGTCAAGTTGAAGTTGGTGTTTACGGTTGTTAAGAGTGTACAGGGCTTGGAGTTTTAACCAGGGTCAGTTTTGACCGATCCTCAGCGGAGCAAGATAGAGACATGGGACCTTGTCCTACCCCCCCATTTGTGTGCACCCCGAGTCCAACGGTACCACCCTTGAGTCTCTAGGACATAGGGTTCTGGAGTTATGAGCATTTGAAGTTCCCCCATATAAGTGAGTTGGGAGAGTGAAAATTTGCCCAAGTGTGAGAGGCCAAAAGTGTTCCCCCAGAAAGTGTTTAGGAACACATTTCAGAGCCCTACGAGTGGTTTGGACCCCCCTTTTTGTGGTACTTTTTGTCAAGTTGAAGTTGGTGTTTACGGTTGTTAAGAGTGTACAGGGCTTGGAGTTTTAACCAGGGTCAGTTTTGACCGATCCTCAGCGGAGCAAGATAGAGACATGGGACCTTGTCCTACCCCCCCATTTGTGTGCACCCCGAGTCCAACGGTACCACCCTTGAGTCTCTAGGACATAGGGTTCTGGAGTTATGAGCATTTGAAGTTCCCCCATATAAGTGAGTTGGGAGAGTGAAAATTGGGGTTTTTAATCAGGATCAGTTTTGACAGATCCTCAGCGGAGCAAGATAGAGACATGGGACCTTGTCCTATCCCCCCATTTGTGTGCACCCCGAGTCCAACGGTACCACCCTTGAGTTTATAGGACATAGGGTTCTGGAGTTATGAGCATTTGAAGTTCCCCCATATAAGTGAGTTGGGAGAGTGAAAATTTGGGGTTTTAATCAGGGTCAGGTTTGACCGATCCTCAGCGGAGCAAGATAGAGACATGGGACCTTGTCCTACCCCCCCATTTGTGTGCACCCCGAGTCCAGCGGTACCACCCTTGAGTCTCTAGGACATAGGGTTCTGGAGTTATGAGCATTTGAAGTTCCCCCATATAAGTGAGTTGGGAGAGTGAAAATTGGGGTTTTTAATCAGGATCAGTTTTGACCGATCCTCAGCGGAGCAAGATAGAGACATGGGACCTTGTCCTACCCCCCCATTTGTGTGCACCCCGAGTCCAACGGTACCACCCTTGAGTCTATAGGACATAGGGTTCTTGAATTATGAGCATTTGAAGTTTCCCCATATAAGTGAGTTGGGAGAGTGAAAATTTGGGGTTTTAACCAGGGTCAGTTTTGACCGATCCTCAGCGGAGCAAGATAGAGACATGGGACCTATTCCTACCCCCCCATTTGTGTGCACCCCGAGTCCAACGGTACCACCCTTGAGTCTCTAGGACATAGGGTTCTGGAGTTATGAGCATTTGAAGTTCCCCCATATAAGTGAGTTGGGAGAGTGAAAATTTGCCCAAGTGTGAGAGGCCAAAAGTGTTCCCCCAGAAAGTGTTTAGGAACACATTTCAGAGCCCTACGAGTGGTTTGGACCCCCCTTTTTGTGGTACTTTTTGTCAAGTTGAAGTTGGTGTTTACGGTTGTTAAGAGTGTACAGGGCTTGGAGTTTTAAACAGGGTCAGTTTTGACCGATCCTCAGCGGAGCAAGATAGAGACATGGGACCTTGTCCTACCCCCCCATTTGTGTGCACCCCGAGTCCAACGGTACCACCCTTGAGTCTCTAGGACATAGGGTTCTGGAGTTATGAGCATTTGAAGTTCCCCCATATAAGTGAGTTGGGAGAGTGAAAATTGGGGTTTTTAATCAGGATCAGTTTTGACTGATCCTCAGCGGAGCAAGATAGAGACATGGGACCTTGTCCTACCCCCCCATTTGTGTGCACCCCGAGTCCAACGGTACCACCCTTGAGTCTCTAGGACATAGGGTTCTTGAGTTATGAGCATTTGAAGTTTCCCCATATAAGTGAGTTGGGAGAGTGAAAATTTGGGGTTTTAACCAGGGTCAGTTTTGACCGATCCTCAGCGGAGCAAGATAGAGACATGGGACCTATTCCTACCCCCCCATTTGTGTGCACCCCGAGTCCAACGGTACCACCCTTGAGTCTCTAGGACATAGGGTTCTGGAGTTATGAGCATTTGAAGTTCCCCCATATAAGTGAGTTGGGAGAGTGAAAATTTGCCCAAGTGTGAGAGGCCAAAAGTGTTCCCCCAGAAAGTGTTTAGGAACACATTTCAGAGCCCTACGAGTGGTTTGGACCCCCCTTTTTGTGGTACTTTTTGTCAAGTTGAAGTTGGTGTTTACGGTTGTTAAGAGTGTACAGGGCTTGGAGTTTTAACCAGGGTCAGTTTTGACCGATCCTCAGCGGAGCAAGATAGAGACATGGGACCTTGTCCTACCCCCCCATTTGTGTGCACCCCGAGTCCAACGGTACCACCCTTGAGTCTCTAGGACATAGGGTTCTGGAGTTATGAGCATTTGAAGTTCCCCCATATAAGTGAGTTGGGAGAGTGAAAATTGGGGTTTTTAATCAGGATCAGTTTTGACTGATCCTCAGCGGAGCAAGATAGAGACATGGGACCTTGTCCTATCCCCCCATTTGTGTGCACCCCGAGTCCAACGGTACCACCCTTGAGTTTATAGGACATAGGGTTCTTGAGTTATGAGCATTTGAAGTTCCCCCATATAAGTGAGTTGGGAGAATGAAAATTTGGGGTTTTAATCAGGGTCAGGTTTGACCGATCCTCAGCGGAGCAAGATAGAGACATGGGACCTTGTCCTACCCCCCCATTTGTGTGCACCCCGAGTCCAACGGTACCACCCTTGAGTGTCTAGGACATAGGGTTCTGGAGTTATGAGCATTTGAAGTTCCCCCATATAAGTGAGTTGGGAGAGTGAAAATTGGGGTTTTTAATCAGTATCAGTTTTGACCGATCCTCAGCGGAGCAAGATAGAGACATGGGACCTTGTCCTACCCCCCCATTTGTGTGCACCCCGAGTCCAACGGTACCACCCTTGAGTCTCTAGGACATAGGGTTCTGGAGTTATGAGCATTTGAAGTTCCCCCATATAAGTGAGTTGGGAGAGTGAAAATTTGCCCGTGTGAGAGGCCAAAAGTGTTCCCCCAGAAAGTGTTTAGGAACACATTTCAGAGCCCTACGAGTGGTTTGGATCCCCCTTTTTGTGGTACTTTTTGTCAAGTTGAAGTTGGTGTTTACGCTTGTTAAGAGTGTACAGGGCTTGGAGTTTTAACCAGGGTCAGTTTTGACCGATCCTCAGCGGAGCAAGATAGAGACATGGGACCTTTGTCCTACCCCCCCCATTTGTGTGCACCCCGAGTCCAACGGTACCACCCTTGAGTCTCTAGGACATAGGGTTCTGGAGTTATGAGCATTTGAAGTTCCCCCATATAAGTGAGTTGGGAGAGTGAAAATTTGCCCAAGTGTGAGAGGCCAAAAGTGTTCCCCCAGAAAGTGTTTAGGAACACATTTCAGAGCCCTGCGAGTGGTTTGGACCCCCCTTTTTGTGGTATTTTTTGTCAAGTTGAAGTTGGTGTTTACGGTTGTTAAGAGTGTACAGGGCTTGGAGTTTTAACCAGGGTCAGTTTTGACCGATCCTCAGCGGAGCAAGATAGAGACATGGGACCTTGTCCTACCCCCCCATTTGTGTGCACCCCGAGTCCAACGGTACCACCCTTGAGTCTCTAGGACATAGGGTTCTGGAGTTATGAGCATTTGAAGTTCCCCCATATAAGTGAGTTGGGAGAGTGAAAATTGGGGTTTTTAATCAGGATCAGTTTTGACCGATCCTCAGCGCAGCAAGATAGAGACATGGGACCTTGTCCTACCCCCCCATTTGTGTGCACCCCGAGTCCAACGGTACCACCCTTGAGTCTCTAGGACATAGGGTTCTGGAGTTATGAGCATTTGAAGTTCCCCCATATAAGTGAGTTGGGAGAGTGAAAATTGGGGTTTTTAATCAGTATCAGTTTTGACCGATCCTCAGCGGAGCAAGATAGAGACATGGGACCTTGTCCTACCCCCCCATTTGTGTGCACCCCGAGTCCAACGGTACCACCCTTGAGTCTCTAGGACATAGGGTTCTGGAGTTATAAGCATTTGAAGTTCCCCCATATAAGTGAGTTGGGAGAGTGAAAATTTGCCCGTGAGAGGCCAAAAGTGTTCCCCCAGAAAGTGTTTAGGAACACATTTCAGAGCCCTACGAGTGGTTTGGATCCCCCTTTTTGTGGTACTTTTTGTCAAGTTGAAGTTGGTGTTTACGGTTGTTAAGAGTGTACAGGGCTTGGAGTTTTAACCAGGGTCAGTTTTGACCGATCCTCAGCGGAGCAAGATAGAGACATGGGACCTTGTCCTACCCCCCCATTTGTGTGCACCCCGAGTCCAACGGTACCACCCTTGAGTCTCTAGGACATAGGGTTCTGGAGTTATGAGCATTTGAAGTTCCCCCATATAAGTGAGTTGGGAGAGTGAAAATTTGCCCAAGTGTGAGAGGCCAAAAGTGTTCCTCCAGAAAGTGTTTAGGAACACATTTCAGAGCCCTACGAGTGGTTTGGACCCCCCTTTTTGTGGTACTTTTTGTCAAGTTGAAGTTGGTGTTTACGGTTGTTAAGAGTGTACAGGGCTTGGAGTTTTAAACAGGGTCAGTTTTGACCGATCCTCAGCGGAGCAAGATAGAGACATGGGACCTTGTCCTACCCCCCCATTTGTGTGCACCCCGAGTCCAACGGTACCACCCTTGAGTCTATAGGACATAGGGTTCTGGAGTTATGAGCATTTGAAGTTCCCCCATATAAGTGAGTTGGGAGAGTGAAAATTGGGGTTTTTAATCAGGATCAGTTTTGACCGATCCTCAGCGGAGCAAGATAGAGACATGGGACCTTGTCCTACCCCCCCATTTGTGTGCACCCCGAGTCCAACGGTACCACCCTTGAGTCTATAGGACATAGGGTTCTTGAGTTATGAGCATTTGAAGTTCCCCCATATAAGTGAGTTGGGAGAGTGAAAATTTGGGGTTTTAACCAGGGTCAGTTTTGACCGATCCTCAGCGGAGCAAGATAGAGACATGGGACCTTGTCCTACCCCCCCATTTGTGTGCACCCCGAGTCCAACGGTACCACCCTTGAGTCTCTAGGACATAGGGTTCTGGAGTTATGAGCATTTGAAGTTCCCCCATATAAGTGAGTTGGGAGAGTGAAAATTTGCCCAAGTGTGAGAGGCCAAAAGTGTTCCCCCAGAAAGTGTTTAGGAACACATTTCAGAGCCCTACGAGTGGTTTGGACTCCCCTTTTTGTGGTACTTTTTGTCAAGTTGAAGTTGGTGTTTACGGTTGTTAAGAGTGTACAGGGCTTGGAGTTTTAACCAGGGTCAGTTTTGACCGATCCTCAGCGGAGCAAGATAGAGACATGGGACCTTGTCCTACCCCCCCATTTGTGTGCACCCCGAGTCCAACGGTACCACCCTTGAGTCTCTAGGACATAGGGTTCTGGAGTTATGAGCATTTGAAGTTCCCCCATATAAGTGAGTTGGGAGAGTGAAAATTTGCCCAAGTGTGAGAGGCCAAAAGTGTTCCCCCAGAAAGTGTTTAGGAACACATTTCAGAGCCCTACGAGTGGTTTGGACCCCCCTTTTTGTGGTACTTTTTGTCAAGTTGAAGTTGGTGTTTACGGTTGTTAAGAGTGTACAGGGCTTGGAGTTTTAACCAGGGTCAGTTTTGACCGATCCTCAGCGGAGCAAGATAGAGACATGGGACCTTGTCCTACCCCCCCATTTGTGTGCACCCCGAGTCCAACGGTACCACCCTTGAGTCTCTAGGACATAGGGTTCTGGAGTTATGAGCATTTGAAGTTCCCCCATATAAGTGAGTTGGGAGAGTGAAAATTGGGGTTTTTAATCAGGATCAGTTTTGACCGATCCTCAGCGCAGCAAGATAGAGACATGGGACCTTGTCCTACCCCCCCATTTGTGTGCACCCCGAGTCCAACGGTACCACCCTTGAGTCTCTAGGACATAGGGTTCTGGAGTTATGAGCATTTGAAGTTCCCCCATATAAGTGAGTTGGGAGAGTGAAAATTGGGGTTTTTAATCAGTATCAGTTTTGACCGATCCTCAGCGGAGCAAGATAGAGACATGGGACCTTGTCCTACCCCCCCATTTGTGTGCACCCCGAGTCCAACGGTACCACCCTTGAGTCTCTAGGACATAGGGTTCTGGAGTTATAAGCATTTGAAGTTCCCCCATATAAGTGAGTTGGGAGAGTGAAAATTTGCCCGTGAGAGGCCAAAAGTGTTCCCCCAGAAAGTGTTTAGGAACACATTTCAGAGCCCTACGAGTGGTTTGGATCCCCCTTTTTGTGGTACTTTTTGTCAAGTTGAAGTTGGTCTTTACGGTTGTTAAGAGTGTACAGGGCTTGGAGTTTTAACCAGGGTCAGTTTTGACCGATCCTCAGCGGAGCAAGATAGAGACATGGGACCTTTGTCCTACCCCCCCATTTGTGTGCACCCCGAGTCCAACGGTACCACCCTTGAGTCTCTAGGACATAGGGTTCTGGAGTTATGAGCATTTGAAGTTCCCCCATATAAGTGAGTTGGGAGAGTGAAAATTTGCCCAAGTGTGAGAGGCCAAAAGTGTTCCCCCAGAAAGTGTTTAGGAACACATTTCAGAGCCCTACGAGTGGTTTGGACCCCCCTTTTTGTGGTACTTTTTGTCAAGTTGAAGTTGGTGTTTACGGTTGTTAAGAGTGTACAGGGCTTGGAGTTTTAAACAGGGTCAGTTTTGACCGATCCTCAGCGGAGCAAGATAGAGACATGGGACCTTGTCCTACCCCCCCATTTGTATGCACCCCGAGTCCAACGGTACCACCCTTGAGTCTCTAGGACATAGGGTTCTGGAGTTATGAGCATTTGAAGTTCCCCCATATAAGTGAGTTGGGAGAGTGAAAATTGGGGTTTTTAATCAGGATCAGTTTTGACAGATCCTCAGCGGAGCAAGATAGAGACATGGGACCTTGTCCTATCCCCCCATTTGTGTGCACCCCGAGTCCAACGGTACCACCCTTGAGTTTATAGGACATAGGGTTCTGGAGTTATGAGCATTTGAAGTTCCCCCATATAAGTGAGTTGGGAGAGTGAAAATTTGGGGTTTTAATCAGGGTCAGGTTTGACCGATCCTCAGCGGAGCAAGATAGAGACATGGGACCTTGTCCTACCCCCCCATTTGTGTGCACCCCGAGTCCAGCGGTACCACCCTTGAGTCTCTAGGACATAGGGTTCTGGAGTTATGAGCATTTGAAGTTCCCCCATATAAGTGAGTTGGGAGAGTGAAAATTTGCCCAAGTGTGAGAGGCCAAAAGTGTTCCTCCAGAAAGTGTTTAGGAACACATTTCAGAGCCCTACGAGTGGTTTGGACCCCCCTTTTTGTGGTACTTTTTGTCAAGTTGAAGTTGGTGTTTACGGTTGTTAAGAGTGTACAGGGCTTGGAGTTTTAAACAGGGTCAGTTTTGACCGATCCTCAGCGGAGCAAGATAGAGACATGGGACCTTGTCCTACCCCCCCATTTGTGTGCACCCCGAGTCCAACGGTACCACCCTTGAGTCTATAGGACATAGGGTTCTGGAGTTATGAGCATTTGAAGTTCCCCCATATAAGTGAGTTGGGAGAGTGAAAATTGGGGTTTTTAATCAGGATCAGTTTTGACCGATCCTCAGCGGAGCAAGATAGAGACATGGGACCTTGTCCTACCCCCCCATTTGTGTGCACCCCGAGTCCAACGGTACCACCCTTGAGTCTCTAGGACATAGGGTTCTGGAGTTATGAGCATTTGAAGTTCCCCCATATAAGTGAGTTGGGAGAGTGAAAATTGGGGTTTTTAATCAGGATCAGTTTTGACAGATCCTCAGCGGAGCAAGATAGAGACATGGGACCTTGTCCTATCCCCCCATTTGTGTGCACCCCGAGTCCAACGGTACCACCCTTGAGTTTATAGGACATAGGGTTCTGGAGTTATGAGCATTTGAAGTTCCCCCATATAAGTGAGTTGGGAGAGTGAAAATTTGGGGTTTTAATCAGGGTCAGGTTTGACCGATCCTCAGCGGAGCAAGATAGAGACATGGGACCTTGTCCTACCCCCCCATTTGTGTGCACCCCGAGTCCAGCGGTACCACCCTTGAGTCTCTAGGACATAGGGTTCTGGAGTTATGAGCATTTGAAGTTCCCCCATATAAGTGAGTTGGGAGAGTGAAAATTTGCCCAAGTGTGAGAGGCCAAAAGTGTTCCTCCAGAAAGTGTTTAGGAACACATTTCAGAGCCCTACGAGTGGTTTGGACCCCCCTTTTTGTGGTACTTTTTGTCAAGTTGAAGTTGGTGTTTACGGTTGTTAAGAGTGTACAGGGCTTGGAGTTTTAAACAGGGTCAGTTTTGACCGATCCTCAGCGGAGCAAGATAGAGACATGGGACCTTGTCCTACCCCCCCATTTGTGTGCACCCCGAGTCCAACGGTACCACCCTTGAGTCTATAGGACATAGGGTTCTGGAGTTATGAGCATTTGAAGTTCCCCCATATAAGTGAGTTGGGAGAGTGAAAATTGGGGTTTTTAATCAGGATCAGTTTTGACCGATCCTCAGCGGAGCAAGATAGAGACATGGGACCTTGTCCTACCCCCCCATTTGTGTGCACCCCGAGTCCAACGGTACCACCCTTGAGTCTATAGGACATAGGGTTCTTGAGTTATGAGCATTTGAAGTTCCCCCATATAAGTGAGTTGGGAGAGTGAAAATTTGGGGTTTTAACCAGGGTCAGTTTTGACCGATCCTCAGCGGAGCAAGATAGAGACATGGGACCTTGTCCTACCCCCCCATTTGTGTGCACCCCGAGTCCAACGGTACCACCCTTGAGTCTCTAGGACATAGGGTTCTGGAGTTATGAGCATTTGAAGTTCCCCCATATAAGTGAGTTGGGAGAGTGAAAATTTGCCCAAGTGTGAGAGGCCAAAAGTGTTCCCCCAGAAAGTGTTTAGGAACACATTTCAGAGCCCTACGAGTGGTTTGGACTCCCCTTTTTGTGGTACTTTTTGTCAAGTTGAAGTTGGTGTTTACGGTTGTTAAGAGTGTACAGGGCTTGGAGTTTTAACCAGGGTCAGTTTTGACCGATCCTCAGCGGAGCAAGATAGAGACATGGGACCTTGTCCTACCCCCCCATTTGTGTGCACCCCGAGTCCAACGGTACCACCCTTGAGTCTCTAGGACATAGGGTTCTGGAGTTATGAGCATTTGAAGTTCCCCCATATAAGTGAGTTGGGAGAGTGACAATTGGGGTTTTTAATCAGGATCAGTTTTGACCGATCCTCAGCGCAGCAAGATAGAGACATGGGACCTTGTCCTACCCCCCCATTTGTGTGCACCCCGAGTCCAACGGTACCACCCTTGAGTCTCTAGGACATAGGGTTCTGGAGTTATGAGGATTTGAAGTTCCCCCATATAAGTGAGTTGGGAGAGTGAAAATTGGGGTTTTTAATCAGGATCAGTTTTGACCGATCCTCAGCGGAGCAAGATAGAGACATGGGACCTTGTCCTACCCCCCCATTTGTGTGCACCCCGAGTCCAACGGTACCACCCTTGAGTCTCTAGGACATAGGGTTCTGGAGTTATGAGCATTTGAAGTTCCCCCATATAAGTGAGTTGGGAGAGTGAAAATTTGCCCAAGTGTGAGAGGCCAAAAGTGTTCCCCCAGAAAGTGTTTAGGAACACATTTCAGAGCCCTACGAGTGGTTTGGACCCCCCTTTTTGTGGTACTTTTTGTCAAGTTGAAGTTGGTGTTTACGGTTGTTAAGAGTGTACAGGGCTTGGAGTTTTAAACAGGGTCAGTTTTGACCGATCCTCAGCGGAGCAAGATAGAGACATGGGACCTTGTCCTACCCCCCCATTTGTGTGCACCCCGAGTCCAACGGTACCACCCTTGAGTCTATAGGACATAGGGTTCTTGAGTTATTAGCATTTGAAGTTCCCCCATATAAGTGAGTTGGGAGAGTGAAAATTTGGGGTTTTAACCAGGGTCAGTTTTGACCGATCCTCAGCGGAGCAAGATAGAGACATGGGACCTTGTCCTACCCCCCCCATTTGTGTGCACCCCGAGTCCAACGGTACCACCCTTGAGTCTCTAGGACATAGGGTTCTGGAGTTATGAGCATTTGAAGTTCCCCCATATAAGTGAGTTGGGAGAGTGAAAATTTGCCCAAGTGTGAGAGGCCAAAAGTGTTCCCCCAGAAAGTGTTTAGGAACACATTTCAGAGCCCTACGAGTGGTTTGGACTCCCCTTTTTGTGGTACTTTTTGTCAAGTTGAAGTTGGTGTTTACGGTTGTTAAGAGTGTACAGGGCTTGGAGTTTTAACCAGGGTCAGTTTTGACCGATCCTCAGCGGAGCAAGATAGAGACATGGGACCTTGTCCTACCCCCTCATTTGTGTGCACCCCGAGTCCAACGGTACCACCCTTGAGTCTCTAGGACATAGGGTTCTGGAGTTATGAGCATTTGAAGTTCCCCCATATAAGTGAGTTGGGAGAGTGAAAATTGGGGTTTTTAATCAGGATCAGTTTTGACCGATCCTCAGCGCAGCAAGATAGAGACATGGGACCTTGTCCTACCCCCCCCCATTTGTGTGCACCCCGAGTCCAACGGTACCACCCTTGAGTCTCTAGGACATAGGGTTCTGGAGTTATGAGCATTTGAAGTTCCCCCATATAAGTGAGTTGGGAGAGTGAAAATTTGCCCAAGTGTGAGAGGCCAAAAGTGTTCCCCCAGAAAGTGTTTAGGAACACATTTCAGAGCCCTACGAGTGGTTTGGACTCCCCTTTTTGTGGTACTTTTTGTCAAGTTGAAGTTGGTGTTTACGGTTGTTAAGAGTGTACAGGGCTTGGAGTTTTAACCAGGGTCAGTTTTGACCGATCCTCAGCGGAGCAAGATAGAGACATGGGACCTTGTCCTACCCCCTCATTTGTGTGCACCCCGAGTCCAACGGTACCACCCTTGAGTCTCTAGGACATAGGGTTCTGGAGTTATGAGCATTTGAAGTTCCCCCATATAAGTGAGTTGGGAGAGTGAAAATTGGGGTTTTTAATCAGGATCAGTTTTGACCGATCCTCAGCGCAGCAAGATAGAGACATGGGACCTTGTCCTACCCCCCCATTTGTGTGCACCCCGAGTCCAACGGTACCACCCTTGAGTCTCTAGGACATAGGGTTCTGGAGTTATGAGCATTTGAAGTTCCCCCATATAAGTGAGTTGGGAGAGTGAAAATTGGGGTTTTTAATCAGGATCAGTTTTGACCGATCCTCAGCGGAGCAAGATAGAGACATGGGACCTTGTCCTACCCCCCCATTTGTGTGCACCCCGAGTCCAACGGTACCACCCTTGAGTCTCTAGGACATAGGGTTCTGGAGTTATGAGCATTTGAAGTTCCCCCATATAAGTGAGTTGGGAAAGTGAAAATTGGGGTTTTTAATCAGGATCAGCTTTGACTGATCCTCAGCGGAGCAAGATAGAGACATGGGACCTTGTCCTATCCCCCCATTTGTGTGCACCCCGAGTCCAACGGTACCACCCTTGAGTTTATAGGACATAGGGTTCTTGAGTTATGAGCATTTGAAGTTCCCCCATATAAGTGAGTTGGGAGAGTGAAAATTTGGGGTTTTAATCAGGGTCAGGTTTGACCGATCCTCAGCGGAGCAAGATAGAGACATGGGACCTTGTCCTACCCCCCCATTTCTGTGCACCCCGAGTCCAACGGTACCACCCTTGAGTCTATAGGACATAGGGTTCTTGAGTTATGAGCATTTGAAGTTCCCCCATATAAGTGAGTTGGGAGAGTGAAAATTTGGGGTTTTAACCAGGGTCAGTTTTGACCGATCCTCAGCGGAGCAAGATAGAGACATGGGACCTTGTCCTACCCCCACATTTGTGTGCACCCCGAGTCCAACGGTACCACCCTTGAGTCTCTAGGACATAGGGTTCTGGAGTTATGAGCATTTGAAGTTCCCCCATATAAGTGAGTTGGGAGAGTGAAAATTTGCCCAAGTGTGAGAGGCCAAAAGTGTTCCCCCAGAAAGTGTTTAGGAACACATTTCAGAGCCCTACGAGTGGTTTGGACCCCCCTTTTTGTGGTACTTTTTGTCAAGTTGAAGTTGGTGTTTACGGTTGTTAAGAGTGTACAGGGCTTGGAGTTTTAACCAGGGTCAGTTTTGACCGATCCTCAGCGGAGCAAGATAGAGACATGGGACCTTGTCCTACCCCCCCATTTGTGTGCACCCCGAGTCCAACGGTACCACCCTTGAGTCTCTAGGACATAGGGTTCTGGAGTTAGGAGCATTTGAAGTTCCCCCATATAAGTGAGTTGGGAGAGTGAAAATTTGGGCTTTTGACCAGGGTCAGTTTTGACCGATCCTCAGCGGAGCAAGATAGAGACATGGGACCTTGTCCTACCCCCCCATTTGTGTGCACCACGAGTCCAACGGTACCACTCTTGAGTCTCTAGGACATAGGGTTCTGGAGTTAGGAGCATTTGAAGTTCCCCCATATAAGTGAGTTGGGAGAGTGAAAATTTGGGCTTTTGACCAGGGTCAGTTTTGACCGATCCTCAGCGGAGCAAGATAGAGACATGGGACCTTGTCCTACCCCCCCATTTGTGTGCACCCCGAGTCCAACGGTACCACCCTTGAGTCTCTAGGACATAGGGTTCTGGAGTTATGAGCATTTGAAGTTCCCCCATATAAGTGAGTTGGGAGAGTGAAAATTGGGGTTTTTAATCAGGATCAGTTTTGACTGATCCTCAGCGGAGCAAGATAGAGACATGGGACCTTGTCCTAGCCCCCCATTTGTGTGCACCCCGAGTCCAACGGTACCACCCTTGAGTCTCTAGGACATAGGGTTCTGGAGTTATGAGCATTTGAAGTTCCCCCATATAAGTGAGTTGGGAGAGTGAAAATTTGCGGTTTTAACCAGGGTCAGTTTTGACCGATCCTCAGCGGAGCAAGATAGAGACATGGGACCTTGTCCTACCCCCCCATTTGTGTGCACCCCGAGTCCAACGGTACCACCCTTGAGTCTCTAGGACATAGGGTTCTGGAGTTATGAGCATTTGAAGTTCCCCCATATAAGTGAGTTGGGAGAGTGAAAATTTGCCCAAGTGTGAGAGGCCAAAAGTGTTCCCCCAGAAAGTGTTTAGGAACACATTTCAGAGCCCTACGAGTGGTTTGGACCCCCCTTTTTGTGGTACTTTTTGTCAAGTTGAAGTTGGTGTTTACGGTTGTTAAGAGTGTACAGGGCTTGGAGTTTTAACCAGGGTCAGTTTTGACCGATCCTCAGCGGAGCAAGATAGAGACATGGGACCTTGTCCTACCCCCCCATTTGTGTGCACCCCGAGTCCAACGGTACCACCCTTGAGTCTCTAGGACATAGGGTTCTGGAGTTATGAGCATTTGAAGTTCCCCCATATAAGTGAGTTGGGAGAGTGACAATTGGGGTTTTTAATCAGGATCAGTTTTGACCGATCCTCAGCGCAGCAAGATAGAGACATGGGACCTTGTCCTACCCCCCCATTTCTGTGCACCCCGAGTCCAACGGTACCACCCTTGAGTCTCTAGGACATAGGGTTCTGGAGTTATGAGCATTTGAAGTTCCCCCATATAAGTGAGTTGGGAGAGTGAAAATTTGCCCAAGTGTGAGAGGCCAAAAGTGTTCCCCCAGAAAGTGTTTAGGAACACATTTCAGAGCCCTACGAGTGGTTTGGACCCCCCTTTTTGTGGTACTTTTTGTCATGTTGAAGTTGGTGTTTACGGTTGTTAAGAGTGTACAGGGCTTGGAGTTTTAACCAGGGTCAGTTTTGACCGATCCTCAGCGGAGCAAGATAGAGACATGGGACCTTGTCCTACCCCCCCCCATTTGTGTGCACCCCGAGTCCAACGGTACCACCCTTGAGTCTCTAGGACATAGGGTTCTGGAGTTATGAGCATTTGAAGTTCCCCCATATAAGTGAGTTGGGAGAGTGAAAATTGGGGTTTTTAATCAGGATCAGTTTTGACCGATCCTCAGCGGAGCAAGATAGAGACATGGGACCTTGTCCTACCCCCCCATTTGTGTGCACCCCGAGTCCAACGGTACCACCCTTGAGTCTCTAGGACATAGGGTTCTGGAGTTATGAGGATTTGAAGTTCCCCCATATAAGTGAGTTGGGAGAGTGAAAATTGGGGTTTTTAATCAGGATCAGTTTTGACCGATCCTCAGCGGAGCAAGATAGAGACATGGGACCTTGTCCTACCCCCCCATTTGTGTGCACCCCGAGTCCAACGGTACCACCCTTGAGTCTCTAGGACATAGGGTTCTGGAGTTATGAGCATTTGAAGTTCCCCCATATAAGTGAGTTGGGAGAGTGAAAATTTGCCCAAGTGTGAGAGGCCAAAAGTGTTCCCCCAGAAAGTGTTTAGGAACACATTTCAGAGCCCTACGAGTGGTTTGGACCCCCCTTTTTGTGGTACTTTTTGTCAAGTTGAAGTTGGTGTTTACGGTTGTTAAGAGTGTACAGGGCTTGGAGTTTTAACCAGGGTCAGTTTTGACCGATCCTCAGCGGAGCAAGATAGAGACATGGGACCTTGTCCTACCCCCCCATTTGTGTGCACCCCGAGTCCAACGGTACCACCCTTGAGTCTCTAGGACATAGGGTTCTGGAGTTAGGAGCATTTGAAGTTCCCCCATATAAGTGAGTTGGGAGAGTGAAAATTTGGGCTTTTGACCAGGGTCAGTTTTGACCGATCCTCAGCGGAGCAAGATAGAGACATGGGACCTTGTCCTACCCCCCCATTTGTGTGCACCCCGAGTCCAACGGTACCACCCTTGAGTTTATAGGACATAGGGTTCTTGAGTTATGAGCATTTGAAGTTCCCCCATATAAGTGAGTTGGGAAAGTGAAAATTTGGGGTTTTAAGCAGGGTCAGGTTTGACCGATCCTCAGCGGAGCAAGATAGAGACATGGGACCTTGTCCTACCCCCCCATTTGTGTGCACCCCGAGTCCAACGGTACCACCCTTGAGTCTCTAGGACATAGGGTTCTGGAGTTTTGAGCATTTGAAGTTCCCCCATATAAGTGAGTTGGGAGAGTGAAAATTTGCCCAAGTGTGAGAGGCCAAAAGTGTTCCCCCAGAAAGTGTTTAGGAACACATTTCAGAGCCCTACGAGTGGTTTGGACCCCCCTTTTTGTGGTACTTTTTGTCAAGTTGAAGTTGGTGTTTACGGTTGTTACGAGTGTACAGGGCTTGGAGTTTTAAACAGGGTCAGTTTTGACCGATCCTCAGCGGAGCAAGATAGAGACATGGGACCTTGTCCTACCCCCCCCATTTGTGTGCACCCCGAGTCCAACGGTACCACCCTTGAGTCTCTAGGACATAGGGTTCTGGAGTTATGAGCATTTGAAGTTCCCCCATATAAGTGAGTTGGGAGAGTGAAAATTTGCCCAAGTGTGAGAGGCCAAAAGTGTTCCCCCAGAAAGTGTTTAGGAACACATTTCAGAGCCCTACGAGTGGTTTGGACTCCCCTTTTTGTGGTACTTTTTGTCAAGTTGAAGTTGGTGTTTACGGTTGTTAAGAGTGTACAGGGCTTGGAGTTTTAACCAGGGTCAGTTTTGACCGATCCTCAGCGGAGCAAGATAGAGACATGGGACCTTGTCCTACCCCCTCATTTGTGTGCACCCCGAGTCCAACGGTACCACCCTTGAGTCTCTAGGACATAGGGTTCTGGAGTTATGAGCATTTGAAGTTCCCCCATATAAGTGAGTTGGGAGAGTGAAAATTGGGGTTTTTAATCAGGATCAGTTTTGACCGATCCTCAGCGCAGCAAGATAGAGACATGGGACCTTGTCCTACCCCCCCCCCATTTGTGTGCACCCCGAGTCCAACGGTACCACCCTTGAGTCTCTAGGACATAGGGTTCTGGAGTTATGAGCATTTGAAGTTCCCCCATATAAGTGAGTTGGGAGAGTGAAAATTTGCCCAAGTGTGAGAGGCCAAAAGTGTTCCCCCAGAAAGTGTTTAGGAACACATTTCAGAGCCCTACGAGTGGTTTGGACTCCCCTTTTTGTGGTACTTTTTGTCAAGTTGAAGTTGGTGTTTACGGTTGTTAAGAGTGTACAGGGCTTGGAGTTTTAACCAGGGTCAGTTATGACCGATCCTCAGCGGAGCAAGATAGAGACATGGGACCTTGTCCTACCCCCTCATTTGTGTGCACCCCGAGTCCAACGGTACCACCCTTGAGTCTCTAGGACATAGGGTTCTGGAGTTATGAGCATTTGAAGTTCCCCCATATAAGTGAGTTGGGAGAGTGAAAATTGGGGTTTTTAATCAGGATCAGTTTTGACCGATCCTCAGCGCAGCAAGATAGAGACATGGGACCTTGTCCTACCCCCCCATTTGTGTGCACCCCGAGTCCAACGGTACCACCCTTGAGTCTCTAGGACATAGGGTTCTGGAGTTATGAGCATTTGAAGTTCCCCCATATAAGTGAGTTGGGAGAGTGAAAATTGGGGTTTTTAATCAGGATCAGTTTTGACCGATCCTCAGCGGAGCAAGATAGAGACATGGGACCTTGTCCTACCCCCCCATTTGTGTGCACCCCGAGTCCAACGGTACCACCCTTGAGTCTCTAGGACATAGGGTTCTGGAGTTATGAGCATTTGAAGTTCCCCCATATAAGTGAGTTGGGAAAGTGAAAATTGGGGTTTTTAATCAGGATCAGCTTTGACTGATCCTCAGCGGAGCAAGATAGAGACATGGGACCTTGTCCTATCCCCCCATTTGTGTGCACCCCGAGTCCAACGGTACCACCCTTGAGTTTATAGGACATAGGGTTCTTGAGTTATGAGCATTTGAAGTTCCCCCATATAAGTGAGTTGGGAGAGTGAAAATTTGGGGTTTTAATCAGGGTCAGGTTTGACCGATCCTCAGCGGAGCAAGATAGAGACATGGGACCTTGTCCTACCCCCCCATTTCTGTGCACCCCGAGTCCAACGGTACCACCCTTGAGTCTATAGGACATAGGGTTCTTGAGTTATGAGCATTTGAAGTTCCCCCATATAAGTGAGTTGGGAGAGTGAAAATTTGGGGTTTTAACCAGGGTCAGTTTTGACCGATCCTCAGCGGAGCAAGATAGAGACATGGGACCTTGTCCTACCCCCACATTTGTGTGCACCCCGAGTCCAACGGTACCACCCTTGAGTCTCTAGGACATAGGGTTCTGGAGTTATGAGCATTTGAAGTTCCCCCATATAAGTGAGTTGGGAGAGTGAAAATTTGCCCAAGTGTGAGAGGCCAAAAGTGTTCCCCCAGAAAGTGTTTAGGAACACATTTCAGAGCCCTACGAGTGGTTTGGACCCCCCTTTTTGTGGTACTTTTTGTCAAGTTGAAGTTGGTGTTTACGGTTGTTAAGAGTGTACAGGGCTTGGAGTTTTAACCAGGGTCAGTTTTGACCGATCCTCAGCGGAGCAAGATAGAGACATGGGACCTTGTCCTACCCCCCCATTTGTGTGCACCCCGAGTCCAACGGTACCACCCTTGAGTCTCTAGGACATAGGGTTCTGGAGTTAGGAGCATTTGAAGTTCCCCCATATAAGTGAGTTGGGAGAGTGAAAATTTGGGCTTTTGACCAGGGTCAGTTTTGACCGATCCTCAGCGGAGCAAGATAGAGACATGGGACCTTGTCCTACCCCCCCATTTGTGTGCACCACGAGTCCAACGGTACCACTCTTGAGTCTCTAGGACATAGGGTTCTGGAGTTAGGAGCATTTGAAGTTCCCCCATATAAGTGAGTTGGGAGAGTGAAAATTTGGGCTTTTGACCAGGGTCAGTTTTGACCGATCCTCAGCGGAGCAAGATAGAGACATGGGACCTTGTCCTACCCCCCCATTTGTGTGCACCACGAGTCCAACGGTACCACTCTTGAGTCTCTAGGACATAGGGTTCTGGAGTTATGAGCATTTGAAGTTCCCCCATATAAGTGAGTTGGGAGAGTGAAAATTTGCCCAAGTGTGAGAGGCCAAAAGTGTTCCCCCAGAAAGTGTTTAGGAACACATTTCAGAGCCCTACGAGTGGTTTGGACCCCCCTTTTTGTGGTACTTTTTGTCAAGTTGAAGTTGGTGTTTACGGTTGTTAAGAGTGTACAGGGCTTGGAGTTTTAACCAGGGTCAGTTTTGACCGATCCTCAGCGGAGCAAGATAGAGACATGGGACCTTGTCCTACCCCCCCATTTGTGTGCACCCCGAGTCCAACGGTACCACCCTTGAGTCTCTAGGACATAGGGTTCTGGAGTTATGAGCATTTGAAGTTCCCCCATATAAGTGAGTTGGGAGAGTGAAAATTGGGGTTTTTAATCAGGATCAGTTTTGACTGATCCTCAGCGGAGCAAGATAGAGACATGGGACCTTGTCCTATCCCCCCATTTGTGTGCACCCCGAGTCCAACGGTACCACCCTTGAGTTTATAGGACATAGGGTTCTTGAGTTATGAGCATTTGAAGTTCCCCCATATAAGTGAGTTGGGAGAGTGAAAATTTGGGGTTTTAATCAGGGTCAGGTTTGACCGATCCTCAGCGGAGCAAGATAGAGACATGGGACCTTGTCCTACCCCCCCATTTGTGTGCACCCCGAGTCCAACGGTACCACCCTTGAGTGTCTAGGACATAGGGTTCTGGAGTTATGAGCATTTGAAGTTCCCCCATATAAGTGAGTTGGGAGAGTGAAAATTTGCCCAAGTGTGAGAGGCCAAAAGTGTTCCCCCAGAAAGTGTTTAGGAACACATTTCAGAGCCCTACGAGTGGTTTGGACCCCCCTTTTTGTGGTACTTTTTGTCAAGTTGAAGTTGGTGTTTACGGTTGTTAAGAGTGTACAGGGCTTGGAGTTTTAACCAGGGTCAGTTTTGACCGATCCTCAGCGGAGCAAGATAGAGACATGGGACCTTGTCCTACCCCCCCATTTGTGTGCACCCCGAGTCCAACGGTACCACCCTTGAGTCTCTAGGACATAGGGTTCTGGAGTTATGAGCATTTGAAGTTCCCCCATATAAGTGAGTTGGGAGAGTGAAAATTGGGGTTTTTAATCAGGATCAGTTTTGACTGATCCTCAGCGGAGCAAGATAGAGACATGGGACCTTGTCCTATCCCCCCATTTGTGTGCACCCCGAGTCCAACGGTACCACCCTTGAGTTTATAGGACATAGGGTTCTTGAGTTATGAGCATTTGAAGTTCCCCCATATAAGTGAGTTGGGAGAGTGAAAATTTGGGGTTTTAATCAGGGTCAGGTTTGACCGATCCTCAGCGGAGCAAGATAGAGACATGGGACCTTGTCCTACCCCCCCATTTGTGTGCACCCCGAGTCCAACGGTACCACCCTTGAGTGTCTAGGACATAGGGTTCTGGAGTTATGAGCATTTGAAGTTCCCCCATATAAGTGAGTTGGGAGAGTGAAAATTGGGGTTTTTAATCAGTATCAGTTTTGACCGATCCTCAGCGGAGCAAGATAGAGACATGGGACCTTGTCCTACCCCCCCATTTGTGTGCACCCCGAGTCCAACGGTACCACCCTTGAGTCTCTAGGACATAGGGTTCTGGAGTTATGAGCATTTGAAGTTCCCCCATATAAGTGAGTTGGGAGAGTGAAAATTTGCCCAAGTGTGAGAGGCCAAAAGTGTTCCCCCAGAAAGTGTTTAGGAACACATTTCAGAGCCCTACGAGTGGTTTGGACTCCCCTTTTTGTGGTACTTTTTGTCAAGTTGAAGTTGGTGTTTACGGTTGTTAAGAGTGTACAGGGCTTGGAGTTTTAACCAGGGTCAGTTTTGACCGATCCTCAGCGGAGCAAGATAGAGACATGGGACCTTGTCCTACCCCCTCATTTGTGTGCACCCCGAGTCCAACGGTACCACCCTTGAGTCTCTAGGACATAGGGTTCTGGAGTTATGAGCATTTGAAGTTCCCCCATATAAGTGAGTTGGGAGAGTGAAAATTGGGGTTTTTAATCAGGATCAGTTTTGACCGATCCTCAGCGCAGCAAGATAGAGACATGGGACCTTGTCCTACCCCCCCCCCATTTGTGTGCACCCCGAGTCCAACGGTACCACCCTTGAGTCTCTAGGACATAGGGTTCTGGAGTTATGAGCATTTGAAGTTCCCCCATATAAGTGAGTTGGGAGAGTGAAAATTTGCCCAAGTGTGAGAGGCCAAAAGTGTTCCCCCAGAAAGTGTTTAGGAACACATTTCAGAGCCCTACGAGTGGTTTGGACTCCCCTTTTTGTGGTACTTTTTGTCAAGTTGAAGTTGGTGTTTACGGTTGTTAAGAGTGTACAGGGCTTGGAGTTTTAACCAGGGTCAGTTTTGACCGATCCTCAGCGGAGCAAGATAGAGACATGGGACCTTGTCCTACCCCCTCATTTGTGTGCACCCCGAGTCCAACGGTACCACCCTTGAGTCTCTAGGACATAGGGTTCTGGAGTTATGAGCATTTGAAGTTCCCCCATATAAGTGAGTTGGGAGAGTGAAAATTGGGGTTTTTAATCAGGATCAGTTTTGACCGATCCTCAGCGCAGCAAGATAGAGACATGGGACCTTGTCCTACCCCCCCATTTGTGTGCACCCCGAGTCCAACGGTACCACCCTTGAGTCTCTAGGACATAGGGTTCTGGAGTTATGAGCATTTGAAGTTCCCCCATATAAGTGAGTTGGGAGAGTGAAAATTTGCCCAAGTGTGAGAGGCCAAAAGTGTTCCCCCAGAAAGTGTTTAGGAACACATTTCAGAGCCCTACGAGTGGTTTGGACCCCCCTTTTTGTGGTACTTTTTGTCAAGTTGAAGTTGGTGTTTACGGTTGTTAAGAGTGTACAGGGCTTGGAGTTTTAACCAGGGTCAGTTTTGACCGATCCTCAGCGGAGCAAGATAGAGACATGGGACCTTGTCCTACCCCCCCATTTGTGTGCACCCCGAGTCCAACGGTACCACCCTTGAGTTTATAGGACATAGGGTTCTTGAGTTATGAGCATTTGAAGTTCCCCCATATAAGTGAGTTGGGAGAGTGAAAATTTGGGGTTTTAATC
The DNA here is from genome assembly GCF_017976425.1 of Toxotes jaculatrix. NCBI lineage: Eukaryota > Metazoa > Chordata > Actinopteri > Toxotidae > Toxotes > Toxotes jaculatrix. The sequence goes on along the minus strand of NC_054397.1, from coordinate 28,115,561 downwards.
AGGGTCAGGTTTGACCGATCCTCAGCGGAGCAAGATAGAGACATGGGACCTTGTCCTACCCCCCCATTTGTGTGCACCCCGAGTCCAACGGTACCACCCTTGAGTCTCTAGGACATAGGGTTCTGGAGTTATGAGCATTTGAAGTTCCCCCATATAAGTGAGTTGGGAGAGTGAAAATTGGGGTTTTTAATCAGGATCAGTTTTGACCGATCCTCAGCGGAGCAAGATAGAGACATGGGACCTTGTCCTACCCCCCCATTTGTGTGCACCCCGAGTCCAACGGTACCACCCTTGAGTCTCTAGGACATAGGGTTCTGGAGTTATGAGCATTTGAAGTTCCCCCATATAAGTGAGTTGGGAAAGTGAAAATTGGGGTTTTTAATCAGGATCAGCTTTGACTGATCCTCAGCGGAGCAAGATAGAGACATGGGACCTTGTCCTATCCCCCCATTTGTGTGCACCCCGAGTCCAACGGTACCACCCTTGAGTTTATAGGACATAGGGTTCTTGAGTTATGAGCATTTGAAGTTCCCCCATATAAGTGAGTTGGGAGAGTGAAAATTTGGGGTTTTAATCAGGGTCAGGTTTGACCGATCCTCAGCGGAGCAAGATAGAGACATGGGACCTTGTCCTACCCCCCCATTTCTGTGCACCCCGAGTCCAACGGTACCACCCTTGAGTCTATAGGACATAGGGTTCTTGAGTTATGAGCATTTGAAGTTCCCCCATATAAGTGAGTTGGGAGAGTGAAAATTTGGGGTTTTAACCAGGGTCAGTTTTGACCGATCCTCAGCGGAGCAAGATAGAGACATGGGACCTTGTCCTACCCCCACATTTGTGTGCACCCCGAGTCCAACGGTACCACCCTTGAGTCTCTAGGACATAGGGTTCTGGAGTTATGAGCATTTGAAGTTCCCCCATATAAGTGAGTTGGGAGAGTGAAAATTTGCCCAAGTGTGAGAGGCCAAAAGTGTTCCCCCAGAAAGTGTTTAGGAACACATTTCAGAGCCCTACGAGTGGTTTGGACCCCCCTTTTTGTGGTACTTTTTGTCAAGTTGAAGTTGGTGTTTACGGTTGTTAAGAGTGTACAGGGCTTGGAGTTTTAACCAGGGTCAGTTTTGACCGATCCTCAGCGGAGCAAGATAGAGACATGGGACCTTGTCCTACCCCCCCCATTTGTGTGCACCCCGAGTCCAACGGTACCACCCTTGAGTCTCTAGGACATAGGGTTCTGGAGTTAGGAGCATTTGAAGTTCCCCCATATAAGTGAGTTGGGAGAGTGAAAATTTGGGCTTTTGACCAGGGTCAGTTTTGACCGATCCTCAGCGGAGCAAGATAGAGACATGGGACCTTGTCCTACCCCCCCATTTGTGTGCACCCCGAGTCCAACGGTACCACTCTTGAGTCTCTAGGACATAGGGTTCTGGAGTTAGGAGCATTTGAAATTCCCCCATATAAGTGAGTTGGGAGAGTGAAAATTTGGGCTTTTGACCAGGGTCAGTTTTGACCGATCCTCAGCGGAGCAAGATAGAGACATGGGACCTTGTCCTACCCCCCCATTTGTGTGCACCCCGAGTCCAACGGTACCACCCTTGAGTCTCTAGGACATAGGGTTCTGGAGTTATGAGCATTTGAAGTTCCCCCATATAAGTGAGTTGGGAGAGTGAAAATTGGGGTTTTTAATCAGGATCAGTTTTGACCGATCCTCAGCGGAGCAAGATAGAGACATGGGACCTTGTCCTAGCCCCCCATTTGTGTGCACCCCGAGTCCAACGGTACCACCCTTGAGTCTCTAGGACATAGGGTTCTGGAGTTATGAGCATTTGAAGTTCCCCCATATAAGTGAGTTGGGAGAGTGAAAATTTGCGGTTTTAACCAGGGTCAGTTTTGACCGATCCTCAGCGGAGCAAGATAGAGACATGGGACCTTGTCCTACCCCCCCATTTGTGTGCACCCCGAGTCCAACGGTACCACCCTTGAGTCTCTAGGACATAGGGTTCTGGAGTTATGAGCATTTGAAGTTCCCCCATATAAGTGAGTTGGGAGAGTGAAAATTTGCCCAAGTGTGAGAGGCCAAAAGTGTTCCCCCAGAAAGTGTTTAGGAACACATTTCAGAGCCCTACGAGTGGTTTGGACCCCCCTTTTTGTGGTACTTTTTGTCAAGTTGAAGTTGGTGTTTACGGTTGTTAAGAGTGTACAGGGCTTGGAGTTTTAACCAGGGTCAGTTTTGACCGATCCTCAGCGGAGCAAGATAGAGACATGGGACCTTGTCCTACCCCCCCATTTGTGTGCACCCCGAGTCCAACGGTACCACCCTTGAGTCTCTAGGACATAGGGTTCTGGAGTTAGGAGCATTTGAAGTTCCCCCATATAAGTGAGTTGGGAGAGTGAAAATTTGGGCTTTTGACCAGGGTCAGTTTTGACCGATCCTCAGCGGAGCAAGATAGAGACATGGGACCTTGTCCTACCCCCCCATTTGTGTGCACCCCGAGTCCAACGGTACCACCCTTGAGTTTATAGGACATAGGGTTCTTGAGTTATGAGCATTTGAAGTTCCCCCATATAAGTGAGTTGGGAAAGTGAAAATTTGGGGTTTTAAGCAGGGTCAGGTTTGACCGATCCTCAGCGGAGCAAGATAGAGACATGGGACCTTGTCCTACCCCCCCATTTGTGTGCACCCCGAGTCCAACGGTACCACCCTTGAGTCTCTAGGACATAGGGTTCTGGAGTTTTGAGCATTTGAAGTTCCCCCATATAAGTGAGTTGGGAGAGTGAAAATTTGCCCAAGTGTGAGAGGCCAAAAGTGTTCCCCCAGAAAGTGTTTAGGAACACATTTCAGAGCCCTACGAGTGGTTTGGACCCCCCTTTTTGTGGTACTTTTTGTCAAGTTGAAGTTGGTGTTTACGGTTGTTACGAGTGTACAGGGCTTGGAGTTTTAAACAGGGTCAGTTTTGACCGATCCTCAGCGGAGCAAGATAGAGACATGGGACCTTGTCCTACCCCCCCCATTTGTGTGCACCCCGAGTCCAACGGTACCACCCTTGAGTCTCTAGGACATAGGGTTCTGGAGTTATGAGCATTTGAAGTTCCCCCATATAAGTGAGTTGGGAGAGTGAAAATTGGGGTTTTTAATCAGGATCAGTTTTGACCGATCCTCAGCGCAGCAAGATAGAGACATGGGACCTTGTCCTACCCCCCCCCCATTTGTGTGCACCCCGAGTCCAACGGTACCACCCTTGAGTCTCTAGGACATAGGGTTCTGGAGTTATGAGCATTTGAAGTTCCCCCATATAAGTGAGTTGGGAGAGTGAAAATTTGCCCAAGTGTGAGAGGCCAAAAGTGTTCCCCCAGAAAGTGTTTAGGAACACATTTCAGAGCCCTACGAGTGGTTTGGACTCCCCTTTTTGTGGTACTTTTTGTCAAGTTGAAGTTGGTGTTTACGGTTGTTAAGAGTGTACAGGGCTTGGAGTTTTAACCAGGGTCAGTTATGACCGATCCTCAGCGGAGCAAGATAGAGACATGGGACCTTGTCCTACCCCCTCATTTGTGTGCACCCCGAGTCCAACGGTACCACCCTTGAGTCTCTAGGACATAGGGTTCTGGAGTTATGAGCATTTGAAGTTCCCCCATATAAGTGAGTTGGGAGAGTGAAAATTGGGGTTTTTAATCAGGATCAGTTTTGACCGATCCTCAGCGCAGCAAGATAGAGACATGGGACCTTGTCCTACCCCCCCATTTGTGTGCACCCCGAGTCCAACGGTACCACCCTTGAGTCTCTAGGACATAGGGTTCTGGAGTTATGAGCATTTGAAGTTCCCCCATATAAGTGAGTTGGGAGAGTGAAAATTTGCCCAAGTGTGAGAGGCCAAAAGTGTTCCCCCAGAAAGTGTTTAGGAACACATTTCAGAGCCCTACGAGTGGTTTGGACCCCCCTTTTTGTGGTACTTTTTGTCAAGTTGAAGTTGGTGTTTACGGTTGTTAAGAGTGTACAGGGCTTGGAGTTTTAACCAGGGTCAGTTTTGACCGATCCTCAGCGGAGCAAGATAGAGACATGGGACCTTGTCCTACCCCCCCATTTGTGTGCACCCCGAGTCCAACGGTACCACCCTTGAGTTTATAGGACATAGGGTTCTTGAGTTATGAGCATTTGAAGTTCCCCCATATAAGTGAGTTGGGAGAGTGAAAATTTGGGGTTTTAATCAGGGTCAGGTTTGACCGATCCTCAGCGGAGCAAGATAGAGACATGGGACCTTGTCCTACCCCCCCATTTGTGTGCACCCCGAGTCCAACGGTACCACCCTTGAGTCTCTAGGACATAGGGTTCTGGAGTTATGAGCATTTGAAGTTCCCCCATATAAGTGAGTTGGGAGAGTGAAAATTGGGGTTTTTAATCAGGATCAGTTTTGACCGATCCTCAGCGGAGCAAGATAGAGACATGGGACCTTGTCCTACCCCCCCATTTGTGTGCACCCCGAGTCCAACGGTACCACCCTTGAGTCTCTAGGACATAGGGTTCTGGAGTTATGAGCATTTGAAGTTCCCCCATATAAGTGAGTTGGGAAAGTGAAAATTGGGGTTTTTAATCAGGATCAGCTTTGACTGATCCTCAGCGGAGCAAGATAGAGACATGGGACCTTGTCCTATCCCCCCATTTGTGTGCACCCCGAGTCCAACGGTACCACCCTTGAGTTTATAGGACATAGGGTTCTTGAGTTATGAGCATTTGAAGTTCCCCCATATAAGTGAGTTGGGAGAGTGAAAATTTGGGGTTTTAATCAGGGTCAGGTTTGACCGATCCTCAGCGGAGCAAGATAGAGACATGGGACCTTGTCCTACCCCCCCATTTCTGTGCACCCCGAGTCCAACGGTACCACCCTTGAGTCTATAGGACATAGGGTTCTTGAGTTATGAGCATTTGAAGTTCCCCCATATAAGTGAGTTGGGAGAGTGAAAATTTGGGGTTTTAACCAGGGTCAGTTTTGACCGATCCTCAGCGGAGCAAGATAGAGACATGGGACCTTGTCCTACCCCCACATTTGTGTGCACCCCGAGTCCAACGGTACCACCCTTGAGTCTCTAGGACATAGGGTTCTGGAGTTATGAGCATTTGAAGTTCCCCCATATAAGTGAGTTGGGAGAGTGAAAATTTGCCCAAGTGTGAGAGGCCAAAAGTGTTCCCCCAGAAAGTGTTTAGGAACACATTTCAGAGCCCTACGAGTGGTTTGGACCCCCCTTTTTGTGGTACTTTTTGTCAAGTTGAAGTTGGTGTTTACGGTTGTTAAGAGTGTACAGGGCTTGGAGTTTTAACCAGGGTCAGTTTTGACCGATCCTCAGCGGAGCAAGATAGAGACATGGGACCTTGTCCTACCCCCCCATTTGTGTGCACCCCGAGTCCAACGGTACCACCCTTGAGTCTCTAGGACATAGGGTTCTGGAGTTAGGAGCATTTGAAGTTCCCCCATATAAGTGAGTTGGGAGAGTGAAAATTTGGGCTTTTGACCAGGGTCAGTTTTGACCGATCCTCAGCGGAGCAAGATAGAGACATGGGACCTTGTCCTACCCCCCCATTTGTGTGCACCACGAGTCCAACGGTACCACTCTTGAGTCTCTAGGACATAGGGTTCTGGAGTTAGGAGCATTTGAAGTTCCCCCATATAAGTGAGTTGGGAGAGTGAAAATTTGGGCTTTTGACCAGGGTCAGTTTTGACCGATCCTCAGCGGAGCAAGATAGAGACATGGGACCTTGTCCTACCCCCCCATTTGTGTGCACCCCGAGTCCAACGGTACCACCCTTGAGTCTCTAGGACATAGGGTTCTGGAGTTATGAGCATTTGAAGTTCCCCCATATAAGTGAGTTGGGAGAGTGAAAATTGGGGTTTTTAATCAGGATCAGTTTTGACTGATCCTCAGCGGAGCAAGATAGAGACATGGGACCTTGTCCTAGCCCCCCATTTGTGTGCACCCCGAGTCCAACGGTACCACCCTTGAGTCTCTAGGACATAGGGTTCTGGAGTTATGAGCATTTGAAGTTCCCCCATATAAGTGAGTTGGGAGAGTGAAAATTTGCGGTTTTAACCAGGGTCAGTTTTGACCGATCCTCAGCGGAGCAAGATAGAGACATGGGACCTTGTCCTACCCCCCCATTTGTGTGCACCCCGAGTCCAACGGTACCACCCTTGAGTCTCTAGGACATAGGGTTCTGGAGTTATGAGCATTTGAAGTTCCCCCATATAAGTGAGTTGGGAGAGTGAAAATTTGCCCAAGTGTGAGAGGCCAAAAGTGTTCCCCCAGAAAGTGTTTAGGAACACATTTCAGAGCCCTACGAGTGGTTTGGACCCCCCTTTTTGTGGTACTTTTTGTCAAGTTGAAGTTGGTGTTTACGGTTGTTAAGAGTGTACAGGGCTTGGAGTTTTAACCAGGGTCAGTTTTGACCGATCCTCAGCGGAGCAAGATAGAGACATGGGACCTTGTCCTATCCCCCCATTTGTGTGCACCCCGAGTCCAACGGTACCACCCTTGAGTCTCTAGGACATAGGGTTCTGGAGTTATGAGCATTTGAAGTTCCCCCATATAAGTGAGTTGGGAGAGTGACAATTGGGGTTTTTAATCAGGATCAGTTTTGACCGATCCTCAGCGCAGCAAGATAGAGACATGGGACCTTGTCCTACCCCCCCATTTCTGTGCACCCCGAGTCCAACGGTACCACCCTCGAGTCTCTAGGACATAGGGTTCTGGAGTTATGAGCATTTGAAGTTCCCCCATATAAGTGAGTTGGGAGAGTGAAAATTTGCCCAAGTGTGAGAGGCCAAAAGTGTTCCCCCAGAAAGTGTTTAGGAACACATTTCAGAGCCCTACGAGTGGTTTGGACCCCCCTTTTTGTGGTACTTTTTGTCATGTTGAAGTTGGTGTTTACGGTTGTTAAGAGTGTACAGGGCTTGGAGTTTTAACCAGGGTCAGTTTTGACCGATCCTCAGCGGAGCAAGATAGAGACATGGGACCTTGTCCTACCCCCCCCCATTTGTGTGCACCCCGAGTCCAACGGTACCACCCTTGAGTCTCTAGGACATAGGGTTCTGGAGTTATGAGCATTTGAAGTTCCCCCATATAAGTGAGTTGGGAGAGTGAAAATTGGGGTTTTTAATCAGGATCAGTTTTGACCGATCCTCAGCGGAGCAAGATAGAGACATGGGACCTTGTCCTACCCCCCCATTTGTGTGCACCCCGAGTCCAACGGTACCACCCTTGAGTCTCTAGGACATAGGGTTCTGGAGTTATGAGGATTTGAAGTTCCCCCATATAAGTGAGTTGGGAGAGTGAAAATTGGGGTTTTTAATCAGGATCAGTTTTGACCGATCCTCAGCGGAGCAAGATAGAGACATGGGACCTTGTCCTACCCCCCCATTTGTGTGCACCCCGAGTCCAACGGTACCACCCTTGAGTCTCTAGGACATAGGGTTCTGGAGTTATGAGCATTTGAAGTTCCCCCATATAAGTGAGTTGGGAGAGTGAAAATTTGCCCAAGTGTGAGAGGCCAAAAGTGTTCCCCCAGAAAGTGTTTAGGAACACATTTCAGAGCCCTACGAGTGGTTTGGACCCCCCTTTTTGTGGTACTTTTTGTCAAGTTGAAGTTGGTGTTTACGGTTGTTAAGAGTGTACAGGGCTTGGAGTTTTAAACAGGGTCAGTTTTGACCGATCCTCAGCGGAGCAAGATAGAGACATGGGACCTTGTCCTACCCCCCCATTTGTGTGCACCCCGAGTCCAACGGTACCACCCTTGAGTCTCTAGGACATAGGGTTCTGGAGTTATGAGCATTTGAAGTTCCCCCATATAAGTGAGTTGGGAGAGTGACAATTGGGGTTTTTAATCAGGATCAGTTTTGACCGATCCTCAGCGCAGCAAGATAGAGACATGGGACCTTGTCCTACCCCCCCATTTGTGTGCACCCCGAGTCCAACGGTACCACCCTTGAGTCTCTAGGACATAGGGTTCTGGAGTTATGAGCATTTGAAGTTCCCCCATATAAGTGAGTTGGGAGAGTGAAAATTTGCCCAAGTGTGAGAGGCCAAAAGTGTTCCCCCAGAAAGTGTTTAGGAACACATTTCAGAGCCCTACGAGTGGTTTGGACCCCCCTTTTTGTGGTACTTTTTGTCAAGTTGAAGTTGGTGTTTACGGTTGTTAAGAGTGTACAGGGCTTGGAGTTTTAACCAGGGTCAGTTTTGACCGATCCTCAGCGGAGCAAGATAGAGACATGGGACCTTGTCCTACCCCCCCCATTTGTGTGCACCCCGAGTCCAACGGTACCACCCTTGAGTCTCTAGGACATAGGGTTCTGGAGTTATGAGCATTTGAAGTTCCCCCATATAAGTGAGTTGGGAGAGTGAAAATTTGCCCAAGTGTGAGAGGCCAAAAGTGTTCCCCCAGAAAGTGTTTAGGAACACATTTCAGAGCCCTACGAGTGGTTTGGACCCCCCTTTTTGTGGTATTTTTTGTCAAGTTGAAGTTGGTGTTTACGGTTGTTAAGAGTGTACAGGGCTTGGAGTTTTAACCAGGGTCAGTTTTGACCGATCCTCAGCGGAGCAAGATAGAGACATGGGACCTTGTCCTACCCCCCCATTTGTGTGCACCCCGAGTCCAACGGTACCACCCTTGAGTCTCTAGGACATAGGGTTCTGGAGTTATGAGCATTTGAAGTTCCCCCATATAAGTGAGTTGGGAGAGTGAAAATTTGCCCAAGTGTGAGAGGCCAAAAGTGTTCCCCCAGAAAGTGTTTAGGAACACATTTCAGAGCCCTACGAGTGGTTTGGACCCCCCTTTTTGTGGTACTTTTTGTCAAGTTGAAGTTAGTGTTTACGGTTGTTAAGAGTGTACAGGGCTTGGAGTTTTAACCAGGGTCAGTTTTGACCGATCCTCAGCGGAGCAAGATAGAGACATGGGACCTTGTCCTACCCCCCCATTTGTGTGCACCCCGAGTCCAACGGTGCCACCCTTGAGTCTCTAGGACATAGGGTTCTGGAGTTATGAGCATTTGAAGTTCCCCCATATAAGTGAGTTGGGAGAGTGAAAATTGGGGTTTTTAATCAGGATCAGTTTTGACAGATCCTCAGCGGAGCAAGATAGAGACATGGGACCTTGTCCTATCCCCCCATTTGTGTGCACCCCGAGTCCAACGGTACCACCCTTGAGTTTATAGGACATAGGGTTCTGGAGTTATGAGCATTTGAAGTTCCCCCATATAAGTGAGTTGGGAGAGTGAAAATTTGGGGTTTTAATCAGGGTCAGGTTTGACCGATCCTCAGCGGAGCAAGATAGAGACATGGGACCTATTCCTACCCCCCCATTTGTGTGCACCCCGAGTCCAACGGTACCACCCTTGAGTCTCTAGGACATAGGGTTCTGGAGTTATGAGCATTTGAAGTTCCCCCATATAAGTGAGTTGGGAGAGTGAAAATTTGCCCAAGTGTGAGAGGCCAAAAGTGTTCCCCCAGAAAGTGTTTAGGAACACATTTCAGAGCCCTACGAGTGGTTTGGACCCCCCTTTTTGTGGTACTTTTTGTCAAGTTGAAGTTGGTGTTTACGGTTGTTAAGAGTGTACAGGGCTTGGAGTTTTAAACAGGGTCAGTTTTGACCGATCCTCAGCGGAGCAAGATAGAGACATGGGACCTTGTCCTACCCCCCCATTTGTGTGCACCCCGAGTCCAAAGGTACCACCCTTGAGTCTCTAGGACATAGGGTTCTGGAGTTATGAGCATTTGAAGTTCCCCCATATAAGTGAGTTGGGAGAGTGAAAATTGGGGTTTTTAATCAGGATCAGTTTTGACTGATCCTCAGCGGAGCAAGGTAGAGACATGGGACCTTGTCCTACCCCCCCATTTGTGTGCACCCCGAGTCCAACGGTACCACCCTTGAGTCTCTAGGACATAGGGTTCTTGAGTTATGAGCATTTGAAGTTTCCCCATATAAGTGAGTTGGGAGAGTGAAAATTTGGGGTTTTAACCAGGGTCAGTTTTGACCGATCCTCAGCGGAGCAAGATAGAGACATGGGACCTATTCCTACCCCCCCATTTGTGTGCACCCCGAGTCCAACGGTACCACCCTTGAGTCTCTAGGACATAGGGTTCTGGAGTTATGAGCATTTGAAGTTCCCCCATATAAGTGAGTTGGGAGAGTGAAAATTTGCCCAAGTGTGAGAGGCCAAAAGTGTTCCCCCAGAAAGTGTTTAGGAACACATTTCAGAGCCCTACGAGTGGTTTGGACCCCCCTTTTTGTGGTACTTTTTGTCAAGTTGAAGTTGGTGTTTACGGTTGTTAAGAGTGTACAGGGCTTGGAGTTTTAACCAGGGTCAGTTTTGACCGATCCTCAGCGGAGCAAGATAGAGACATGGGACCTTGTCCTACCCCCCCATTTGTGTGCACCCCGAGTCCAACGGTACCACCCTTGAGTCTCTAGGACATAGGGTTCTGGAGTTATGAGCATTTGAAGTTCCCCCATATAAGTGAGTTGGGAGAGTGAAAATTGGGGTTTTTAATCAGGATCAGTTTTGACTGATCCTCAGCGGAGCAAGATAGAGACATGGGACCTTGTCCTATCCCCCCATTTGTGTGCACCCCGAGTCCAACGGTACCACCCTTGAGTTTATAGGACATAGGGTTCTTGAGTTATGAGCATTTGAAGTTCCCCCATATAAGTGAGTTGGGAGAGTGAAAATTTGGGGTTTTAATCAGGGTCAGGTTTGACCGATCCTCAGCGGAGCAAGATAGAGACATGGGACCTTGTCCTACCCCCCCATTTGTGTGCACCCCGAGTCCAACGGTACCACCCTTGAGTGTCTAGGACATAGGGTTCTGGAGTTATGAGCATTTGAAGTTCCCCCATATAAGTGAGTTGGGAGAGTGAAAATTTGCCCAAGTGTGAGAGGCCAAAAGTGTTCCCCCAGAAAGTGTTTAGGAACACATTTCAGAGCCCTACGAGTGGTTTGGACCCCCCTTTTTGTGGTACTTTTTGTCAAGTTGAAGTTGGTGTTTACGGTTGTTAAGAGTGTACAGGGCTTGGAGTTTTAACCAGGGTCAGTTTTGACCGATCCTCAGCGGAGCAAGATAGAGACATGGGACCTTGTCCTACCCCCCCATTTGTGTGCACCCCGAGTCCAACGGTACCACCCTTGAGTCTCTAGGACATAGGGTTCTGGAGTTATGAGCATTTGAAGTTCCCCCATATAAGTGAGTTGGGAGAGTGAAAATTGGGGTTTTTAATCAGGATCAGTTTTGACTGATCCTCAGCGGAGCAAGATAGAGACATGGGACCTTGTCCTATCCCCCCATTTGTGTGCACCCCGAGTCCAACGGTACCACCCTTGAGTTTATAGGACATAGGGTTCTTGAGTTATGAGCATTTGAAGTTCCCCCATATAAGTGAGTTGGGAGAGTGAAAATTTGGGGTTTTAATCAGGGTCAGGTTTGACCGATCCTCAGCGGAGCAAGATAGAGACATGGGACCTTGTCCTACCCCCCCATTTGTGTGCACCCCGAGTCCAACGGTACCACCCTTGAGTGTCTAGGACATAGGGTTCTGGAGTTATGAGCATTTGAAGTTCCCCCATATAAGTGAGTTGGGAGAGTGAAAATTGGGGTTTTTAATCAGTATCAGTTTTGACCGATCCTCAGCGGAGCAAGATAGAGACATGGGACCTTGTCCTACCCCCCCATTTGTGTGCACCCCGAGTCCAACGGTACCACCCTTGAGTCTCTAGGACATAGGGTTCTGGAGTTATGAGCATTTGAAGTTCCCCCATATAAGTGAGTTGGGAGAGTGAAAATTTGCCCAAGTGTGAGAGGCCAAAAGTGTTCCCCCAGAAAGTGTTTAGGAACACATTTCAGAGCCCTACGAGTGGTTTGGACTCCCCTTTTTGTGGTACTTTTTGTCAAGTTGAAGTTGGTGTTTACGGTTGTTAAGAGTGTACAGGGCTTGGAGTTTTAACCAGGGTCAGTTTTGACCGATCCTCAGCGGAGCAAGATAGAGACATGGGACCTTGTCCTACCCCCTCATTTGTGTGCACCCCGAGTCCAACGGTACCACCCTTGAGTCTCTAGGACATAGGGTTCTGGAGTTATGAGCATTTGAAGTTCCCCCATATAAGTGAGTTGGGAGAGTGAAAATTGGGGTTTTTAATCAGGATCAGTTTTGACCGATCCTCAGCGCAGCAAGATAGAGACATGGGACCTTGTCCTACCCCCCCCCATTTGTGTGCACCCCGAGTCCAACGGTACCACCCTTGAGTCTCTAGGACATAGGGTTCTGGAGTTATGAGCATTTGAAGTTCCCCCATATAAGTGAGTTGGGAGAGTGAAAATTTGCCCAAGTGTGAGAGGCCAAAAGTGTTCCCCCAGAAAGTGTTTAGGAACACATTTCAGAGCCCTACGAGTGGTTTGGACTCCCCTTTTTGTGGTACTTTTTGTCAAGTTGAAGTTGGTGTTTACGGTTGTTAAGAGTGTACAGGGCTTGGAGTTTTAACCAGGGTCAGTTTTGACCGATCCTCAGCGGAGCAAGATAGAGACATGGGACCTTGTCCTACCCCCTCATTTGTGTGCACCCCGAGTCCAACGGTACCACCCTTGAGTCTCTAGGACATAGGGTTCTGGAGTTATGAGCATTTGAAGTTCCCCCATATAAGTGAGTTGGGAGAGTGAAAATTGGGGTTTTTAATCAGGATCAGTTTTGACCGATCCTCAGCGCAGCAAGATAGAGACATGGGACCTTGTCCTACCCCCCCATTTGTGTGCACCCCGAGTCCAACGGTACCACCCTTGAGTCTCTAGGACATAGGGTTCTGGAGTTATGAGCATTTGAAGTTCCCCCATATAAGTGAGTTGGGAGAGTGAAAATTTGCCCAAGTGTGAGAGGCCAAAAGTGTTCCCCCAGAAAGTGTTTAGGAACACATTTCAGAGCCCTACGAGTGGTTTGGACCCCCCTTTTTGTGGTACTTTTTGTCAAGTTGAAGTTGGTGTTTACGGTTGTTAAGAGTGTACAGGGCTTGGAGTTTTAACCAGGGTCAGTTTTGACCGATCCTCAGCGGAGCAAGATAGAGACATGGGACCTTGTCCTACCCCCCCATTTGTGTGCACCCCGAGTCCAACGGTACCACCCTTGAGTTTATAGGACATAGGGTTCTTGAGTTATGAGCATTTGAAGTTCCCCCATATAAGTGAGTTGGGAGAGTGAAAATTTGGGGTTTTAATCAGGGTCAGGTTTGACCGATCCTCAGCGGAGCAAGATAGAGACATGGGACCTTGTCCTACCCCCCCATTTGTGTGCACCCCGAGTCCAACGGTACCACCCTTGAGTCTCTAGGACATAGGGTTCTGGAGTTATGAGCATTTGAAGTTCCCCCATATAAGTGAGTTGGGAGAGTGAAAATTGGGGTTTTTAATCAGGATCAGTTTTGACCGATCCTCAGCGGAGCAAGATAGAGACATGGGACCTTGTCCTACCCCCCCATTTGTGTGCACCCCGAGTCCAACGGTACCACCCTTGAGTCTCTAGGACATAGGGTTCTGGAGTTATGAGCATTTGAAGTTCCCCCATATAAGTGAGTTGGGAAAGTGAAAATTGGGGTTTTTAATCAGGATCAGCTTTGACTGATCCTCAGCGGAGCAAGATAGAGACATGGGACCTTGTCCTATCCCCCCATTTGTGTGCACCCCGAGTCCAACGGTACCACCCTTGAGTTTATAGGACATAGGGTTCTTGAGTTATGAGCATTTGAAGTTCCCCCATATAAGTGAGTTGGGAGAGTGAAAATTTGGGGTTTTAATCAGGGTCAGGTTTGACCGGTCCTCAGCGGAGCAAGATAGAGACATGGGACCTTGTCCTACCCCCCCATTTCTGTGCACCCCGAGTCCAACGGTACCACCCTTGAGTCTATAGGACATAGGGTTCTTGAGTTATGAGCATTTGAAGTTCCCCCATATAAGTGAGTTGGGAGAGTGAAAATTTGGGGTTTTAACCAGGGTCAGTTTTGACCGATCCTCAGCGGAGCAAGATAGAGACATGGGACCTTGTCCTACCCCCACATTTGTGTGCACCCCGAGTCCAACGGTACCACCCTTGAGTCTCTAGGACATAGGGTTCTGGAGTTATGAGCATTTGAAGTTCCCCCATATAAGTGAGTTGGGAGAGTGAAAATTTGCCCAAGTGTGAGAGGCCAAAAGTGTTCCCCCAGAAAGTGTTTAGGAACACATTTCAGAGCCCTACGAGTGGTTTGGACCCCCCTTTTTGTGGTACTTTTTGTCAAGTTGAAGTTGGTGTTTACGGTTGTTAAGAGTGTACAGGGCTTGGAGTTTTAACCAGGGTCAGTTTTGACCGATCCTCAGCGGAGCAAGATAGAGACATGGGACCTTGTCCTACCCCCCCCATTTGTGTGCACCCCGAGTCCAACGGTACCACCCTTGAGTCTCTAGGACATAGGGTTCTGGAGTTAGGAGCATTTGAAGTTCCCCCATATAAGTGAGTTGGGAGAGTGAAAATTTGGGCTTTTGACCAGGGTCAGTTTTGACCGATCCTCAGCGGAGCAAGATAGAGACATGGGACCTTGTCCTACCCCCCCATTTGTGTGCACCCCGAGTCCAACGGTACCACTCTTGAGTCTCTAGGACATAGGGTTCTGGAGTTAGGAGCATTTGAAATTCCCCCATATAAGTGAGTTGGGAGAGTGAAAATTTGGGCTTTTGACCAGGGTCAGTTTTGACCGATCCTCAGCGGAGCAAGATAGAGACATGGGACCTTGTCCTACCCCCCCATTTGTGTGCACCCCGAGTCCAACGGTACCACCCTTGAGTCTCTAGGACATAGGGTTCTGGAGTTATGAGCATTTGAAGTTCCCCCATATAAGTGAGTTGGGAGAGTGAAAATTGGGGTTTTTAATCAGGATCAGTTTTGACCGATCCTCAGCGGAGCAAGATAGAGACATGGGACCTTGTCCTAGCCCCCCATTTGTGTGCACCCCGAGTCCAACGGTACCACCCTTGAGTCTCTAGGACATAGGGTTCTGGAGTTATGAGCATTTGAAGTTCCCCCATATAAGTGAGTTGGGAGAGTGAAAATTTGCGGTTTTAACCAGGGTCAGTTTTGACCGATCCTCAGCGGAGCAAGATAGAGACATGGGACCTTGTCCTACCCCCCCATTTGTGTGCACCCCGAGTCCAACGGTACCACCCTTGAGTCTCTAGGACATAGGGTTCTGGAGTTATGAGCATTTGAAGTTCCCCCATATAAGTGAGTTGGGAGAGTGAAAATTTGCCCAAGTGTGAGAGGCCAAAAGTGTTCCCCCAGAAAGTGTTTAGGAACACATTTCAGAGCCCTACGAGTGGTTTGGACCCCCCTTTTTGTGGTACTTTTTGTCAAGTTGAAGTTGGTGTTTACGGTTGTTAAGAGTGTACAGGGCTTGGAGTTTTAACCAGGGTCAGTTTTGACCGATCCTCAGCGGAGCAAGATAGAGACATGGGACCTTGTCCTATCCCCCCATTTGTGTGCACCCCGAGTCCAACGGTACCACCCTTGAGTCTCTAGGACATAGGGTTCTGGAGTTATGAGCATTTGAAGTTCCCCCATATAAGTGAGTTGGGAGAGTGACAATTGGGGTTTTTAATCAGGATCAGTTTTGACCGATCCTCAGCGCAGCAAGATAGAGACATGGGACCTTGTCCTACCCCCCCATTTCTGTGCACCCCGAGTCCAACGGTACCACCCTCGAGTCTCTAGGACATAGGGTTCTGGAGTTATGAGCATTTGAAGTTCCCCCATATAAGTGAGTTGGGAGAGTGAAAATTTGCCCAAGTGTGAGAGGCCAAAAGTGTTCCCCCAGAAAGTGTTTAGGAACACATTTCAGAGCCCTACGAGTGGTTTGGACCCCCCTTTTTGTGGTACTTTTTGTCATGTTGAAGTTGGTGTTTACGGTTGTTAAGAGTGTACAGGGCTTGGAGTTTTAACCAGGGTCAGTTTTGACCGATCCTCAGCGGAGCAAGATAGAGACATGGGACCTTGTCCTACCCCCCCCCATTTGTGTGCACCCCGAGTCCAACGGTACCACCCTTGAGTCTCTAGGACATAGGGTTCTGGAGTTATGAGCATTTGAAGTTCCCCCATATAAGTGAGTTGGGAGAGTGAAAATTGGGGTTTTTAATCAGGATCAGTTTTGACCGATCCTCAGCGGAGCAAGATAGAGACATGGGACCTTGTCCTACCCCCCCATTTGTGTGCACCCCGAGTCCAACGGTACCACCCTTGAGTCTCTAGGACATAGGGTTCTGGAGTTATGAGGATTTGAAGTTCCCCCATATAAGTGAGTTGGGAGAGTGAAAATTGGGGTTTTTAATCAGGATCAGTTTTGACCGATCCTCAGCGGAGCAAGATAGAGACATGGGACCTTGTCCTACCCCCCCATTTGTGTGCACCCCGAGTCCAACGGTACCACCCTTGAGTCTCTAGGACATAGGGTTCTGGAGTTATGAGCATTTGAAGTTCCCCCATATAAGTGAGTTGGGAGAGTGAAAATTTGCCCAAGTGTGAGAGGCCAAAAGTGTTCCCCCAGAAAGTGTTTAGGAACACATTTCAGAGCCCTACGAGTGGTTTGGACCCCCCTTTTTGTGGTACTTTTTGTCAAGTTGAAGTTGGTGTTTACGGTTGTTAAGAGTGTACAGGGCTTGGAGTTTTAAACAGGGTCAGTTTTGACCGATCCTCAGCGGAGCAAGATAGAGACATGGGACCTTGTCCTACCCCCCCATTTGTGTGCACCCCGAGTCCAACGGTACCACCCTTGAGTCTCTAGGACATAGGGTTCTGGAGTTATGAGCATTTGAAGTTCCCCCATATAAGTGAGTTGGGAGAGTGACAATTGGGGTTTTTAATCAGGATCAGTTTTGACCGATCCTCAGCGCAGCAAGATAGAGACATGGGACCTTGTCCTACCCCCCCATTTGTGTGCACCCCGAGTCCAACGGTACCACCCTTGAGTCTCTAGGACATAGGGTTCTGGAGTTATGAGCATTTGAAGTTCCCCCATATAAGTGAGTTGGGAGAGTGAAAATTTGCCCAAGTGTGAGAGGCCAAAAGTGTTCCCCCAGAAAGTGTTTAGGAACACATTTCAGAGCCCTACGAGTGGTTTGGACCCCCCTTTTTGTGGTACTTTTTGTCAAGTTGAAGTTGGTGTTTACGGTTGTTAAGAGTGTACAGGGCTTGGAGTTTTAACCAGGGTCAGTTTTGACCGATCCTCAGCGGAGCAAGATAGAGACATGGGACCTTGTCCTACCCCCCCCATTTGTGTGCACCCCGAGTCCAACGGTACCACCCTTGAGTCTCTAGGACATAGGGTTCTGGAGTTATGAGCATTTGAAGTTCCCCCATATAAGTGAGTTGGGAGAGTGAAAATTTGCCCAAGTGTGAGAGGCCAAAAGTGTTCCCCCAGAAAGTGTTTAGGAACACATTTCAGAGCCCTACGAGTGGTTTGGACCCCCCTTTTTGTGGTACTTTTTGTCAAGTTGAAGTTGGTGTTTACGGTTGTTAAGAGTGTACAGGGCTTGGAGTTTTAAACAGGGTCAGTTTTGACCGATCCTCAGCGGAGCAAGATAGAGACATGGGACCTTGTCCTACCCCCCCATTTGTGTGCACCCCGAGTCCAAAGGTACCACCCTTGAGTCTCTAGGACATAGGGTTCTGGAGTTATGAGCATTTGAAGTTCCCCCATATAAGTGAGTTGGGAGAGTGAAAATTGGGGTTTTTAATCAGGATCAGTTTTGACTGATCCTCAGCGGAGCAAGGTAGAGACATGGGACCTTGTCCTACCCCCCCATTTGTGTGCACCCCGAGTCCAACGGTACCACCCTTGAGTCTCTAGGACATAGGGTTCTTGAGTTATGAGCATTTGAAGTTTCCCCATATAAGTGAGTTGGGAGAGTGAAAATTTGGGGTTTTAACCAGGGTCAGTTTTGACCGATCCTCAGCGGAGCAAGATAGAGACATGGGACCTATTCCTACCCCCCCATTTGTGTGCACCCCGAGTCCAACGGTACCACCCTTGAGTCTCTAGGACATAGGGTTCTGGAGTTATGAGCATTTGAAGTTCCCCCATATAAGTGAGTTGGGAGAGTGAAAATTTGCCCAAGTGTGAGAGGCCAAAAGTGTTCCCCCAGAAAGTGTTTAGGAACACATTTCAGAGCCCTACGAGTGGTTTGGACCCCCCTTTTTGTGGTACTTTTTGTCAAGTTGAAGTTGGTGTTTACGGTTGTTAAGAGTGTACAGGGCTTGGAGTTTTAACCAGGGTCAGTTTTGACCGATCCTCAGCGGAGCAAGATAGAGACATGGGACCTTGTCCTACCCCCCCATTTGTGTGCACCCCGAGTCCAACGGTACCACCCTTGAGTCTCTAGGACATAGGGTTCTGGAGTTATGAGCATTTGAAGTTCCCCCATATAAGTGAGTTGGGAGAGTGAAAATTGGGGTTTTTAATCAGGATCAGTTTTGACTGATCCTCAGCGGAGCAAGATAGAGACATGGGACCTTGTCCTATCCCCCCATTTGTGTGCACCCCGAGTCCAACGGTACCACCCTTGAGTTTATAGGACATAGGGTTCTTGAGTTATGAGCATTTGAAGTTCCCCCATATAAGTGAGTTGGGAGAGTGAAAATTTGGGGTTTTAATCAGGGTCAGGTTTGACCGATCCTCAGCGGAGCAAGATAGAGACATGGGACCTTGTCCTACCCCCCCATTTGTGTGCACCCCGAGTCCAACGGTACCACCCTTGAGTGTCTAGGACATAGGGTTCTGGAGTTATGAGCATTTGAAGTTCCCCCATATAAGTGAGTTGGGAGAGTGAAAATTTGCCCAAGTGTGAGAGGCCAAAAGTGTTCCCCCAGAAAGTGTTTAGGAACACATTTCAGAGCCCTACGAGTGGTTTGGACCCCCCTTTTTGTGGTACTTTTTGTCAAGTTGAAGTTGGTGTTTACGGTTGTTAAGAGTGTACAGGGCTTGGAGTTTTAACCAGGGTCAGTTTTGACCGATCCTCAGCGGAGCAAGATAGAGACATGGGACCTTGTCCTACCCCCCCATTTGTGTGCACCCCGAGTCCAACGGTACCACCCTTGAGTCTCTAGGACATAGGGTTCTGGAGTTATGAGCATTTGAAGTTCCCCCATATAAGTGAGTTGGGAGAGTGAAAATTGGGGTTTTTAATCAGGATCAGTTTTGACTGATCCTCAGCGGAGCAAGATAGAGACATGGGACCTTGTCCTATCCCCCCATTTGTGTGCACCCCGAGTCCAACGGTACCACCCTTGAGTTTATAGGACATAGGGTTCTTGAGTTATGAGCATTTGAAGTTCCCCCATATAAGTGAGTTGGGAGAGTGAAAATTTGGGGTTTTAATCAGGGTCAGGTTTGACCGATCCTCAGCGGAGCAAGATAGAGACATGGGACCTTGTCCTACCCCCCCATTTGTGTGCACCCCGAGTCCAACGGTACCACCCTTGAGTGTCTAGGACATAGGGTTCTGGAGTTATGAGCATTTGAAGTTCCCCCATATAAGTGAGTTGGGAGAGTGAAAATTGGGGTTTTTAATCAGTATCAGTTTTGACCGATCCTCAGCGGAGCAAGATAGAGACATGGGACCTTGTCCTACCCCCCCATTTGTGTGCACCCCGAGTCCAACGGTACCACCCTTGAGTCTCTAGGACATAGGGTTCTGGAGTTATGAGCATTTGAAGTTCCCCCATATAAGTGAGTTGGGAGAGTGAAAATTTGCCCAAGTGTGAGAGGCCAAAAGTGTTCCCCCAGAAAGTGTTTAGGAACACATTTCAGAGCCCTACGAGTGGTTTGGACTCCCCTTTTTGTGGTACTTTTTGTCAAGTTGAAGTTGGTGTTTACGGTTGTTAAGAGTGTACAGGGCTTGGAGTTTTAACCAGGGTCAGTTTTGACCGATCCTCAGCGGAGCAAGATAGAGACATGGGACCTTGTCCTACCCCCTCATTTGTGTGCACCCCGAGTCCAACGGTACCACCCTTGAGTCTCTAGGACATAGGGTTCTGGAGTTATGAGCATTTGAAGTTCCCCCATATAAGTGAGTTGGGAGAGTGAAAATTGGGGTTTTTAATCAGGATCAGTTTTGACCGATCCTCAGCGCAGCAAGATAGAGACATGGGACCTTGTCCTACCCCCCCCCATTTGTGTGCACCCCGAGTCCAACGGTACCACCCTTGAGTCTCTAGGACATAGGGTTCTGGAGTTATGAGCATTTGAAGTTCCCCCATATAAGTGAGTTGGGAGAGTGAAAATTTGCCCAAGTGTGAGAGGCCAAAAGTGTTCCCCCAGAAAGTGTTTAGGAACACATTTCAGAGCCCTACGAGTGGTTTGGACTCCCCTTTTTGTGGTACTTTTTGTCAAGTTGAAGTTGGTGTTTACGGTTGTTAAGAGTGTACAGGGCTTGGAGTTTTAACCAGGGTCAGTTTTGACCGATCCTCAGCGGAGCAAGATAGAGACATGGGACCTTGTCCTACCCCCTCATTTGTGTGCACCCCGAGTCCAACGGTACCACCCTTGAGTCTCTAGGACATAGGGTTCTGGAGTTATGAGCATTTGAAGTTCCCCCATATAAGTGAGTTGGGAGAGTGAAAATTGGGGTTTTTAATCAGGATCAGTTTTGACCGATCCTCAGCGCAGCAAGATAGAGACATGGGACCTTGTCCTACCCCCCCATTTGTGTGCACCCCGAGTCCAACGGTACCACCCTTGAGTCTCTAGGACATAGGGTTCTGGAGTTATGAGCATTTGAAGTTCCCCCATATAAGTGAGTTGGGAGAGTGAAAATTTGCCCAAGTGTGAGAGGCCAAAAGTGTTCCCCCAGAAAGTGTTTAGGAACACATTTCAGAGCCCTACGAGTGGTTTGGACCCCCCTTTTTGTGGTACTTTTTGTCAAGTTGAAGTTGGTGTTTACGGTTGTTAAGAGTGTACAGGGCTTGGAGTTTTAACCAGGGTCAGTTTTGACCGATCCTCAGCGGAGCAAGATAGAGACATGGGACCTTGTCCTACCCCCCCATTTGTGTGCACCCCGAGTCCAACGGTACCACCCTTGAGTTTATAGGACATAGGGTTCTTGAGTTATGAGCATTTGAAGTTCCCCCATATAAGTGAGTTGGGAGAGTGAAAATTTGGGGTTTTAATCAGGGTCAGGTTTGACCGATCCTCAGCGGAGCAAGATAGAGACATGGGACCTTGTCCTACCCCCCCATTTGTGTGCACCCCGAGTCCAACGGTACCACCCTTGAGTCTCTAGGACATAGGGTTCTGGAGTTATGAGCATTTGAAGTTCCCCCATATAAGTGAGTTGGGAGAGTGAAAATTGGGGTTTTTAATCAGGATCAGTTTTGACCGATCCTCAGCGGAGCAAGATAGAGACATGGGACCTTGTCCTACCCCCCCATTTGTGTGCACCCCGAGTCCAACGGTACCACCCTTGAGTCTCTAGGACATAGGGTTCTGGAGTTATGAGCATTTGAAGTTCCCCCATATAAGTGAGTTGGGAAAGTGAAAATTGGGGTTTTTAATCAGGATCAGCTTTGACTGATCCTCAGCGGAGCAAGATAGAGACATGGGACCTTGTCCTATCCCCCCATTTGTGTGCACCCCGAGTCCAACGGTACCACCCTTGAGTTTATAGGACATAGGGTTCTTGAGTTATGAGCATTTGAAGTTCCCCCATATAAGTGAGTTGGGAGAGTGAAAATTTGGGGTTTTAATCAGGGTCAGGTTTGACCGATCCTCAGCGGAGCAAGATAGAGACATGGGACCTTGTCCTACCCCCCCATTTCTGTGCACCCCGAGTCCAACGGTACCACCCTTGAGTCTATAGGACATAGGGTTCTTGAGTTATGAGCATTTGAAGTTCCCCCATATAAGTGAGTTGGGAGAGTGAAAATTTGGGGTTTTAACCAGGGTCAGTTTTGACCGATCCTCAGCGGAGCAAGATAGAGACATGGGACCTTGTCCTACCCCCACATTTGTGTGCACCCCGAGTCCAACGGTACCACCCTTGAGTCTCTAGGACATAGGGTTCTGGAGTTATGAGCATTTGAAGTTCCCCCATATAAGTGAGTTGGGAGAGTGAAAATTTGCCCAAGTGTGAGAGGCCAAAAGTGTTCCCCCAGAAAGTGTTTAGGAACACATTTCAGAGCCCTACGAGTGGTTTGGACCCCCCTTTTTGTGGTACTTTTTGTCAAGTTGAAGTTGGTGTTTACGGTTGTTAAGAGTGTACAGGGCTTGGAGTTTTAACCAGGGTCAGTTTTGACCGATCCTCAGCGGAGCAAGATAGAGACATGGGACCTTGTCCTACCCCCCCCATTTGTGTGCACCCCGAGTCCAACGGTACCACCCTTGAGTCTCTAGGACATAGGGTTCTGGAGTTAGGAGCATTTGAAGTTCCCCCATATAAGTGAGTTGGGAGAGTGAAAATTTGGGCTTTTGACCAGGGTCAGTTTTGACCGATCCTCAGCGGAGCAAGATAGAGACATGGGACCTTGTCCTACCCCCCCATTTGTGTGCACCCCGAGTCCAACGGTACCACCCTTGAGTCTCTAGGACATAGGGTTCTGGAGTTATGAGCATTTGAAGTTCCCCCATATAAGTGAGTTGGGAAAGTGAAAATTGGGGTTTTTAATCAGGATCAGCTTTGACTGATCCTCAGCGGAGCAAGATAGAGACATGGGACCTTGTCCTATCCCCCCATTTGTGTGCACCCCGAGTCCAACGGTACCACCCTTGAGTTTATAGGACATAGGGTTCTTGAGTTATGAGCATTTGAAGTTCCCCCATATAAGTGAGTTGGGAGAGTGAAAATTTGGGGTTTTAATCAGGGTCAGGTTTGACCGATCCTCAGCGGAGCAAGATAGAGACATGGGACCTTGTCCTACCCCCCCATTTCTGTGCACCCCGAGTCCAACGGTACCACCCTTGAGTCTATAGGACATAGGGTTCTTGAGTTATGAGCATTTGAAGTTCCCCCATATAAGTGAGTTGGGAGAGTGAAAATTTGGGGTTTTAACCAGGGTCAGTTTTGACCGATCCTCAGCGGAGCAAGATAGAGACATGGGACCTTGTCCTACCCCCACATTTGTGTGCACCCCGAGTCCAACGGTACCACCCTTGAGTCTCTAGGACATAGGGTTCTGGAGTTATGAGCATTTGAAGTTCCCCCATATAAGTGAGTTGGGAGAGTGAAAATTTGCCCAAGTGTGAGAGGCCAAAAGTGTTCCCCCAGAAAGTGTTTAGGAACACATTTCAGAGCCCTACGAGTGGTTTGGACCCCCCTTTTTGTGGTACTTTTTGTCAAGTTGAAGTTGGTGTTTACGGTTGTTAAGAGTGTACAGGGCTTGGAGTTTTAACCAGGGTCAGTTTTGACCGATCCTCAGCGGAGCAAGATAGAGACATGGGACCTTGTCCTACCCCCCCATTTGTGTGCACCCCGAGTCCAACGGTACCACCCTTGAGTCTCTAGGACATAGGGTTCTGGAGTTAGGAGCATTTGAAGTTCCCCCATATAAGTGAGTTGGGAGAGTGAAAATTTGGGCTTTTGACCAGGGTCAGTTTTGACCGATCCTCAGCGGAGCAAGATAGAGACATGGGACCTTGTCCTACCCCCCCATTTGTGTGCACCACGAGTCCAACGGTACCACTCTTGAGTCTCTAGGACATAGGGTTCTGGAGTTAGGAGCATTTGAAGTTCCCCCATATAAGTGAGTTGGGAGAGTGAAAATTTGGGCTTTTGACCAGGGTCAGTTTTGACCGATCCTCAGCGGAGCAAGATAGAGACATGGGACCTTGTCCTACCCCCCCATTTGTGTGCACCCCGAGTCCAACGGTACCACCCTTGAGTCTCTAGGACATAGGGTTCTGGAGTTATGAGCATTTGAAGTTCCCCCATATAAGTGAGTTGGGAGAGTGAAAATTGGGGTTTTTAATCAGGATCAGTTTTGACCGATCCTCAGCGGAGCAAGATAGAGACATGGGACCTTGTCCTACCCCCCCATTTGTGTGCACCCCGAGTCCAACGGTACCACCCTTGAGTCTCTAGGACATAGGGTTCTGGAGTTATGAGCATTTGAAGTTCCCCCATATAAGTGAGTTGGGAGAGTGAAAATTGGGGTTTTTAATCAGGATCAGTTTTGACTGATCCTCAGCGGAGCAAGATAGAGACATGGGACCTTGTCCTAGCCCCCCATTTGTGTGCACCCCGAGTCCAACGGTACCACCCTTGAGTCTCTAGGACATAGGGTTCTGGAGTTATGAGCATTTGAAGTTCCCCCATATAAGTGAGTTGGGAGAGTGAAAATTTGCGGTTTTAACCAGGGTCAGTTTTGACCGATCCTCAGCGGAGCAAGATAGAGACATGGGACCTTGTCCTACCCCCCCATTTGTGTGCACCCCGAGTCCAACGGTACCACCCTTGAGTCTCTAGGACATAGGGTTCTGGAGTTATGAGCATTTGAAGTTCCCCCATATAAGTGAGTTGGGAGAGTGAAAATTTGCCCAAGTGTGAGAGGCCAAAAGTGTTCCCCCAGAAAGTGTTTAGGAACACATTTCAGAGCCCTACGAGTGGTTTGGACCCCCCTTTTTGTGGTACTTTTTGTCAAGTTGAAGTTGGTGTTTACGGTTGTTAAGAGTGTACAGGGCTTGGAGTTTTAACCAGGGTCAGTTTTGACCGATCCTCAGCGGAGCAAGATAGAGACATGGGACCTTGTCCTATCCCCCCATTTGTGTGCACCCCGAGTCCAACGGTACCACCCTTGAGTCTCTAGGACATAGGGTTCTGGAGTTATGAGCATTTGAAGTTCCCCCATATAAGTGAGTTGGGAGAGTGACAATTGGGGTTTTTAATCAGGATCAGTTTTGACCGATCCTCAGCGCAGCAAGATAGAGACATGGGACCTTGTCCTACCCCCCCATTTCTGTGCACCCCGAGTCCAACGGTACCACCCTCGAGTCTCTAGGACATAGGGTTCTGGAGTTATGAGCATTTGAAGTTCCCCCATATAAGTGAGTTGGGAGAGTGAAAATTTGCCCAAGTGTGAGAGGCCAAAAGTGTTCCCCCAGAAAGTGTTTAGGAACACATTTCAGAGCCCTACGAGTGGTTTGGACCCCCCTTTTTGTGGTACTTTTTGTCATGTTGAAGTTGGTGTTTACGGTTGTTAAGAGTGTACAGGGCTTGGAGTTTTAACCAGGGTCAGTTTTGACCGATCCTCAGCGGAGCAAGATAGAGACATGGGACCTTGTCCTACCCCCCCCCATTTGTGTGCACCCCGAGTCCAACGGTACCACCCTTGAGTCTCTAGGACATAGGGTTCTGGAGTTATGAGCATTTGAAGTTCCCCCATATAAGTGAGTTGGGAGAGTGAAAATTGGGGTTTTTAATCAGGATCAGTTTTGACCGATCCTCAGCGGAGCAAGATAGAGACATGGGACCTTGTCCTACCCCCCCATTTGTGTGCACCCCGAGTCCAACGGTACCACCCTTGAGTCTCTAGGACATAGGGTTCTGGAGTTATGAGGATTTGAAGTTCCCCCATATAAGTGAGTTGGGAGAGTGAAAATTGGGGTTTTTAATCAGGATCAGTTTTGACCGATCCTCAGCGGAGCAAGATAGAGACATGGGACCTTGTCCTACCCCCCCATTTGTGTGCACCCCGAGTCCAACGGTACCACCCTTGAGTCTCTAGGACATAGGGTTCTGGAGTTATGAGCATTTGAAGTTCCCCCATATAAGTGAGTTGGGAGAGTGAAAATTTGCCCAAGTGTGAGAGGCCAAAAGTGTTCCCCCAGAAAGTGTTTAGGAACACATTTCAGAGCCCTACGAGTGGTTTGGACCCCCCTTTTTGTGGTACTTTTTGTCAAGTTGAAGTTGGTGTTTACGGTTGTTAAGAGTGTACAGGGCTTGGAGTTTTAAACAGGGTCAGTTTTGACCGATCCTCAGCGGAGCAAGATAGAGACATGGGACCTTGTCCTACCCCCCCCCCATTTGTGTGCACCCCGAGTCCAACGGTACCACCCTTGAGTCTCTAGGACATAGGGTTCTGGAGTTATGAGCATTTGAAGTTCCCCCATATAAGTGAGTTGGGAGAGTGAAAATTTGCCCAAGTGTGAGAGGCCAAAAGTGTTCCCCCAGAAAGTGTTTAGGAACACATTTCAGAGCCCTACGAGTGGTTTGGACCCCCCTTTTTGTGGTATTTTTTGTCAAGTTGAAGTTGGTGTTTACGGTTGTTAAGAGTGTACAGGGCTTGGAGTTTTAACCAGGGTCAGTTTTGACCGATCCTCAGCGGAGCAAGATAGAGACATGGG
This sequence comes from Toxotes jaculatrix, assembly GCF_017976425.1. Taxonomy (NCBI): domain Eukaryota; kingdom Metazoa; phylum Chordata; class Actinopteri; family Toxotidae; genus Toxotes; species Toxotes jaculatrix. Next base: position 28,089,192 of record NC_054397.1, on the reverse strand, counting down.
ACCTTGTCCTACCCCCCCATTTGTGTGCACCCCGAGTCCAACGGTACCACCCTTGAGTCTCTAGGACATAGGGTTCTGGAGTTATGAGCATTTGAAGTTCCCCCATATAAGTGAGTTGGGAGAGTGAAAATTTGCCCAAGTGTGAGAGGCCAAAAGTGTTCCCCCAGAAAGTGTTTAGGAACACATTTCAGAGCCCTACGAGTGGTTTGGACCCCCCTTTTTGTGGTACTTTTTGTCAAGTTGAAGTTAGTGTTTACGGTTGTTAAGAGTGTACAGGGCTTGGAGTTTTAACCAGGGTCAGTTTTGACCGATCCTCAGCGGAGCAAGATAGAGACATGGGACCTTGTCCTACCCCCCCATTTGTGTGCACCCCGAGTCCAACGGTGCCACCCTTGAGTCTCTAGGACATAGGGTTCTGGAGTTATGAGCATTTGAAGTTCCCCCATATAAGTGAGTTGGGAGAGTGAAAATTGGGGTTTTTAATCAGGATCAGTTTTGACAGATCCTCAGCGGAGCAAGATAGAGACATGGGACCTTGTCCTATCCCCCCATTTGTGTGCACCCCGAGTCCAACGGTACCACCCTTGAGTTTATAGGACATAGGGTTCTGGAGTTATGAGCATTTGAAGTTCCCCCATATAAGTGAGTTGGGAGAGTGAAAATTTGGGGTTTTAATCAGGGTCAGGTTTGACCGATCCTCAGCGGAGCAAGATAGAGACATGGGACCTATTCCTACCCCCCCATTTGTGTGCACCCCGAGTCCAACGGTACCACCCTTGAGTCTCTAGGACATAGGGTTCTGGAGTTATGAGCATTTGAAGTTCCCCCATATAAGTGAGTTGGGAGAGTGAAAATTTGCCCAAGTGTGAGAGGCCAAAAGTGTTCCCCCAGAAAGTGTTTAGGAACACATTTCAGAGCCCTACGAGTGGTTTGGACCCCCCTTTTTGTGGTACTTTTTGTCAAGTTGAAGTTGGTGTTTACGGTTGTTAAGAGTGTACAGGGCTTGGAGTTTTAAACAGGGTCAGTTTTGACCGATCCTCAGCGGAGCAAGATAGAGACATGGGACCTTGTCCTACCCCCCCATTTGTGTGCACCCCGAGTCCAAAGGTACCACCCTTGAGTCTCTAGGACATAGGGTTCTGGAGTTATGAGCATTTGAAGTTCCCCCATATAAGTGAGTTGGGAGAGTGAAAATTGGGGTTTTTAATCAGGATCAGTTTTGACTGATCCTCAGCGGAGCAAGGTAGAGACATGGGACCTTGTCCTACCCCCCCATTTGTGTGCACCCCGAGTCCAACGGTACCACCCTTGAGTCTCTAGGACATAGGGTTCTTGAGTTATGAGCATTTGAAGTTTCCCCATATAAGTGAGTTGGGAGAGTGAAAATTTGGGGTTTTAACCAGGGTCAGTTTTGACCGATCCTCAGCGGAGCAAGATAGAGACATGGGACCTATTCCTACCCCCCCATTTGTGTGCACCCCGAGTCCAACGGTACCACCCTTGAGTCTCTAGGACATAGGGTTCTGGAGTTATGAGCATTTGAAGTTCCCCCATATAAGTGAGTTGGGAGAGTGAAAATTTGCCCAAGTGTGAGAGGCCAAAAGTGTTCCCCCAGAAAGTGTTTAGGAACACATTTCAGAGCCCTACGAGTGGTTTGGACCCCCCTTTTTGTGGTACTTTTTGTCAAGTTGAAGTTGGTGTTTACGGTTGTTAAGAGTGTACAGGGCTTGGAGTTTTAACCAGGGTCAGTTTTGACCGATCCTCAGCGGAGCAAGATAGAGACATGGGACCTTGTCCTACCCCCCCATTTGTGTGCACCCCGAGTCCAACGGTACCACCCTTGAGTCTCTAGGACATAGGGTTCTGGAGTTATGAGCATTTGAAGTTCCCCCATATAAGTGAGTTGGGAGAGTGAAAATTGGGGTTTTTAATCAGGATCAGTTTTGACTGATCCTCAGCGGAGCAAGATAGAGACATGGGACCTTGTCCTATCCCCCCATTTGTGTGCACCCCGAGTCCAACGGTACCACCCTTGAGTTTATAGGACATAGGGTTCTTGAGTTATGAGCATTTGAAGTTCCCCCATATAAGTGAGTTGGGAGAGTGAAAATTTGGGGTTTTAATCAGGGTCAGGTTTGACCGATCCTCAGCGGAGCAAGATAGAGACATGGGACCTTGTCCTACCCCCCCATTTGTGTGCACCCCGAGTCCAACGGTACCACCCTTGAGTGTCTAGGACATAGGGTTCTGGAGTTATGAGCATTTGAAGTTCCCCCATATAAGTGAGTTGGGAGAGTGAAAATTTGCCCAAGTGTGAGAGGCCAAAAGTGTTCCCCCAGAAAGTGTTTAGGAACACATTTCAGAGCCCTACGAGTGGTTTGGACCCCCCTTTTTGTGGTACTTTTTGTCAAGTTGAAGTTGGTGTTTACGGTTGTTAAGAGTGTACAGGGCTTGGAGTTTTAACCAGGGTCAGTTTTGACCGATCCTCAGCGGAGCAAGATAGAGACATGGGACCTTGTCCTACCCCCCCCATTTGTGTGCACCCCGAGTCCAACGGTACCACCCTTGAGTCTCTAGGACATAGGGTTCTGGAGTTAGGAGCATTTGAAGTTCCCCCATATAAGTGAGTTGGGAGAGTGAAAATTTGGGCTTTTGACCAGGGTCAGTTTTGACCGATCCTCAGCGGAGCAAGATAGAGACATGGGACCTTGTCCTACCCCCCCATTTGTGTGCACCCCGAGTCCAACGGTACCACCCTTGAGTCTCTAGGACATAGGGTTCTGGAGTTATGAGCATTTGAAGTTCCCCCATATAAGTGAGTTGGGAAAGTGAAAATTGGGGTTTTTAATCAGGATCAGCTTTGACTGATCCTCAGCGGAGCAAGATAGAGACATGGGACCTTGTCCTATCCCCCCATTTGTGTGCACCCCGAGTCCAACGGTACCACCCTTGAGTTTATAGGACATAGGGTTCTTGAGTTATGAGCATTTGAAGTTCCCCCATATAAGTGAGTTGGGAGAGTGAAAATTTGGGGTTTTAATCAGGGTCAGGTTTGACCGATCCTCAGCGGAGCAAGATAGAGACATGGGACCTTGTCCTACCCCCCCATTTCTGTGCACCCCGAGTCCAACGGTACCACCCTTGAGTCTATAGGACATAGGGTTCTTGAGTTATGAGCATTTGAAGTTCCCCCATATAAGTGAGTTGGGAGAGTGAAAATTTGGGGTTTTAACCAGGGTCAGTTTTGACCGATCCTCAGCGGAGCAAGATAGAGACATGGGACCTTGTCCTACCCCCACATTTGTGTGCACCCCGAGTCCAACGGTACCACCCTTGAGTCTCTAGGACATAGGGTTCTGGAGTTATGAGCATTTGAAGTTCCCCCATATAAGTGAGTTGGGAGAGTGAAAATTTGCCCAAGTGTGAGAGGCCAAAAGTGTTCCCCCAGAAAGTGTTTAGGAACACATTTCAGAGCCCTACGAGTGGTTTGGACCCCCCTTTTTGTGGTACTTTTTGTCAAGTTGAAGTTGGTGTTTACGGTTGTTAAGAGTGTACAGGGCTTGGAGTTTTAACCAGGGTCAGTTTTGACCGATCCTCAGCGGAGCAAGATAGAGACATGGGACCTTGTCCTACCCCCCCATTTGTGTGCACCCCGAGTCCAACGGTACCACCCTTGAGTCTCTAGGACATAGGGTTCTGGAGTTAGGAGCATTTGAAGTTCCCCCATATAAGTGAGTTGGGAGAGTGAAAATTTGGGCTTTTGACCAGGGTCAGTTTTGACCGATCCTCAGCGGAGCAAGATAGAGACATGGGACCTTGTCCTACCCCCCCATTTGTGTGCACCACGAGTCCAACGGTACCACTCTTGAGTCTCTAGGACATAGGGTTCTGGAGTTAGGAGCATTTGAAGTTCCCCCATATAAGTGAGTTGGGAGAGTGAAAATTTGGGCTTTTGACCAGGGTCAGTTTTGACCGATCCTCAGCGGAGCAAGATAGAGACATGGGACCTTGTCCTACCCCCCCATTTGTGTGCACCCCGAGTCCAACGGTACCACCCTTGAGTCTCTAGGACATAGGGTTCTGGAGTTATGAGCATTTGAAGTTCCCCCATATAAGTGAGTTGGGAGAGTGAAAATTGGGGTTTTTAATCAGGATCAGTTTTGACTGATCCTCAGCGGAGCAAGATAGAGACATGGGACCTTGTCCTAGCCCCCCATTTGTGTGCACCCCGAGTCCAACGGTACCACCCTTGAGTCTCTAGGACATAGGGTTCTGGAGTTATGAGCATTTGAAGTTCCCCCATATAAGTGAGTTGGGAGAGTGAAAATTTGCGGTTTTAACCAGGGTCAGTTTTGACCGATCCTCAGCGGAGCAAGATAGAGACATGGGACCTTGTCCTACCCCCCCATTTGTGTGCACCCCGAGTCCAACGGTACCACCCTTGAGTCTCTAGGACATAGGGTTCTGGAGTTATGAGCATTTGAAGTTCCCCCATATAAGTGAGTTGGGAGAGTGAAAATTTGCCCAAGTGTGAGAGGCCAAAAGTGTTCCCCCAGAAAGTGTTTAGGAACACATTTCAGAGCCCTACGAGTGGTTTGGACCCCCCTTTTTGTGGTACTTTTTGTCAAGTTGAAGTTGGTGTTTACGGTTGTTAAGAGTGTACAGGGCTTGGAGTTTTAACCAGGGTCAGTTTTGACCGATCCTCAGCGGAGCAAGATAGAGACATGGGACCTTGTCCTATCCCCCCATTTGTGTGCACCCCGAGTCCAACGGTACCACCCTTGAGTCTCTAGGACATAGGGTTCTGGAGTTATGAGCATTTGAAGTTCCCCCATATAAGTGAGTTGGGAGAGTGACAATTGGGGTTTTTAATCAGGATCAGTTTTGACCGATCCTCAGCGCAGCAAGATAGAGACATGGGACCTTGTCCTACCCCCCCATTTCTGTGCACCCCGAGTCCAACGGTACCACCCTCGAGTCTCTAGGACATAGGGTTCTGGAGTTATGAGCATTTGAAGTTCCCCCATATAAGTGAGTTGGGAGAGTGAAAATTTGCCCAAGTGTGAGAGGCCAAAAGTGTTCCCCCAGAAAGTGTTTAGGAACACATTTCAGAGCCCTACGAGTGGTTTGGACCCCCCTTTTTGTGGTACTTTTTGTCATGTTGAAGTTGGTGTTTACGGTTGTTAAGAGTGTACAGGGCTTGGAGTTTTAACCAGGGTCAGTTTTGACCGATCCTCAGCGGAGCAAGATAGAGACATGGGACCTTGTCCTACCCCCCCCCATTTGTGTGCACCCCGAGTCCAACGGTACCACCCTTGAGTCTCTAGGACATAGGGTTCTGGAGTTATGAGCATTTGAAGTTCCCCCATATAAGTGAGTTGGGAGAGTGAAAATTGGGGTTTTTAATCAGGATCAGTTTTGACCGATCCTCAGCGGAGCAAGATAGAGACATGGGACCTTGTCCTACCCCCCCATTTGTGTGCACCCCGAGTCCAACGGTACCACCCTTGAGTCTCTAGGACATAGGGTTCTGGAGTTATGAGGATTTGAAGTTCCCCCATATAAGTGAGTTGGGAGAGTGAAAATTGGGGTTTTTAATCAGGATCAGTTTTGACCGATCCTCAGCGGAGCAAGATAGAGACATGGGACCTTGTCCTACCCCCCCATTTGTGTGCACCCCGAGTCCAACGGTACCACCCTTGAGTCTCTAGGACATAGGGTTCTGGAGTTATGAGCATTTGAAGTTCCCCCATATAAGTGAGTTGGGAGAGTGAAAATTTGCCCAAGTGTGAGAGGCCAAAAGTGTTCCCCCAGAAAGTGTTTAGGAACACATTTCAGAGCCCTACGAGTGGTTTGGACCCCCCTTTTTGTGGTACTTTTTGTCAAGTTGAAGTTGGTGTTTACGGTTGTTAAGAGTGTACAGGGCTTGGAGTTTTAAACAGGGTCAGTTTTGACCGATCCTCAGCGGAGCAAGATAGAGACATGGGACCTTGTCCTACCCCCCCATTTGTGTGCACCCCGAGTCCAACGGTACCACCCTTGAGTCTCTAGGACATAGGGTTCTGGAGTTATGAGCATTTGAAGTTCCCCCATATAAGTGAGTTGGGAGAGTGACAATTGGGGTTTTTAATCAGGATCAGTTTTGACCGATCCTCAGCGCAGCAAGATAGAGACATGGGACCTTGTCCTACCCCCCCATTTGTGTGCACCCCGAGTCCAACGGTACCACCCTTGAGTCTCTAGGACATAGGGTTCTGGAGTTATGAGCATTTGAAGTTCCCCCATATAAGTGAGTTGGGAGAGTGAAAATTTGCCCAAGTGTGAGAGGCCAAAAGTGTTCCCCCAGAAAGTGTTTAGGAACACATTTCAGAGCCCTACGAGTGGTTTGGACCCCCCTTTTTGTGGTACTTTTTGTCAAGTTGAAGTTGGTGTTTACGGTTGTTAAGAGTGTACAGGGCTTGGAGTTTTAACCAGGGTCAGTTTTGACCGATCCTCAGCGGAGCAAGATAGAGACATGGGACCTTGTCCTACCCCCCCCATTTGTGTGCACCCCGAGTCCAACGGTACCACCCTTGAGTCTCTAGGACATAGGGTTCTGGAGTTATGAGCATTTGAAGTTCCCCCATATAAGTGAGTTGGGAGAGTGAAAATTTGCCCAAGTGTGAGAGGCCAAAAGTGTTCCCCCAGAAAGTGTTTAGGAACACATTTCAGAGCCCTACGAGTGGTTTGGACCCCCCTTTTTGTGGTATTTTTTGTCAAGTTGAAGTTGGTGTTTACGGTTGTTAAGAGTGTACAGGGCTTGGAGTTTTAACCAGGGTCAGTTTTGACCGATCCTCAGCGGAGCAAGATAGAGACATGGGACCTTGTCCTACCCCCCCATTTGTGTGCACCCCGAGTCCAACGGTACCACCCTTGAGTCTCTAGGACATAGGGTTCTGGAGTTATGAGCATTTGAAGTTCCCCCATATAAGTGAGTTGGGAGAGTGAAAATTTGCCCAAGTGTGAGAGGCCAAAAGTGTTCCCCCAGAAAGTGTTTAGGAACACATTTCAGAGCCCTACGAGTGGTTTGGACCCCCCTTTTTGTGGTACTTTTTGTCAAGTTGAAGTTAGTGTTTACGGTTGTTAAGAGTGTACAGGGCTTGGAGTTTTAACCAGGGTCAGTTTTGACCGATCCTCAGCGGAGCAAGATAGAGACATGGGACCTTGTCCTACCCCCCCATTTGTGTGCACCCCGAGTCCAACGGTACCACCCTTGAGTCTCTAGGACATAGGGTTCTGGAGTTATGAGCATTTGAAGTTCCCCCATATAAGTGAGTTGGGAGAGTGAAAATTGGGGTTTTTAATCAGGATCAGTTTTGACAGATCCTCAGCGGAGCAAGATAGAGACATGGGACCTTGTCCTATCCCCCCATTTGTGTGCACCCCGAGTCCAACGGTACCACCCTTGAGTTTATAGGACATAGGGTTCTGGAGTTATGAGCATTTGAAGTTCCCCCATATAAGTGAGTTGGGAGAGTGAAAATTTGGGGTTTTAATCAGGGTCAGGTTTGACCGATCCTCAGCGGAGCAAGATAGAGACATGGGACCTTGTCCTACCCCCCCATTTGTGTGCACCCCGAGTCCAGCGGTACCACCCTTGAGTCTCTAGGACATAGGGTTCTGGAGTTATGAGCATTTGAAGTTCCCCCATATAAGTGAGTTGGGAGAGTGAAAATTGGGGTTTTTAATCAGGATCAGTTTTGACCGATCCTCAGCGGAGCAAGATAGAGACATGGGACCTTGTCCTACCCCCCCATTTGTGTGCACCCCGAGTCCAACGGTACCACCCTTGAGTCTATAGGACATAGGGTTCTTGAATTATGAGCATTTGAAGTTTCCCCATATAAGTGAGTTGGGAGAGTGAAAATTTGGGGTTTTAACCAGGGTCAGTTTTGACCGATCCTCAGCGGAGCAAGATAGAGACATGGGACCTATTCCTACCCCCCCATTTGTGTGCACCCCGAGTCCAACGGTACCACCCTTGAGTCTCTAGGACATAGGGTTCTGGAGTTATGAGCATTTGAAGTTCCCCCATATAAGTGAGTTGGGAGAGTGAAAATTTGCCCAAGTGTGAGAGGCCAAAAGTGTTCCCCCAGAAAGTGTTTAGGAACACATTTCAGAGCCCTACGAGTGGTTTGGACCCCCCTTTTTGTGGTACTTTTTGTCAAGTTGAAGTTGGTGTTTACGGTTGTTAAGAGTGTACAGGGCTTGGAGTTTTAAACAGGGTCAGTTTTGACCGATCCTCAGCGGAGCAAGATAGAGACATGGGACCTTGTCCTACCCCCCCATTTGTGTGCACCCCGAGTCCAACGGTACCACCCTTGAGTCTCTAGGACATAGGGTTCTGGAGTTATGAGCATTTGAAGTTCCCCCATATAAGTGAGTTGGGAGAGTGAAAATTGGGGTTTTTAATCAGGATCAGTTTTGACTGATCCTCAGCGGAGCAAGATAGAGACATGGGACCTTGTCCTACCCCCCCATTTGTGTGCACCCCGAGTCCAACGGTACCACCCTTGAGTCTCTAGGACATAGGGTTCTTGAGTTATGAGCATTTGAAGTTTCCCCATATAAGTGAGTTGGGAGAGTGAAAATTTGGGGTTTTAACCAGGGTCAGTTTTGACCGATCCTCAGCGGAGCAAGATAGAGACATGGGACCTATTCCTACCCCCCCATTTGTGTGCACCCCGAGTCCAACGGTACCACCCTTGAGTCTCTAGGACATAGGGTTCTGGAGTTATGAGCATTTGAAGTTCCCCCATATAAGTGAGTTGGGAGAGTGAAAATTTGCCCAAGTGTGAGAGGCCAAAAGTGTTCCCCCAGAAAGTGTTTAGGAACACATTTCAGAGCCCTACGAGTGGTTTGGACCCCCCTTTTTGTGGTACTTTTTGTCAAGTTGAAGTTGGTGTTTACGGTTGTTAAGAGTGTACAGGGCTTGGAGTTTTAACCAGGGTCAGTTTTGACCGATCCTCAGCGGAGCAAGATAGAGACATGGGACCTTGTCCTACCCCCCCATTTGTGTGCACCCCGAGTCCAACGGTACCACCCTTGAGTCTCTAGGACATAGGGTTCTGGAGTTATGAGCATTTGAAGTTCCCCCATATAAGTGAGTTGGGAGAGTGAAAATTGGGGTTTTTAATCAGGATCAGTTTTGACCGATCCTCAGCGGAGCAAGATAGAGACATGGGACCTTGTCCTATCCCCCCATTTGTGTGCACCCCGAGTCCAACGGTACCACCCTTGAGTCTCTAGGACATAGGGTTCTGGAGTTATGAGCATTTGAAGTTCCCCCATATAAGTGAGTTGGGAGAGTGAAAATTTGCCCAAGTGTGAGAGGCCAAAAGTGTTCCCCCAGAAAGTGTTTAGGAACACATTTCAGAGCCCTACGAGTGGTTTGGACCCCCCTTTTTGTGGTATTTTTTGTCAAGTTGAAGTTGGTGTTTACGGTTGTTAAGAGTGTACAGGGCTTGGAGTTTTAACCAGGGTCAGTTTTGACCGATCCTCAGCGGAGCAAGATAGAGACATGGGACCTTGTCCTACCCCCCCATTTGTGTGCACCCCGAGTCCAACGGTACCACCCTTGAGTCTCTAGGACATAGGGTTCTGGAGTTATGAGCATTTGAAGTTCCCCCATATAAGTGAGTTGGGAGAGTGAAAATTGGGGTTTTTAATCAGGATCAGTTTTGACCGATCCTCAGCGCAGCAAGATAGAGACATGGGACCTTGTCCTACCCCCCCATTTGTGTGCACCACGAGTCCAACGGTACCACCCTTGAGTCTCTAGGACATAGGGTTCTGGAGTTATGAGCATTTGAAGTTCCCCCATATAAGTGAGTTGGGAGAGTGAAAATTGGGGTTTTTAATCAGTATCAGTTTTGACCGATCCTCAGCGGAGCAAGATAGAGACATGGGACCTTGTCCTACCCCCCCATTTGTGTGCACCCCGAGTCCAACGGTACCACCCTTGAGTCTCTAGGACATAGGGTTCTGGAGTTATAAGCATTTGAAGTTCCCCCATATAAGTGAGTTGGGAGAGTGAAAATTTGCCCGTGAGAGGCCAAAAGTGTTCCCCCAGAAAGTGTTTAGGAACACATTTCAGAGCCCTACGAGTGGTTTGGATCCCCCTTTTTGTGGTACTTTTTGTCAAGTTGAAGTTGGTGTTTACGGTTGTTAAGAGTGTACAGGGCTTGGAGTTTTAACCAGGGTCAGTTTTGACCGATCCTCAGCGGAGCAAGATAGAGACATGGGACCTTTGTCCTACCCCCCCATTTGTGTGCACCCCGAGTCCAACGGTACCATCCTTGAGTCTCTAGGACATAGGGTTCTGGAGTTATGAGCATTTGAAGTTCCCCCATATAAGTGAGTTGGGAGAGTGAAAATTTGCCCAAGTGTGAGAGGCCAAAAGTGTTCCCCCAGAAAGTGTTTAGGAACACATTTCAGAGCCCTACGAGTGGTTTGGACCCCCCTTTTTGTGGTACTTTTTGTCAAGTTGAAGTTGGTGTTTACGGTTGTTAAGAGTGTACAGGGCTTGGAGTTTTAAACAGGGTCAGTTTTGACCGATCCTCAGCGGAGCAAGATAGAGACATGGGACCTTGTCCTACCCCCCCCATTTGTATGCACCCCGAGTCCAACGGTACCACCCTTGAGTCTCTAGGACATAGGGTTCTGGAGTTATGAGCATTTGAAGTTCCCCCATATAAGTGAGTTGGGAGAGTGAAAATTGGGGTTTTTAATCAGGATCAGTTTTGACAGATCCTCAGCGGAGCAAGATAGAGACATGGGACCTTGTCCTATCCCCCCATTTGTGTGCACCCCGAGTCCAACGGTACCACCCTTGAGTTTATAGGACATAGGGTTCTGGAGTTATGAGCATTTGAAGTTCCCCCATATAAGTGAGTTGGGAGAGTGAAAATTTGGGGTTTTAATCAGGGTCAGGTTTGACCGATCCTCAGCGGAGCAAGATAGAGACATGGGACCTTGTCCTACCCCCCCATTTGTGTGCACCCCGAGTCCAGCGGTACCACCCTTGAGTCTCTAGGACATAGGGTTCTGGAGTTATGAGCATTTGAAGTTCCCCCATATAAGTGAGTTGGGAGAGTGAAAATTTGCGGTTTTAACCAGGGTCAGTTTTGACCGATCCTCAGCGGAGCAAGATAGAGACATGGGACCTTGTCCTACCCCCCCATTTGTGTGCACCCCGAGTCCAACGGTACCACCCTTGAGTCTCTAGGACATAGGGTTCTGGAGTTATGAGCATTTGAAGTTCCCCCATATAAGTGAGTTGGGAGAGTGAAAATTTGCCCAAGTGTGAGAGGCCAAAAGTGTTCCCCCAGAAAGTGTTTAGGAACACATTTCAGAGCCCTACGAGTGGTTTGGACCCCCCTTTTTGTGGTACTTTTTGTCAAGTTGAAGTTGGTGTTTACGGTTGTTAAGAGTGTACAGGGCTTGGAGTTTTAACCAGGGTCAGTTTTGACCGATCCTCAGCGGAGCAAGATAGAGACATGGGACCTTGTCCTATCCCCCCATTTGTGTGCACCCCGAGTCCAACGGTACCACCCTTGAGTCTCTAGGACATAGGGTTCTGGAGTTATGAGCATTTGAAGTTCCCCCATATAAGTGAGTTGGGAGAGTGACAATTGGGGTTTTTAATCAGGATCAGTTTTGACCGATCCTCAGCGCAGCAAGATAGAGACATGGGACCTTGTCCTACCCCCCCATTTCTGTGCACCCCGAGTCCAACGGTACCACCCTCGAGTCTCTAGGACATAGGGTTCTGGAGTTATGAGCATTTGAAGTTCCCCCATATAAGTGAGTTGGGAGAGTGAAAATTTGCCCAAGTGTGAGAGGCCAAAAGTGTTCCCCCAGAAAGTGTTTAGGAACACATTTCAGAGCCCTACGAGTGGTTTGGACCCCCCTTTTTGTGGTACTTTTTGTCATGTTGAAGTTGGTGTTTACGGTTGTTAAGAGTGTACAGGGCTTGGAGTTTTAACCAGGGTCAGTTTTGACCGATCCTCAGCGGAGCAAGATAGAGACATGGGACCTTGTCCTACCCCCCCCCATTTGTGTGCACCCCGAGTCCAACGGTACCACCCTTGAGTCTCTAGGACATAGGGTTCTGGAGTTATGAGCATTTGAAGTTCCCCCATATAAGTGAGTTGGGAGAGTGAAAATTGGGGTTTTTAATCAGGATCAGTTTTGACCGATCCTCAGCGGAGCAAGATAGAGACATGGGACCTTGTCCTACCCCCCCATTTGTGTGCACCCCGAGTCCAACGGTACCACCCTTGAGTCTCTAGGACATAGGGTTCTGGAGTTATGAGGATTTGAAGTTCCCCCATATAAGTGAGTTGGGAGAGTGAAAATTGGGGTTTTTAATCAGGATCAGTTTTGACCGATCCTCAGCGGAGCAAGATAGAGACATGGGACCTTGTCCTACCCCCCCATTTGTGTGCACCCCGAGTCCAACGGTACCACCCTTGAGTCTCTAGGACATAGGGTTCTGGAGTTATGAGCATTTGAAGTTCCCCCATATAAGTGAGTTGGGAGAGTGAAAATTTGCCCAAGTGTGAGAGGCCAAAAGTGTTCCCCCAGAAAGTGTTTAGGAACACATTTCAGAGCCCTACGAGTGGTTTGGACCCCCCTTTTTGTGGTACTTTTTGTCAAGTTGAAGTTGGTGTTTACGGTTGTTAAGAGTGTACAGGGCTTGGAGTTTTAAACAGGGTCAGTTTTGACCGATCCTCAGCGGAGCAAGATAGAGACATGGGACCTTGTCCTACCCCCCCATTTGTGTGCACCCCGAGTCCAACGGTACCACCCTTGAGTCTCTAGGACATAGGGTTCTGGAGTTATGAGCATTTGAAGTTCCCCCATATAAGTGAGTTGGGAGAGTGACAATTGGGGTTTTTAATCAGGATCAGTTTTGACCGATCCTCAGCGCAGCAAGATAGAGACATGGGACCTTGTCCTACCCCCCCATTTGTGTGCACCCCGAGTCCAACGGTACCACCCTTGAGTCTCTAGGACATAGGGTTCTGGAGTTATGAGCATTTGAAGTTCCCCCATATAAGTGAGTTGGGAGAGTGAAAATTTGCCCAAGTGTGAGAGGCCAAAAGTGTTCCCCCAGAAAGTGTTTAGGAACACATTTCAGAGCCCTACGAGTGGTTTGGACCCCCCTTTTTGTGGTACTTTTTGTCAAGTTGAAGTTGGTGTTTACGGTTGTTAAGAGTGTACAGGGCTTGGAGTTTTAACCAGGGTCAGTTTTGACCGATCCTCAGCGGAGCAAGATAGAGACATGGGACCTTGTCCTACCCCCCCCATTTGTGTGCACCCCGAGTCCAACGGTACCACCCTTGAGTCTCTAGGACATAGGGTTCTGGAGTTATGAGCATTTGAAGTTCCCCCATATAAGTGAGTTGGGAGAGTGAAAATTTGCCCAAGTGTGAGAGGCCAAAAGTGTTCCCCCAGAAAGTGTTTAGGAACACATTTCAGAGCCCTACGAGTGGTTTGGACCCCCCTTTTTGTGGTATTTTTTGTCAAGTTGAAGTTGGTGTTTACGGTTGTTAAGAGTGTACAGGGCTTGGAGTTTTAACCAGGGTCAGTTTTGACCGATCCTCAGCGGAGCAAGATAGAGACATGGGACCTTGTCCTACCCCCCCATTTGTGTGCACCCCGAGTCCAACGGTACCACCCTTGAGTCTCTAGGACATAGGGTTCTGGAGTTATGAGCATTTGAAGTTCCCCCATATAAGTGAGTTGGGAGAGTGAAAATTTGCCCAAGTGTGAGAGGCCAAAAGTGTTCCCCCAGAAAGTGTTTAGGAACACATTTCAGAGCCCTACGAGTGGTTTGGACCCCCCTTTTTGTGGTACTTTTTGTCAAGTTGAAGTTAGTGTTTACGGTTGTTAAGAGTGTACAGGGCTTGGAGTTTTAACCAGGGTCAGTTTTGACCGATCCTCAGCGGAGCAAGATAGAGACATGGGACCTTGTCCTACCCCCCCATTTGTGTGCACCCCGAGTCCAACGGTACCACCCTTGAGTCTCTAGGACATAGGGTTCTGGAGTTATGAGCATTTGAAGTTCCCCCATATAAGTGAGTTGGGAGAGTGAAAATTGGGGTTTTTAATCAGGATCAGTTTTGACAGATCCTCAGCGGAGCAAGATAGAGACATGGGACCTTGTCCTATCCCCCCATTTGTGTGCACCCCGAGTCCAACGGTACCACCCTTGAGTTTATAGGACATAGGGTTCTGGAGTTATGAGCATTTGAAGTTCCCCCATATAAGTGAGTTGGGAGAGTGAAAATTTGGGGTTTTAATCAGGGTCAGGTTTGACCGATCCTCAGCGGAGCAAGATAGAGACATGGGACCTTGTCCTACCCCCCCATTTGTGTGCACCCCGAGTCCAGCGGTACCACCCTTGAGTCTCTAGGACATAGGGTTCTGGAGTTATGAGCATTTGAAGTTCCCCCATATAAGTGAGTTGGGAGAGTGAAAATTGGGGTTTTTAATCAGGATCAGTTTTGACCGATCCTCAGCGGAGCAAGATAGAGACATGGGACCTTGTCCTACCCCCCCATTTGTGTGCACCCCGAGTCCAACGGTACCACCCTTGAGTCTATAGGACATAGGGTTCTTGAATTATGAGCATTTGAAGTTTCCCCATATAAGTGAGTTGGGAGAGTGAAAATTTGGGGTTTTAACCAGGGTCAGTTTTGACCGATCCTCAGCGGAGCAAGATAGAGACATGGGACCTATTCCTACCCCCCCATTTGTGTGCACCCCGAGTCCAACGGTACCACCCTTGAGTCTCTAGGACATAGGGTTCTGGAGTTATGAGCATTTGAAGTTCCCCCATATAAGTGAGTTGGGAGAGTGAAAATTTGCCCAAGTGTGAGAGGCCAAAAGTGTTCCCCCAGAAAGTGTTTAGGAACACATTTCAGAGCCCTACGAGTGGTTTGGACCCCCCTTTTTGTGGTACTTTTTGTCAAGTTGAAGTTGGTGTTTACGGTTGTTAAGAGTGTACAGGGCTTGGAGTTTTAAACAGGGTCAGTTTTGACCGATCCTCAGCGGAGCAAGATAGAGACATGGGACCTTGTCCTACCCCCCCATTTGTGTGCACCCCGAGTCCAACGGTACCACCCTTGAGTCTCTAGGACATAGGGTTCTGGAGTTATGAGCATTTGAAGTTCCCCCATATAAGTGAGTTGGGAGAGTGAAAATTTGCCCAAGTGTGAGAGGCCAAAAGTGTTCCCCCAGAAAGTGTTTAGGAACACATTTCAGAGCCCTACGAGTGGTTTGGACCCCCCTTTTTGTGGTACTTTTTGTCAAGTTGAAGTTGGTGTTTACGGTTGTTAAGAGTGTACAGGGCTTGGAGTTTTAACCAGGGTCAGTTTTGACCGATCCTCAGCGGAGCAAGATAGAGACATGGGACCTTGTCCTACCCCCCCATTTGTGTGCACCCCGAGTCCAACGGTACCACCCTTGAGTCTCTAGGACATAGGGTTCTGGAGTTATGAGCATTTGAAGTTCCCCCATATAAGTGAGTTGGGAGAGTGACAATTGGGGTTTTTAATCAGGATCAGTTTTGACCGATCCTCAGCGCAGCAAGATAGAGACATGGGACCTTGTCCTACCCCCCCATTTGTGTGCACCCCGAGTCCAACGGTACCACCCTTGAGTCTCTAGGACATAGGGTTCTGGAGTTATGAGCATTTGAAGTTCCCCCATATAAGTGAGTTGGGAGAGTGAAAATTTGCCCAAGTGTGAGAGGCCAAAAGTGTTCCCCCAGAAAGTGTTTAGGAACACATTTCAGAGCCCTACGAGTGGTTTGGACCCCCCTTTTTGTGGTACTTTTTGTCATGTTGAAGTTGGTGTTTACGGTTGTTAAGAGTGTACAGGGCTTGGAGTTTTAACCAGGGTCAGTTTTGACCGATCCTCAGCGGTGCAAGATAGAGACATGGGACCTTGTCCTACCCCCCCCCATTTGTGTGCACCCCGAGTCCAACGGTACCACCCTTGAGTCTCTAGGACATAGGGTTCTGGAGTTATGAGCATTTGAAGTTCCCCCATATAAGTGAGTTGGGAGAGTGAAAATTGGGGTTTTTAATCAGGATCAGTTTTGACCGATCCTCAGCGGAGCAAGATAGAGACATGGGACCTTGTCCTACCCCCCCATTTGTGTGCACCCCGAGTCCAACGGTACCACCCTTGAGTCTCTAGGACATAGGGTTCTGGAGTTATGAGGATTTGAAGTTCCCCCATATAAGTGAGTTGGGAGAGTGAAAATTGGGGTTTTTAATCAGGATCAGTTTTGACCGATCCTCAGCGGAGCAAGATAGAGACATGGGACCTTGTCCTACCCCCCCATTTGTGTGCACCCCGAGTCCAACGGTACCACCCTTGAGTCTCTAGGACATAGGGTTCTGGAGTTATGAGCATTTGAAGTTCCCCCATATAAGTGAGTTGGGAGAGTGAAAATTTGCCCAAGTGTGAGAGGCCAAAAGTGTTCCCCCAGAAAGTGTTTAGGAACACATTTCAGAGCCCTACGAGTGGTTTGGACCCCCCTTTTTGTGGTACTTTTTGTCAAGTTGAAGTTGGTGTTTACGGTTGTTAAGAGTGTACAGGGCTTGGAGTTTTAAACAGGGTCAGTTTTGACCGATCCTCAGCGGAGCAAGATAGAGACATGGGACCTTGTCCTACCCCCCCATTTGTGTGCACCCCGAGTCCAACGGTACCACCCTTGAGTCTCTAGGACATAGGGTTCTGGAGTTATGAGCATTTGAAGTTCCCCCATATAAGTGAGTTGGGAGAGTGAAAATTGGGGTTTTTAATCAGGATCAGTTTTGACTGATCCTCAGCGGAGCAAGATAGAGACATGGGACCTTGTCCTACCCCCCCATTTGTGTGCACCCCGAGTCCAACGGTACCACCCTTGAGTCTCTAGGACATAGGGTTCTTGAGTTATGAGCATTTGAAGTTCCCCCATATAAGTGAGTTGGGAGAGTGAAAATTGGGGTTTTTAATCAGGATCAGTTTTGACCGATCCTCAGCGGAGCAAGATAGAGACATGGGACCTTGTCCTACCCCCCCATTTGTGTGCACCCCGAGTCCAACGGTACCACCCTTGAGTCTATAGGACATAGGGTTCTTGAGTTATTAGCATTTGAAGTTCCCCCATATAAGTGAGTTGGGAGAGTGAAAATTTGGGGTTTTAACCAGGGTCAGTTTTGACCGATCCTCAGCGGAGCAAGATAGAGACATGGGACCTTGTCCTACCCCCCCCATTTGTGTGCACCCCGAGTCCAACGGTACCACCCTTGAGTCTCTAGGACATAGGGTTCTGGAGTTATGAGCATTTGAAGTTCCCCCATATAAGTGAGTTGGGAGAGTGAAAATTTGCCCAAGTGTGAGAGGCCAAAAGTGTTCCCCCAGAAAGTGTTTAGGAACACATTTCAGAGCCCTACGAGTGGTTTGGACTCCCCTTTTTGTGGTACTTTTTGTCAAGTTGAAGTTGGTGTTTACGGTTGTTAAGAGTGTACAGGGCTTGGAGTTTTAACCAGGGTCAGTTTTGACCGATCCTCAGCGGAGCAAGATAGAGACATGGGACCTTGTCCTACCCCCTCATTTGTGTGCACCCCGAGTCCAACGGTACCACCCTTGAGTCTCTAGGACATAGGGTTCTGGAGTTATGAGCATTTGAAGTTCCCCCATATAAGTGAGTTGGGAGAGTGAAAATTGGGGTTTTTAATCAGGATCAGTTTTGACCGATCCTCAGCGCAGCAAGATAGAGACATGGGACCTTGTCCTACCCCCCCCCATTTGTGTGCACCCCGAGTCCAACGGTACCACCCTTGAGTCTCTAGGACATAGGGTTCTGGAGTTATGAGCATTTGAAGTTCCCCCATATAAGTGAGTTGGGAGAGTGAAAATTTGCCCAAGTGTGAGAGGCCAAAAGTGTTCCCCCAGAAAGTGTTTAGGAACACATTTCAGAGCCCTACGAGTGGTTTGGACTCCCCTTTTTGTGGTACTTTTTGTCAAGTTGAAGTTGGTGTTTACGGTTGTTAAGAGTGTACAGGGCTTGGAGTTTTAACCAGGGTCAGTTTTGACCGATCCTCAGCGGAGCAAGATAGAGACATGGGACCTTGTCCTACCCCCTCATTTGTGTGCACCCCGAGTCCAACGGTACCACCCTTGAGTCTCTAGGACATAGGGTTCTGGAGTTATGAGCATTTGAAGTTCCCCCATATAAGTGAGTTGGGAGAGTGAAAATTTGCCCAAGTGTGAGAGGCCAAAAGTGTTCCCCCAGAAAGTGTTTAGGAACACATTTCAGAGCCCTACGAGTGGTTTGGACTCCCCTTTTTGTGGTACTTTTTGTCAAGTTGAAGTTGGTGTTTACGGTTGTTAAGAGTGTACAGGGCTTGGAGTTTTAACCAGGGTCAGTTTTGACCGATCCTCAGCGGAGCAAGATAGAGACATGGGACCTTGTCCTACCCCCTCATTTGTGTGCACCCCGAGTCCAACGGTACCACCCTTGAGTCTCTAGGACATAGGGTTCTGGAGTTATGAGTATTTGAAGTTCCCCCATATAAGTGAGTTGGGAGAGTGAAAATTGGGGTTTTTAATCAGGATCAGTTTTGACCGATCCTCAGCGCAGCAAGATAGAGACATGGGACCTTGTCCTACCCCCCCATTTGTGTGCACCCCGAGTCCAACGGTACCACCCTTGAGTCTCTAGGACATAGGGTTCTGGAGTTATGAGCATTTGAAGTTCCCCCATATAAGTGAGTTGGGAGAGTGAAAATTGGGGTTTTTAATCAGGATCAGTTTTGACTGATCCTCAGCGGAGCAAGATAGAGACATGGGACCTTGTCCTACCCCCCCATTTGTGTGCACCCCGAGTCCAACGGTACCACCCTTGAGTCTCTAGGACATAGGGTTCTGGAGTTATGAGCATTTGAAGTTCCCCCATATAAGTGAGTTGGGAAAGTGAAAATTGGGGTTTTTAATCAGGATCAGTTTTGACTGATCCTCAGCGGAGCAAGATAGAGACATGGGACCTTGTCCTATCCCCCCATTTGTGTGCACCCCGAGTCCAACGGTACCACCCTTGAGTTTATAGGACATAGGGTTCTTGAGTTATGAGCATTTGAAGTTCCCCCATATAAGTGAGTTGGGAGAGTGAAAATTTGGGGTTTTAATCAGGGTCAGGTTTGACCGATCCTCAGCGGAGCAAGATAGAGACATGGGACCTTGTCCTACCCCCCCCATTTCTGTGCACCCCGAGTCCAACGGTACCACCCTTGAGTCTATAGGACATAGGGTTCTTGAGTTATGAGCATTTGAAGTTCCCCCATATAAGTGAGTTGGGAGAGTGAAAATTTGGGGTTTTAACCAGGGTCAGTTTTGACCGATCCTCAGCGGAGCAAGATAGAGACATGGGACCTTGTCCTACCCCCACATTTGTGTGCACCCCGAGTCCAACGGTACCACCCTTGAGTCTCTAGGACATAGGGTTCTGGAGTTATGAGCATTTGAAGTTCCCCCATATAAGTGAGTTGGGAGAGTGAAAATTTGCCCAAGTGTGAGAGGCCAAAATTGTTCCCCCAGAAAGTGTTTAGGAACACATTTCAGAGCCCTACGAGTGGTTTGGACCCCCCTTTTTGTGGTACTTTTTGTCAAGTTGAAGTTGGTGTTTACGGTTGTTAAGAGTGTACAGGGCTTGGAGTTTTAACCAGGGTCAGTTTTGACCGATCCTCAGCGGAGCAAGATAGAGACATGGGACCTTGTCCTACCCCCCCATTTGTGTGCACCCCGAGTCCAACGGTACCACCCTTGAGTCTCTAGGACATAGGGTTCTGGAGTTAGGAGCATTTGAAGTTCCCCCATATAAGTGAGTTGGGAGAGTGAAAATTTGGGCTTTTGACCAGGGTCAGTTTTGACCGATCCTCAGCGGAGCAAGATAGAGACATGGGACCTTGTCCTACCCCCCCATTTGTGTGCACCCCGAGTCCAACGGTACCACCCTTGAGTCTCTAGGACATAGGGTTCTGGAGTTAGGAGCATTTGAAGTTCCCCCATATAAGTGAGTTGGGAGAGTGAAAATTTGGGCTTTTGACCAGGGTCAGTTTTGACCGATCCTCAGCGGAGCAAGATAGAGACATGGGACCTTGTCCTACCCCCCCATTTGTGTGCACCCCGAGTCCAACGGTACCACCCTTGAGTCTCTAGGACATAGGGTTCTGGAGTTAGGAGCATTTGAAGTTCCCCCATATAAGTGAGTTGGGAGAGTGAAAATTTGGGCTTTTGACCAGGGTCAGTTTTGACCGATCCTCAGCGGAGCAAGATAGAGACATGGGACCTTGTCCTACCCCCCCATTTGTGTGCACCCCGAGTCCAACGGTACCACCCTTGAGTCTCTAGGACATAGGGTTCTTGAGTTATGAGCATTTGAAGTTCCCCCATATAAGTGAGTTGGGAGAGTGAAAATTGGGGTTTTTAATCAGGATCAGTTTTGACTGATCCTCAGCGGAGCAAGATAGAGACATGGGACCTTGTCCTAGCCCCCCATTTGTGTGCACCCCGAGTCCAACGGTACCACCCTTGAGTCTCTAAGACATAGGGTTCTGGAGTTATGAGCATTTGAAGTTCCCCCATATAAGTGAGTTGGGAGAGTGAAAATTTGCGGTTTTAACCAGGGTCAGTTTTGACCGATCCTCAGCGGAGCAAGATAGAGACATGGGACCTTGTCCTACCCCCCCATTTGTGTGCACCCCGAGTCCAACGGTACCACCCTTGAGTCTCTAGGACATAGGGTTCTGGAGTTTTGAGCATTTGAAGTTCCCCCATATAAGTGAGTTGGGAGAGTGAAAATTTGCCCAAGTGTGAGAGGCCAAAAGTGTTCCCCCAGAAAGTGTTTAGGAACACATTTCAGAGCCCTACGAGTGGTTTGGACCCCCCTTTTTGTGGTACTTTTTGTCAAGTTGAAGTTGGTGTTTACGGTTGTTACGAGTGTACAGGGCTTGGAGTTTTAAACAGGGTCAGTTTTGACCGATCCTCAGCGGAGCAAGATAGAGACATGGGACCTTGTCCTACCCCCCCCCATTTGTGTGCACCCCGAGTCCAACGGTACCACCCTTGAGTCTCTAGGACATAGGGTTCTGGAGTTTTGAGCATTTGAAGTTCCCCCATATAAGTGAGTTGGGAGAGTGAAAATTTGGGGTTTTAACCAGGGTCAGTTTTGACCGATCCTCAGCGGAGCAAGATAGAGACATGGGACCTTGTCCTACCCCCACATTTGTGTGCACCCCGAGTCCAACGGTACCACCCTTGAGTCTCTAGGACATAGGGTTCTGGAGTTATGAGCATTTGAAGTTCCCCCATATAAGTGAGTTGGGAGAGTGAAAATTTGCCCAAGTGTGAGAGGCCAAAAGTGTTCCCCCAGAAAGTGTTTAGGAACACATTTCAGAGCCCTACGAGTGGTTTGGACCCCCCTTTTTGTGGTACTTTTTGTCAAGTTGAAGTTGGTGTTTACGGTTGTTAAGAGTGTACAGGGCTTGGAGTTTTAACCAGGGTCAGTTTTGACCGATCCTCAGCGGAGCAAGATAGAGACATGGGACCTTGTCCTACCCCCCCATTTGTGTGCACCCCGAGTCCAACGGTACCACCCTTGAGTCTCTAGGACATAGGGTTCTGGAGTTAGGAGCATTTGAAGTTCCCCCATATAAGTGAGTTGGGAGAGTGAAAATTTGGGCTTTTGACCAGGGTCAGTTTTGACCGATCCTCAGCGGAGCAAGATAGAGACATGGGACCTTGTCCTACCCCCCCATTTGTGTGCACCCCGAGTCCAACGGTACCACTCTTGAGTCTCTAGGACATAGGGTTCTGGAGTTAGGAGCATTTGAAATTCCCCCATATAAGTGAGTTGGGAGAGTGAAAATTTGGGCTTTTGACCAGGGTCAGTTTTGACCGATCCTCAGCGGAGCAAGATAGAGACATGGGACCTTGTCCTACCCCCCCATTTGTGTGCACCCCGAGTCCAACGGTACCACCCTTGAGTCTCTAGGACATAGGGTTCTGGAGTTATGAGCATTTGAAGTTCCCCCATATAAGTGAGTTGGGAGAGTGAAAATTGGGGTTTTTAATCAGGATCAGTTTTGACTGATCCTCAGCGGAGCAAGATAGAGACATGGGACCTTGTCCTAGCCCCCCATTTGTGTGCACCCCGAGTCCAACGGTACCACCCTTGAGTCTCTAGGACATAGGGTTCTGGAGTTATGAGCATTTGAAGTTCCCCCATATAAGTGAGTAGGGAGAGTGAAAATTTGCGGTTTTAACCAGGGTCAGTTTTGACCGATCCTCAGCGGAGCAAGATAGAGACATGGGACCTTGTCCTACCCCCCCATTTGTGTGCACCCCGAGTCCAACGGTACCACCCTTGAGTCTCTAGGACATAGGGTTCTGGAGTTATGAGCATTTGAAGTTCCCCCATATAAGTGAGTTGGGAGAGTGAAAATTTGCCCAAGTGTGAGAGGCCAAAAGTGTTCCCCCAGAAAGTGTTTAGGAACACATTTCAGAGCCCTACGAGTGGTTTGGACCCCCCTTTTTGTGGTACTTTTTGTCAAGTTGAAGTTGGTGTTTACGGTTGTTAAGAGTGTACAGGGCTTGGAGTTTTAACCAGGGTCAGTTTTGACCGATCCTCAGCGGAGCAAGATAGAGACATGGGACCTTGTCCTACCCCCCCATTTGTGTGCACCCCGAGTCCAACGGTACCACCCTTGAGTCTCTAGGACATAGGGTTCTGGAGTTAGGAGCATTTGAAGTTCCCCCATATAAGTGAGTTGGGAGAGTGAAAATTTGGGCTTTTGACCAGGGTCAGTTTTGACCGATCCTCAGCGGAGCAAGATAGAGACATGGGACCTTGTCCTACCCCCCCATTTGTGTGCACCCCGAGTCCAACGGTACCACCCTTGAGTTTATAGGACATAGGGTTCTTGAGTTATGAGCATTTGAAGTTCCCCCATATAAGTGAGTTGGGAAAGTGAAAATTTGGGGTTTTAAGCAGGGTCAGGTTTGACCGATCCTCAGCGGAGCAAGATAGAGACATGGGACCTTGTCCTACCCCCCCATTTGTGTGCACCCCGAGTCCAACGGTACCACCCTTGAGTCTCTAGGACATAGGGTTCTGGAGTTTTGAGCATTTGAAGTTCCCCCATATAAGTGAGTTGGGAGAGTGAAAATTTGCCCAAGTGTGAGAGGCCAAAAGTGTTCCCCCAGAAAGTGTTTAGGAACACATTTCAGAGCCCTGCGAGTGGTTTGGACCCCCCTTTTTGTGGTACTTTTTGTCAAGTTGAAGTTGGTGTTTACGGTTGTTACGAGTGTACAGGGCTTGGAGTTTTAAACAGGGTCAGTTTTGACCGATCCTCAGCGGAGCAAGATAGAGACATGGGACCTTGTCCTACCCCCCCCATTTGTGTGCACCCCGAGTCCAACGGTACCACCCTTGAGTCTCTAGGACATAGGGTTCTGGAGTTATGAGCATTTGAAGTTCCCCCATATAAGTGAGTTGGGAGAGTGAAAATTTGCCCAAGTGTGAGAGGCCAAAAGTGTTCCCCCAGAAAGTGTTTAGGAACACATTTCAGAGCCCTACGAGTGGTTTGGACTCCCCTTTTTGTGGTACTTTTTGTCAAGTTGAAGTTGGTGTTTACGGTTGTTAAGAGTGTACAGGGCTTGGAGTTTTAACCAGGGTCAGTTTTGACCGATCCTCAGCGGAGCAAGATAGAGACATGGGACCTTGTCCTACCCCCCCATTTGTGTGCACCCCGAGTCCAACGGTACCACCCTTGAGTCTCTAGGACATAGGGTTCTGGAGTTATGAGCATTTGAAGTTCCCCCATATAAGTGAGTTGGGAGAGTGAAAATTTGCCCAAGTGTGAGAGGCCAAAAGTGTTCCCCCAGAAAGTGTTTAGGAACACATTTCAGAGCCCTACGAGTGGTTTGGACCCCCCTTTTTGTGGTACTTTTTGTCAAGTTGAAGTTGGTGTTTACGGTTGTTAAGAGTGTACAGGGCTTGGAGTTTTAACCAGGGTCAGTTTTGACCGATCCTCAGCGGAGCAAGATAGAGACATGGGACCTTGTCCTACCCCCCCATTTGTGTGCACCCCGAGTCCAACGGTACCACCCTTGAGTCTCTAGGACATAGGGTTCTGGAGTTATGAGCATTTGAAGTTCCCCCATATAAGTGAGTTGGGAGAGTGACAATTGGGGTTTTTAATCAGGATCAGTTTTGACCGATCCTCAGCGCAGCAAGATAGAGACATGGGACCTTGTCCTACCCCCCCATTTCTGTGCACCCCGAGTCCAACGGTACCACCCTTGAGTCTCTAGGACATAGGGTTCTGGAGTTATGAGCATTTGAAGTTCCCCCATATAAGTGAGTTGGGAGAGTGAAAATTTGCCCAAGTGTGAGAGGCCAAAAGTGTTCCCCCAGAAAGTGTTTAGGAACACATTTCAGAGCCCTACGAGTGGTTTGGACCCCCCTTTTTGTGGTACTTTTTGTCATGTTGAAGTTGGTGTTTACGGTTGTTAAGAGTGTACAGGTCTTGGAGTTTTAACCAGGGTCAGTTTTGACCGATCCTCAGCGGAGCAAGATAGAGACATGGGACCTTGTCCTACCCCCCCCCCATTTGTGTGCACCCCGAGTCCAACGGTACCACCCTTGAGTCTCTAGGACATAGGGTTCTGGAGTTATGAGCATTTGAAGTTCCCCCATATAAGTGAGTTGGGAGAGTGAAAATTGGGGTTTTTAATCAGGATCAGTTTTGACCGATCCTCAGCGGAGCAAGATAGAGACATGGGACCTTGTCCTACCCCCCCATTTGTGTGCACCCCGAGTCCAACGGTACCACCCTTGAGTCTCTAGGACATAGGGTTCTGGAGTTATGAGGATTTGAAGTTCCCCCATATAAGTGAGTTGGGAGAGTGAAAATTGGGGTTTTTAATCAGGATCAGTTTTGACCGATCCTCAGCGGAGCAAGATAGAGACATGGGACCTTGTCCTACCCCCCCATTTGTGTGCACCCCGAGTCCAACGGTACCACCCTTGAGTCTCTAGGACATAGGGTTCTGGAGTTATGAGCATTTGAAGTTCCCCCATATAAGTGAGTTGGGAGAGTGAAAATTTGCCCAAGTGTGAGAGGCCAAAAGTGTTCCCCCAGAAAGTGTTTAGGAACACATTTCAGAGCCCTACGAGTGGTTTGGACCCCCCTTTTTGTGGTACTTTTTGTCAAGTTGAAGTTGGTGTTTACGGTTGTTAAGAGTGTACAGGGCTTGGAGTTTTAAACAGGGTCAGTTTTGACCGATCCTCAGCGGAGCAAGATAGAGACATGGGACCTTGTCCTACCCCCCCATTTGTGTGCACCCCGAGTCCAACGGTACCACCCTTGAGTCTCTAGGACATAGGGTTCTGGAGTTATGAGCATTTGAAGTTCCCCCATATAAGTGAGTTGGGAGAGTGAAAATTGGGGTTTTTAATCAGGATCAGTTTTGACCGATCCTCAGCGCAGCAAGATAGAGACATGGGACCTTGTCCTACCCCCCCATTTGTGTGCACCCTGAGTCCAACGGTACCACCCTTGAGTCTCTAGGACATAGGGTTCTGGAGTTATGAGCATTTGAAGTTCCCCCATATAAGTGAGTTGGGAGAGTGAAAATTTGCCCAAGTGTGAGAGGCCAAAAGTGTTCCCCCAGAAAGTGTTTAGGAACACATTTCAGAGCCCTACGAGTGGTTTGGACCCCCCTTTTTGTGGTACTTTTTGTCAAGTTGAAGTTGGTGTTTACGGTTGTTAAGAGTGTACAGGGCTTGGAGTTTTAAACAGGGTCAGTTTTGACCGATCCTCAGCGGAGCAAGATAGAGACATGGGACCTTGTCCTACCCCCCCCATTTGTGTGCACCCCGAGTCCAACGGTACCACCCTTGAGTCTCTAGGACATAGGGTTCTGGAGTTATGAGCATTTGAAGTTCCCCCATATAAGTGAGTTGGGAGAGTGAAAATTTGCCCAAGTGTGAGAGGCCAAAAGTGTTCCCCCAGAAAGTGTTTAGGAACACATTTCAGAGCCCTACGAGTGGTTTGGACCCCCCTTTTTGTGGTACTTTTTGTCAAGTTGAAGTTGGTGTTTACGGTTGTTAAGAGTGTACAGGGCTTGGAGTTTTAACCAGGGTCAGTTTTGACCGATCCTCAGCGGAGCAAGATAGAGACATGGGACCTTGTCCTACCCCCCCATTTGTGTGCACCCCGAGTCCAACGGTACCACCCTTGAGTCTCTAGGACATAGGGTTCTGGAGTTATGAGCATTTGAAGTTCCCCCATATAAGTGAGTTGGGAGAGTGACAATTGGGGTTTTTAATCAGGATCAGTTTTGACCGATCCTCAGCGCAGCAAGATAGAGACATGGGACCTTGTCCTACCCCCCCATTTCTGTGCACCCCGAGTCCAACGGTACCACCCTTGAGTCTCTAGGACATAGGGTTCTGGAGTTATGAGCATTTGAAGTTCCCCCATATAAGTGAGTTGGGAGAGTGAAAATTTGCCCAAGTGTGAGAGGCCAAAAGTGTTCCCCCAGAAAGTGTTTAGGAACACATTTCAGAGCCCTACGAGTGGTTTGGACCCCCCTTTTTGTGGTACTTTTTGTCAAGTTGAAGTTGGTGTTTACGGTTGTTAAGAGTGTACAGGGCTTGGAGTTTTAACCAGGGTCAGTTTTGACCGATCCTCAGCGGAGCAAGATAGAGACATGGGACCTTGTCCTACCCCCCCCCCCATTTGTGTGCACCCCGAGTCCAACGGTACCACCCTTGAGTCTCTAGGACATAGGGTTCTGGAGTTATGAGCATTTGAAGTTCCCCCATATAAGTGAGTTGGGAGAGTGAAAATTGGGGTTTTTAATCAGGATCAGTTTTGACCGATCCTCAGCGGAGCAAGATAGAGACATGGGACCTTGTCCTACCCCCCCATTTGTGTGCACCCCGAGTCCAACGGTACCACCCTTGAGTCTCTAGGACATAGGGTTCTGGAGTTATGAGGATTTGAAGTTCCCCCATATAAGTGAGTTGGGAGAGTGAAAATTGGGGTTTTTAATCAGGATCAGTTTTGACCGATCCTCAGCGGAGCAAGATAGAGACATGGGACCTTGTCCTACCCCCCCATTTGTGTGCACCCCGAGTCCAACGGTACCACCCTTGAGTCTCTAGGACATAGGGTTCTGGAGTTATGAGCATTTGAAGTTCCCCCATATAAGTGAGTTGGGAGAGTGAAAATTTGCCCAAGTGTGAGAGGCCAAAAGTGTTCCCCCAGAAAGTGTTTAGGAACACATTTCAGAGCCCTACGAGTGGTTTGGACCCCCCTTTTTGTGGTACTTTTTGTCAAGTTGAAGTTGGTGTTTACGGTTGTTAAGAGTGTACAGGGCTTGGAGTTTTAAACAGGGTCAGTTTTGACCGATCCTCAGCGGAGCAAGATAGAGACATGGGACCTTGTCCTACCCCCCCATTTGTGTGCACCCCGAGTCCAACGGTACCACCCTTGAGTCTCTAGGACATAGGGTTCTGGAGTTATGAGCATTTGAAGTTCCCCCATATAAGTGAGTTGGGAGAGTGAAAATTGGGGTTTTTAATCAGGATCAGTTTTGACTGATCCTCAGCGGAGCAAGATAGAGACATGGGACCTTGTCCTACCCCCCCATTTGTGTGCACCCCGAGTCCAACGGTACCACCCTTGAGTCTCTAGGACATAGGGTTCTGGAGTTATGAGCATTTGAAGTTCCCCCATATAAGTGAGTTGGGAAAGTGAAAATTGGGGTTTTTAATCAGGATCAGTTTTGACTGATCCTCAGCGGAGCAAGATAGAGACATGGGACCTTGTCCTATCCCCCCATTTGTGTGCACCCCGAGTCCAACGGTACCACCCTTGAGTTTATAGGACATAGGGTTCTTGAGTTATGAGCATTTGAAGTTCCCCCATATAAGTGAGTTGGGAGAGTGAAAATTTGGGGTTTTAATCAGGGTCAGGTTTGACCGATCCTCAGCGGAGCAAGATAGAGACATGGGACCTTGTCCTACCCCCCCCATTTCTGTGCACCCCGAGTCCAACGGTACCACCCTTGAGTCTATAGGACATAGGGTTCTTGAGTTATGAGCATTTGAAGTTCCCCCATATAAGTGAGTTGGGAGAGTGAAAATTTGGGGTTTTAACCAGGGTCAGTTTTGACCGATCCTCAGCGGAGCAAGATAGAGACATGGGACCTTGTCCTACCCCCACATTTGTGTGCACCCCGAGTCCAACGGTACCACCCTTGAGTCTCTAGGACATAGGGTTCTGGAGTTATGAGCATTTGAAGTTCCCCCATATAAGTGAGTTGGGAGAGTGAAAATTTGCCCAAGTGTGAGAGGCCAAAATTGTTCCCCCAGAAAGTGTTTAGGAACACATTTCAGAGCCCTACGAGTGGTTTGGACCCCCCTTTTTGTGGTACTTTTTGTCAAGTTGAAGTTGGTGTTTACGGTTGTTAAGAGTGTACAGGGCTTGGAGTTTTAACCAGGGTCAGTTTTGACCGATCCTCAGCGGAGCAAGATAGAGACATGGGACCTTGTCCTACCCCCCCATTTGTGTGCACCCCGAGTCCAACGGTACCACCCTTGAGTCTCTAGGACATAGGGTTCTGGAGTTAGGAGCATTTGAAGTTCCCCCATATAAGTGAGTTGGGAGAGTGAAAATTTGGGCTTTTGACCAGGGTCAGTTTTGACCGATCCTCAGCGGAGCAAGATAGAGACATGGGACCTTGTCCTACCCCCCCATTTGTGTGCACCCCGAGTCCAACGGTACCACCCTTGAGTCTCTAGGACATAGGGTTCTGGAGTTAGGAGCATTTGAAGTTCCCCCATATAAGTGAGTTGGGAGAGTGAAAATTTGGGCTTTTGACCAGGGTCAGTTTTGACCGATCCTCAGCGGAGCAAGATAGAGACATGGGACCTTGTCCTACCCCCCCATTTGTGTGCACCCCGAGTCCAACGGTACCACCCTTGAGTCTCTAGGACATAGGGTTCTGGAGTTAGGAGCATTTGAAGTTCCCCCATATAAGTGAGTTGGGAGAGTGAAAATTTGGGCTTTTGACCAGGGTCAGTTTTGACCGATCCTCAGCGGAGCAAGATAGAGACATGGGACCTTGTCCTACCCCCCCATTTGTGTGCACCCCGAGTCCAACGGTACCACCCTTGAGTCTCTAGGACATAGGGTTCTGGAGTTATGAGCATTTGAAGTTCCCCCATATAAGTGAGTTGGGAGAGTGACAATTGGGGTTTTTAATCAGGATCAGTTTTGACCGATCCTCAGCGCAGCAAGATAGAGACATGGGACCTTGTCCTACCCCCCCATTTGTGTGCACCCCGAGTCCAACGGTACCACCCTTGAGTCTCTAGGACATAGGGTTCTGGAGTTATGAGCATTTGAAGTTCCCCCATATAAGTGAGTTGGGAGAGTGACAATTGGGGTTTTTAATCAGGATCAGTTTTGACCGATCCTCAGCGCAGCAAGATAGAGACATGGGACCTTGTCCTACCCCCCCATTTGTGTGCACCCCGAGTCCAACGGTACCACCCTTGAGTCTCTAGGACATAGGGTTCTGGAGTTATGAGCATTTGAAGTTCCCCCATATAAGTGAGTTGGGAGAGTGACAATTGGGGTTTTTAATCAGGATCAGTTTTGACCGATCCTCAGCGCAGCAAGATAGAGACATGGGACCTTGTCCTACCCCCCCATTTGTGTGCACCCCGAGTCCAACGGTACCACCCTTGAGTCTCTAGGACATAGGGTTCTGGAGTTATGAGCATTTGAAGTTCCCCCATATAAGTGAGTTGGGAGAGTGAAAATTTGCCCAAGTGTGAGAGGCCAAAAGTGTTCCCCCAGAAAGTGTTTAGGAACACATTTCAGAGCCCTACGAGTGGTTTGGACCCCCCTTTTTGTGGTACTTTTTGTCAAGTTGAAGTTGGTGTTTACGGTTGTTAAGAGTGTACAGGGCTTGGAGTTTTAAACAGGGTCAGTTTTGACCGATCCTCAGCGGAGCAAGATAGAGACATGGGACCTTGTCCTACCCCCCCATTTGTGTGCACCCCGAGTCCAACGGTACCACCCTTGAGTCTCTAGGACATAGGGTTCTGGAGTTATGAGCATTTGATGTTCCCCCATATAAGTGAGTTGGGAGAGTGAAAATTTGGGGTTTTAACCAGGGTCAGTTTTGACCGATCCTCAGCGGAGCAAGATAGAGACATGGGACCTTGTCCTACCCCCCCCCCCCATTTGTGTGCACCCCGAGTCCAACGGTACCACCCTTGAGTCTCTAGGACATAGGGTTCTGGAGTTATGAGCATTTGAAGTTCCCCCATATAAGTGAGTTGGGAGAGTGAAAATTTGCCCAAGTGTGAGAGGCCAAAAGTGTTCCCCCAGAAAGTGTTTAGGAACACATTTCAGAGCCCTACGAGTGGTTTGGACCCCCCTTTTTGTGGTACTTTTTGTCAAGTTGAAGTTGGTGTTTACGGTTGTTAAGAGTGTACAGGGCTTGGAGTTTTAACCAGGGTCAGTTTTGACCGATCCTCAGCGGAGCAAGATAGAGACATGGGACCTTGTCCTACCCCCCCATTTGTGTGCACCCCGAGTCCAACGGTACCACCCTTGAGTCTCTAGGACATAGGGTTCTGGAGTTATGAGCATTTGAAGTTCCCCCATATAAGTGAGTTGGGAGAGTGACAATTGGGGTTTTTAATCAGGATCAGTTTTGACCGATCCTCAGCGCAGCAAGATAGAGACATGGGACCTTGTCCTACCCCCCCATTTGTGTGCACCCCGAGTCCAACGGTACCACCCTTGAGTCTCTAGGACATAGGGTTCTGGAGTTATGAGCATTTGAAGTTCCCCCATATAAGTGAGTTGGGAGAGTGACAATTGGGGTTTTTAATCAGGATCAGTTTTGACCGATCCTCAGCGCAGCAAGATAGAGACATGGGACCTTGTCCTACCCCCCCATTTGTGTGCACCCCGAGTCCAACGGTACCACCCTTGAGTCTCTAGGACATAGGGTTCTGGAGTTATGAGCATTTGAAGTTCCCCCATATAAGTGAGTTGGGAGAGTGAAAATTTGCCCAAGTGTGAGAGGCCAAAAGTGTTCCCCCAGAAAGTGTTTAGGAACACATTTCAGAGCCCTACGAGTGGTTTGGACCCCCCTTTTTGTGGTACTTTTTGTCAAGTTGAAGTTGGTGTTTACGGTTGTTAAGAGTGTACAGGGCTTGGAGTTTTAAACAGGGTCAGTTTTGACCGATCCTCAGCGGAGCAAGATAGAGACATGGGACCTTGTCCTACCCCCCCATTTGTGTGCACCCCGAGTCCAACGGTACCACCCTTGAGTCTCTAGGACATAGGGTTCTGGAGTTATGAGCATTTGATGTTCCCCCATATAAGTGAGTTGGGAGAGTGAAAATTTGGGGTTTTAACCAGGGTCAGTTTTGACCGATCCTCAGCGGAGCAAGATAGAGACATGGGACCTTGTCCTACCCCCCCCCCCCATTTGTGTGCACCCCGAGTCCAACGGTACCACCCTTGAGTCTCTAGGACATAGGGTTCTGGAGTTATGAGCATTTGAAGTTCCCCCATATAAGTGAGTTGGGAGAGTGAAAATTTGCCCAAGTGTGAGAGGCCAAAAGTGTTCCCCCAGAAAGTGTTTAGGAACACATTTCAGAGCCCTACGAGTGGTTTGGACCCCCCTTTTTGTGGTACTTTTTGTCAAGTTGAAGTTGGTGTTTACGGTTGTTAAGAGTGTACAGGGCTTGGAGTTTTAACCAGGGTCAGTTTTGACCGATCCTCAGCGGAGCAAGATAGAGACATGGGACCTTGTCCTACCCCCCCATTTGTGTGCACCCCGAGTCCAACGGTACCACCCTTGAGTCTCTAGGACATAGGGTTCTGGAGTTATGAGCATTTGAAGTTCCCCCATATAAGTGAGTTGGGAGAGTGACAATTGGGGTTTTTAATCAGGATCAGTTTTGACCGATCCTCAGCGCAGCAAGATAGAGACATGGGACCTTGTCCTACCCCCCCATTTGTGTGCACCCCGAGTCCAACGGTACCACCCTTGAGTCTCTAGGACATAGGGTTCTGGAGTTATGAGCATTTGAAGTTCCCCCATATAAGTGAGTTGGGAGAGTGACAATTGGGGTTTTTAATCAGGATCAGTTTTGACCGATCCTCAGCGCAGCAAGATAGAGACATGGGACCTTGTCCTACCCCCCCATTTGTGTGCACCCCGAGTCCAACGGTACCACCCTTGAGTCTCTAGGACATAGGGTTCTGGAGTTATGAGCATTTGAAGTTCCCCCATATAAGTGAGTTGGGAGAGTGAAAATTTGCCCAAGTGTGAGAGGCCAAAAGTGTTCCCCCAGAAAGTGTTTAGGAACACATTTCAGAGCCCTACGAGTGGTTTGGACCCCCCTTTTTGTGGTACTTTTTGTCAAGTTGAAGTTGGTGTTTACGGTTGTTAAGAGTGTACAGTCTTGGAGTTTTAACCAGGGTCAGTTTTGACCGATCCTCAGCGGAGCAAGATAGAGACATGGGACCTTGTCCTACCCCCCCCCCATTTGTGTGCACCCCGAGTCCAACGGTACCACCCTTGAGTCTCTAGGACATAGGGTTCTGGAGTTATGAGCATTTGAAGTTCCCCCATATAAGTGAGTTGGGAGAGTGAAAATTGGGGTTTTTAATCAGGATCAGTTTTGACCGATCCTCAGCGGAGCAAGATAGAGACATGGGACCTTGTCCTACCCCCCCATTTGTGTGCACCCCGAGTCCAACGGTACCACCCTTGAGTCTCTAGGACATAGGGTTCTGGAGTTATGAGGATTTGAAGTTCCCCCATATAAGTGAGTTGGGAGAGTGAAAATTGGGGTTTTTAATCAGGATCAGTTTTGACCGATCCTCAGCGGAGCAAGATAGAGACATGGGACCTTGTCCTACCCCCCCATTTGTGTGCACCCCGAGTCCAACGGTACCACCCTTGAGTCTCTAGGACATAGGGTTCTGGAGTTATGAGCATTTGAAGTTCCCCCATATAAGTGAGTTGGGAGAGTGAAAATTTGCCCAAGTGTGAGAGGCCAAAAGTGTTCCCCCAGAAAGTGTTTAGGAACACATTTCAGAGCCCTACGAGTGGTTTGGACCCCCCTTTTTGTGGTACTTTTTGTCAAGTTGAAGTTGGTGTTTACGGTTGTTAAGAGTGTACAGGGCTTGGAGTTTTAAACAGGGTCAGTTTTGACCGATCCTCAGCGGAGCAAGATAGAGACATGGGACCTTGTCCTACCCCCCCCATTTGTGTGCACCCCGAGTCCAACGGTACCACCCTTGAGTCTCTAGGACATAGGGTTCTGGAGTTATGAGCATTTGAAGTTCCCCCATATAAGTGAGTTGGGAGAGTGAAAATTGGGGTTTTTAATCAGGATCAGTTTTGACCGATCCTCAGCGCAGCAAGATAGAGACATGGGACCTTGTCCTACCCCCCCATTTGTGTGCACCCTGAGTCCAACGGTACCACCCTTGAGTCTCTAGGACATAGGGTTCTGGAGTTATGAGCATTTGAAGTTCCCCCATATAAGTGAGTTGGGAGAGTGAAAATTTGCCCAAGTGTGAGAGGCCAAAAGTGTTCCCCCAGAAAGTGTTTAGGAACACATTTCAGAGCCCTACGAGTGGTTTGGACCCCCCTTTTTGTGGTACTTTTTGTCAAGTTGAAGTTGGTGTTTACGGTTGTTAAGAGTGTACAGGGCTTGGAGTTTTAAACAGGGTCAGTTTTGACCGATCCTCAGCGGAGCAAGATAGAGACATGGGACCTTGTCCTACCCCCCCCATTTGTGTGCACCCCGAGTCCAACGGTACCACCCTTGAGTCTCTAGGACATAGGGTTCTGGAGTTATGAGCATTTGAAGTTCCCCCATATAAGTGAGTTGGGAGAGTGAAAATTTGCCCAAGTGTGAGAGGCCAAAAGTGTTCCCCCAGAAAGTGTTTAGGAACACATTTCAGAGCCCTACGAGTGGTTTGGACCCCCCTTTTTGTGGTACTTTTTGTCAAGTTGAAGTTGGTGTTTACGGTTGTTAAGAGTGTACAGGGCTTGGAGTTTTAACCAGGGTCAGTTTTGACCGATCCTCAGCGGAGCAAGATAGAGACATGGGACCTTGTCCTACCCCCCCATTTGTGTGCACCCCGAGTCCAACGGTACCACCCTTGAGTCTCTAGGACATAGGGTTCTGGAGTTATGAGCATTTGAAGTTCCCCCATATAAGTGAGTTGGGAGAGTGACAATTGGGGTTTTTAATCAGGATCAGTTTTGACCGATCCTCAGCGCAGCAAGATAGAGACATGGGACCTTGTCCTACCCCCCCATTTCTGTGCACCCCGAGTCCAACGGTACCACCCTTGAGTCTCTAGGACATAGGGTTCTGGAGTTATGAGCATTTGAAGTTCCCCCATATAAGTGAGTTGGGAGAGTGAAAATTTGCCCAAGTGTGAGAGGCCAAAAGTGTTCCCCCAGAAAGTGTTTAGGAACACATTTCAGAGCCCTACGAGTGGTTTGGACCCCCCTTTTTGTGGTACTTTTTGTCAAGTTGAAGTTGGTGTTTACGGTTGTTAAGAGTGTACAGGGCTTGGAGTTTTAACCAGGGTCAGTTTTGACCGATCCTCAGCGGAGCAAGATAGAGACATGGGACCTTGTCCTACCCCCCCCCCATTTGTGTGCACCCCGAGTCCAACGGTACCACCCTTGAGTCTCTAGGACATAGGGTTCTGGAGTTATGAGCATTTGAAGTTCCCCCATATAAGTGAGTTGGGAGAGTGAAAATTGGGGTTTTTAATCAGGATCAGTTTTGACCGATCCTCAGCGGAGCAAGATAGAGACATGGGACCTTGTCCTACCCCCCCATTTGTGTGCACCCCGAGTCCAACGGTACCACCCTTGAGTCTCTAGGACATAGGGTTCTGGAGTTATGAGGATTTGAAGTTCCCCCATATAAGTGAGTTGGGAGAGTGAAAATTGGGGTTTTTAATCAGGATCAGTTTTGACCGATCCTCAGCGGAGCAAGATAGAGACATGGGACCTTGTCCTACCCCCCCATTTGTGTGCACCCCGAGTCCAACGGTACCACCCTTGAGTCTCTAGGACATAGGGTTCTGGAGTTATGAGCATTTGAAGTTCCCCCATATAAGTGAGTTGGGAGAGTGAAAATTTGCCCAAGTGTGAGAGGCCAAAAGTGTTCCCCCAGAAAGTGTTTAGGAACACATTTCAGAGCCCTACGAGTGGTTTGGACCCCCCTTTTTGTGGTACTTTTTGTCAAGTTGAAGTTGGTGTTTACGGTTGTTAAGAGTGTACAGGGCTTGGAGTTTTAAACAGGGTCAGTTTTGACCGATCCTCAGCGGAGCAAGATAGAGACATGGGACCTTGTCCTACCCCCCCATTTGTGTGCACCCCGAGTCCAACGGTACCACCCTTGAGTCTCTAGGACATAGGGTTCTGGAGTTATGAGCATTTGAAGTTCCCCCATATAAGTGAGTTGGGAGAGTGAAAATTGGGGTTTTTAATCAGGATCAGTTTTGACTGATCCTCAGCGGAGCAAGATAGAGACATGGGACCTTGTCCTACCCCCCCATTTGTGTGCACCCCGAGTCCAACGGTACCACCCTTGAGTCTCTAGGACATAGGGTTCTGGAGTTATGAGCATTTGAAGTTCCCCCATATAAGTGAGTTGGGAAAGTGAAAATTGGGGTTTTTAATCAGGATCAGTTTTGACTGATCCTCAGCGGAGCAAGATAGAGACATGGGACCTTGTCCTATCCCCCCATTTGTGTGCACCCCGAGTCCAACGGTACCACCCTTGAGTTTATAGGACATAGGGTTCTTGAGTTATGAGCATTTGAAGTTCCCCCATATAAGTGAGTTGGGAGAGTGAAAATTTGGGGTTTTAATCAGGGTCAGGTTTGACCGATCCTCAGCGGAGCAAGATAGAGACATGGGACCTTGTCCTACCCCCCCCATTTCTGTGCACCCCGAGTCCAACGGTACCACCCTTGAGTCTATAGGACATAGGGTTCTTGAGTTATGAGCATTTGAAGTTCCCCCATATAAGTGAGTTGGGAGAGTGAAAATTTGGGGTTTTAACCAGGGTCAGTTTTGACCGATCCTCAGCGGAGCAAGATAGAGACATGGGACCTTGTCCTACCCCCACATTTGTGTGCACCCCGAGTCCAACGGTACCACCCTTGAGTCTCTAGGACATAGGGTTCTGGAGTTATGAGCATTTGAAGTTCCCCCATATAAGTGAGTTGGGAGAGTGAAAATTTGCCCAAGTGTGAGAGGCCAAAATTGTTCCCCCAGAAAGTGTTTAGGAACACATTTCAGAGCCCTACGAGTGGTTTGGACCCCCCTTTTTGTGGTACTTTTTGTCAAGTTGAAGTTGGTGTTTACGGTTGTTAAGAGTGTACAGGGCTTGGAGTTTTAACCAGGGTCAGTTTTGACCGATCCTCAGCGGAGCAAGATAGAGACATGGGACCTTGTCCTACCCCCCCATTTGTGTGCACCCCGAGTCCAACGGTACCACCCTTGAGTCTCTAGGACATAGGGTTCTGGAGTTAGGAGCATTTGAAGTTCCCCCATATAAGTGAGTTGGGAGAGTGAAAATTTGGGCTTTTGACCAGGGTCAGTTTTGACCGATCCTCAGCGGAGCAAGATAGAGACATGGGACCTTGTCCTACCCCCCCATTTGTGTGCACCCCGAGTCCAACGGTACCACCCTTGAGTCTCTAGGACATAGGGTTCTGGAGTTAGGAGCATTTGAAGTTCCCCCATATAAGTGAGTTGGGAGAGTGAAAATTTGGGCTTTTGACCAGGGTCAGTTTTGACCGATCCTCAGCGGAGCAAGATAGAGACATGGGACCTTGTCCTACCCCCCCATTTGTGTGCACCCCGAGTCCAACGGTACCACCCTTGAGTCTCTAGGACATAGGGTTCTGGAGTTAGGAGCATTTGAAGTTCCCCCATATAAGTGAGTTGGGAGAGTGAAAATTTGGGCTTTTGACCAGGGTCAGTTTTGACCGATCCTCAGCGGAGCAAGATAGAGACATGGGACCTTGTCCTACCCCCCCATTTGTGTGCACCCCGAGTCCAACGGTACCACCCTTGAGTCTCTAGGACATAGGGTTCTGGAGTTATGAGCATTT
The DNA here is from genome assembly GCF_017976425.1 of Toxotes jaculatrix. Taxonomy (NCBI): domain Eukaryota; kingdom Metazoa; phylum Chordata; class Actinopteri; family Toxotidae; genus Toxotes; species Toxotes jaculatrix. Next base: position 28,051,882 of record NC_054397.1, on the reverse strand, counting down.
GAAGTTCCCCCATATAAGTGAGTTGGGAGAGTGACAATTGGGGTTTTTAATCAGGATCAGTTTTGACCGATCCTCAGCGCAGCAAGATAGAGACATGGGACCTTGTCCTACCCCCCCATTTGTGTGCACCCCGAGTCCAACGGTACCACCCTTGAGTCTCTAGGACATAGGGTTCTGGAGTTATGAGCATTTGAAGTTCCCCCATATAAGTGAGTTGGGAGAGTGACAATTGGGGTTTTTAATCAGGATCAGTTTTGACCGATCCTCAGCGCAGCAAGATAGAGACATGGGACCTTGTCCTACCCCCCCATTTGTGTGCACCCCGAGTCCAACGGTACCACCCTTGAGTCTCTAGGACATAGGGTTCTGGAGTTATGAGCATTTGAAGTTCCCCCATATAAGTGAGTTGGGAGAGTGACAATTGGGGTTTTTAATCAGGATCAGTTTTGACCGATCCTCAGCGCAGCAAGATAGAGACATGGGACCTTGTCCTACCCCCCCATTTGTGTGCACCCCGAGTCCAACGGTACCACCCTTGAGTCTCTAGGACATAGGGTTCTGGAGTTATGAGCATTTGAAGTTCCCCCATATAAGTGAGTTGGGAGAGTGAAAATTTGCCCAAGTGTGAGAGGCCAAAAGTGTTCCCCCAGAAAGTGTTTAGGAACACATTTCAGAGCCCTACGAGTGGTTTGGACCCCCCTTTTTGTGGTACTTTTTGTCAAGTTGAAGTTGGTGTTTACGGTTGTTAAGAGTGTACAGGGCTTGGAGTTTTAAACAGGGTCAGTTTTGACCGATCCTCAGCGGAGCAAGATAGAGACATGGGACCTTGTCCTACCCCCCCATTTGTGTGCACCCCGAGTCCAACGGTACCACCCTTGAGTCTCTAGGACATAGGGTTCTGGAGTTATGAGCATTTGATGTTCCCCCATATAAGTGAGTTGGGAGAGTGAAAATTTGGGGTTTTAACCAGGGTCAGTTTTGACCGATCCTCAGCGGAGCAAGATAGAGACATGGGACCTTGTCCTACCCCCCCCCCCCATTTGTGTGCACCCCGAGTCCAACGGTACCACCCTTGAGTCTCTAGGACATAGGGTTCTGGAGTTATGAGCATTTGAAGTTCCCCCATATAAGTGAGTTGGGAGAGTGAAAATTTGCCCAAGTGTGAGAGGCCAAAAGTGTTCCCCCAGAAAGTGTTTAGGAACACATTTCAGAGCCCTACGAGTGGTTTGGACCCCCCTTTTTGTGGTACTTTTTGTCAAGTTGAAGTTGGTGTTTACGGTTGTTAAGAGTGTACAGGGCTTGGAGTTTTAACCAGGGTCAGTTTTGACCGATCCTCAGCGGAGCAAGATAGAGACATGGGACCTTGTCCTACCCCCCCATTTGTGTGCACCCCGAGTCCAACGGTACCACCCTTGAGTCTCTAGGACATAGGGTTCTGGAGTTATGAGCATTTGAAGTTCCCCCATATAAGTGAGTTGGGAGAGTGACAATTGGGGTTTTTAATCAGGATCAGTTTTGACCGATCCTCAGCGCAGCAAGATAGAGACATGGGACCTTGTCCTACCCCCCCATTTGTGTGCACCCCGAGTCCAACGGTACCACCCTTGAGTCTCTAGGACATAGGGTTCTGGAGTTATGAGCATTTGAAGTTCCCCCATATAAGTGAGTTGGGAGAGTGACAATTGGGGTTTTTAATCAGGATCAGTTTTGACCGATCCTCAGCGCAGCAAGATAGAGACATGGGACCTTGTCCTACCCCCCCATTTGTGTGCACCCCGAGTCCAACGGTACCACCCTTGAGTCTCTAGGACATAGGGTTCTGGAGTTATGAGCATTTGAAGTTCCCCCATATAAGTGAGTTGGGAGAGTGAAAATTTGCCCAAGTGTGAGAGGCCAAAAGTGTTCCCCCAGAAAGTGTTTAGGAACACATTTCAGAGCCCTACGAGTGGTTTGGACCCCCCTTTTTGTGGTACTTTTTGTCAAGTTGAAGTTGGTGTTTACGGTTGTTAAGAGTGTACAGGGCTTGGAGTTTTAAACAGGGTCAGTTTTGACCGATCCTCAGCGGAGCAAGATAGAGACATGGGACCTTGTCCTACCCCCCCATTTGTGTGCACCCCGAGTCCAACGGTACCACCCTTGAGTCTCTAGGACATAGGGTTCTGGAGTTATGAGCATTTGATGTTCCCCCATATAAGTGAGTTGGGAGAGTGAAAATTTGGGGTTTTAACCAGGGTCAGTTTTGACCGATCCTCAGCGGAGCAAGATAGAGACATGGGACCTTGTCCTACCCCCCCCCCCCATTTGTGTGCACCCCGAGTCCAACGGTACCACCCTTGAGTCTCTAGGACATAGGGTTCTGGAGTTATGAGCATTTGAAGTTCCCCCATATAAGTGAGTTGGGAGAGTGAAAATTTGCCCAAGTGTGAGAGGCCAAAAGTGTTCCCCCAGAAAGTGTTTAGGAACACATTTCAGAGCCCTACGAGTGGTTTGGACCCCCCTTTTTGTGGTACTTTTTGTCAAGTTGAAGTTGGTGTTTACGGTTGTTAAGAGTGTACAGGGCTTGGAGTTTTAACCAGGGTCAGTTTTGACCGATCCTCAGCGGAGCAAGATAGAGACATGGGACCTTGTCCTACCCCCCCATTTGTGTGCACCCCGAGTCCAACGGTACCACCCTTGAGTCTCTAGGACATAGGGTTCTGGAGTTATGAGCATTTGAAGTTCCCCCATATAAGTGAGTTGGGAGAGTGACAATTGGGGTTTTTAATCAGGATCAGTTTTGACCGATCCTCAGCGCAGCAAGATAGAGACATGGGACCTTGTCCTACCCCCCCATTTGTGTGCACCCCGAGTCCAACGGTACCACCCTTGAGTCTCTAGGACATAGGGTTCTGGAGTTATGAGCATTTGAAGTTCCCCCATATAAGTGAGTTGGGAGAGTGACAATTGGGGTTTTTAATCAGGATCAGTTTTGACCGATCCTCAGCGCAGCAAGATAGAGACATGGGACCTTGTCCTACCCCCCCATTTGTGTGCACCCCGAGTCCAACGGTACCACCCTTGAGTCTCTAGGACATAGGGTTCTGGAGTTATGAGCATTTGAAGTTCCCCCATATAAGTGAGTTGGGAGAGTGAAAATTTGCCCAAGTGTGAGAGGCCAAAAGTGTTCCCCCAGAAAGTGTTTAGGAACACATTTCAGAGCCCTACGAGTGGTTTGGACCCCCCTTTTTGTGGTACTTTTTGTCAAGTTGAAGTTGGTGTTTACGGTTGTTAAGAGTGTACAGGGCTTGGAGTTTTAAACAGGGTCAGTTTTGACCGATCCTCAGCGGAGCAAGATAGAGACATGGGACCTTGTCCTACCCCCCCATTTGTGTGCACCCCGAGTCCAACGGTACCACCCTTGAGTCTTTAGGACATAGGGTTCTGGAGTTATGAGCATTTGAAGTTCCCCCATATAAGTGAGTTGGGAGAGTGAAAATTGGGGTTTTTAATCAGGATCAGTTTTGACCGATCCTCAGCGCAGCAAGATAGAGACATGGGACCTTGTCCTACCCCCCCATTTGTGTGCACCCTGAGTCCAACGGTACCACCCTTGAGTCTCTAGGACATAGGGTTCTGGAGTTATGAGCATTTGAAGTTCCCCCATATAAGTGAGTTGGGAGAGTGAAAATTTGCCCAAGTGTGAGAGGCCAAAAGTGTTCCCCCAGAAAGTGTTTAGGAACACATTTCAGAGCCCTACGAGTGGTTTGGACCCCCCTTTTTGTGGTACTTTTTGTCAAGTTGAAGTTGGTGTTTACGGTTGTTAAGAGTGTACAGGGCTTGGAGTTTTAAACAGGGTCAGTTTTGACCGATCCTCAGCGGAGCAAGATAGAGACATGGGACCTTGTCCTACCCCCCCCATTTGTGTGCACCCCGAGTCCAACGGTACCACCCTTGAGTCTCTAGGACATAGGGTTCTGGAGTTATGAGCATTTGAAGTTCCCCCATATAAGTGAGTTGGGAGAGTGAAAATTTGCCCAAGTGTGAGAGGCCAAAAGTGTTCCCCCAGAAAGTGTTTAGGAACACATTTCAGAGCCCTACGAGTGGTTTGGACCCCCCTTTTTGTGGTACTTTTTGTCAAGTTGAAGTTGGTGTTTACGGTTGTTAAGAGTGTACAGGGCTTGGAGTTTTAATCAGGATCAGTTTTGACCGATCCTCAGCGGAGCAAGATAGAGACATGGGACCTTGTCCTACCCCCCCATTTGTGTGCACCCCGAGTCCAACGGTACCACCCTTGAGTCTCTAGGACATAGGGTTCTGGAGTTATGAGCATTTGAAGTTCCCCCATATAAGTGAGTTGGGAGAGTGAAAATTGGGGTTTTTAATCAGGATCAGTTTTGACTGATCCTCAGCGGAGCAAGATAGAGACATGGGACCTTGTCCTAGCCCCCCATTTGTGTGCACCCCGAGTCCAACGGTACCACCCTTGAGTCTCTAGGACATAGGGTTCTGGAGTTATGAGCATTTGAAGTTCCCCCATATAAGTGAGTTGGGAGAGTGAAAATTTGCCCAAGTGTGAGAGGCCAAAAGTGTTCCCCCAGAAAGTGTTTAGGAACACATTTCAGAGCCCTACGAGTGGTTTGGACCCCCCTTTTTGTGGTACTTTTTGTCAAGTTGAAGTTGGTGTTTACGGTTGTTAAGAGTGTACAGGGCTTGGAGTTTTAACCAGGGTCAGTTTTGACCGATCCTCAGCGGAGCAAGATAGAGACATGGGACCTTGTCCTACCCCCCCATTTGTGTGCACCCCGAGTCCAACGGTACCACCCTTGAGTCTCTAGGACATAGGGTTCTGGAGTTAGGAGCATTTGAAGTTCCCCCATATAAGTGAGTTGGGAGAGTGAAAATTTGGGCTTTTGACCAGGGTCAGTTTTGACCGATCCTCAGCGGAGCAAGATAGAGACATGGGACCTTGTCCTACCCCCCCATTTGTGTGCACCCCGAGTCCAACGGTACCACCCTTGAGTTTATAGGACATAGGGTTCTTGAGTTATGAGCATTTGAAGTTCCCCCATATAAGTGAGTTGGGAAAGTGAAAATTTGGGGTTTTAAGCAGGGTCAGGTTTGACCGATCCTCAGCGGAGCAAGATAGAGACATGGGACCTTGTCCTACCCCCCCATTTGTGTGCACCCCGAGTCCAACGGTACCACCCTTGAGTCTCTAGGACATAGGGTTCTGGAGTTTTGAGCATTTGAAGTTCCCCCATATAAGTGAGTTGGGAGAGTGAAAATTTGCCCAAGTGTGAGAGGCCAAAAGTGTTCCCCCAGAAAGTGTTTAGGAACACATTTCAGAGCCCTACGAGTGGTTTGGACCCCCCTTTTTGTGGTACTTTTTGTCAAGTTGAAGTTGGTGTTTACGGTTGTTACGAGTGTACAGGGCTTGGAGTTTTAAACAGGGTCAGTTTTGACCGATCCTCAGCGGAGCAAGATAGAGACATGGGACCTTGTCCTACCCCCCCCATTTGTGTGCACCCCGAGTCCAACGGTACCACCCTTGAGTCTCTAGGACATAGGGTTCTGGAGTTATGAGCATTTGAAGTTCCCCCATATAAGTGAGTTGGGAGAGTGAAAATTTGCCCAAGTGTGAGAGGCCAAAAGTGTTCCCCCAGAAAGTGTTTAGGAACACATTTCAGAGCCCTACGAGTGGTTTGGACTCCCCTTTTTGTGGTACTTTTTGTCAAGTTGAAGTTGGTGTTTACGGTTGTTAAGAGTGTACAGGGCTTGGAGTTTTAACCAGGGTCAGTTTTGACCGATCCTCAGCGGAGCAAGATAGAGACATGGGACCTTGTCCTACCCCCTCATTTGTGTGCACCCCGAGTCCAACGGTACCACCCTTGAGTCTCTAGGACATAGGGTTCTGGAGTTATGAGCATTTGAAGTTCCCCCATATAAGTGAGTTGGGAGAGTGAAAATTGGGGTTTTTAATCAGGATCAGTTTTGACCGATCCTCAGCGCAGCAAGATAGAGACATGGGACCTTGTCCTACCCCCCCCCATTTGTGTGCACCCCGAGTCCAACGGTACCACCCTTGAGTCTCTAGGACATAGGGTTCTGGAGTTATGAGCATTTGAAGTTCCCCCATATAAGTGAGTTGGGAGAGTGAAAATTTGCCCAAGTGTGAGAGGCCAAAAGTGTTCCCCCAGAAAGTGTTTAGGAACACATTTCAGAGCCCTACGAGTGGTTTGGACTCCCCTTTTTGTGGTACTTTTTGTCAAGTTGAAGTTGGTGTTTACGGTTGTTAAGAGTGTACAGGGCTTGGAGTTTTAACCAGGGTCAGTTTTGACCGATCCTCAGCGGAGCAAGATAGAGACATGGGACCTTGTCCTACCCCCTCATTTGTGTGCACCCCGAGTCCAACGGTACCACCCTTGAGTCTCTAGGACATAGGGTTCTGGAGTTATGAGCATTTGAAGTTCCCCCATATAAGTGAGTTGGGAGAGTGAAAATTGGGGTTTTTAATCAGGATCAGTTTTGACCGATCCTCAGCGCAGCAAGATAGAGACATGGGACCTTGTCCTACCCCCCCCCATTTGTGTGCACCCCGAGTCCAACGGTACCACCCTTGAGTCTCTAGGACATAGGGTTCTGGAGTTATGAGCATTTGAAGTTCCCCCATATAAGTGAGTTGGGAGAGTGAAAATTTGCCCAAGTGTGAGAGGCCAAAAGTGTTCCCCCAGAAAGTGTTTAGGAACACATTTCAGAGCCCTACGAGTGGTTTGGACTCCCCTTTTTGTGGTACTTTTTGTCAAGTTGAAGTTGGTGTTTACGGTTGTTAAGAGTGTACAGGGCTTGGAGTTTTAACCAGGGTCAGTTTTGACCGATCCTCAGCGGAGCAAGATAGAGACATGGGACCTTGTCCTACCCCCTCATTTGTGTGCACCCCGAGTCCAACGGTACCACCCTTGAGTCTCTAGGACATAGGGTTCTGGAGTTATGAGTATTTGAAGTTCCCCCATATAAGTGAGTTGGGAGAGTGAAAATTGGGGTTTTTAATCAGGATCAGTTTTGACCGATCCTCAGCGCAGCAAGATAGAGACATGGGACCTTGTCCTACCCCCCCATTTGTGTGCACCCCGAGTCCAACGGTACCACCCTTGAGTCTCTAGGACATAGGGTTCTGGAGTTATGAGCATTTGAAGTTCCCCCATATAAGTGAGTTGGGAGAGTGAAAATTTGCCCAAGTGTGAGAGGCCAAAAGTGTTCCCCCAGAAAGTGTTTAGGAACACATTTCAGAGCCCTACGAGTGGTTTGGACCCCCCTTTTTGTGGTACTTTTTGTCAAGTTGAAGTTGGTGTTTACGGTTGTTAAGAGTGTACAGGGCTTGGAGTTTTAACCAGGGTCAGTTTTGACCGATCCTCAGCGGAGCAAGATAGAGACATGGGACCTTGTCCTACCCCCCCATTTGTGTGCACCCCGAGTCCAACGGTACCACCCTTGAGTTTATAGGACATAGGGTTCTTGAGTTATGAGCATTTGAAGTTCCCCCATATAAGTGAGTTGGGAGAGTGAAAATTTGGGGTTTTAATCAGGGTCAGGTTTGACCGATCCTCAGCGGAGCAAGATAGAGACATGGGACCTTGTCCTACCCCCCCATTTGTGTGCACCCCGAGTCCAACGGTACCACCCTTGAGTCTCTAGGACATAGGGTTCTGGAGTTATGAGCATTTGAAGTTCCCCCATATAAGTGAGTTGGGAGAGTGAAAATTGGGGTTTTTAATCAGGATCAGTTTTGACCGATCCTCAGCGGAGCAAGATAGAGACATGGGACCTTGTCCTACCCCCCCATTTGTGTGCACCCCGAGTCCAACGGTACCACCCTTGAGTCTCTAGGACATAGGGTTCTGGAGTTATGAGCATTTGAAGTTCCCCCATATAAGTGAGTTGGGAAAGTGAAAATTGGGGTTTTTAATCAGGATCAGCTTTGACTGATCCTCAGCGGAGCAAGATAGAGACATGGGACCTTGTCCTATCCCCCCATTTGTGTGCACCCCGAGTCCAACGGTACCACCCTTGAGTTTATAGGACATAGGGTTCTTGAGTTATGAGCATTTGAAGTTCCCCCATATAAGTGAGTTGGGAGAGTGAAAATTGGGGTTTTTAATCAGGATCAGTTTTGACCGATCCTCAGCGCAGCAAGATAGAGACATGGGACCTTGTCCTACCCCCCCATTTGTGTGCACCCCGAGTCCAACGGTACCACCCTTGAGTCTCTAGGACATAGGGTTCTGGAGTTATGAGCATTTGAAGTTCCCCCATATAAGTGAGTTGGGAGAGTGAAAATTTGCCCAAGTGTGAGAGGCCAAAAGTGTTCCCCCAGAAAGTGTTTAGGAACACATTTCAGAGCCCTACGAGTGGTTTGGACCCCCCTTTTTGTGGTACTTTTTGTCAAGTTGAAGTTGGTGTTTACGGTTGTTAAGAGTGTACAGGGCTTGGAGTTTTAACCAGGGTCAGTTTTGACCGATCCTCAGCGGAGCAAGATAGAGACATGGGACCTTGTCCTACCCCCCCATTTGTGTGCACCCCGAGTCCAACGGTACCACCCTTGAGTTTATAGGACATAGGGTTCTTGAGTTATGAGCATTTGAAGTTCCCCCATATAAGTGAGTTGGGAGAGTGAAAATTTGGGGTTTTAATCAGGGTCAGGTTTGACCGATCCTCAGCGGAGCAAGATAGAGACATGGGACCTTGTCCTACCCCCCCATTTGTGTGCACCCCGAGTCCAACGGTACCACCCTTGAGTCTCTAGGACATAGGGTTCTGGAGTTATGAGCATTTGAAGTTCCCCCATATAAGTGAGTTGGGAGAGTGAAAATTGGGGTTTTTAATCAGGATCAGTTTTGACCGATCCTCAGCGGAGCAAGATAGAGACATGGGACCTTGTCCTACCCCCCCATTTGTGTGCACCCCGAGTCCAACGGTACCACCCTTGAGTCTCTAGGACATAGGGTTCTGGAGTTATGAGCATTTGAAGTTCCCCCATATAAGTGAGTTGGGAAAGTGAAAATTGGGGTTTTTAATCAGGATCAGTTTTGACTGATCCTCAGCGGAGCAAGATAGAGACATGGGACCTTGTCCTATCCCCCCATTTGTGTGCACCCCGAGTCCAACGGTACCACCCTTGAGTTTATAGGACATAGGGTTCTTGAGTTATGAGCATTTGAAGTTCCCCCATATAAGTGAGTTGGGAGAGTGAAAATTTGGGGTTTTAATCAGGGTCAGGTTTGACCGATCCTCAGCGGAGCAAGATAGAGACATGGGACCTTGTCCTACCCCCCCCATTTCTGTGCACCCCGAGTCCAACGGTACCACCCTTGAGTCTATAGGACATAGGGTTCTTGAGTTATGAGCATTTGAAGTTCCCCCATATAAGTGAGTTGGGAGAGTGAAAATTTGGGGTTTTAACCAGGGTCAGTTTTGACCGATCCTCAGCGGAGCAAGATAGAGACATGGGACCTTGTCCTACCCCCACATTTGTGTGCACCCCGAGTCCAACGGTACCACCCTTGAGTCTCTAGGACATAGGGTTCTGGAGTTATGAGCATTTGAAGTTCCCCCATATAAGTGAGTTGGGAGAGTGAAAATTTGCCCAAGTGTGAGAGGCCAAAATTGTTCCCCCAGAAAGTGTTTAGGAACACATTTCAGAGCCCTACGAGTGGTTTGGACCCCCCTTTTTGTGGTACTTTTTGTCAAGTTGAAGTTGGTGTTTACGGTTGTTAAGAGTGTACAGGGCTTGGAGTTTTAACCAGGGTCAGTTTTGACCGATCCTCAGCGGAGCAAGATAGAGACATGGGACCTTGTCCTACCCCCCCATTTGTGTGCACCCCGAGTCCAACGGTACCACCCTTGAGTCTCTAGGACATAGGGTTCTGGAGTTAGGAGCATTTGAAGTTCCCCCATATAAGTGAGTTGGGAGAGTGAAAATTTGGGCTTTTGACCAGGGTCAGTTTTGACCGATCCTCAGCGGAGCAAGATAGAGACATGGGACCTTGTCCTACCCCCCCATTTGTGTGCACCCCGAGTCCAACGGTACCACCCTTGAGTCTCTAGGACATAGGGTTCTGGAGTTAGGAGCATTTGAAGTTCCCCCATATAAGTGAGTTGGGAGAGTGAAAATTTGGGCTTTTGACCAGGGTCAGTTTTGACCGATCCTCAGCGGAGCAAGATAGAGACATGGGACCTTGTCCTACCCCCCCATTTGTGTGCACCCCGAGTCCAACGGTACCACCCTTGAGTCTCTAGGACATAGGGTTCTGGAGTTAGGAGCATTTGAAGTTCCCCCATATAAGTGAGTTGGGAGAGTGAAAATTTGGGCTTTTGACCAGGGTCAGTTTTGACCGATCCTCAGCGGAGCAAGATAGAGACATGGGACCTTGTCCTACCCCCCCATTTGTGTGCACCCCGAGTCCAACGGTACCACCCTTGAGTCTCTAGGACATAGGGTTCTGGAGTTATGAGCATTTGAAGTTCCCCCATATAAGTGAGTTGGGAGAGTGAAAATTTGCGGTTTTAACCAGGGTCAGTTTTGACCGATCCTCAGCGGAGCAAGATAGAGACATGGGACCTTGTCCTACCCCCCCATTTGTGTGCACCCCGAGTCCAACGGTACCACCCTTGAGTCTCTAGGACATAGGGTTCTGGAGTTTTGAGCATTTGAAGTTCCCCCATATAAGTGAGTTGGGAGAGTGAAAATTTGCCCAAGTGTGAGAGGCCAAAAGTGTTCCCCCAGAAAGTGTTTAGGAACACATTTCAGAGCCCTACGAGTGGTTTGGACCCCCCTTTTTGTGGTACTTTTTGTCAAGTTGAAGTTGGTGTTTACGGTTGTTACGAGTGTACAGGGCTTGGAGTTTTAAACAGGGTCAGTTTTGACCGATCCTCAGCGGAGCAAGATAGAGACATGGGACCTTGTCCTACCCCCCCCCATTTGTGTGCACCCCGAGTCCAACGGTACCACCCTTGAGTCTCTAGGACATAGGGTTCTGGAGTTTTGAGCATTTGAAGTTCCCCCATATAAGTGAGTTGGGAGAGTGAAAATTTGGGGTTTTAACCAGGGTCAGTTTTGACCGATCCTCAGCGGAGCAAGATAGAGACATGGGACCTTGTCCTACCCCCACATTTGTGTGCACCCCGAGTCCAACGGTACCACCCTTGAGTCTCTAGGACATAGGGTTCTGGAGTTATGAGCATTTGAAGTTCCCCCATATAAGTGAGTTGGGAGAGTGAAAATTTGCCCAAGTGTGAGAGGCCAAAAGTGTTCCCCCAGAAAGTGTTTAGGAACACATTTCAGAGCCCTACGAGTGGTTTGGACCCCCCTTTTTGTGGTACTTTTTGTCAAGTTGAAGTTGGTGTTTACGGTTGTTAAGAGTGTACAGGGCTTGGAGTTTTAACCAGGGTCAGTTTTGACCGATCCTCAGCGGAGCAAGATAGAGACATGGGACCTTGTCCTACCCCCCCATTTGTGTGCACCCCGAGTCCAACGGTACCACCCTTGAGTCTCTAGGACATAGGGTTCTGGAGTTAGGAGCATTTGAAGTTCCCCCATATAAGTGAGTTGGGAGAGTGAAAATTTGGGCTTTTGACCAGGGTCAGTTTTGACCGATCCTCAGCGGAGCAAGATAGAGACATGGGACCTTGTCCTACCCCCCCATTTGTGTGCACCCCGAGTCCAACGGTACCACTCTTGAGTCTCTAGGACATAGGGTTCTGGAGTTAGGAGCATTTGAAATTCCCCCATATAAGTGAGTTGGGAGAGTGAAAATTTGGGCTTTTGACCAGGGTCAGTTTTGACCGATCCTCAGCGGAGCAAGATAGAGACATGGGACCTTGTCCTACCCCCCCATTTGTGTGCACCCCGAGTCCAACGGTACCACCCTTGAGTCTCTAGGACATAGGGTTCTGGAGTTATGAGCATTTGAAGTTCCCCCATATAAGTGAGTTGGGAGAGTGAAAATTGGGGTTTTTAATCAGGATCAGTTTTGACTGATCCTCAGCGGAGCAAGATAGAGACATGGGACCTTGTCCTAGCCCCCCATTTGTGTGCACCCCGAGTCCAACGGTACCACCCTTGAGTCTCTAGGACATAGGGTTCTGGAGTTATGAGCATTTGAAGTTCCCCCATATAAGTGAGTTGGGAGAGTGAAAATTTGCGGTTTTAACCAGGGTCAGTTTTGACCGATCCTCAGCGGAGCAAGATAGAGACATGGGACCTTGTCCTACCCCCCCATTTGTGTGCACCCCGAGTCCAACGGTACCACCCTTGAGTCTCTAGGACATAGGGTTCTGGAGTTATGAGCATTTGAAGTTCCCCCATATAAGTGAGTTGGGAGAGTGAAAATTTGCCCAAGTGTGAGAGGCCAAAAGTGTTCCCCCAGAAAGTGTTTAGGAACACATTTCAGAGCCCTACGAGTGGTTTGGACCCCCCTTTTTGTGGTACTTTTTGTCAAGTTGAAGTTGGTGTTTACGGTTGTTAAGAGTGTACAGGGCTTGGAGTTTTAACCAGGGTCAGTTTTGACCGATCCTCAGCGGAGCAAGATAGAGACATGGGACCTTGTCCTACCCCCCCATTTGTGTGCACCCCGAGTCCAACGGTACCACCCTTGAGTCTCTAGGACATAGGGTTCTGGAGTTAGGAGCATTTGAAGTTCCCCCATATAAGTGAGTTGGGAGAGTGAAAATTTGGGCTTTTGACCAGGGTCAGTTTTGACCGATCCTCAGCGGAGCAAGATAGAGACATGGGACCTTGTCCTACCCCCCCATTTGTGTGCACCCCGAGTCCAACGGTACCACCCTTGAGTTTATAGGACATAGGGTTCTTGAGTTATGAGCATTTGAAGTTCCCCCATATAAGTGAGTTGGGAAAGTGAAAATTTGGGGTTTTAAGCAGGGTCAGGTTTGACCGATCCTCAGCGGAGCAAGATAGAGACATGGGACCTTGTCCTACCCCCCCATTTGTGTGCACCCCGAGTCCAACGGTACCACCCTTGAGTCTCTAGGACATAGGGTTCTGGAGTTTTGAGCATTTGAAGTTCCCCCATATAAGTGAGTTGGGAGAGTGAAAATTTGCCCAAGTGTGAGAGGCCAAAAGTGTTCCCCCAGAAAGTGTTTAGGAACACATTTCAGAGCCCTACGAGTGGTTTGGACCCCCCTTTTTGTGGTACTTTTTGTCAAGTTGAAGTTGGTGTTTACGGTTGTTACGAGTGTACAGGGCTTGGAGTTTTAAACAGGGTCAGTTTTGACCGATCCTCAGCGGAGCAAGATAGAGACATGGGACCTTGTCCTACCCCCCCCATTTGTGTGCACCCCGAGTCCAACGGTACCACCCTTGAGTCTCTAGGACATAGGGTTCTGGAGTTATGAGCATTTGAAGTTCCCCCATATAAGTGAGTTGGGAGAGTGAAAATTTGCCCAAGTGTGAGAGGCCAAAAGTGTTCCCCCAGAAAGTGTTTAGGAACACATTTCAGAGCCCTACGAGTGGTTTGGACTCCCCTTTTTGTGGTACTTTTTGTCAAGTTGAAGTTGGTGTTTACGGTTGTTAAGAGTGTACAGGGCTTGGAGTTTTAACCAGGGTCAGTTTTGACCGATCCTCAGCGGAGCAAGATAGAGACATGGGACCTTGTCCTACCCCCCCATTTGTGTGCACCCCGAGTCCAACGGTACCACCCTTGAGTCTCTAGGACATAGGGTTCTGGAGTTATGAGCATTTGAAGTTCCCCCATATAAGTGAGTTGGGAGAGTGAAAATTTGCCCAAGTGTGAGAGGCCAAAAGTGTTCCCCCAGAAAGTGTTTAGGAACACATTTCAGAGCCCTACGAGTGGTTTGGACCCCCCTTTTTGTGGTACTTTTTGTCAAGTTGAAGTTGGTGTTTACGGTTGTTAAGAGTGTACAGGGCTTGGAGTTTTAACCAGGGTCAGTTTTGACCGATCCTCAGCGGAGCAAGATAGAGACATGGGACCTTGTCCTACCCCCCCATTTGTGTGCACCCCGAGTCCAACGGTACCACCCTTGAGTCTCTAGGACATAGGGTTCTGGAGTTATGAGCATTTGAAGTTCCCCCATATAAGTGAGTTGGGAGAGTGACAATTGGGGTTTTTAATCAGGATCAGTTTTGACCGATCCTCAGCGCAGCAAGATAGAGACATGGGACCTTGTCCTACCCCCCCATTTCTGTGCACCCCGAGTCCAACGGTACCACCCTTGAGTCTCTAGGACATAGGGTTCTGGAGTTATGAGCATTTGAAGTTCCCCCATATAAGTGAGTTGGGAGAGTGAAAATTTGCCCAAGTGTGAGAGGCCAAAAGTGTTCCCCCAGAAAGTGTTTAGGAACACATTTCAGAGCCCTACGAGTGGTTTGGACCCCCCTTTTTGTGGTACTTTTTGTCATGTTGAAGTTGGTGTTTACGGTTGTTAAGAGTGTACAGGTCTTGGAGTTTTAACCAGGGTCAGTTTTGACCGATCCTCAGCGGAGCAAGATAGAGACATGGGACCTTGTCCTACCCCCCCCCCCATTTGTGTGCACCCCGAGTCCAACGGTACCACCCTTGAGTCTCTAGGACATAGGGTTCTGGAGTTATGAGCATTTGAAGTTCCCCCATATAAGTGAGTTGGGAGAGTGAAAATTGGGGTTTTTAATCAGGATCAGTTTTGACCGATCCTCAGCGGAGCAAGATAGAGACATGGGACCTTGTCCTACCCCCCCATTTGTGTGCACCCCGAGTCCAACGGTACCACCCTTGAGTCTCTAGGACATAGGGTTCTGGAGTTATGAGGATTTGAAGTTCCCCCATATAAGTGAGTTGGGAGAGTGAAAATTGGGGTTTTTAATCAGGATCAGTTTTGACCGATCCTCAGCGGAGCAAGATAGAGACATGGGACCTTGTCCTACCCCCCCATTTGTGTGCACCCCGAGTCCAACGGTACCACCCTTGAGTCTCTAGGACATAGGGTTCTGGAGTTATGAGCATTTGAAGTTCCCCCATATAAGTGAGTTGGGAGAGTGAAAATTTGCCCAAGTGTGAGAGGCCAAAAGTGTTCCCCCAGAAAGTGTTTAGGAACACATTTCAGAGCCCTACGAGTGGTTTGGACCCCCCTTTTTGTGGTACTTTTTGTCAAGTTGAAGTTGGTGTTTACGGTTGTTAAGAGTGTACAGGGCTTGGAGTTTTAAACAGGGTCAGTTTTGACCGATCCTCAGCGGAGCAAGATAGAGACATGGGACCTTGTCCTACCCCCCCATTTGTGTGCACCCCGAGTCCAACGGTACCACCCTTGAGTCTCTAGGACATAGGGTTCTGGAGTTATGAGCATTTGAAGTTCCCCCATATAAGTGAGTTGGGAGAGTGAAAATTGGGGTTTTTAATCAGGATCAGTTTTGACCGATCCTCAGCGCAGCAAGATAGAGACATGGGACCTTGTCCTACCCCCCCATTTGTGTGCACCCTGAGTCCAACGGTACCACCCTTGAGTCTCTAGGACATAGGGTTCTGGAGTTATGAGCATTTGAAGTTCCCCCATATAAGTGAGTTGGGAGAGTGAAAATTTGCCCAAGTGTGAGAGGCCAAAAGTGTTCCCCCAGAAAGTGTTTAGGAACACATTTCAGAGCCCTACGAGTGGTTTGGACCCCCCTTTTTGTGGTACTTTTTGTCAAGTTGAAGTTGGTGTTTACGGTTGTTAAGAGTGTACAGGGCTTGGAGTTTTAAACAGGGTCAGTTTTGACCGATCCTCAGCGGAGCAAGATAGAGACATGGGACCTTGTCCTACCCCCCCCATTTGTGTGCACCCCGAGTCCAACGGTACCACCCTTGAGTCTCTAGGACATAGGGTTCTGGAGTTATGAGCATTTGAAGTTCCCCCATATAAGTGAGTTGGGAGAGTGAAAATTTGCCCAAGTGTGAGAGGCCAAAAGTGTTCCCCCAGAAAGTGTTTAGGAACACATTTCAGAGCCCTACGAGTGGTTTGGACCCCCCTTTTTGTGGTACTTTTTGTCAAGTTGAAGTTGGTGTTTACGGTTGTTAAGAGTGTACAGGGCTTGGAGTTTTAACCAGGGTCAGTTTTGACCGATCCTCAGCGGAGCAAGATAGAGACATGGGACCTTGTCCTACCCCCCCATTTGTGTGCACCCCGAGTCCAACGGTACCACCCTTGAGTCTCTAGGACATAGGGTTCTGGAGTTATGAGCATTTGAAGTTCCCCCATATAAGTGAGTTGGGAGAGTGACAATTGGGGTTTTTAATCAGGATCAGTTTTGACCGATCCTCAGCGCAGCAAGATAGAGACATGGGACCTTGTCCTACCCCCCCATTTCTGTGCACCCCGAGTCCAACGGTACCACCCTTGAGTCTCTAGGACATAGGGTTCTGGAGTTATGAGCATTTGAAGTTCCCCCATATAAGTGAGTTGGGAGAGTGAAAATTTGCCCAAGTGTGAGAGGCCAAAAGTGTTCCCCCAGAAAGTGTTTAGGAACACATTTCAGAGCCCTACGAGTGGTTTGGACCCCCCTTTTTGTGGTACTTTTTGTCAAGTTGAAGTTGGTGTTTACGGTTGTTAAGAGTGTACAGGGCTTGGAGTTTTAACCAGGGTCAGTTTTGACCGATCCTCAGCGGAGCAAGATAGAGACATGGGACCTTGTCCTACCCCCCCCCCATTTGTGTGCACCCCGAGTCCAACGGTACCACCCTTGAGTCTCTAGGACATAGGGTTCTGGAGTTATGAGCATTTGAAGTTCCCCCATATAAGTGAGTTGGGAGAGTGAAAATTGGGGTTTTTAATCAGGATCAGTTTTGACCGATCCTCAGCGGAGCAAGATAGAGACATGGGACCTTGTCCTACCCCCCCATTTGTGTGCACCCCGAGTCCAACGGTACCACCCTTGAGTCTCTAGGACATAGGGTTCTGGAGTTATGAGGATTTGAAGTTCCCCCATATAAGTGAGTTGGGAGAGTGAAAATTGGGGTTTTTAATCAGGATCAGTTTTGACCGATCCTCAGCGGAGCAAGATAGAGACATGGGACCTTGTCCTACCCCCCCATTTGTGTGCACCCCGAGTCCAACGGTACCACCCTTGAGTCTCTAGGACATAGGGTTCTGGAGTTATGAGCATTTGAAGTTCCCCCATATAAGTGAGTTGGGAGAGTGAAAATTTGCCCAAGTGTGAGAGGCCAAAAGTGTTCCCCCAGAAAGTGTTTAGGAACACATTTCAGAGCCCTACGAGTGGTTTGGACCCCCCTTTTTGTGGTACTTTTTGTCAAGTTGAAGTTGGTGTTTACGGTTGTTAAGAGTGTACAGGGCTTGGAGTTTTAAACAGGGTCAGTTTTGACCGATCCTCAGCGGAGCAAGATAGAGACATGGGACCTTGTCCTACCCCCCCATTTGTGTGCACCCCGAGTCCAACGGTACCACCCTTGAGTCTCTAGGACATAGGGTTCTGGAGTTATGAGCATTTGAAGTTCCCCCATATAAGTGAGTTGGGAGAGTGAAAATTGGGGTTTTTAATCAGGATCAGTTTTGACTGATCCTCAGCGGAGCAAGATAGAGACATGGGACCTTGTCCTACCCCCCCATTTGTGTGCACCCCGAGTCCAACGGTACCACCCTTGAGTCTCTAGGACATAGGGTTCTGGAGTTATGAGCATTTGAAGTTCCCCCATATAAGTGAGTTGGGAAAGTGAAAATTGGGGTTTTTAATCAGGATCAGTTTTGACTGATCCTCAGCGGAGCAAGATAGAGACATGGGACCTTGTCCTATCCCCCCATTTGTGTGCACCCCGAGTCCAACGGTACCACCCTTGAGTTTATAGGACATAGGGTTCTTGAGTTATGAGCATTTGAAGTTCCCCCATATAAGTGAGTTGGGAGAGTGAAAATTTGGGGTTTTAATCAGGGTCAGGTTTGACCGATCCTCAGCGGAGCAAGATAGAGACATGGGACCTTGTCCTACCCCCCCCATTTCTGTGCACCCCGAGTCCAACGGTACCACCCTTGAGTCTATAGGACATAGGGTTCTTGAGTTATGAGCATTTGAAGTTCCCCCATATAAGTGAGTTGGGAGAGTGAAAATTTGGGGTTTTAACCAGGGTCAGTTTTGACCGATCCTCAGCGGAGCAAGATAGAGACATGGGACCTTGTCCTACCCCCACATTTGTGTGCACCCCGAGTCCAACGGTACCACCCTTGAGTCTCTAGGACATAGGGTTCTGGAGTTATGAGCATTTGAAGTTCCCCCATATAAGTGAGTTGGGAGAGTGAAAATTTGCCCAAGTGTGAGAGGCCAAAATTGTTCCCCCAGAAAGTGTTTAGGAACACATTTCAGAGCCCTACGAGTGGTTTGGACCCCCCTTTTTGTGGTACTTTTTGTCAAGTTGAAGTTGGTGTTTACGGTTGTTAAGAGTGTACAGGGCTTGGAGTTTTAACCAGGGTCAGTTTTGACCGATCCTCAGCGGAGCAAGATAGAGACATGGGACCTTGTCCTACCCCCCCATTTGTGTGCACCCCGAGTCCAACGGTACCACCCTTGAGTCTCTAGGACATAGGGTTCTGGAGTTAGGAGCATTTGAAGTTCCCCCATATAAGTGAGTTGGGAGAGTGAAAATTTGGGCTTTTGACCAGGGTCAGTTTTGACCGATCCTCAGCGGAGCAAGATAGAGACATGGGACCTTGTCCTACCCCCCCATTTGTGTGCACCCCGAGTCCAACGGTACCACCCTTGAGTCTCTAGGACATAGGGTTCTGGAGTTAGGAGCATTTGAAGTTCCCCCATATAAGTGAGTTGGGAGAGTGAAAATTTGGGCTTTTGACCAGGGTCAGTTTTGACCGATCCTCAGCGGAGCAAGATAGAGACATGGGACCTTGTCCTACCCCCCCATTTGTGTGCACCCCGAGTCCAACGGTACCACCCTTGAGTCTCTAGGACATAGGGTTCTGGAGTTAGGAGCATTTGAAGTTCCCCCATATAAGTGAGTTGGGAGAGTGAAAATTTGGGCTTTTGACCAGGGTCAGTTTTGACCGATCCTCAGCGGAGCAAGATAGAGACATGGGACCTTGTCCTACCCCCCCATTTGTGTGCACCCCGAGTCCAACGGTACCACCCTTGAGTCTCTAGGACATAGGGTTCTGGAGTTATGAGCATTTGAAGTTCCCCCATATAAGTGAGTTGGGAGAGTGACAATTGGGGTTTTTAATCAGGATCAGTTTTGACCGATCCTCAGCGCAGCAAGATAGAGACATGGGACCTTGTCCTACCCCCCCATTTGTGTGCACCCCGAGTCCAACGGTACCACCCTTGAGTCTCTAGGACATAGGGTTCTGGAGTTATGAGCATTTGAAGTTCCCCCATATAAGTGAGTTGGGAGAGTGACAATTGGGGTTTTTAATCAGGATCAGTTTTGACCGATCCTCAGCGCAGCAAGATAGAGACATGGGACCTTGTCCTACCCCCCCATTTGTGTGCACCCCGAGTCCAACGGTACCACCCTTGAGTCTCTAGGACATAGGGTTCTGGAGTTATGAGCATTTGAAGTTCCCCCATATAAGTGAGTTGGGAGAGTGACAATTGGGGTTTTTAATCAGGATCAGTTTTGACCGATCCTCAGCGCAGCAAGATAGAGACATGGGACCTTGTCCTACCCCCCCATTTGTGTGCACCCCGAGTCCAACGGTACCACCCTTGAGTCTCTAGGACATAGGGTTCTGGAGTTATGAGCATTTGAAGTTCCCCCATATAAGTGAGTTGGGAGAGTGAAAATTTGCCCAAGTGTGAGAGGCCAAAAGTGTTCCCCCAGAAAGTGTTTAGGAACACATTTCAGAGCCCTACGAGTGGTTTGGACCCCCCTTTTTGTGGTACTTTTTGTCAAGTTGAAGTTGGTGTTTACGGTTGTTAAGAGTGTACAGGGCTTGGAGTTTTAAACAGGGTCAGTTTTGACCGATCCTCAGCGGAGCAAGATAGAGACATGGGACCTTGTCCTACCCCCCCATTTGTGTGCACCCCGAGTCCAACGGTACCACCCTTGAGTCTCTAGGACATAGGGTTCTGGAGTTATGAGCATTTGATGTTCCCCCATATAAGTGAGTTGGGAGAGTGAAAATTTGGGGTTTTAACCAGGGTCAGTTTTGACCGATCCTCAGCGGAGCAAGATAGAGACATGGGACCTTGTCCTACCCCCCCCCCCCCATTTGTGTGCACCCCGAGTCCAACGGTACCACCCTTGAGTCTCTAGGACATAGGGTTCTGGAGTTATGAGCATTTGAAGTTCCCCCATATAAGTGAGTTGGGAGAGTGAAAATTTGCCCAAGTGTGAGAGGCCAAAAGTGTTCCCCCAGAAAGTGTTTAGGAACACATTTCAGAGCCCTACGAGTGGTTTGGACCCCCCTTTTTGTGGTACTTTTTGTCAAGTTGAAGTTGGTGTTTACGGTTGTTAAGAGTGTACAGGGCTTGGAGTTTTAACCAGGGTCAGTTTTGACCGATCCTCAGCGGAGCAAGATAGAGACATGGGACCTTGTCCTACCCCCCCATTTGTGTGCACCCCGAGTCCAACGGTACCACCCTTGAGTCTCTAGGACATAGGGTTCTGGAGTTATGAGCATTTGAAGTTCCCCCATATAAGTGAGTTGGGAGAGTGACAATTGGGGTTTTTAATCAGGATCAGTTTTGACCGATCCTCAGCGCAGCAAGATAGAGACATGGGACCTTGTCCTACCCCCCCATTTGTGTGCACCCCGAGTCCAACGGTACCACCCTTGAGTCTCTAGGACATAGGGTTCTGGAGTTATGAGCATTTGAAGTTCCCCCATATAAGTGAGTTGGGAGAGTGAAAATTTGGGCTTTTGACCAGGGTCAGTTTTGACCGATCCTCAGCGGAGCAAGATAGAGACATGGGACCTTGTCCTACCCCCCCATTTGTGTGCACCCCGAGTCCAACGGTACCACCCTTGAGTCTCTAGGACATAGGGTTCTGGAGTTAGGAGCATTTGAAGTTCCCCCATATAAGTGAGTTGGGAGAGTGAAAATTTGGGCTTTTGACCAGGGTCAGTTTTGACCGATCCTCAGCGGAGCAAGATAGAGACATGGGACCTTGTCCTACCCCCCCATTTGTGTGCACCCCGAGTCCAACGGTACCACCCTTGAGTCTCTAGGACATAGGGTTCTGGAGTTATGAGCATTTGAAGTTCCCCCATATAAGTGAGTTGGGAGAGTGACAATTGGGGTTTTTAATCAGGATCAGTTTTGACCGATCCTCAGCGCAGCAAGATAGAGACATGGGACCTTGTCCTACCCCCCCATTTGTGTGCACCCCGAGTCCAACGGTACCACCCTTGAGTCTCTAGGACATAGGGTTCTGGAGTTATGAGCATTTGAAGTTCCCCCATATAAGTGAGTTGGGAGAGTGACAATTGGGGTTTTTAATCAGGATCAGTTTTGACCGATCCTCAGCGCAGCAAGATAGAGACATGGGACCTTGTCCTACCCCCCCATTTGTGTGCACCCCGAGTCCAACGGTACCACCCTTGAGTCTCTAGGACATAGGGTTCTGGAGTTATGAGCATTTGAAGTTCCCCCATATAAGTGAGTTGGGAGAGTGAAAATTTGCCCAAGTGTGAGAGGCCAAAAGTGTTCCCCCAGAAAGTGTTTAGGAACACATTTCAGAGCCCTACGAGTGGTTTGGACCCCCCTTTTTGTGGTACTTTTTGTCAAGTTGAAGTTGGTGTTTACGGTTGTTAAGAGTGTACAGGGCTTGGAGTTTTAAACAGGGTCAGTTTTGACCGATCCTCAGCGGAGCAAGATAGAGACATGGGACCTTGTCCTACCCCCCCATTTGTGTGCACCCCGAGTCCAACGGTACCACCCTTGAGTCTCTAGGACATAGGGTTCTGGAGTTATGAGCATTTGATGTTCCCCCATATAAGTGAGTTGGGAGAGTGAAAATTTGGGGTTTTAACCAGGGTCAGTTTTGACCGATCCTCAGCGGAGCAAGATAGAGACATGGGACCTTGTCCTACCCCCCCCCCCCCCATTTGTGTGCACCCCGAGTCCAACGGTACCACCCTTGAGTCTCTAGGACATAGGGTTCTGGAGTTATGAGCATTTGAAGTTCCCCCATATAAGTGAGTTGGGAGAGTGAAAATTTGCCCAAGTGTGAGAGGCCAAAAGTGTTCCCCCAGAAAGTGTTTAGGAACACATTTCAGAGCCCTACGAGTGGTTTGGACCCCCCTTTTTGTGGTACTTTTTGTCAAGTTGAAGTTGGTGTTTACGGTTGTTAAGAGTGTACAGGGCTTGGAGTTTTAACCAGGGTCAGTTTTGACCGATCCTCAGCGGAGCAAGATAGAGACATGGGACCTTGTCCTACCCCCCCATTTGTGTGCACCCCGAGTCCAACGGTACCACCCTTGAGTCTCTAGGACATAGGGTTCTGGAGTTATGAGCATTTGAAGTTCCCCCATATAAGTGAGTTGGGAGAGTGACAATTGGGGTTTTTAATCAGGATCAGTTTTGACCGATCCTCAGCGCAGCAAGATAGAGACATGGGACCTTGTCCTACCCCCCCATTTGTGTGCACCCCGAGTCCAACGGTACCACCCTTGAGTCTCTAGGACATAGGGTTCTGGAGTTATGAGCATTTGAAGTTCCCCCATATAAGTGAGTTGGGAGAGTGACAATTGGGGTTTTTAATCAGGATCAGTTTTGACCGATCCTCAGCGCAGCAAGATAGAGACATGGGACCTTGTCCTACCCCCCCATTTGTGTGCACCCCGAGTCCAACGGTACCACCCTTGAGTCTCTAGGACATAGGGTTCTGGAGTTATGAGCATTTGAAGTTCCCCCATATAAGTGAGTTGGGAGAGTGAAAATTTGCCCAAGTGTGAGAGGCCAAAAGTGTTCCCCCAGAAAGTGTTTAGGAACACATTTCAGAGCCCTACGAGTGGTTTGGACCCCCCTTTTTGTGGTACTTTTTGTCAAGTTGAAGTTGGTGTTTACGGTTGTTAAGAGTGTACAGGGCTTGGAGTTTTAAACAGGGTCAGTTTTGACCGATCCTCAGCGGAGCAAGATAGAGACATGGGACCTTGTCCTACCCCCCCATTTGTGTGCACCCCGAGTCCAACGGTACCACCCTTGAGTCTTTAGGACATAGGGTTCTGGAGTTATGAGCATTTGAAGTTCCCCCATATAAGTGAGTTGGGAGAGTGAAAATTGGGGTTTTTAATCAGGATCAGTTTTGACCGATCCTCAGCGCAGCAAGATAGAGACATGGGACCTTGTCCTACCCCCCCATTTGTGTGCACCCTGAGTCCAACGGTACCACCCTTGAGTCTCTAGGACATAGGGTTCTGGAGTTATGAGCATTTGAAGTTCCCCCATATAAGTGAGTTGGGAGAGTGAAAATTTGCCCAAGTGTGAGAGGCCAAAAGTGTTCCCCCAGAAAGTGTTTAGGAACACATTTCAGAGCCCTACGAGTGGTTTGGACCCCCCTTTTTGTGGTACTTTTTGTCAAGTTGAAGTTGGTGTTTACGGTTGTTAAGAGTGTACAGGGCTTGGAGTTTTAAACAGGGTCAGTTTTGACCGATCCTCAGCGGAGCAAGATAGAGACATGGGACCTTGTCCTACCCCCCCCATTTGTGTGCACCCCGAGTCCAACGGTACCACCCTTGAGTCTCTAGGACATAGGGTTCTGGAGTTATGAGCATTTGAAGTTCCCCCATATAAGTGAGTTGGGAGAGTGAAAATTTGCCCAAGTGTGAGAGGCCAAAAGTGTTCCCCCAGAAAGTGTTTAGGAACACATTTCAGAGCCCTACGAGTGGTTTGGACCCCCCTTTTTGTGGTACTTTTTGTCAAGTTGAAGTTGGTGTTTACGGTTGTTAAGAGTGTACAGGGCTTGGAGTTTTAATCAGGATCAGTTTTGACCGATCCTCAGCGGAGCAAGATAGAGACATGGGACCTTGTCCTACCCCCCCATTTGTGTGCACCCCGAGTCCAACGGTACCACCCTTGAGTCTCTAGGACATAGGGTTCTGGAGTT
This sequence comes from Toxotes jaculatrix, assembly GCF_017976425.1. Taxonomy (NCBI): domain Eukaryota; kingdom Metazoa; phylum Chordata; class Actinopteri; family Toxotidae; genus Toxotes; species Toxotes jaculatrix. Next base: position 28,027,853 of record NC_054397.1, on the reverse strand, counting down.
ATGAGCATTTGAAGTTCCCCCATATAAGTGAGTTGGGAGAGTGAAAATTGGGGTTTTTAATCAGGATCAGTTTTGACTGATCCTCAGCGGAGCAAGATAGAGACATGGGACCTTGTCCTAGCCCCCCATTTGTGTGCACCCCGAGTCCAACGGTACCACCCTTGAGTCTCTAGGACATAGGGTTCTGGAGTTATGAGCATTTGAAGTTCCCCCATATAAGTGAGTTGGGAGAGTGAAAATTTGCGGTTTTAACCAGGGTCAGTTTTGACCGATCCTCAGCGGAGCAAGATAGAGACATGGGACCTTGTCCTACCCCCCCATTTGTGTGCACCCCGAGTCCAACGGTACCACCCTTGAGTCTCTAGGACATAGGGTTCTGGAGTTATGAGCATTTGAAGTTCCCCCATATAAGTGAGTTGGGAGAGTGAAAATTTGCCCAAGTGTGAGAGGCCAAAAGTGTTCCCCCAGAAAGTGTTTAGGAACACATTTCAGAGCCCTACGAGTGGTTTGGACCCCCCTTTTTGTGGTACTTTTTGTCAAGTTGAAGTTGGTGTTTACGGTTGTTAAGAGTGTACAGGGCTTGGAGTTTTAACTAGGGTCAGTTTTGACCGATCCTCAGCGGAGCAAGATAGAGACATGGGACCTTGTCCTACCCCCCCATTTGTGTGCACCCCGAGTCCAACGGTACCACCCTTGAGTCTCTAGGACATAGGGTTCTGGAGTTAGGAGCATTTGAAGTTCCCCCATATAAGTGAGTTGGGAGAGTGAAAATTTGGGCTTTTGACCAGGGTCAGTTTTGACCGATCCTCAGCGGAGCAAGATAGAGACATGGGACCTTGTCCTACCCCCCCATTTGTGTGCACCCCGAGTCCAACGGTACCACCCTTGAGTTTATAGGACATAGGGTTCTTGAGTTATGAGCATTTGAAGTTCCCCCATATAAGTGAGTTGGGAAAGTGAAAATTTGGGGTTTTAAGCAGGGTCAGGTTTGACCGATCCTCAGCGGAGCAAGATAGAGACATGGGACCTTGTCCTACCCCCCCATTTGTGTGCACCCCGAGTCCAACGGTACCACCCTTGAGTCTCTAGGACATAGGGTTCTGGAGTTTTGAGCATTTGAAGTTCCCCCATATAAGTGAGTTGGGAGAGTGAAAATTTGCCCAAGTGTGAGAGGCCAAAAGTGTTCCCCCAGAAAGTGTTTAGGAACACATTTCAGAGCCCTACGAGTGGTTTGGACCCCCCTTTTTGTGGTACTTTTTGTCAAGTTGAAGTTGGTGTTTACGGTTGTTACGAGTGTACAGGGCTTGGAGTTTTAAACAGGGTCAGTTTTGACCGATCCTCAGCGGAGCAAGATAGAGACATGGGACCTTGTCCTACCCCCCCCATTTGTGTGCACCCCGAGTCCAACGGTACCACCCTTGAGTCTCTAGGACATAGGGTTCTGGAGTTATGAGCATTTGAAGTTCCCCCATATAAGTGAGTTGGGAGAGTGAAAATTTGCCCAAGTGTGAGAGGCCAAAAGTGTTCCCCCAGAAAGTGTTTAGGAACACATTTCAGAGCCCTACGAGTGGTTTGGACTCCCCTTTTTGTGGTACTTTTTGTCAAGTTGAAGTTGGTGTTTACGGTTGTTAAGAGTGTACAGGGCTTGGAGTTTTAACCAGGGTCAGTTTTGACCGATCCTCAGCGGAGCAAGATAGAGACATGGGACCTTGTCCTACCCCCTCATTTGTGTGCACCCCGAGTCCAACGGTACCACCCTTGAGTCTCTAGGACATAGGGTTCTGGAGTTATGAGCATTTGAAGTTCCCCCATATAAGTGAGTTGGGAGAGTGAAAATTGGGGTTTTTAATCAGGATCAGTTTTGACCGATCCTCAGCGCAGCAAGATAGAGACATGGGACCTTGTCCTACCCCCCCCCCATTTGTGTGCACCCCGAGTCCAACGGTACCACCCTTGAGTCTCTAGGACATAGGGTTCTGGAGTTATGAGCATTTGAAGTTCCCCCATATAAGTGAGTTGGGAGAGTGAAAATTTGCCCAAGTGTGAGAGGCCAAAAGTGTTCCCCCAGAAAGTGTTTAGGAACACATTTCAGAGCCCTACGAGTGGTTTGGACTCCCCTTTTTGTGCTACTTTTTGTCAAGTTGAAGTTGGTGTTTACGGTTGTTAAGAGTGTACAGGGCTTGGAGTTTTAACCAGGGTCAGTTATGACCGATCCTCAGCGGAGCAAGATAGAGACATGGGACCTTGTCCTACCCCCTCATTTGTGTGCACCCCGAGTCCAACGGTACCACCCTTGAGTCTCTAGGACATAGGGTTCTGGAGTTATGAGCATTTGAAGTTCCCCCATATAAGTGAGTTGGGAGAGTGAAAATTGGGGTTTTTAATCAGGATCAGTTTTGACCGATCCTCAGCGCAGCAAGATAGAGACATGGGACCTTGTCCTACCCCCCCATTTGTGTGCACCCCGAGTCCAACGGTACCACCCTTGAGTCTCTAGGACATAGGGTTCTGGAGTTATGAGCATTTGAAGTTCCCCCATATAAGTGAGTTGGGAGAGTGAAAATTTGCCCAAGTGTGAGAGGCCAAAAGTGTTCCCCCAGAAAGTGTTTAGGAACACATTTCAGAGCCCTACGAGTGGTTTGGACCCCCCTTTTTGTGGTACTTTTTGTCAAGTTGAAGTTGGTGTTTACGGTTGTTAAGAGTGTACAGGGCTTGGAGTTTTAACCAGGGTCAGTTTTGACCGATCCTCAGCGGAGCAAGATAGAGACATGGGACCTTGTCCTACCCCCCCATTTCTGTGCACCCCGAGTCCAACGGTACCACCCTTGAGTTTATAGGACATAGGGTTCTTGAGTTATGAGCATTTGAAGTTCCCCCATATAAGTGAGTTGGGAGAGTGAAAATTTGGGGTTTTAATCAGGGTCAGGTTTGACCGATCCTCAGCGGAGCAAGATAGAGACATGGGACCTTGTCCTACCCCCCCATTTGTGTGCACCCCGAGTCCAACGGTACCACCCTTGAGTCTCTAGGACATAGGGTTCTGGAGTTATGAGCATTTGAAGTTCCCCCATATAAGTGAGTTGGGAGAGTGAAAATTGGGGTTTTTAATCAGGATCAGTTTTGACCGATCCTCAGCGGAGCAAGATAGAGACATGGGACCTTGTCCTACCCCCCCATTTGTGTGCACCCCGAGTCCAACGGTACCACCCTTGAGTCTCTAGGACATAGGGTTCTGGAGTTATGAGCATTTGAAGTTCCCCCATATAAGTGAGTTGGGAAAGTGAAAATTGGGGTTTTTAATCAGGATCAGCTTTGACTGATCCTCAGCGGAGCAAGATAGAGACATGGGACCTTGTCCTACCCCCCCATTTGTGTGCACCCCGAGTCCAACGGTACCACCCTTGAGTCTATAGGACATAGGGTTCTTGAGTTATGAGCATTTGAAGTTCCCCCATATAAGTGAGTTGGGAGAGTGAAAATTTGGGGTTTTAACCAGGGTCAGTTTTGACCGATCCTCAGCGGAGCAAGATAGAGACATGGGACCTTGTCCTACCCCCACATTTGTGTGCACCCCGAGTCCAACGGTACCACCCTTGAGTCTCTAGGACATAGGGTTCTGGAGTTATGAGCATTTGAAGTTCCCCCATATAAGTGAGTTGGGAGAGTGAAAATTTGCCCAAGTGTGAGAGGCCAAAAGTGTTCCCCCAGAAAGTGTTTAGGAACACATTTCAGAGCCCTACGAGTGGTTTGGACCCCCCTTTTTGTGGTACTTTTTGTCAAGTTGAAGTTGGTGTTTACGGTTGTTAAGAGTGTACAGGGCTTGGAGTTTTAACCAGGGTCAGTTTTGACCGATCCTCAGCGGAGCAAGATAGAGACATGAGACCTTGTCCTACCCCCCCATTTGTGTGCACCCCGAGTCCAACGGTACCACCCTTGAGTCTCTAGGACATAGGGTTCTGGAGTTAGGAGCATTTGAAGTTCCCCCATATAAGTGAGTTGGGAGAGTGAAAATTTGGGCTTTTGACCAGGGTCAGTTTTGACCGATCCTCAGCGGAGCAAGATAGAGACATGGGACCTTGTCCTACCCCCCCATTTGTGTGCACCACGAGTCCAACGGTACCACTCTTGAGTCTCTAGGACATAGGGTTCTGGAGTTAGGAGCATTTGAAGTTCCCCCATATAAGTGAGTTGGGAGAGTGAAAATTTGGGCTTTTGACCAGGGTCAGTTTTGACCGATCCTCAGCGGAGCAAGATAGAGACATGGGACCTTGTCCTACCCCCCCATTTGTGTGCACCCCGAGTCCAACGGTACCACCCTTGAGTCTCTAGGACATAGGGTTCTGGAGTTATGAGCATTTGAAGTTCCCCCATATAAGTGAGTTGGGAGAGTGAAAATTGGGGTTTTTAATCAGGATCAGTTTTGACTGATCCTCAGCGGAGCAAGATAGAGACATGGGACCTTGTCCTAGCCCCCCATTTGTGTGCACCCCGAGTCCAACGGTACCACCCTTGAGTCTCTAGGACATAGGGTTCTGGAGTTATGAGCATTTGAAGTTCCCCCATATAAGTGAGTTGGGAGAGTGAAAATTTGCGGTTTTAACCAGGGTCAGTTTTGACCGATCCTCAGCGGAGCAAGATAGAGACATGGGACCTTGTCCTACCCCCCCATTTGTGTGCACCCCGAGTCCAACGGTACCACCCTTGAGTCTCTAGGACATAGGGTTCTGGAGTTATGAGCATTTGAAGTTCCCCCATATAAGTGAGTTGGGAGAGTGAAAATTTGCCCAAGTGTGAGAGGCCAAAAGTGTTCCTCCAGAAAGTGTTTAGGAACACATTTCAGAGCCCTACGAGTGGTTTGGACCCCCCTTTTTGTGGTACTTTTTGTCAAGTTGAAGTTGGTGTTTACGGTTGTTAAGAGTGTACAGGGCTTGGAGTTTTAACCAGGGTCAGTTTTGACCGATCCTCAGCGGAGCAAGATAGAGACATGGGACCTTGTCCTACCCCCCCATTTGTGTGCACCCCGAGTCCAACGGTACCACCCTTGAGTCTCTAGGACATAGGGTTCTGGAGTTATGAGCATTTGAAGTTCCCCCATATAAGTGAGTTGGGAGAGTGACAATTGGGGTTTTTAATCAGGATCAGTTTTGACCGATCCTCAGCGCAGCAAGATAGAGACATGGGACCTTGTCCTACCCCCCCATTTCTGTGCACCCCGAGTCCAACGGTACCACCCTTGAGTCTCTAGGACATAGGGTTCTGGAGTTATGAGCATTTGAAGTTCCCCCATATAAGTGAGTTGGGAGAGTGAAAATTTGCCCAAGTGTGAGAGGCCAAAAGTGTTCCCCCAGAAAGTGTTTAGGAACACATTTCAGAGCCCTACGAGTGGTTTGGACCCCCCTTTTTGTGGTACTTTTTGTCATGTTGAAGTTGGTGTTTACGGTTGTTAAGAGTGTACAGGGCTTGGAGTTTTAACCAGGGTCAGTTTTGACCGATCCTCAGCGGAGCAAGATAGAGACATGGGACCTTGTCCTACCCCCCCCCATTTGTGTGCACCCCGAGTCCAACGGTACCACCCTTGAGTCTCTAGGACATAGGGTTCTGGAGTTATGAGCATTTGAAGTTCCCCCATATAAGTGAGTTGGGAGAGTGAAAATTGGGGTTTTTAATCAGGATCAGTTTTGACCGATCCTCAGCGGAGCAAGATAGAGACATGGGACCTTGTCCTACCCCCCCATTTGTGTGCACCCCGAGTCCAACGGTACCACCCTTGAGTCTCTAGGACATAGGGTTCTGGAGTTATGAGGATTTGAAGTTCCCCCATATAAGTGAGTTGGGAGAGTGAAAATTGGGGTTTTTAATCAGGATCAGTTTTGACCGATCCTCAGCGGAGCAAGATAGAGACATGGGACCTTGTCCTACCCCCCCATTTGTGTGCACCCCGAGTCCAACGGTACCACCCTTGAGTCTCTAGGACATAGGGTTCTGGAGTTATGAGCATTTGAAGTTCCCCCATATAAGTGAGTTGGGAGAGTGAAAATTTGCCCAAGTGTGAGAGGCCAAAAGTGTTCCCCCAGAAAGTGTTTAGGAACACATTTCAGAGCCCTACGAGTGGTTTGGACCCCCCTTTTTGTGGTACTTTTTGTCAAGTTGAAGTTGGTGTTTACGGTTGTTAAGAGTGTACAGGGCTTGGAGTTTTAAACAGGGTCAGTTTTGACCGATCCTCAGCGGAGCAAGATAGAGACATGGGACCTTGTCCTACCCCCCCATTTGTGTGCACCCCGAGTCCAACGGTACCACCCTTGAGTCTCTAGGACATAGGGTTCTGGAGTTATGAGCATTTGAAGTTCCCCCATATAAGTGAGTTGGGAGAGTGACAATTGGGGTTTTTAATCAGGATCAGTTTTGACCGATCCTCAGCGCAGCAAGATAGAGACATGGGACCTTGTCCTACCCCCCCATTTGTGTGCACCCCGAGTCCAACGGTACCACCCTTGAGTCTCTAGGACATAGGGTTCTGGAGTTATGAGCATTTGAAGTTCCCCCATATAAGTGAGTTGGGAGAGTGAAAATTTGCCCAAGTGTGAGAGGCCAAAAGTGTTCCCCCAGAAAGTGTTTAGGAACACATTTCAGAGCCCTACGAGTGGTTTGGACCCCCCTTTTTGTGGTACTTTTTGTCAAGTTGAAGTTGGTGTTTACGGTTGTTAAGAGTGTACAGGGCTTGGAGTTTTAACCAGGGTCAGTTTTGACCGATCCTCAGCGGAGCAAGATAGAGACATGGGACCTTGTCCTACCCCCCCATTTCTGTGCACCCCGAGTCCAACGGTACCACCCTTGAGTCTCTAGGACATAGGGTTCTGGAGTTAGGAGCATTTGAAGTTCCCCCATATAAGTGAGTTGGGAGAGTGAAAATTTGGGCTTTTGACCAGGGTCAGTTTTGACCGATCCTCAGCGGAGCAAGATAGAGACATGGGACCTTGTCCTACCCCCCCATTTGTGTGCACCACGAGTCCAACGGTACCACTCTTGAGTCTCTAGGACATAGGGTTCTGGAGTTAGGAGCATTTGAAGTTCCCCCATATAAGTGAGTTGGGAGAGTGAAAATTTGGGCTTTTGACCAGGGTCAGTTTTGACCGATCCTCAGCGGAGCAAGATAGAGACATGGGACCTTGTCCTACCCCCCCATTTGTGTGCACCCCGAGTCCAACGGTACCACCCTTGAGTCTCTAGGACATAGGGTTCTGGAGTTATGAGCATTTGAAGTTCCCCCATATAAGTGAGTTGGGAGAGTGAAAATTGGGGTTTTTAATCAGGATCAGTTTTGACTGATCCTCAGCGGAGCAAGATAGAGACATGGGACCTTGTCCTAGCCCCCCATTTGTGTGCACCCCGAGTCCAACGGTACCACCCTTGAGTCTCTAGGACATAGGGTTCTGGAGTTATGAGCATTTGAAGTTCCCCCATATAAGTGAGTTGGGAGAGTGAAAATTTGCGGTTTTAACCAGGGTCAGTTTTGACCGATCCTCAGCGGAGCAAGATAGAGACATGGGACCTTGTCCTACCCCCCCATTTGTGTGCACCCCGAGTCCAACGGTACCACCCTTGAGTCTCTAGGACATAGGGTTCTGGAGTTATGAGCATTTGAAGTTCCCCCATATAAGTGAGTTGGGAGAGTGAAAATTTGCCCAAGTGTGAGAGGCCAAAAGTGTTCCCCCAGAAAGTGTTTAGGAACACATTTCAGAGCCCTACGAGTGGTTTGGACCCCCCTTTTTGTGGTACTTTTTGTCAAGTTGAAGTTGGTGTTTACGGTTGTTAAGAGTGTACAGGGCTTGGAGTTTTAACCAGGGTCAGTTTTGACCGATCCTCAGCGGAGCAAGATAGAGACATGGGACCTTGTCCTACCCCCCCATTTGTGTGCACCCCGAGTCCAACGGTACCACCCTTGAGTCTCTAGGACATAGGGTTCTGGAGTTATGAGCATTTGAAGTTCCCCCATATAAGTGAGTTGGGAGAGTGACAATTGGGGTTTTTAATCAGGATCAGTTTTGACCGATCCTCAGCGCAGCAAGATAGAGACATGGGACCTTGTCCTACCCCCCCATTTCTGTGCACCCCGAGTCCAACGGTACCACCCTTGAGTCTCTAGGACATAGGGTTCTGGAGTTATGAGCATTTGAAGTTCCCCCATATAAGTGAGTTGGGAGAGTGAAAATTTGCCCAAGTGTGAGAGGCCAAAAGTGTTCCCCCAGAAAGTGTTTAGGAACACATTTCAGAGCCCTACGAGTGGTTTGGACCCCCCTTTTTGTGGTACTTTTTGTCATGTTGAAGTTGGTGTTTACGGTTGTTAAGAGTGTACAGGGCTTGGAGTTTTAACCAGGGTCAGTTTTGACCGATCCTCAGCGGAGCAAGATAGAGACATGGGACCTTGTCCTACCCCCCCCCATTTGTGTGCACCCCGAGTCCAACGGTACCACCCTTGAGTCTCTAGGACATAGGGTTCTGGAGTTATGAGCATTTGAAGTTCCCCCATATAAGTGAGTTGGGAGAGTGAAAATTGGGGTTTTTAATCAGGATCAGTTTTGACCGATCCTCAGCGGAGCAAGATAGAGACATGGGACCTTGTCCTACCCCCCCATTTGTGTGCACCCCGAGTCCAACGGTACCACCCTTGAGTCTCTAGGACATAGGGTTCTGGAGTTATGAGGATTTGAAGTTCCCCCATATAAGTGAGTTGGGAGAGTGAAAATTGGGGTTTTTAATCAGGATCAGTTTTGACCGATCCTCAGCGGAGCAAGATAGAGACATGGGACCTTGTCCTACCCCCCCATTTGTGTGCACCCCGAGTCCAACGGTACCACCCTTGAGTCTCTAGGACATAGGGTTCTGGAGTTATGAGCATTTGAAGTTCCCCCATATAAGTGAGTTGGGAGAGTGAAAATTTGCCCAAGTGTGAGAGGCCAAAAGTGTTCCCCCAGAAAGTGTTTAGGAACACATTTCAGAGCCCTACGAGTGGTTTGGACCCCCCTTTTTGTGGTACTTTTTGTCAAGTTGAAGTTGGTGTTTACGGTTGTTAAGAGTGTACAGGGCTTGGAGTTTTAAACAGGGTCAGTTTTGACCGATCCTCAGCGGAGCAAGATAGAGACATGGGACCTTGTCCTACCCCCCCATTTGTGTGCACCCCGAGTCCAACGGTACCACCCTTGAGTCTCTAGGACATAGGGTTCTGGAGTTATGAGCATTTGAAGTTCCCCCATATAAGTGAGTTGGGAGAGTGACAATTGGGGTTTTTAATCAGGATCAGTTTTGACCGATCCTCAGCGCAGCAAGATAGAGACATGGGACCTTGTCCTACCCCCCCATTTGTGTGCACCCCGAGTCCAACGGTACCACCCTTGAGTCTCTAGGACATAGGGTTCTGGAGTTATGAGCATTTGAAGTTCCCCCATATAAGTGAGTTGGGAGAGTGAAAATTTGCCCAAGTGTGAGAGGCCAAAAGTGTTCCCCCAGAAAGTGTTTAGGAACACATTTCAGAGCCCTACGAGTGGTTTGGACCCCCCTTTTTGTGGTACTTTTTGTCAAGTTGAAGTTGGTGTTTACGGTTGTTAAGAGTGTACAGGGCTTGGAGTTTTAACCAGGGTCAGTTTTGACCGATCCTCAGCGGAGCAAGATAGAGACATGGGACCTTGTCCTACCCCCCCATTTCTGTGCACCCCGAGTCCAACGGTACCACCCTTGAGTCTATAGGACATAGGGTTCTTGAGTTATGAGCATTTGAAGTTCCCCCATATAAGTGAGTTGGGAGAGTGAAAATTTGGGGTTTTAACCAGGGTCAGTTTTGACCGATCCTCAGCGGAGCAAGATAGAGACATGGGACCTTGTCCTACCCCCACATTTGTGTGCACCCCGAGTCCAACGGTACCACCCTTGAGTCTCTAGGACATAGGGTTCTGGAGTTATGAGCATTTGAAGTTCCCCCATATAAGTGAGTTGGGAGAGTGAAAATTTGCCCAAGTGTGAGAGGCCAAAAGTGTTCCCCCAGAAAGTGTTTAGGAACACATTTCAGAGCCCTACGAGTGGTTTGGACCCCCCTTTTTGTGGTACTTTTTGTCAAGTTGAAGTTGGTGTTTACGGTTGTTAAGAGTGTACAGGGCTTGGAGTTTTAACCAGGGTCAGTTTTGACCGATCCTCAGCGGAGCAAGATAGAGACATGGGACCTTGTCCTACCCCCCCCATTTGTGTGCACCCCGAGTCCAACGGTACCACCCTTGAGTCTCTAGGACATAGGGTTCTGGAGTTAGGAGCATTTGAAGTTCCCCCATATAAGTGAGTTGGGAGAGTGAAAATTTGGGCTTTTGACCAGGGTCAGTTTTGACCGATCCTCAGCGGAGCAAGATAGAGACATGGGACCTTGTCCTACCCCCCCATTTGTGTGCACCCCGAGTCCAACGGTACCACTCTTGAGTCTCTAGGACATAGGGTTCTGGAGTTAGGAGCATTTGAAATTCCCCCATATAAGTGAGTTGGGAGAGTGAAAATTTGGGCTTTTGACCAGGGTCAGTTTTGACCGATCCTCAGCGGAGCAAGATAGAGACATGGGACCTTGTCCTACCCCCCCATTTGTGTGCACCCCGAGTCCAACGGTACCACCCTTGAGTCTCTAGGACATAGGGTTCTGGAGTTATGAGCATTTGAAGTTCCCCCATATAAGTGAGTTGGGAGAGTGAAAATTGGGGTTTTTAATCAGGATCAGTTTTGACCGATCCTCAGCGGAGCAAGATAGAGACATGGGACCTTGTCCTAGCCCCCCATTTGTGTGCACCCCGAGTCCAACGGTACCACCCTTGAGTCTCTAGGACATAGGGTTCTGGAGTTATGAGCATTTGAAGTTCCCCCATATAAGTGAGTTGGGAGAGTGAAAATTTGCGGTTTTAACCAGGGTCAGTTTTGACCGATCCTCAGCGGAGCAAGATAGAGACATGGGACCTTGTCCTACCCCCCCATTTGTGTGCACCCCGAGTCCAACGGTACCACCCTTGAGTCTCTAGGACATAGGGTTCTGGAGTTATGAGCATTTGAAGTTCCCCCATATAAGTGAGTTGGGAGAGTGAAAATTTGCCCAAGTGTGAGAGGCCAAAAGTGTTCCCCCAGAAAGTGTTTAGGAACACATTTCAGAGCCCTACGAGTGGTTTGGACCCCCCTTTTTGTGGTACTTTTTGTCAAGTTGAAGTTGGTGTTTACGGTTGTTAAGAGTGTACAGGGCTTGGAGTTTTAACCAGGGTCAGTTTTGACCGATCCTCAGCGGAGCAAGATAGAGACATGGGACCTTGTCCTACCCCCCCATTTGTGTGCACCCCGAGTCCAACGGTACCACCCTTGAGTCTCTAGGACATAGGGTTCTGGAGTTAGGAGCATTTGAAGTTCCCCCATATAAGTGAGTTGGGAGAGTGAAAATTTGGGCTTTTGACCAGGGTCAGTTTTGACCGATCCTCAGCGGAGCAAGATAGAGACATGGGACCTTGTCCTACCCCCCCATTTGTGTGCACCCCGAGTCCAACGGTACCACCCTTGAGTTTATAGGACATAGGGTTCTTGAGTTATGAGCATTTGAAGTTCCCCCATATAAGTGAGTTGGGAAAGTGAAAATTTGGGGTTTTAAGCAGGGTCAGGTTTGACCGATCCTCAGCGGAGCAAGATAGAGACATGGGACCTTGTCCTACCCCCCCATTTGTGTGCACCCCGAGTCCAACGGTACCACCCTTGAGTCTCTAGGACATAGGGTTCTGGAGTTTTGAGCATTTGAAGTTCCCCCATATAAGTGAGTTGGGAGAGTGAAAATTTGCCCAAGTGTGAGAGGCCAAAAGTGTTCCCCCAGAAAGTGTTTAGGAACACATTTCAGAGCCCTACGAGTGGTTTGGACCCCCCTTTTTGTGGTACTTTTTGTCAAGTTGAAGTTGGTGTTTACGGTTGTTACGAGTGTACAGGGCTTGGAGTTTTAAACAGGGTCAGTTTTGACCGATCCTCAGCGGAGCAAGATAGAGACATGGGACCTTGTCCTACCCCCCCCCATTTGTGTGCACCCCGAGTCCAACGGTACCACCCTTGAGTCTCTAGGACATAGGGTTCTGGAGTTATGAGCATTTGAAGTTCCCCCATATAAGTGAGTTGGGAGAGTGAAAATTGGGGTTTTTAATCAGGATCAGTTTTGACTGATCCTCAGCGGAGCAAGATAGAGACATGGGACCTTGTCCTAGCCCCCCATTTGTGTGCACCCCGAGTCCAACGGTACCACCCTTGAGTCTCTAGGACATAGGGTTCTGGAGTTATGAGCATTTGAAGTTCCCCCATATAAGTGAGTTGGGAGAGTGAAAATTTGCGGTTTTAACCAGGGTCAGTTTTGACCGATCCTCAGCGGAGCAAGATAGAGACATGGGACCTTGTCCTACCCCCCCATTTGTGTGCACCCCGAGTCCAACGGTACCACCCTTGAGTCTCTAGGACATAGGGTTCTGGAGTTATGAGCATTTGAAGTTCCCCCATATAAGTGAGTTGGGAGAGTGAAAATTTGCCCAAGTGTGAGAGGCCAAAAGTGTTCCCCCAGAAAGTGTTTAGGAACACATTTCAGAGCCCTACGAGTGGTTTGGACCCCCCTTTTTGTGGTACTTTTTGTCAAGTTGAAGTTGGTGTTTACGGTTGTTAAGAGTGTACAGGGCTTGGAGTTTTAACCAGGGTCAGTTTTGACCGATCCTCAGCGGAGCAAGATAGAGACATGGGACCTTGTCCTACCCCCCCATTTGTGTGCACCCCGAGTCCAACGGTACCACCCTTGAGTCTCTAGGACATAGGGTTCTGGAGTTATGAGCATTTGAAGTTCCCCCATATAAGTGAGTTGGGAGAGTGACAATTGGGGTTTTTAATCAGGATCAGTTTTGACCGATCCTCAGCGCAGCAAGATAGAGACATGGGACCTTGTCCTACCCCCCCATTTCTGTGCACCCCGAGTCCAACGGTACCACCCTCGAGTCTCTAGGACATAGGGTTCTGGAGTTATGAGCATTTGAAGTTCCCCCATATAAGTGAGTTGGGAGAGTGAAAATTTGCCCAAGTGTGAGAGGCCAAAAGTGTTCCCCCAGAAAGTGTTTAGGAACACATTTCAGAGCCCTACGAGTGGTTTGGACCCCCCTTTTTGTGGTACTTTTTGTCATGTTGAAGTTGGTGTTTACGGTTGTTAAGAGTGTACAGGGCTTGGAGTTTTAACCAGGGTCAGTTTTGACCGATCCTCAGCGGAGCAAGATAGAGACATGGGACCTTGTCCTACCCCCCCCCATTTGTGTGCACCCCGAGTCCAACGGTACCACCCTTGAGTCTCTAGGACATAGGGTTCTGGAGTTATGAGCATTTGAAGTTCCCCCATATAAGTGAGTTGGGAGAGTGAAAATTGGGGTTTTTAATCAGGATCAGTTTTGACCGATCCTCAGCGGAGCAAGATAGAGACATGGGACCTTGTCCTACCCCCCCATTTGTGTGCACCCCGAGTCCAACGGTACCACCCTTGAGTCTCTAGGACATAGGGTTCTGGAGTTATGAGGATTTGAAGTTCCCCCATATAAGTGAGTTGGGAGAGTGAAAATTGGGGTTTTTAATCAGGATCAGTTTTGACCGATCCTCAGCGGAGCAAGATAGAGACATGGGACCTTGTCCTACCCCCCCATTTGTGTGCACCCCGAGTCCAACGGTACCACCCTTGAGTCTCTAGGACATAGGGTTCTGGAGTTATGAGCATTTGAAGTTCCCCCATATAAGTGAGTTGGGAGAGTGAAAATTTGCCCAAGTGTGAGAGGCCAAAAGTGTTCCCCCAGAAAGTGTTTAGGAACACATTTCAGAGCCCTACGAGTGGTTTGGACCCCCCTTTTTGTGGTACTTTTTGTCAAGTTGAAGTTGGTGTTTACGGTTGTTAAGAGTGTACAGGGCTTGGAGTTTTAAACAGGGTCAGTTTTGACCGATCCTCAGCGGAGCAAGATAGAGACATGGGACCTTGTCCTACCCCCCCATTTGTGTGCACCCCGAGTCCAACGGTACCACCCTTGAGTCTCTAGGACATAGGGTTCTGGAGTTATGAGCATTTGAAGTTCCCCCATATAAGTGAGTTGGGAGAGTGACAATTGGGGTTTTTAATCAGGATCAGTTTTGACCGATCCTCAGCGCAGCAAGATAGAGACATGGGACCTTGTCCTACCCCCCCATTTGTGTGCACCCCGAGTCCAACGGTACCACCCTTGAGTCTCTAGGACATAGGGTTCTGGAGTTATGAGCATTTGAAGTTCCCCCATATAAGTGAGTTGGGAGAGTGAAAATTTGCCCAAGTGTGAGAGGCCAAAAGTGTTCCCCCAGAAAGTGTTTAGGAACACATTTCAGAGCCCTACGAGTGGTTTGGACCCCCCTTTTTGTGGTACTTTTTGTCAAGTTGAAGTTGGTGTTTACGGTTGTTAAGAGTGTACAGGGCTTGGAGTTTTAACCAGGGTCAGTTTTGACCGATCCTCAGCGGAGCAAGATAGAGACATGGGACCTTGTCCTACCCCCCCCATTTGTGTGCACCCCGAGTCCAACGGTACCACCCTTGAGTCTCTAGGACATAGGGTTCTGGAGTTATGAGCATTTGAAGTTCCCCCATATAAGTGAGTTGGGAGAGTGAAAATTTGCCCAAGTGTGAGAGGCCAAAAGTGTTCCCCCAGAAAGTGTTTAGGAACACATTTCAGAGCCCTACGAGTGGTTTGGACCCCCCTTTTTGTGGTATTTTTTGTCAAGTTGAAGTTGGTGTTTACGGTTGTTAAGAGTGTACAGGGCTTGGAGTTTTAACCAGGGTCAGTTTTGACCGATCCTCAGCGGAGCAAGATAGAGACATGGGACCTTGTCCTACCCCCCCATTTGTGTGCACCCCGAGTCCAACGGTACCACCCTTGAGTCTCTAGGACATAGGGTTCTGGAGTTATGAGCATTTGAAGTTCCCCCATATAAGTGAGTTGGGAGAGTGAAAATTTGCCCAAGTGTGAGAGGCCAAAAGTGTTCCCCCAGAAAGTGTTTAGGAACACATTTCAGAGCCCTACGAGTGGTTTGGACCCCCCTTTTTGTGGTACTTTTTGTCAAGTTGAAGTTAGTGTTTACGGTTGTTAAGAGTGTACAGGGCTTGGAGTTTTAACCAGGGTCAGTTTTGACCGATCCTCAGCGGAGCAAGATAGAGACATGGGACCTTGTCCTACCCCCCCATTTGTGTGCACCCCGAGTCCAACGGTACCACCCTTGAGTCTCTAGGACATAGGGTTCTGGAGTTATGAGCATTTGAAGTTCCCCCATATAAGTGAGTTGGGAGAGTGAAAATTGGGGTTTTTAATCAGGATCAGTTTTGACAGATCCTCAGCGGAGCAAGATAGAGACATGGGACCTTGTCCTATCCCCCCATTTGTGTGCACCCCGAGTCCAACGGTACCACCCTTGAGTTTATAGGACATAGGGTTCTGGAGTTATGAGCATTTGAAGTTCCCCCATATAAGTGAGTTGGGAGAGTGAAAATTTGGGGTTTTAATCAGGGTCAGGTTTGACCGATCCTCAGCGGAGCAAGATAGAGACATGGGACCTTGTCCTACCCCCCCATTTGTGTGCACCCCGAGTCCAGCGGTACCACCCTTGAGTCTCTAGGACATAGGGTTCTGGAGTTATGAGCATTTGAAGTTCCCCCATATAAGTGAGTTGGGAGAGTGAAAATTGGGGTTTTTAATCAGGATCAGTTTTGACCGATCCTCAGCGGAGCAAGATAGAGACATGGGACCTTGTCCTACCCCCCCATTTGTGTGCACCCCGAGTCCAACGGTACCACCCTTGAGTCTATAGGACATAGGGTTCTTGAATTATGAGCATTTGAAGTTTCCCCATATAAGTGAGTTGGGAGAGTGAAAATTTGGGGTTTTAACCAGGGTCAGTTTTGACCGATCCTCAGCGGAGCAAGATAGAGACATGGGACCTATTCCTACCCCCCCATTTGTGTGCACCCCGAGTCCAACGGTACCACCCTTGAGTCTCTAGGACATAGGGTTCTGGAGTTATGAGCATTTGAAGTTCCCCCATATAAGTGAGTTGGGAGAGTGAAAATTTGCCCAAGTGTGAGAGGCCAAAAGTGTTCCCCCAGAAAGTGTTTAGGAACACATTTCAGAGCCCTACGAGTGGTTTGGACCCCCCTTTTTGTGGTACTTTTTGTCAAGTTGAAGTTGGTGTTTACGGTTGTTAAGAGTGTACAGGGCTTGGAGTTTTAAACAGGGTCAGTTTTGACCGATCCTCAGCGGAGCAAGATAGAGACATGGGACCTTGTCCTACCCCCCCATTTGTGTGCACCCCGAGTCCAACGGTACCACCCTTGAGTCTCTAGGACATAGGGTTCTGGAGTTATGAGCATTTGAAGTTCCCCCATATAAGTGAGTTGGGAGAGTGAAAATTTGCCCAAGTGTGAGAGGCCAAAAGTGTTCCCCCAGAAAGTGTTTAGGAACACATTTCAGAGCCCTACGAGTGGTTTGGACCCCCCTTTTTGTGGTACTTTTTGTCAAGTTGAAGTTGGTGTTTACGGTTGTTAAGAGTGTACAGGGCTTGGAGTTTTAACCAGGGTCAGTTTTGACCGATCCTCAGCGGAGCAAGATAGAGACATGGGACCTTGTCCTACCCCCCCATTTGTGTGCACCCCGAGTCCAACGGTACCACCCTTGAGTCTCTAGGACATAGGGTTCTGGAGTTATGAGCATTTGAAGTTCCCCCATATAAGTGAGTTGGGAGAGTGACAATTGGGGTTTTTAATCAGGATCAGTTTTGACCGATCCTCAGCGCAGCAAGATAGAGACATGGGACCTTGTCCTACCCCCCCATTTGTGTGCACCCCGAGTCCAACGGTACCACCCTTGAGTCTCTAGGACATAGGGTTCTGGAGTTATGAGCATTTGAAGTTCCCCCATATAAGTGAGTTGGGAGAGTGAAAATTTGCCCAAGTGTGAGAGGCCAAAAGTGTTCCCCCAGAAAGTGTTTAGGAACACATTTCAGAGCCCTACGAGTGGTTTGGACCCCCCTTTTTGTGGTACTTTTTGTCATGTTGAAGTTGGTGTTTACGGTTGTTAAGAGTGTACAGGGCTTGGAGTTTTAACCAGGGTCAGTTTTGACCGATCCTCAGCGGAGCAAGATAGAGACATGGGACCTTGTCCTACCCCCCCCCATTTGTGTGCACCCCGAGTCCAACGGTACCACCCTTGAGTCTCTAGGACATAGGGTTCTGGAGTTATGAGCATTTGAAGTTCCCCCATATAAGTGAGTTGGGAGAGTGAAAATTGGGGTTTTTAATCAGGATCAGTTTTGACCGATCCTCAGCGGAGCAAGATAGAGACATGGGACCTTGTCCTACCCCCCCATTTGTGTGCACCCCGAGTCCAACGGTACCACCCTTGAGTCTCTAGGACATAGGGTTCTGGAGTTATGAGGATTTGAAGTTCCCCCATATAAGTGAGTTGGGAGAGTGAAAATTGGGGTTTTTAATCAGGATCAGTTTTGACCGATCCTCAGCGGAGCAAGATAGAGACATGGGACCTTGTCCTACCCCCCCATTTGTGTGCACCCCGAGTCCAACGGTACCACCCTTGAGTCTCTAGGACATAGGGTTCTGGAGTTATGAGCATTTGAAGTTCCCCCATATAAGTGAGTTGGGAGAGTGAAAATTTGCCCAAGTGTGAGAGGCCAAAAGTGTTCCCCCAGAAAGTGTTTAGGAACACATTTCAGAGCCCTACGAGTGGTTTGGACCCCCCTTTTTGTGGTACTTTTTGTCAAGTTGAAGTTGGTGTTTACGGTTGTTAAGAGTGTACAGGGCTTGGAGTTTTAAACAGGGTCAGTTTTGACCGATCCTCAGCGGAGCAAGATAGAGACATGGGACCTTGTCCTACCCCCCCATTTGTGTGCACCCCGAGTCCAACGGTACCACCCTTGAGTCTCTAGGACATAGGGTTCTGGAGTTATGAGCATTTGAAGTTCCCCCATATAAGTGAGTTGGGAGAGTGAAAATTGGGGTTTTTAATCAGGATCAGTTTTGACTGATCCTCAGCGGAGCAAGATAGAGACATGGGACCTTGTCCTACCCCCCCATTTGTGTGCACCCCGAGTCCAACGGTACCACCCTTGAGTCTCTAGGACATAGGGTTCTTGAGTTATGAGCATTTGAAGTTCCCCCATATAAGTGAGTTGGGAGAGTGAAAATTGGGGTTTTTAATCAGGATCAGTTTTGACCGATCCTCAGCGGAGCAAGATAGAGACATGGGACCTTGTCCTACCCCCCCATTTGTGTGCACCCCGAGTCCAACGGTACCACCCTTGAGTCTATAGGACATAGGGTTCTTGAGTTATTAGCATTTGAAGTTCCCCCATATAAGTGAGTTGGGAGAGTGAAAATTTGGGGTTTTAACCAGGGTCAGTTTTGACCGATCCTCAGCGGAGCAAGATAGAGACATGGGACCTTGTCCTACCCCCCCCATTTGTGTGCACCCCGAGTCCAACGGTACCACCCTTGAGTCTCTAGGACATAGGGTTCTGGAGTTATGAGCATTTGAAGTTCCCCCATATAAGTGAGTTGGGAGAGTGAAAATTTGCCCAAGTGTGAGAGGCCAAAAGTGTTCCCCCAGAAAGTGTTTAGGAACACATTTCAGAGCCCTACGAGTGGTTTGGACTCCCCTTTTTGTGGTACTTTTTGTCAAGTTGAAGTTGGTGTTTACGGTTGTTAAGAGTGTACAGGGCTTGGAGTTTTAACCAGGGTCAGTTTTGACCGATCCTCAGCGGAGCAAGATAGAGACATGGGACCTTGTCCTACCCCCCCATTTGTGTGCACCCCGAGTCCAACGGTACCACCCTTGAGTCTCTAGGACATAGGGTTCTGGAGTTATGAGCATTTGAAGTTCCCCCATATAAGTGAGTTGGGAGAGTGAAAATTGGGGTTTTTAATCAGGATCAGTTTTGACAGATCCTCAGCGGAGCAAGATAGAGACATGGGACCTTGTCCTATCCCCCCATTTGTGTGCACCCCGAGTCCAACGGTACCACCCTTGAGTTTATAGGACATAGGGTTCTGGAGTTATGAGCATTTGAAGTTCCCCCATATAAGTGAGTTGGGAGAGTGAAAATTTGGGGTTTTAATCAGGGTCAGGTTTGACCGATCCTCAGCGGAGCAAGATAGAGACATGGGACCTTGTCCTACCCCCCCATTTGTGTGCACCCCGAGTCCAGCGGTACCACCCTTGAGTCTCTAGGACATAGGGTTCTGGAGTTATGAGCATTTGAAGTTCCCCCATATAAGTGAGTTGGGAGAGTGAAAATTGGGGTTTTTAATCAGGATCAGTTTTGACCGATCCTCAGCGCAGCAAGATAGAGACATGGGACCTTGTCCTACCCCCCCATTTGTGTGCACCCCGAGTCCAACGGTACCACCCTTGAGTCTCTAGGACATAGGGTTCTGGAGTTATGAGCATTTGAAGTTCCCCCATATAAGTGAGTTGGGAGAGTGAAAATTTGCCCAAGTGTGAGAGGCCAAAAGTGTTCCCCCAGAAAGTGTTTAGGAACACATTTCAGAGCCCTACGAGTGGTTTGGACCCCCCTTTTTGTGGTACTTTTTGTCAAGTTGAAGTTGGTGTTTACGGTTGTTAAGAGTGTACAGGGCTTGGAGTTTTAACCAGGGTCAGTTTTGACCGATCCTCAGCGGAGCAAGATAGAGACATGGGACCTTGTCCTACCCCCCCATTTGTGTGCACCCCGAGTCCAACGGTACCACCCTTGAGTTTATAGGACATAGGGTTCTTGAGTTATGAGCATTTGAAGTTCCCCCATATAAGTGAGTTGGGAGAGTGAAAATTTGGGGTTTTAATCAGGGTCAGGTTTGACCGATCCTCAGCGGAGCAAGATAGAGACATGGGACCTTGTCCTACCCCCCCATTTGTGTGCACCCCGAGTCCAACGGTACCACCCTTGAGTCTCTAGGACATAGGGTTCTGGAGTTATGAGCATTTGAAGTTCCCCCATATAAGTGAGTTGGGAGAGTGAAAATTGGGGTTTTTAATCAGGATCAGTTTTGACCGATCCTCAGCGGAGCAAGATAGAGACATGGGACCTTGTCCTACCCCCCCATTTGTGTGCACCCCGAGTCCAACGGTACCACCCTTGAGTCTCTAGGACATAGGGTTCTGGAGTTATGAGCATTTGAAGTTCCCCCATATAAGTGAGTTGGGAAAGTGAAAATTGGGGTTTTTAATCAGGATCAGCTTTGACTGATCCTCAGCGGAGCAAGATAGAGACATGGGACCTTGTCCTATCCCCCCATTTGTGTGCACCCCGAGTCCAACGGTACCACCCTTGAGTTTATAGGACATAGGGTTCTTGAGTTATGAGCATTTGAAGTTCCCCCATATAAGTGAGTTGGGAGAGTGAAAATTTGGGGTTTTAATCAGGGTCAGGTTTGACCGATCCTCAGCGGAGCAAGATAGAGACATGGGACCTTGTCCTACCCCCCCATTTCTGTGCACCCCGAGTCCAACGGTACCACCCTTGAGTCTATAGGACATAGGGTTCTTGAGTTATGAGCATTTGAAGTTCCCCCATATAAGTGAGTTGGGAGAGTGAAAATTTGGGGTTTTAACCAGGGTCAGTTTTGACCGATCCTCAGCGGAGCAAGATAGAGACATGGGACCTTGTCCTACCCCCACATTTGTGTGCACCCCGAGTCCAACGGTACCACCCTTGAGTCTCTAGGACATAGGGTTCTGGAGTTATGAGCATTTGAAGTTCCCCCATATAAGTGAGTTGGGAGAGTGAAAATTTGCCCAAGTGTGAGAGGCCAAAAGTGTTCCCCCAGAAAGTGTTTAGGAACACATTTCAGAGCCCTACGAGTGGTTTGGACCCCCCTTTTTGTGGTACTTTTTGTCAAGTTGAAGTTGGTGTTTACGGTTGTTAAGAGTGTACAGGGCTTGGAGTTTTAACCAGGGTCAGTTTTGACCGATCCTCAGCGGAGCAAGATAGAGACATGGGACCTTGTCCTACCCCCCCCATTTGTGTGCACCCCGAGTCCAACGGTACCACCCTTGAGTCTCTAGGACATAGGGTTCTGGAGTTAGGAGCATTTGAAGTTCCCCCATATAAGTGAGTTGGGAGAGTGAAAATTTGGGCTTTTGACCAGGGTCAGTTTTGACCGATCCTCAGCGGAGCAAGATAGAGACATGGGACCTTGTCCTACCCCCCCATTTGTGTGCACCCCGAGTCCAACGGTACCACTCTTGAGTCTCTAGGACATAGGGTTCTGGAGTTAGGAGCATTTGAAATTCCCCCATATAAGTGAGTTGGGAGAGTGAAAATTTGGGCTTTTGACCAGGGTCAGTTTTGACCGATCCTCAGCGGAGCAAGATAGAGACATGGGACCTTGTCCTACCCCCCCATTTGTGTGCACCCCGAGTCCAACGGTACCACCCTTGAGTCTCTAGGACATAGGGTTCTGGAGTTATGAGCATTTGAAGTTCCCCCATATAAGTGAGTTGGGAGAGTGAAAATTGGGGTTTTTAATCAGGATCAGTTTTGACTGATCCTCAGCGGAGCAAGATAGAGACATGGGACCTTGTCCTAGCCCCCCATTTGTGTGCACCCCGAGTCCAACGGTACCACCCTTGAGTCTCTAGGACATAGGGTTCTGGAGTTATGAGCATTTGAAGTTCCCCCATATAAGTGAGTTGGGAGAGTGAAAATTTGCGGTTTTAACCAGGGTCAGTTTTGACCGATCCTCAGCGGAGCAAGATAGAGACATGGGACCTTGTCCTACCCCCCCATTTGTGTGCACCCCGAGTCCAACGGTACCACCCTTGAGTCTCTAGGACATAGGGTTCTGGAGTTATGAGCATTTGAAGTTCCCCCATATAAGTGAGTTGGGAGAGTGAAAATTTGCCCAAGTGTGAGAGGCCAAAAGTGTTCCCCCAGAAAGTGTTTAGGAACACATTTCAGAGCCCTACGAGTGGTTTGGACCCCCCTTTTTGTGGTACTTTTTGTCAAGTTGAAGTTGGTGTTTACGGTTGTTAAGAGTGTACAGGGCTTGGAGTTTTAACCAGGGTCAGTTTTGACCGATCCTCAGCGGAGCAAGATAGAGACATGGGACCTTGTCCTACCCCCCCATTTGTGTGCACCCCGAGTCCAACGGTACCACCCTTGAGTCTCTAGGACATAGGGTTCTGGAGTTAGGAGCATTTGAAGTTCCCCCATATAAGTGAGTTGGGAGAGTGAAAATTTGGGCTTTTGACCAGGGTCAGTTTTGACCGATCCTCAGCGGAGCAAGATAGAGACATGGGACCTTGTCCTACCCCCCCATTTGTGTGCACCCCGAGTCCAACGGTACCACCCTTGAGTTTATAGGACATAGGGTTCTTGAGTTATGAGCATTTGAAGTTCCCCCATATAAGTGAGTTGGGAAAGTGAAAATTTGGGGTTTTAAGCAGGGTCAGGTTTGACCGATCCTCAGCGGAGCAAGATAGAGACATGGGACCTTGTCCTACCCCCCCATTTGTGTGCACCCCGAGTCCAACGGTACCACCCTTGAGTCTCTAGGACATAGGGTTCTGGAGTTTTGAGCATTTGAAGTTCCCCCATATAAGTGAGTTGGGAGAGTGAAAATTTGCCCAAGTGTGAGAGGCCAAAAGTGTTCCCCCAGAAAGTGTTTAGGAACACATTTCAGAGCCCTACGAGTGGTTTGGACCCCCCTTTTTGTGGTACTTTTTGTCAAGTTGAAGTTGGTGTTTACGGTTGTTACGAGTGTACAGGGCTTGGAGTTTTAAACAGGGTCAGTTTTGACCGATCCTCAGCGGAGCAAGATAGAGACATGGGACCTTGTCCTACCCCCCCCCATTTGTGTGCACCCCGAGTCCAACGGTACCACCCTTGAGTCTCTAGGACATAGGGTTCTGGAGTTATGAGCATTTGAAGTTCCCCCATATAAGTGAGTTGGGAGAGTGAAAATTTGCCCAAGTGTGAGAGGCCAAAAGTGTTCCCCCAGAAAGTGTTTAGGAACACATTTCAGAGCCCTACGAGTGGTTTGGACTCCCCTTTTTGTGGTACTTTTTGTCAAGTTGAAGTTGGTGTTTACGGTTGTTAAGAGTGTACAGGGCTTGGAGTTTTAACCAGGGTCAGTTTTGACCGATCCTCAGCGGAGCAAGATAGAGACATGGGACCTTGTCCTACCCCCCCATTTGTGTGCACCCCGAGTCCAACGGTACCACCCTTGAGTCTCTAGGACATAGGGTTCTGGAGTTATGAGCATTTGAAGTTCCCCCATATAAGTGAGTTGGGAGAGTGAAAATTTGCCCAAGTGTGAGAGGCCAAAAGTGTTCCCCCAGAAAGTGTTTAGGAACACATTTCAGAGCCCTACGAGTGGTTTGGACCCCCCTTTTTGTGGTACTTTTTGTCAAGTTGAAGTTGGTGTTTACGGTTGTTAAGAGTGTACAGGGCTTGGAGTTTTAACCAGGGTCAGTTTTGACCGATCCTCAGCGGAGCAAGATAGAGACATGGGACCTTGTCCTACCCCCCCATTTGTGTGCACCCCGAGTCCAACGGTACCACCTTGAGTCTCTAGGACATAGGGTTCTGGAGTTATGAGCATTTGAAGTTCCCCCATATAAGTGAGTTGGGAGAGTGACAATTGGGGTTTTTAATCAGGATCAGTTTTGACCGATCCTCAGCGCAGCAAGATAGAGACATGGGACCTTGTCCTACCCCCCCATTTCTGTGCACCCCGAGTCCAACGGTACCACCCTTGAGTCTCTAGGACATAGGGTTCTGGAGTTATGAGCATTTGAAGTTCCCCCATATAAGTGAGTTGGGAGAGTGAAAATTTGCCCAAGTGTGAGAGGCCAAAAGTGTTCCCCCAGAAAGTGTTTAGGAACACATTTCAGAGCCCTACGAGTGGTTTGGACCCCCCTTTTTGTGGTACTTTTTGTCATGTTGAAGTTGGTGTTTACGGTTGTTAAGAGTGTACAGGTCTTGGAGTTTTAACCAGGGTCAGTTTTGACCGATCCTCAGCGGAGCAAGATAGAGACATGGGACCTTGTCCTACCCCCCCCCCATTTGTGTGCACCCCGAGTCCAACGGTACCACCCTTGAGTCTCTAGGACATAGGGTTCTGGAGTTATGAGCATTTGAAGTTCCCCCATATAAGTGAGTTGGGAGAGTGAAAATTGGGGTTTTTAATCAGGATCAGTTTTGACCGATCCTCAGCGGAGCAAGATAGAGACATGGGACCTTGTCCTACCCCCCCATTTGTGTGCACCCCGAGTCCAACGGTACCACCCTTGAGTCTCTAGGACATAGGGTTCTGGAGTTATGAGGATTTGAAGTTCCCCCATATAAGTGAGTTGGGAGAGTGAAAATTGGGGTTTTTAATCAGGATCAGTTTTGACCGATCCTCAGCGGAGCAAGATAGAGACATGGGACCTTGTCCTACCCCCCCATTTGTGTGCACCCCGAGTCCAACGGTACCACCCTTGAGTCTCTAGGACATAGGGTTCTGGAGTTATGAGCATTTGAAGTTCCCCCATATAAGTGAGTTGGGAGAGTGAAAATTTGCCCAAGTGTGAGAGGCCAAAAGTGTTCCCCCAGAAAGTGTTTAGGAACACATTTCAGAGCCCTACGAGTGGTTTGGACCCCCCTTTTTGTGGTACTTTTTGTCAAGTTGAAGTTGGTGTTTACGGTTGTTAAGAGTGTACAGGGCTTGGAGTTTTAAACAGGGTCAGTTTTGACCGATCCTCAGCGGAGCAAGATAGAGACATGGGACCTTGTCCTACCCCCCCATTTGTGTGCACCCCGAGTCCAACGGTACCACCCTTGAGTCTCTAGGACATAGGGTTCTGGAGTTATGAGCATTTGAAGTTCCCCCATATAAGTGAGTTGGGAGAGTGAAAATTGGGGTTTTTAATCAGGATCAGTTTTGACCGATCCTCAGCGCAGCAAGATAGAGACATGGGACCTTGTCCTACCCCCCCATTTGTGTGCACCCTGAGTCCAACGGTACCACCCTTGAGTCTCTAGGACATAGGGTTCTGGAGTTATGAGCATTTGAAGTTCCCCCATATAAGTGAGTTGGGAGAGTGAAAATTGGGGTTTTTAATCAGGATCAGTTTTGACTGATCCTCAGCGGAGCAAGATAGAGACATGGGACCTTGTCCTACCCCCCCATTTGTGTGCACCCCGAGTCCAACGGTACCACCCTTGAGTCTCTAGGACATAGGGTTCTGGAGTTATGAGCATTTGAAGTTCCCCCATATAAGTGAGTTGGGAAAGTGAAAATTGGGGTTTTTAATCAGGATCAGTTTTGACTGATCCTCAGCGGAGCAAGATAGAGACATGGGACCTTGTCCTACCCCCCCATTTGTGTGCACCCCGAGTCCAACGGTACCACCCTTGAGTCTCTAGGACATAGGGTTCTGGAGTTAGGAGCATTTGAAGTTCCCCCATATAAGTGAGTTGGGAGAGTGACAATTGGGGTTTTTAATCAGGATCAGTTTTGACCGATCCTCAGCGGAGCAAGATAGAGACATGGGACCTTGTCCTACCCCCCCATTTGTGTGCACCCCGAGTCCAACGGTACCACCCTTGAGTCTCTAGGACATAGGGTTCTGGAGTTATGAGCATTTGAAGTTCCCCCATATAAGTGAGTTGGGAGAGTGAAAATTTGCCCAAGTGTGAGAGGCCAAAAGTGTTCCCCCAGAAAGTGTTTAGGAACACATTTCAGAGCCCTACGAGTGGTTTGGACCCCCCTTTTTGTGGTACTTTTTGTCAAGTTGAAGTTGGTGTTTACGGTTGTTAAGAGTGTACAGGGCTTGGAGTTTTAACCAGGGTCAGTTTTGACCGATCCTCAGCGGAGCAAGATAGAGACATGGGACCTTGTCCTACCCCCCCCCATTTGTGTGCACCCCGAGTCCAACGGTACCACCCTTGAGTCTCTAGGACATAGGGTTCTGGAGTTATGAGCATTTGAAGTTCCCCCATATAAGTGAGTTGGGAGAGTGAAAATTGGGGTTTTTAATCAGGATCAGTTTTGACCGATCCTCAGCGGAGCAAGATAGAGACATGGGACCTTGTCCTATCCCCCCATTTGTGTGCACCCCGAGTCCAACGGTACCACCCTTGAGTTTATAGGACATAGGGTTCTTGAGTTATGAGCATTTGAAGTTCCCCCATATAAGTGAGTTGGGAGAGTGAAAATTTGGGGTTTTAATCAGGGTCAGGTTTGACCGATCCTCAGCGGAGCAAGATAGAGACATGGGACCTTGTCCTATCCCCCCATTTGTGTGCACCCCGAGTCCAACGGTACCACCCTTGAGTCTCTAGGACATAGGGTTCTGGAGTTATGAGCATTTGAAGTTCCCCCATATAAGTGAGTTGGGAGAGTGAAAATTTGGGGTTTTAATCAGGGTCAGGTTTGACCGATCCTCAGCGGAGCAAGATAGAGACATGGGACCTTGTCCTACCCCCCCATTTGTGTGCACCCCGAGTCCAACGGTACCACCCTTGAGTCTCTAGGACATAGGGTTCTGGAGTTATGAGCATTTGAAGTTCCCCCATATAAGTGAGTTGGGAGAGTGAAAATTTGCCCAAGTGTGAGAGGCCAAAAGTGTTCCCCCAGAAAGTGTTTAGGAACACATTTCAGAGCCCTACGAGTGGTTTGGACCCCCCTTTTTGTGGTACTTTTTGTCAAGTTGAAGTTGGTGTTTACGGTTGTTAAGAGTGTACAGGGCTTGGAGTTTTAACCAGGGTCAGTTTTGACCGATCCTCAGCGGAGCAAGATAGAGACATGGGACCTTGTCCTACCCCCCCATTTGTGTGCACCCCGAGTCCAACGGTACCACCCTTGAGTCTCTAGGACATAGGGTTCTGGAGTTATGAGCATTTGAAGTTCCCCCATATAAGTGAGTTGGGAGAGTGAAAATTTGCCCAAGTGTGAGAGGCCAAAAGTGTTCCCCCAGAAAGTGTTTAGGAACACATTTCAGAGCCCTACGAGTGGTTTGGACCCCCCTTTTTGTGGTACTTTTTGTCAAGTTGAAGTTGGTGTTTACGGTTGTTAAGAGTGTACAGGGCTTGGAGTTTTAAACAGGGTCAGTTTTGACCGATCCTCAGCGGAGCAAGATAGAGACATGGGACCTTGTCCTACCCCCCCATTTGTGTGCACCCCGAGTCCAACGGTACCACCCTTGAGTCTCTAGGACATAGGGTTCTGGAGTTATGAGCATTTGAAGTTCCCCCATATAAGTGAGTTGGGAGAGTGAAAATTGGGGTTTTTAATCAGGATCAGTTTTGACCGATCCTCAGCGCAGCAAGATAGAGACATGGGACCTTGTCCTACCCCCCCCCATTTGTGTGCACCCCGAGTCCAACGGTACCACCCTTGAGTCTCTAGGACATAGGGTTCTGGAGTTATGAGCATTTGAAGTTCCCCCATATAAGTGAGTTGGGAGAGTGAAAATTTGCCCAAGTGTGAGAGGCCAAAAGTGTTCCCCCAGAAAGTGTTTAGGAACACATTTCAGAGCCCTACGAGTGGTTTGGACTCCCCTTTTTGTGGTACTTTTTGTCAAGTTGAAGTTGGTGTTTACGGTTGTTAAGAGTGTACAGGGCTTGGAGTTTTAACCAGGGTCAGTTTTGACCGATCCTCAGCGGAGCAAGATAGAGACATGGGACCTTGTCCTACCCCCTCATTTGTGTGCACCCCGAGTCCAACGGTACCACCCTTGAGTCTCTAGGACATAGGGTTCTGGAGTTATGAGCATTTGAAGTTCCCCCATATAAGTGAGTTGGGAGAGTGAAAATTGGGGTTTTTAATCAGGATCAGTTTTGACCGATCCTCAGCGCAGCAAGATAGAGACATGGGACCTTGTCCTACCCCCCCATTTGTGTGCACCCCGAGTCCAACGGTACCACCCTTGAGTCTCTAGGACATAGGGTTCTGGAGTTATGAGCATTTGAAGTTCCCCCATATAAGTGAGTTGGGAGAGTGAAAATTTGCCCAAGTGTGAGAGGCCAAAAGTGTTCCCCCAGAAAGTGTTTAGGAACACATTTCAGAGCCCTACGAGTGGTTTGGACCCCCCTTTTTGTGGTACTTTTTGTCAAGTTGAAGTTGGTGTTTACGGTTGTTAAGAGTGTACAGGGCTTGGAGTTTTAACCAGGGTCAGTTTTGACCGATCCTCAGCGGAGCAAGATAGAGACATGGGACCTTGTCCTACCCCCCCATTTGTGTGCACCCCGAGTCCAACGGTACCACCCTTGAGTTTATAGGACATAGGGTTCTTGAGTTATGAGCATTTGAAGTTCCCCCATATAAGTGAGTTGGGAGAGTGAAAATTTGGGGTTTTAATCAGGGTCAGGTTTGACCGATCCTCAGCGGAGCAAGATAGAGACATGGGACCTTGTCCTACCCCCCCATTTGTGTGCACCCCGAGTCCAACGGTACCACCCTTGAGTCTCTAGGACATAGGGTTCTGGAGTTATGAGCATTTGAAGTTCCCCCATATAAGTGAGTTGGGAGAGTGAAAATTGGGGTTTTTAATCAGGATCAGTTTTGACCGATCCTCAGCGGAGCAAGATAGAGACATGGGACCTTGTCCTACCCCCCCATTTGTGTGCACCCCGAGTCCAACGGTACCACCCTTGAGTCTCTAGGACATAGGGTTCTGGAGTTATGAGCATTTGAAGTTCCCCCATATAAGTGAGTTGGGAAAGTGAAAATTGGGGTTTTTAATCAGGATCAGCTTTGACTGATCCTCAGCGGAGCAAGATAGAGACATGGGACCTTGTCCTATCCCCCCATTTGTGTGCACCCCGAGTCCAACGGTACCACCCTTGAGTTTATAGGACATAGGGTTCTTGAGTTATGAGCATTTGAAGTTCCCCCATATAAGTGAGTTGGGAGAGTGAAAATTGGGGTTTTTAATCAGGATCAGTTTTGACCGATCCTCAGCGCAGCAAGATAGAGACATGGGACCTTGTCCTACCCCCCCATTTGTGTGCACCCCGAGTCCAACGGTACCACCCTTGAGTCTCTAGGACATAGGGTTCTGGAGTTATGAGCATTTGAAGTTCCCCCATATAAGTGAGTTGGGAGAGTGAAAATTTGCCCAAGTGTGAGAGGCCAAAAGTGTTCCCCCAGAAAGTGTTTAGGAACACATTTCAGAGCCCTACGAGTGGTTTGGACCCCCCTTTTTGTGGTACTTTTTGTCAAGTTGAAGTTGGTGTTTACGGTTGTTAAGAGTGTACAGGGCTTGGAGTTTTAACCAGGGTCAGTTTTGACCGATCCTCAGCGGAGCAAGATAGAGACATGGGACCTTGTCCTACCCCCCCATTTGTGTGCACCCCGAGTCCAACGGTACCACCCTTGAGTTTATAGGACATAGGGTTCTTGAGTTATGAGCATTTGAAGTTCCCCCATATAAGTGAGTTGGGAGAGTGAAAATTTGGGGTTTTAATCAGGGTCAGGTTTGACCGATCCTCAGCGGAGCAAGATAGAGACATGGGACCTTGTCCTACCCCCCCATTTGTGTGCACCCCGAGTCCAACGGTACCACCCTTGAGTCTCTAGGACATAGGGTTCTGGAGTTATGAGCATTTGAAGTTCCCCCATATAAGTGAGTTGGGAGAGTGAAAATTGGGGTTTTTAATCAGGATCAGTTTTGACCGATCCTCAGCGGAGCAAGATAGAGACATGGGACCTTGTCCTACCCCCCCATTTGTGTGCACCCCGAGTCCAACGGTACCACCCTTGAGTCTCTAGGACATAGGGTTCTGGAGTTATGAGCATTTGAAGTTCCCCCATATAAGTGAGTTGGGAAAGTGAAAATTGGGGTTTTTAATCAGGATCAGCTTTGACTGATCCTCAGCGGAGCAAGATAGAGACATGGGACCTTGTCCTATCCCCCCATTTGTGTGCACCCCGAGTCCAACGGTACCACCCTTGAGTTTATAGGACATAGGGTTCTTGAGTTATGAGCATTTGAAGTTCCCCCATATAAGTGAGTTGGGAGAGTGAAAATTTGGGGTTTTAATCAGGGTCAGGTTTGACCGATCCTCAGCGGAGCAAGATAGAGACATGGGACCTTGTCCTACCCCCCCATTTCTGTGCACCCCGAGTCCAACGGTACCACCCTTGAGTCTATAGGACATAGGGTTCTTGAGTTATGAGCATTTGAAGTTCCCCCATATAAGTGAGTTGGGAGAGTGAAAATTTGGGGTTTTAACCAGGGTCAGTTTTGACCGATCCTCAGCGGAGCAAGATAGAGACATGGGACCTTGTCCTACCCCCACATTTGTGTGCACCCCGAGTCCAACGGTACCACCCTTGAGTCTCTAGGACATAGGGTTCTGGAGTTATGAGCATTTGAAGTTCCCCCATATAAGTGAGTTGGGAGAGTGAAAATTTGCCCAAGTGTGAGAGGCCAAAAGTGTTCCCCCAGAAAGTGTTTAGGAACACATTTCAGAGCCCTACGAGTGGTTTGGACCCCCCTTTTTGTGGTACTTTTTGTCAAGTTGAAGTTGGTGTTTACGGTTGTTAAGAGTGTACAGGGCTTGGAGTTTTAACCAGGGTCAGTTTTGACCGATCCTCAGCGGAGCAAGATAGAGACATGGGACCTTGTCCTACCCCCCCCATTTGTGTGCACCCCGAGTCCAACGGTACCACCCTTGAGTCTCTAGGACATAGGGTTCTGGAGTTAGGAGCATTTGAAGTTCCCCCATATAAGTGAGTTGGGAGAGTGAAAATTTGGGCTTTTGACCAGGGTCAGTTTTGACCGATCCTCAGCGGAGCAAGATAGAGACATGGGACCTTGTCCTACCCCCCCATTTGTGTGCACCCCGAGTCCAACGGTACCACTCTTGAGTCTCTAGGACATAGGGTTCTGGAGTTAGGAGCATTTGAAATTCCCCCATATAAGTGAGTTGGGAGAGTGAAAATTTGGGCTTTTGACCAGGGTCAGTTTTGACCGATCCTCAGCGGAGCAAGATAGAGACATGGGACCTTGTCCTACCCCCCCATTTGTGTGCACCCCGAGTCCAACGGTACCACCCTTGAGTCTCTAGGACATAGGGTTCTGGAGTTATGAGCATTTGAAGTTCCCCCATATAAGTGAGTTGGGAGAGTGAAAATTGGGGTTTTTAATCAGGATCAGTTTTGACTGATCCTCAGCGGAGCAAGATAGAGACATGGGACCTTGTCCTAGCCCCCCATTTGTGTGCACCCCGAGTCCAACGGTACCACCCTTGAGTCTCTAGGACATAGGGTTCTGGAGTTATGAGCATTTGAAGTTCCCCCATATAAGTGAGTTGGGAGAGTGAAAATTTGCGGTTTTAACCAGGGTCAGTTTTGACCGATCCTCAGCGGAGCAAGATAGAGACATGGGACCTTGTCCTACCCCCCCATTTGTGTGCACCCCGAGTCCAACGGTACCACCCTTGAGTCTCTAGGACATAGGGTTCTGGAGTTATGAGCATTTGAAGTTCCCCCATATAAGTGAGTTGGGAGAGTGAAAATTTGCCCAAGTGTGAGAGGCCAAAAGTGTTCCCCCAGAAAGTGTTTAGGAACACATTTCAGAGCCCTACGAGTGGTTTGGACCCCCCTTTTTGTGGTACTTTTTGTCAAGTTGAAGTTGGTGTTTACGGTTGTTAAGAGTGTACAGGGCTTGGAGTTTTAACCAGGGTCAGTTTTGACCGATCCTCAGCGGAGCAAGATAGAGACATGGGACCTTGTCCTACCCCCCCATTTGTGTGCACCCCGAGTCCAACGGTACCACCCTTGAGTCTCTAGGACATAGGGTTCTGGAGTTAGGAGCATTTGAAGTTCCCCCATATAAGTGAGTTGGGAGAGTGAAAATTTGGGCTTTTGACCAGGGTCAGTTTTGACCGATCCTCAGCGGAGCAAGATAGAGACATGGGACCTTGTCCTACCCCCCCATTTGTGTGCACCCCGAGTCCAACGGTACCACCCTTGAGTTTATAGGACATAGGGTTCTTGAGTTATGAGCATTTGAAGTTCCCCCATATAAGTGAGTTGGGAAAGTGAAAATTTGGGGTTTTAAGCAGGGTCAGGTTTGACCGATCCTCAGCGGAGCAAGATAGAGACATGGGACCTTGTCCTACCCCCCCATTTGTGTGCACCCCGAGTCCAACGGTACCACCCTTGAGTCTCTAGGACATAGGGTTCTGGAGTTTTGAGCATTTGAAGTTCCCCCATATAAGTGAGTTGGGAGAGTGAAAATTTGCCCAAGTGTGAGAGGCCAAAAGTGTTCCCCCAGAAAGTGTTTAGGAACACATTTCAGAGCCCTACGAGTGGTTTGGACCCCCCTTTTTGTGGTACTTTTTGTCAAGTTGAAGTTGGTGTTTACGGTTGTTACGAGTGTACAGGGCTTGGAGTTTTAAACAGGGTCAGTTTTGACCGATCCTCAGCGGAGCAAGATAGAGACATGGGACCTTGTCCTACCCCCCCCATTTGTGTGCACCCCGAGTCCAACGGTACCACCCTTGAGTCTCTAGGACATAGGGTTCTGGAGTTATGAGCATTTGAAGTTCCCCCATATAAGTGAGTTGGGAGAGTGAAAATTTGCCCAAGTGTGAGAGGCCAAAAGTGTTCCCCCAGAAAGTGTTTAGGAACACATTTCAGAGCCCTACGAGTGGTTTGGACTCCCCTTTTTGTGGTACTTTTTGTCAAGTTGAAGTTGGTGTTTACGGTTGTTAAGAGTGTACAGGGCTTGGAGTTTTAACCAGGGTCAGTTTTGACCGATCCTCAGCGGAGCAAGATAGAGACATGGGACCTTGTCCTACCCCCCCATTTGTGTGCACCCCGAGTCCAACGGTACCACCCTTGAGTCTCTAGGACATAGGGTTCTGGAGTTATGAGCATTTGAAGTTCCCCCATATAAGTGAGTTGGGAGAGTGAAAATTTGCCCAAGTGTGAGAGGCCAAAAGTGTTCCCCCAGAAAGTGTTTAGGAACACATTTCAGAGCCCTACGAGTGGTTTGGACCCCCCTTTTTGTGGTACTTTTTGTCAAGTTGAAGTTGGTGTTTACGGTTGTTAAGAGTGTACAGGGCTTGGAGTTTTAACCAGGGTCAGTTTTGACCGATCCTCAGCGGAGCAAGATAGAGACATGGGACCTTGTCCTACCCCCCCATTTGTGTGCACCCCGAGTCCAACGGTACCACCTTGAGTCTCTAGGACATAGGGTTCTGGAGTTATGAGCATTTGAAGTTCCCCCATATAAGTGAGTTGGGAGAGTGACAATTGGGGTTTTTAATCAGGATCAGTTTTGACCGATCCTCAGCGCAGCAAGATAGAGACATGGGACCTTGTCCTACCCCCCCATTTCTGTGCACCCCGAGTCCAACGGTACCACCCTTGAGTCTCTAGGACATAGGGTTCTGGAGTTATGAGCATTTGAAGTTCCCCCATATAAGTGAGTTGGGAGAGTGAAAATTTGCCCAAGTGTGAGAGGCCAAAAGTGTTCCCCCAGAAAGTGTTTAGGAACACATTTCAGAGCCCTACGAGTGGTTTGGACCCCCCTTTTTGTGGTACTTTTTGTCATGTTGAAGTTGGTGTTTACGGTTGTTAAGAGTGTACAGGTCTTGGAGTTTTAACCAGGGTCAGTTTTGACCGATCCTCAGCGGAGCAAGATAGAGACATGGGACCTTGTCCTACCCCCCCCCCATTTGTGTGCACCCCGAGTCCAACGGTACCACCCTTGAGTCTCTAGGACATAGGGTTCTGGAGTTATGAGCATTTGAAGTTCCCCCATATAAGTGAGTTGGGAGAGTGAAAATTGGGGTTTTTAATCAGGATCAGTTTTGACCGATCCTCAGCGGAGCAAGATAGAGACATGGGACCTTGTCCTACCCCCCCATTTGTGTGCACCCCGAGTCCAACGGTACCACCCTTGAGTCTCTAGGACATAGGGTTCTGGAGTTATGAGGATTTGAAGTTCCCCCATATAAGTGAGTTGGGAGAGTGAAAATTGGGGTTTTTAATCAGGATCAGTTTTGACCGATCCTCAGCGGAGCAAGATAGAGACATGGGACCTTGTCCTACCCCCCCATTTGTGTGCACCCCGAGTCCAACGGTACCACCCTTGAGTCTCTAGGACATAGGGTTCTGGAGTTATGAGCATTTGAAGTTCCCCCATATAAGTGAGTTGGGAGAGTGAAAATTTGCCCAAGTGTGAGAGGCCAAAAGTGTTCCCCCAGAAAGTGTTTAGGAACACATTTCAGAGCCCTACGAGTGGTTTGGACCCCCCTTTTTGTGGTACTTTTTGTCAAGTTGAAGTTGGTGTTTACGGTTGTTAAGAGTGTACAGGGCTTGGAGTTTTAAACAGGGTCAGTTTTGACCGATCCTCAGCGGAGCAAGATAGAGACATGGGACCTTGTCCTACCCCCCCATTTGTGTGCACCCCGAGTCCAACGGTACCACCCTTGAGTCTCTAGGACATAGGGTTCTGGAGTTATGAGCATTTGAAGTTCCCCCATATAAGTGAGTTGGGAGAGTGAAAATTGGGGTTTTTAATCAGGATCAGTTTTGACCGATCCTCAGCGCAGCAAGATAGAGACATGGGACCTTGTCCTACCCCCCCATTTGTGTGCACCCTGAGTCCAACGGTACCACCCTTGAGTCTCTAGGACATAGGGTTCTGGAGTTATGAGCATTTGAAGTTCCCCCATATAAGTGAGTTGGGAGAGTGAAAATTGGGGTTTTTAATCAGGATCAGTTTTGACTGATCCTCAGCGGAGCAAGATAGAGACATGGGACCTTGTCCTACCCCCCCATTTGTGTGCACCCCGAGTCCAACGGTACCACCCTTGAGTCTCTAGGACATAGGGTTCTGGAGTTATGAGCATTTGAAGTTCCCCCATATAAGTGAGTTGGGAAAGTGAAAATTGGGGTTTTTAATCAGGATCAGTTTTGACTGATCCTCAGCGGAGCAAGATAGAGACATGGGACCTTGTCCTACCCCCCCATTTGTGTGCACCCCGAGTCCAACGGTACCACCCTTGAGTCTCTAGGACATAGGGTTCTGGAGTTAGGAGCATTTGAAGTTCCCCCATATAAGTGAGTTGGGAGAGTGAAAATTTGGGCTTTTGACCAGGGTCAGTTTTGACCGATCCTCAGCGGAGCAAGATAGAGACATGGGACCTTGTCCTACCCCCCCATTTGTGTGCACCCCGAGTCCAACGGTACCACCCTTGAGTCTCTAGGACATAGGGTTCTGGAGTTAGGAGCATTTGAAGTTCCCCCATATAAGTGAGTTGGGAGAGTGAAAATTTGCCCAAGTGTGAGAGGCCAAAAGTGTTCCCCCAGAAAGTGTTTAGGAACACATTTCAGAGCCCTACGAGTGGTTTGGACCCCCCTTTTTGTGGTACTTTTTGTCAAGTTGAAGTTGGTGTTTACGGTTGTTACGAGTGTACAGGGCTTGGAGTTTTAAACAGGGTCAGTTTTGACCGATCCTCAGCGGAGCAAGATAGAGACATGGGACCTTGTCCTACCCCCCCCCATTTGTGTGCACCCCGAGTCCAACGGTACCACCCTTGAGTCTCTAGGACATAGGGTTCTGGAGTTATGAGCATTTGAAGTTCCCCCATATAAGTGAGTTGGGAGAGTGAAAATTGGGGTTTTTAATCAGGATCAGTTTTGACCGATCCTCAGCGGAGCAAGATAGAGACATGGGACCTTGTCCTATCCCCCCATTTGTGTGCACCCCGAGTCCAACGGTACCACCCTTGAGTTTATAGGACATAGGGTTCTTGAGTTATGAGCATTTGAAGTTCCCCCATATAAGTGAGTTGGGAGAGTGAAAATTTGGGGTTTTAATCAGGGTCAGGTTTGACCGATCCTCAGCGGAGCAAGATAGAGACATGGGACCTTGTCCTACCCCCCCATTTGTGTGCACCCCGAGTCCAACGGTACCACCCTTGAGTCTCTAGGACATAGGGTTCTGGAGTTATGAGCATTTGAAGTTCCCCCATATAAGTGAGTTGGGAGAGTGAAAATTTGCCCAAGTGTGAGAGGCCAAAAGTGTTCCCCCAGAAAGTGTTTAGGAACACATTTCAGAGCCCTACGAGTGGTTTGGACCCCCCTTTTTGTGGTACTTTTTGTCAAGTTGAAGTTGGTGTTTACGGTTGTTAAGAGTGTACAGGGCTTGGAGTTTTAACCAGGGTCAGTTTTGACCGATCCTCAGCGGAGCAAGATAGAGACATGGGACCTTGTCCTACCCCCACATTTGTGTGCACCCCGAGTCCAACGGTACCACCCTTGAGTCTCTAGGACATAGGGTTCTGGAGTTATGAGCATTTGAAGTTCCCCCATATAAGTGAGTTGGGAGAGTGAAAATTTGCCCAAGTGTGAGAGGCCAAAAGTGTTCCCCCAGAAAGTGTTTAGGAACACATTTCAGAGCCCTACGAGTGGTTTGGACCCCCCTTTTTGTGGTACTTTTTGTCAAGTTGAAGTTGGTGTTTACGGTTGTTAAGAGTGTACAGGGCTTGGAGTTTTAACCAGGGTCAGTTTTGACCGATCCTCAGCGGAGCAAGATAGAGACATGGGACCTTGTCCTACCCCCCCATTTGTGTGCACCCCGAGTCCAACGGTACCACCCTTGAGTCTCTAGGACATAGGGTTCTGGAGTTATGAGCATTTGAAGTTCCCCCATATAAGTGAGTTGGGAGAGTGAAAATTTGCCCAAGTGTGAGAGGCCAAAAGTGTTCCCCCAGAAAGTGTTTAGGAACACATTTCAGAGCCCTACGAGTGGTTTGGACCCCCCTTTTTGTGGTACTTTTTGTCAAGTTGAAGTTGGTGTTTACGGTTGTTAAGAGTGTACAGGGCTTGGAGTTTTAACCAGGGTCAGTTTTGACCGATCCTCAGCGGAGCAAGATAGAGACATGGGACCTTGTCCTACCCCCCCATTTGTGTGCACCCCGAGTCCAACGGTACCACCCTTGAGTCTCTAGGACATAGGGTTCTGGAGTTATGAGCATTTGAAGTTCCCCCATATAAGTGAGTTGGGAGAGTGACAATTGGGGTTTTTAATCAGGATCAGTTTTGACCGATCCTCAGCGCAGCAAGATAGAGACATGGGACCTTGTCCTACCCCCCCATTTGTGTGCACCCCGAGTCCAACGGTACCACCCTTGAGTCTCTAGGACATAGGGTTCTGGAGTTATGAGCATTTGAAGTTCCCCCATATAAGTGAGTTGGGAGAGTGAAAATTTGCCCAAGTGTGAGAGGCCAAAAGTGTTCCCCCAGAAAGTGTTTAGGAACACATTTCAGAGCCCTACGAGTGGTTTGGACCCCCCTTTTTGTGGTACTTTTTGTCATGTTGAAGTTGGTGTTTACGGTTGTTAAGAGTGTACAGGGCTTGGAGTTTTAACCAGGGTCAGTTTTGACCGATCCTCAGCGGAGCAAGATAGAGACATGGGACCTTGTCCTACCCCCCCCCATTTGTGTGCACCCCGAGTCCAACGGTACCACCCTTGAGTCTCTAGGACATAGGGTTCTGGAGTTATGAGCATTTGAAGTTCCCCCATATAAGTGAGTTGGGAGAGTGAAAATTGGGGTTTTTAATCAGGATCAGTTTTGACCGATCCTCAGCGGAGCAAGATAGAGACATGGGACCTTGTCCTACCCCCCCATTTGTGTGCACCCCGAGTCCAACGGTACCACCCTTGAGTCTCTAGGACATAGGGTTCTGGAGTTATGAGCATTTGAAGTTCCCCCATATAAGTGAGTTGGGAGAGTGAAAATTTGCCCAAGTGTGAGAGGCCAAAAG
This sequence comes from Toxotes jaculatrix, assembly GCF_017976425.1. NCBI lineage: Eukaryota > Metazoa > Chordata > Actinopteri > Toxotidae > Toxotes > Toxotes jaculatrix. Next base: position 27,989,994 of record NC_054397.1, on the reverse strand, counting down.
TGTTCCCCCAGAAAGTGTTTAGGAACACATTTCAGAGCCCTACGAGTGGTTTGGACCCCCCTTTTTGTGGTACTTTTTGTCAAGTTGAAGTTGGTGTTTACGGTTGTTAAGAGTGTACAGGGCTTGGAGTTTTAAACAGGGTCAGTTTTGACCGATCCTCAGCGGAGCAAGATAGAGACATGGGACCTTGTCCTACCCCCCCATTTGTGTGCACCCCGAGTCCAACGGTACCACCCTTGAGTCTCTAGGACATAGGGTTCTGGAGTTATGAGCATTTGAAGTTCCCCCATATAAGTGAGTTGGGAGAGTGAAAATTGGGGTTTTTAATCAGGATCAGTTTTGACCGATCCTCAGCGCAGCAAGATAGAGACATGGGACCTTGTCCTACCCCCCCATTTGTGTGCACCCTGAGTCCAACGGTACCACCCTTGAGTCTCTAGGACATAGGGTTCTGGAGTTATGAGCATTTGAAGTTCCCCCATATAAGTGAGTTGGGAGAGTGAAAATTTGCCCAAGTGTGAGAGGCCAAAAGTGTTCCCCCAGAAAGTGTTTAGGAACACATTTCAGAGCCCTACGAGTGTTTTGGACCCCCCTTTTTGTGGTACTTTTTGTCAAGTTGAAGTTGCTGTTTACGGTTGTTAAGAGTGTACAGGGCTTGGAGTTTTAACCAGGGTCAGTTTTGACCGATCCTCAGCGGAGCAAGATAGAGACATGGGACCTTGTCCTACCCCCCCCATTTGTGTGCACCCCGAGTCCAACGGTACCACCCTTGAGTCTCTAGGACATAGGGTTCTGGAGTTATGAGCATTTGAAGTTCCCCCATATAAGTGAGTTGGGAGAGTGAAAATTTGCCCGTGTGAGAGGCCAAAAGTGTTCCCCCAGAAAGTGTTTAGGAACACATTTCAGAGCCCTACGAGTGGTTTGGACCCCCCTTTTTGTGGTACTTTTTGTCAAGTTGAAGTTGGTGTTTACGGTTGTTAAGAGTGTACAGGGCTTGGAGTTTTAACCAGGGTCAGTTTTGACCGATCCTCAGCGGAGCAAGATAGAGACATGGGACCTTGTCCTACCCCCCCATTTGTGTGCACCCCGAGTCCAACGGTACCACCCTTGAGTCTCTAGGACATAGGGTTCTGGAGTTATGAGCATTTGAAGTTCCCCCATATAAGTGAGTTGGGAGAGTGAAAATTGGGGTTTTTAATCAGGATCAGTTTTGACCGATCCTCAGCGGAGCAAGATAGAGACATGGGACCTTGTCCTACCCCCCCATTTGTGTGCACCCCGAGTCCAACGGTACCACCCTTGAGTCTCTAGGACATAGGGTTCTGGAGTTATGAGCATTTGAAGTTCCCCCATATAAGTGAGTTGGGAGAGTGAAAATTTGCCCAAGTGTGAGAGGCCAAAAGTGTTCCCCCAGAAAGTGTTTAGGAACACATTTCAGAGCCCTACGAGTGGTTTGGACCCCCCTTTTTGTGGTACTTTTTGTCAAGTTGAAGTTGGTGTTTACGGTTGTTAAGAGTGTACAGGGCTTGGAGTTTTAAACAGGGTCAGTTTTGACCGATCCTCAGCGGAGCAAGATAGAGACATGGGACCTTGTCCTACCCCCCCATTTGTGTGCACCCCGAGTCCAACGGTACCACCCTTGAGTCTCTAGGACATAGGGTTCTGGAGTTATGAGCATTTGAAGTTCCCCCATATAAGTGAGTTGGGAGAGTGAAAATTGGGGTTTTTAATCAGGATCAGTTTTGACCGATCCTCAGCGCAGCAAGATAGAGACATGGGACCTTGTCCTACCCCCCCATTTGTGTGCACCCTGAGTCCAACGGTACCACCCTTGAGTCTCTAGGACATAGGGTTCTGGAGTTATGAGCATTTGAAGTTCCCCCATATAAGTGAGTTGGGAGAGTGAAAATTGGGGTTTTTAATCAGGATCAGTTTTGACTGATCCTCAGCGGAGCAAGATAGAGACATGGGACCTTGTCCTACCCCCCCATTTGTGTGCACCCCGAGTCCAACGGTACCACCCTTGAGTCTCTAGGACATAGGGTTCTGGAGTTATGAGCATTTGAAGTTCCCCCATATAAGTGAGTTGGGAAAGTGAAAATTGGGGTTTTTAATCAGGATCAGTTTTGACTGATCCTCAGCGGAGCAAGATAGAGACATGGGACCTTGTCCTACCCCCCCATTTGTGTGCACCCCGAGTCCAACGGTACCACCCTTGAGTCTCTAGGACATAGGGTTCTGGAGTTAGGAGCATTTGAAGTTCCCCCATATAAGTGAGTTGGGAGAGTGAAAATTTGGGCTTTTGACCAGGGTCAGTTTTGACCGATCCTCAGCGGAGCAAGATAGAGACATGGGACCTTGTCCTACCCCCCCATTTGTGTGCACCCCGAGTCCAACGGTACCACCCTTGAGTCTCTAGGACATAGGGTTCTGGAGTTAGGAGCATTTGAAGTTCCCCCATATAAGTGAGTTGGGAGAGTGAAAATTTGCCCAAGTGTGAGAGGCCAAAAGTGTTCCCCCAGAAAGTGTTTAGGAACACATTTCAGAGCCCTACGAGTGGTTTGGACCCCCCTTTTTGTGGTACTTTTTGTCAAGTTGAAGTTGGTGTTTACGGTTGTTACGAGTGTACAGGGCTTGGAGTTTTAAACAGGGTCAGTTTTGACCGATCCTCAGCGGAGCAAGATAGAGACATGGGACCTTGTCCTACCCCCCCCCATTTGTGTGCACCCCGAGTCCAACGGTACCACCCTTGAGTCTCTAGGACATAGGGTTCTGGAGTTATGAGCATTTGAAGTTCCCCCATATAAGTGAGTTGGGAGAGTGAAAATTGGGGTTTTTAATCAGGATCAGTTTTGACCGATCCTCAGCGGAGCAAGATAGAGACATGGGACCTTGTCCTATCCCCCCATTTGTGTGCACCCCGAGTCCAACGGTACCACCCTTGAGTTTATAGGACATAGGGTTCTTGAGTTATGAGCATTTGAAGTTCCCCCATATAAGTGAGTTGGGAGAGTGAAAATTTGGGGTTTTAATCAGGGTCAGGTTTGACCGATCCTCAGCGGAGCAAGATAGAGACATGGGACCTTGTCCTACCCCCCCATTTGTGTGCACCCCGAGTCCAACGGTACCACCCTTGAGTCTCTAGGACATAGGGTTCTGGAGTTATGAGCATTTGAAGTTCCCCCATATAAGTGAGTTGGGAGAGTGAAAATTTGCCCAAGTGTGAGAGGCCAAAAGTGTTCCCCCAGAAAGTGTTTAGGAACACATTTCAGAGCCCTACGAGTGGTTTGGACCCCCCTTTTTGTGGTACTTTTTGTCAAGTTGAAGTTGGTGTTTACGGTTGTTAAGAGTGTACAGGGCTTGGAGTTTTAACCAGGGTCAGTTTTGACCGATCCTCAGCGGAGCAAGATAGAGACATGGGACCTTGTCCTACCCCCACATTTGTGTGCACCCCGAGTCCAACGGTACCACCCTTGAGTCTCTAGGACATAGGGTTCTGGAGTTATGAGCATTTGAAGTTCCCCCATATAAGTGAGTTGGGAGAGTGAAAATTTGCCCAAGTGTGAGAGGCCAAAAGTGTTCCCCCAGAAAGTGTTTAGGAACACATTTCAGAGCCCTACGAGTGGTTTGGACCCCCCTTTTTGTGGTACTTTTTGTCAAGTTGAAGTTGGTGTTTACGGTTGTTAAGAGTGTACAGGGCTTGGAGTTTTAACCAGGGTCAGTTTTGACCGATCCTCAGCGGAGCAAGATAGAGACATGGGACCTTGTCCTACCCCCCCATTTGTGTGCACCCCGAGTCCAACGGTACCACCCTTGAGTCTCTAGGACATAGGGTTCTGGAGTTATGAGCATTTGAAGTTCCCCCATATAAGTGAGTTGGGAGAGTGAAAATTTGCCCAAGTGTGAGAGGCCAAAAGTGTTCCCCCAGAAAGTGTTTAGGAACACATTTCAGAGCCCTACGAGTGGTTTGGACCCCCCTTTTTGTGGTACTTTTTGTCAAGTTGAAGTTGGTGTTTACGGTTGTTAAGAGTGTACAGGGCTTGGAGTTTTAACCAGGGTCAGTTTTGACCGATCCTCAGCGGAGCAAGATAGAGACATGGGACCTTGTCCTACCCCCCCATTTGTGTGCACCCCGAGTCCAACGGTACCACCCTTGAGTCTCTAGGACATAGGGTTCTGGAGTTATGAGCATTTGAAGTTCCCCCATATAAGTGAGTTGGGAGAGTGACAATTGGGGTTTTTAATCAGGATCAGTTTTGACCGATCCTCAGCGCAGCAAGATAGAGACATGGGACCTTGTCCTACCCCCCCATTTGTGTGCACCCCGAGTCCAACGGTACCACCCTTGAGTCTCTAGGACATAGGGTTCTGGAGTTATGAGCATTTGAAGTTCCCCCATATAAGTGAGTTGGGAGAGTGAAAATTTGCCCAAGTGTGAGAGGCCAAAAGTGTTCCCCCAGAAAGTGTTTAGGAACACATTTCAGAGCCCTACGAGTGGTTTGGACCCCCCTTTTTGTGGTACTTTTTGTCATGTTGAAGTTGGTGTTTACGGTTGTTAAGAGTGTACAGGGCTTGGAGTTTTAACCAGGGTCAGTTTTGACCGATCCTCAGCGGAGCAAGATAGAGACATGGGACCTTGTCCTACCCCCCCCCATTTGTGTGCACCCCGAGTCCAACGGTACCACCCTTGAGTCTCTAGGACATAGGGTTCTGGAGTTATGAGCATTTGAAGTTCCCCCATATAAGTGAGTTGGGAGAGTGAAAATTGGGGTTTTTAATCAGGATCAGTTTTGACCGATCCTCAGCGGAGCAAGATAGAGACATGGGACCTTGTCCTACCCCCCCATTTGTGTGCACCCCGAGTCCAACGGTACCACCCTTGAGTCTCTAGGACATAGGGTTCTGGAGTTATGAGGATTTGAAGTTCCCCCATATAAGTGAGTTGGGAGAGTGAAAATTGGGGTTTTTAATCAGGATCAGTTTTGACCGATCCTCAGCGGAGCAAGATAGAGACATGGGACCTTGTCCTACCCCCCCATTTGTGTGCACCCCGAGTCCAACGGTACCACCCTTGAGTCTCTAGGACATAGGGTTCTGGAGTTATGAGCATTTGAAGTTCCCCCATATAAGTGAGTTGGGAGAGTGAAAATTTGCCCAAGTGTGAGAGGCCAAAAGTGTTCCCCCAGAAAGTGTTTAGGAACACATTTCAGAGCCCTACGAGTGGTTTGGACCCCCCTTTTTGTGGTACTTTTTGTCAAGTTGAAGTTGGTGTTTACGGTTGTTAAGAGTGTACAGGGCTTGGAGTTTTAAACAGGGTCAGTTTTGACCGATCCTCAGCGGAGCAAGATAGAGACATGGGACCTTGTCCTACCCCCCCATTTGTGTGCACCCCGAGTCCAACGGTACCACCCTTGAGTCTCTAGGACATAGGGTTCTGGAGTTATGAGCATTTGAAGTTCCCCCATATAAGTGAGTTGGGAGAGTGAAAATTGGGGTTTTTAATCAGGATCAGTTTTGACCGATCCTCAGCGCAGCAAGATAGAGACATGGGACCTTGTCCTACCCCCCCATTTGTGTGCACCCTGAGTCCAACGGTACCACCCTTGAGTCTCTAGGACATAGGGTTCTGGAGTTATGAGCATTTGAAGTTCCCCCATATAAGTGAGTTGGGAGAGTGAAAATTTGCCCAAGTGTGAGAGGCCAAAAGTGTTCCCCCAGAAAGTGTTTAGGAACACATTTCAGAGCCCTACGAGTGTTTTGGACCCCCCTTTTTGTGGTACTTTTTGTCAAGTTGAAGTTGCTGTTTACGGTTGTTAAGAGTGTACAGGGCTTGGAGTTTTAACCAGGGTCAGTTTTGACCGATCCTCAGCGGAGCAAGATAGAGACATGGGACCTTGTCCTACCCCCCCCATTTGTGTGCACCCCGAGTCCAACGGTACCACCCTTGAGTCTCTAGGACATAGGGTTCTGGAGTTATGAGCATTTGAAGTTCCCCCATATAAGTGAGTTGGGAGAGTGAAAATTTGCCCGTGTGAGAGGCCAAAAGTGTTCCCCCAGAAAGTGTTTAGGAACACATTTCAGAGCCCTACGAGTGGTTTGGACCCCCCTTTTTGTGGTACTTTTTGTCAAGTTGAAGTTGGTGTTTACGGTTGTTAAGAGTGTACAGGGCTTGGAGTTTTAACCAGGGTCAGTTTTGACCGATCCTCAGCGGAGCAAGATAGAGACATGGGACCTTGTCCTACCCCCCCATTTGTGTGCACCCCGAGTCCAACGGTACCACCCTTGAGTCTCTAGGACATAGGGTTCTGGAGTTATGAGCATTTGAAGTTCCCCCATATAAGTGAGTTGGGAGAGTGAAAATTGGGGTTTTTAATCAGGATCAGTTTTGACCGATCCTCAGCGGAGCAAGATAGAGACATGGGACCTTGTCCTACCCCCCCATTTGTGTGCACCCCGAGTCCAACGGTACCACCCTTGAGTCTCTAGGACATAGGGTTCTGGAGTTATGAGCATTTGAAGTTCCCCCATATAAGTGAGTTGGGAGAGTGAAAATTTGCCCAAGTGTGAGAGGCCAAAAGTGTTCCCCCAGAAAGTGTTTAGGAACACATTTCAGAGCCCTACGAGTGGTTTGGACCCCCCTTTTTGTGGTACTTTTTGTCAAGTTGAAGTTGGTGTTTACGGTTGTTAAGAGTGTACAGGGCTTGGAGTTTTAAACAGGGTCAGTTTTGACCGATCCTCAGCGGAGCAAGATAGAGACATGGGACCTTGTCCTACCCCCCCATTTGTGTGCACCCCGAGTCCAACGGTACCACCCTTGAGTCTCTAGGACATAGGGTTCTGGAGTTATGAGCATTTGAAGTTCCCCCATATAAGTGAGTTGGGAGAGTGAAAATTGGGGTTTTTAATCAGGATCAGTTTTGACCGATCCTCAGCGCAGCAAGATAGAGACATGGGACCTTGTCCTACCCCCCCATTTGTGTGCACCCTGAGTCCAACGGTACCACCCTTGAGTCTCTAGGACATAGGGTTCTGGAGTTATGAGCATTTGAAGTTCCCCCATATAAGTGAGTTGGGAGAGTGAAAATTTGCCCAAGTGTGAGAGGCCAAAAGTGTTCCCCCAGAAAGTGTTTAGGAACACATTTCAGAGCCCTACGAGTGTTTTGGACCCCCCTTTTTGTGGTACTTTTTGTCAAGTTGAAGTTGCTGTTTACGGTTGTTAAGAGTGTACAGGGCTTGGAGTTTTAAACAGGGTCAGTTTTGACCGATCCTCAGCGGAGCAAGATAGAGACATGGGACCTTGTCCTACCCCCCCCATTTGTGTGCACCCCGAGTCCAACGGTACCACCCTTGAGTCTCTAGGACATAGGGTTCTGGAGTTATGAGCATTTGAAGTTCCCCCATATAAGTGAGTTGGGAGAGTGAAAATTTGCCCAAGTGTGAGAGGCCAAAAGTGTTCCCCCAGAAAGTGTTTAGGAACACATTTCAGAGCCCTACGAGTGGTTTGGACCCCCCTTTTTGTGGTACTTTTTGTCATGTTGAAGTTGGTGTTTACGGTTGTTAAGAGTGTACAGGGCTTGGAGTTTTAACCAGGGTCAGTTTTGACCGATCCTCAGCGGAGCAAGATAGAGACATGGGACCTTGTCCTACCCCCCCCATTTGTGTGCACCCCGAGTCCAACGGTACCACCCTTGAGTCTCTAGGACATAGGGTTCTGGAGTTATGAGCATTTGAAGTTCCCCCATATAAGTGAGTTGGGAGAGTGAAAATTGGGGTTTTTAATCAGGATCAGTTTTGACCGATCCTCAGCGGAGCAAGATAGAGACATGGGACCTTGTCCTACCCCCCCATTTGTGTGCACCCCGAGTCCAACGGTACCACCCTTGAGTCTCTAGGACATAGGGTTCTGGAGTTATGAGGATTTGAAGTTCCCCCATATAAGTGAGTTGGGAGAGTGAAAATTGGGGTTTTTAATCAGGATCAGTTTTGACCGATCCTCAGCGGAGCAAGATAGAGACATGGGACCTTGTCCTACCCCCCCATTTGTGTGCACCCCGAGTCCAACGGTACCACCCTTGAGTCTCTAGGACATAGGGTTCTGGAGTTATGAGCATTTGAAGTTCCCCCATATAAGTGAGTTGGGAGAGTGAAAATTTGCCCGTGTGAGAGGCCAAAAGTGTTCCCCCAGAAAGTGTTTAGGAACACATTTCAGAGCCCTACGAGTGGTTTGGACCCCCCTTTTTGTGGTACTTTTTGTCAAGTTGAAGTTGGTGTTTACGGTTGTTAAGAGTGTACAGGGCTTGGAGTTTTAAACAGGGTCAGTTTTGACCGATCCTCAGCGGAGCAAGATAGAGACATGGGACCTTGTCCTACCCCCCCATTTGTGTGCACCCCGAGTCCAACGGTACCACCCTTGAGTCTCTAGGACATAGGGTTCTGGAGTTATGAGCATTTGAAGTTCCCCCATATAAGTGAGTTGGGAGAGTGAAAATTGGGGTTTTTAATCAGGATCAGTTTTGACCGATCCTCAGCGGAGCAAGATAGAGACATGGGACCTTGTCCTACCCCCCCATTTGTGTGCACCCCGAGTCCAACGGTACCACCCTTGAGTCTCTAGGACATAGGGTTCTGGAGTTATGAGGATTTGAAGTTCCCCCATATAAGTGAGTTGGGAGAGTGAAAATTGGGGTTTTTAATCAGGATCAGTTTTGACCGATCCTCAGCGGAGCAAGATAGAGACATGGGACCTTGTCCTACCCCCCCATTTGTGTGCACCCCGAGTCCAACGGTACCACCCTTGAGTCTCTAGGACATAGGGTTCTGGAGTTATGAGCATTTGAAGTTCCCCCATATAAGTGAGTTGGGAGAGTGAAAATTTGCCCAAGTGTGAGAGGCCAAAAGTGTTCCCCCAGAAAGTGTTTAGGAACACATTTCAGAGCCCTACGAGTGGTTTGGACCCCCCTTTTTGTGGTACTTTTTGTCAAGTTGAAGTTGGTGTTTACGGTTGTTAAGAGTGTACAGGGCTTGGAGTTTTAAACAGGGTCAGTTTTGACCGATCCTCAGCGGAGCAAGATAGAGACATGGGACCTTGTCCTACCCCCCCATTTGTGTGCACCCCGAGTCCAACGGTACCACCCTTGAGTCTCTAGGACATAGGGTTCTGGAGTTATGAGCATTTGAAGTTCCCCCATATAAGTGAGTTGGGAGAGTGAAAATTGGGGTTTTTAATCAGGATCAGTTTTGACCGATCCTCAGCGGAGCAAGATAGAGACATGGGACCTTGTCCTACCCCCCCATTTGTGTGCACCCCGAGTCCAACGGTACCACCCTTGAGTCTCTAGGACATAGGGTTCTGGAGTTATGAGCATTTGAAGTTCCCCCATATAAGTGAGTTGGGAGAGTGAAAATTGGGGTTTTTAATCAGGATCAGTTTTGACCGATCCTCAGCGGAGCAAGATAGAGACATGGGACCTTGTCCTACCCCCCCATTTGTGTGCACCCCGAGTCCAACGGTACCACCCTTGAGTCTCTAGGACATAGGGTTCTGGAGTTATGAGCATTTGAAGTTCCCCCATATAAGTGAGTTGGGAGAGTGAAAATTTGCCCAAGTGTGAGAGGCCAAAAGTGTTCCCCCAGAAAGTGTTTAGGAACACATTTCAGAGCCCTACGAGTGGTTTGGACCCCCCTTTTTGTGGTACTTTTTGTCAAGTTGAAGTTGGTGTTTACGGTTGTTAAGAGTGTACAGGGCTTGGAGTTTTAAACAGGGTCAGTTTTGACCGATCCTCAGCGGAGCAAGATAGAGACATGGGACCTTGTCCTACCCCCCCATTTGTGTGCACCCCGAGTCCAACGGTACCACCCTTGAGTCTCTAGGACATAGGGTTCTGGAGTTATGAGCATTTGAAGTTCCCCCATATAAGTGAGTTGGGAGAGTGAAAATTGGGGTTTTTAATCAGGATCAGTTTTGACCGATCCTCAGCGCAGCAAGATAGAGACATGGGACCTTGTCCTACCCCCCCATTTGTGTGCACCCTGAGTCCAACGGTACCACCCTTGAGTCTCTAGGACATAGGGTTCTGGAGTTATGAGCATTTGAAGTTCCCCCATATAAGTGAGTTGGGAGAGTGAAAATTTGCCCAAGTGTGAGAGGCCAAAAGTGTTCCCCCAGAAAGTGTTTAGGAACACATTTCAGAGCCCTACGAGTGGTTTGGACCCCCCTTTTTGTGGTACTTTTTGTCAAGTTGAAGTTGGTGTTTACGGTTGTTAAGAGTGTACAGGGCTTGGAGTTTTAAACAGGGTCAGTTTTGACCGATCCTCAGCGGAGCAAGATAGAGACATGGGACCTTGTCCTACCCCCCCCATTTGTGTGCACCCCGAGTCCAACGGTACCACCCTTGAGTCTCTAGGACATAGGGTTCTGGAGTTATGAGCATTTGAAGTTCCCCCATATAAGTGAGTTGGGAGAGTGAAAATTTGCCCAAGTGTGAGAGGCCAAAAGTGTTCCCCCAGAAAGTGTTTAGGAACACATTTCAGAGCCCTACGAGTGGTTTGGACCCCCCTTTTTGTGGTACTTTTTGTCAAGTTGAAGTTGGTGTTTACGGTTGTTAAGAGTGTACAGGGCTTGGAGTTTTAACCAGGGTCAGTTTTGACCGATCCTCAGCGGAGCAAGATAGAGACATGGGACCTTGTCCTACCCCCCCATTTGTGTGCACCCCGAGTCCAACGGTACCACCCTTGAGTCTCTAGGACATAGGGTTCTGGAGTTATGAGCATTTGAAGTTCCCCCATATAAGTGAGTTGGGAGAGTGACAATTGGGGTTTTTAATCAGGATCAGTTTTGACCGATCCTCAGCGCAGCAAGATAGAGACATGGGACCTTGTCCTACCCCCCCATTTGTGTGCACCCCGAGTCCAACGGTACCACCCTTGAGTCTCTAGGACATAGGGTTCTGGAGTTATGAGCATTTGAAGTTCCCCCATATAAGTGAGTTGGGAGAGTGACAATTGGGGTTTTTAATCAGGATCAGTTTTGACCGATCCTCAGCGCAGCAAGATAGAGACATGGGACCTTGTCCTACCCCCCCATTTCTGTGCACCCCGAGTCCAACGGTACCACCCTTGAGTCTCTAGGACATAGGGTTCTGGAGTTATGAGCATTTGAAGTTCCCCCATATAAGTGAGTTGGGAGAGTGAAAATTTGCCCAAGTGTGAGAGGCCAAAAGTGTTCCCCCAGAAAGTGTTTAGGAACACATTTCAGAGCCCTACGAGTGGTTTGGACCCCCCTTTTTGTGGTACTTTTTGTCAAGTTGAAGTTGGTGTTTACGGTTGTTAAGAGTGTACAGGGCTTGGAGTTTTAACCAGGGTCAGTTTTGACCGATCCTCAGCGGAGCAAGATAGAGACATGGGACCTTGTCCTACCCCCCCCCCCCCCCCATTTGTGTGCACCCCGAGTCCAACGGTACCACCCTTGAGTCTCTAGGACATAGGGTTCTGGAGTTATGAGCATTTGAAGTTCCCCCATATAAGTGAGTTGGGAGAGTGAAAATTGGGGTTTTTAATCAGGATCAGTTTTGACCGATCCTCAGCGGAGCAAGATAGAGACATGGGACCTTGTCCTACCCCCCCATTTGTGTGCACCCCGAGTCCAACGGTACCACCCTTGAGTCTCTAGGACATAGGGTTCTGGAGTTATGAGGATTTGAAGTTCCCCCATATAAGTGAGTTGGGAGAGTGAAAATTGGGGTTTTTAATCAGGATCAGTTTTGACCGATCCTCAGCGGAGCAAGATAGAGACATGGGACCTTGTCCTACCCCCCCATTTGTGTGCACCCCGAGTCCAACGGTACCACCCTTGAGTCTCTAGGACATAGGGTTCTGGAGTTATGAGCATTTGAAGTTCCCCCATATAAGTGAGTTGGGAGAGTGAAAATTTGCCCAAGTGTGAGAGGCCAAAAGTGTTCCCCCAGAAAGTGTTTAGGAACACATTTCAGAGCCCTACGAGTGGTTTGGACCCCCCTTTTTGTGGTACTTTTTGTCAAGTTGAAGTTGGTGTTTACGGTTGTTAAGAGTGTACAGGGCTTGGAGTTTTAAACAGGGTCAGTTTTGACCGATCCTCAGCGGAGCAAGATAGAGACATGGGACCTTGTCCTACCCCCCCATTTGTGTGCACCCCGAGTCCAACGGTACCACCCTTGAGTCTCTAGGACATAGGGTTCTGGAGTTATGAGCATTTGAAGTTCCCCCATATAAGTGAGTTGGGAGAGTGACAATTGGGGTTTTTAATCAGGATCAGTTTTGACCGATCCTCAGCGCAGCAAGATAGAGACATGGGACCTTGTCCTACCCCCCCATTTGTGTGCACCCCGAGTCCAACGGTACCACCCTTGAGTCTCTAGGACATAGGGTTCTGGAGTTATGAGCATTTGAAGTTCCCCCATATAAGTGAGTTGGGAGAGTGACAATTGGGGTTTTTAATCAGGATCAGTTTTGACCGATCCTCAGCGCAGCAAGATAGAGACATGGGACCTTGTCCTACCCCCCCATTTCTGTGCACCCCGAGTCCAACGGTACCACCCTTGAGTCTCTAGGACATAGGGTTCTGGAGTTATGAGCATTTGAAGTTCCCCCATATAAGTGAGTTGGGAGAGTGAAAATTTGCCCAAGTGTGAGAGGCCAAAAGTGTTCCCCCAGAAAGTGTTTAGGAACACATTTCAGAGCCCTACGAGTGGTTTGGACCCCCCTTTTTGTGGTACTTTTTGTCAAGTTGAAGTTGGTGTTTACGGTTGTTAAGAGTGTACAGGGCTTGGAGTTTTAACCAGGGTCAGTTTTGACCGATCCTCAGCGGAGCAAGATAGAGACATGGGACCTTGTCCTACCCCCCCCCCCCCATTTGTGTGCACCCCGAGTCCAACGGTACCACCCTTGAGTCTCTAGGACATAGGGTTCTGGAGTTATGAGCATTTGAAGTTCCCCCATATAAGTGAGTTGGGAGAGTGAAAATTGGGGTTTTTAATCAGGATCAGTTTTGACCGATCCTCAGCGGAGCAAGATAGAGACATGGGACCTTGTCCTACCCCCCCATTTGTGTGCACCCCGAGTCCAACGGTACCACCCTTGAGTCTCTAGGACATAGGGTTCTGGAGTTATGAGGATTTGAAGTTCCCCCATATAAGTGAGTTGGGAGAGTGAAAATTGGGGTTTTTAATCAGGATCAGTTTTGACCGATCCTCAGCGGAGCAAGATAGAGACATGGGACCTTGTCCTACCCCCCCATTTGTGTGCACCCCGAGTCCAACGGTACCACCCTTGAGTCTCTAGGACATAGGGTTCTGGAGTTATGAGCATTTGAAGTTCCCCCATATAAGTGAGTTGGGAGAGTGAAAATTGGGGTTTTTAATCAGGATCAGTTTTGACTGATCCTCAGCGGAGCAAGATAGAGACATGGGACCTTGTCCTACCCCCCCATTTGTGTGCACCCCGAGTCCAACGGTACCACCCTTGAGTCTCTAGGACATAGGGTTCTGGAGTTATGAGCATTTGAAGTTCCCCCATATAAGTGAGTTGGGAAAGTGAAAATTGGGGTTTTTAATCAGGATCAGTTTTGACCGATCCTCAGCGGAGCAAGATAGAGACATGGGACCTTGTCCTACCCCCCCATTTGTGTGCACCCCGAGTCCAACGGTACCACCCTTGAGTCTCTAGGACATAGGGTTCTGGAGTTAGGAGCATTTGAAGTTCCCCCATATAAGTGAGTTGGGAGAGTGAAAATTTGGGCTTTTGACCAGGGTCAGTTTTGACCGATCCTCAGCGGAGCAAGATAGAGACATGGGACCTTGTCCTACCCCCCCATTTGTGTGCACCCCGAGTCCAACGGTACCACCCTTGAGTCTCTAGGACATAGGGTTCTGGAGTTAGGAGCATTTGAAGTTCCCCCATATAAGTGAGTTGGGAGAGTGAAAATTTGGGCTTTTGACCAGGGTCAGTTTTGACCGATCCTCAGCGGAGCAAGATAGAGACATGGGACCTTGTCCTACCCCCCCATTTGTGTGCACCCCGAGTCCAACGGTACCACCCTTGAGTCTCTAGGACATAGGGTTCTGGAGTTAGGAGCATTTGAAGTTCCCCCATATAAGTGAGTTGGGAGAGTGAAAATTTGGGCTTTTGACCAGGGTCAGTTTTGACCGATCCTCAGCGGAGCAAGATAGAGACATGGGACCTTGTCCTACCCCCCCATTTGTGTGCACCCCGAGTCCAACGGTACCACCCTTGAGTCTCTAGGACATAGGGTTCTTGAGTTATGAGCATTTGAAGTTCCCCCATATAAGTGAGTTGGGAGAGTGAAAATTGGGGTTTTTAATCAGGATCAGTTTTGACCGATCCTCAGCGGAGCAAGATAGAGACATGGGACCTTGTCCTATCCCCCCATTTGTGTGCACCCCGAGTCCAACGGTACCACCCTTGAGTTTATAGGACATAGGGTTCTTGAGTTATGAGCATTTGAAGTTCCCCCATATAAGTGAGTTGGGAGAGTGAAAATTTGGGGTTTTAATCAGGGTCAGGTTTGACCGATCCTCAGCGGAGCAAGATAGAGACATGGGACCTTGTCCTACCCCCCCATTTGTGTGCACCCCGAGTCCAACGGTACCACCCTTGAGTCTCTAGGACATAGGGTTCTGGAGTTATGAGCATTTGAAGTTCCCCCATATAAGTGAGTTGGGAGAGTGAAAATTTGCCCAAGTGTGAGAGGCCAAAAGTGTTCCCCCAGAAAGTGTTTAGGAACACATTTCAGAGCCCTACGAGTGGTTTGGACCCCCCTTTTTGTGGTACTTTTTGTCAAGTTGAAGTTGGTGTTTACGGTTGTTAAGAGTGTACAGGGCTTGGAGTTTTAACCAGGGTCAGTTTTGACCGATCCTCAGCGGAGCAAGATAGAGACATGGGACCTTGTCCTACCCCCACATTTGTGTGCACCCCGAGTCCAACGGTACCACCCTTGAGTCTCTAGGACATAGGGTTCTGGAGTTATGAGCATTTGAAGTTCCCCCATATAAGTGAGTTGGGAGAGTGAAAATTTGCCCAAGTGTGAGAGGCCAAAAGTGTTCCCCCAGAAAGTGTTTAGGAACACATTTCAGAGCCCTACGAGTGGTTTGGACCCCCCTTTTTGTGGTACTTTTTGTCAAGTTGAAGTTGGTGTTTACGGTTGTTAAGAGTGTACAGGGCTTGGAGTTTTAACCAGGGTCAGTTTTGACCGATCCTCAGCGGAGCAAGATAGAGACATGGGACCTTGTCCTACCCCCCCATTTGTGTGCACCCCGAGTCCAACGGTACCACCCTTGAGTCTCTAGGACATAGGGTTCTGGAGTTATGAGCATTTGAAGTTCCCCCATATAAGTGAGTTGGGAGAGTGAAAATTGGGGTTTTTAATCAGGATCAGTTTTGACCGATCCTCAGCGCAGCAAGATAGAGACATGGGACCTTGTCCTACCCCCCCATTTGTGTGCACCCTGAGTCCAACGGTACCACCCTTGAGTCTCTAGGACATAGGGTTCTGGAGTTATGAGCATTTGAAGTTCCCCCATATAAGTGAGTTGGGAGAGTGAAAATTTGCCCAAGTGTGAGAGGCCAAAAGTGTTCCCCCAGAAAGTGTTTAGGAACACATTTCAGAGCCCTACGAGTGGTTTGGACCCCCCTTTTTGTGGTACTTTTTGTCAAGTTGAAGTTGGTGTTTACGGTTGTTAAGAGTGTACAGGGCTTGGAGTTTTAAACAGGGTCAGTTTTGACCGATCCTCAGCGGAGCAAGATAGAGACATGGGACCTTGTCCTACCCCCCCCATTTGTGTGCACCCCGAGTCCAACGGTACCACCCTTGAGTCTCTAGGACATAGGGTTCTGGAGTTATGAGCATTTGAAGTTCCCCCATATAAGTGAGTTGGGAGAGTGAAAATTTGCCCAAGTGTGAGAGGCCAAAAGTGTTCCCCCAGAAAGTGTTTAGGAACACATTTCAGAGCCCTACGAGTGGTTTGGACCCCCCTTTTTGTGGTACTTTTTGTCAAGTTGAAGTTGGTGTTTACGGTTGTTAAGAGTGTACAGGGCTTGGAGTTTTAACCAGGGTCAGTTTTGACCGATCCTCAGCGGAGCAAGATAGAGACATGGGACCTTGTCCTACCCCCCCATTTGTGTGCACCCCGAGTCCAACGGTACCACCCTTGAGTCTCTAGGACATAGGGTTCTGGAGTTATGAGCATTTGAAGTTCCCCCATATAAGTGAGTTGGGAGAGTGACAATTGGGGTTTTTAATCAGGATCAGTTTTGACCGATCCTCAGCGCAGCAAGATAGAGACATGGGACCTTGTCCTACCCCCCCATTTGTGTGCACCCCGAGTCCAACGGTACCACCCTTGAGTCTCTAGGACATAGGGTTCTGGAGTTATGAGCATTTGAAGTTCCCCCATATAAGTGAGTTGGGAGAGTGAAAATTTGCCCAAGTGTGAGAGGCCAAAAGTGTTCCCCCAGAAAGTGTTTAGGAACACATTTCAGAGCCCTACGAGTGGTTTGGACCCCCCTTTTTGTGGTACTTTTTGTCATGTTGAAGTTGGTGTTTACGGTTGTTAAGAGTGTACAGGGCTTGGAGTTTTAACCAGGGTCAGTTTTGACCGATCCTCAGCGGAGCAAGATAGAGACATGGGACCTTGTCCTACCCCCCCCCCATTTGTGTGCACCCCGAGTCCAACGGTACCACCCTTGAGTCTCTAGGACATAGGGTTCTGGAGTTATGAGCATTTGAAGTTCCCCCATATAAGTGAGTTGGGAGAGTGAAAATTGGGGTTTTTAATCAGGATCAGTTTTGACCGATCCTCAGCGGAGCAAGATAGAGACATGGGACCTTGTCCTACCCCCCCATTTGTGTGCACCCCGAGTCCAACGGTACCACCCTTGAGTCTCTAGGACATAGGGTTCTGGAGTTATGAGGATTTGAAGTTCCCCCATATAAGTGAGTTGGGAGAGTGAAAATTGGGGTTTTTAATCAGGATCAGTTTTGACCGATCCTCAGCGGAGCAAGATAGAGACATGGGACCTTGTCCTACCCCCCCATTTGTGTGCACCCCGAGTCCAACGGTACCACCCTTGAGTCTCTAGGACATAGGGTTCTGGAGTTATGAGCATTTGAAGTTCCCCCATATAAGTGAGTTGGGAGAGTGAAAATTTGCCCAAGTGTGAGAGGCCAAAAGTGTTCCCCCAGAAAGTGTTTAGGAACACATTTCAGAGCCCTACGAGTGGTTTGGACCCCCCTTTTTGTGGTACTTTTTGTCAAGTTGAAGTTGGTGTTTACGGTTGTTAAGAGTGTACAGGGCTTGGAGTTTTAAACAGGGTCAGTTTTGACCGATCCTCAGCGGAGCAAGATAGAGACATGGGACCTTGTCCTACCCCCCCATTTGTGTGCACCCCGAGTCCAACGGTACCACCCTTGAGTCTCTAGGACATAGGGTTCTGGAGTTATGAGCATTTGAAGTTCCCCCATATAAGTGAGTTGGGAGAGTGAAAATTGGGGTTTTTAATCAGGATCAGTTTTGACCGATCCTCAGCGCAGCAAGATAGAGACATGGGACCTTGTCCTACCCCCCCATTTGTGTGCACCCTGAGTCCAACGGTACCACCCTTGAGTCTCTAGGACATAGGGTTCTGGAGTTATGAGCATTTGAAGTTCCCCCATATAAGTGAGTTGGGAGAGTGAAAATTTGCCCAAGTGTGAGAGGCCAAAAGTGTTCCCCCAGAAAGTGTTTAGGAACACATTTCAGAGCCCTACGAGTGTTTTGGACCCCCCTTTTTGTGGTACTTTTTGTCAAGTTGAAGTTGCTGTTTACGGTTGTTAAGAGTGTACAGGGCTTGGAGTTTTAACCAGGGTCAGTTTTGACCGATCCTCAGCGGAGCAAGATAGAGACATGGGACCTTGTCCTACCCCCCCCATTTGTGTGCACCCCGAGTCCAACGGTACCACCCTTGAGTCTCTAGGACATAGGGTTCTGGAGTTATGAGCATTTGAAGTTCCCCCATATAAGTGAGTTGGGAGAGTGAAAATTTGCCCGTGTGAGAGGCCAAAAGTGTTCCCCCAGAAAGTGTTTAGGAACACATTTCAGAGCCCTACGAGTGGTTTGGACCCCCCTTTTTGTGGTACTTTTTGTCAAGTTGAAGTTGGTGTTTACGGTTGTTAAGAGTGTACAGGGCTTGGAGTTTTAACCAGGGTCAGTTTTGACCGATCCTCAGCGGAGCAAGATAGAGACATGGGACCTTGTCCTACCCCCCCATTTGTGTGCACCCCGAGTCCAACGGTACCACCCTTGAGTCTCTAGGACATAGGGTTCTGGAGTTATGAGCATTTGAAGTTCCCCCATATAAGTGAGTTGGGAGAGTGAAAATTGGGGTTTTTAATCAGGATCAGTTTTGACCGATCCTCAGCGCAGCAAGATAGAGACATGGGACCTTGTCCTACCCCCCCATTTGTGTGCACCCTGAGTCCAACGGTACCACCCTTGAGTCTCTAGGACATAGGGTTCTGGAGTTATGAGCATTTGAAGTTCCCCCATATAAGTGAGTTGGGAGAGTGAAAATTTGCCCAAGTGTGAGAGGCCAAAAGTGTTCCCCCAGAAAGTGTTTAGGAACACATTTCAGAGCCCTACGAGTGGTTTGGACCCCCCTTTTTGTGGTACTTTTTGTCAAGTTGAAGTTGGTGTTTACGGTTGTTAAGAGTGTACAGGGCTTGGAGTTTTAAACAGGGTCAGTTTTGACCGATCCTCAGCGGAGCAAGATAGAGACATGGGACCTTGTCCTACCCCCCCCATTTGTGTGCACCCCGAGTCCAACGGTACCACCCTTGAGTCTCTAGGACATAGGGTTCTGGAGTTATGAGCATTTGAAGTTCCCCCATATAAGTGAGTTGGGAAAGTGAAAATTGGGGTTTTTAATCAGGATCAGCTTTGACTGATCCTCAGCGGAGCAAGATAGAGACATGGGACCTTGTCCTATCCCCCCATTTGTGTGCACCCCGAGTCCAACGGTACCACCCTTGAGTTTATAGGACATAGGGTTCTTGAGTTATGAGCATTTGAAGTTCCCCCATATAAGTGAGTTGGGAGAGTGAAAATTTGGGGTTTTAATCAGGGTCAGGTTTGACCGATCCTCAGCGGAGCAAGATAGAGACATGGGACCTTGTCCTACCCCCCCATTTCTGTGCACCCCGAGTCCAACGGTACCACCCTTGAGTCTATAGGACATAGGGTTCTTGAGTTATGAGCATTTGAAGTTCCCCCATATAAGTGAGTTGGGAGAGTGAAAATTTGGGGTTTTAACCAGGGTCAGTTTTGACCGATCCTCAGCGGAGCAAGATAGAGACATGGGACCTTGTCCTACCCCCACATTTGTGTGCACCCCGAGTCCAACGGTACCACCCTTGAGTCTCTAGGACATAGGGTTCTGGAGTTATGAGCATTTGAAGTTCCCCCATATAAGTGAGTTGGGAGAGTGAAAATTTGCCCAAGTGTGAGAGGCCAAAAGTGTTCCCCCAGAAAGTGTTTAGGAACACATTTCAGAGCCCTACGAGTGGTTTGGACCCCCCTTTTTGTGGTACTTTTTGTCAAGTTGAAGTTGGTGTTTACGGTTGTTAAGAGTGTACAGGGCTTGGAGTTTTAACCAGGGTCAGTTTTGACCGATCCTCAGCGGAGCAAGATAGAGACATGGGACCTTGTCCTACCCCCCCCATTTGTGTGCACCCCGAGTCCAACGGTACCACCCTTGAGTCTCTAGGACATAGGGTTCTGGAGTTAGGAGCATTTGAAGTTCCCCCATATAAGTGAGTTGGGAGAGTGAAAATTTGGGCTTTTGACCAGGGTCAGTTTTGACCGATCCTCAGCGGAGCAAGATAGAGACATGGGACCTTGTCCTACCCCCCCATTTGTGTGCACCCCGAGTCCAACGGTACCACTCTTGAGTCTCTAGGACATAGGGTTCTGGAGTTAGGAGCATTTGAAATTCCCCCATATAAGTGAGTTGGGAGAGTGAAAATTTGGGCTTTTGACCAGGGTCAGTTTTGACCGATCCTCAGCGGAGCAAGATAGAGACATGGGACCTTGTCCTACCCCCCCATTTGTGTGCACCCCGAGTCCAACGGTACCACCCTTGAGTCTCTAGGACATAGGGTTCTGGAGTTATGAGCATTTGAAGTTCCCCCATATAAGTGAGTTGGGAGAGTGAAAATTGGGGTTTTTAATCAGGATCAGTTTTGACTGATCCTCAGCGGAGCAAGATAGAGACATGGGACCTTGTCCTAGCCCCCCATTTGTGTGCACCCCGAGTCCAACGGTACCACCCTTGAGTCTCTAGGACATAGGGTTCTGGAGTTATGAGCATTTGAAGTTCCCCCATATAAGTGAGTTGGGAGAGTGAAAATTTGCGGTTTTAACCAGGGTCAGTTTTGACCGATCCTCAGCGGAGCAAGATAGAGACATGGGACCTTGTCCTACCCCCCCATTTGTGTGCACCCCGAGTCCAACGGTACCACCCTTGAGTCTCTAGGACATAGGGTTCTGGAGTTATGAGCATTTGAAGTTCCCCCATATAAGTGAGTTGGGAGAGTGAAAATTTGCCCAAGTGTGAGAGGCCAAAAGTGTTCCCCCAGAAAGTGTTTAGGAACACATTTCAGAGCCCTACGAGTGGTTTGGACCCCCCTTTTTGTGGTACTTTTTGTCAAGTTGAAGTTGGTGTTTACGGTTGTTAAGAGTGTACAGGGCTTGGAGTTTTAACCAGGGTCAGTTTTGACCGATCCTCAGCGGAGCAAGATAGAGACATGGGACCTTGTCCTACCCCCCCATTTGTGTGCACCCCGAGTCCAACGGTACCACCCTTGAGTCTCTAGGACATAGGGTTCTGGAGTTAGGAGCATTTGAAGTTCCCCCATATAAGTGAGTTGGGAGAGTGAAAATTTGGGCTTTTGACCAGGGTCAGTTTTGACCGATCCTCAGCGGAGCAAGATAGAGACATGGGACCTTGTCCTACCCCCCCATTTGTGTGCACCCCGAGTCCAACGGTACCACCCTTGAGTTTATAGGACATAGGGTTCTTGAGTTATGAGCATTTGAAGTTCCCCCATATAAGCGAGTTGGGAAAGTGAAAATTTGGGGTTTTAAGCAGGGTCAGGTTTGACCGATCCTCAGCGGAGCAAGATAGAGACATGGGACCTTGTCCTACCCCCCCATTTGTGTGCACCCCGAGTCCAACGGTACCACCCTTGAGTCTCTAGGACATAGGGTTCTGGAGTTTTGAGCATTTGAAGTTCCCCCATATAAGTGAGTTGGGAGAGTGAAAATTTGCCCAAGTGTGAGAGGCCAAAAGTGTTCCCCCAGAAAGTGTTTAGGAACACATTTCAGAGCCCTACGAGTGGTTTGGACCCCCCTTTTTGTGGTACTTTTTGTCAAGTTGAAGTTGGTGTTTACGGTTGTTACGAGTGTACAGGGCTTGGAGTTTTAAACAGGGTCAGTTTTGACCGATCCTCAGCGGAGCAAGATAGAGACATGGGACCTTGTCCTACCCCCCCATTTGTGTGCACCCCGAGTCCAACGGTACCACCCTTGAGTCTCTAGGACATAGGGTTCTGGAGTTATGAGCATTTGAAGTTCCC
Organism: Toxotes jaculatrix; assembly: GCF_017976425.1. Lineage (NCBI taxonomy): Eukaryota > Metazoa > Chordata > Actinopteri > Toxotidae > Toxotes > Toxotes jaculatrix. Next base: position 27,968,333 of record NC_054397.1, on the reverse strand, counting down.
CCATATAAGTGAGTTGGGAGAGTGACAATTGGGGTTTTTAATCAGGATCAGTTTTGACCGATCCTCAGCGCAGCAAGATAGAGACATGGGACCTTGTCCTACCCCCCCATTTGTGTGCACCCCGAGTCCAACGGTACCACCCTTGAGTCTCTAGGACATAGGGTTCTGGAGTTATGAGCATTTGAAGTTCCCCCATATAAGTGAGTTGGGAGAGTGAAAATTTGCCCAAGTGTGAGAGGCCAAAAGTGTTCCCCCAGAAAGTGTTTAGGAACACATTTCAGAGCCCTACGAGTGGTTTGGACCCCCCTTTTTGTGGTACTTTTTGTCAAGTTGAAGTTGGTGTTTACGGTTGTTAAGAGTGTACAGGGCTTGGAGTTTTAACCAGGGTCAGTTTTGACCGATCCTCAGCGGAGCAAGATAGAGACATGGGACCTTGTCCTACCCCCCCCATTTGTGTGCACCCCGAGTCCAACGGTACCACCCTTGAGTCTCTAGGACATAGGGTTCTGGAGTTATGAGCATTTGAAGTTCCCCCATATAAGTGAGTTGGGAGAGTGAAAATTGGGGTTTTTAATCAGGATCAGTTTTGACCGATCCTCAGCGCAGCAAGATAGAGACATGGGACCTTGTCCTACCCCCCCATTTGTGTGCACCCCGAGTCCAACGGTACCACCCTTGAGTCTCTAGGACATAGGGTTCTGGAGTTATGAGCATTTGAAGTTCCCCCATATAAGTGAGTTGGGAGAGTGAAAATTTGCCCAAGTGTGAGAGGCCAAAAGTGTTCCCCCAGAAAGTGTTTAGGAACACATTTCAGAGCCCTACGAGTGGTTTGGACCCCCCTTTTTGTGGTACTTTTTGTCAAGTTGAAGTTGGTGTTTACGGTTGTTAAGAGTGTACAGGGCTTGGAGTTTTAACCAGGGTCAGTTTTGACCGATCCTCAGCGGAGCAAGATAGAGACATGGGACCTTGTCCTACCCCCCCATTTGTGTGCACCCCGAGTCCAACGGTACCACCCTTGAGTTTATAGGACATAGGGTTCTTGAGTTATGAGCATTTGAAGTTCCCCCATATAAGTGAGTTGGGAGAGTGAAAATTTGGGGTTTTAATCAGGGTCAGGTTTGACCGATCCTCAGCGGAGCAAGATAGAGACATGGGACCTTGTCCTACCCCCCCATTTGTGTGCACCCCGAGTCCAACGGTACCACCCTTGAGTCTCTAGGACATAGGGTTCTGGAGTTATGAGCATTTGAAGTTCCCCCATATAAGTGAGTTGGGAGAGTGAAAATTGGGGTTTTTAATCAGGATCAGTTTTGACCGATCCTCAGCGGAGCAAGATAGAGACATGGGACCTTGTCCTACCCCCCCATTTGTGTGCACCCCGAGTCCAACGGTACCACCCTTGAGTCTCTAGGACATAGGGTTCTGGAGTTATGAGCATTTGAAGTTCCCCCATATAAGTGAGTTGGGAAAGTGAAAATTGGGGTTTTTAATCAGGATCAGCTTTGACTGATCCTCAGCGGAGCAAGATAGAGACATGGGACCTTGTCCTATCCCCCCATTTGTGTGCACCCCGAGTCCAACGGTACCACCCTTGAGTTTATAGGACATAGGGTTCTTGAGTTATGAGCATTTGAAGTTCCCCCATATAAGTGAGTTGGGAGAGTGAAAATTTGGGGTTTTAATCAGGGTCAGGTTTGACCGATCCTCAGCGGAGCAAGATAGAGACATGGGACCTTGTCCTACCCCCCCATTTCTGTGCACCCCGAGTCCAACGGTACCACCCTTGAGTCTATAGGACATAGGGTTCTTGAGTTATGAGCATTTGAAGTTCCCCCATATAAGTGAGTTGGGAGAGTGAAAATTTGGGGTTTTAACCAGGGTCAGTTTTGACCGATCCTCAGCGGAGCAAGATAGAGACATGGGACCTTGTCCTACCCCCACATTTGTGTGCACCCCGAGTCCAACGGTACCACCCTTGAGTCTCTAGGACATAGGGTTCTGGAGTTATGAGCATTTGAAGTTCCCCCATATAAGTGAGTTGGGAGAGTGAAAATTTGCCCAAGTGTGAGAGGCCAAAAGTGTTCCCCCAGAAAGTGTTTAGGAACACATTTCAGAGCCCTACGAGTGGTTTGGACCCCCCTTTTTGTGGTACTTTTTGTCAAGTTGAAGTTGGTGTTTACGGTTGTTAAGAGTGTACAGGGCTTGGAGTTTTAACCAGGGTCAGTTTTGACCGATCCTCAGCGGAGCAAGATAGAGACATGGGACCTTGTCCTACCCCCCCCATTTGTGTGCACCCCGAGTCCAACGGTACCACCCTTGAGTCTCTAGGACATAGGGTTCTGGAGTTAGGAGCATTTGAAGTTCCCCCATATAAGTGAGTTGGGAGAGTGAAAATTTGGGCTTTTGACCAGGGTCAGTTTTGACCGATCCTCAGCGGAGCAAGATAGAGACATGGGACCTTGTCCTACCCCCCCATTTGTGTGCACCCCGAGTCCAACGGTACCACTCTTGAGTCTCTAGGACATAGGGTTCTGGAGTTAGGAGCATTTGAAATTCCCCCATATAAGTGAGTTGGGAGAGTGAAAATTTGGGCTTTTGACCAGGGTCAGTTTTGACCGATCCTCAGCGGAGCAAGATAGAGACATGGGACCTTGTCCTACCCCCCCATTTGTGTGCACCCCGAGTCCAACGGTACCACCCTTGAGTCTCTAGGACATAGGGTTCTGGAGTTATGAGCATTTGAAGTTCCCCCATATAAGTGAGTTGGGAGAGTGAAAATTGGGGTTTTTAATCAGGATCAGTTTTGACCGATCCTCAGCGGAGCAAGATAGAGACATGGGACCTTGTCCTAGCCCCCCATTTGTGTGCACCCCGAGTCCAACGGTACCACCCTTGAGTCTCTAGGACATAGGGTTCTGGAGTTATGAGCATTTGAAGTTCCCCCATATAAGTGAGTTGGGAGAGTGAAAATTTGCGGTTTTAACCAGGGTCAGTTTTGACCGATCCTCAGCGGAGCAAGATAGAGACATGGGACCTTGTCCTACCCCCCCATTTGTGTGCACCCCGAGTCCAACGGTACCACCCTTGAGTCTCTAGGACATAGGGTTCTGGAGTTATGAGCATTTGAAGTTCCCCCATATAAGTGAGTTGGGAGAGTGAAAATTTGCCCAAGTGTGAGAGGCCAAAAGTGTTCCCCCAGAAAGTGTTTAGGAACACATTTCAGAGCCCTACGAGTGGTTTGGACCCCCCTTTTTGTGGTACTTTTTGTCAAGTTGAAGTTGGTGTTTACGGTTGTTAAGAGTGTACAGGGCTTGGAGTTTTAACCAGGGTCAGTTTTGACCGATCCTCAGCGGAGCAAGATAGAGACATGGGACCTTGTCCTACCCCCCCATTTGTGTGCACCCCGAGTCCAACGGTACCACCCTTGAGTCTCTAGGACATAGGGTTCTGGAGTTAGGAGCATTTGAAGTTCCCCCATATAAGTGAGTTGGGAGAGTGAAAATTTGGGCTTTTGACCAGGGTCAGTTTTGACCGATCCTCAGCGGAGCAAGATAGAGACATGGGACCTTGTCCTACCCCCCCATTTGTGTGCACCCCGAGTCCAACGGTACCACCCTTGAGTTTATAGGACATAGGGTTCTTGAGTTATGAGCATTTGAAGTTCCCCCATATAAGTGAGTTGGGAAAGTGAAAATTTGGGGTTTTAAGCAGGGTCAGGTTTGACCGATCCTCAGCGGAGCAAGATAGAGACATGGGACCTTGTCCTACCCCCCCATTTGTGTGCACCCCGAGTCCAACGGTACCACCCTTGAGTCTCTAGGACATAGGGTTCTGGAGTTTTGAGCATTTGAAGTTCCCCCATATAAGTGAGTTGGGAGAGTGAAAATTTGCCCAAGTGTGAGAGGCCAAAAGTGTTCCCCCAGAAAGTGTTTAGGAACACATTTCAGAGCCCTACGAGTGGTTTGGACCCCCCTTTTTGTGGTACTTTTTGTCAAGTTGAAGTTGGTGTTTACGGTTGTTACGAGTGTACAGGGCTTGGAGTTTTAAACAGGGTCAGTTTTGACCGATCCTCAGCGGAGCAAGATAGAGACATGGGACCTTGTCCTACCCCCCCCATTTGTGTGCACCCCGAGTCCAACGGTACCACCCTTGAGTCTCTAGGACATAGGGTTCTGGAGTTATGAGCATTTGAAGTTCCCCCATATAAGTGAGTTGGGAGAGTGAAAATTGGGGTTTTTAATCAGGATCAGTTTTGACCGATCCTCAGCGCAGCAAGATAGAGACATGGGACCTTGTCCTACCCCCCCCCCATTTGTGTGCACCCCGAGTCCAACGGTACCACCCTTGAGTCTCTAGGACATAGGGTTCTGGAGTTATGAGCATTTGAAGTTCCCCCATATAAGTGAGTTGGGAGAGTGAAAATTTGCCCAAGTGTGAGAGGCCAAAAGTGTTCCCCCAGAAAGTGTTTAGGAACACATTTCAGAGCCCTACGAGTGGTTTGGACTCCCCTTTTTGTGGTACTTTTTGTCAAGTTGAAGTTGGTGTTTACGGTTGTTAAGAGTGTACAGGGCTTGGAGTTTTAACCAGGGTCAGTTATGACCGATCCTCAGCGGAGCAAGATAGAGACATGGGACCTTGTCCTACCCCCTCATTTGTGTGCACCCCGAGTCCAACGGTACCACCCTTGAGTCTCTAGGACATAGGGTTCTGGAGTTATGAGCATTTGAAGTTCCCCCATATAAGTGAGTTGGGAGAGTGAAAATTGGGGTTTTTAATCAGGATCAGTTTTGACCGATCCTCAGCGCAGCAAGATAGAGACATGGGACCTTGTCCTACCCCCCCATTTGTGTGCACCCCGAGTCCAACGGTACCACCCTTGAGTCTCTAGGACATAGGGTTCTGGAGTTATGAGCATTTGAAGTTCCCCCATATAAGTGAGTTGGGAGAGTGAAAATTTGCCCAAGTGTGAGAGGCCAAAAGTGTTCCCCCAGAAAGTGTTTAGGAACACATTTCAGAGCCCTACGAGTGGTTTGGACCCCCCTTTTTGTGGTACTTTTTGTCAAGTTGAAGTTGGTGTTTACGGTTGTTAAGAGTGTACAGGGCTTGGAGTTTTAACCAGGGTCAGTTTTGACCGATCCTCAGCGGAGCAAGATAGAGACATGGGACCTTGTCCTACCCCCCCATTTGTGTGCACCCCGAGTCCAACGGTACCACCCTTGAGTTTATAGGACATAGGGTTCTTGAGTTATGAGCATTTGAAGTTCCCCCATATAAGTGAGTTGGGAGAGTGAAAATTTGGGGTTTTAATCAGGGTCAGGTTTGACCGATCCTCAGCGGAGCAAGATAGAGACATGGGACCTTGTCCTACCCCCCCATTTGTGTGCACCCCGAGTCCAACGGTACCACCCTTGAGTCTCTAGGACATAGGGTTCTGGAGTTATGAGCATTTGAAGTTCCCCCATATAAGTGAGTTGGGAGAGTGAAAATTGGGGTTTTTAATCAGGATCAGTTTTGACCGATCCTCAGCGGAGCAAGATAGAGACATGGGACCTTGTCCTACCCCCCCATTTGTGTGCACCCCGAGTCCAACGGTACCACCCTTGAGTCTCTAGGACATAGGGTTCTGGAGTTATGAGCATTTGAAGTTCCCCCATATAAGTGAGTTGGGAAAGTGAAAATTGGGGTTTTTAATCAGGATCAGCTTTGACTGATCCTCAGCGGAGCAAGATAGAGACATGGGACCTTGTCCTATCCCCCCATTTGTGTGCACCCCGAGTCCAACGGTACCACCCTTGAGTTTATAGGACATAGGGTTCTTGAGTTATGAGCATTTGAAGTTCCCCCATATAAGTGAGTTGGGAGAGTGAAAATTTGGGGTTTTAATCAGGGTCAGGTTTGACCGATCCTCAGCGGAGCAAGATAGAGACATGGGACCTTGTCCTACCCCCCCATTTCTGTGCACCCCGAGTCCAACGGTACCACCCTTGAGTCTATAGGACATAGGGTTCTTGAGTTATGAGCATTTGAAGTTCCCCCATATAAGTGAGTTGGGAGAGTGAAAATTTGGGGTTTTAACCAGGGTCAGTTTTGACCGATCCTCAGCGGAGCAAGATAGAGACATGGGACCTTGTCCTACCCCCACATTTGTGTGCACCCCGAGTCCAACGGTACCACCCTTGAGTCTCTAGGACATAGGGTTCTGGAGTTATGAGCATTTGAAGTTCCCCCATATAAGTGAGTTGGGAGAGTGAAAATTTGCCCAAGTGTGAGAGGCCAAAAGTGTTCCCCCAGAAAGTGTTTAGGAACACATTTCAGAGCCCTACGAGTGGTTTGGACCCCCCTTTTTGTGGTACTTTTTGTCAAGTTGAAGTTGGTGTTTACGGTTGTTAAGAGTGTACAGGGCTTGGAGTTTTAACCAGGGTCAGTTTTGACCGATCCTCAGCGGAGCAAGATAGAGACATGGGACCTTGTCCTACCCCCCCATTTGTGTGCACCCCGAGTCCAACGGTACCACCCTTGAGTCTCTAGGACATAGGGTTCTGGAGTTAGGAGCATTTGAAGTTCCCCCATATAAGTGAGTTGGGAGAGTGAAAATTTGGGCTTTTGACCAGGGTCAGTTTTGACCGATCCTCAGCGGAGCAAGATAGAGACATGGGACCTTGTCCTACCCCCCCATTTGTGTGCACCACGAGTCCAACGGTACCACTCTTGAGTCTCTAGGACATAGGGTTCTGGAGTTAGGAGCATTTGAAGTTCCCCCATATAAGTGAGTTGGGAGAGTGAAAATTTGGGCTTTTGACCAGGGTCAGTTTTGACCGATCCTCAGCGGAGCAAGATAGAGACATGGGACCTTGTCCTACCCCCCCATTTGTGTGCACCCCGAGTCCAACGGTACCACCCTTGAGTCTCTAGGACATAGGGTTCTGGAGTTATGAGCATTTGAAGTTCCCCCATATAAGTGAGTTGGGAGAGTGACAATTGGGGTTTTTAATCAGGATCAGTTTTGACCGATCCTCAGCGCAGCAAGATAGAGACATGGGACCTTGTCCTACCCCCCCATTTGTGTGCACCCCGAGTCCAACGGTACCACCCTTGAGTCTCTAGGACATAGGGTTCTGGAGTTATGAGCATTTGAAGTTCCCCCATATAAGTGAGTTGGGAGAGTGAAAATTTGCCCAAGTGTGAGAGGCCAAAAGTGTTCCCCCAGAAAGTGTTTAGGAACACATTTCAGAGCCCTACGAGTGGTTTGGACCCCCCTTTTTGTGGTACTTTTTGTCAAGTTGAAGTTGGTGTTTACGGTTGTTAAGAGTGTACAGGGCTTGGAGTTTTAACCAGGGTCAGTTTTGACCGATCCTCAGCGGAGCAAGATAGAGACATGGGACCTTGTCCTATCCCCCCATTTGTGTGCACCCCGAGTCCAACGGTACCACCCTTGAGTCTCTAGGACATAGGGTTCTGGAGTTATGAGCATTTGAAGTTCCCCCATATAAGTGAGTTGGGAGAGTGACAATTGGGGTTTTTAATCAGGATCAGTTTTGACCGATCCTCAGCGCAGCAAGATAGAGACATGGGACCTTGTCCTACCCCCCCATTTCTGTGCACCCCGAGTCCAACGGTACCACCCTCGAGTCTCTAGGACATAGGGTTCTGGAGTTATGAGCATTTGAAGTTCCCCCATATAAGTGAGTTGGGAGAGTGAAAATTTGCCCAAGTGTGAGAGGCCAAAAGTGTTCCCCCAGAAAGTGTTTAGGAACACATTTCAGAGCCCTACGAGTGGTTTGGACCCCCCTTTTTGTGGTACTTTTTGTCATGTTGAAGTTGGTGTTTACGGTTGTTAAGAGTGTACAGGGCTTGGAGTTTTAACCAGGGTCAGTTTTGACCGATCCTCAGCGGAGCAAGATAGAGACATGGGACCTTGTCCTACCCCCCCCCATTTGTGTGCACCCCGAGTCCAACGGTACCACCCTTGAGTCTCTAGGACATAGGGTTCTGGAGTTATGAGCATTTGAAGTTCCCCCATATAAGTGAGTTGGGAGAGTGAAAATTGGGGTTTTTAATCAGGATCAGTTTTGACCGATCCTCAGCGGAGCAAGATAGAGACATGGGACCTTGTCCTACCCCCCCATTTGTGTGCACCCCGAGTCCAACGGTACCACCCTTGAGTCTCTAGGACATAGGGTTCTGGAGTTATGAGGATTTGAAGTTCCCCCATATAAGTGAGTTGGGAGAGTGAAAATTGGGGTTTTTAATCAGGATCAGTTTTGACCGATCCTCAGCGGAGCAAGATAGAGACATGGGACCTTGTCCTACCCCCCCATTTGTGTGCACCCCGAGTCCAACGGTACCACCCTTGAGTCTCTAGGACATAGGGTTCTGGAGTTATGAGCATTTGAAGTTCCCCCATATAAGTGAGTTGGGAGAGTGAAAATTTGCCCAAGTGTGAGAGGCCAAAAGTGTTCCCCCAGAAAGTGTTTAGGAACACATTTCAGAGCCCTACGAGTGGTTTGGACCCCCCTTTTTGTGGTACTTTTTGTCAAGTTGAAGTTGGTGTTTACGGTTGTTAAGAGTGTACAGGGCTTGGAGTTTTAAACAGGGTCAGTTTTGACCGATCCTCAGCGGAGCAAGATAGAGACATGGGACCTTGTCCTACCCCCCCATTTGTGTGCACCCCGAGTCCAACGGTACCACCCTTGAGTCTCTAGGACATAGGGTTCTGGAGTTATGAGCATTTGAAGTTCCCCCATATAAGTGAGTTGGGAGAGTGACAATTGGGGTTTTTAATCAGGATCAGTTTTGACCGATCCTCAGCGCAGCAAGATAGAGACATGGGACCTTGTCCTACCCCCCCATTTGTGTGCACCCCGAGTCCAACGGTACCACCCTTGAGTCTCTAGGACATAGGGTTCTGGAGTTATGAGCATTTGAAGTTCCCCCATATAAGTGAGTTGGGAGAGTGAAAATTTGCCCAAGTGTGAGAGGCCAAAAGTGTTCCCCCAGAAAGTGTTTAGGAACACATTTCAGAGCCCTACGAGTGGTTTGGACCCCCCTTTTTGTGGTACTTTTTGTCAAGTTGAAGTTGGTGTTTACGGTTGTTAAGAGTGTACAGGGCTTGGAGTTTTAACCAGGGTCAGTTTTGACCGATCCTCAGCGGAGCAAGATAGAGACATGGGACCTTGTCCTACCCCCCCCCATTTGTGTGCACCCCGAGTCCAACGGTACCACCCTTGAGTCTCTAGGACATAGGGTTCTGGAGTTATGAGCATTTGAAGTTCCCCCATATAAGTGAGTTGGGAGAGTGAAAATTTGCCCAAGTGTGAGAGGCCAAAAGTGTTCCCCCAGAAAGTGTTTAGGAACACATTTCAGAGCCCTACGAGTGGTTTGGACCCCCCTTTTTGTGGTATTTTTTGTCAAGTTGAAGTTGGTGTTTACGGTTGTTAAGAGTGTACAGGGCTTGGAGTTTTAACCAGGGTCAGTTTTGACCGATCCTCAGCGGAGCAAGATAGAGACATGGGACCTTGTCCTACCCCCCCATTTGTGTGCACCCCGAGTCCAACGGTACCACCCTTGAGTCTCTAGGACATAGGGTTCTGGAGTTATGAGCATTTGAAGTTCCCCCATATAAGTGAGTTGGGAGAGTGAAAATTTGCCCAAGTGTGAGAGGCCAAAAGTGTTCCCCCAGAAAGTGTTTAGGAACACATTTCAGAGCCCTACGAGTGGTTTGGACCCCCCTTTTTGTGGTACTTTTTGTCAAGTTGAAGTTAGTGTTTACGGTTGTTAAGAGTGTACAGGGCTTGGAGTTTTAACCAGGGTCAGTTTTGACCGATCCTCAGCGGAGCAAGATAGAGACATGGGACCTTGTCCTACCCCCCCATTTGTGTGCACCCCGAGTCCAACGGTGCCACCCTTGAGTCTCTAGGACATAGGGTTCTGGAGTTATGAGCATTTGAAGTTCCCCCATATAAGTGAGTTGGGAGAGTGAAAATTGGGGTTTTTAATCAGGATCAGTTTTGACAGATCCTCAGCGGAGCAAGATAGAGACATGGGACCTTGTCCTATCCCCCCATTTGTGTGCACCCCGAGTCCAACGGTACCACCCTTGAGTTTATAGGACATAGGGTTCTGGAGTTATGAGCATTTGAAGTTCCCCCATATAAGTGAGTTGGGAGAGTGAAAATTTGGGGTTTTAATCAGGGTCAGGTTTGACCGATCCTCAGCGGAGCAAGATAGAGACATGGGACCTATTCCTACCCCCCCATTTGTGTGCACCCCGAGTCCAACGGTACCACCCTTGAGTCTCTAGGACATAGGGTTCTGGAGTTATGAGCATTTGAAGTTCCCCCATATAAGTGAGTTGGGAGAGTGAAAATTTGCCCAAGTGTGAGAGGCCAAAAGTGTTCCCCCAGAAAGTGTTTAGGAACACATTTCAGAGCCCTACGAGTGGTTTGGACCCCCCTTTTTGTGGTACTTTTTGTCAAGTTGAAGTTGGTGTTTACGGTTGTTAAGAGTGTACAGGGCTTGGAGTTTTAAACAGGGTCAGTTTTGACCGATCCTCAGCGGAGCAAGATAGAGACATGGGACCTTGTCCTACCCCCCCATTTGTGTGCACCCCGAGTCCAAAGGTACCACCCTTGAGTCTCTAGGACATAGGGTTCTGGAGTTATGAGCATTTGAAGTTCCCCCATATAAGTGAGTTGGGAGAGTGAAAATTGGGGTTTTTAATCAGGATCAGTTTTGACTGATCCTCAGCGGAGCAAGGTAGAGACATGGGACCTTGTCCTACCCCCCCATTTGTGTGCACCCCGAGTCCAACGGTACCACCCTTGAGTCTCTAGGACATAGGGTTCTTGAGTTATGAGCATTTGAAGTTTCCCCATATAAGTGAGTTGGGAGAGTGAAAATTTGGGGTTTTAACCAGGGTCAGTTTTGACCGATCCTCAGCGGAGCAAGATAGAGACATGGGACCTATTCCTACCCCCCCATTTGTGTGCACCCCGAGTCCAACGGTACCACCCTTGAGTCTCTAGGACATAGGGTTCTGGAGTTATGAGCATTTGAAGTTCCCCCATATAAGTGAGTTGGGAGAGTGAAAATTTGCCCAAGTGTGAGAGGCCAAAAGTGTTCCCCCAGAAAGTGTTTAGGAACACATTTCAGAGCCCTACGAGTGGTTTGGACCCCCCTTTTTGTGGTACTTTTTGTCAAGTTGAAGTTGGTGTTTACGGTTGTTAAGAGTGTACAGGGCTTGGAGTTTTAACCAGGGTCAGTTTTGACCGATCCTCAGCGGAGCAAGATAGAGACATGGGACCTTGTCCTACCCCCCCATTTGTGTGCACCCCGAGTCCAACGGTACCACCCTTGAGTCTCTAGGACATAGGGTTCTGGAGTTATGAGCATTTGAAGTTCCCCCATATAAGTGAGTTGGGAGAGTGAAAATTGGGGTTTTTAATCAGGATCAGTTTTGACTGATCCTCAGCGGAGCAAGATAGAGACATGGGACCTTGTCCTATCCCCCCATTTGTGTGCACCCCGAGTCCAACGGTACCACCCTTGAGTTTATAGGACATAGGGTTCTTGAGTTATGAGCATTTGAAGTTCCCCCATATAAGTGAGTTGGGAGAGTGAAAATTTGGGGTTTTAATCAGGGTCAGGTTTGACCGATCCTCAGCGGAGCAAGATAGAGACATGGGACCTTGTCCTACCCCCCCATTTGTGTGCACCCCGAGTCCAACGGTACCACCCTTGAGTGTCTAGGACATAGGGTTCTGGAGTTATGAGCATTTGAAGTTCCCCCATATAAGTGAGTTGGGAGAGTGAAAATTTGCCCAAGTGTGAGAGGCCAAAAGTGTTCCCCCAGAAAGTGTTTAGGAACACATTTCAGAGCCCTACGAGTGGTTTGGACCCCCCTTTTTGTGGTACTTTTTGTCAAGTTGAAGTTGGTGTTTACGGTTGTTAAGAGTGTACAGGGCTTGGAGTTTTAACCAGGGTCAGTTTTGACCGATCCTCAGCGGAGCAAGATAGAGACATGGGACCTTGTCCTACCCCCCCATTTGTGTGCACCCCGAGTCCAACGGTACCACCCTTGAGTCTCTAGGACATAGGGTTCTGGAGTTATGAGCATTTGAAGTTCCCCCATATAAGTGAGTTGGGAGAGTGAAAATTGGGGTTTTTAATCAGGATCAGTTTTGACTGATCCTCAGCGGAGCAAGATAGAGACATGGGACCTTGTCCTATCCCCCCATTTGTGTGCACCCCGAGTCCAACGGTACCACCCTTGAGTTTATAGGACATAGGGTTCTTGAGTTATGAGCATTTGAAGTTCCCCCATATAAGTGAGTTGGGAGAGTGAAAATTTGGGGTTTTAATCAGGGTCAGGTTTGACCGATCCTCAGCGGAGCAAGATAGAGACATGGGACCTTGTCCTACCCCCCCATTTGTGTGCACCCCGAGTCCAACGGTACCACCCTTGAGTGTCTAGGACATAGGGTTCTGGAGTTATGAGCATTTGAAGTTCCCCCATATAAGTGAGTTGGGAGAGTGAAAATTGGGGTTTTTAATCAGTATCAGTTTTGACCGATCCTCAGCGGAGCAAGATAGAGACATGGGACCTTGTCCTACCCCCCCATTTGTGTGCACCCCGAGTCCAACGGTACCACCCTTGAGTCTCTAGGACATAGGGTTCTGGAGTTATGAGCATTTGAAGTTCCCCCATATAAGTGAGTTGGGAGAGTGAAAATTTGCCCAAGTGTGAGAGGCCAAAAGTGTTCCCCCAGAAAGTGTTTAGGAACACATTTCAGAGCCCTACGAGTGGTTTGGACTCCCCTTTTTGTGGTACTTTTTGTCAAGTTGAAGTTGGTGTTTACGGTTGTTAAGAGTGTACAGGGCTTGGAGTTTTAACCAGGGTCAGTTTTGACCGATCCTCAGCGGAGCAAGATAGAGACATGGGACCTTGTCCTACCCCCTCATTTGTGTGCACCCCGAGTCCAACGGTACCACCCTTGAGTCTCTAGGACATAGGGTTCTGGAGTTATGAGCATTTGAAGTTCCCCCATATAAGTGAGTTGGGAGAGTGAAAATTGGGGTTTTTAATCAGGATCAGTTTTGACTGATCCTCAGCGGAGCAAGATAGAGACATGGGACCTTGTCCTATCCCCCCATTTGTGTGCACCCCGAGTCCAACGGTACCACCCTTGAGTTTATAGGACATAGGGTTCTTGAGTTATGAGCATTTGAAGTTCCCCCATATAAGTGAGTTGGGAGAGTGAAAATTTGGGGTTTTAATCAGGGTCAGGTTTGACCGATCCTCAGCGGAGCAAGATAGAGACATGGGACCTTGTCCTACCCCCCCATTTGTGTGCACCCCGAGTCCAACGGTACCACCCTTGAGTGTCTAGGACATAGGGTTCTGGAGTTATGAGCATTTGAAGTTCCCCCATATAAGTGAGTTGGGAGAGTGAAAATTTGCCCAAGTGTGAGAGGCCAAAAGTGTTCCCCCAGAAAGTGTTTAGGAACACATTTCAGAGCCCTACGAGTGGTTTGGACCCCCCTTTTTGTGGTACTTTTTGTCAAGTTGAAGTTGGTGTTTACGGTTGTTAAGAGTGTACAGGGCTTGGAGTTTTAACCAGGGTCAGTTTTGACCGATCCTCAGCGGAGCAAGATAGAGACATGGGACCTTGTCCTACCCCCCCATTTGTGTGCACCCCGAGTCCAACGGTACCACCCTTGAGTCTCTAGGACATAGGGTTCTGGAGTTATGAGCATTTGAAGTTCCCCCATATAAGTGAGTTGGGAGAGTGAAAATTGGGGTTTTTAATCAGGATCAGTTTTGACTGATCCTCAGCGGAGCAAGATAGAGACATGGGACCTTGTCCTATCCCCCCATTTGTGTGCACCCCGAGTCCAACGGTACCACCCTTGAGTTTATAGGACATAGGGTTCTTGAGTTATGAGCATTTGAAGTTCCCCCATATAAGTGAGTTGGGAGAGTGAAAATTTGGGGTTTTAATCAGGGTCAGGTTTGACCGATCCTCAGCGGAGCAAGATAGAGACATGGGACCTTGTCCTACCCCCCCATTTGTGTGCACCCCGAGTCCAACGGTACCACCCTTGAGTGTCTAGGACATAGGGTTCTGGAGTTATGAGCATTTGAAGTTCCCCCATATAAGTGAGTTGGGAGAGTGAAAATTGGGGTTTTTAATCAGTATCAGTTTTGACCGATCCTCAGCGGAGCAAGATAGAGACATGGGACCTTGTCCTACCCCCCCATTTGTGTGCACCCCGAGTCCAACGGTACCACCCTTGAGTCTCTAGGACATAGGGTTCTGGAGTTATGAGCATTTGAAGTTCCCCCATATAAGTGAGTTGGGAGAGTGAAAATTTGCCCAAGTGTGAGAGGCCAAAAGTGTTCCCCCAGAAAGTGTTTAGGAACACATTTCAGAGCCCTACGAGTGGTTTGGACTCCCCTTTTTGTGGTACTTTTTGTCAAGTTGAAGTTGGTGTTTACGGTTGTTAAGAGTGTACAGGGCTTGGAGTTTTAACCAGGGTCAGTTTTGACCGATCCTCAGCGGAGCAAGATAGAGACATGGGACCTTGTCCTACCCCCTCATTTGTGTGCACCCCGAGTCCAACGGTACCACCCTTGAGTCTCTAGGACATAGGGTTCTGGAGTTATGAGCATTTGAAGTTCCCCCATATAAGTGAGTTGGGAGAGTGAAAATTGGGGTTTTTAATCAGGATCAGTTTTGACCGATCCTCAGCGCAGCAAGATAGAGACATGGGACCTTGTCCTACCCCCCCCCCATTTGTGTGCACCCCGAGTCCAACGGTACCACCCTTGAGTCTCTAGGACATAGGGTTCTGGAGTTATGAGCATTTGAAGTTCCCCCATATAAGTGAGTTGGGAGAGTGAAAATTTGCCCAAGTGTGAGAGGCCAAAAGTGTTCCCCCAGAAAGTGTTTAGGAACACATTTCAGAGCCCTACGAGTGGTTTGGACTCCCCTTTTTGTGGTACTTTTTGTCAAGTTGAAGTTGGTGTTTACGGTTGTTAAGAGTGTACAGGGCTTGGAGTTTTAACCAGGGTCAGTTTTGACCGATCCTCAGCGGAGCAAGATAGAGACATGGGACCTTGTCCTACCCCCTCATTTGTGTGCACCCCGAGTCCAACGGTACCACCCTTGAGTCTCTAGGACATAGGGTTCTGGAGTTATGAGCATTTGAAGTTCCCCCATATAAGTGAGTTGGGAGAGTGAAAATTGGGGTTTTTAATCAGGATCAGTTTTGACCGATCCTCAGCGCAGCAAGATAGAGACATGGGACCTTGTCCTACCCCCCCATTTGTGTGCACCCCGAGTCCAACGGTACCACCCTTGAGTCTCTAGGACATAGGGTTCTGGAGTTATGAGCATTTGAAGTTCCCCCATATAAGTGAGTTGGGAGAGTGAAAATTTGCCCAAGTGTGAGAGGCCAAAAGTGTTCCCCCAGAAAGTGTTTAGGAACACATTTCAGAGCCCTACGAGTGGTTTGGACCCCCCTTTTTGTGGTACTTTTTGTCAAGTTGAAGTTGGTGTTTACGGTTGTTAAGAGTGTACAGGGCTTGGAGTTTTAACCAGGGTCAGTTTTGACCGATCCTCAGCGGAGCAAGATAGAGACATGGGACCTTGTCCTACCCCCCCATTTGTGTGCACCCCGAGTCCAACGGTACCACCCTTGAGTTTATAGGACATAGGGTTCTTGAGTTATGAGCATTTGAAGTTCCCCCATATAAGTGAGTTGGGAGAGTGAAAATTTGGGGTTTTAATCAGGGTCAGGTTTGACCGATCCTCAGCGGAGCAAGATAGAGACATGGGACCTTGTCCTACCCCCCCATTTGTGTGCACCCCGAGTCCAACGGTACCACCCTTGAGTCTCTAGGACATAGGGTTCTGGAGTTATGAGCATTTGAAGTTCCCCCATATAAGTGAGTTGGGAGAGTGAAAATTGGGGTTTTTAATCAGGATCAGTTTTGACCGATCCTCAGCGGAGCAAGATAGAGACATGGGACCTTGTCCTACCCCCCCATTTGTGTGCACCCCGAGTCCAACGGTACCACCCTTGAGTCTCTAGGACATAGGGTTCTGGAGTTATGAGCATTTGAAGTTCCCCCATATAAGTGAGTTGGGAAAGTGAAAATTGGGGTTTTTAATCAGGATCAGCTTTGACTGATCCTCAGCGGAGCAAGATAGAGACATGGGACCTTGTCCTATCCCCCCATTTGTGTGCACCCCGAGTCCAACGGTACCACCCTTGAGTTTATAGGACATAGGGTTCTTGAGTTATGAGCATTTGAAGTTCCCCCATATAAGTGAGTTGGGAGAGTGAAAATTTGGGGTTTTAATCAGGGTCAGGTTTGACCGATCCTCAGCGGAGCAAGATAGAGACATGGGACCTTGTCCTACCCCCCCATTTCTGTGCACCCCGAGTCCAACGGTACCACCCTTGAGTCTATAGGACATAGGGTTCTTGAGTTATGAGCATTTGAAGTTCCCCCATATAAGTGAGTTGGGAGAGTGAAAATTTGGGGTTTTAACCAGGGTCAGTTTTGACCGATCCTCAGCGGAGCAAGATAGAGACATGGGACCTTGTCCTACCCCCACATTTGTGTGCACCCCGAGTCCAACGGTACCACCCTTGAGTCTCTAGGACATAGGGTTCTGGAGTTATGAGCATTTGAAGTTCCCCCATATAAGTGAGTTGGGAGAGTGAAAATTTGCCCAAGTGTGAGAGGCCAAAAGTGTTCCCCCAGAAAGTGTTTAGGAACACATTTCAGAGCCCTACGAGTGGTTTGGACCCCCCTTTTTGTGGTACTTTTTGTCAAGTTGAAGTTGGTGTTTACGGTTGTTAAGAGTGTACAGGGCTTGGAGTTTTAACCAGGGTCAGTTTTGACCGATCCTCAGCGGAGCAAGATAGAGACATGGGACCTTGTCCTACCCCCCCCATTTGTGTGCACCCCGAGTCCAACGGTACCACCCTTGAGTCTCTAGGACATAGGGTTCTGGAGTTAGGAGCATTTGAAGTTCCCCCATATAAGTGAGTTGGGAGAGTGAAAATTTGGGCTTTTGACCAGGGTCAGTTTTGACCGATCCTCAGCGGAGCAAGATAGAGACATGGGACCTTGTCCTACCCCCCCATTTGTGTGCACCCCGAGTCCAACGGTACCACCCTTGAGTCTCTAGGACATAGGGTTCTGGAGTTATGAGCATTTGAAGTTCCCCCATATAAGTGAGTTGGGAGAGTGAAAATTTGCCCAAGTGTGAGAGGCCAAAAGTGTTCCCCCAGAAAGTGTTTAGGAACACATTTCAGAGCCCTACGAGTGGTTTGGACCCCCCTTTTTGTGGTACTTTTTGTCAAGTTGAAGTTGGTGTTTACGGTTGTTAAGAGTGTACAGGGCTTGGAGTTTTAACCAGGGTCAGTTTTGACCGATCCTCAGCGGAGCAAGATAGAGACATGGGACCTTGTCCTACCCCCCCCATTTGTGTGCACCCCGAGTCCAACGGTACCACCCTTGAGTCTCTAGGACATAGGGTTCTGGAGTTATGAGCATTTGAAGTTCCCCCATATAAGTGAGTTGGGAGAGTGAAAATTTGCCCAAGTGTGAGAGGCCAAAAGTGTTCCCCCAGAAAGTGTTTAGGAACACATTTCAGAGCCCTACGAGTGGTTTGGACCCCCCTTTTTGTGGTATTTTTTGTCAAGTTGAAGTTGGTGTTTACGGTTGTTAAGAGTGTACAGGGCTTGGAGTTTTAACCAGGGTCAGTTTTGACCGATCCTCAGCGGAGCAAGATAGAGACATGGGACCTTGTCCTACCCCCCCATTTGTGTGCACCCCGAGTCCAACGGTACCACCCTTGAGTCTCTAGGACATAGGGTTCTGGAGTTATGAGCATTTGAAGTTCCCCCATATAAGTGAGTTGGGAGAGTGAAAATTTGCCCAAGTGTGAGAGGCCAAAAGTGTTCCCCCAGAAAGTGTTTAGGAACACATTTCAGAGCCCTACGAGTGGTTTGGACCCCCCTTTTTGTGGTACTTTTTGTCAAGTTGAAGTTAGTGTTTACGGTTGTTAAGAGTGTACAGGGCTTGGAGTTTTAACCAGGGTCAGTTTTGACCGATCCTCAGCGGAGCAAGATAGAGACATGGGACCTTGTCCTACCCCCCCATTTGTGTGCACCCCGAGTCCAACGGTACCACCCTTGAGTCTCTAGGACATAGGGTTCTGGAGTTATGAGCATTTGAAGTTCCCCCATATAAGTGAGTTGGGAGAGTGAAAATTGGGGTTTTTAATCAGGATCAGTTTTGACAGATCCTCAGCGGAGCAAGATAGAGACATGGGACCTTGTCCTATCCCCCCATTTGTGTGCACCCCGAGTCCAACGGTACCACCCTTGAGTTTATAGGACATAGGGTTCTGGAGTTATGAGCATTTGAAGTTCCCCCATATAAGTGAGTTGGGAGAGTGAAAATTTGGGGTTTTAATCAGGGTCAGGTTTGACCGATCCTCAGCGGAGCAAGATAGAGACATGGGACCTATTCCTACCCCCCCATTTGTGTGCACCCCGAGTCCAACGGTACCACCCTTGAGTCTCTAGGACATAGGGTTCTGGAGTTATGAGCATTTGAAGTTCCCCCATATAAGTGAGTTGGGAGAGTGAAAATTTGCCCAAGTGTGAGAGGCCAAAAGTGTTCCCCCAGAAAGTGTTTAGGAACACATTTCAGAGCCCTACGAGTGGTTTGGACCCCCCTTTTTGTGGTACTTTTTGTCAAGTTGAAGTTGGTGTTTACGGTTGTTAAGAGTGTACAGGGCTTGGAGTTTTAACCAGGGTCAGTTTTGACCGATCCTCAGCGGAGCAAGATAGAGACATGGGACCTTGTCCTACCCCCCCATTTGTGTGCACCCCGAGTCCAACGGTACCACCCTTGAGTCTCTAGGACATAGGGTTCTGGAGTTATGAGCATTTGAAGTTCCCCCATATAAGTGAGTTGGGAGAGTGAAAATTGGGGTTTTTAATCAGGATCAGTTTTGACTGATCCTCAGCGGAGCAAGATAGAGACATGGGACCTTGTCCTATCCCCCCATTTGTGTGCACCCCGAGTCCAACGGTACCACCCTTGAGTCTCTAGGACATAGGGTTCTGGAGTTATGAGCATTTGAAGTTCCCCCATATAAGTGAGTTGGGAGAGTGAAAATTTGCCCAAGTGTGAGAGGCCAAAAGTGTTCCCCCAGAAAGTGTTTAGGAACACATTTCAGAGCCCTACGAGTGGTTTGGACCCCCCTTTTTGTGGTATTTTTTGTCAAGTTGAAGTTGGTGTTTACGGTTGTTAAGAGTGTACAGGGCTTGGAGTTTTAACCAGGGTCAGTTTTGACCGATCCTCAGCGGAGCAAGATAGAGACATGGGACCTTGTCCTACCCCCCCATTTGTGTGCACCCCGAGTCCAACGGTACCACCCTTGAGTCTCTAGGACATAGGGTTCTGGAGTTATGAGCATTTGAAGTTCCCCCATATAAGTGAGTTGGGAGAGTGAAAATTGGGGTTTTTAATCAGGATCAGTTTTGACCGATCCTCAGCGCAGCAAGATAGAGACATGGGACCTTGTCCTACCCCCCCATTTGTGTGCACCACGAGTCCAACGGTACCACCCTTGAGTCTCTAGGACATAGGGTTCTGGAGTTATGAGCATTTGAAGTTCCCCCATATAAGTGAGTTGGGAGAGTGAAAATTGGGGTTTTTAATCAGTATCAGTTTTGACCGATCCTCAGCGGAGCAAGATAGAGACATGGGACCTTGTCCTACCCCCCCATTTGTGTGCACCCCGAGTCCAACGGTACCACCCTTGAGTCTCTAGGACATAGGGTTCTGGAGTTATAAGCATTTGAAGTTCCCCCATATAAGTGAGTTGGGAGAGTGAAAATTTGCCCGTGAGAGGCCAAAAGTGTTCCCCCAGAAAGTGTTTAGGAACACATTTCAGAGCCCTACGAGTGGTTTGGATCCCCCTTTTTGTGGTACTTTTTGTCAAGTTGAAGTTGGTGTTTACGGTTGTTAAGAGTGTACAGGGCTTGGAGTTTTAACCAGGGTCAGTTTTGACCGATCCTCAGCGGAGCAAGATAGAGACATGGGACCTTTGTCCTACCCCCCCATTTGTGTGCACCCCGAGTCCAACGGTACCACCCTTGAGTCTCTAGGACATAGGGTTCTGGAGTTATGAGCATTTGAAGTTCCCCCATATAAGTGAGTTGGGAGAGTGAAAATTTGCCCAAGTGTGAGAGGCCAAAAGTGTTCCCCCAGAAAGTGTTTAGGAACACATTTCAGAGCCCTACGAGTGGTTTGGACCCCCCTTTTTGTGGTACTTTTTGTCAAGTTGAAGTTGGTGTTTACGGTTGTTAAGAGTGTACAGGGCTTGGAGTTTTAAACAGGGTCAGTTTTGACCGATCCTCAGCGGAGCAAGATAGAGACATGGGACCTTGTCCTACCCCCCCATTTGTATGCACCCCGAGTCCAACGGTACCACCCTTGAGTCTCTAGGACATAGGGTTCTGGAGTTATGAGCATTTGAAGTTCCCCCATATAAGTGAGTTGGGAGAGTGAAAATTGGGGTTTTTAATCAGGATCAGTTTTGACAGATCCTCAGCGGAGCAAGATAGAGACATGGGACCTTGTCCTATCCCCCCATTTGTGTGCACCCCGAGTCCAACGGTACCACCCTTGAGTTTATAGGACATAGGGTTCTGGAGTTATGAGCATTTGAAGTTCCCCCATATAAGTGAGTTGGGAGAGTGAAAATTTGGGGTTTTAATCAGGGTCAGGTTTGACCGATCCTCAGCGGAGCAAGATAGAGACATGGGACCTTGTCCTACCCCCCCATTTGTGTGCACCCCGAGTCCAGCGGTACCACCCTTGAGTCTCTAGGACATAGGGTTCTGGAGTTATGAGCATTTGAAGTTCCCCCATATAAGTGAGTTGGGAGAGTGAAAATTTGCCCAAGTGTGAGAGGCCAAAAGTGTTCCTCCAGAAAGTGTTTAGGAACACATTTCAGAGCCCTACGAGTGGTTTGGACCCCCCTTTTTGTGGTACTTTTTGTCAAGTTGAAGTTGGTGTTTACGGTTGTTAAGAGTGTACAGGGCTTGGAGTTTTAAACAGGGTCAGTTTTGACCGATCCTCAGCGGAGCAAGATAGAGACATGGGACCTTGTCCTACCCCCCCATTTGTGTGCACCCCGAGTCCAACGGTACCACCCTTGAGTCTATAGGACATAGGGTTCTGGAGTTATGAGCATTTGAAGTTCCCCCATATAAGTGAGTTGGGAGAGTGAAAATTGGGGTTTTTAATCAGGATCAGTTTTGACCGATCCTCAGCGGAGCAAGATAGAGACATGGGACCTTGTCCTACCCCCCCATTTGTGTGCACCCCGAGTCCAACGGTACCACCCTTGAGTCTATAGGACATAGGGTTCTTGAGTTATGAGCATTTGAAGTTCCCCCATATAAGTGAGTTGGGAGAGTGAAAATTTGGGGTTTTAACCAGGGTCAGTTTTGACCGATCCTCAGCGGAGCAAGATAGAGACATGGGACCTTGTCCTACCCCCCCATTTGTGTGCACCCCGAGTCCAACGGTACCACCCTTGAGTCTCTAGGACATAGGGTTCTGGAGTTATGAGCATTTGAAGTTCCCCCATATAAGTGAGTTGGGAGAGTGAAAATTTGCCCAAGTGTGAGAGGCCAAAAGTGTTCCCCCAGAAAGTGTTTAGGAACACATTTCAGAGCCCTACGAGTGGTTTGGACTCCCCTTTTTGTGGTACTTTTTGTCAAGTTGAAGTTGGTGTTTACGGTTGTTAAGAGTGTACAGGGCTTGGAGTTTTAACCAGGGTCAGTTTTGACCGATCCTCAGCGGAGCAAGATAGAGACATGGGACCTTGTCCTACCCCCCCATTTGTGTGCACCCCGAGTCCAACGGTACCACCCTTGAGTCTCTAGGACATAGGGTTCTGGAGTTATGAGCATTTGAAGTTCCCCCATATAAGTGAGTTGGGAGAGTGAAAATTTGCCCAAGTGTGAGAGGCCAAAAGTGTTCCCCCAGAAAGTGTTTAGGAACACATTTCAGAGCCCTACGAGTGGTTTGGACCCCCCTTTTTGTGGTACTTTTTGTCAAGTTGAAGTTGGTGTTTACGGTTGTTAAGAGTGTACAGGGCTTGGAGTTTTAACCAGGGTCAGTTTTGACCGATCCTCAGCGGAGCAAGATAGAGACATGGGACCTTGTCCTACCCCCCCATTTGTGTGCACCCCGAGTCCAACGGTACCACCCTTGAGTCTCTAGGACATAGGGTTCTGGAGTTATGAGCATTTGAAGTTCCCCCATATAAGTGAGTTGGGAGAGTGACAATTGGGGTTTTTAATCAGGATCAGTTTTGACCGATCCTCAGCGCAGCAAGATAGAGACATGGGACCTTGTCCTACCCCCCCATTTGTGTGCACCCCGAGTCCAACGGTACCACCCTTGAGTCTCTAGGACATAGGGTTCTGGAGTTATGAGCATTTGAAGTTCCCCCATATAAGTGAGTTGGGAGAGTGAAAATTTGCCCAAGTGTGAGAGGCCAAAAGTGTTCCCCCAGAAAGTGTTTAGGAACACATTTCAGAGCCCTACGAGTGGTTTGGACCCCCCTTTTTGTGGTACTTTTTGTCATGTTGAAGTTGGTGTTTACGGTTGTTAAGAGTGTACAGGGCTTGGAGTTTTAACCAGGGTCAGTTTTGACCGATCCTCAGCGGAGCAAGATAGAGACATGGGACCTTGTCCTACCCCCCCCCCATTTGTGTGCACCCCGAGTCCAACGGTACCACCCTTGAGTCTCTAGGACATAGGGTTCTGGAGTTATGAGCATTTGAAGTTCCCCCATATAAGTGAGTTGGGAGAGTGAAAATTGGGGTTTTTAATCAGGATCAGTTTTGACCGATCCTCAGCGGAGCAAGATAGAGACATGGGACCTTGTCCTACCCCCCCATTTGTGTGCACCCCGAGTCCAACGGTACCACCCTTGAGTCTCTAGGACATAGGGTTCTGGAGTTATGAGGATTTGAAGTTCCCCCATATAAGTGAGTTGGGAGAGTGAAAATTGGGGTTTTTAATCAGGATCAGTTTTGACCGATCCTCAGCGGAGCAAGATAGAGACATGGGACCTTGTCCTACCCCCCCATTTGTGTGCACCCCGAGTCCAACGGTACCACCCTTGAGTCTCTAGGACATAGGGTTCTGGAGTTATGAGCATTTGAAGTTCCCCCATATAAGTGAGTTGGGAGAGTGAAAATTTGCCCAAGTGTGAGAGGCCAAAAGTGTTCCCCCAGAAAGTGTTTAGGAACACATTTCAGAGCCCTACGAGTGGTTTGGACCCCCCTTTTTGTGGTACTTTTTGTCAAGTTGAAGTTGGTGTTTACGGTTGTTAAGAGTGTACAGGGCTTGGAGTTTTAAACAGGGTCAGTTTTGACCGATCCTCAGCGGAGCAAGATAGAGACATGGGACCTTGTCCTACCCCCCCATTTGTGTGCACCCCGAGTCCAACGGTACCACCCTTGAGTCTCTAGGACATAGGGTTCTGGAGTTATGAGCATTTGAAGTTCCCCCATATAAGTGAGTTGGGAGAGTGAAAATTGGGGTTTTTAATCAGGATCAGTTTTGACTGATCCTCAGCGGAGCAAGATAGAGACATGGGACCTTGTCCTACCCCCCCATTTGTGTGCACCCCGAGTCCAACGGTACCACCCTTGAGTCTCTAGGACATAGGGTTCTTGAGTTATGAGCATTTGAAGTTCCCCCATATAAGTGAGTTGGGAGAGTGAAAATTGGGGTTTTTAATCAGGATCAGTTTTGACCGATCCTCAGCGGAGCAAGATAGAGACATGGGACCTTGTCCTACCCCCCCATTTGTGTGCACCCCGAGTCCAACGGTACCACCCTTGAGTCTATAGGACATAGGGTTCTTGAGTTATTAGCATTTGAAGTTCCCCCATATAAGTGAGTTGGGAGAGTGAAAATTTGGGGTTTTAACCAGGGTCAGTTTTGACCGATCCTCAGCGGAGCAAGATAGAGACATGGGACCTTGTCCTACCCCCCCCATTTGTGTGCACCCCGAGTCCAACGGTACCACCCTTGAGTCTCTAGGACATAGGGTTCTGGAGTTATGAGCATTTGAAGTTCCCCCATATAAGTGAGTTGGGAGAGTGAAAATTTGCCCAAGTGTGAGAGGCCAAAAGTGTTCCCCCAGAAAGTGTTTAGGAACACATTTCAGAGCCCTACGAGTGGTTTGGACTCCCCTTTTTGTGGTACTTTTTGTCAAGTTGAAGTTGGTGTTTACGGTTGTTAAGAGTGTACAGGGCTTGGAGTTTTAACCAGGGTCAGTTTTGACCGATCCTCAGCGGAGCAAGATAGAGACATGGGACCTTGTCCTACCCCCTCATTTGTGTGCACCCCGAGTCCAACGGTACCACCCTTGAGTCTCTAGGACATAGGGTTCTGGAGTTATGAGCATTTGAAGTTCCCCCATATAAGTGAGTTGGGAGAGTGAAAATTGGGGTTTTTAATCAGGATCAGTTTTGACCGATCCTCAGCGCAGCAAGATAGAGACATGGGACCTTGTCCTACCCCCCCCCATTTGTGTGCACCCCGAGTCCAACGGTACCACCCTTGAGTCTCTAGGACATAGGGTTCTGGAGTTATGAGCATTTGAAGTTCCCCCATATAAGTGAGTTGGGAGAGTGAAAATTTGCCCAAGTGTGAGAGGCCAAAAGTGTTCCCCCAGAAAGTGTTTAGGAACACATTTCAGAGCCCTACGAGTGGTTTGGACTCCCCTTTTTGTGGTACTTTTTGTCAAGTTGAAGTTGGTGTTTACGGTTGTTAAGAGTGTACAGGGCTTGGAGTTTTAACCAGGGTCAGTTTTGACCGATCCTCAGCGGAGCAAGATAGAGACATGGGACCTTGTCCTACCCCCTCATTTGTGTGCACCCCGAGTCCAACGGTACCACCCTTGAGTCTCTAGGACATAGGGTTCTGGAGTTATGAGCATTTGAAGTTCCCCCATATAAGTGAGTTGGGAGAGTGAAAATTGGGGTTTTTAATCAGGATCAGTTTTGACCGATCCTCAGCGCAGCAAGATAGAGACATGGGACCTTGTCCTACCCCCCCCCCATTTGTGTGCACCCCGAGTCCAACGGTACCACCCTTGAGTCTCTAGGACATAGGGTTCTGGAGTTATGAGCATTTGAAGTTCCCCCATATAAGTGAGTTGGGAGAGTGAAAATTTGCCCAAGTGTGAGAGGCCAAAAGTGTTCCCCCAGAAAGTGTTTAGGAACACATTTCAGAGCCCTACGAGTGGTTTGGACTCCCCTTTTTGTGGTACTTTTTGTCAAGTTGAAGTTGGTGTTTACGGTTGTTAAGAGTGTACAGGGCTTGGAGTTTTAACCAGGGTCAGTTTTGACCGATCCTCAGCGGAGCAAGATAGAGACATGGGACCTTGTCCTACCCCCTCATTTGTGTGCACCCCGAGTCCAACGGTACCACCCTTGAGTCTCTAGGACATAGGGTTCTGGAGTTATGAGTATTTGAAGTTCCCCCATATAAGTGAGTTGGGAGAGTGAAAATTGGGGTTTTTAATCAGGATCAGTTTTGACCGATCCTCAGCGCAGCAAGATAGAGACATGGGACCTTGTCCTACCCCCCCATTTGTGTGCACCCCGAGTCCAACGGTACCACCCTTGAGTCTCTAGGACATAGGGTTCTGGAGTTATGAGCATTTGAAGTTCCCCCATATAAGTGAGTTGGGAGAGTGAAAATTTGCCCAAGTGTGAGAGGCCAAAAGTGTTCCCCCAGAAAGTGTTTAGGAACACATTTCAGAGCCCTACGAGTGGTTTGGACCCCCCTTTTTGTGGTACTTTTTGTCAAGTTGAAGTTGGTGTTTACGGTTGTTAAGAGTGTACAGGGCTTGGAGTTTTAACCAGGGTCAGTTTTGACCGATCCTCAGCGGAGCAAGATAGAGACATGGGACCTTGTCCTACCCCCCCATTTGTGTGCACCCCGAGTCCAACGGTACCACCCTTGAGTTTATAGGACATAGGGTTCTTGAGTTATGAGCATTTGAAGTTCCCCCATATAAGTGAGTTGGGAGAGTGAAAATTTGGGGTTTTAATCAGGGTCAGGTTTGACCGATCCTCAGCGGAGCAAGATAGAGACATGGGACCTTGTCCTACCCCCCCATTTGTGTGCACCCCGAGTCCAACGGTACCACCCTTGAGTCTCTAGGACATAGGGTTCTGGAGTTATGAGCATTTGAAGTTCCCCCATATAAGTGAGTTGGGAGAGTGAAAATTGGGGTTTTTAATCAGGATCAGTTTTGACCGATCCTCAGCGGAGCAAGATAGAGACATGGGACCTTGTCCTACCCCCCCATTTGTGTGCACCCCGAGTCCAACGGTACCACCCTTGAGTCTCTAGGACATAGGGTTCTGGAGTTATGAGCATTTGAAGTTCCCCCATATAAGTGAGTTGGGAAAGTGAAAATTGGGGTTTTTAATCAGGATCAGCTTTGACTGATCCTCAGCGGAGCAAGATAGAGACATGGGACCTTGTCCTATCCCCCCATTTGTGTGCACCCCGAGTCCAACGGTACCACCCTTGAGTTTATAGGACATAGGGTTCTTGAGTTATGAGCATTTGAAGTTCCCCCATATAAGTGAGTTGGGAGAGTGAAAATTGGGGTTTTTAATCAGGATCAGTTTTGACCGATCCTCAGCGCAGCAAGATAGAGACATGGGACCTTGTCCTACCCCCCCATTTGTGTGCACCCCGAGTCCAACGGTACCACCCTTGAGTCTCTAGGACATAGGGTTCTGGAGTTATGAGCATTTGAAGTTCCCCCATATAAGTGAGTTGGGAGAGTGAAAATTTGCCCAAGTGTGAGAGGCCAAAAGTGTTCCCCCAGAAAGTGTTTAGGAACACATTTCAGAGCCCTACGAGTGGTTTGGACCCCCCTTTTTGTGGTACTTTTTGTCAAGTTGAAGTTGGTGTTTACGGTTGTTAAGAGTGTACAGGGCTTGGAGTTTTAACCAGGGTCAGTTTTGACCGATCCTCAGCGGAGCAAGATAGAGACATGGGACCTTGTCCTACCCCCCCATTTGTGTGCACCCCGAGTCCAACGGTACCACCCTTGAGTTTATAGGACATAGGGTTCTTGAGTTATGAGCATTTGAAGTTCCCCCATATAAGTGAGTTGGGAGAGTGAAAATTTGGGGTTTTAATCAGGGTCAGGTTTGACCGATCCTCAGCGGAGCAAGATAGAGACATGGGACCTTGTCCTACCCCCCCATTTGTGTGCACCCCGAGTCCAACGGTACCACCCTTGAGTCTCTAGGACATAGGGTTCTGGAGTTATGAGCATTTGAAGTTCCCCCATATAAGTGAGTTGGGAGAGTGAAAATTGGGGTTTTTAATCAGGATCAGTTTTGACCGATCCTCAGCGGAGCAAGATAGAGACATGGGACCTTGTCCTACCCCCCCATTTGTGTGCACCCCGAGTCCAACGGTACCACCCTTGAGTCTCTAGGACATAGGGTTCTGGAGTTATGAGCATTTGAAGTTCCCCCATATAAGTGAGTTGGGAAAGTGAAAATTGGGGTTTTTAATCAGGATCAGCTTTGACTGATCCTCAGCGGAGCAAGATAGAGACATGGGACCTTGTCCTATCCCCCCATTTGTGTGCACCCCGAGTCCAACGGTACCACCCTTGAGTTTATAGGACATAGGGTTCTTGAGTTATGAGCATTTGAAGTTCCCCCATATAAGTGAGTTGGGAGAGTGAAAATTTGGGGTTTTAATCAGGGTCAGGTTTGACCGATCCTCAGCGGAGCAAGATAGAGACATGGGACCTTGTCCTACCCCCCCATTTCTGTGCACCCCGAGTCCAACGGTACCACCCTTGAGTCTATAGGACATAGGGTTCTTGAGTTATGAGCATTTGAAGTTCCCCCATATAAGTGAGTTGGGAGAGTGAAAATTTGGGGTTTTAACCAGGGTCAGTTTTGACCGATCCTCAGCGGAGCAAGATAGAGACATGGGACCTTGTCCTACCCCCACATTTGTGTGCACCCCGAGTCCAACGGTACCACCCTTGAGTCTCTAGGACATAGGGTTCTGGAGTTATGAGCATTTGAAGTTCCCCCATATAAGTGAGTTGGGAGAGTGAAAATTTGCCCAAGTGTGAGAGGCCAAAAGTGTTCCCCCAGAAAGTGTTTAGGAACACATTTCAGAGCCCTACGAGTGGTTTGGACCCCCCTTTTTGTGGTACTTTTTGTCAAGTTGAAGTTGGTGTTTACGGTTGTTAAGAGTGTACAGGGCTTGGAGTTTTAACCAGGGTCAGTTTTGACCGATCCTCAGCGGAGCAAGATAGAGACATGGGACCTTGTCCTACCCCCCCCATTTGTGTGCACCCCGAGTCCAACGGTACCACCCTTGAGTCTCTAGGACATAGGGTTCTGGAGTTAGGAGCATTTGAAGTTCCCCCATATAAGTGAGTTGGGAGAGTGAAAATTTGGGCTTTTGACCAGGGTCAGTTTTGACCGATCCTCAGCGGAGCAAGATAGAGACATGGGACCTTGTCCTACCCCCCCATTTGTGTGCACCCCGAGTCCAACGGTACCACTCTTGAGTCTCTAGGACATAGGGTTCTGGAGTTAGGAGCATTTGAAATTCCCCCATATAAGTGAGTTGGGAGAGTGAAAATTTGGGCTTTTGACCAGGGTCAGTTTTGACCGATCCTCAGCGGAGCAAGATAGAGACATGGGACCTTGTCCTACCCCCCCATTTGTGTGCACCCCGAGTCCAACGGTACCACCCTTGAGTCTCTAGGACATAGGGTTCTGGAGTTATGAGCATTTGAAGTTCCCCCATATAAGTGAGTTGGGAGAGTGACAATTGGGGTTTTTAATCAGGATCAGTTTTGACCGATCCTCAGCGCAGCAAGATAGAGACATGGGACCTTGTCCTACCCCCCCATTTGTGTGCACCCCGAGTCCAACGGTACCACCCTTGAGTCTCTAGGACATAGGGTTCTGGAGTTATGAGCATTTGAAGTTCCCCCATATAAGTGAGTTGGGAGAGTGACAATTGGGGTTTTTAATCAGGATCAGTTTTGACCGATCCTCAGCGCAGCAAGATAGAGACATGGGACCTTGTCCTACCCCCCCATTTCTGTGCACCCCGAGTCCAACGGTACCACCCTTGAGTCTCTAGGACATAGGGTTCTGGAGTTATGAGCATTTGAAGTTCCCCCATATAAGTGAGTTGGGAGAGTGAAAATTTGCCCAAGTGTGAGAGGCCAAAAGTGTTCCCCCAGAAAGTGTTTAGGAACACATTTCAGAGCCCTACGAGTGGTTTGGACCCCCCTTTTTGTGGTACTTTTTGTCAAGTTGAAGTTGGTGTTTACGGTTGTTAAGAGTGTACAGGGCTTGGAGTTTTAACCAGGGTCAGTTTTGACCGATCCTCAGCGGAGCAAGATAGAGACATGGGACCTTGTCCTACCCCCCCCCCCATTTGTGTGCACCCCGAGTCCAACGGTACCACCCTTGAGTCTCTAGGACATAGGGTTCTGGAGTTATGAGCATTTGAAGTTCCCCCATATAAGTGAGTTGGGAGAGTGAAAATTGGGGTTTTTAATCAGGATCAGTTTTGACCGATCCTCAGCGGAGCAAGATAGAGACATGGGACCTTGTCCTACCCCCCCATTTGTGTGCACCCCGAGTCCAACGGTACCACCCTTGAGTCTCTAGGACATAGGGTTCTGGAGTTATGAGGATTTGAAGTTCCCCCATATAAGTGAGTTGGGAGAGTGAAAATTGGGGTTTTTAATCAGGATCAGTTTTGACCGATCCTCAGCGGAGCAAGATAGAGACATGGGACCTTGTCCTACCCCCCCATTTGTGTGCACCCCGAGTCCAACGGTACCACCCTTGAGTCTCTAGGACATAGGGTTCTGGAGTTATGAGCATTTGAAGTTCCCCCATATAAGTGAGTTGGGAGAGTGAAAATTTGCCCAAGTGTGAGAGGCCAAAAGTGTTCCCCCAGAAAGTGTTTAGGAACACATTTCAGAGCCCTACGAGTGGTTTGGACCCCCCTTTTTGTGGTACTTTTTGTCAAGTTGAAGTTGGTGTTTACGGTTGTTAAGAGTGTACAGGGCTTGGAGTTTTAAACAGGGTCAGTTTTGACCGATCCTCAGCGGAGCAAGATAGAGACATGGGACCTTGTCCTACCCCCCCATTTGTGTGCACCCCGAGTCCAACGGTACCACCCTTGAGTCTCTAGGACATAGGGTTCTGGAGTTATGAGCATTTGAAGTTCCCCCATATAAGTGAGTTGGGAGAGTGAAAATTGGGGTTTTTAATCAGGATCAGTTTTGACCGATCCTCAGCGGAGCAAGATAGAGACATGGGACCTTGTCCTACCCCCCCATTTGTGTGCACCCCGAGTCCAACGGTACCACCCTTGAGTCTCTAGGACATAGGGTTCTGGAGTTATGAGCATTTGAAGTTCCCCCATATAAGTGAGTTGGGAGAGTGAAAATTGGGGTTTTTAATCAGGATCAGTTTTGACTGATCCTCAGCGGAGCAAGATAGAGACATGGGACCTTGTCCTACCCCCCCATTTGTGTGCACCCCGAGTCCAACGGTACCACCCTTGAGTCTCTAGGACATAGGGTTCTGGAGTTATGAGCATTTGAAGTTCCCCCATATAAGTGAGTTGGGAAAGTGAAAATTGGGGTTTTTAATCAGGATCAGTTTTGACTGATCCTCAGCGGAGCAAGATAGAGACATGGGACCTTGTCCTATCCCCCCATTTGTGTGCACCCCGAGTCCAACGGTACCACCCTTGAGTTTATAGGACATAGGGTTCTTGAGTTATGAGCATTTGAAGTTCCCCCATATAAGTGAGTTGGGAGAGTGAAAATTTGGGGTTTTAATCAGGGTCAGGTTTGACCGATCCTCAGCGGAGCAAGATAGAGACATGGGACCTTGTCCTACCCCCCCCATTTCTGTGCACCCCGAGTCCAACGGTACCACCCTTGAGTTTATAGGACATAGGGTTCTTGAGTTATGAGCATTTGAAGTTCCCCCATATAAGTGAGTTGGGAGAGTGAAAATTTGGGGTTTTAATCAGGGTCAGGTTTGACCGATCCTCAGCGGAGCAAGATAGAGACATGGGACCTTGTCCTACCCCCCCCATTTCTGTGCACCCCGAGTCCAACGGTACCACCCTTGAGTCTATAGGACATAGGGTTCTTGAGTTATGAGCATTTGAAGTTCCCCCATATAAGTGAGTTGGGAGAGTGAAAATTTGGGGTTTTAACCAGGGTCAGTTTTGACCGATCCTCAGCGGAGCAAGATAGAGACATGGGACCTTGTCCTACCCCCACATTTGTGTGCACCCCGAGTCCAACGGTACCACCCTTGAGTCTCTAGGACATAGGGTTCTGGAGTTATGAGCATTTGAAGTTCCCCCATATAAGTGAGTTGGGAGAGTGAAAATTTGCCCAAGTGTGAGAGGCCAAAATTGTTCCCCCAGAAAGTGTTTAGGAACACATTTCAGAGCCCTACGAGTGGTTTGGACCCCCCTTTTTGTGGTACTTTTTGTCAAGTTGAAGTTGGTGTTTACGGTTGTTAAGAGTGTACAGGGCTTGGAGTTTTAACCAGGGTCAGTTTTGACCGATCCTCAGCGGAGCAAGATAGAGACATGGGACCTTGTCCTACCCCCCCATTTGTGTGCACCCCGAGTCCAACGGTACCACCCTTGAGTCTCTAGGACATAGGGTTCTGGAGTTAGGAGCATTTGAAGTTCCCCCATATAAGTGAGTTGGGAGAGTGAAAATTTGGGCTTTTGACCAGGGTCAGTTTTGACCGATCCTCAGCGGAGCAAGATAGAGACATGGGACCTTGTCCTACCCCCCCATTTGTGTGCACCCCGAGTCCAACGGTACCACCCTTGAGTCTCTAGGACATAGGGTTCTGGAGTTAGGAGCATTTGAAGTTCCCCCATATAAGTGAGTTGGGAGAGTGAAAATTTGGGCTTTTGACCAGGGTCAGTTTTGACCGATCCTCAGCGGAGCAAGATAGAGACATGGGACCTTGTCCTACCCCCCCATTTGTGTGCACCCCGAGTCCAACGGTACCACCCTTGAGTCTCTAGGACATAGGGTTCTGGAGTTAGGAGCATTTGAAGTTCCCCCATATAAGTGAGTTGGGAGAGTGAAAATTTGGGCTTTTGACCAGGGTCAGTTTTGACCGATCCTCAGCGGAGCAAGATAGAGACATGGGACCTTGTCCTACCCCCCCATTTGTGTGCACCCCGAGTCCAACGGTACCACCCTTGAGTCTCTAGGACATAGGGTTCTTGAGTTATGAGCATTTGAAGTTCCCCCATATAAGTGAGTTGGGAGAGTGAAAATTGGGGTTTTTAATCAGGATCAGTTTTGACTGATCCTCAGCGGAGCAAGATAGAGACATGGGACCTTGTCCTAGCCCCCCATTTGTGTGCACCCCGAGTCCAACGGTACCACCCTTGAGTCTCTAAGACATAGGGTTCTGGAGTTATGAGCATTTGAAGTTCCCCCATATAAGTGAGTTGGGAGAGTGAAAATTTGCGGTTTTAACCAGGGTCAGTTTTGACCGATCCTCAGCGGAGCAAGATAGAGACATGGGACCTTGTCCTACCCCCCCATTTGTGTGCACCCCGAGTCCAACGGTACCACCCTTGAGTCTCTAGGACATAGGGTTCTGGAGTTTTGAGCATTTGAAGTTCCCCCATATAAGTGAGTTGGGAGAGTGAAAATTTGCCCAAGTGTGAGAGGCCAAAAGTGTTCCCCCAGAAAGTGTTTAGGAACACATTTCAGAGCCCTACGAGTGGTTTGGACCCCCCTTTTTGTGGTACTTTTTGTCAAGTTGAAGTTGGTGTTTACGGTTGTTACGAGTGTACAGGGCTTGGAGTTTTAAACAGGGTCAGTTTTGACCGATCCTCAGCGGAGCAAGATAGAGACATGGGACCTTGTCCTACCCCCCCCCATTTGTGTGCACCCCGAGTCCAACGGTACCACCCTTGAGTCTCTAGGACATAGGGTTCTGGAGTTTTGAGCATTTGAAGTTCCCCCATATAAGTGAGTTGGGAGAGTGAAAATTTGGGGTTTTAACCAGGGTCAGTTTTGACCGATCCTCAGCGGAGCAAGATAGAGACATGGGACCTTGTCCTACCCCCACATTTGTGTGCACCCCGAGTCCAACGGTACCACCCTTGAGTCTCTAGGACATAGGGTTCTGGAGTTATGAGCATTTGAAGTTCCCCCATATAAGTGAGTTGGGAGAGTGAAAATTTGCCCAAGTGTGAGAGGCCAAAAGTGTTCCCCCAGAAAGTGTTTAGGAACACATTTCAGAGCCCTACGAGTGGTTTGGACCCCCCTTTTTGTGGTACTTTTTGTCAAGTTGAAGTTGGTGTTTACGGTTGTTAAGAGTGTACAGGGCTTGGAGTTTTAACCAGGGTCAGTTTTGACCGATCCTCAGCGGAGCAAGATAGAGACATGGGACCTTGTCCTACCCCCCCATTTGTGTGCACCCCGAGTCCAACGGTACCACCCTTGAGTCTCTAGGACATAGGGTTCTGGAGTTAGGAGCATTTGAAGTTCCCCCATATAAGTGAGTTGGGAGAGTGAAAATTTGGGCTTTTGACCAGGGTCAGTTTTGACCGATCCTCAGCGGAGCAAGATAGAGACATGGGACCTTGTCCTACCCCCCCATTTGTGTGCACCCCGAGTCCAACGGTACCACTCTTGAGTCTCTAGGACATAGGGTTCTGGAGTTAGGAGCATTTGAAATTCCCCCATATAAGTGAGTTGGGAGAGTGAAAATTTGGGCTTTTGACCAGGGTCAGTTTTGACCGATCCTCAGCGGAGCAAGATAGAGACATGGGACCTTGTCCTACCCCCCCATTTGTGTGCACCCCGAGTCCAACGGTACCACCCTTGAGTCTCTAGGACATAGGGTTCTGGAGTTATGAGCATTTGAAGTTCCCCCATATAAGTGAGTTGGGAGAGTGAAAATTGGGGTTTTTAATCAGGATCAGTTTTGACTGATCCTCAGCGGAGCAAGATAGAGACATGGGACCTTGTCCTAGCCCCCCATTTGTGTGCACCCCGAGTCCAACGGTACCACCCTTGAGTCTCTAGGACATAGGGTTCTGGAGTTATGAGCATTTGAAGTTCCCCCATATAAGTGAGTAGGGAGAGTGAAAATTTGCGGTTTTAACCAGGGTCAGTTTTGACCGATCCTCAGCGGAGCAAGATAGAGACATGGGACCTTGTCCTACCCCCCCATTTGTGTGCACCCCGAGTCCAACGGTACCACCCTTGAGTCTCTAGGACATAGGGTTCTGGAGTTATGAGCATTTGAAGTTCCCCCATATAAGTGAGTTGGGAGAGTGAAAATTTGCCCAAGTGTGAGAGGCCAAAAGTGTTCCCCCAGAAAGTGTTTAGGAACACATTTCAGAGCCCTACGAGTGGTTTGGACCCCCCTTTTTGTGGTACTTTTTGTCAAGTTGAAGTTGGTGTTTACGGTTGTTAAGAGTGTACAGGGCTTGGAGTTTTAACCAGGGTCAGTTTTGACCGATCCTCAGCGGAGCAAGATAGAGACATGGGACCTTGTCCTACCCCCCCATTTGTGTGCACCCCGAGTCCAACGGTACCACCCTTGAGTCTCTAGGACATAGGGTTCTGGAGTTAGGAGCATTTGAAGTTCCCCCATATAAGTGAGTTGGGAGAGTGAAAATTTGGGCTTTTGACCAGGGTCAGTTTTGACCGATCCTCAGCGGAGCAAGATAGAGACATGGGACCTTGTCCTACCCCCCCATTTGTGTGCACCCCGAGTCCAACGGTACCACCCTTGAGTTTATAGGACATAGGGTTCTTGAGTTATGAGCATTTGAAGTTCCCCCATATAAGTGAGTTGGGAAAGTGAAAATTTGGGGTTTTAAGCAGGGTCAGGTTTGACCGATCCTCAGCGGAGCAAGATAGAGACATGGGACCTTGTCCTACCCCCCCATTTGTGTGCACCCCGAGTCCAACGGTACCACCCTTGAGTCTCTAGGACATAGGGTTCTGGAGTTTTGAGCATTTGAAGTTCCCCCATATAAGTGAGTTGGGAGAGTGAAAATTTGCCCAAGTGTGAGAGGCCAAAAGTGTTCCCCCAGAAAGTGTTTAGGAACACATTTCAGAGCCCTACGAGTGGTTTGGACCCCCCTTTTTGTGGTACTTTTTGTCAAGTTGAAGTTGGTGTTTACGGTTGTTAAGAGTGTACAGGGCTTGGAGTTTTAAACAGGGTCAGTTTTGACCGATCCTCAGCGGAGCAAGATAGAGACATGGGACCTTGTCCTACCCCCCCATTTGTGTGCACCCCGAGTCCAACGGTACCACCCTTGAGTCTCTAGGACATAGGGTTCTGGAGTTATGAGCATTTGAAGTTCCCCCATATAAGTGAGTTGGGAGAGTGAAAATTGGGGTTTTTAATCAGGATCAGTTTTGACCGATCCTCAGCGCAGCAAGATAGAGACATGGGACCTTGTCCTACCCCCCCATTTGTGTGCACCCTGAGTCCAACGGTACCACCCTTGAGTCTCTAGGACATAGGGTTCTGGAGTTATGAGCATTTGAAGTTCCCCCATATAAGTGAGTTGGGAGAGTGAAAATTTGCCCAAGTGTGAGAGGCCAAAAGTGTTCCCCCAGAAAGTGTTTAGGAACACATTTCAGAGCCCTACGAGTGGTTTGGACCCCCCTTTTTGTGGTACTTTTTGTCAAGTTGAAGTTGGTGTTTACGGTTGTTAAGAGTGTACAGGGCTTGGAGTTTTAAACAGGGTCAGTTTTGACCGATCCTCAGCGGAGCAAGATAGAGACATGGGACCTTGTCCTACCCCCCCCATTTGTGTGCACCCCGAGTCCAACGGTACCACCCTTGAGTCTCTAGGACATAGGGTTCTGGAGTTATGAGCATTTGAAGTTCCCCCATATAAGTGAGTTGGGAGAGTGAAAATTTGCCCAAGTGTGAGAGGCCAAAAGTGTTCCCCCAGAAAGTGTTTAGGAACACATTTCAGAGCCCTACGAGTGGTTTGGACCCCCCTTTTTGTGGTACTTTTTGTCAAGTTGAAGTTGGTGTTTACGGTTGTTAAGAGTGTACAGGGCTTGGAGTTTTAACCAGGGTCAGTTTTGACCGATCCTCAGCGGAGCAAGATAGAGACATGGGACCTTGTCCTACCCCCCCATTTGTGTGCACCCCGAGTCCAACGGTACCACCCTTGAGTCTCTAGGACATAGGGTTCTGGAGTTATGAGCATTTGAAGTTCCCCCATATAAGTGAGTTGGGAGAGTGACAATTGGGGTTTTTAATCAGGATCAGTTTTGACCGATCCTCAGCGCAGCAAGATAGAGACATGGGACCTTGTCCTACCCCCCCATTTCTGTGCACCCCGAGTCCAACGGTACCACCCTTGAGTCTCTAGGACATAGGGTTCTGGAGTTATGAGCATTTGAAGTTCCCCCATATAAGTGAGTTGGGAGAGTGAAAATTTGCCCAAGTGTGAGAGGCCAAAAGTGTTCCCCCAGAAAGTGTTTAGGAACACATTTCAGAGCCCTACGAGTGGTTTGGACCCCCCTTTTTGTGGTACTTTTTGTCAAGTTGAAGTTGGTGTTTACGGTTGTTAAGAGTGTACAGGGCTTGGAGTTTTAACCAGGGTCAGTTTTGACCGATCCTCAGCGGAGCAAGATAGAGACATGGGACCTTGTCCTACCCCCCCCCCCCATTTGTGTGCACCCCGAGTCCAACGGTACCACCCTTGAGTCTCTAGGACATAGGGTTCTGGAGTTATGAGCATTTGAAGTTCCCCCATATAAGTGAGTTGGGAGAGTGAAAATTGGGGTTTTTAATCAGGATCAGTTTTGACCGATCCTCAGCGGAGCAAGATAGAGACATGGGACCTTGTCCTACCCCCCCATTTGTGTGCACCCCGAGTCCAACGGTACCACCCTTGAGTCTCTAGGACATAGGGTTCTGGAGTTATGAGGATTTGAAGTTCCCCCATATAAGTGAGTTGGGAGAGTGAAAATTGGGGTTTTTAATCAGGATCAGTTTTGACCGATCCTCAGCGGAGCAAGATAGAGACATGGGACCTTGTCCTACCCCCCCATTTGTGTGCACCCCGAGTCCAACGGTACCACCCTTGAGTCTCTAGGACATAGGGTTCTGGAGTTATGAGCATTTGAAGTTCCCCCATATAAGTGAGTTGGGAGAGTGAAAATTTGCCCAAGTGTGAGAGGCCAAAAGTGTTCCCCCAGAAAGTGTTTAGGAACACATTTCAGAGCCCTACGAGTGGTTTGGACCCCCCTTTTTGTGGTACTTTTTGTCAAGTTGAAGTTGGTGTTTACGGTTGTTAAGAGTGTACAGGGCTTGGAGTTTTAAACAGGGTCAGTTTTGACCGATCCTCAGCGGAGCAAGATAGAGACATGGGACCTTGTCCTACCCCCCCATTTGTGTGCACCCCGAGTCCAACGGTACCACCCTTGAGTCTCTAGGACATAGGGTTCTGGAGTTATGAGCATTTGAAGTTCCCCCATATAAGTGAGTTGGGAGAGTGAAAATTGGGGTTTTTAATCAGGATCAGTTTTGACTGATCCTCAGCGGAGCAAGATAGAGACATGGGACCTTGTCCTACCCCCCCATTTGTGTGCACCCCGAGTCCAACGGTACCACCCTTGAGTCTCTAGGACATAGGGTTCTGGAGTTATGAGCATTTGAAGTTCCCCCATATAAGTGAGTTGGGAAAGTGAAAATTGGGGTTTTTAATCAGGATCAGTTTTGACCGATCCTCAGCGGAGCAAGATAGAGACATGGGACCTTGTCCTATCCCCCCATTTGTGTGCACCCCGAGTCCAACGGTACCACCCTTGAGTTTATAGGACATAGGGTTCTTGAGTTATGAGCATTTGAAGTTCCCCCATATAAGTGAGTTGGGAGAGTGAAAATTTGGGGTTTTAATCAGGGTCAGGTTTGACCGATCCTCAGCGGAGCAAGATAGAGACATGGGACCTTGTCCTACCCCCCCATTTCTGTGCACCCCGAGTCCAACGGTACCACCCTTGAGTCTATAGGACATAGGGTTCTTGAGTTATGAGCATTTGAAGTTCCCCCATATAAGTGAGTTGGGAGAGTGAAAATTTGGGGTTTTAACCAGGGTCAGTTTTGACCGATCCTCAGCGGAGCAAGATAGAGACATGGGACCTTGTCCTACCCCCACATTTGTGTGCACCCCGAGTCCAACGGTACCACCCTTGAGTCTCTAGGACATAGGGTTCTGGAGTTATGAGCATTTGAAGTTCCCCCATATAAGTGAGTTGGGAGAGTGAAAATTTGCCCAAGTGTGAGAGGCCAAAATTGTTCCCCCAGAAAGTGTTTAGGAACACATTTCAGAGCCCTACGAGTGGTTTGGACCCCCCTTTTTGTGGTACTTTTTGTCAAGTTGAAGTTGGTGTTTACGGTTGTTAAGAGTGTACAGGGCTTGGAGTTTTAACCAGGGTCAGTTTTGACCGATCCTCAGCGGAGCAAGATAGAGACATGGGACCTTGTCCTACCCCCCCATTTGTGTGCACCCCGAGTCCAACGGTACCACCCTTGAGTCTCTAGGACATAGGGTTCTGGAGTTAGGAGCATTTGAAGTTCCCCCATATAAGTGAGTTGGGAGAGTGAAAATTTGGGCTTTTGACCAGGGTCAGTTTTGACCGATCCTCAGCGGAGCAAGATAGAGACATGGGACCTTGTCCTACCCCCCCATTTGTGTGCACCCCGAGTCCAACGGTACCACCCTTGAGTCTCTAGGACATAGGGTTCTGGAGTTAGGAGCATTTGAAGTTCCCCCATATAAGTGAGTTGGGAGAGTGAAAATTTGGGCTTTTGACCAGGGTCAGTTTTGACCGATCCTCAGCGGAGCAAGATAGAGACATGGGACCTTGTCCTACCCCCCCATTTGTGTGCACCCCGAGTCCAACGGTACCACCCTTGAGTCTCTAGGACATAGGGTTCTGGAGTTAGGAGCATTTGAAGTTCCCCCATATAAGTGAGTTGGGAGAGTGAAAATTTGGGCTTTTGACCAGGGTCAGTTTTGACCGATCCTCAGCGGAGCAAGATAGAGACATGGGACCTTGTCCTACCCCCCCATTTGTGTGCACCCCGAGTC
The DNA here is from genome assembly GCF_017976425.1 of Toxotes jaculatrix. Lineage (NCBI taxonomy): Eukaryota > Metazoa > Chordata > Actinopteri > Toxotidae > Toxotes > Toxotes jaculatrix. Next base: position 27,929,029 of record NC_054397.1, on the reverse strand, counting down.
CAACGGTACCACCCTTGAGTCTCTAGGACATAGGGTTCTGGAGTTATGAGCATTTGAAGTTCCCCCATATAAGTGAGTTGGGAGAGTGACAATTGGGGTTTTTAATCAGGATCAGTTTTGACCGATCCTCAGCGCAGCAAGATAGAGACATGGGACCTTGTCCTACCCCCCCATTTGTGTGCACCCCGAGTCCAACGGTACCACCCTTGAGTCTCTAGGACATAGGGTTCTGGAGTTATGAGCATTTGAAGTTCCCCCATATAAGTGAGTTGGGAGAGTGACAATTGGGGTTTTTAATCAGGATCAGTTTTGACCGATCCTCAGCGCAGCAAGATAGAGACATGGGACCTTGTCCTACCCCCCCCATTTGTGTGCACCCCGAGTCCAACGGTACCACCCTTGAGTCTCTAGGACATAGGGTTCTGGAGTTATGAGCATTTGAAGTTCCCCCATATAAGTGAGTTGGGAGAGTGACAATTGGGGTTTTTAATCAGGATCAGTTTTGACCGATCCTCAGCGCAGCAAGATAGAGACATGGGACCTTGTCCTACCCCCCCATTTGTGTGCACCCCGAGTCCAACGGTACCACCCTTGAGTCTCTAGGACATAGGGTTCTGGAGTTATGAGCATTTGAAGTTCCCCCATATAAGTGAGTTGGGAGAGTGAAAATTTGCCCAAGTGTGAGAGGCCAAAAGTGTTCCCCCAGAAAGTGTTTAGGAACACATTTCAGAGCCCTACGAGTGGTTTGGACCCCCCTTTTTGTGGTACTTTTTGTCAAGTTGAAGTTGGTGTTTACGGTTGTTAAGAGTGTACAGGGCTTGGAGTTTTAAACAGGGTCAGTTTTGACCGATCCTCAGCGGAGCAAGATAGAGACATGGGACCTTGTCCTACCCCCCCATTTGTGTGCACCCCGAGTCCAACGGTACCACCCTTGAGTCTCTAGGACATAGGGTTCTGGAGTTATGAGCATTTGATGTTCCCCCATATAAGTGAGTTGGGAGAGTGAAAATTTGGGGTTTTAACCAGGGTCAGTTTTGACCGATCCTCAGCGGAGCAAGATAGAGACATGGGACCTTGTCCTACCCCCCCCCCCCCATTTGTGTGCACCCCGAGTCCAACGGTACCACCCTTGAGTCTCTAGGACATAGGGTTCTGGAGTTATGAGCATTTGAAGTTCCCCCATATAAGTGAGTTGGGAGAGTGAAAATTTGCCCAAGTGTGAGAGGCCAAAAGTGTTCCCCCAGAAAGTGTTTAGGAACACATTTCAGAGCCCTACGAGTGGTTTGGACCCCCCTTTTTGTGGTACTTTTTGTCAAGTTGAAGTTGGTGTTTACGGTTGTTAAGAGTGTACAGGGCTTGGAGTTTTAACCAGGGTCAGTTTTGACCGATCCTCAGCGGAGCAAGATAGAGACATGGGACCTTGTCCTACCCCCCCATTTGTGTGCACCCCGAGTCCAACGGTACCACCCTTGAGTCTCTAGGACATAGGGTTCTGGAGTTATGAGCATTTGAAGTTCCCCCATATAAGTGAGTTGGGAGAGTGACAATTGGGGTTTTTAATCAGGATCAGTTTTGACCGATCCTCAGCGCAGCAAGATAGAGACATGGGACCTTGTCCTACCCCCCCATTTGTGTGCACCCCGAGTCCAACGGTACCACCCTTGAGTCTCTAGGACATAGGGTTCTGGAGTTATGAGCATTTGAAGTTCCCCCATATAAGTGAGTTGGGAGAGTGAAAATTTGGGCTTTTGACCAGGGTCAGTTTTGACCGATCCTCAGCGGAGCAAGATAGAGACATGGGACCTTGTCCTACCCCCCCATTTGTGTGCACCCCGAGTCCAACGGTACCACCCTTGAGTCTCTAGGACATAGGGTTCTGGAGTTAGGAGCATTTGAAGTTCCCCCATATAAGTGAGTTGGGAGAGTGAAAATTTGGGCTTTTGACCAGGGTCAGTTTTGACCGATCCTCAGCGGAGCAAGATAGAGACATGGGACCCTTGTCCTACCCCCCCATTTGTGTGCACCCCGAGTCCAACGGTACCACCCTTGAGTCTCTAGGACATAGGGTTCTGGAGTTATGAGCATTTGAAGTTCCCCCATATAAGTGAGTTGGGAGAGTGACAATTGGGGTTTTTAATCAGGATCAGTTTTGACCGATCCTCAGCGCAGCAAGATAGAGACATGGGACCTTGTCCTACCCCCCCCCCCCATTTGTGTGCACCCCGAGTCCAACGGTACCACCCTTGAGTCTCTAGGACATAGGGTTCTGGAGTTTTGAGCATTTGAAGTTCCCCCATATAAGTGAGTTGGGAGAGTGAAAATTTGCCCAAGTGTGAGAGGCCAAAAGTGTTCCCCCAGAAAGTGTTTAGGAACACATTTCAGAGCCCTACGAGTGGTTTGGACCCCCCTTTTTGTGGTACTTTTTGTCAAGTTGAAGTTGGTGTTTACGGTTGTTACGAGTGTACAGGGCTTGGAGTTTTAAACAGGGTCAGTTTTGACCGATCCTCAGCGGAGCAAGATAGAGACATGGGACCTTGTCCTACCCCCCCCATTTGTGTGCACCCCGAGTCCAACGGTACCACCCTTGAGTCTCTAGGACATAGGGTTCTGGAGTTATGAGCATTTGAAGTTCCCCCATATAAGTGAGTTGGGAGAGTGAAAATTGGGGTTTTTAATCAGGATCAGTTTTGACTGATCCTCAGCGGAGCAAGATAGAGACATGGGACCTTGTCCTAGCCCCCCATTTGTGTGCACCCCGAGTCCAACGGTACCACCCTTGAGTCTCTAGGACATAGGGTTCTGGAGTTATGAGCATTTGAAGTTCCCCCATATAAGTGAGTTGGGAGAGTGAAAATTTGCGGTTTTAACCAGGGTCAGTTTTGACCGATCCTCAGCGGAGCAAGATAGAGACATGGGACCTTGTCCTACCCCCCCCATTTGTGTGCACCCCGAGTCCAACGGTACCACCCTTGAGTCTCTAGGACATAGGGTTCTGGAGTTATGAGCATTTGAAGTTCCCCCATATAAGTGAGTTGGGAGAGTGAAAATTTGCCCAAGTGTGAGAGGCCAAAAGTGTTCCCCCAGAAAGTGTTTAGGAACACATTTCAGAGCCCTACGAGTGGTTTGGACCCCCCTTTTTGTGGTACTTTTTGTCAAGTTGAAGTTGGTGTTTACGGTTGTTAAGAGTGTACAGGGCTTGGAGTTTTAACCAGGGTCAGTTTTGACCGATCCTCAGCGGAGCAAGATAGAGACATGGGACCTTGTCCTACCCCCCCATTTGTGTGCACCCCGAGTCCAACGGTACCACCCTTGAGTCTCTAGGACATAGGGTTCTGGAGTTAGGAGCATTTGAAGTTCCCCCATATAAGTGAGTTGGGAGAGTGACAATTGGGGTTTTTAATCAGGATCAGTTTTGACCGATCCTCAGCGCAGCAAGATAGAGACATGGGACCTTGTCCTACCCCCCCATTTGTGTGCACCCCGAGTCCAACGGTACCACCCTTGAGTCTCTAGGACATAGGGTTCTGGAGTTATGAGCATTTGAAGTTCCCCCATATAAGTGAGTTGGGAGAGTGACAATTGGGGTTTTTAATCAGGATCAGTTTTGACCGATCCTCAGCGCAGCAAGATAGAGACATGGGACCTTGTCCTACCCCCCCATTTCTGTGCACCCCGAGTCCAACGGTACCACCCTTGAGTCTCTAGGACATAGGGTTCTGGAGTTATGAGCATTTGAAGTTCCCCCATATAAGTGAGTTGGGAGAGTGAAAATTTGCCCAAGTGTGAGAGGCCAAAAGTGTTCCCCCAGAAAGTGTTTAGGAACACATTTCAGAGCCCTACGAGTGGTTTTGGACCCCCCTTTTTGTGGTACTTTTTGTCAAGTTGAAGTTGGTGTTTACGGTTGTTAAGAGTGTACAGGGCTTGGAGTTTTAACCAGGGTCAGTTTTGACCGATCCTCAGCGGAGCAAGATAGAGACATGGGACCTTGTCCTACCCCCCCCCCCATTTGTGTGCACCCCGAGTCCAACGGTACCACCCTTGAGTCTCTAGGACATAGGGTTCTGGAGTTATGAGCATTTGAAGTTCCCCCATATAAGTGAGTTGGGAGAGTGAAAATTGGGGTTTTTAATCAGGATCAGTTTTGACCGATCCTCAGCGGAGCAAGATAGAGACATGGGACCTTGTCCTACCCCCCCATTTGTGTGCACCCCGAGTCCAACGGTACCACCCTTGAGTCTCTAGGACATAGGGTTCTGGAGTTATGAGGATTTGAAGTTCCCCCATATAAGTGAGTTGGGAGAGTGAAAATTGGGGTTTTTAATCAGGATCAGTTTTGACCGATCCTCAGCGGAGCAAGATAGAGACATGGGACCTTGTCCTACCCCCCCATTTGTGTGCACCCCGAGTCCAACGGTACCACCCTTGAGTCTCTAGGACATAGGGTTCTGGAGTTATGAGCATTTGAAGTTCCCCCATATAAGTGAGTTGGGAGAGTGAAAATTTGCCCAAGTGTGAGAGGCCAAAAGTGTTCCCCCAGAAAGTGTTTAGGAACACATTTCAGAGCCCTACGAGTGGTTTGGACCCCCCTTTTTGTGGTACTTTTTGTCAAGTTGAAGTTGGTGTTTACGGTTGTTAAGAGTGTACAGGGCTTGGAGTTTTAAACAGGGTCAGTTTTGACCGATCCTCAGCGGAGCAAGATAGAGACATGGGACCTTGTCCTACCCCCCCATTTGTGTGCACCCCGAGTCCAACGGTACCACCCTTGAGTCTCTAGGACATAGGGTTCTGGAGTTATGAGCATTTGAAGTTCCCCCATATAAGTGAGTTGGGAGAGTGAAAATTGGGGTTTTTAATCAGGATCAGTTTTGACCGATCCTCAGCGGAGCAAGATAGAGACATGGGACCTTGTCCTACCCCCCCATTTGTGTGCACCCCGAGTCCAACGGTACCCACCCTTGAGTCTCTAGGACATAGGGTTCTGGAGTTATGAGCATTTGAAGTTCCCCCATATAAGTGAGTTGGGAGAGTGAAAATTGGGGTTTTTAATCAGGATCAGTTTTGACTGATCCTCAGCGGAGCAAGATAGAGACATGGGACCTTGTCCTACCCCCCCATTTGTGTGCACCCCGAGTCCAACGGTACCACCCTTGAGTCTCTAGGACATAGGGTTCTGGAGTTATGAGCATTTGAAGTTCCCCCATATAAGTGAGTTGGGAAAGTGAAAATTGGGGTTTTTAATCAGGATCAGTTTTGACTGATCCTCAGCGGAGCAAGATAGAGACATGGGACCTTGTCCTATCCCCCCATTTGTGTGCACCCCGAGTCCAACGGTACCACCCTTGAGTTTATAGGACATAGGGTTCTTGAGTTATGAGCATTTGAAGTTCCCCCATATAAGTGAGTTGGGAGAGTGAAAATTTGGGGTTTTAATCAGGGTCAGGTTTGACCGATCCTCAGCGGAGCAAGATAGAGACATGGGACCTTGTCCTACCCCCCCCATTTCTGTGCACCCCGAGTCCAACGGTACCACCCTTGAGTCTATAGGACATAGGGTTCTTGAGTTATGAGCATTTGAAGTTCCCCCATATAAGTGAGTTGGGAGAGTGAAAATTTGGGGTTTTAACCAGGGTCAGTTTTGACCGATCCTCAGCGGAGCAAGATAGAGACATGGGACCTTGTCCTACCCCCACATTTGTGTGCACCCCGAGTCCAACGGTACCACCCTTGAGTCTCTAGGACATAGGGTTCTGGAGTTATGAGCATTTGAAGTTCCCCCATATAAGTGAGTTGGGAGAGTGAAAATTTGCCCAAGTGTGAGAGGCCAAAATTGTTCCCCCAGAAAGTGTTTAGGAACACATTTCAGAGCCCTACGAGTGGTTTGGACCCCCCTTTTTGTGGTACTTTTTGTCAAGTTGAAGTTGGTGTTTACGGTTGTTAAGAGTGTACAGGGCTTGGAGTTTTAACCAGGGTCAGTTTTGACCGATCCTCAGCGGAGCAAGATAGAGACATGGGACCTTGTCCTACCCCCCCATTTGTGTGCACCCCGAGTCCAACGGTACCACCCTTGAGTCTCTAGGACATAGGGTTCTGGAGTTAGGAGCATTTGAAGTTCCCCCATATAAGTGAGTTGGGAGAGTGAAAATTTGGGCTTTTGACCAGGGTCAGTTTTGACCGATCCTCAGCGGAGCAAGATAGAGACATGGGACCTTGTCCTACCCCCCCATTTGTGTGCACCCCGAGTCCAACGGTACCACCCTTGAGTCTCTAGGACATAGGGTTCTGGAGTTAGGAGCATTTGAAGTTCCCCCATATAAGTGAGTTGGGAGAGTGAAAATTTGGGCTTTTGACCAGGGTCAGTTTTGACCGATCCTCAGCGGAGCAAGATAGAGACATGGGACCTTGTCCTACCCCCCCATTTGTGTGCACCCCGAGTCCAACGGTACCACCCTTGAGTCTCTAGGACATAGGGTTCTGGAGTTAGGAGCATTTGAAGTTCCCCCATATAAGTGAGTTGGGAGAGTGAAAATTTGGGCTTTTGACCAGGGTCAGTTTTGACCGATCCTCAGCGGAGCAAGATAGAGACATGGGACCTTGTCCTACCCCCCCATTTGTGTGCACCCCGAGTCCAACGGTACCACCCTTGAGTCTCTAGGACATAGGGTTCTGGAGTTAGGAGCATTTGAAGTTCCCCCATATAAGTGAGTTGGGAGAGTGAAAATTTGGGCTTTTGACCAGGGTCAGTTTTGACCGATCCTCAGCGGAGCAAGATAGAGACATGGGACCTTGTCCTACCCCCCCATTTGTGTGCACCCCGAGTCCAACGGTACCACCCTTGAGTCTCTAGGACATAGGGTTCTGGAGTTAGGAGCATTTGAAGTTCCCCCATATAAGTGAGTTGGGAGAGTGAAAATTTGGGCTTTTGACCAGGGTCAGTTTTGACCGATCCTCAGCGGAGCAAGATAGAGACATGGGACCTTGTCCTACCCCCCCATTTGTGTGCACCCCGAGTCCAACGGTACCACCCTTGAGTCTCTAGGACATAGGGTTCTGGAGTTAGGAGCATTTGAAGTTCCCCCATATAAGTGAGTTGGGAGAGTGAAAATTTGGGCTTTTGACCAGGGTCAGTTTTGACCGATCCTCAGCGGAGCAAGATAGAGACATGGGACCTTGTCCTACCCCCCCATTTGTGTGCACCCCGAGTCCAACGGTACCACCCTTGAGTCTCTAGGACATAGGGTTCTGGAGTTATGAGCATTTGAAGTTCCCCCATATAAGTGAGTTGGGAGAGTGACAATTGGGGTTTTTAATCAGGATCAGTTTTGACCGATCCTCAGCGCAGCAAGATAGAGACATGGGACCTTGTCCTACCCCCCCATTTGTGTGCACCCCGAGTCCAACGGTACCACCCTTGAGTCTCTAGGACATAGGGTTCTGGAGTTATGAGCATTTGAAGTTCCCCCATATAAGTGAGTTGGGAGAGTGACAATTGGGGTTTTTAATCAGGATCAGTTTTGACCGATCCTCAGCGCAGCAAGATAGAGACATGGGACCTTGTCCTACCCCCCCATTTGTGTGCACCCCGAGTCCAACGGTACCACCCTTGAGTCTCTAGGACATAGGGTTCTGGAGTTATGAGCATTTGAAGTTCCCCCATATAAGTGAGTTGGGAGAGTGACAATTGGGGTTTTTAATCAGGATCAGTTTTGACCGATCCTCAGCGCAGCAAGATAGAGACATGGGACCTTGTCCTACCCCCCCATTTGTGTGCACCCCGAGTCCAACGGTACCACCCTTGAGTCTCTAGGACATAGGGTTCTGGAGTTATGAGCATTTGAAGTTCCCCCATATAAGTGAGTTGGGAGAGTGAAAATTTGCCCAAGTGTGAGAGGCCAAAAGTGTTCCCCCAGAAAGTGTTTAGGAACACATTTCAGAGCCCTACGAGTGGTTTGGACCCCCCTTTTTGTGGTACTTTTTGTCAAGTTGAAGTTGGTGTGTTTACGGTGTTAAGAGTGTACAGGGCTTGGAGTTTTAAACAGGGTCAGTTTTGACCGATCCTCAGCGGAGCAAGATAGAGACATGGGACCTTGTCCTACCCCCCCATTTGTGTGCACCCCGAGTCCAACGGTACCACCCTTGAGTCTCTAGGACATAGGGTTCTGGAGTTATGAGCATTTGATGTTCCCCCATATAAGTGAGTTGGGAGAGTGGAAAATTTGGGGTTTTAACCAGGGTTCAGTTTTGACCGATCCTCAGCGGAGCAAGATAGAGACATGGGACCTTGTCCTACCCCCCCCCCCCCCATTTGTGTGCACCCCGAGTCCAACGGTACCACCCTTGAGTCTCTAGGACATAGGGTTCTGGAGTTATGAGCATTTGAAGTTCCCCCATATAAGTGAGTTGGGAGAGTGAAAATTTGCCCAAGTGTGAGAGGCCAAAAGTGTTCCCCCAGAAAGTGTTTAGGAACACATTTCAGAGCCCTACGAGTGGTTTGGACCCCCCTTTTTGTGGTACTTTTTGTCAAGTTGAAGTTGGTGTTTACGGTTGTTAAGAGTGTACAGGGCTTGGAGTTTTAACCAGGGTCAGTTTTGACCGATCCTCAGCGGAGCAAGATAGAGACATGGGACCTTGTCCTACCCCCCCATTTGTGTGCACCCCGAGTCCAACGGTACCACCCTTGAGTCTCTAGGACATAGGGTTCTGGAGTTATGAGCATTTGAAGTTCCCCCATATAAGTGAGTTGGGAGAGTGACAATTGGGGTTTTTAATCAGGATCAGTTTTGACCGATCCTCAGCGCAGCAAGATAGAGACATGGGACCTTGTCCTACCCCCCCATTTGTGTGCACCCCGAGTCCAACGGTACCACCCTTGAGTCTCTAGGACATAGGGTTCTGGAGTTATGAGCATTTGAAGTTCCCCCATATAAGTGAGTTGGGAGAGTGAAAATTTGGGCTTTTGACCAGGGTCAGTTTTGACCGATCCTCAGCGGAGCAAGATAGAGACATGGGACCTTGTCCTACCCCCCCATTTGTGTGCACCCCGAGTCCAACGGTACCACCCTTGAGTCTCTAGGACATAGGGTTCTGGAGTTAGGAGCATTTGAAGTTCCCCCATATAAGTGAGTTGGGAGAGTGAAAATTTGGGCTTTTGACCAGGGTCAGTTTTGACCGATCCTCAGCGGAGCAAGATAGAGACATGGGACCTTGTCCTACCCCCCCATTTGTGTGCACCCCGAGTCCAACGGTACCACCCTTGAGTCTCTAGGACATAGGGTTCTGGAGTTATGAGCATTTGAAGTTCCCCCATATAAGTGAGTTGGGAGAGTGACAATTGGGGTTTTTAATCAGGATCAGTTTTGACCGATCCTCAGCGCAGCAAGATAGAGACATGGGACCTTGTCCTACCCCCCCATTTGTGTGCACCCCGAGTCCAACGGTACCACCCTTGAGTCTCTAGGACATAGGGTTCTGGAGTTATGAGCATTTGAAGTTCCCCCATATAAGTGAGTTGGGAGAGTGACAATTGGGGTTTTTAATCAGGATCAGTTTTGACCGATCCTCAGCGCAGCAAGATAGAGACATGGGACCTTGTCCTACCCCCCCATTTGTGTGCACCCCGAGTCCAACGGTACCACCCTTGAGTCTCTAGGACATAGGGTTCTGGAGTTATGAGCATTTGAAGTTCCCCCATATAAGTGAGTTGGGAGAGTGAAAATTTGCCCAAGTGTGAGAGGCCAAAAGTGTTCCCCCAGAAAGTGTTTAGGAACACATTTCAGAGCCCTACGAGTGGTTTGGACCCCCCTTTTTGTGGTACTTTTTGTCAAGTTGAAGTTGGTGTTTACGGTTGTTAAGAGTGTACAGGGCTTGGAGTTTTAAACAGGGTCAGTTTTGACCGATCCTCAGCGGAGCAAGATAGAGACATGGGACCTTGTCCTACCCCCCCATTTGTGTGCACCCCGAGTCCAACGGTACCACCCTTGAGTCTCTAGGACATAGGGTTCTGGAGTTATGAGCATTTGATGTTCCCCCATATAAGTGAGTTGGGAGAGTGAAAATTTGGGGTTTTAACCAGGGTCAGTTTTGACCGATCCTCAGCGGAGCAAGATAGAGACATGGGACCTTGTCCTACCCCCCCCCCCCCATTTGTGTGCACCCCGAGTCCAACGGTACCACCCTTGAGTCTCTAGGACATAGGGTTCTGGAGTTATGAGCATTTGAAGTTCCCCCATATAAGTGAGTTGGGAGAGTGAAAATTTGCCCAAGTGTGAGAGGCCAAAAGTGTTCCCCCAGAAAGTGTTTAGGAACACATTTCAGAGCCCTACGAGTGGTTTGGACCCCCCTTTTTGTGGTACTTTTTGTCAAGTTGAAGTTGGTGTTTACGGTTGTTAAGAGTGTACAGGGCTTGGAGTTTTAACCAGGGTCAGTTTTGACCGATCCTCAGCGGAGCAAGATAGAGACATGGGACCTTGTCCTACCCCCCCATTTGTGTGCACCCCGAGTCCAACGGTACCACCCTTGAGTCTCTAGGACATAGGGTTCTGGAGTTATGAGCATTTGAAGTTCCCCCATATAAGTGAGTTGGGAGAGTGACAATTGGGGTTTTTAATCAGGATCAGTTTTGACCGATCCTCAGCGCAGCAAGATAGAGACATGGGACCTTGTCCTACCCCCCCATTTGTGTGCACCCCGAGTCCAACGGTACCACCCTTGAGTCTCTAGGACATAGGGTTCTGGAGTTATGAGCATTTGAAGTTCCCCCATATAAGTGAGTTGGGAGAGTGAAAATTTGGGCTTTTGACCAGGGTCAGTTTTGACCGATCCTCAGCGGAGCAAGATAGAGACATGGGACCTTGTCCTACCCCCCCATTTGTGTGCACCCCGAGTCCAACGGTACCACCCTTGAGTCTCTAGGACATAGGGTTCTGGAGTTAGGAGCATTTGAAGTTCCCCCATATAAGTGAGTTGGGAGAGTGAAAATTTGGGCTTTTGACCAGGGTCAGTTTTGACCGATCCTCAGCGGAGCAAGATAGAGACATGGGACCTTGTCCTACCCCCCCATTTGTGTGCACCCCGAGTCCAACGGTACCACCCTTGAGTCTCTAGGACATAGGGTTCTGGAGTTATGAGCATTTGAAGTTCCCCCATATAAGTGAGTTGGGAGAGTGACAATTGGGGTTTTTAATCAGGATCAGTTTTGACCGATCCTCAGCGCAGCAAGATAGAGACATGGGACCTTGTCCTACCCCCCCATTTGTGTGCACCCCGAGTCCAACGGTACCACCCTTGAGTCTCTAGGACATAGGGTTCTGGAGTTATGAGCATTTGAAGTTCCCCCATATAAGTGAGTTGGGAGAGTGACAATTGGGGTTTTTAATCAGGATCAGTTTTGACCGATCCTCAGCGCAGCAAGATAGAGACATGGGACCTTGTCCTACCCCCCCATTTGTGTGCACCCCGAGTCCAACGGTACCACCCTTGAGTCTCTAGGACATAGGGTTCTGGAGTTATGAGCATTTGAAGTTCCCCCATATAAGTGAGTTGGGAGAGTGAAAATTTGCCCAAGTGTGAGAGGCCAAAAGTGTTCCCCCAGAAAGTGTTTAGGAACACATTTCAGAGCCCTACGAGTGGTTTGGACCCCCCTTTTTGTGGTACTTTTTGTCAAGTTGAAGTTGGTGTTTACGGTTGTTAAGAGTGTACAGGGCTTGGAGTTTTAAACAGGGTCAGTTTTGACCGATCCTCAGCGGAGCAAGATAGAGACATGGGACCTTGTCCTACCCCCCCATTTGTGTGCACCCCGAGTCCAACGGTACCACCCTTGAGTCTCTAGGACATAGGGTTCTGGAGTTATGAGCATTTGATGTTCCCCCATATAAGTGAGTTGGGAGAGTGAAAATTTGGGGTTTTAACCAGGGTCAGTTTTGACCGATCCTCAGCGGAGCAAGATAGAGACATGGGACCTTGTCCTACCCCCCCCCCCCATTTGTGTGCACCCCGAGTCCAACGGTACCACCCTTGAGTCTCTAGGACATAGGGTTCTGGAGTTATGAGCATTTGAAGTTCCCCCATATAAGTGAGTTGGGAGAGTGAAAATTTGCCCAAGTGTGAGAGGCCAAAAGTGTTCCCCCAGAAAGTGTTTAGGAACACATTTCAGAGCCCTACGAGTGGTTTGGACCCCCCTTTTTGTGGTACTTTTTGTCAAGTTGAAGTTGGTGTTTACGGTTGTTAAGAGTGTACAGGGCTTGGAGTTTTAACCAGGGTCAGTTTTGACCGATCCTCAGCGGAGCAAGATAGAGACATGGGACCTTGTCCTACCCCCCCATTTGTGTGCACCCCGAGTCCAACGGTACCACCCTTGAGTCTCTAGGACATAGGGTTCTGGAGTTATGAGCATTTGAAGTTCCCCCATATAAGTGAGTTGGGAGAGTGACAATTGGGGTTTTTAATCAGGATCAGTTTTGACCGATCCTCAGCGCAGCAAGATAGAGACATGGGACCTTGTCCTACCCCCCCATTTGTGTGCACCCCGAGTCCAACGGTACCACCCTTGAGTCTCTAGGACATAGGGTTCTGGAGTTATGAGCATTTGAAGTTCCCCCATATAAGTGAGTTGGGAGAGTGACAATTGGGGTTTTTAATCAGGATCAGTTTTGACCGATCCTCAGCGCAGCAAGATAGAGACATGGGACCTTGTCCTACCCCCCCATTTGTGTGCACCCCGAGTCCAACGGTACCACCCTTGAGTCTCTAGGACATAGGGTTCTGGAGTTATGAGCATTTGAAGTTCCCCCATATAAGTGAGTTGGGAGAGTGAAAATTTGCCCAAGTGTGAGAGGCCAAAAGTGTTCCCCCAGAAAGTGTTTAGGAACACATTTCAGAGCCCTACGAGTGGTTTGGACCCCCCTTTTTGTGGTACTTTTTGTCAAGTTGAAGTTGGTGTTTACGGTTGTTAAGAGTGTACAGGGCTTGGAGTTTTAAACAGGGTCAGTTTTGACCGATCCTCAGCGGAGCAAGATAGAGACATGGGACCTTGTCCTACCCCCCCATTTGTGTGCACCCCGAGTCCAACGGTACCACCCTTGAGTCTTTAGGACATAGGGTTCTGGAGTTATGAGCATTTGAAGTTCCCCCATATAAGTGAGTTGGGAGAGTGAAAATTGGGGTTTTTAATCAGGATCAGTTTTGACCGATCCTCAGCGCAGCAAGATAGAGACATGGGACCTTGTCCTACCCCCCCATTTGTGTGCACCCTGAGTCCAACGGTACCACCCTTGAGTCTCTAGGACATAGGGTTCTGGAGTTATGAGCATTTGAAGTTCCCCCATATAAGTGAGTTGGGAGAGTGAAAATTTGCCCAAGTGTGAGAGGCCAAAAGTGTTCCCCCAGAAAGTGTTTAGGAACACATTTCAGAGCCCTACGAGTGGTTTGGACCCCCCTTTTTGTGGTACTTTTTGTCAAGTTGAAGTTGGTGTTTACGGTTGTTAAGAGTGTACAGGGCTTGGAGTTTTAAACAGGGTCAGTTTTGACCGATCCTCAGCGGAGCAAGATAGAGACATGGGACCTTGTCCTACCCCCCCCATTTGTGTGCACCCCGAGTCCAACGGTACCACCCTTGAGTCTCTAGGACATAGGGTTCTGGAGTTATGAGCATTTGAAGTTCCCCCATATAAGTGAGTTGGGAGAGTGAAAATTTGCCCAAGTGTGAGAGGCCAAAAGTGTTCCCCCAGAAAGTGTTTAGGAACACATTTCAGAGCCCTACGAGTGGTTTGGACCCCCCTTTTTGTGGTACTTTTTGTCAAGTTGAAGTTGGTGTTTACGGTTGTTAAGAGTGTACAGGGCTTGGAGTTTTAATCAGGATCAGTTTTGACCGATCCTCAGCGGAGCAAGATAGAGACATGGGACCTTGTCCTACCCCCCCATTTGTGTGCACCCCGAGTCCAACGGTACCACCCTTGAGTCTCTAGGACATAGGGTTCTGGAGTTATGAGCATTTGAAGTTCCCCCATATAAGTGAGTTGGGAGAGTGAAAATTGGGGTTTTTAATCAGGATCAGTTTTGACTGATCCTCAGCGGAGCAAGATAGAGACATGGGACCTTGTCCTAGCCCCCCATTTGTGTGCACCCCGAGTCCAACGGTACCACCCTTGAGTCTCTAGGACATAGGGTTCTGGAGTTATGAGCATTTGAAGTTCCCCCATATAAGTGAGTTGGGAGAGTGAAAATTTGCGGTTTTAACCAGGGTCAGTTTTGACCGATCCTCAGCGGAGCAAGATAGAGACATGGGACCTTGTCCTACCCCCCCATTTGTGTGCACCCCGAGTCCAACGGTACCACCCTTGAGTCTCTAGGACATAGGGTTCTGGAGTTATGAGCATTTGAAGTTCCCCCATATAAGTGAGTTGGGAGAGTGAAAATTTGCCCAAGTGTGAGAGGCCAAAAGTGTTCCCCCAGAAAGTGTTTAGGAACACATTTCAGAGCCCTACGAGTGGTTTGGACCCCCCTTTTTGTGGTACTTTTTGTCAAGTTGAAGTTGGTGTTTACGGTTGTTAAGAGTGTACAGGGCTTGGAGTTTTAACCAGGGTCAGTTTTGACCGATCCTCAGCGGAGCAAGATAGAGACATGGGACCTTGTCCTACCCCCCCATTTGTGTGCACCCCGAGTCCAACGGTACCACCCTTGAGTCTCTAGGACATAGGGTTCTGGAGTTAGGAGCATTTGAAGTTCCCCCATATAAGTGAGTTGGGAGAGTGAAAATTTGGGCTTTTGACCAGGGTCAGTTTTGACCGATCCTCAGCGGAGCAAGATAGAGACATGGGACCTTGTCCTACCCCCCCATTTGTGTGCACCCCGAGTCCAACGGTACCACCCTTGAGTTTATAGGACATAGGGTTCTTGAGTTATGAGCATTTGAAGTTCCCCCATATAAGTGAGTTGGGAAAGTGAAAATTTGGGGTTTTAAGCAGGGTCAGGTTTGACCGATCCTCAGCGGAGCAAGATAGAGACATGGGACCTTGTCCTACCCCCCCATTTGTGTGCACCCCGAGTCCAACGGTACCACCCTTGAGTCTCTAGGACATAGGGTTCTGGAGTTTTGAGCATTTGAAGTTCCCCCATATAAGTGAGTTGGGAGAGTGAAAATTTGCCCAAGTGTGAGAGGCCAAAAGTGTTCCCCCAGAAAGTGTTTAGGAACACATTTCAGAGCCCTACGAGTGGTTTGGACCCCCCTTTTTGTGGTACTTTTTGTCAAGTTGAAGTTGGTGTTTACGGTTGTTACGAGTGTACAGGGCTTGGAGTTTTAAACAGGGTCAGTTTTGACCGATCCTCAGCGGAGCAAGATAGAGACATGGGACCTTGTCCTACCCCCCCCATTTGTGTGCACCCCGAGTCCAACGGTACCACCCTTGAGTCTCTAGGACATAGGGTTCTGGAGTTATGAGCATTTGAAGTTCCCCCATATAAGTGAGTTGGGAGAGTGAAAATTTGCCCAAGTGTGAGAGGCCAAAAGTGTTCCCCCAGAAAGTGTTTAGGAACACATTTCAGAGCCCTACGAGTGGTTTGGACTCCCCTTTTTGTGGTACTTTTTGTCAAGTTGAAGTTGGTGTTTACGGTTGTTAAGAGTGTACAGGGCTTGGAGTTTTAACCAGGGTCAGTTTTGACCGATCCTCAGCGGAGCAAGATAGAGACATGGGACCTTGTCCTACCCCCTCATTTGTGTGCACCCCGAGTCCAACGGTACCACCCTTGAGTCTCTAGGACATAGGGTTCTGGAGTTATGAGCATTTGAAGTTCCCCCATATAAGTGAGTTGGGAGAGTGAAAATTGGGGTTTTTAATCAGGATCAGTTTTGACCGATCCTCAGCGCAGCAAGATAGAGACATGGGACCTTGTCCTACCCCCCCCCCATTTGTGTGCACCCCGAGTCCAACGGTACCACCCTTGAGTCTCTAGGACATAGGGTTCTGGAGTTATGAGCATTTGAAGTTCCCCCATATAAGTGAGTTGGGAGAGTGAAAATTTGCCCAAGTGTGAGAGGCCAAAAGTGTTCCCCCAGAAAGTGTTTAGGAACACATTTCAGAGCCCTACGAGTGGTTTGGACTCCCCTTTTTGTGGTACTTTTTGTCAAGTTGAAGTTGGTGTTTACGGTTGTTAAGAGTGTACAGGGCTTGGAGTTTTAACCAGGGTCAGTTATGACCGATCCTCAGCGGAGCAAGATAGAGACATGGGACCTTGTCCTACCCCCTCATTTGTGTGCACCCCGAGTCCAACGGTACCACCCTTGAGTCTCTAGGACATAGGGTTCTGGAGTTATGAGCATTTGAAGTTCCCCCATATAAGTGAGTTGGGAGAGTGAAAATTGGGGTTTTTAATCAGGATCAGTTTTGACCGATCCTCAGCGCAGCAAGATAGAGACATGGGACCTTGTCCTACCCCCCCATTTGTGTGCACCCCGAGTCCAACGGTACCACCCTTGAGTCTCTAGGACATAGGGTTCTGGAGTTATGAGCATTTGAAGTTCCCCCATATAAGTGAGTTGGGAGAGTGAAAATTTGCCCAAGTGTGAGAGGCCAAAAGTGTTCCCCCAGAAAGTGTTTAGGAACACATTTCAGAGCCCTACGAGTGGTTTGGACCCCCCTTTTTGTGGTACTTTTTGTCAAGTTGAAGTTGGTGTTTACGGTTGTTAAGAGTGTACAGGGCTTGGAGTTTTAACCAGGGTCAGTTTTGACCGATCCTCAGCGGAGCAAGATAGAGACATGGGACCTTGTCCTACCCCCCCATTTCTGTGCACCCCGAGTCCAACGGTACCACCCTTGAGTTTATAGGACATAGGGTTCTTGAGTTATGAGCATTTGAAGTTCCCCCATATAAGTGAGTTGGGAGAGTGAAAATTTGGGGTTTTAATCAGGGTCAGGTTTGACCGATCCTCAGCGGAGCAAGATAGAGACATGGGACCTTGTCCTACCCCCCCATTTGTGTGCACCCCGAGTCCAACGGTACCACCCTTGAGTCTCTAGGACATAGGGTTCTGGAGTTATGAGCATTTGAAGTTCCCCCATATAAGTGAGTTGGGAGAGTGAAAATTGGGGTTTTTAATCAGGATCAGTTTTGACCGATCCTCAGCGGAGCAAGATAGAGACATGGGACCTTGTCCTACCCCCCCATTTGTGTGCACCCCGAGTCCAACGGTACCACCCTTGAGTCTCTAGGACATAGGGTTCTGGAGTTATGAGCATTTGAAGTTCCCCCATATAAGTGAGTTGGGAAAGTGAAAATTGGGGTTTTTAATCAGGATCAGCTTTGACTGATCCTCAGCGGAGCAAGATAGAGACATGGGACCTTGTCCTACCCCCCCATTTCTGTGCACCCCGAGTCCAACGGTACCACCCTTGAGTCTATAGGACATAGGGTTCTTGAGTTATGAGCATTTGAAGTTCCCCCATATAAGTGAGTTGGGAGAGTGAAAATTTGGGGTTTTAACCAGGGTCAGTTTTGACCGATCCTCAGCGGAGCAAGATAGAGACATGGGACCTTGTCCTACCCCCACATTTGTGTGCACCCCGAGTCCAACGGTACCACCCTTGAGTCTCTAGGACATAGGGTTCTGGAGTTATGAGCATTTGAAGTTCCCCCATATAAGTGAGTTGGGAGAGTGAAAATTTGCCCAAGTGTGAGAGGCCAAAAGTGTTCCCCCAGAAAGTGTTTAGGAACACATTTCAGAGCCCTACGAGTGGTTTGGACCCCCCTTTTTGTGGTACTTTTTGTCAAGTTGAAGTTGGTGTTTACGGTTGTTAAGAGTGTACAGGGCTTGGAGTTTTAACCAGGGTCAGTTTTGACCGATCCTCAGCGGAGCAAGATAGAGACATGGGACCTTGTCCTACCCCCCCATTTGTGTGCACCCCGAGTCCAACGGTACCACCCTTGAGTCTCTAGGACATAGGGTTCTGGAGTTAGGAGCATTTGAAGTTCCCCCATATAAGTGAGTTGGGAGAGTGAAAATTTGGGCTTTTGACCAGGGTCAGTTTTGACCGATCCTCAGCGGAGCAAGATAGAGACATGGGACCTTGTCCTACCCCCCCATTTGTGTGCACCACGAGTCCAACGGTACCACTCTTGAGTCTCTAGGACATAGGGTTCTGGAGTTAGGAGCATTTGAAGTTCCCCCATATAAGTGAGTTGGGAGAGTGAAAATTTGGGCTTTTGACCAGGGTCAGTTTTGACCGATCCTCAGCGGAGCAAGATAGAGACATGGGACCTTGTCCTACCCCCCCATTTGTGTGCACCCCGAGTCCAACGGTACCACCCTTGAGTCTCTAGGACATAGGGTTCTGGAGTTATGAGCATTTGAAGTTCCCCCATATAAGTGAGTTGGGAGAGTGAAAATTGGGGTTTTTAATCAGGATCAGTTTTGACTGATCCTCAGCGGAGCAAGATAGAGACATGGGACCTTGTCCTAGCCCCCCATTTGTGTGCACCCCGAGTCCAACGGTACCACCCTTGAGTCTCTAGGACATAGGGTTCTGGACTTATGAGCATTTGAAGTTCCCCCATATAAGTGAGTTGGGAGAGTGAAAATTTGCGGTTTTAACCAGGGTCAGTTTTGACCGATCCTCAGCGGAGCAAGATAGAGACATGGGACCTTGTCCTACCCCCCCATTTGTGTGCACCCCGAGTCCAACGGTACCACCCTTGAGTCTCTAGGACATAGGGTTCTGGAGTTATGAGCATTTGAAGTTCCCCCATATAAGTGAGTTGGGAGAGTGAAAATTTGCCCAAGTGTGAGAGGCCAAAAGTGTTCCCCCAGAAAGTGTTTAGGAACACATTTCAGAGCCCTACGAGTGGTTTGGACCCCCCTTTTTGTGGTACTTTTTGTCAAGTTGAAGTTGGTGTTTACGGTTGTTAAGAGTGTACAGGGCTTGGAGTTTTAACCAGGGTCAGTTTTGACCGATCCTCAGCGGAGCAAGATAGAGACATGGGACCTTGTCCTACCCCCCCATTTGTGTGCACCCCGAGTCCAACGGTACCACCCTTGAGTCTCTAGGACATAGGGTTCTGGAGTTATGAGCATTTGAAGTTCCCCCATATAAGTGAGTTGGGAGAGTGACAATTGGGGTTTTTAATCAGGATCAGTTTTGACCGATCCTCAGCGCAGCAAGATAGAGACATGGGACCTTGTCCTACCCCCCCATTTCTGTGCACCCCGAGTCCAACGGTACCACCCTTGAGTCTCTAGGACATAGGGTTCTGGAGTTATGAGCATTTGAAGTTCCCCCATATAAGTGAGTTGGGAGAGTGAAAATTTGCCCAAGTGTGAGAGGCCAAAAGTGTTCCCCCAGAAAGTGTTTAGGAACACATTTCAGAGCCCTACGAGTGGTTTGGACCCCCCTTTTTGTGGTACTTTTTGTCATGTTGAAGTTGGTGTTTACGGTTGTTAAGAGTGTACAGGGCTTGGAGTTTTAACCAGGGTCAGTTTTGACCGATCCTCAGCGGAGCAAGATAGAGACATGGGACCTTGTCCTACCCCCCCCCATTTGTGTGCACCCCGAGTCCAACGGTACCACCCTTGAGTCTCTAGGACATAGGGTTCTGGAGTTATGAGCATTTGAAGTTCCCCCATATAAGTGAGTTGGGAGAGTGAAAATTGGGGTTTTTAATCAGGATCAGTTTTGACCGATCCTCAGCGGAGCAAGATAGAGACATGGGACCTTGTCCTACCCCCCCATTTGTGTGCACCCCGAGTCCAACGGTACCACCCTTGAGTCTCTAGGACATAGGGTTCTGGAGTTATGAGGATTTGAAGTTCCCCCATATAAGTGAGTTGGGAGAGTGAAAATTGGGGTTTTTAATCAGGATCAGTTTTGACCGATCCTCAGCGGAGCAAGATAGAGACATGGGACCTTGTCCTACCCCCCCATTTGTGTGCACCCCGAGTCCAACGGTACCACCCTTGAGTCTCTAGGACATAGGGTTCTGGAGTTATGAGCATTTGAAGTTCCCCCATATAAGTGAGTTGGGAGAGTGAAAATTTGCCCAAGTGTGAGAGGCCAAAAGTGTTCCCCCAGAAAGTGTTTAGGAACACATTTCAGAGCCCTACGAGTGGTTTGGACCCCCCTTTTTGTGGTACTTTTTGTCAAGTTGAAGTTGGTGTTTACGGTTGTTAAGAGTGTACAGGGCTTGGAGTTTTAAACAGGGTCAGTTTTGACCGATCCTCAGCGGAGCAAGATAGAGACATGGGACCTTGTCCTACCCCCCCATTTGTGTGCACCCCGAGTCCAACGGTACCACCCTTGAGTCTCTAGGACATAGGGTTCTGGAGTTATGAGCATTTGAAGTTCCCCCATATAAGTGAGTTGGGAGAGTGACAATTGGGGTTTTTAATCAGGATCAGTTTTGACCGATCCTCAGCGCAGCAAGATAGAGACATGGGACCTTGTCCTACCCCCCCATTTGTGTGCACCCCGAGTCCAACGGTACCACCCTTGAGTCTCTAGGACATAGGGTTCTGGAGTTATGAGCATTTGAAGTTCCCCCATATAAGTGAGTTGGGAGAGTGAAAATTTGCCCAAGTGTGAGAGGCCAAAAGTGTTCCCCCAGAAAGTGTTTAGGAACACATTTCAGAGCCCTACGAGTGGTTTGGACCCCCCTTTTTGTGGTACTTTTTGTCAAGTTGAAGTTGGTGTTTACGGTTGTTAAGAGTGTACAGGGCTTGGAGTTTTAACCAGGGTCAGTTTTGACCGATCCTCAGCGGAGCAAGATAGAGACATGGGACCTTGTCCTACCCCCCCATTTCTGTGCACCCCGAGTCCAACGGTACCACCCTTGAGTCTATAGGACATAGGGTTCTTGAGTTATGAGCATTTGAAGTTCCCCCATATAAGTGAGTTGGGAGAGTGAAAATTTGGGGTTTTAACCAGGGTCAGTTTTGACCGATCCTCAGCGGAGCAAGATAGAGACATGGGACCTTGTCCTACCCCCACATTTGTGTGCACCCCGAGTCCAACGGTACCACCCTTGAGTCTCTAGGACATAGGGTTCTGGAGTTATGAGCATTTGAAGTTCCCCCATATAAGTGAGTTGGGAGAGTGAAAATTTGCCCAAGTGTGAGAGGCCAAAAGTGTTCCCCCAGAAAGTGTTTAGGAACACATTTCAGAGCCCTACGAGTGGTTTGGACCCCCCTTTTTGTGGTACTTTTTGTCAAGTTGAAGTTGGTGTTTACGGTTGTTAAGAGTGTACAGGGCTTGGAGTTTTAACCAGGGTCAGTTTTGACCGATCCTCAGCGGAGCAAGATAGAGACATGGGACCTTGTCCTACCCCCCCCATTTGTGTGCACCCCGAGTCCAACGGTACCACCCTTGAGTCTCTAGGACATAGGGTTCTGGAGTTAGGAGCATTTGAAGTTCCCCCATATAAGTGAGTTGGGAGAGTGAAAATTTGGGCTTTTGACCAGGGTCAGTTTTGACCGATCCTCAGCGGAGCAAGATAGAGACATGGGACCTTGTCCTACCCCCCCATTTGTGTGCACCCCGAGTCCAACGGTACCACTCTTGAGTCTCTAGGACATAGGGTTCTGGAGTTAGGAGCATTTGAAATTCCCCCATATAAGTGAGTTGGGAGAGTGAAAATTTGGGCTTTTGACCAGGGTCAGTTTTGACCGATCCTCAGCGGAGCAAGATAGAGACATGGGACCTTGTCCTACCCCCCCATTTGTGTGCACCCCGAGTCCAACGGTACCACCCTTGAGTCTCTAGGACATAGGGTTCTGGAGTTATGAGCATTTGAAGTTCCCCCATATAAGTGAGTTGGGAGAGTGAAAATTGGGGTTTTTAATCAGGATCAGTTTTGACCGATCCTCAGCGGAGCAAGATAGAGACATGGGACCTTGTCCTAGCCCCCCATTTGTGTGCACCCCGAGTCCAACGGTACCACCCTTGAGTCTCTAGGACATAGGGTTCTGGAGTTATGAGCATTTGAAGTTCCCCCATATAAGTGAGTTGGGAGAGTGAAAATTTGCGGTTTTAACCAGGGTCAGTTTTGACCGATCCTCAGCGGAGCAAGATAGAGACATGGGACCTTGTCCTACCCCCCCATTTGTGTGCACCCCGAGTCCAACGGTACCACCCTTGAGTCTCTAGGACATAGGGTTCTGGAGTTATGAGCATTTGAAGTTCCCCCATATAAGTGAGTTGGGAGAGTGAAAATTTGCCCAAGTGTGAGAGGCCAAAAGTGTTCCCCCAGAAAGTGTTTAGGAACACATTTCAGAGCCCTACGAGTGGTTTGGACCCCCCTTTTTGTGGTACTTTTTGTCAAGTTGAAGTTGGTGTTTACGGTTGTTAAGAGTGTACAGGGCTTGGAGTTTTAACCAGGGTCAGTTTTGACCGATCCTCAGCGGAGCAAGATAGAGACATGGGACCTTGTCCTACCCCCCCATTTGTGTGCACCCCGAGTCCAACGGTACCACCCTTGAGTCTCTAGGACATAGGGTTCTGGAGTTAGGAGCATTTGAAGTTCCCCCATATAAGTGAGTTGGGAGAGTGAAAATTTGGGCTTTTGACCAGGGTCAGTTTTGACCGATCCTCAGCGGAGCAAGATAGAGACATGGGACCTTGTCCTACCCCCCCATTTGTGTGCACCCCGAGTCCAACGGTACCACCCTTGAGTTTATAGGACATAGGGTTCTTGAGTTATGAGCATTTGAAGTTCCCCCATATAAGTGAGTTGGGAAAGTGAAAATTTGGGGTTTTAAGCAGGGTCAGGTTTGACCGATCCTCAGCGGAGCAAGATAGAGACATGGGACCTTGTCCTACCCCCCCATTTG
The DNA here is from genome assembly GCF_017976425.1 of Toxotes jaculatrix. Taxonomy (NCBI): domain Eukaryota; kingdom Metazoa; phylum Chordata; class Actinopteri; family Toxotidae; genus Toxotes; species Toxotes jaculatrix. The sequence goes on along the minus strand of NC_054397.1, from coordinate 27,906,225 downwards.
TGTGCACCCCGAGTCCAACGGTACCACCCTTGAGTCTCTAGGACATAGGGTTCTGGAGTTTTGAGCATTTGAAGTTCCCCCATATAAGTGAGTTGGGAGAGTGAAAATTTGCCCAAGTGTGAGAGGCCAAAAGTGTTCCCCCAGAAAGTGTTTAGGAACACATTTCAGAGCCCTACGAGTGGTTTGGACCCCCCTTTTTGTGGTACTTTTTGTCAAGTTGAAGTTGGTGTTTACGGTTGTTACGAGTGTACAGGGCTTGGAGTTTTAAACAGGGTCAGTTTTGACCGATCCTCAGCGGAGCAAGATAGAGACATGGGACCTTGTCCTACCCCCCCCCATTTGTGTGCACCCCGAGTCCAACGGTACCACCCTTGAGTCTCTAGGACATAGGGTTCTGGAGTTATGAGCATTTGAAGTTCCCCCATATAAGTGAGTTGGGAGAGTGAAAATTTGCCCAAGTGTGAGAGGCCAAAAGTGTTCCCCCAGAAAGTGTTTAGGAACACATTTCAGAGCCCTACGAGTGGTTTGGACTCCCCTTTTTGTGGTACTTTTTGTCAAGTTGAAGTTGGTGTTTACGGTTGTTAAGAGTGTACAGGGCTTGGAGTTTTAACCAGGGTCAGTTTTGACCGATCCTCAGCGGAGCAAGATAGAGACATGGGACCTTGTCCTACCCCCTCATTTGTGTGCACCCCGAGTCCAACGGTACCACCCTTGAGTCTCTAGGACATAGGGTTCTGGAGTTATGAGCATTTGAAGTTCCCCCATATAAGTGAGTTGGGAGAGTGAAAATTGGGGTTTTTAATCAGGATCAGTTTTGACCGATCCTCAGCGCAGCAAGATAGAGACATGGGACCTTGTCCTACCCCCCCCCCCCATTTGTGTGCACCCCGAGTCCAACGGTACCACCCTTGAGTCTCTAGGACATAGGGTTCTGGAGTTATGAGCATTTGAAGTTCCCCCATATAAGTGAGTTGGGAGAGTGAAAATTTGCCCAAGTGTGAGAGGCCAAAAGTGTTCCCCCAGAAAGTGTTTAGGAACACATTTCAGAGCCCTACGAGTGGTTTGGACTCCCCTTTTTGTGGTACTTTTTGTCAAGTTGAAGTTGGTGTTTACGGTTGTTAAGAGTGTACAGGGCTTGGAGTTTTAACCAGGGTCAGTTATGACCGATCCTCAGCGGAGCAAGATAGAGACATGGGACCTTGTCCTACCCCCTCATTTGTGTGCACCCCGAGTCCAACGGTACCACCCTTGAGTCTCTAGGACATAGGGTTCTGGAGTTATGAGCATTTGAAGTTCCCCCATATAAGTGAGTTGGGAGAGTGAAAATTGGGGTTTTTAATCAGGATCAGTTTTGACCGATCCTCAGCGCAGCAAGATAGAGACATGGGACCTTGTCCTACCCCCCCATTTGTGTGCACCCCGAGTCCAACGGTACCACCCTTGAGTCTCTAGGACATAGGGTTCTGGAGTTATGAGCATTTGAAGTTCCCCCATATAAGTGAGTTGGGAGAGTGAAAATTTGCCCAAGTGTGAGAGGCCAAAAGTGTTCCCCCAGAAAGTGTTTAGGAACACATTTCAGAGCCCTACGAGTGGTTTGGACCCCCCTTTTTGTGGTACTTTTTGTCAAGTTGAAGTTGGTGTTTACGGTTGTTAAGAGTGTACAGGGCTTGGAGTTTTAACCAGGGTCAGTTTTGACCGATCCTCAGCGGAGCAAGATAGAGACATGGGACCTTGTCCTACCCCCCCATTTGTGTGCACCCCGAGTCCAACGGTACCACCCTTGAGTTTATAGGACATAGGGTTCTTGAGTTATGAGCATTTGAAGTTCCCCCATATAAGTGAGTTGGGAGAGTGAAAATTTGGGGTTTTAATCAGGGTCAGGTTTGACCGATCCTCAGCGGAGCAAGATAGAGACATGGGACCTTGTCCTACCCCCCCATTTGTGTGCACCCCGAGTCCAACGGTACCACCCTTGAGTCTCTAGGACATAGGGTTCTGGAGTTATGAGCATTTGAAGTTCCCCCATATAAGTGAGTTGGGAGAGTGAAAATTGGGGTTTTTAATCAGGATCAGTTTTGACCGATCCTCAGCGGAGCAAGATAGAGACATGGGACCTTGTCCTACCCCCCCATTTGTGTGCACCCCGAGTCCAACGGTACCACCCTTGAGTCTCTAGGACATAGGGTTCTGGAGTTATGAGCATTTGAAGTTCCCCCATATAAGTGAGTTGGGAAAGTGAAAATTGGGGTTTTTAATCAGGATCAGCTTTGACTGATCCTCAGCGGAGCAAGATAGAGACATGGGACCTTGTCCTATCCCCCCATTTGTGTGCACCCCGAGTCCAACGGTACCACCCTTGAGTTTATAGGACATAGGGTTCTTGAGTTATGAGCATTTGAAGTTCCCCCATATAAGTGAGTTGGGAGAGTGAAAATTTGGGGTTTTAATCAGGGTCAGGTTTGACCGATCCTCAGCGGAGCAAGATAGAGACATGGGACCTTGTCCTACCCCCCCATTTCTGTGCACCCCGAGTCCAACGGTACCACCCTTGAGTCTATAGGACATAGGGTTCTTGAGTTATGAGCATTTGAAGTTCCCCCATATAAGTGAGTTGGGAGAGTGAAAATTTGGGGTTTTAACCAGGGTCAGTTTTGACCGATCCTCAGCGGAGCAAGATAGAGACATGGGACCTTGTCCTACCCCCACATTTGTGTGCACCCCGAGTCCAACGGTACCACCCTTGAGTCTCTAGGACATAGGGTTCTGGAGTTATGAGCATTTGAAGTTCCCCCATATAAGTGAGTTGGGAGAGTGAAAATTTGCCCAAGTGTGAGAGGCCAAAAGTGTTCCCCCAGAAAGTGTTTAGGAACACATTTCAGAGCCCTACGAGTGGTTTGGACCCCCCTTTTTGTGGTACTTTTTGTCAAGTTGAAGTTGGTGTTTACGGTTGTTAAGAGTGTACAGGGCTTGGAGTTTTAACCAGGGTCAGTTTTGACCGATCCTCAGCGGAGCAAGATAGAGACATGGGACCTTGTCCTACCCCCCCATTTGTGTGCACCCCGAGTCCAACGGTACCACCCTTGAGTCTCTAGGACATAGGGTTCTGGAGTTATGAGGATTTGAAGTTCCCCCATATAAGTGAGTTGGGAGAGTGAAAATTGGGGTTTTTAATCAGGATCAGTTTTGACCGATCCTCAGCGGAGCAAGATAGAGACATGGGACCTTGTCCTACCCCCCCATTTGTGTGCACCCCGAGTCCAACGGTACCACCCTTGAGTCTCTAGGACATAGGGTTCTGGAGTTATGAGCATTTGAAGTTCCCCCATATAAGTGAGTTGGGAGAGTGAAAATTTGCCCAAGTGTGAGAGGCCAAAAGTGTTCCCCCAGAAAGTGTTTAGGAACACATTTCAGAGCCCTACGAGTGGTTTGGACCCCCCTTTTTGTGGTACTTTTTGTCAAGTTGAAGTTGGTGTTTACGGTTGTTAAGAGTGTACAGGGCTTGGAGTTTTAAACAGGGTCAGTTTTGACCGATCCTCAGCGGAGCAAGATAGAGACATGGGACCTTGTCCTACCCCCCCATTTGTGTGCACCCCGAGTCCAACGGTACCACCCTTGAGTCTCTAGGACATAGGGTTCTGGAGTTATGAGCATTTGAAGTTCCCCCATATAAGTGAGTTGGGAGAGTGACAATTGGGGTTTTTAATCAGGATCAGTTTTGACCGATCCTCAGCGCAGCAAGATAGAGACATGGGACCTTGTCCTACCCCCCCATTTGTGTGCACCCCGAGTCCAACGGTACCACCCTTGAGTCTCTAGGACATAGGGTTCTGGAGTTATGAGCATTTGAAGTTCCCCCATATAAGTGAGTTGGGAGAGTGAAAATTTGCCCAAGTGTGAGAGGCCAAAAGTGTTCCCCCAGAAAGTGTTTAGGAACACATTTCAGAGCCCTACGAGTGGTTTGGACCCCCCTTTTTGTGGTACTTTTTGTCAAGTTGAAGTTGGTGTTTACGGTTGTTAAGAGTGTACAGGGCTTGGAGTTTTAACCAGGGTCAGTTTTGACCGATCCTCAGCGGAGCAAGATAGAGACATGGGACCTTGTCCTACCCCCCCATTTCTGTGCACCCCGAGTCCAACGGTACCACCCTTGAGTCTATAGGACATAGGGTTCTTGAGTTATGAGCATTTGAAGTTCCCCCATATAAGTGAGTTGGGAGAGTGAAAATTTGGGGTTTTAACCAGGGTCAGTTTTGACCGATCCTCAGCGGAGCAAGATAGAGACATGGGACCTTGTCCTACCCCCACATTTGTGTGCACCCCGAGTCCAACGGTACCACCCTTGAGTCTCTAGGACATAGGGTTCTGGAGTTATGAGCATTTGAAGTTCCCCCATATAAGTGAGTTGGGAGAGTGAAAATTTGCCCAAGTGTGAGAGGCCAAAAGTGTTCCCCCAGAAAGTGTTTAGGAACACATTTCAGAGCCCTACGAGTGGTTTGGACCCCCCTTTTTGTGGTACTTTTTGTCAAGTTGAAGTTGGTGTTTACGGTTGTTAAGAGTGTACAGGGCTTGGAGTTTTAACCAGGGTCAGTTTTGACCGATCCTCAGCGGAGCAAGATAGAGACATGGGACCTTGTCCTACCCCCCCCATTTGTGTGCACCCCGAGTCCAACGGTACCACCCTTGAGTCTCTAGGACATAGGGTTCTGGAGTTAGGAGCATTTGAAGTTCCCCCATATAAGTGAGTTGGGAGAGTGAAAATTTGGGCTTTTGACCAGGGTCAGTTTTGACCGATCCTCAGCGGAGCAAGATAGAGACATGGGACCTTGTCCTACCCCCCCATTTGTGTGCACCCCGAGTCCAACGGTACCACTCTTGAGTCTCTAGGACATAGGGTTCTGGAGTTAGGAGCATTTGAAATTCCCCCATATAAGTGAGTTGGGAGAGTGAAAATTTGGGCTTTTGACCAGGGTCAGTTTTGACCGATCCTCAGCGGAGCAAGATAGAGACATGGGACCTTGTCCTACCCCCCCATTTGTGTGCACCCCGAGTCCAACGGTACCACCCTTGAGTCTCTAGGACATAGGGTTCTGGAGTTATGAGCATTTGAAGTTCCCCCATATAAGTGAGTTGGGAGAGTGAAAATTGGGGTTTTTAATCAGGATCAGTTTTGACCGATCCTCAGCGGAGCAAGATAGAGACATGGGACCTTGTCCTAGCCCCCCATTTGTGTGCACCCCGAGTCCAACGGTACCACCCTTGAGTCTCTAGGACATAGGGTTCTGGAGTTATGAGCATTTGAAGTTCCCCCATATAAGTGAGTTGGGAGAGTGAAAATTTGCGGTTTTAACCAGGGTCAGTTTTGACCGATCCTCAGCGGAGCAAGATAGAGACATGGGACCTTGTCCTACCCCCCCATTTGTGTGCACCCCGAGTCCAACGGTACCACCCTTGAGTCTCTAGGACATAGGGTTCTGGAGTTATGAGCATTTGAAGTTCCCCCATATAAGTGAGTTGGGAGAGTGAAAATTTGCCCAAGTGTGAGAGGCCAAAAGTGTTCCCCCAGAAAGTGTTTAGGAACACATTTCAGAGCCCTACGAGTGGTTTGGACCCCCCTTTTTGTGGTACTTTTTGTCAAGTTGAAGTTGGTGTTTACGGTTGTTAAGAGTGTACAGGGCTTGGAGTTTTAACCAGGGTCAGTTTTGACCGATCCTCAGCGGAGCAAGATAGAGACATGGGACCTTGTCCTACCCCCCCATTTGTGTGCACCCCGAGTCCAACGGTACCACCCTTGAGTCTCTAGGACATAGGGTTCTGGAGTTAGGAGCATTTGAAGTTCCCCCATATAAGTGAGTTGGGAGAGTGAAAATTTGGGCTTTTGACCAGGGTCAGTTTTGACCGATCCTCAGCGGAGCAAGATAGAGACATGGGACCTTGTCCTACCCCCCCATTTGTGTGCACCCCGAGTCCAACGGTACCACCCTTGAGTTTATAGGACATAGGGTTCTTGAGTTATGAGCATTTGAAGTTCCCCCATATAAGTGAGTTGGGAAAGTGAAAATTTGGGGTTTTAAGCAGGGTCAGGTTTGACCGATCCTCAGCGGAGCAAGATAGAGACATGGGACCTTGTCCTACCCCCCCATTTGTGTGCACCCCGAGTCCAACGGTACCACCCTTGAGTCTCTAGGACATAGGGTTCTGGAGTTTTGAGCATTTGAAGTTCCCCCATATAAGTGAGTTGGGAGAGTGAAAATTTGCCCAAGTGTGAGAGGCCAAAAGTGTTCCCCCAGAAAGTGTTTAGGAACACATTTCAGAGCCCTACGAGTGGTTTGGACCCCCCTTTTTGTGGTACTTTTTGTCAAGTTGAAGTTGGTGTTTACGGTTGTTACGAGTGTACAGGGCTTGGAGTTTTAAACAGGGTCAGTTTTGACCGATCCTCAGCGGAGCAAGATAGAGACATGGGACCTTGTCCTACCCCCCCCCCATTTGTGTGCACCCCGAGTCCAACGGTACCACCCTTGAGTCTCTAGGACATAGGGTTCTGGAGTTATGAGCATTTGAAGTTCCCCCATATAAGTGAGTTGGGAGAGTGAAAATTTGCCCAAGTGTGAGAGGCCAAAAGTGTTCCCCCAGAAAGTGTTTAGGAACACATTTCAGAGCCCTACGAGTGGTTTGGACTCCCCTTTTTGTGGTACTTTTTGTCAAGTTGAAGTTGGTGTTTACGGTTGTTAAGAGTGTACAGGGCTTGGAGTTTTAACCAGGGTCAGTTTTGACCGATCCTCAGCGGAGCAAGATAGAGACATGGGACCTTGTCCTACCCCCTCATTTGTGTGCACCCCGAGTCCAACGGTACCACCCTTGAGTCTCTAGGACATAGGGTTCTGGAGTTATGAGCATTTGAAGTTCCCCCATATAAGTGAGTTGGGAGAGTGAAAATTGGGGTTTTTAATCAGGATCAGTTTTGACCGATCCTCAGCGCAGCAAGATAGAGACATGGGACCTTGTCCTACCCCCCCCCCCCATTTGTGTGCACCCCGAGTCCAACGGTACCACCCTTGAGTCTCTAGGACATAGGGTTCTGGAGTTATGAGCATTTGAAGTTCCCCCATATAAGTGAGTTGGGAGAGTGAAAATTTGCCCAAGTGTGAGAGGCCAAAAGTGTTCCCCCAGAAAGTGTTTAGGAACACATTTCAGAGCCCTACGAGTGGTTTGGACTCCCCTTTTTGTGGTACTTTTTGTCAAGTTGAAGTTGGTGTTTACGGTTGTTAAGAGTGTACAGGGCTTGGAGTTTTAACCAGGGTCAGTTATGACCGATCCTCAGCGGAGCAAGATAGAGACATGGGACCTTGTCCTACCCCCTCATTTGTGTGCACCCCGAGTCCAACGGTACCACCCTTGAGTCTCTAGGACATAGGGTTCTGGAGTTATGAGCATTTGAAGTTCCCCCATATAAGTGAGTTGGGAGAGTGAAAATTGGGGTTTTTAATCAGGATCAGTTTTGACCGATCCTCAGCGCAGCAAGATAGAGACATGGGACCTTGTCCTACCCCCCCATTTGTGTGCACCCCGAGTCCAACGGTACCACCCTTGAGTCTCTAGGACATAGGGTTCTGGAGTTATGAGCATTTGAAGTTCCCCCATATAAGTGAGTTGGGAGAGTGAAAATTTGCCCAAGTGTGAGAGGCCAAAAGTGTTCCCCCAGAAAGTGTTTAGGAACACATTTCAGAGCCCTACGAGTGGTTTGGACCCCCCTTTTTGTGGTACTTTTTGTCAAGTTGAAGTTGGTGTTTACGGTTGTTAAGAGTGTACAGGGCTTGGAGTTTTAACCAGGGTCAGTTTTGACCGATCCTCAGCGGAGCAAGATAGAGACATGGGACCTTGTCCTACCCCCCCATTTGTGTGCACCCCGAGTCCAACGGTACCACCCTTGAGTTTATAGGACATAGGGTTCTTGAGTTATGAGCATTTGAAGTTCCCCCATATAAGTGAGTTGGGAGAGTGAAAATTTGGGGTTTTAATCAGGGTCAGGTTTGACCGATCCTCAGCGGAGCAAGATAGAGACATGGGACCTTGTCCTACCCCCCCATTTGTGTGCACCCCGAGTCCAACGGTACCACCCTTGAGTCTCTAGGACATAGGGTTCTGGAGTTATGAGCATTTGAAGTTCCCCCATATAAGTGAGTTGGGAGAGTGAAAATTGGGGTTTTTAATCAGGATCAGTTTTGACCGATCCTCAGCGGAGCAAGATAGAGACATGGGACCTTGTCCTACCCCCCCATTTGTGTGCACCCCGAGTCCAACGGTACCACCCTTGAGTCTCTAGGACATAGGGTTCTGGAGTTATGAGCATTTGAAGTTCCCCCATATAAGTGAGTTGGGAAAGTGAAAATTGGGGTTTTTAATCAGGATCAGCTTTGACTGATCCTCAGCGGAGCAAGATAGAGACATGGGACCTTGTCCTATCCCCCCATTTGTGTGCACCCCGAGTCCAACGGTACCACCCTTGAGTTTATAGGACATAGGGTTCTTGAGTTATGAGCATTTGAAGTTCCCCCATATAAGTGAGTTGGGAGAGTGAAAATTTGGGGTTTTAATCAGGGTCAGGTTTGACCGATCCTCAGCGGAGCAAGATAGAGACATGGGACCTTGTCCTACCCCCCCATTTCTGTGCACCCCGAGTCCAACGGTACCACCCTTGAGTCTATAGGACATAGGGTTCTTGAGTTATGAGCATTTGAAGTTCCCCCATATAAGTGAGTTGGGAGAGTGAAAATTTGGGGTTTTAACCAGGGTCAGTTTTGACCGATCCTCAGCGGAGCAAGATAGAGACATGGGACCTTGTCCTACCCCCACATTTGTGTGCACCCCGAGTCCAACGGTACCACCCTTGAGTCTCTAGGACATAGGGTTCTGGAGTTATGAGCATTTGAAGTTCCCCCATATAAGTGAGTTGGGAGAGTGAAAATTTGCCCAAGTGTGAGAGGCCAAAAGTGTTCCCCCAGAAAGTGTTTAGGAACACATTTCAGAGCCCTACGAGTGGTTTGGACCCCCCTTTTTGTGGTACTTTTTGTCAAGTTGAAGTTGGTGTTTACGGTTGTTAAGAGTGTACAGGGCTTGGAGTTTTAACCAGGGTCAGTTTTGACCGATCCTCAGCGGAGCAAGATAGAGACATGGGACCTTGTCCTACCCCCCCATTTGTGTGCACCCCGAGTCCAACGGTACCACCCTTGAGTCTCTAGGACATAGGGTTCTGGAGTTAGGAGCATTTGAAGTTCCCCCATATAAGTGAGTTGGGAGAGTGAAAATTTGGGCTTTTGACCAGGGTCAGTTTTGACCGATCCTCAGCGGAGCAAGATAGAGACATGGGACCTTGTCCTACCCCCCCATTTGTGTGCACCACGAGTCCAACGGTACCACTCTTGAGTCTCTAGGACATAGGGTTCTGGAGTTAGGAGCATTTGAAGTTCCCCCATATAAGTGAGTTGGGAGAGTGAAAATTTGGGCTTTTGACCAGGGTCAGTTTTGACCGATCCTCAGCGGAGCAAGATAGAGACATGGGACCTTGTCCTACCCCCCCATTTGTGTGCACCCCGAGTCCAACGGTACCACCCTTGAGTCTCTAGGACATAGGGTTCTGGAGTTATGAGCATTTGAAGTTCCCCCATATAAGTGAGTTGGGAGAGTGAAAATTGGGGTTTTTAATCAGGATCAGTTTTGACTGATCCTCAGCGGAGCAAGATAGAGACATGGGACCTTGTCCTAGCCCCCCATTTGTGTGCACCCCGAGTCCAACGGTACCACCCTTGAGTCTCTAGGACATAGGGTTCTGGAGTTATGAGGATTTGAAGTTCCCCCATATAAGTGAGTTGGGAGAGTGAAAATTGGGGTTTTTAATCAGGATCAGTTTTGACCGATCCTCAGCGGAGCAAGATAGAGACATGGGACCTTGTCCTACCCCCCCATTTGTGTGCACCCCGAGTCCAACGGTACCACCCTTGAGTCTCTAGGACATAGGGTTCTGGAGTTATGAGCATTTGAAGTTCCCCCATATAAGTGAGTTGGGAGAGTGAAAATTTGCCCAAGTGTGAGAGGCCAAAAGTGTTCCCCCAGAAAGTGTTTAGGAACACATTTCAGAGCCCTACGAGTGGTTTGGACCCCCCTTTTTGTGGTACTTTTTGTCAAGTTGAAGTTGGTGTTTACGGTTGTTAAGAGTGTACAGGGCTTGGAGTTTTAAACAGGGTCAGTTTTGACCGATCCTCAGCGGAGCAAGATAGAGACATGGGACCTTGTCCTACCCCCCCATTTGTGTGCACCCCGAGTCCAACGGTACCACCCTTGAGTCTCTAGGACATAGGGTTCTGGAGTTATGAGCATTTGAAGTTCCCCCATATAAGTGAGTTGGGAGAGTGACAATTGGGGTTTTTAATCAGGATCAGTTTTGACCGATCCTCAGCGCAGCAAGATAGAGACATGGGACCTTGTCCTACCCCCCCATTTGTGTGCACCCCGAGTCCAACGGTACCACCCTTGAGTCTCTAGGACATAGGGTTCTGGAGTTATGAGCATTTGAAGTTCCCCCATATAAGTGAGTTGGGAGAGTGAAAATTTGCCCAAGTGTGAGAGGCCAAAAGTGTTCCCCCAGAAAGTGTTTAGGAACACATTTCAGAGCCCTACGAGTGGTTTGGACCCCCCTTTTTGTGGTACTTTTTGTCAAGTTGAAGTTGGTGTTTACGGTTGTTAAGAGTGTACAGGGCTTGGAGTTTTAACCAGGGTCAGTTTTGACCGATCCTCAGCGGAGCAAGATAGAGACATGGGACCTTGTCCTACCCCCCCCATTTGTGTGCACCCCGAGTCCAACGGTACCACCCTTGAGTCTCTAGGACATAGGGTTCTGGAGTTATGAGCATTTGAAGTTCCCCCATATAAGTGAGTTGGGAGAGTGAAAATTTGCCCAAGTGTGAGAGGCCAAAAGTGTTCCCCCAGAAAGTGTTTAGGAACACATTTCAGAGCCCTACGAGTGGTTTGGACCCCCCTTTTTGTGGTATTTTTTGTCAAGTTGAAGTTGGTGTTTACGGTTGTTAAGAGTGTACAGGGCTTGGAGTTTTAACCAGGGTCAGTTTTGACCGATCCTCAGCGGAGCAAGATAGAGACATGGGACCTTGTCCTACCCCCCCATTTGTGTGCACCCCGAGTCCAACGGTACCACCCTTGAGTCTCTAGGACATAGGGTTCTGGAGTTATGAGCATTTGAAGTTCCCCCATATAAGTGAGTTGGGAGAGTGAAAATTTGCCCAAGTGTGAGAGGCCAAAAGTGTTCCCCCAGAAAGTGTTTAGGAACACATTTCAGAGCCCTACGAGTGGTTTGGACCCCCCTTTTTGTGGTACTTTTTGTCAAGTTGAAGTTAGTGTTTACGGTTGTTAAGAGTGTACAGGGCTTGGAGTTTTAACCAGGGTCAGTTTTGACCGATCCTCAGCGGAGCAAGATAGAGACATGGGACCTTGTCCTACCCCCCCATTTGTGTGCACCCCGAGTCCAACGGTACCACCCTTGAGTCTCTAGGACATAGGGTTCTGGAGTTATGAGCATTTGAAGTTCCCCCATATAAGTGAGTTGGGAGAGTGAAAATTGGGGTTTTTAATCAGGATCAGTTTTGACAGATCCTCAGCGGAGCAAGATAGAGACATGGGACCTTGTCCTATCCCCCCATTTGTGTGCACCCCGAGTCCAACGGTACCACCCTTGAGTTTATAGGACATAGGGTTCTGGAGTTATGAGCATTTGAAGTTCCCCCATATAAGTGAGTTGGGAGAGTGAAAATTTGGGGTTTTAATCAGGGTCAGGTTTGACCGATCCTCAGCGGAGCAAGATAGAGACATGGGACCTTGTCCTACCCCCCCATTTGTGTGCACCCCGAGTCCAGCGGTACCACCCTTGAGTCTCTAGGACATAGGGTTCTGGAGTTATGAGCATTTGAAGTTCCCCCATATAAGTGAGTTGGGAGAGTGAAAATTGGGGTTTTTAATCAGGATCAGTTTTGACCGATCCTCAGCGGAGCAAGATAGAGACATGGGACCTTGTCCTACCCCCCCATTTGTGTGCACCCCGAGTCCAACGGTACCACCCTTGAGTCTATAGGACATAGGGTTCTTGAATTATGAGCATTTGAAGTTTCCCCATATAAGTGAGTTGGGAGAGTGAAAATTTGGGGTTTTAACCAGGGTCAGTTTTGACCGATCCTCAGCGGAGCAAGATAGAGACATGGGACCTATTCCTACCCCCCCATTTGTGTGCACCCCGAGTCCAACGGTACCACCCTTGAGTCTCTAGGACATAGGGTTCTGGAGTTATGAGCATTTGAAGTTCCCCCATATAAGTGAGTTGGGAGAGTGAAAATTTGCCCAAGTGTGAGAGGCCAAAAGTGTTCCCCCAGAAAGTGTTTAGGAACACATTTCAGAGCCCTACGAGTGGTTTGGACCCCCCTTTTTGTGGTACTTTTTGTCAAGTTGAAGTTGGTGTTTACGGTTGTTAAGAGTGTACAGGGCTTGGAGTTTTAAACAGGGTCAGTTTTGACCGATCCTCAGCGGAGCAAGATAGAGACATGGGACCTTGTCCTACCCCCCCATTTGTGTGCACCCCGAGTCCAACGGTACCACCCTTGAGTCTCTAGGACATAGGGTTCTGGAGTTATGAGCATTTGAAGTTCCCCCATATAAGTGAGTTGGGAGAGTGAAAATTTGCCCAAGTGTGAGAGGCCAAAAGTGTTCCCCCAGAAAGTGTTTAGGAACACATTTCAGAGCCCTACGAGTGGTTTGGACCCCCCTTTTTGTGGTACTTTTTGTCAAGTTGAAGTTGGTGTTTACGGTTGTTAAGAGTGTACAGGGCTTGGAGTTTTAACCAGGGTCAGTTTTGACCGATCCTCAGCGGAGCAAGATAGAGACATGGGACCTTGTCCTACCCCCCCATTTGTGTGCACCCCGAGTCCAACGGTACCACCCTTGAGTCTCTAGGACATAGGGTTCTGGAGTTATGAGCATTTGAAGTTCCCCCATATAAGTGAGTTGGGAGAGTGACAATTGGGGTTTTTAATCAGGATCAGTTTTGACCGATCCTCAGCGCAGCAAGATAGAGACATGGGACCTTGTCCTACCCCCCCATTTGTGTGCACCCCGAGTCCAACGGTACCACCCTTGAGTCTCTAGGACATAGGGTTCTGGAGTTATGAGCATTTGAAGTTCCCCCATATAAGTGAGTTGGGAGAGTGAAAATTTGCCCAAGTGTGAGAGGCCAAAAGTGTTCCCCCAGAAAGTGTTTAGGAACACATTTCAGAGCCCTACGAGTGGTTTGGACCCCCCTTTTTGTGGTACTTTTTGTCATGTTGAAGTTGGTGTTTACGGTTGTTAAGAGTGTACAGGGCTTGGAGTTTTAACCAGGGTCAGTTTTGACCGATCCTCAGCGGAGCAAGATAGAGACATGGGACCTTGTCCTACCCCCCCCCATTTGTGTGCACCCCGAGTCCAACGGTACCACCCTTGAGTCTCTAGGACATAGGGTTCTGGAGTTATGAGCATTTGAAGTTCCCCCATATAAGTGAGTTGGGAGAGTGAAAATTGGGGTTTTTAATCAGGATCAGTTTTGACCGATCCTCAGCGGAGCAAGATAGAGACATGGGACCTTGTCCTACCCCCCCATTTGTGTGCACCCCGAGTCCAACGGTACCACCCTTGAGTCTCTAGGACATAGGGTTCTGGAGTTATGAGGATTTGAAGTTCCCCCATATAAGTGAGTTGGGAGAGTGAAAATTGGGGTTTTTAATCAGGATCAGTTTTGACCGATCCTCAGCGGAGCAAGATAGAGACATGGGACCTTGTCCTACCCCCCCATTTGTGTGCACCCCGAGTCCAACGGTACCACCCTTGAGTCTCTAGGACATAGGGTTCTGGAGTTATGAGCATTTGAAGTTCCCCCATATAAGTGAGTTGGGAGAGTGAAAATTTGCCCAAGTGTGAGAGGCCAAAAGTGTTCCCCCAGAAAGTGTTTAGGAACACATTTCAGAGCCCTACGAGTGGTTTGGACCCCCCTTTTTGTGGTACTTTTTGTCAAGTTGAAGTTGGTGTTTACGGTTGTTAAGAGTGTACAGGGCTTGGAGTTTTAAACAGGGTCAGTTTTGACCGATCCTCAGCGGAGCAAGATAGAGACATGGGACCTTGTCCTACCCCCCCATTTGTGTGCACCCCGAGTCCAACGGTACCACCCTTGAGTCTCTAGGACATAGGGTTCTGGAGTTATGAGCATTTGAAGTTCCCCCATATAAGTGAGTTGGGAGAGTGAAAATTGGGGTTTTTAATCAGGATCAGTTTTGACTGATCCTCAGCGGAGCAAGATAGAGACATGGGACCTTGTCCTACCCCCCCATTTGTGTGCACCCCGAGTCCAACGGTACCACCCTTGAGTCTCTAGGACATAGGGTTCTTGAGTTATGAGCATTTGAAGTTCCCCCATATAAGTGAGTTGGGAGAGTGAAAATTGGGGTTTTTAATCAGGATCAGTTTTGACCGATCCTCAGCGGAGCAAGATAGAGACATGGGACCTTGTCCTACCCCCCCATTTGTGTGCACCCCGAGTCCAACGGTACCACCCTTGAGTCTATAGGACATAGGGTTCTTGAGTTATTAGCATTTGAAGTTCCCCCATATAAGTGAGTTGGGAGAGTGAAAATTTGGGGTTTTAACCAGGGTCAGTTTTGACCGATCCTCAGCGGAGCAAGATAGAGACATGGGACCTTGTCCTACCCCCCCCCATTTGTGTGCACCCCGAGTCCAACGGTACCACCCTTGAGTCTCTAGGACATAGGGTTCTGGAGTTATGAGCATTTGAAGTTCCCCCATATAAGTGAGTTGGGAGAGTGAAAATTTGCCCAAGTGTGAGAGGCCAAAAGTGTTCCCCCAGAAAGTGTTTAGGAACACATTTCAGAGCCCTACGAGTGGTTTGGACTCCCCTTTTTGTGGTACTTTTTGTCAAGTTGAAGTTGGTGTTTACGGTTGTTAAGAGTGTACAGGGCTTGGAGTTTTAACCAGGGTCAGTTTTGACCGATCCTCAGCGGAGCAAGATAGAGACATGGGACCTTGTCCTACCCCCCCATTTGTGTGCACCCCGAGTCCAACGGTACCACCCTTGAGTCTCTAGGACATAGGGTTCTGGAGTTATGAGCATTTGAAGTTCCCCCATATAAGTGAGTTGGGAGAGTGAAAATTGGGGTTTTTAATCAGGATCAGTTTTGACAGATCCTCAGCGGAGCAAGATAGAGACATGGGACCTTGTCCTATCCCCCCATTTGTGTGCACCCCGAGTCCAACGGTACCACCCTTGAGTTTATAGGACATAGGGTTCTGGAGTTATGAGCATTTGAAGTTCCCCCATATAAGTGAGTTGGGAGAGTGAAAATTTGGGGTTTTAATCAGGGTCAGGTTTGACCGATCCTCAGCGGAGCAAGATAGAGACATGGGACCTTGTCCTACCCCCCCATTTGTGTGCACCCCGAGTCCAGCGGTACCACCCTTGAGTCTCTAGGACATAGGGTTCTGGAGTTATGAGCATTTGAAGTTCCCCCATATAAGTGAGTTGGGAGAGTGAAAATTGGGGTTTTTAATCAGGATCAGTTTTGACCGATCCTCAGCGGAGCAAGATAGAGACATGGGACCTTGTCCTACCCCCCCATTTGTGTGCACCCCGAGTCCAACGGTACCACCCTTGAGTCTATAGGACATAGGGTTCTTGAATTATGAGCATTTGAAGTTTCCCCATATAAGTGAGTTGGGAGAGTGAAAATTTGGGGTTTTAACCAGGGTCAGTTTTGACCGATCCTCAGCGGAGCAAGATAGAGACATGGGACCTATTCCTACCCCCCCCATTTGTGTGCACCCCGAGTCCAACGGTACCACCCTTGAGTCTCTAGGACATAGGGTTCTGGAGTTATGAGCATTTGAAGTTCCCCCATATAAGTGAGTTGGGAGAGTGAAAATTTGCCCAAGTGTGAGAGGCCAAAAGTGTTCCCCCAGAAAGTGTTTAGGAACACATTTCAGAGCCCTACGAGTGGTTTGGACCCCCCTTTTTGTGGTACTTTTTGTCAAGTTGAAGTTGGTGTTTACGGTTGTTAAGAGTGTACAGGGCTTGGAGTTTTAAACAGGGTCAGTTTTGACCGATCCTCAGCGGAGCAAGATAGAGACATGGGACCTTGTCCTACCCCCCCATTTGTGTGCACCCCGAGTCCAACGGTACCACCCTTGAGTCTCTAGGACATAGGGTTCTGGAGTTATGAGCATTTGAAGTTCCCCCATATAAGTGAGTTGGGAGAGTGAAAATTTGCCCAAGTGTGAGAGGCCAAAAGTGTTCCCCCAGAAAGTGTTTAGGAACACATTTCAGAGCCCTACGAGTGGTTTGGACCCCCCTTTTTGTGGTACTTTTTGTCAAGTTGAAGTTGGTGTTTACGGTTGTTAAGAGTGTACAGGGCTTGGAGTTTTAAACAGGGTCAGTTTTGACCGATCCTCAGCGGAGCAAGATAGAGACATGGGACCTTGTCCTACCCCCCCCATTTGTGTGCACCCCGAGTCCAACGGTACCACCCTTGAGTCTCTAGGACATAGGGTTCTGGAGTTATGAGCATTTGAAGTTCCCCCATATAAGTGAGTTGGGAGAGTGACAATTGGGGTTTTTAATCAGGATCAGTTTTGACCGATCCTCAGCGCAGCAAGATAGAGACATGGGACCTTGTCCTACCCCCCCATTTGTGTGCACCCCGAGTCCAACGGTACCACCCTTGAGTCTCTAGGACATAGGGTTCTGGAGTTATGAGCATTTGAAGTTCCCCCATATAAGTGAGTTGGGAGAGTGAAAATTTGCCCAAGTGTGAGAGGCCAAAAGTGTTCCCCCAGAAAGTGTTTAGGAACACATTTCAGAGCCCTACGAGTGGTTTGGACCCCCCTTTTTGTGGTACTTTTTGTCAAGTTGAAGTTGGTGTTTACGGTTGTTAAGAGTGTACAGGGCTTGGAGTTTTAACCAGGGTCAGTTTTGACCGATCCTCAGCGGAGCAAGATAGAGACATGGGACCTTGTCCTACCCCCCCATTTCTGTGCACCCCGAGTCCAACGGTACCACCCTTGAGTCTATAGGACATAGGGTTCTTGAGTTATGAGCATTTGAAGTTCCCCCATATAAGTGAGTTGGGAGAGTGAAAATTTGGGGTTTTAACCAGGGTCAGTTTTGACCGATCCTCAGCGGAGCAAGATAGAGACATGGGACCTTGTCCTACCCCCACATTTGTGTGCACCCCGAGTCCAACGGTACCACCCTTGAGTCTCTAGGACATAGGGTTCTGGAGTTATGAGCATTTGAAGTTCCCCCATATAAGTGAGTTGGGAGAGTGAAAATTTGCCCAAGTGTGAGAGGCCAAAAGTGTTCCCCCAGAAAGTGTTTAGGAACACATTTCAGAGCCCTACGAGTGGTTTGGACCCCCCTTTTTGTGGTACTTTTTGTCAAGTTGAAGTTGGTGTTTACGGTTGTTAAGAGTGTACAGGGCTTGGAGTTTTAACCAGGGTCAGTTTTGACCGATCCTCAGCGGAGCAAGATAGAGACATGGGACCTTGTCCTACCCCCCCCATTTGTGTGCACCCCGAGTCCAACGGTACCACCCTTGAGTCTCTAGGACATAGGGTTCTGGAGTTAGGAGCATTTGAAGTTCCCCCATATAAGTGAGTTGGGAGAGTGAAAATTTGGGCTTTTGACCAGGGTCAGTTTTGACCGATCCTCAGCGGAGCAAGATAGAGACATGGGACCTTGTCCTACCCCCCCATTTGTGTGCACCCCGAGTCCAACGGTACCACTCTTGAGTCTCTAGGACATAGGGTTCTGGAGTTAGGAGCATTTGAAATTCCCCCATATAAGTGAGTTGGGAGAGTGAAAATTTGGGCTTTTGACCAGGGTCAGTTTTGACCGATCCTCAGCGGAGCAAGATAGAGACATGGGACCTTGTCCTACCCCCCCATTTGTGTGCACCCCGAGTCCAACGGTACCACCCTTGAGTCTCTAGGACATAGGGTTCTGGAGTTATGAGCATTTGAAGTTCCCCCATATAAGTGAGTTGGGAGAGTGAAAATTGGGGTTTTTAATCAGGATCAGTTTTGACCGATCCTCAGCGGAGCAAGATAGAGACATGGGACCTTGTCCTAGCCCCCCATTTGTGTGCACCCCGAGTCCAACGGTACCACCCTTGAGTCTCTAGGACATAGGGTTCTGGAGTTATGAGCATTTGAAGTTCCCCCATATAAGTGAGTTGGGAGAGTGAAAATTTGCGGTTTTAACCAGGGTCAGTTTTGACCGATCCTCAGCGGAGCAAGATAGAGACATGGGACCTTGTCCTACCCCCCCATTTGTGTGCACCCCGAGTCCAACGGTACCACCCTTGAGTCTCTAGGACATAGGGTTCTGGAGTTATGAGCATTTGAAGTTCCCCCATATAAGTGAGTTGGGAGAGTGAAAATTTGCCCAAGTGTGAGAGGCCAAAAGTGTTCCCCCAGAAAGTGTTTAGGAACACATTTCAGAGCCCTACGAGTGGTTTGGACCCCCCTTTTTGTGGTACTTTTTGTCAAGTTGAAGTTGGTGTTTACGGTTGTTAAGAGTGTACAGGGCTTGGAGTTTTAACCAGGGTCAGTTTTGACCGATCCTCAGCGGAGCAAGATAGAGACATGGGACCTTGTCCTACCCCCCCATTTGTGTGCACCCCGAGTCCAACGGTACCACCCTTGAGTCTCTAGGACATAGGGTTCTGGAGTTAGGAGCATTTGAAGTTCCCCCATATAAGTGAGTTGGGAGAGTGAAAATTTGGGCTTTTGACCAGGGTCAGTTTTGACCGATCCTCAGCGGAGCAAGATAGAGACATGGGACCTTGTCCTACCCCCCCATTTGTGTGCACCCCGAGTCCAACGGTACCACCCTTGAGTTTATAGGACATAGGGTTCTTGAGTTATGAGCATTTGAAGTTCCCCCATATAAGTGAGTTGGGAAAGTGAAAATTTGGGGTTTTAAGCAGGGTCAGGTTTGACCGATCCTCAGCGGAGCAAGATAGAGACATGGGACCTTGTCCTACCCCCCCATTTGTGTGCACCCCGAGTCCAACGGTACCACCCTTGAGTCTCTAGGACATAGGGTTCTGGAGTTTTGAGCATTTGAAGTTCCCCCATATAAGTGAGTTGGGAGAGTGAAAATTTGCCCAAGTGTGAGAGGCCAAAAGTGTTCCCCCAGAAAGTGTTTAGGAACACATTTCAGAGCCCTACGAGTGGTTTGGACCCCCCTTTTTGTGGTACTTTTTGTCAAGTTGAAGTTGGTGTTTACGGTTGTTACGAGTGTACAGGGCTTGGAGTTTTAAACAGGGTCAGTTTTGACCGATCCTCAGCGGAGCAAGATAGAGACATGGGACCTTGTCCTACCCCCCCCCCATTTGTGTGCACCCCGAGTCCAACGGTACCACCCTTGAGTCTCTAGGACATAGGGTTCTGGAGTTATGAGCATTTGAAGTTCCCCCATATAAGTGAGTTGGGAGAGTGAAAATTTGCCCAAGTGTGAGAGGCCAAAAGTGTTCCCCCAGAAAGTGTTTAGGAACACATTTCAGAGCCCTACGAGTGGTTTGGACTCCCCTTTTTGTGGTACTTTTTGTCAAGTTGAAGTTGGTGTTTACGGTTGTTAAGAGTGTACAGGGCTTGGAGTTTTAACCAGGGTCAGTTTTGACCGATCCTCAGCGGAGCAAGATAGAGACATGGGACCTTGTCCTACCCCCTCATTTGTGTGCACCCCGAGTCCAACGGTACCACCCTTGAGTCTCTAGGACATAGGGTTCTGGAGTTATGAGCATTTGAAGTTCCCCCATATAAGTGAGTTGGGAGAGTGAAAATTGGGGTTTTTAATCAGGATCAGTTTTGACCGATCCTCAGCGCAGCAAGATAGAGACATGGGACCTTGTCCTACCCCCCCCCCCCATTTGTGTGCACCCCGAGTCCAACGGTACCACCCTTGAGTCTCTAGGACATAGGGTTCTGGAGTTATGAGCATTTGAAGTTCCCCCATATAAGTGAGTTGGGAGAGTGAAAATTTGCCCAAGTGTGAGAGGCCAAAAGTGTTCCCCCAGAAAGTGTTTAGGAACACATTTCAGAGCCCTACGAGTGGTTTGGACTCCCCTTTTTGTGGTACTTTTTGTCAAGTTGAAGTTGGTGTTTACGGTTGTTAAGAGTGTACAGGGCTTGGAGTTTTAACCAGGGTCAGTTATGACCGATCCTCAGCGGAGCAAGATAGAGACATGGGACCTTGTCCTACCCCCTCATTTGTGTGCACCCCGAGTCCAACGGTACCACCCTTGAGTCTCTAGGACATAGGGTTCTGGAGTTATGAGCATTTGAAGTTCCCCCATATAAGTGAGTTGGGAGAGTGAAAATTGGGGTTTTTAATCAGGATCAGTTTTGACCGATCCTCAGCGCAGCAAGATAGAGACATGGGACCTTGTCCTACCCCCCCATTTGTGTGCACCCCGAGTCCAACGGTACCACCCTTGAGTCTCTAGGACATAGGGTTCTGGAGTTATGAGCATTTGAAGTTCCCCCATATAAGTGAGTTGGGAGAGTGAAAATTTGCCCAAGTGTGAGAGGCCAAAAGTGTTCCCCCAGAAAGTGTTTAGGAACACATTTCAGAGCCCTACGAGTGGTTTGGACCCCCCTTTTTGTGGTACTTTTTGTCAAGTTGAAGTTGGTGTTTACGGTTGTTAAGAGTGTACAGGGCTTGGAGTTTTAACCAGGGTCAGTTTTGACCGATCCTCAGCGGAGCAAGATAGAGACATGGGACCTTGTCCTACCCCCCCATTTGTGTGCACCCCGAGTCCAACGGTACCACCCTTGAGTTTATAGGACATAGGGTTCTTGAGTTATGAGCATTTGAAGTTCCCCCATATAAGTGAGTTGGGAGAGTGAAAATTTGGGGTTTTAATCAGGGTCAGGTTTGACCGATCCTCAGCGGAGCAAGATAGAGACATGGGACCTTGTCCTACCCCCCCATTTGTGTGCACCCCGAGTCCAACGGTACCACCCTTGAGTCTCTAGGACATAGGGTTCTGGAGTTATGAGCATTTGAAGTTCCCCCATATAAGTGAGTTGGGAGAGTGAAAATTGGGGTTTTTAATCAGGATCAGTTTTGACCGATCCTCAGCGGAGCAAGATAGAGACATGGGACCTTGTCCTACCCCCCCATTTGTGTGCACCCCGAGTCCAACGGTACCACCCTTGAGTCTCTAGGACATAGGGTTCTGGAGTTATGAGCATTTGAAGTTCCCCCATATAAGTGAGTTGGGAAAGTGAAAATTGGGGTTTTTAATCAGGATCAGCTTTGACTGATCCTCAGCGGAGCAAGATAGAGACATGGGACCTTGTCCTATCCCCCCATTTGTGTGCACCCCGAGTCCAACGGTACCACCCTTGAGTTTATAGGACATAGGGTTCTTGAGTTATGAGCATTTGAAGTTCCCCCATATAAGTGAGTTGGGAGAGTGAAAATTTGGGGTTTTAATCAGGGTCAGGTTTGACCGATCCTCAGCGGAGCAAGATAGAGACATGGGACCTTGTCCTACCCCCCCATTTCTGTGCACCCCGAGTCCAACGGTACCACCCTTGAGTCTATAGGACATAGGGTTCTTGAGTTATGAGCATTTGAAGTTCCCCCATATAAGTGAGTTGGGAGAGTGAAAATTTGGGGTTTTAACCAGGGTCAGTTTTGACCGATCCTCAGCGGAGCAAGATAGAGACATGGGACCTTGTCCTACCCCCACATTTGTGTGCACCCCGAGTCCAACGGTACCACCCTTGAGTCTCTAGGACATAGGGTTCTGGAGTTATGAGCATTTGAAGTTCCCCCATATAAGTGAGTTGGGAGAGTGAAAATTTGCCCAAGTGTGAGAGGCCAAAAGTGTTCCCCCAGAAAGTGTTTAGGAACACATTTCAGAGCCCTACGAGTGGTTTGGACCCCCCTTTTTGTGGTACTTTTTGTCAAGTTGAAGTTGGTGTTTACGGTTGTTAAGAGTGTACAGGGCTTGGAGTTTTAACCAGGGTCAGTTTTGACCGATCCTCAGCGGAGCAAGATAGAGACATGGGACCTTGTCCTACCCCCCCATTTGTGTGCACCCCGAGTCCAACGGTACCACCCTTGAGTCTCTAGGACATAGGGTTCTGGAGTTAGGAGCATTTGAAGTTCCCCCATATAAGTGAGTTGGGAGAGTGAAAATTTGGGCTTTTGACCAGGGTCAGTTTTGACCGATCCTCAGCGGAGCAAGATAGAGACATGGGACCTTGTCCTACCCCCCCATTTGTGTGCACCACGAGTCCAACGGTACCACTCTTGAGTCTCTAGGACATAGGGTTCTGGAGTTAGGAGCATTTGAAGTTCCCCCATATAAGTGAGTTGGGAGAGTGAAAATTTGGGCTTTTGACCAGGGTCAGTTTTGACCGATCCTCAGCGGAGCAAGATAGAGACATGGGACCTTGTCCTACCCCCCCATTTGTGTGCACCCCGAGTCCAACGGTACCACCCTTGAGTCTCTAGGACATAGGGTTCTGGAGTTATGAGCATTTGAAGTTCCCCCATATAAGTGAGTTGGGAGAGTGAAAATTGGGGTTTTTAATCAGGATCAGTTTTGACTGATCCTCAGCGGAGCAAGATAGAGACATGGGACCTTGTCCTAGCCCCCCATTTGTGTGCACCCCGAGTCCAACGGTACCACCCTTGAGTCTCTAGGACATAGGGTTCTGGAGTTATGAGCATTTGAAGTTCCCCCATATAAGTGAGTTGGGAGAGTGAAAATTTGCGGTTTTAACCAGGGTCAGTTTTGACCGATCCTCAGCGGAGCAAGATAGAGACATGGGACCTTGTCCTACCCCCCCATTTGTGTGCACCCCGAGTCCAACGGTACCACCCTTGAGTCTCTAGGACATAGGGTTCTGGAGTTATGAGCATTTGAAGTTCCCCCATATAAGTGAGTTGGGAGAGTGAAAATTTGCCCAAGTGTGAGAGGCCAAAAGTGTTCCCCCAGAAAGTGTTTAGGAACACATTTCAGAGCCCTACGAGTGGTTTGGACCCCCCTTTTTGTGGTACTTTTTGTCAAGTTGAAGTTGGTGTTTACGGTTGTTAAGAGTGTACAGGGCTTGGAGTTTTAACCAGGGTCAGTTTTGACCGATCCTCAGCGGAGCAAGATAGAGACATGGGACCTTGTCCTACCCCCCCATTTGTGTGCACCCCGAGTCCAACGGTACCACCCTTGAGTCTCTAGGACATAGGGTTCTGGAGTTATGAGCATTTGAAGTTCCCCCATATAAGTGAGTTGGGAGAGTGACAATTGGGGTTTTTAATCAGGATCAGTTTTGACCGATCCTCAGCGCAGCAAGATAGAGACATGGGACCTTGTCCTACCCCCCCATTTCTGTGCACCCCGAGTCCAACGGTACCACCCTCGAGTCTCTAGGACATAGGGTTCTGGAGTTATGAGCATTTGAAGTTCCCCCATATAAGTGAGTTGGGAGAGTGAAAATTTGCCCAAGTGTGAGAGGCCAAAAGTGTTCCCCCAGAAAGTGTTTAGGAACACATTTCAGAGCCCTACGAGTGGTTTGGACCCCCCTTTTTGTGGTACTTTTTGTCATGTTGAAGTTGGTGTTTACGGTTGTTAAGAGTGTACAGGGCTTGGAGTTTTAACCAGGGTCAGTTTTGACCGATCCTCAGCGGAGCAAGATAGAGACATGGGACCTTGTCCTACCCCCCCCCATTTGTGTGCACCCCGAGTCCAACGGTACCACCCTTGAGTCTCTAGGACATAGGGTTCTGGAGTTATGAGCATTTGAAGTTCCCCCATATAAGTGAGTTGGGAGAGTGAAAATTGGGGTTTTTAATCAGGATCAGTTTTGACCGATCCTCAGCGGAGCAAGATAGAGACATGGGACCTTGTCCTACCCCCCCATTTGTGTGCACCCCGAGTCCAACGGTACCACCCTTGAGTCTCTAGGACATAGGGTTCTGGAGTTATGAGGATTTGAAGTTCCCCCATATAAGTGAGTTGGGAGAGTGAAAATTGGGGTTTTTAATCAGGATCAGTTTTGACCGATCCTCAGCGGAGCAAGATAGAGACATGGGACCTTGTCCTACCCCCCCATTTGTGTGCACCCCGAGTCCAACGGTACCACCCTTGAGTCTCTAGGACATAGGGTTCTGGAGTTATGAGCATTTGAAGTTCCCCCATATAAGTGAGTTGGGAGAGTGAAAATTTGCCCAAGTGTGAGAGGCCAAAAGTGTTCCCCCAGAAAGTGTTTAGGAACACATTTCAGAGCCCTACGAGTGGTTTGGACCCCCCTTTTTGTGGTACTTTTTGTCAAGTTGAAGTTGGTGTTTACGGTTGTTAAGAGTGTACAGGGCTTGGAGTTTTAAACAGGGTCAGTTTTGACCGATCCTCAGCGGAGCAAGATAGAGACATGGGACCTTGTCCTACCCCCCCATTTGTGTGCACCCCGAGTCCAACGGTACCACCCTTGAGTCTCTAGGACATAGGGTTCTGGAGTTATGAGCATTTGAAGTTCCCCCATATAAGTGAGTTGGGAGAGTGACAATTGGGGTTTTTAATCAGGATCAGTTTTGACCGATCCTCAGCGCAGCAAGATAGAGACATGGGACCTTGTCCTACCCCCCCATTTGTGTGCACCCCGAGTCCAACGGTACCACCCTTGAGTCTCTAGGACATAGGGTTCTGGAGTTATGAGCATTTGAAGTTCCCCCATATAAGTGAGTTGGGAGAGTGAAAATTTGCCCAAGTGTGAGAGGCCAAAAGTGTTCCCCCAGAAAGTGTTTAGGAACACATTTCAGAGCCCTACGAGTGGTTTGGACCCCCCTTTTTGTGGTACTTTTTGTCAAGTTGAAGTTGGTGTTTACGGTTGTTAAGAGTGTACAGGGCTTGGAGTTTTAACCAGGGTCAGTTTTGACCGATCCTCAGCGGAGCAAGATAGAGACATGGGACCTTGTCCTACCCCCCCCATTTGTGTGCACCCCGAGTCCAACGGTACCACCCTTGAGTCTCTAGGACATAGGGTTCTGGAGTTATGAGCATTTGAAGTTCCCCCATATAAGTGAGTTGGGAGAGTGAAAATTTGCCCAAGTGTGAGAGGCCAAAAGTGTTCCCCCAGAAAGTGTTTAGGAACACATTTCAGAGCCCTACGAGTGGTTTGGACCCCCCTTTTTGTGGTATTTTTTGTCAAGTTGAAGTTGGTGTTTACGGTTGTTAAGAGTGTACAGGGCTTGGAGTTTTAACCAGGGTCAGTTTTGACCGATCCTCAGCGGAGCAAGATAGAGACATGGGACCTTGTCCTACCCCCCCATTTGTGTGCACCCCGAGTCCAACGGTACCACCCTTGAGTCTCTAGGACATAGGGTTCTGGAGTTATGAGCATTTGAAGTTCCCCCATATAAGTGAGTTGGGAGAGTGAAAATTTGCCCAAGTGTGAGAGGCCAAAAGTGTTCCCCCAGAAAGTGTTTAGGAACACATTTCAGAGCCCTACGAGTGGTTTGGACCCCCCTTTTTGTGGTACTTTTTGTCAAGTTGAAGTTAGTGTTTACGGTTGTTAAGAGTGTACAGGGCTTGGAGTTTTAACCAGGGTCAGTTTTGACCGATCCTCAGCGGAGCAAGATAGAGACATGGGACCTTGTCCTACCCCCCCATTTGTGTGCACCCCGAGTCCAACGGTACCACCCTTGAGTCTCTAGGACATAGGGTTCTGGAGTTATGAGCATTTGAAGTTCCCCCATATAAGTGAGTTGGGAGAGTGAAAATTGGGGTTTTTAATCAGGATCAGTTTTGACAGATCCTCAGCGGAGCAAGATAGAGACATGGGACCTTGTCCTATCCCCCCATTTGTGTGCACCCCGAGTCCAACGGTACCACCCTTGAGTTTATAGGACATAGGGTTCTGGAGTTATGAGCATTTGAAGTTCCCCCATATAAGTGAGTTGGGAGAGTGAAAATTTGGGGTTTTAATCAGGGTCAGGTTTGACCGATCCTCAGCGGAGCAAGATAGAGACATGGGACCTTGTCCTACCCCCCCATTTGTGTGCACCCCGAGTCCAGCGGTACCACCCTTGAGTCTCTAGGACATAGGGTTCTGGAGTTATGAGCATTTGAAGTTCCCCCATATAAGTGAGTTGGGAGAGTGAAAATTGGGGTTTTTAATCAGGATCAGTTTTGACCGATCCTCAGCGGAGCAAGATAGAGACATGGGACCTTGTCCTACCCCCCCATTTGTGTGCACCCCGAGTCCAACGGTACCACCCTTGAGTCTATAGGACATAGGGTTCTTGAATTATGAGCATTTGAAGTTTCCCCATATAAGTGAGTTGGGAGAGTGAAAATTTGGGGTTTTAACCAGGGTCAGTTTTGACCGATCCTCAGCGGAGCAAGATAGAGACATGGGACCTATTCCTACCCCCCCATTTGTGTGCACCCCGAGTCCAACGGTACCACCCTTGAGTCTCTAGGACATAGGGTTCTGGAGTTATGAGCATTTGAAGTTCCCCCATATAAGTGAGTTGGGAGAGTGAAAATTTGCCCAAGTGTGAGAGGCCAAAAGTGTTCCCCCAGAAAGTGTTTAGGAACACATTTCAGAGCCCTACGAGTGGTTTGGACCCCCCTTTTTGTGGTACTTTTTGTCAAGTTGAAGTTGGTGTTTACGGTTGTTAAGAGTGTACAGGGCTTGGAGTTTTAAACAGGGTCAGTTTTGACCGATCCTCAGCGGAGCAAGATAGAGACATGGGACCTTGTCCTACCCCCCCATTTGTGTGCACCCCGAGTCCAACGGTACCACCCTTGAGTCTCTAGGACATAGGGTTCTGGAGTTATGAGCATTTGAAGTTCCCCCATATAAGTGAGTTGGGAGAGTGAAAATTTGCCCAAGTGTGAGAGGCCAAAAGTGTTCCCCCAGAAAGTGTTTAGGAACACATTTCAGAGCCCTACGAGTGGTTTGGACCCCCCTTTTTGTGGTACTTTTTGTCAAGTTGAAGTTGGTGTTTACGGTTGTTAAGAGTGTACAGGGCTTGGAGTTTTAACCAGGGTCAGTTTTGACCGATCCTCAGCGGAGCAAGATAGAGACATGGGACCTTGTCCTACCCCCCCATTTGTGTGCACCCCGAGTCCAACGGTACCACCCTTGAGTCTCTAGGACATAGGGTTCTGGAGTTATGAGCATTTGAAGTTCCCCCATATAAGTGAGTTGGGAGAGTGACAATTGGGGTTTTTAATCAGGATCAGTTTTGACCGATCCTCAGCGCAGCAAGATAGAGACATGGGACCTTGTCCTACCCCCCCATTTGTGTGCACCCCGAGTCCAACGGTACCACCCTTGAGTCTCTAGGACATAGGGTTCTGGAGTTATGAGCATTTGAAGTTCCCCCATATAAGTGAGTTGGGAGAGTGAAAATTTGCCCAAGTGTGAGAGGCCAAAAGTGTTCCCCCAGAAAGTGTTTAGGAACACATTTCAGAGCCCTACGAGTGGTTTGGACCCCCCTTTTTGTGGTACTTTTTGTCATGTTGAAGTTGGTGTTTACGGTTGTTAAGAGTGTACAGGGCTTGGAGTTTTAACCAGGGTCAGTTTTGACCGATCCTCAGCGGAGCAAGATAGAGACATGGGACCTTGTCCTACCCCCCCCCATTTGTGTGCACCCCGAGTCCAACGGTACCACCCTTGAGTCTCTAGGACATAGGGTTCTGGAGTTATGAGCATTTGAAGTTCCCCCATATAAGTGAGTTGGGAGAGTGAAAATTGGGGTTTTTAATCAGGATCAGTTTTGACCGATCCTCAGCGGAGCAAGATAGAGACATGGGACCTTGTCCTACCCCCCCATTTGTGTGCACCCCGAGTCCAACGGTACCACCCTTGAGTCTCTAGGACATAGGGTTCTGGAGTTATGAGGATTTGAAGTTCCCCCATATAAGTGAGTTGGGAGAGTGAAAATTGGGGTTTTTAATCAGGATCAGTTTTGACCGATCCTCAGCGGAGCAAGATAGAGACATGGGACCTTGTCCTACCCCCCCATTTGTGTGCACCCCGAGTCCAACGGTACCACCCTTGAGTCTCTAGGACATAGGGTTCTGGAGTTATGAGCATTTGAAGTTCCCCCATATAAGTGAGTTGGGAGAGTGAAAATTTGCCCAAGTGTGAGAGGCCAAAAGTGTTCCCCCAGAAAGTGTTTAGGAACACATTTCAGAGCCCTACGAGTGGTTTGGACCCCCCTTTTTGTGGTACTTTTTGTCAAGTTGAAGTTGGTGTTTACGGTTGTTAAGAGTGTACAGGGCTTGGAGTTTTAAACAGGGTCAGTTTTGACCGATCCTCAGCGGAGCAAGATAGAGACATGGGACCTTGTCCTACCCCCCCATTTGTGTGCACCCCGAGTCCAACGGTACCACCCTTGAGTCTCTAGGACATAGGGTTCTGGAGTTATGAGCATTTGAAGTTCCCCCATATAAGTGAGTTGGGAGAGTGAAAATTGGGGTTTTTAATCAGGATCAGTTTTGACTGATCCTCAGCGGAGCAAGATAGAGACATGGGACCTTGTCCTACCCCCCCATTTGTGTGCACCCCGAGTCCAACGGTACCACCCTTGAGTCTCTAGGACATAGGGTTCTTGAGTTATGAGCATTTGAAGTTCCCCCATATAAGTGAGTTGGGAGAGTGAAAATTGGGGTTTTTAATCAGGATCAGTTTTGACCGATCCTCAGCGGAGCAAGATAGAGACATGGGACCTTGTCCTACCCCCCCATTTGTGTGCACCCCGAGTCCAACGGTACCACCCTTGAGTCTATAGGACATAGGGTTCTTGAGTTATTAGCATTTGAAGTTCCCCCATATAAGTGAGTTGGGAGAGTGAAAATTTGGGGTTTTAACCAGGGTCAGTTTTGACCGATCCTCAGCGGAGCAAGATAGAGACATGGGACCTTGTCCTACCCCCCCCATTTGTGTGCACCCCGAGTCCAACGGTACCACCCTTGAGTCTCTAGGACATAGGGTTCTGGAGTTATGAGCATTTGAAGTTCCCCCATATAAGTGAGTTGGGAGAGTGAAAATTTGCCCAAGTGTGAGAGGCCAAAAGTGTTCCCCCAGAAAGTGTTTAGGAACACATTTCAGAGCCCTACGAGTGGTTTGGACTCCCCTTTTTGTGGTACTTTTTGTCAAGTTGAAGTTGGTGTTTACGGTTGTTAAGAGTGTACAGGGCTTGGAGTTTTAACCAGGGTCAGTTTTGACCGATCCTCAGCGGAGCAAGATAGAGACATGGGACCTTGTCCTACCCCCCCATTTGTGTGCACCCCGAGTCCAACGGTACCACCCTTGAGTCTCTAGGACATAGGGTTCTGGAGTTATGAGCATTTGAAGTTCCCCCATATAAGTGAGTTGGGAGAGTGAAAATTGGGGTTTTTAATCAGGATCAGTTTTGACAGATCCTCAGCGGAGCAAGATAGAGACATGGGACCTTGTCCTATCCCCCCATTTGTGTGCACCCCGAGTCCAACGGTACCACCCTTGAGTTTATAGGACATAGGGTTCTGGAGTTATGAGCATTTGAAGTTCCCCCATATAAGTGAGTTGGGAGAGTGAAAATTTGGGGTTTTAATCAGGGTCAGGTTTGACCGATCCTCAGCGGAGCAAGATAGAGACATGGGACCTTGTCCTACCCCCCCATTTGTGTGCACCCCGAGTCCAGCGGTACCACCCTTGAGTCTCTAGGACATAGGGTTCTGGAGTTATGAGCATTTGAAGTTCCCCCATATAAGTGAGTTGGGAGAGTGAAAATTGGGGTTTTTAATCAGGATCAGTTTTGACCGATCCTCAGCGCAGCAAGATAGAGACATGGGACCTTGTCCTACCCCCCCATTTGTGTGCACCCCGAGTCCAACGGTACCACCCTTGAGTCTCTAGGACATAGGGTTCTGGAGTTATGAGCATTTGAAGTTCCCCCATATAAGTGAGTTGGGAGAGTGAAAATTTGCCCAAGTGTGAGAGGCCAAAAGTGTTCCCCCAGAAAGTGTTTAGGAACACATTTCAGAGCCCTACGAGTGGTTTGGACCCCCCTTTTTGTGGTACTTTTTGTCAAGTTGAAGTTGGTGTTTACGGTTGTTAAGAGTGTACAGGGCTTGGAGTTTTAACCAGGGTCAGTTTTGACCGATCCTCAGCGGAGCAAGATAGAGACATGGGACCTTGTCCTACCCCCCCATTTGTGTGCACCCCGAGTCCAACGGTACCACCCTTGAGTTTATAGGACATAGGGTTCTTGAGTTATGAGCATTTGAAGTTCCCCCATATAAGTGAGTTGGGAGAGTGAAAATTTGGGGTTTTAATCAGGGTCAGGTTTGACCGATCCTCAGCGGAGCAAGATAGAGACATGGGACCTTGTCCTACCCCCCCATTTGTGTGCACCCCGAGTCCAACGGTACCACCCTTGAGTCTCTAGGACATAGGGTTCTGGAGTTATGAGCATTTGAAGTTCCCCCATATAAGTGAGTTGGGAGAGTGAAAATTGGGGTTTTTAATCAGGATCAGTTTTGACCGATCCTCAGCGGAGCAAGATAGAGACATGGGACCTTGTCCTACCCCCCCATTTGTGTGCACCCCGAGTCCAACGGTACCACCCTTGAGTCTCTAGGACATAGGGTTCTGGAGTTATGAGCATTTGAAGTTCCCCCATATAAGTGAGTTGGGAAAGTGAAAATTGGGGTTTTTAATCAGGATCAGCTTTGACTGATCCTCAGCGGAGCAAGATAGAGACATGGGACCTTGTCCTATCCCCCCATTTGTGTGCACCCCGAGTCCAACGGTACCACCCTTGAGTTTATAGGACATAGGGTTCTTGAGTTATGAGCATTTGAAGTTCCCCCATATAAGTGAGTTGGGAGAGTGAAAATTTGGGGTTTTAATCAGGGTCAGGTTTGACCGATCCTCAGCGGAGCAAGATAGAGACATGGGACCTTGTCCTACCCCCCCATTTCTGTGCACCCCGAGTCCAACGGTACCACCCTTGAGTCTATAGGACATAGGGTTCTTGAGTTATGAGCATTTGAAGTTCCCCCATATAAGTGAGTTGGGAGAGTGAAAATTTGGGGTTTTAACCAGGGTCAGTTTTGACCGATCCTCAGCGGAGCAAGATAGAGACATGGGACCTTGTCCTACCCCCACATTTGTGTGCACCCCGAGTCCAACGGTACCACCCTTGAGTCTCTAGGACATAGGGTTCTGGAGTTATGAGCATTTGAAGTTCCCCCATATAAGTGAGTTGGGAGAGTGAAAATTTGCCCAAGTGTGAGAGGCCAAAAGTGTTCCCCCAGAAAGTGTTTAGGAACACATTTCAGAGCCCTACGAGTGGTTTGGACCCCCCTTTTTGTGGTACTTTTTGTCAAGTTGAAGTTGGTGTTTACGGTTGTTAAGAGTGTACAGGGCTTGGAGTTTTAACCAGGGTCAGTTTTGACCGATCCTCAGCGGAGCAAGATAGAGACATGGGACCTTGTCCTACCCCCCCCATTTGTGTGCACCCCGAGTCCAACGGTACCACCCTTGAGTCTCTAGGACATAGGGTTCTGGAGTTAGGAGCATTTGAAGTTCCCCCATATAAGTGAGTTGGGAGAGTGAAAATTTGGGCTTTTGACCAGGGTCAGTTTTGACCGATCCTCAGCGGAGCAAGATAGAGACATGGGACCTTGTCCTACCCCCCCATTTGTGTGCACCCCGAGTCCAACGGTACCACTCTTGAGTCTCTAGGACATAGGGTTCTGGAGTTAGGAGCATTTGAAATTCCCCCATATAAGTGAGTTG
The DNA here is from genome assembly GCF_017976425.1 of Toxotes jaculatrix. Classification (NCBI taxonomy): domain Eukaryota; kingdom Metazoa; phylum Chordata; class Actinopteri; family Toxotidae; genus Toxotes; species Toxotes jaculatrix. Next base: position 27,874,323 of record NC_054397.1, on the reverse strand, counting down.
GGAGAGTGAAAATTTGGGCTTTTGACCAGGGTCAGTTTTGACCGATCCTCAGCGGAGCAAGATAGAGACATGGGACCTTGTCCTACCCCCCCATTTGTGTGCACCCCGAGTCCAACGGTACCACCCTTGAGTCTCTAGGACATAGGGTTCTGGAGTTATGAGCATTTGAAGTTCCCCCATATAAGTGAGTTGGGAGAGTGAAAATTGGGGTTTTTAATCAGGATCAGTTTTGACTGATCCTCAGCGGAGCAAGATAGAGACATGGGACCTTGTCCTAGCCCCCCATTTGTGTGCACCCCGAGTCCAACGGTACCACCCTTGAGTCTCTAGGACATAGGGTTCTGGAGTTATGAGCATTTGAAGTTCCCCCATATAAGTGAGTTGGGAGAGTGAAAATTTGCGGTTTTAACCAGGGTCAGTTTTGACCGATCCTCAGCGGAGCAAGATAGAGACATGGGACCTTGTCCTACCCCCCCATTTGTGTGCACCCCGAGTCCAACGGTACCACCCTTGAGTCTCTAGGACATAGGGTTCTGGAGTTATGAGCATTTGAAGTTCCCCCATATAAGTGAGTTGGGAGAGTGAAAATTTGCCCAAGTGTGAGAGGCCAAAAGTGTTCCCCCAGAAAGTGTTTAGGAACACATTTCAGAGCCCTACGAGTGGTTTGGACCCCCCTTTTTGTGGTACTTTTTGTCAAGTTGAAGTTGGTGTTTACGGTTGTTAAGAGTGTACAGGGCTTGGAGTTTTAACCAGGGTCAGTTTTGACCGATCCTCAGCGGAGCAAGATAGAGACATGGGACCTTGTCCTACCCCCCCATTTGTGTGCACCCCGAGTCCAACGGTACCACCCTTGAGTCTCTAGGACATAGGGTTCTGGAGTTAGGAGCATTTGAAGTTCCCCCATATAAGTGAGTTGGGAGAGTGAAAATTTGGGCTTTTGACCAGGGTCAGTTTTGACCGATCCTCAGCGGAGCAAGATAGAGACATGGGACCTTGTCCTACCCCCCCATTTGTGTGCACCCCGAGTCCAACGGTACCACCCTTGAGTTTATAGGACATAGGGTTCTTGAGTTATGAGCATTTGAAGTTCCCCCATATAAGTGAGTTGGGAAAGTGAAAATTTGGGGTTTTAAGCAGGGTCAGGTTTGACCGATCCTCAGCGGAGCAAGATAGAGACATGGGACCTTGTCCTACCCCCCCATTTGTGTGCACCCCGAGTCCAACGGTACCACCCTTGAGTCTCTAGGACATAGGGTTCTGGAGTTTTGAGCATTTGAAGTTCCCCCATATAAGTGAGTTGGGAGAGTGAAAATTTGCCCAAGTGTGAGAGGCCAAAAGTGTTCCCCCAGAAAGTGTTTAGGAACACATTTCAGAGCCCTACGAGTGGTTTGGACCCCCCTTTTTGTGGTACTTTTTGTCAAGTTGAAGTTGGTGTTTACGGTTGTTACGAGTGTACAGGGCTTGGAGTTTTAAACAGGGTCAGTTTTGACCGATCCTCAGCGGAGCAAGATAGAGACATGGGACCTTGTCCTACCCCCCCCCATTTGTGTGCACCCCGAGTCCAACGGTACCACCCTTGAGTCTCTAGGACATAGGGTTCTGGAGTTATGAGCATTTGAAGTTCCCCCATATAAGTGAGTTGGGAGAGTGAAAATTTGCCCAAGTGTGAGAGGCCAAAAGTGTTCCCCCAGAAAGTGTTTAGGAACACATTTCAGAGCCCTACGAGTGGTTTGGACTCCCCTTTTTGTGGTACTTTTTGTCAAGTTGAAGTTGGTGTTTACGGTTGTTAAGAGTGTACAGGGCTTGGAGTTTTAACCAGGGTCAGTTTTGACCGATCCTCAGCGGAGCAAGATAGAGACATGGGACCTTGTCCTACCCCCCCATTTGTGTGCACCCCGAGTCCAACGGTACCACCCTTGAGTCTCTAGGACATAGGGTTCTGGAGTTATGAGCATTTGAAGTTCCCCCATATAAGTGAGTTGGGAGAGTGAAAATTTGCCCAAGTGTGAGAGGCCAAAAGTGTTCCCCCAGAAAGTGTTTAGGAACACATTTCAGAGCCCTACGAGTGGTTTGGACCCCCCTTTTTGTGGTACTTTTTGTCAAGTTGAAGTTGGTGTTTACGGTTGTTAAGAGTGTACAGGGCTTGGAGTTTTAACCAGGGTCAGTTTTGACCGATCCTCAGCGGAGCAAGATAGAGACATGGGACCTTGTCCTACCCCCCCATTTGTGTGCACCCCGAGTCCAACGGTACCACCTTGAGTCTCTAGGACATAGGGTTCTGGAGTTATGAGCATTTGAAGTTCCCCCATATAAGTGAGTTGGGAGAGTGACAATTGGGGTTTTTAATCAGGATCAGTTTTGACCGATCCTCAGCGCAGCAAGATAGAGACATGGGACCTTGTCCTACCCCCCCATTTCTGTGCACCCCGAGTCCAACGGTACCACCCTTGAGTCTCTAGGACATAGGGTTCTGGAGTTATGAGCATTTGAAGTTCCCCCATATAAGTGAGTTGGGAGAGTGAAAATTTGCCCAAGTGTGAGAGGCCAAAAGTGTTCCCCCAGAAAGTGTTTAGGAACACATTTCAGAGCCCTACGAGTGGTTTGGACCCCCCTTTTTGTGGTACTTTTTGTCATGTTGAAGTTGGTGTTTACGGTTGTTAAGAGTGTACAGGTCTTGGAGTTTTAACCAGGGTCAGTTTTGACCGATCCTCAGCGGAGCAAGATAGAGACATGGGACCTTGTCCTACCCCCCCCCCATTTGTGTGCACCCCGAGTCCAACGGTACCACCCTTGAGTCTCTAGGACATAGGGTTCTGGAGTTATGAGCATTTGAAGTTCCCCCATATAAGTGAGTTGGGAGAGTGAAAATTGGGGTTTTTAATCAGGATCAGTTTTGACCGATCCTCAGCGGAGCAAGATAGAGACATGGGACCTTGTCCTACCCCCCCATTTGTGTGCACCCCGAGTCCAACGGTACCACCCTTGAGTCTCTAGGACATAGGGTTCTGGAGTTATGAGGATTTGAAGTTCCCCCATATAAGTGAGTTGGGAGAGTGAAAATTGGGGTTTTTAATCAGGATCAGTTTTGACCGATCCTCAGCGGAGCAAGATAGAGACATGGGACCTTGTCCTACCCCCCCATTTGTGTGCACCCCGAGTCCAACGGTACCACCCTTGAGTCTCTAGGACATAGGGTTCTGGAGTTATGAGCATTTGAAGTTCCCCCATATAAGTGAGTTGGGAGAGTGAAAATTTGCCCAAGTGTGAGAGGCCAAAAGTGTTCCCCCAGAAAGTGTTTAGGAACACATTTCAGAGCCCTACGAGTGGTTTGGACCCCCCTTTTTGTGGTACTTTTTGTCAAGTTGAAGTTGGTGTTTACGGTTGTTAAGAGTGTACAGGGCTTGGAGTTTTAAACAGGGTCAGTTTTGACCGATCCTCAGCGGAGCAAGATAGAGACATGGGACCTTGTCCTACCCCCCCATTTGTGTGCACCCCGAGTCCAACGGTACCACCCTTGAGTCTCTAGGACATAGGGTTCTGGAGTTATGAGCATTTGAAGTTCCCCCATATAAGTGAGTTGGGAGAGTGAAAATTGGGGTTTTTAATCAGGATCAGTTTTGACCGATCCTCAGCGCAGCAAGATAGAGACATGGGACCTTGTCCTACCCCCCCATTTGTGTGCACCCTGAGTCCAACGGTACCACCCTTGAGTCTCTAGGACATAGGGTTCTGGAGTTATGAGCATTTGAAGTTCCCCCATATAAGTGAGTTGGGAGAGTGAAAATTGGGGTTTTTAATCAGGATCAGTTTTGACTGATCCTCAGCGGAGCAAGATAGAGACATGGGACCTTGTCCTACCCCCCCATTTGTGTGCACCCCGAGTCCAACGGTACCACCCTTGAGTCTCTAGGACATAGGGTTCTGGAGTTATGAGCATTTGAAGTTCCCCCATATAAGTGAGTTGGGAAAGTGAAAATTGGGGTTTTTAATCAGGATCAGTTTTGACTGATCCTCAGCGGAGCAAGATAGAGACATGGGACCTTGTCCTACCCCCCCATTTGTGTGCACCCCGAGTCCAACGGTACCACCCTTGAGTCTCTAGGACATAGGGTTCTGGAGTTAGGAGCATTTGAAGTTCCCCCATATAAGTGAGTTGGGAGAGTGAAAATTTGGGCTTTTGACCAGGGTCAGTTTTGACCGATCCTCAGCGGAGCAAGATAGAGACATGGGACCTTGTCCTACCCCCCCATTTGTGTGCACCCCGAGTCCAACGGTACCACCCTTGAGTCTCTAGGACATAGGGTTCTGGAGTTAGGAGCATTTGAAGTTCCCCCATATAAGTGAGTTGGGAGAGTGAAAATTTGGGCTTTTGACCAGGGTCAGTTTTGACCGATCCTCAGCGGAGCAAGATAGAGACATGGGACCTTGTCCTACCCCCCCATTTGTGTGCACCCCGAGTCCAACGGTACCACCCTTGAGTCTCTAGGACATAGGGTTCTGGAGTTAGGAGCATTTGAAGTTCCCCCATATAAGTGAGTTGGGAGAGTGAAAATTTGGGCTTTTGACCAGGGTCAGTTTTGACCGATCCTCAGCGGAGCAAGATAGAGACATGGGACCTTGTCCTACCCCCCCATTTGTGTGCACCCCGAGTCCAACGGTACCACCCTTGAGTCTCTAGGACATAGGGTTCTTGAGTTATGAGCATTTGAAGTTCCCCCATATAAGTGAGTTGGGAGAGTGAAAATTGGGGTTTTTAATCAGGATCAGTTTTGACTGATCCTCAGCGGAGCAAGATAGAGACATGGGACCTTGTCCTAGCCCCCCATTTGTGTGCACCCCGAGTCCAACGGTACCACCCTTGAGTCTCTAAGACATAGGGTTCTGGAGTTATGAGCATTTGAAGTTCCCCCATATAAGTGAGTTGGGAGAGTGAAAATTTGCGGTTTTAACCAGGGTCAGTTTTGACCGATCCTCAGCGGAGCAAGATAGAGACATGGGACCTTGTCCTACCCCCCCATTTGTGTGCACCCCGAGTCCAACGGTACCACCCTTGAGTCTCTAGGACATAGGGTTCTGGAGTTTTGAGCATTTGAAGTTCCCCCATATAAGTGAGTTGGGAGAGTGAAAATTTGCCCAAGTGTGAGAGGCCAAAAGTGTTCCCCCAGAAAGTGTTTAGGAACACATTTCAGAGCCCTACGAGTGGTTTGGACCCCCCTTTTTGTGGTACTTTTTGTCAAGTTGAAGTTGGTGTTTACGGTTGTTACGAGTGTACAGGGCTTGGAGTTTTAAACAGGGTCAGTTTTGACCGATCCTCAGCGGAGCAAGATAGAGACATGGGACCTTGTCCTACCCCCCCCCATTTGTGTGCACCCCGAGTCCAACGGTACCACCCTTGAGTCTCTAGGACATAGGGTTCTGGAGTTATGAGCATTTGAAGTTCCCCCATATAAGTGAGTTGGGAGAGTGAAAATTGGGGTTTTTAATCAGGATCAGTTTTGACCGATCCTCAGCGGAGCAAGATAGAGACATGGGACCTTGTCCTATCCCCCCATTTGTGTGCACCCCGAGTCCAACGGTACCACCCTTGAGTTTATAGGACATAGGGTTCTTGAGTTATGAGCATTTGAAGTTCCCCCATATAAGTGAGTTGGGAGAGTGAAAATTTGGGGTTTTAATCAGGGTCAGGTTTGACCGATCCTCAGCGGAGCAAGATAGAGACATGGGACCTTGTCCTACCCCCCCATTTGTGTGCACCCCGAGTCCAACGGTACCACCCTTGAGTCTCTAGGACATAGGGTTCTGGAGTTATGAGCATTTGAAGTTCCCCCATATAAGTGAGTTGGGAGAGTGAAAATTTGCCCAAGTGTGAGAGGCCAAAAGTGTTCCCCCAGAAAGTGTTTAGGAACACATTTCAGAGCCCTACGAGTGGTTTGGACCCCCCTTTTTGTGGTACTTTTTGTCAAGTTGAAGTTGGTGTTTACGGTTGTTAAGAGTGTACAGGGCTTGGAGTTTTAACCAGGGTCAGTTTTGACCGATCCTCAGCGGAGCAAGATAGAGACATGGGACCTTGTCCTACCCCCACATTTGTGTGCACCCCGAGTCCAACGGTACCACCCTTGAGTCTCTAGGACATAGGGTTCTGGAGTTATGAGCATTTGAAGTTCCCCCATATAAGTGAGTTGGGAGAGTGAAAATTTGCCCAAGTGTGAGAGGCCAAAAGTGTTCCCCCAGAAAGTGTTTAGGAACACATTTCAGAGCCCTACGAGTGGTTTGGACCCCCCTTTTTGTGGTACTTTTTGTCAAGTTGAAGTTGGTGTTTACGGTTGTTAAGAGTGTACAGGGCTTGGAGTTTTAACCAGGGTCAGTTTTGACCGATCCTCAGCGGAGCAAGATAGAGACATGGGACCTTGTCCTACCCCCCCATTTGTGTGCACCCCGAGTCCAACGGTACCACCCTTGAGTCTCTAGGACATAGGGTTCTGGAGTTATGAGCATTTGAAGTTCCCCCATATAAGTGAGTTGGGAGAGTGAAAATTTGCCCAAGTGTGAGAGGCCAAAAGTGTTCCCCCAGAAAGTGTTTAGGAACACATTTCAGAGCCCTACGAGTGGTTTGGACCCCCCTTTTTGTGGTACTTTTTGTCAAGTTGAAGTTGGTGTTTACGGTTGTTAAGAGTGTACAGGGCTTGGAGTTTTAACCAGGGTCAGTTTTGACCGATCCTCAGCGGAGCAAGATAGAGACATGGGACCTTGTCCTACCCCCCCATTTGTGTGCACCCCGAGTCCAACGGTACCACCCTTGAGTCTCTAGGACATAGGGTTCTGGAGTTATGAGCATTTGAAGTTCCCCCATATAAGTGAGTTGGGAGAGTGACAATTGGGGTTTTTAATCAGGATCAGTTTTGACCGATCCTCAGCGCAGCAAGATAGAGACATGGGACCTTGTCCTACCCCCCCATTTGTGTGCACCCCGAGTCCAACGGTACCACCCTTGAGTCTCTAGGACATAGGGTTCTGGAGTTATGAGCATTTGAAGTTCCCCCATATAAGTGAGTTGGGAGAGTGAAAATTTGCCCAAGTGTGAGAGGCCAAAAGTGTTCCCCCAGAAAGTGTTTAGGAACACATTTCAGAGCCCTACGAGTGGTTTGGACCCCCCTTTTTGTGGTACTTTTTGTCATGTTGAAGTTGGTGTTTACGGTTGTTAAGAGTGTACAGGGCTTGGAGTTTTAACCAGGGTCAGTTTTGACCGATCCTCAGCGGAGCAAGATAGAGACATGGGACCTTGTCCTACCCCCCCCCCATTTGTGTGCACCCCGAGTCCAACGGTACCACCCTTGAGTCTCTAGGACATAGGGTTCTGGAGTTATGAGCATTTGAAGTTCCCCCATATAAGTGAGTTGGGAGAGTGAAAATTGGGGTTTTTAATCAGGATCAGTTTTGACCGATCCTCAGCGGAGCAAGATAGAGACATGGGACCTTGTCCTACCCCCCCATTTGTGTGCACCCCGAGTCCAACGGTACCACCCTTGAGTCTCTAGGACATAGGGTTCTGGAGTTATGAGGATTTGAAGTTCCCCCATATAAGTGAGTTGGGAGAGTGAAAATTGGGGTTTTTAATCAGGATCAGTTTTGACCGATCCTCAGCGGAGCAAGATAGAGACATGGGACCTTGTCCTACCCCCCCATTTGTGTGCACCCCGAGTCCAACGGTACCACCCTTGAGTCTCTAGGACATAGGGTTCTGGAGTTATGAGCATTTGAAGTTCCCCCATATAAGTGAGTTGGGAGAGTGAAAATTTGCCCAAGTGTGAGAGGCCAAAAGTGTTCCCCCAGAAAGTGTTTAGGAACACATTTCAGAGCCCTACGAGTGGTTTGGACCCCCCTTTTTGTGGTACTTTTTGTCAAGTTGAAGTTGGTGTTTACGGTTGTTAAGAGTGTACAGGGCTTGGAGTTTTAAACAGGGTCAGTTTTGACCGATCCTCAGCGGAGCAAGATAGAGACATGGGACCTTGTCCTACCCCCCCATTTGTGTGCACCCCGAGTCCAACGGTACCACCCTTGAGTCTCTAGGACATAGGGTTCTGGAGTTATGAGCATTTGAAGTTCCCCCATATAAGTGAGTTGGGAGAGTGAAAATTGGGGTTTTTAATCAGGATCAGTTTTGACCGATCCTCAGCGCAGCAAGATAGAGACATGGGACCTTGTCCTACCCCCCCATTTGTGTGCACCCTGAGTCCAACGGTACCACCCTTGAGTCTCTAGGACATAGGGTTCTGGAGTTATGAGCATTTGAAGTTCCCCCATATAAGTGAGTTGGGAGAGTGAAAATTTGCCCAAGTGTGAGAGGCCAAAAGTGTTCCCCCAGAAAGTGTTTAGGAACACATTTCAGAGCCCTACGAGTGTTTTGGACCCCCCTTTTTGTGGTACTTTTTGTCAAGTTGAAGTTGCTGTTTACGGTTGTTAAGAGTGTACAGGGCTTGGAGTTTTAACCAGGGTCAGTTTTGACCGATCCTCAGCGGAGCAAGATAGAGACATGGGACCTTGTCCTACCCCCCCCATTTGTGTGCACCCCGAGTCCAACGGTACCACCCTTGAGTCTCTAGGACATAGGGTTCTGGAGTTATGAGCATTTGAAGTTCCCCCATATAAGTGAGTTGGGAGAGTGAAAATTTGCCCGTGTGAGAGGCCAAAAGTGTTCCCCCAGAAAGTGTTTAGGAACACATTTCAGAGCCCTACGAGTGGTTTGGACCCCCCTTTTTGTGGTACTTTTTGTCAAGTTGAAGTTGGTGTTTACGGTTGTTAAGAGTGTACAGGGCTTGGAGTTTTAACCAGGGTCAGTTTTGACCGATCCTCAGCGGAGCAAGATAGAGACATGGGACCTTGTCCTACCCCCCCATTTGTGTGCACCCCGAGTCCAACGGTACCACCCTTGAGTCTCTAGGACATAGGGTTCTGGAGTTATGAGCATTTGAAGTTCCCCCATATAAGTGAGTTGGGAGAGTGAAAATTGGGGTTTTTAATCAGGATCAGTTTTGACCGATCCTCAGCGCAGCAAGATAGAGACATGGGACCTTGTCCTACCCCCCCATTTGTGTGCACCCTGAGTCCAACGGTACCACCCTTGAGTCTCTAGGACATAGGGTTCTGGAGTTATGAGCATTTGAAGTTCCCCCATATAAGTGAGTTGGGAGAGTGAAAATTTGCCCAAGTGTGAGAGGCCAAAAGTGTTCCCCCAGAAAGTGTTTAGGAACACATTTCAGAGCCCTACGAGTGGTTTGGACCCCCCTTTTTGTGGTACTTTTTGTCAAGTTGAAGTTGGTGTTTACGGTTGTTAAGAGTGTACAGGGCTTGGAGTTTTAAACAGGGTCAGTTTTGACCGATCCTCAGCGGAGCAAGATAGAGACATGGGACCTTGTCCTACCCCCCCCATTTGTGTGCACCCCGAGTCCAACGGTACCACCCTTGAGTCTCTAGGACATAGGGTTCTGGAGTTATGAGCATTTGAAGTTCCCCCATATAAGTGAGTTGGGAGAGTGAAAATTTGCCCAAGTGTGAGAGGCCAAAAGTGTTCCCCCAGAAAGTGTTTAGGAACACATTTCAGAGCCCTACGAGTGGTTTGGACCCCCCTTTTTGTGGTACTTTTTGTCAAGTTGAAGTTGGTGTTTACGGTTGTTAAGAGTGTACAGGGCTTGGAGTTTTAACCAGGGTCAGTTTTGACCGATCCTCAGCGGAGCAAGATAGAGACATGGGACCTTGTCCTACCCCCCCATTTGTGTGCACCCCGAGTCCAACGGTACCACCCTTGAGTCTCTAGGACATAGGGTTCTGGAGTTATGAGCATTTGAAGTTCCCCCATATAAGTGAGTTGGGAGAGTGACAATTGGGGTTTTTAATCAGGATCAGTTTTGACCGATCCTCAGCGCAGCAAGATAGAGACATGGGACCTTGTCCTACCCCCCCATTTGTGTGCACCCCGAGTCCAACGGTACCACCCTTGAGTCTCTAGGACATAGGGTTCTGGAGTTATGAGCATTTGAAGTTCCCCCATATAAGTGAGTTGGGAGAGTGAAAATTTGCCCAAGTGTGAGAGGCCAAAAGTGTTCCCCCAGAAAGTGTTTAGGAACACATTTCAGAGCCCTACGAGTGGTTTGGACCCCCCTTTTTGTGGTACTTTTTGTCATGTTGAAGTTGGTGTTTACGGTTGTTAAGAGTGTACAGGGCTTGGAGTTTTAACCAGGGTCAGTTTTGACCGATCCTCAGCGGAGCAAGATAGAGACATGGGACCTTGTCCTACCCCCCCCATTTGTGTGCACCCCGAGTCCAACGGTACCACCCTTGAGTCTCTAGGACATAGGGTTCTGGAGTTATGAGCATTTGAAGTTCCCCCATATAAGTGAGTTGGGAGAGTGAAAATTGGGGTTTTTAATCAGGATCAGTTTTGACCGATCCTCAGCGGAGCAAGATAGAGACATGGGACCTTGTCCTACCCCCCCATTTGTGTGCACCCCGAGTCCAACGGTACCACCCTTGAGTCTCTAGGACATAGGGTTCTGGAGTTATGAGGATTTGAAGTTCCCCCATATAAGTGAGTTGGGAGAGTGAAAATTGGGGTTTTTAATCAGGATCAGTTTTGACCGATCCTCAGCGGAGCAAGATAGAGACATGGGACCTTGTCCTACCCCCCCATTTGTGTGCACCCCGAGTCCAACGGTACCACCCTTGAGTCTCTAGGACATAGGGTTCTGGAGTTATGAGCATTTGAAGTTCCCCCATATAAGTGAGTTGGGAGAGTGAAAATTTGCCCAAGTGTGAGAGGCCAAAAGTGTTCCCCCAGAAAGTGTTTAGGAACACATTTCAGAGCCCTACGAGTGGTTTGGACCCCCCTTTTTGTGGTACTTTTTGTCAAGTTGAAGTTGGTGTTTACGGTTGTTAAGAGTGTACAGGGCTTGGAGTTTTAAACAGGGTCAGTTTTGACCGATCCTCAGCGGAGCAAGATAGAGACATGGGACCTTGTCCTACCCCCCCATTTGTGTGCACCCCGAGTCCAACGGTACCACCCTTGAGTCTCTAGGACATAGGGTTCTGGAGTTATGAGCATTTGAAGTTCCCCCATATAAGTGAGTTGGGAGAGTGAAAATTGGGGTTTTTAATCAGGATCAGTTTTGACCGATCCTCAGCGCAGCAAGATAGAGACATGGGACCTTGTCCTACCCCCCCATTTGTGTGCACCCCGAGTCCAACGGTACCACCCTTGAGTCTCTAGGACATAGGGTTCTGGAGTTATGAGCATTTGAAGTTCCCCCATATAAGTGAGTTGGGAGAGTGAAAATTTGCCCAAGTGTGAGAGGCCAAAAGTGTTCCCCCAGAAAGTGTTTAGGAACACATTTCAGAGCCCTACGAGTGGTTTGGACCCCCCTTTTTGTGGTACTTTTTGTCAAGTTGAAGTTGGTGTTTACGGTTGTTAAGAGTGTACAGGGCTTGGAGTTTTAACCAGGGTCAGTTTTGACCGATCCTCAGCGGAGCAAGATAGAGACATGGGACCTTGTCCTACCCCCCCATTTGTGTGCACCCCGAGTCCAACGGTACCACCCTTGAGTTTATAGGACATAGGGTTCTTGAGTTATGAGCATTTGAAGTTCCCCCATATAAGTGAGTTGGGAGAGTGAAAATTTGGGGTTTTAATCAGGGTCAGGTTTGACCGATCCTCAGCGGAGCAAGATAGAGACATGGGACCTTGTCCTACCCCCCCATTTGTGTGCACCCCGAGTCCAACGGTACCACCCTTGAGTCTCTAGGACATAGGGTTCTGGAGTTATGAGCATTTGAAGTTCCCCCATATAAGTGAGTTGGGAGAGTGAAAATTGGGGTTTTTAATCAGGATCAGTTTTGACCGATCCTCAGCGGAGCAAGATAGAGACATGGGACCTTGTCCTACCCCCCCATTTGTGTGCACCCCGAGTCCAACGGTACCACCCTTGAGTCTCTAGGACATAGGGTTCTGGAGTTATGAGCATTTGAAGTTCCCCCATATAAGTGAGTTGGGAAAGTGAAAATTGGGGTTTTTAATCAGGATCAGCTTTGACTGATCCTCAGCGGAGCAAGATAGAGACATGGGACCTTGTCCTATCCCCCCATTTGTGTGCACCCCGAGTCCAACGGTACCACCCTTGAGTTTATAGGACATAGGGTTCTTGAGTTATGAGCATTTGAAGTTCCCCCATATAAGTGAGTTGGGAGAGTGAAAATTTGGGGTTTTAATCAGGGTCAGGTTTGACCGATCCTCAGCGGAGCAAGATAGAGACATGGGACCTTGTCCTACCCCCCCATTTCTGTGCACCCCGAGTCCAACGGTACCACCCTTGAGTCTATAGGACATAGGGTTCTTGAGTTATGAGCATTTGAAGTTCCCCCATATAAGTGAGTTGGGAGAGTGAAAATTTGGGGTTTTAACCAGGGTCAGTTTTGACCGATCCTCAGCGGAGCAAGATAGAGACATGGGACCTTGTCCTACCCCCACATTTGTGTGCACCCCGAGTCCAACGGTACCACCCTTGAGTCTCTAGGACATAGGGTTCTGGAGTTATGAGCATTTGAAGTTCCCCCATATAAGTGAGTTGGGAGAGTGAAAATTTGCCCAAGTGTGAGAGGCCAAAAGTGTTCCCCCAGAAAGTGTTTAGGAACACATTTCAGAGCCCTACGAGTGGTTTGGACCCCCCTTTTTGTGGTACTTTTTGTCAAGTTGAAGTTGGTGTTTACGGTTGTTAAGAGTGTACAGGGCTTGGAGTTTTAACCAGGGTCAGTTTTGACCGATCCTCAGCGGAGCAAGATAGAGACATGGGACCTTGTCCTACCCCCCCCATTTGTGTGCACCCCGAGTCCAACGGTACCACCCTTGAGTCTCTAGGACATAGGGTTCTGGAGTTAGGAGCATTTGAAGTTCCCCCATATAAGTGAGTTGGGAGAGTGAAAATTTGGGCTTTTGACCAGGGTCAGTTTTGACCGATCCTCAGCGGAGCAAGATAGAGACATGGGACCTTGTCCTACCCCCCCATTTGTGTGCACCCCGAGTCCAACGGTACCACTCTTGAGTCTCTAGGACATAGGGTTCTGGAGTTAGGAGCATTTGAAATTCCCCCATATAAGTGAGTTGGGAGAGTGAAAATTTGGGCTTTTGACCAGGGTCAGTTTTGACCGATCCTCAGCGGAGCAAGATAGAGACATGGGACCTTGTCCTACCCCCCCATTTGTGTGCACCCCGAGTCCAACGGTACCACCCTTGAGTCTCTAGGACATAGGGTTCTGGAGTTATGAGCATTTGAAGTTCCCCCATATAAGTGAGTTGGGAGAGTGAAAATTGGGGTTTTTAATCAGGATCAGTTTTGACTGATCCTCAGCGGAGCAAGATAGAGACATGGGACCTTGTCCTAGCCCCCCATTTGTGTGCACCCCGAGTCCAACGGTACCACCCTTGAGTCTCTAGGACATAGGGTTCTGGAGTTATGAGCATTTGAAGTTCCCCCATATAAGTGAGTTGGGAGAGTGAAAATTTGCGGTTTTAACCAGGGTCAGTTTTGACCGATCCTCAGCGGAGCAAGATAGAGACATGGGACCTTGTCCTACCCCCCCATTTGTGTGCACCCCGAGTCCAACGGTACCACCCTTGAGTCTCTAGGACATAGGGTTCTGGAGTTATGAGCATTTGAAGTTCCCCCATATAAGTGAGTTGGGAGAGTGAAAATTTGCCCAAGTGTGAGAGGCCAAAAGTGTTCCCCCAGAAAGTGTTTAGGAACACATTTCAGAGCCCTACGAGTGGTTTGGACCCCCCTTTTTGTGGTACTTTTTGTCAAGTTGAAGTTGGTGTTTACGGTTGTTAAGAGTGTACAGGGCTTGGAGTTTTAACCAGGGTCAGTTTTGACCGATCCTCAGCGGAGCAAGATAGAGACATGGGACCTTGTCCTACCCCCCCATTTGTGTGCACCCCGAGTCCAACGGTACCACCCTTGAGTCTCTAGGACATAGGGTTCTGGAGTTAGGAGCATTTGAAGTTCCCCCATATAAGTGAGTTGGGAGAGTGAAAATTTGGGCTTTTGACCAGGGTCAGTTTTGACCGATCCTCAGCGGAGCAAGATAGAGACATGGGACCTTGTCCTACCCCCCCATTTGTGTGCACCCCGAGTCCAACGGTACCACCCTTGAGTTTATAGGACATAGGGTTCTTGAGTTATGAGCATTTGAAGTTCCCCCATATAAGTGAGTTGGGAAAGTGAAAATTTGGGGTTTTAAGCAGGGTCAGGTTTGACCGATCCTCAGCGGAGCAAGATAGAGACATGGGACCTTGTCCTACCCCCCCATTTGTGTGCACCCCGAGTCCAACGGTACCACCCTTGAGTCTCTAGGACATAGGGTTCTGGAGTTTTGAGCATTTGAAGTTCCCCCATATAAGTGAGTTGGGAGAGTGAAAATTTGCCCAAGTGTGAGAGGCCAAAAGTGTTCCCCCAGAAAGTGTTTAGGAACACATTTCAGAGCCCTACGAGTGGTTTGGACCCCCCTTTTTGTGGTACTTTTTGTCAAGTTGAAGTTGGTGTTTACGGTTGTTACGAGTGTACAGGGCTTGGAGTTTTAAACAGGGTCAGTTTTGACCGATCCTCAGCGGAGCAAGATAGAGACATGGGACCTTGTCCTACCCCCCCCCATTTGTGTGCACCCCGAGTCCAACGGTACCACCCTTGAGTCTCTAGGACATAGGGTTCTGGAGTTATGAGCATTTGAAGTTCCCCCATATAAGTGAGTTGGGAGAGTGAAAATTTGCCCAAGTGTGAGAGGCCAAAAGTGTTCCCCCAGAAAGTGTTTAGGAACACATTTCAGAGCCCTACGAGTGGTTTGGACTCCCCTTTTTGTGGTACTTTTTGTCAAGTTGAAGTTGGTGTTTACGGTTGTTAAGAGTGTACAGGGCTTGGAGTTTTAACCAGGGTCAGTTTTGACCGATCCTCAGCGGAGCAAGATAGAGACATGGGACCTTGTCCTACCCCCCCATTTGTGTGCACCCCGAGTCCAACGGTACCACCCTTGAGTCTCTAGGACATAGGGTTCTGGAGTTATGAGCATTTGAAGTTCCCCCATATAAGTGAGTTGGGAGAGTGAAAATTTGCCCAAGTGTGAGAGGCCAAAAGTGTTCCCCCAGAAAGTGTTTAGGAACACATTTCAGAGCCCTACGAGTGGTTTGGACCCCCCTTTTTGTGGTACTTTTTGTCAAGTTGAAGTTGGTGTTTACGGTTGTTAAGAGTGTACAGGGCTTGGAGTTTTAACCAGGGTCAGTTTTGACCGATCCTCAGCGGAGCAAGATAGAGACATGGGACCTTGTCCTACCCCCCCATTTGTGTGCACCCCGAGTCCAACGGTACCACCTTGAGTCTCTAGGACATAGGGTTCTGGAGTTATGAGCATTTGAAGTTCCCCCATATAAGTGAGTTGGGAGAGTGACAATTGGGGTTTTTAATCAGGATCAGTTTTGACCGATCCTCAGCGCAGCAAGATAGAGACATGGGACCTTGTCCTACCCCCCCATTTCTGTGCACCCCGAGTCCAACGGTACCACCCTTGAGTCTCTAGGACATAGGGTTCTGGAGTTATGAGCATTTGAAGTTCCCCCATATAAGTGAGTTGGGAGAGTGAAAATTTGCCCAAGTGTGAGAGGCCAAAAGTGTTCCCCCAGAAAGTGTTTAGGAACACATTTCAGAGCCCTACGAGTGGTTTGGACCCCCCTTTTTGTGGTACTTTTTGTCATGTTGAAGTTGGTGTTTACGGTTGTTAAGAGTGTACAGGTCTTGGAGTTTTAACCAGGGTCAGTTTTGACCGATCCTCAGCGGAGCAAGATAGAGACATGGGACCTTGTCCTACCCCCCCCCCATTTGTGTGCACCCCGAGTCCAACGGTACCACCCTTGAGTCTCTAGGACATAGGGTTCTGGAGTTATGAGCATTTGAAGTTCCCCCATATAAGTGAGTTGGGAGAGTGAAAATTGGGGTTTTTAATCAGGATCAGTTTTGACCGATCCTCAGCGGAGCAAGATAGAGACATGGGACCTTGTCCTACCCCCCCATTTGTGTGCACCCCGAGTCCAACGGTACCACCCTTGAGTCTCTAGGACATAGGGTTCTGGAGTTATGAGGATTTGAAGTTCCCCCATATAAGTGAGTTGGGAGAGTGAAAATTGGGGTTTTTAATCAGGATCAGTTTTGACCGATCCTCAGCGGAGCAAGATAGAGACATGGGACCTTGTCCTACCCCCCCATTTGTGTGCACCCCGAGTCCAACGGTACCACCCTTGAGTCTCTAGGACATAGGGTTCTGGAGTTATGAGCATTTGAAGTTCCCCCATATAAGTGAGTTGGGAGAGTGAAAATTTGCCCAAGTGTGAGAGGCCAAAAGTGTTCCCCCAGAAAGTGTTTAGGAACACATTTCAGAGCCCTACGAGTGGTTTGGACCCCCCTTTTTGTGGTACTTTTTGTCAAGTTGAAGTTGGTGTTTACGGTTGTTAAGAGTGTACAGGGCTTGGAGTTTTAAACAGGGTCAGTTTTGACCGATCCTCAGCGGAGCAAGATAGAGACATGGGACCTTGTCCTACCCCCCCATTTGTGTGCACCCCGAGTCCAACGGTACCACCCTTGAGTCTCTAGGACATAGGGTTCTGGAGTTATGAGCATTTGAAGTTCCCCCATATAAGTGAGTTGGGAGAGTGAAAATTGGGGTTTTTAATCAGGATCAGTTTTGACCGATCCTCAGCGCAGCAAGATAGAGACATGGGACCTTGTCCTACCCCCCCATTTGTGTGCACCCTGAGTCCAACGGTACCACCCTTGAGTCTCTAGGACATAGGGTTCTGGAGTTATGAGCATTTGAAGTTCCCCCATATAAGTGAGTTGGGAGAGTGAAAATTGGGGTTTTTAATCAGGATCAGTTTTGACTGATCCTCAGCGGAGCAAGATAGAGACATGGGACCTTGTCCTACCCCCCCATTTGTGTGCACCCCGAGTCCAACGGTACCACCCTTGAGTCTCTAGGACATAGGGTTCTGGAGTTATGAGCATTTGAAGTTCCCCCATATAAGTGAGTTGGGAAAGTGAAAATTGGGGTTTTTAATCAGGATCAGTTTTGACTGATCCTCAGCGGAGCAAGATAGAGACATGGGACCTTGTCCTACCCCCCCATTTGTGTGCACCCCGAGTCCAACGGTACCACCCTTGAGTCTCTAGGACATAGGGTTCTGGAGTTAGGAGCATTTGAAGTTCCCCCATATAAGTGAGTTGGGAGAGTGAAAATTTGGGCTTTTGACCAGGGTCAGTTTTGACCGATCCTCAGCGGAGCAAGATAGAGACATGGGACCTTGTCCTACCCCCCCATTTGTGTGCACCCCGAGTCCAACGGTACCACCCTTGAGTCTCTAGGACATAGGGTTCTGGAGTTAGGAGCATTTGAAGTTCCCCCATATAAGTGAGTTGGGAGAGTGAAAATTTGGGCTTTTGACCAGGGTCAGTTTTGACCGATCCTCAGCGGAGCAAGATAGAGACATGGGACCTTGTCCTACCCCCCCATTTGTGTGCACCCCGAGTCCAACGGTACCACCCTTGAGTCTCTAGGACATAGGGTTCTGGAGTTAGGAGCATTTGAAGTTCCCCCATATAAGTGAGTTGGGAGAGTGAAAATTTGGGCTTTTGACCAGGGTCAGTTTTGACCGATCCTCAGCGGAGCAAGATAGAGACATGGGACCTTGTCCTACCCCCCCATTTGTGTGCACCCCGAGTCCAACGGTACCACCCTTGAGTCTCTAGGACATAGGGTTCTTGAGTTATGAGCATTTGAAGTTCCCCCATATAAGTGAGTTGGGAGAGTGAAAATTGGGGTTTTTAATCAGGATCAGTTTTGACTGATCCTCAGCGGAGCAAGATAGAGACATGGGACCTTGTCCTAGCCCCCCATTTGTGTGCACCCCGAGTCCAACGGTACCACCCTTGAGTCTCTAAGACATAGGGTTCTGGAGTTATGAGCATTTGAAGTTCCCCCATATAAGTGAGTTGGGAGAGTGAAAATTTGCGGTTTTAACCAGGGTCAGTTTTGACCGATCCTCAGCGGAGCAAGATAGAGACATGGGACCTTGTCCTACCCCCCCATTTGTGTGCACCCCGAGTCCAACGGTACCACCCTTGAGTCTCTAGGACATAGGGTTCTGGAGTTTTGAGCATTTGAAGTTCCCCCATATAAGTGAGTTGGGAGAGTGAAAATTTGCCCAAGTGTGAGAGGCCAAAAGTGTTCCCCCAGAAAGTGTTTAGGAACACATTTCAGAGCCCTACGAGTGGTTTGGACCCCCCTTTTTGTGGTACTTTTTGTCAAGTTGAAGTTGGTGTTTACGGTTGTTACGAGTGTACAGGGCTTGGAGTTTTAAACAGGGTCAGTTTTGACCGATCCTCAGCGGAGCAAGATAGAGACATGGGACCTTGTCCTACCCCCCCCCATTTGTGTGCACCCCGAGTCCAACGGTACCACCCTTGAGTCTCTAGGACATAGGGTTCTGGAGTTATGAGCATTTGAAGTTCCCCCATATAAGTGAGTTGGGAGAGTGAAAATTGGGGTTTTTAATCAGGATCAGTTTTGACCGATCCTCAGCGGAGCAAGATAGAGACATGGGACCTTGTCCTATCCCCCCATTTGTGTGCACCCCGAGTCCAACGGTACCACCCTTGAGTTTATAGGACATAGGGTTCTTGAGTTATGAGCATTTGAAGTTCCCCCATATAAGTGAGTTGGGAGAGTGAAAATTTGGGGTTTTAATCAGGGTCAGGTTTGACCGATCCTCAGCGGAGCAAGATAGAGACATGGGACCTTGTCCTACCCCCCCATTTGTGTGCACCCCGAGTCCAACGGTACCACCCTTGAGTCTCTAGGACATAGGGTTCTGGAGTTATGAGCATTTGAAGTTCCCCCATATAAGTGAGTTGGGAGAGTGAAAATTTGCCCAAGTGTGAGAGGCCAAAAGTGTTCCCCCAGAAAGTGTTTAGGAACACATTTCAGAGCCCTACGAGTGGTTTGGACCCCCCTTTTTGTGGTACTTTTTGTCAAGTTGAAGTTGGTGTTTACGGTTGTTAAGAGTGTACAGGGCTTGGAGTTTTAACCAGGGTCAGTTTTGACCGATCCTCAGCGGAGCAAGATAGAGACATGGGACCTTGTCCTACCCCCACATTTGTGTGCACCCCGAGTCCAACGGTACCACCCTTGAGTCTCTAGGACATAGGGTTCTGGAGTTATGAGCATTTGAAGTTCCCCCATATAAGTGAGTTGGGAGAGTGAAAATTTGCCCAAGTGTGAGAGGCCAAAAGTGTTCCCCCAGAAAGTGTTTAGGAACACATTTCAGAGCCCTACGAGTGGTTTGGACCCCCCTTTTTGTGGTACTTTTTGTCAAGTTGAAGTTGGTGTTTACGGTTGTTAAGAGTGTACAGGGCTTGGAGTTTTAACCAGGGTCAGTTTTGACCGATCCTCAGCGGAGCAAGATAGAGACATGGGACCTTGTCCTACCCCCCCATTTGTGTGCACCCCGAGTCCAACGGTACCACCCTTGAGTCTCTAGGACATAGGGTTCTGGAGTTATGAGCATTTGAAGTTCCCCCATATAAGTGAGTTGGGAGAGTGAAAATTTGCCCAAGTGTGAGAGGCCAAAAGTGTTCCCCCAGAAAGTGTTTAGGAACACATTTCAGAGCCCTACGAGTGGTTTGGACCCCCCTTTTTGTGGTACTTTTTGTCAAGTTGAAGTTGGTGTTTACGGTTGTTAAGAGTGTACAGGGCTTGGAGTTTTAACCAGGGTCAGTTTTGACCGATCCTCAGCGGAGCAAGATAGAGACATGGGACCTTGTCCTACCCCCCCATTTGTGTGCACCCCGAGTCCAACGGTACCACCCTTGAGTCTCTAGGACATAGGGTTCTGGAGTTATGAGCATTTGAAGTTCCCCCATATAAGTGAGTTGGGAGAGTGACAATTGGGGTTTTTAATCAGGATCAGTTTTGACCGATCCTCAGCGCAGCAAGATAGAGACATGGGACCTTGTCCTACCCCCCCATTTGTGTGCACCCCGAGTCCAACGGTACCACCCTTGAGTCTCTAGGACATAGGGTTCTGGAGTTATGAGCATTTGAAGTTCCCCCATATAAGTGAGTTGGGAGAGTGAAAATTTGCCCAAGTGTGAGAGGCCAAAAGTGTTCCCCCAGAAAGTGTTTAGGAACACATTTCAGAGCCCTACGAGTGGTTTGGACCCCCCTTTTTGTGGTACTTTTTGTCATGTTGAAGTTGGTGTTTACGGTTGTTAAGAGTGTACAGGGCTTGGAGTTTTAACCAGGGTCAGTTTTGACCGATCCTCAGCGGAGCAAGATAGAGACATGGGACCTTGTCCTACCCCCCCCCCCATTTGTGTGCACCCCGAGTCCAACGGTACCACCCTTGAGTCTCTAGGACATAGGGTTCTGGAGTTATGAGCATTTGAAGTTCCCCCATATAAGTGAGTTGGGAGAGTGAAAATTGGGGTTTTTAATCAGGATCAGTTTTGACCGATCCTCAGCGGAGCAAGATAGAGACATGGGACCTTGTCCTACCCCCCCATTTGTGTGCACCCCGAGTCCAACGGTACCACCCTTGAGTCTCTAGGACATAGGGTTCTGGAGTTATGAGGATTTGAAGTTCCCCCATATAAGTGAGTTGGGAGAGTGAAAATTGGGGTTTTTAATCAGGATCAGTTTTGACCGATCCTCAGCGGAGCAAGATAGAGACATGGGACCTTGTCCTACCCCCCCATTTGTGTGCACCCCGAGTCCAACGGTACCACCCTTGAGTCTCTAGGACATAGGGTTCTGGAGTTATGAGCATTTGAAGTTCCCCCATATAAGTGAGTTGGGAGAGTGAAAATTTGCCCAAGTGTGAGAGGCCAAAAGTGTTCCCCCAGAAAGTGTTTAGGAACACATTTCAGAGCCCTACGAGTGGTTTGGACCCCCCTTTTTGTGGTACTTTTTGTCAAGTTGAAGTTGGTGTTTACGGTTGTTAAGAGTGTACAGGGCTTGGAGTTTTAAACAGGGTCAGTTTTGACCGATCCTCAGCGGAGCAAGATAGAGACATGGGACCTTGTCCTACCCCCCCATTTGTGTGCACCCCGAGTCCAACGGTACCACCCTTGAGTCTCTAGGACATAGGGTTCTGGAGTTATGAGCATTTGAAGTTCCCCCATATAAGTGAGTTGGGAGAGTGAAAATTGGGGTTTTTAATCAGGATCAGTTTTGACCGATCCTCAGCGCAGCAAGATAGAGACATGGGACCTTGTCCTACCCCCCCATTTGTGTGCACCCTGAGTCCAACGGTACCACCCTTGAGTCTCTAGGACATAGGGTTCTGGAGTTATGAGCATTTGAAGTTCCCCCATATAAGTGAGTTGGGAGAGTGAAAATTTGCCCAAGTGTGAGAGGCCAAAAGTGTTCCCCCAGAAAGTGTTTAGGAACACATTTCAGAGCCCTACGAGTGTTTTGGACCCCCCTTTTTGTGGTACTTTTTGTCAAGTTGAAGTTGCTGTTTACGGTTGTTAAGAGTGTACAGGGCTTGGAGTTTTAACCAGGGTCAGTTTTGACCGATCCTCAGCGGAGCAAGATAGAGACATGGGACCTTGTCCTACCCCCCCCATTTGTGTGCACCCCGAGTCCAACGGTACCACCCTTGAGTCTCTAGGACATAGGGTTCTGGAGTTATGAGCATTTGAAGTTCCCCCATATAAGTGAGTTGGGAGAGTGAAAATTTGCCCGTGTGAGAGGCCAAAAGTGTTCCCCCAGAAAGTGTTTAGGAACACATTTCAGAGCCCTACGAGTGGTTTGGACCCCCCTTTTTGTGGTACTTTTTGTCAAGTTGAAGTTGGTGTTTACGGTTGTTAAGAGTGTACAGGGCTTGGAGTTTTAACCAGGGTCAGTTTTGACCGATCCTCAGCGGAGCAAGATAGAGACATGGGACCTTGTCCTACCCCCCCATTTGTGTGCACCCCGAGTCCAACGGTACCACCCTTGAGTCTCTAGGACATAGGGTTCTGGAGTTATGAGCATTTGAAGTTCCCCCATATAAGTGAGTTGGGAGAGTGAAAATTGGGGTTTTTAATCAGGATCAGTTTTGACCGATCCTCAGCGCAGCAAGATAGAGACATGGGACCTTGTCCTACCCCCCCATTTGTGTGCACCCTGAGTCCAACGGTACCACCCTTGAGTCTCTAGGACATAGGGTTCTGGAGTTATGAGCATTTGAAGTTCCCCCATATAAGTGAGTTGGGAGAGTGAAAATTTGCCCAAGTGTGAGAGGCCAAAAGTGTTCCCCCAGAAAGTGTTTAGGAACACATTTCAGAGCCCTACGAGTGGTTTGGACCCCCCTTTTTGTGGTACTTTTTGTCAAGTTGAAGTTGGTGTTTACGGTTGTTAAGAGTGTACAGGGCTTGGAGTTTTAAACAGGGTCAGTTTTGACCGATCCTCAGCGGAGCAAGATAGAGACATGGGACCTTGTCCTACCCCCCCCATTTGTGTGCACCCCGAGTCCAACGGTACCACCCTTGAGTCTCTAGGACATAGGGTTCTGGAGTTATGAGCATTTGAAGTTCCCCCATATAAGTGAGTTGGGAGAGTGAAAATTTGCCCAAGTGTGAGAGGCCAAAAGTGTTCCCCCAGAAAGTGTTTAGGAACACATTTCAGAGCCCTACGAGTGGTTTGGACCCCCCTTTTTGTGGTACTTTTTGTCAAGTTGAAGTTGGTGTTTACGGTTGTTAAGAGTGTACAGGGCTTGGAGTTTTAACCAGGGTCAGTTTTGACCGATCCTCAGCGGAGCAAGATAGAGACATGGGACCTTGTCCTACCCCCCCATTTGTGTGCACCCCGAGTCCAACGGTACCACCCTTGAGTCTCTAGGACATAGGGTTCTGGAGTTATGAGCATTTGAAGTTCCCCCATATAAGTGAGTTGGGAGAGTGACAATTGGGGTTTTTAATCAGGATCAGTTTTGACCGATCCTCAGCGCAGCAAGATAGAGACATGGGACCTTGTCCTACCCCCCCATTTGTGTGCACCCCGAGTCCAACGGTACCACCCTTGAGTCTCTAGGACATAGGGTTCTGGAGTTATGAGCATTTGAAGTTCCCCCATATAAGTGAGTTGGGAGAGTGAAAATTTGCCCAAGTGTGAGAGGCCAAAAGTGTTCCCCCAGAAAGTGTTTAGGAACACATTTCAGAGCCCTACGAGTGGTTTGGACCCCCCTTTTTGTGGTACTTTTTGTCATGTTGAAGTTGGTGTTTACGGTTGTTAAGAGTGTACAGGGCTTGGAGTTTTAACCAGGGTCAGTTTTGACCGATCCTCAGCGGAGCAAGATAGAGACATGGGACCTTGTCCTACCCCCCCCATTTGTGTGCACCCCGAGTCCAACGGTACCACCCTTGAGTCTCTAGGACATAGGGTTCTGGAGTTATGAGCATTTGAAGTTCCCCCATATAAGTGAGTTGGGAGAGTGAAAATTGGGGTTTTTAATCAGGATCAGTTTTGACCGATCCTCAGCGGAGCAAGATAGAGACATGGGACCTTGTCCTACCCCCCCATTTGTGTGCACCCCGAGTCCAACGGTACCACCCTTGAGTCTCTAGGACATAGGGTTCTGGAGTTATGAGGATTTGAAGTTCCCCCATATAAGTGAGTTGGGAGAGTGAAAATTGGGGTTTTTAATCAGGATCAGTTTTGACCGATCCTCAGCGGAGCAAGATAGAGACATGGGACCTTGTCCTACCCCCCCATTTGTGTGCACCCCGAGTCCAACGGTACCACCCTTGAGTCTCTAGGACATAGGGTTCTGGAGTTATGAGCATTTGAAGTTCCCCCATATAAGTGAGTTGGGAGAGTGAAAATTTGCCCAAGTGTGAGAGGCCAAAAGTGTTCCCCCAGAAAGTGTTTAGGAACACATTTCAGAGCCCTACGAGTGGTTTGGACCCCCCTTTTTGTGGTACTTTTTGTCAAGTTGAAGTTGGTGTTTACGGTTGTTAAGAGTGTACAGGGCTTGGAGTTTTAAACAGGGTCAGTTTTGACCGATCCTCAGCGGAGCAAGATAGAGACATGGGACCTTGTCCTACCCCCCCATTTGTGTGCACCCCGAGTCCAACGGTACCACCCTTGAGTCTCTAGGACATAGGGTTCTGGAGTTATGAGCATTTGAAGTTCCCCCATATAAGTGAGTTGGGAGAGTGAAAATTGGGGTTTTTAATCAGGATCAGTTTTGACCGATCCTCAGCGCAGCAAGATAGAGACATGGGACCTTGTCCTACCCCCCCATTTGTGTGCACCCCGAGTCCAACGGTACCACCCTTGAGTCTCTAGGACATAGGGTTCTGGAGTTATGAGCATTTGAAGTTCCCCCATATAAGTGAGTTGGGAGAGTGAAAATTTGCCCAAGTGTGAGAGGCCAAAAGTGTTCCCCCAGAAAGTGTTTAGGAACACATTTCAGAGCCCTACGAGTGTTTTGGACCCCCCTTTTTGTGGTACTTTTTGTCAAGTTGAAGTTGCTGTTTACGGTTGTTAAGAGTGTACAGGGCTTGGAGTTTTAAACAGGGTCAGTTTTGACCGATCCTCAGCGGAGCAAGATAGAGACATGGGACCTTGTCCTACCCCCCCCATTTGTGTGCACCCCGAGTCCAACGGTACCACCCTTGAGTCTCTAGGACATAGGGTTCTGGAGTTATGAGCATTTGAAGTTCCCCCATATAAGTGAGTTGGGAGAGTGAAAATTTGCCCAAGTGTGAGAGGCCAAAAGTGTTCCCCCAGAAAGTGTTTAGGAACACATTTCAGAGCCCTACGAGTGGTTTGGACCCCCCTTTTTGTGGTACTTTTTGTCATGTTGAAGTTGGTGTTTACGGTTGTTAAGAGTGTACAGGGCTTGGAGTTTTAACCAGGGTCAGTTTTGACCGATCCTCAGCGGAGCAAGATAGAGACATGGGACCTTGTCCTACCCCCCCCATTTGTGTGCACCCCGAGTCCAACGGTACCACCCTTGAGTCTCTAGGACATAGGGTTCTGGAGTTATGAGCATTTGAAGTTCCCCCATATAAGTGAGTTGGGAGAGTGAAAATTGGGGTTTTTAATCAGGATCAGTTTTGACCGATCCTCAGCGGAGCAAGATAGAGACATGGGACCTTGTCCTACCCCCCCATTTGTGTGCACCCCGAGTCCAACGGTACCACCCTTGAGTCTCTAGGACATAGGGTTCTGGAGTTATGAGGATTTGAAGTTCCCCCATATAAGTGAGTTGGGAGAGTGAAAATTGGGGTTTTTAATCAGGATCAGTTTTGACCGATCCTCAGCGGAGCAAGATAGAGACATGGGACCTTGTCCTACCCCCCCATTTGTGTGCACCCCGAGTCCAACGGTACCACCCTTGAGTCTCTAGGACATAGGGTTCTGGAGTTATGAGCATTTGAAGTTCCCCCATATAAGTGAGTTGGGAGAGTGAAAATTTGCCCGTGTGAGAGGCCAAAAGTGTTCCCCCAGAAAGTGTTTAGGAACACATTTCAGAGCCCTACGAGTGGTTTGGACCCCCCTTTTTGTGGTACTTTTTGTCAAGTTGAAGTTGGTGTTTACGGTTGTTAAGAGTGTACAGGGCTTGGAGTTTTAAACAGGGTCAGTTTTGACCGATCCTCAGCGGAGCAAGATAGAGACATGGGACCTTGTCCTACCCCCCCATTTGTGTGCACCCCGAGTCCAACGGTACCACCCTTGAGTCTCTAGGACATAGGGTTCTGGAGTTATGAGCATTTGAAGTTCCCCCATATAAGTGAGTTGGGAGAGTGAAAATTGGGGTTTTTAATCAGGATCAGTTTTGACCGATCCTCAGCGGAGCAAGATAGAGACATGGGACCTTGTCCTACCCCCCCATTTGTGTGCACCCCGAGTCCAACGGTACCACCCTTGAGTCTCTAGGACATAGGGTTCTGGAGTTATGAGGATTTGAAGTTCCCCCATATAAGTGAGTTGGGAGAGTGAAAATTGGGGTTTTTAATCAGGATCAGTTTTGACCGATCCTCAGCGGAGCAAGATAGAGACATGGGACCTTGTCCTACCCCCCCATTTGTGTGCACCCCGAGTCCAACGGTACCACCCTTGAGTCTCTAGGACATAGGGTTCTGGAGTTATGAGCATTTGAAGTTCCCCCATATAAGTGAGTTGGGAGAGTGAAAATTTGCCCAAGTGTGAGAGGCCAAAAGTGTTCCCCCAGAAAGTGTTTAGGAACACATTTCAGAGCCCTACGAGTGGTTTGGACCCCCCTTTTTGTGGTACTTTTTGTCAAGTTGAAGTTGGTGTTTACGGTTGTTAAGAGTGTACAGGGCTTGGAGTTTTAAACAGGGTCAGTTTTGACCGATCCTCAGCGGAGCAAGATAGAGACATGGGACCTTGTCCTACCCCCCCATTTGTGTGCACCCCGAGTCCAACGGTACCACCCTTGAGTCTCTAGGACATAGGGTTCTGGAGTTATGAGCATTTGAAGTTCCCCCATATAAGTGAGTTGGGAGAGTGAAAATTGGGGTTTTTAATCAGGATCAGTTTTGACCGATCCTCAGCGGAGCAAGATAGAGACATGGGACCTTGTCCTACCCCCCCATTTGTGTGCACCCCGAGTCCAACGGTACCACCCTTGAGTCTCTAGGACATAGGGTTCTGGAGTTATGAGCATTTGAAGTTCCCCCATATAAGTGAGTTGGGAGAGTGAAAATTGGGGTTTTTAATCAGGATCAGTTTTGACCGATCCTCAGCGGAGCAAGATAGAGACATGGGACCTTGTCCTACCCCCCCATTTGTGTGCACCCCGAGTCCAACGGTACCACCCTTGAGTCTCTAGGACATAGGGTTCTGGAGTTATGAGCATTTGAAGTTCCCCCATATAAGTGAGTTGGGAAAGTGAAAATTGGGGTTTTTAATCAGGATCAGTTTTGACTGATCCTCAGCGGAGCAAGATAGAGACATGGGACCTTGTCCTATCCCCCCATTTGTGTGCACCCCGAGTCCAACGGTACCACCCTTGAGTTTATAGGACATAGGGTTCTTGAGTTATGAGCATTTGAAGTTCCCCCATATAAGTGAGTTGGGAGAGTGAAAATTTGGGGTTTTAATCAGGGTCAGGTTTGACCGATCCTCAGCGGAGCAAGATAGAGACATGGGACCTTGTCCTACCCCCCCATTTCTGTGCACCCCGAGTCCAACGGTACCACCCTTGAGTCTCTAGGACATAGGGTTCTGGAGTTATGAGCATTTGAAGTTCCCCCATATAAGTGAGTTGGGAGAGTGAAAATTTGCCCAAGTGTGAGAGGCCAAAAGTGTTCCCCCAGAAAGTGTTTAGGAACACATTTCAGAGCCCTACGAGTGGTTTGGACCCCCCTTTTTGTGGTACTTTTTGTCATGTTGAAGTTGGTGTTTACGGTTGTTAAGAGTGTACAGGTCTTGGAGTTTTAACCAGGGTCAGTTTTGACCGATCCTCAGCGGAGCAAGATAGAGACATGGGACCTTGTCCTACCCCCCCCCATTTGTGTGCACCCCGAGTCCAACGGTACCACCCTTGAGTCTCTAGGACATAGGGTTCTGGAGTTATGAGCATTTGAAGTTCCCCCATATAAGTGAGTTGGGAGAGTGAAAATTGGGGTTTTTAATCAGGATCAGTTTTGACCGATCCTCAGCGGAGCAAGATAGAGACATGGGACCTTGTCCTACCCCCCCATTTGTGTGCACCCCGAGTCCAACGGTACCACCCTTGAGTCTCTAGGACATAGGGTTCTGGAGTTATGAGGATTTGAAGTTCCCCCATATAAGTGAGTTGGGAGAGTGAAAATTGGGGTTTTTAATCAGGATCAGTTTTGACCGATCCTCAGCGGAGCAAGATAGAGACATGGGACCTTGTCCTACCCCCCCATTTGTGTGCACCCCGAGTCCAACGGTACCACCCTTGAGTCTCTAGGACATAGGGTTCTGGAGTTATGAGCATTTGAAGTTCCCCCATATAAGTGAGTTGGGAGAGTGAAAATTTGCCCAAGTGTGAGAGGCCAAAAGTGTTCCCCCAGAAAGTGTTTAGGAACACATTTCAGAGCCCTACGAGTGGTTTGGACCCCCCTTTTTGTGGTACTTTTTGTCAAGTTGAAGTTGGTGTTTACGGTTGTTAAGAGTGTACAGGGCTTGGAGTTTTAAACAGGGTCAGTTTTGACCGATCCTCAGCGGAGCAAGATAGAGACATGGGACCTTGTCCTACCCCCCCATTTGTGTGCACCCCGAGTCCAACGGTACCACCCTTGAGTCTCTAGGACATAGGGTTCTTGAGTTATGAGCATTTGAAGTTCCCCCATATAAGTGAGTTGGGAGAGTGAAAATTGGGGTTTTTAATCAGGATCAGTTTTGACCGATCCTCAGCGGAGCAAGATAGAGACATGGGACCTTGTCCTATCCCCCCATTTGTGTGCACCCCGAGTCCAACGGTACCACCCTTGAGTTTATAGGACATAGGGTTCTTGAGTTATGAGCATTTGAAGTTCCCCCATATAAGTGAGTTGGGAGAGTGAAAATTTGGGGTTTTAATCAGGGTCAGGTTTGACCGATCCTCAGCGGAGCAAGATAGAGACATGGGACCTTGTCCTACCCCCCCATTTGTGTGCACCCCGAGTCCAACGGTACCACCCTTGAGTCTCTAGGACATAGGGTTCTGGAGTTATGAGCATTTGAAGTTCCCCCATATAAGTGAGTTGGGAGAGTGAAAATTTGCCCAAGTGTGAGAGGCCAAAAGTGTTCCCCCAGAAAGTGTTTAGGAACACATTTCAGAGCCCTACGAGTGGTTTGGACCCCCCTTTTTGTGGTACTTTTTGTCAAGTTGAAGTTGGTGTTTACGGTTGTTAAGAGTGTACAGGGCTTGGAGTTTTAACCAGGGTCAGTTTTGACCGATCCTCAGCGGAGCAAGATAGAGACATGGGACCTTGTCCTACCCCCACATTTGTGTGCACCCCGAGTCCAACGGTACCACCCTTGAGTCTCTAGGACATAGGGTTCTGGAGTTATGAGCATTTGAAGTTCCCCCATATAAGTGAGTTGGGAGAGTGAAAATTTGCCCAAGTGTGAGAGGCCAAAAGTGTTCCCCCAGAAAGTGTTTAGGAACACATTTCAGAGCCCTACGAGTGGTTTGGACCCCCCTTTTTGTGGTACTTTTTGTCAAGTTGAAGTTGGTGTTTACGGTTGTTAAGAGTGTACAGGGCTTGGAGTTTTAACCAGGGTCAGTTTTGACCGATCCTCAGCGGAGCAAGATAGAGACATGGGACCTTGTCCTACCCCCCCATTTGTGTGCACCCCGAGTCCAACGGTACCACCCTTGAGTCTCTAGGACATAGGGTTCTGGAGTTATGAGCATTTGAAGTTCCCCCATATAAGTGAGTTGGGAGAGTGAAAATTGGGGTTTTTAATCAGGATCAGTTTTGACCGATCCTCAGCGCAGCAAGATAGAGACATGGGACCTTGTCCTACCCCCCCATTTGTGTGCACCCTGAGTCCAACGGTACCACCCTTGAGTCTCTAGGACATAGGGTTCTGGAGTTATGAGCATTTGAAGTTCCCCCATATAAGTGAGTTGGGAGAGTGAAAATTTGCCCAAGTGTGAGAGGCCAAAAGTGTTCCCCCAGAAAGTGTTTAGGAACACATTTCAGAGCCCTACGAGTGGTTTGGACCCCCCTTTTTGTGGTACTTTTTGTCAAGTTGAAGTTGGTGTTTACGGTTGTTAAGAGTGTACAGGGCTTGGAGTTTTAAACAGGGTCAGTTTTGACCGATCCTCAGCGGAGCAAGATAGAGACATGGGACCTTGTCCTACCCCCCCCATTTGTGTGCACCCCGAGTCCAACGGTACCACCCTTGAGTCTCTAGGACATAGGGTTCTGGAGTTATGAGCATTTGAAGTTCCCCCATATAAGTGAGTTGGGAGAGTGAAAATTTGCCCAAGTGTGAGAGGCCAAAAGTGTTCCCCCAGAAAGTGTTTAGGAACACATTTCAGAGCCCTACGAGTGGTTTGGACCCCCCTTTTTGTGGTACTTTTTGTCAAGTTGAAGTTGGTGTTTACGGTTGTTAAGAGTGTACAGGGCTTGGAGTTTTAACCAGGGTCAGTTTTGACCGATCCTCAGCGGAGCAAGATAGAGACATGGGACCTTGTCCTACCCCCCCATTTGTGTGCACCCCGAGTCCAACGGTACCACCCTTGAGTCTCTAGGACATAGGGTTCTGGAGTTATGAGGATTTGAAGTTCCCCCATATAAGTGAGTTGGGAGAGTGAAAATTGGGGTTTTTAATCAGGATCAGTTTTGACCGATCCTCAGCGGAGCAAGATAGAGACATGGGACCTTGTCCTACCCCCCCATTTGTGTGCACCCCGAGTCCAACGGTACCACCCTTGAGTCTCTAGGACATAGGGTTCTGGAGTTATGAGCATTTGAAGTTCCCCCATATAAGTGAGTTGGGAGAGTGAAAATTTGCCCAAGTGTGAGAGGCCAAAAGTGTTCCCCCAGAAAGTGTTTAGGAACACATTTCAGAGCCCTACGAGTGGTTTGGACCCCCCTTTTTGTGGTACTTTTTGTCAAGTTGAAGTTGGTGTTTACGGTTGTTAAGAGTGTACAGGGCTTGGAGTTTTAAACAGGGTCAGTTTTGACCGATCCTCAGCGGAGCAAGATAGAGACATGGGACCTTGTCCTACCCCCCCATTTGTGTGCACCCCGAGTCCAACGGTACCACCCTTGAGTCTCTAGGACATAGGGTTCTGGAGTTATGAGCATTTGAAGTTCCCCCATATAAGTGAGTTGGGAGAGTGAAAATTGGGGTTTTTAATCAGGATCAGTTTTGACCGATCCTCAGCGGAGCAAGATAGAGACATGGGACCTTGTCCTACCCCCCCATTTGTGTGCACCCCGAGTCCAACGGTACCACCCTTGAGTCTCTAGGACATAGGGTTCTGGAGTTATGAGCATTTGAAGTTCCCCCATATAAGTGAGTTGGGAGAGTGAAAA
Source organism: Toxotes jaculatrix (assembly GCF_017976425.1). Lineage (NCBI taxonomy): Eukaryota > Metazoa > Chordata > Actinopteri > Toxotidae > Toxotes > Toxotes jaculatrix. The sequence continues at coordinate 27,843,226 of NC_054397.1, read as the reverse complement.
TTGGGGTTTTTAATCAGGATCAGTTTTGACCGATCCTCAGCGGAGCAAGATAGAGACATGGGACCTTGTCCTACCCCCCCATTTGTGTGCACCCCGAGTCCAACGGTACCACCCTTGAGTCTCTAGGACATAGGGTTCTGGAGTTATGAGCATTTGAAGTTCCCCCATATAAGTGAGTTGGGAGAGTGAAAATTGGGGTTTTTAATCAGGATCAGTTTTGACCGATCCTCAGCGGAGCAAGATAGAGACATGGGACCTTGTCCTACCCCCCCATTTGTGTGCACCCCGAGTCCAACGGTACCACCCTTGAGTCTCTAGGACATAGGGTTCTGGAGTTATGAGCATTTGAAGTTCCCCCATATAAGTGAGTTGGGAGAGTGAAAATTTGCCCAAGTGTGAGAGGCCAAAAGTGTTCCCCCAGAAAGTGTTTAGGAACACATTTCAGAGCCCTACGAGTGGTTTGGACCCCCCTTTTTGTGGTACTTTTTGTCAAGTTGAAGTTGGTGTTTACGGTTGTTAAGAGTGTACAGGGCTTGGAGTTTTAACCAGGGTCAGTTTTGACCGATCCTCAGCGGAGCAAGATAGAGACATGGGACCTTGTCCTACCCCCCCATTTGTGTGCACCCCGAGTCCAACGGTACCACCCTTGAGTCTCTAGGACATAGGGTTCTGGAGTTATGAGCATTTGAAGTTCCCCCATATAAGTGAGTTGGGAGAGTGACAATTGGGGTTTTTAATCAGGATCAGTTTTGACCGATCCTCAGCGCAGCAAGATAGAGACATGGGACCTTGTCCTACCCCCCCATTTCTGTGCACCCCGAGTCCAACGGTACCACCCTTGAGTCTCTAGGACATAGGGTTCTGGAGTTATGAGCATTTGAAGTTCCCCCATATAAGTGAGTTGGGAGAGTGAAAATTTGCCCAAGTGTGAGAGGCCAAAAGTGTTCCCCCAGAAAGTGTTTAGGAACACATTTCAGAGCCCTACGAGTGGTTTGGACCCCCCTTTTTGTGGTACTTTTTGTCAAGTTGAAGTTGGTGTTTACGGTTGTTAAGAGTGTACAGGGCTTGGAGTTTTAACCAGGGTCAGTTTTGACCGATCCTCAGCGGAGCAAGATAGAGACATGGGACCTTGTCCTACCCCCCCCCCCATTTGTGTGCACCCCGAGTCCAACGGTACCACCCTTGAGTCTCTAGGACATAGGGTTCTGGAGTTATGAGCATTTGAAGTTCCCCCATATAAGTGAGTTGGGAGAGTGAAAATTGGGGTTTTTAATCAGGATCAGTTTTGACCGATCCTCAGCGGAGCAAGATAGAGACATGGGACCTTGTCCTACCCCCCCATTTGTGTGCACCCCGAGTCCAACGGTACCACCCTTGAGTCTCTAGGACATAGGGTTCTGGAGTTATGAGGATTTGAAGTTCCCCCATATAAGTGAGTTGGGAGAGTGAAAATTGGGGTTTTTAATCAGGATCAGTTTTGACCGATCCTCAGCGGAGCAAGATAGAGACATGGGACCTTGTCCTACCCCCCCATTTCTGTGCACCCCGAGTCCAACGGTACCACCCTTGAGTCTCTAGGACATAGGGTTCTGGAGTTATGAGCATTTGAAGTTCCCCCATATAAGTGAGTTGGGAGAGTGAAAATTTGCCCAAGTGTGAGAGGCCAAAAGTGTTCCCCCAGAAAGTGTTTAGGAACACATTTCAGAGCCCTACGAGTGGTTTGGACCCCCCTTTTTGTGGTACTTTTTGTCAAGTTGAAGTTGGTGTTTACGGTTGTTAAGAGTGTACAGGGCTTGGAGTTTTAAACAGGGTCAGTTTTGACCGATCCTCAGCGGAGCAAGATAGAGACATGGGACCTTGTCCTACCCCCCCATTTGTGTGCACCCCGAGTCCAACGGTACCACCCTTGAGTCTCTAGGACATAGGGTTCTGGAGTTATGAGCATTTGAAGTTCCCCCATATAAGTGAGTTGGGAGAGTGAAAATTGGGGTTTTTAATCAGGATCAGTTTTGACCGATCCTCAGCGGAGCAAGATAGAGACATGGGACCTTGTCCTACCCCCCCATTTGTGTGCACCCCGAGTCCAACGGTACCACCCTTGAGTCTCTAGGACATAGGGTTCTGGAGTTATGAGCATTTGAAGTTCCCCCATATAAGTGAGTTGGGAGAGTGAAAATTGGGGTTTTTAATCAGGATCAGTTTTGACTGATCCTCAGCGGAGCAAGATAGAGACATGGGACCTTGTCCTACCCCCCCATTTGTGTGCACCCCGAGTCCAACGGTACCACCCTTGAGTCTCTAGGACATAGGGTTCTGGAGTTATGAGCATTTGAAGTTCCCCCATATAAGTGAGTTGGGAAAGTGAAAATTGGGGTTTTTAATCAGGATCAGTTTTGACTGATCCTCAGCGGAGCAAGATAGAGACATGGGACCTTGTCCTATCCCCCCATTTGTGTGCACCCCGAGTCCAACGGTACCACCCTTGAGTTTATAGGACATAGGGTTCTTGAGTTATGAGCATTTGAAGTTCCCCCATATAAGTGAGTTGGGAGAGTGAAAATTTGGGGTTTTAATCAGGGTCAGGTTTGACCGATCCTCAGCGGAGCAAGATAGAGACATGGGACCTTGTCCTACCCCCCCCATTTCTGTGCACCCCGAGTCCAACGGTACCACCCTTGAGTCTATAGGACATAGGGTTCTTGAGTTATGAGCATTTGAAGTTCCCCCATATAAGTGAGTTGGGAGAGTGAAAATTTGGGGTTTTAACCAGGGTCAGTTTTGACCGATCCTCAGCGGAGCAAGATAGAGACATGGGACCTTGTCCTACCCCCACATTTGTGTGCACCCCGAGTCCAACGGTACCACCCTTGAGTCTCTAGGACATAGGGTTCTGGAGTTATGAGCATTTGAAGTTCCCCCATATAAGTGAGTTGGGAGAGTGAAAATTTGCCCAAGTGTGAGAGGCCAAAATTGTTCCCCCAGAAAGTGTTTAGGAACACATTTCAGAGCCCTACGAGTGGTTTGGACCCCCCTTTTTGTGGTACTTTTTGTCAAGTTGAAGTTGGTGTTTACGGTTGTTAAGAGTGTACAGGGCTTGGAGTTTTAACCAGGGTCAGTTTTGACCGATCCTCAGCGGAGCAAGATAGAGACATGGGACCTTGTCCTACCCCCCCATTTGTGTGCACCCCGAGTCCAACGGTACCACCCTTGAGTCTCTAGGACATAGGGTTCTGGAGTTAGGAGCATTTGAAGTTCCCCCATATAAGTGAGTTGGGAGAGTGAAAATTTGGGCTTTTGACCAGGGTCAGTTTTGACCGATCCTCAGCGGAGCAAGATAGAGACATGGGACCTTGTCCTACCCCCCCATTTGTGTGCACCCCGAGTCCAACGGTACCACCCTTGAGTCTCTAGGACATAGGGTTCTGGAGTTATGAGCATTTGAAGTTCCCCCATATAAGTGAGTTGGGAGAGTGACAATTGGGGTTTTTAATCAGGATCAGTTTTGACCGATCCTCAGCGCAGCAAGATAGAGACATGGGACCTTGTCCTACCCCCCCATTTGTGTGCACCCCGAGTCCAACGGTACCACCCTTGAGTCTCTAGGACATAGGGTTCTGGAGTTATGAGCATTTGAAGTTCCCCCATATAAGTGAGTTGGGAGAGTGACAATTGGGGTTTTTAATCAGGATCAGTTTTGACCGATCCTCAGCGCAGCAAGATAGAGACATGGGACCTTGTCCTACCCCCCCATTTGTGTGCACCCCGAGTCCAACGGTACCACCCTTGAGTCTCTAGGACATAGGGTTCTGGAGTTATGAGCATTTGAAGTTCCCCCATATAAGTGAGTTGGGAGAGTGAAAATTTGCCCAAGTGTGAGAGGCCAAAAGTGTTCCCCCAGAAAGTGTTTAGGAACACATTTCAGAGCCCTACGAGTGGTTTGGACCCCCCTTTTTGTGGTACTTTTTGTCAAGTTGAAGTTGGTGTTTACGGTTGTTAAGAGTGTACAGGGCTTGGAGTTTTAAACAGGGTCAGTTTTGACCGATCCTCAGCGGAGCAAGATAGAGACATGGGACCTTGTCCTACCCCCCCCATTTGTGTGCACCCCGAGTCCAACGGTACCACCCTTGAGTCTCTAGGACATAGGGTTCTGGAGTTATGAGCATTTGAAGTTCCCCCATATAAGTGAGTTGGGAGAGTGAAAATTTGCCCAAGTGTGAGAGGCCAAAAGTGTTCCCCCAGAAAGTGTTTAGGAACACATTTCAGAGCCCTACGAGTGGTTTGGACCCCCCTTTTTGTGGTACTTTTTGTCAAGTTGAAGTTGGTGTTTACGGTTGTTAAGAGTGTACAGGGCTTGGAGTTTTAACCAGGGTCAGTTTTGACCGATCCTCAGCGGAGCAAGATAGAGACATGGGACCTTGTCCTACCCCCCCATTTGTGTGCACCCCGAGTCCAACGGTACCACCCTTGAGTCTCTAGGACATAGGGTTCTGGAGTTATGAGCATTTGAAGTTCCCCCATATAAGTGAGTTGGGAGAGTGAAAATTTGGGCTTTTGACCAGGGTCAGTTTTGACCGATCCTCAGCGGAGCAAGATAGAGACATGGGACCTTGTCCTACCCCCCCATTTGTGTGCACCCCGAGTCCAACGGTACCACCCTTGAGTCTCTAGGACATAGGGTTCTGGAGTTAGGAGCATTTGAAGTTCCCCCATATAAGTGAGTTGGGAGAGTGAAAATTTGCCCAAGTGTGAGAGGCCAAAAGTGTTCCCCCAGAAAGTGTTTAGGAACACATTTCAGAGCCCTACGAGTGGTTTGGACCCCCCTATTTTGTGGTACTTTTTGTCAAGTTGAAGTTGGTGTTTACGGTTGTTAAGAGTGTACAGGGCTTGGAGTTTTAACCAGGGTCAGTTTTGACCGATCCTCAGCGGAGCAAGATAGAGACATGGGACCTTGTCCTACCCCCCCATTTGTGTGCACCCCGAGTCCAACGGTACCACCCTTGAGTCTCTAGGACATAGGGTTCTGGAGTTATGAGCATTTGAAGTTCCCCCATATAAGTGAGTTGGGAGAGTGACAATTGGGGTTTTTAATCAGGATCAGTTTTGACCGATCCTCAGCGCAGCAAGATAGAGACATGGGACCTTGTCCTACCCCCCCATTTGTGTGCACCCCGAGTCCAACGGTACCACCCTTGAGTCTCTAGGACATAGGGTTCTGGAGTTATGAGCATTTGAAGTTCCCCCATATAAGTGAGTTGGGAGAGTGACAATTGGGGTTTTTAATCAGGATCAGTTTTGACCGATCCTCAGCGCAGCAAGATAGAGACATGGGACCTTGTCCTACCCCCCCATTTGTGTGCACCCCGAGTCCAACGGTACCACCCTTGAGTCTCTAGGACATAGGGTTCTGGAGTTATGAGCATTTGAAGTTCCCCCATATAAGTGAGTTGGGAGAGTGAAAATTTGCCCAAGTGTGAGAGGCCAAAAGTGTTCCCCCAGAAAGTGTTTAGGAACACATTTCAGAGCCCTACGAGTGGTTTGGACCCCCCTTTTTGTGGTACTTTTTGTCAAGTTGAAGTTGGTGTTTACGGTTGTTAAGAGTGTACAGGGCTTGGAGTTTTAAACAGGGTCAGTTTTGACCGATCCTCAGCGGAGCAAGATAGAGACATGGGACCTTGTCCTACCCCCCCCATTTGTGTGCACCCCGAGTCCAACGGTACCACCCTTGAGTCTCTAGGACATAGGGTTCTGGAGTTAGGAGCATTTGAAGTTCCCCCATATAAGTGAGTTGGGAGAGTGAAAATTGGGGTTTTTAATCAGGATCAGTTTTGACCGATCCTCAGCGGAGCAAGATAGAGACATGGGACCTTGTCCTACCCCCCCATTTGTGTGCACCCCGAGTCCAACGGTACCACCCTTGAGTTTATAGGACATAGGGTTCTTGAGTTATGAGCATTTGAAGTTCCCCCATATAAGTGAGTTGGGAGAGTGAAAATTTGGGGTTTTAATCAGGGTCAGGTTTGACCGATCCTCAGCGGAGCAAGATAGAGACATGGGACCTTGTCCTACCCCCCCCATTTCTGTGCACCCCGAGTCCAACGGTACCACCCTTGAGTCTATAGGACATAGGGTTCTTGAGTTATGAGCATTTGAAGTTCCCCCATATAAGTGAGTTGGGAGAGTGAAAATTTGGGGTTTTAACCAGGGTCAGTTTTGACCGATCCTCAGCGGAGCAAGATAGAGACATGGGACCTTGTCCTACCCCCACATTTGTGTGCACCCCGAGTCCAACGGTACCACCCTTGAGTCTCTAGGACATAGGGTTCTGGAGTTATGAGCATTTGAAGTTCCCCCATATAAGTGAGTTGGGAGAGTGAAAATTTGCCCAAGTGTGAGAGGCCAAAAGTGTTCCCCCAGAAAGTGTTTAGGAACACATTTCAGAGCCCTACGAGTGGTTTGGACCCCCCTTTTTGTGGTACTTTTTGTCAAGTTGAAGTTGGTGTTTACGGTTGTTAAGAGTGTACAGGGCTTGGAGTTTTAACCAGGGTCAGTTTTGACCGATCCTCAGCGGAGCAAGATAGAGACATGGGACCTTGTCCTACCCCCCCATTTGTGTGCACCCCGAGTCCAACGGTACCACCCTTGAGTCTCTAGGACATAGGGTTCTGGAGTTAGGAGCATTTGAAGTTCCCCCATATAAGTGAGTTGGGAGAGTGAAAATTTGGGCTTTTGACCAGGGTCAGTTTTGACCGATCCTCAGCGGAGCAAGATAGAGACATGGGACCTTGTCCTACCCCCCCATTTGTGTGCACCCCGAGTCCAACGGTACCACCCTTGAGTCTCTAGGACATAGGGTTCTGGAGTTAGGAGCATTTGAAGTTCCCCCATATAAGTGAGTTGGGAGAGTGAAAATTTGGGCTTTTGACCAGGGTCAGTTTTGACCGATCCTCAGCGGAGCAAGATAGAGACATGGGACCTTGTCCTACCCCCCCATTTGTGTGCACCCCGAGTCCAACGGTACCACCCTTGAGTCTCTAGGACATAGGGTTCTGGAGTTATGAGCATTTGAAGTTCCCCCATATAAGTGAGTTGGGAGAGTGAAAATTGGGGTTTTTAATCAGGATCAGTTTTGACCGATCCTCAGCGCAGCAAGATAGAGACATGGGACCTTGTCCTACCCCCCCATTTGTGTGCACCCTGAGTCCAACGGTACCACCCTTGAGTCTCTAGGACATAGGGTTCTGGAGTTATGAGCATTTGAAGTTCCCCCATATAAGTGAGTTGGGAGAGTGAAAATTTGCCCAAGTGTGAGAGGCCAAAAGTGTTCCCCCAGAAAGTGTTTAGGAACACATTTCAGAGCCCTACGAGTGGTTTGGACCCCCCTTTTTGTGGTACTTTTTGTCAAGTTGAAGTTGGTGTTTACGGTTGTTAAGAGTGTACAGGGCTTGGAGTTTTAAACAGGGTCAGTTTTGACCGATCCTCAGCGGAGCAAGATAGAGACATGGGACCTTGTCCTACCCCCCCCCCATTTGTGTGCACCCCGAGTCCAACGGTACCACCCTTGAGTCTCTAGGACATAGGGTTCTGGAGTTATGAGCATTTGAAGTTCCCCCATATAAGTGAGTTGGGAGAGTGAAAATTGGGGTTTTTAATCAGGATCAGTTTTGACCGATCCTCAGCGGAGCAAGATAGAGACATGGGACCTTGTCCTACCCCCCCATTTGTGTGCACCCCGAGTCCAACGGTACCACCCTTGAGTCTCTAGGACATAGGGTTCTGGAGTTATGAGGATTTGAAGTTCCCCCATATAAGTGAGTTGGGAGAGTGAAAATTTGGGGTTTTAATCAGGGTCAGGTTTGACCGATCCTCAGCGGAGCAAGATAGAGACATGGGACCTTGTCCTACCCCCCCATTTCTGTGCACCCCGAGTCCAACGGTACCACCCTTGAGTCTATAGGACATAGGGTTCTTGAGTTATGAGCATTTGAAGTTCCCCCATATAAGTGAGTTGGGAGAGTGAAAATTTGGGGTTTTAACCAGGGTCAGTTTTGACCGATCCTCAGCGGAGCAAGATAGAGACATTGGACCTTGTCCTACCCCCACATTTGTGTGCACCCCGAGTCCAACGGTACCACCCTTGAGTCTCTAGGACACAGGGTTCTGAAGTTATGAGCATTTGAAGTTCCCCCATATAAGTGAGTTGGGAGAGTGAAAATTTGCCCAAGTGTGAGAGGCCAAAAGTGTTCCCCCAGAAAGTGTTTAGGAACACATTTCAGAGCCCTACGAGTGGTTTGGACCCCCCTTTTTGTGGTACTTTTTGTCAAGTTGAAGTTGGTGTTTACGGTTGTTAAGAGTGTACAGGGCTTGGAGTTTTAACCAGGGTCAGTTTTGACCGATCCTCAGCGGAGCAAGATAGAGACATGGGACCTTGTCCTACCCCCCCATTTGTGTGCACCCCGAGTCCAACGGTACCACCCTTGAGTCTCTAGGACATAGGGTTCTGGAGTTATGAGCATTTGAAGTTCCCCCATATAAGTGAGTTGGGAGAGTGAAAATTGGGGTTTTTAATCAGGATCAGTTTTGACCGATCCTCAGCGGAGCAAGATAGAGACATGGGACCTTGTCCTACCCCCCCATTTGTGTGCACCCCGAGTCCAACGGTACCACCCTTGAGTCTCTAGGACATAGGGTTCTGGAGTTATGAGCATTTGAAGTTCCCCCATATAAGTGAGTTGGGAGAGTGAAAATTTGCCCAAGTGTGAGAGGCCAAAAGTGTTCCCCCAGAAAGTGTTTAGGAACACATTTCAGAGCCCTACGAGTGGTTTGGACCCCCCTTTTTGTGGTACTTTTTGTCAAGTTGAAGTTGGTGTTTACGGTTGTTAAGAGTGTACAGGGCTTGGAGTTTTAACCAGGGTCAGTTTTGACCGATCCTCAGCGGAGCAAGATAGAGACATGGGACCTTGTCCTACCCCCCCATTTGTGTGCACCCCGAGTCCAACGGTACCACCCTTGAGTCTCTAGGACATAGGGTTCTGGAGTTAGGAGCATTTGAAGTTCCCCCATATAAGTGAGTTGGGAGAGTGAAAATTTGGGCTTTTGACCAGGGTCAGTTTTGACCGATCCTCAGCGGAGCAAGATAGAGACATGGGACCTTGTCCTACCCCCCCATTTGTGTGCACCCCGAGTCCAACGGTACCACCCTTGAGTCTCTAGGACATAGGGTTCTGGAGTTAGGAGCATTTGAAGTTCCCCCATATAAGTGAGTTGGGAGAGTGAAAATTTGCCCAAGTGTGAGAGGCCAAAAGTGTTCCCCCAGAAAGTGTTTAGGAACACATTTCAGAGCCCTACGAGTGGTTTGGACCCCCCTATTTTGTGGTACTTTTTGTCAAGTTGAAGTTGGTGTTTACGGTTGTTAAGAGTGTACAGGGCTTGGAGTTTTAACCAGGGTCAGTTTTGACCGATCCTCAGCGGAGCAAGATAGAGACATGGGACCTTGTCCTACCCCCCCATTTGTGTGCACCCCGAGTCCAACGGTACCACCCTTGAGTCTCTAGGACATAGGGTTCTGGAGTTATGAGCATTTGAAGTTCCCCCATATAAGTGAGTTGGGAGAGTGACAATTGGGGTTTTTAATCAGGATCAGTTTTGACCGATCCTCAGCGCAGCAAGATAGAGACATGGGACCTTGTCCTACCCCCCCATTTGTGTGCACCCCGAGTCCAACGGTACCACCCTTGAGTCTCTAGGACATAGGGTTCTGGAGTTATGAGCATTTGAAGTTCCCCCATATAAGTGAGTTGGGAGAGTGACAATTGGGGTTTTTAATCAGGATCAGTTTTGACCGATCCTCAGCGCAGCAAGATAGAGACATGGGACCTTGTCCTACCCCCCCATTTGTGTGCACCCCGAGTCCAACGGTACCACCCTTGAGTCTCTAGGACATAGGGTTCTGGAGTTATGAGCATTTGAAGTTCCCCCATATAAGTGAGTTGGGAGAGTGAAAATTTGCCCAAGTGTGAGAGGCCAAAAGTGTTCCCCCAGAAAGTGTTTAGGAACACATTTCAGAGCCCTACGAGTGGTTTGGACCCCCCTTTTTGTGGTACTTTTTGTCAAGTTGAAGTTGGTGTTTACGGTTGTTAAGAGTGTACAGGGCTTGGAGTTTTAAACAGGGTCAGTTTTGACCGATCCTCAGCGGAGCAAGATAGAGACATGGGACCTTGTCCTACCCCCCCCATTTGTGTGCACCCCGAGTCCAACGGTACCACCCTTGAGTCTCTAGGACATAGGGTTCTGGAGTTAGGAGCATTTGAAGTTCCCCCATATAAGTGAGTTGGGAGAGTGAAAATTGGGGTTTTTAATCAGGATCAGTTTTGACCGATCCTCAGCGGAGCAAGATAGAGACATGGGACCTTGTCCTACCCCCCCATTTGTGTGCACCCCGAGTCCAACGGTACCACCCTTGAGTCTCTAGGACATAGGGTTCTGGAGTTATGAGCATTTGAAGTTCCCCCATATAAGTGAGTTGGGAGAGTGAAAATTTGCCCAAGTGTGAGAGGCCAAAAGTGTTCCCCCAGAAAGTGTTTAGGAACACATTTCAGAGCCCTACGAGTGGTTTGGACCCCCCTTTTTGTGGTACTTTTTGTCAAGTTGAAGTTGGTGTTTACGGTTGTTAAGAGTGTACAGGGCTTGGAGTTTTAAACAGGGTCAGTTTTGACCGATCCTCAGCGGAGCAAGATAGAGACATGGGACCTTGTCCTACCCCCCCATTTGTGTGCACCCCGAGTCCAACGGTACCACCCTTGAGTCTCTAGGACATAGGGTTCTGGAGTTATGAGCATTTGAAGTTCCCCCATATAAGTGAGTTGGGAGAGTGAAAATTGGGGTTTTTAATCAGGATCAGTTTTGACCGATCCTCAGCGGAGCAAGATAGAGACATGGGACCTTGTCCTACCCCCCCATTTGTGTGCACCCCGAGTCCAACGGTACCACCCTTGAGTCTCTAGGACATAGGGTTCTGGAGTTATGAGCATTTGAAGTTCCCCCATATAAGTGAGTTGGGAGAGTGAAAATTGGGGTTTTTAATCAGGATCAGTTTTGACCGATCCTCAGCGGAGCAAGATAGAGACATGGGACCTTGTCCTACCCCCCCATTTGTGTGCACCCCGAGTCCAACGGTACCACCCTTGAGTCTCTAGGACATAGGGTTCTGGAGTTATGAGCATTTGAAGTTCCCCCATATAAGTGAGTTGGGAGAGTGACAATTGGGGTTTTTAATCAGGATCAGTTTTGACCGATCCTCAGCGCAGCAAGATAGAGACATGGGACCTTGTCCTACCCCCCCATTTGTGTGCACCCCGAGTCCAACGGTACCACCCTTGAGTCTCTAGGACATAGGGTTCTGGAGTTATGAGCATTTGAAGTTCCCCCATATAAGTGAGTTGGGAGAGTGAAAATTTGCCCAAGTGTGAGAGGCCAAAAGTGTTCCCCCAGAAAGTGTTTAGGAACACATTTCAGAGCCCTACGAGTGGTTTGGACCCCCCTTTTTGTGGTACTTTTTGTCAAGTTGAAGTTGGTGTTTACGGTTGTTAAGAGTGTACAGGGCTTGGAGTTTTAAACAGGGTCAGTTTTGACCGATCCTCAGCGGAGCAAGATAGAGACATGGGACCTTGTCCTACCCCCCCCATTTGTGTGCACCCCGAGTCCAACGGTACCACCCTTGAGTCTCTAGGACATAGGGTTCTGGAGTTATGAGCATTTGAAGTTCCCCCATATAAGTGAGTTGGGAGAGTGAAAATTGGGGTTTTTAATCAGGATCAGTTTTGACCGATCCTCAGCGGAGCAAGATAGAGACATGGGACCTTGTCCTACCCCCCCATTTGTGTGCACCCCAAGTCCAACGGTACCACCCTTGAGTCTCTAGGACATAGGGTTCTGGAGTTATGAGCATTTGAAGTTCCCCCATATAAGTGAGTTGGGAGAGTGAAAATTGGGGTTTTTAATTAGTATCAGTTTTGACCGATCCTCAGCGGAGCAAGATAGAGACATGGGACCTTGTCCTACCCCCCCATTTGTGTGCACCCCGAGTCCAACGGTACCACCCTTGAGTCTCTAGGACATAGGGTTCTGGAGTTATGAGCATTTGAAGTTCCCCCATATAAGTGAGTTGGGAGAGTGAAAATTTGGGCTTTTGACCAGGGTCAGTTTTGACCGATCCTCAGCGGAGCAAGATAGAGACATGGGACCTTGTCCTACCCCCCAATTTGTGTGCACCCCGAGTCCAACGGTACCACCCTTGAGTCTCTAGGACATAGGGTTCTGGAGTTATGAGCATTTGAAGTTCCCCCATATAAGTGAGTTGGGAGAGTGAAAATTTGGGGTTTTAATCAGGGTCAGGTTTGACCGATCCTCAGCGGAGCAAGATAGAGACATGGGACCTTGTCCTACCCCCCCATTTGTGTGCACCCCGAGTCCAACGGTACCACCCTTGAGTCTCTAGGACATAGGGTTCTGGAGTTATGAGCATTTGAAGTTCCCCCATATAAGTGAGTTGGGAGAGTGAAAATTTGCCCAAGTGTGAGAGGCCAAAAGTGTTCCCCCAGAAAGTGTTTAGGAACACATTTCAGAGCCCTACGAGTGGTTTGGACCCCCCTTTTTGTGGTACTTTTTGTCAAGTTGAAGTTGGTGTTTACGGTTGTTAAGAGTGTACAGGGCTTGGAGTTTTAAACAGGGTCAGTTTTGACCGATCCTCAGCGGAGCAAGATAGAGACATGGGACCTTGTCCTACCCCCCCATTTGTGTGCACCCCCAGTCCAACGGTACCACCCTTGAGTCTCTAGGACATAGGGTTCTGGAGTTATGAGCATTTGAAGTTCCCCCATATAAGTGAGTTGGGAGAGTGAAAATTGGGGTTTTTAATCAGGATCAGTTTTGACCGATCCTCAGCGGAGCAAGATAGAGACATGGGACCTTGTCCTACCCCCCCATTTGTGTGCACCCCGAGTCCAACGGTACCACCCTTGAGTCTCTAGGACATAGGGTTCTGGAGTTATGAGCATTTGAAGTTCCCCCATATAAGTGAGTTGGGAGAGTGAAAATTTGGGGTTTTCACCAGGGTCAGTTTTGACCGATCCTCAGCGGAGCAAGATAGAGACATGGGACCTTGTCCTACCCCCCCATTTGTGTGCACCCCGAGTCCAACGGTACCACCCTTGAGTCTCTAGGACATAGGGTTCTGGAGTTATGAGCATTTGAAGTTCCCCCATATAAGTGAGTTGGGAGAGTGAAAATTTGCCCAAGTGTGAGAGGCCAAAAGTGTTCCCCCAGAAAGTGTTTAGGAACACATTTCAGAGCCCTACGAGTGGTTTGGACCCCCCTTTTTGTGGTACTTTTTGTCAAGTTGAAGTTGGTGTTTACGGTTGTTAAGTGTACAGGGCTTGGAGTTTTAACCAGGGTCAGTTTTGACTGATCCTCAGCGGAGCAAGATAGAGACATGGGACCTTGTCCTATCCCCCCATTTGTGTGCACCCCGAGTTCAACGGTACCACCCTTGAGTTTATAGGACATAGGGTTCTTGAGTTATGAGCATTTGAAGTTCCCCCATATAAGTGAGTTGGGAGAGTGAAAATTTGGGGTTTTAATCAGGGTCAGGTTTGACCGATCCTCAGCGGAGCAAGATAGAGACATGGGACCTTGTCCTACCCCCCCATTTGTGTGCACCCCGAGTCCAACGGTACCACCCTTGAGTCTCTAGGACATAGGGTTCTGGAGTTATGAGCATTTGAAGTTCCCCCATATAAGTGAGTTGGGAGAGTGAAAATTTGCCCAAGTGTGAGAGGCCAAAAGTGTTCCCCCAGAAAGTGTTTAGGAACACATTTCAGAGCCCTACGAGTGGTTTGGACCCCCCTTTTTGTGGTACTTTTTGTCAAGTTGAAGTTGGTGTTTACGGTTGTTAAGAGTGTACAGGGCTTGGAGTTTTAACCAGGGTCAGTTTTGACCGATCCTCAGCGGAGCAAGATAGAGACATGGGACCTTGTCCTACCCCCCCATTTGTGTGCACCCCGAGTCCAACGGTACCACCCTTGAGTCTCTAGGACATAGGGTTCTGGAGTTAGGAGCATTTGAAGTTCCCCCATATAAGTGAGTTGGGAGAGTGAAAATTTGGGCTTTTGACCAGGGTCAGTTTTGACCGATCCTCAGCGGAGCAAGATAGAGACATGGGACCTTGTCCTACCCCCCCATTTGTGTGCACCCCGAGTCCAACGGTACCACCCTTGAGTCTCTAGGACATAGGGTTCTGGAGTTAGGAGCATTTGAAGTTCCCCCATATAAGTGAGTTGGGAGAGTGAAAATTTGGGCTTTTGACCAGGGTCAGTTTTGACCGATCCTCAGCGGAGCAAGATAGAGACATGGGACCTTGTCCTACCCCCCCATTTGTGTGCACCCCGAGTCCAACGGTACCACCCTTGAGTCTCTAGGACATAGGGTTCTGGAGTTATGAGCATTTGAAGTTCCCCCATATAAGTGAGTTGGGAGAGTGAAAATTGGGGTTTTTAATCAGGATCAGTTTTGACCGATCCTCAGCGCAGCAAGATAGAGACATGGGACCTTGTCCTACCCCCCCATTTGTGTGCACCCTGAGTCCAACGGTACCACCCTTGAGTCTCTAGGACATAGGGTTCTGGAGTTATGAGCATTTGAAGTTCCCCCATATAAGTGAGTTGGGAGAGTGAAAATTTGCCCAAGTGTGAGAGGCCAAAAGTGTTCCCCCAGAAAGTGTTTAGGAACACATTTCAGAGCCCTACGAGTGGTTTGGACCCCCCTTTTTGTGGTACTTTTTGTCAAGTTGAAGTTGGTGTTTACGGTTGTTAAGAGTGTACAGGGCTTGGAGTTTTAAACAGGGTCAGTTTTGACCGATCCTCAGCGGAGCAAGATAGAGACATGGGACCTTGTCCTACCCCCCCCATTTGTGTGCACCCCGAGTCCAACGGTACCACCCTTGAGTCTCTAGGACATAGGGTTCTGGAGTTATGAGCATTTGAAGTTCCCCCATATAAGTGAGTTGGGAGAGTGAAAATTTGCCCAAGTGTGAGAGGCCAAAAGTGTTCCCCCAGAAAGTGTTTAGGAACACATTTCAGAGCCCTACGAGTGGTTTGGACCCCCCTTTTTGTGGTACTTTTTGTCAAGTTGAAGTTGGTGTTTACGGTTGTTAAGAGTGTACAGGGCTTGGAGTTTTAACCAGGGTCAGTTTTGACCGATCCTCAGCGGAGCAAGATAGAGACATGGGACCTTGTCCTACCCCCCCATTTGTGTGCACCCCGAGTCCAACGGTACCACCCTTGAGTCTCTAGGACATAGGGTTCTGGAGTTATGAGCATTTGAAGTTCCCCCATATAAGTGAGTTGGGAGAGTGACAATTGGGGTTTTTAATCAGGATCAGTTTTGACCGATCCTCAGCGCAGCAAGATAGAGACATGGGACCTTGTCCTACCCCCCCATTTGTGTGCACCCCGAGTCCAACGGTACCACCCTTGAGTCTCTAGGACATAGGGTTCTGGAGTTATGAGCATTTGAAGTTCCCCCATATAAGTGAGTTGGGAGAGTGACAATTGGGGTTTTTAATCAGGATCAGTTTTGACCGATCCTCAGCGCAGCAAGATAGAGACATGGGACCTTGTCCTACCCCCCCATTTGTGTGCACCCCGAGTCCAACGGTACCACCCTTGAGTCTCTAGGACATAGGGTTCTGGAGTTATGAGCATTTGAAGTTCCCCCATATAAGTGAGTTGGGAGAGTGAAAATTTGCCCAAGTGTGAGAGGCCAAAAGTGTTCCCCCAGAAAGTGTTTAGGAACACATTTCAGAGCCCTACGAGTGGTTTGGACCCCCCTTTTTGTGGTACTTTTTGTCAAGTTGAAGTTGGTGTTTACGGTTGTTAAGAGTGTACAGGGCTTGGAGTTTTAAACAGGGTCAGTTTTGACCGATCCTCAGCGGAGCAAGATAGAGACATGGGACCTTGTCCTACCCCCCCCATTTGTGTGCACCCCGAGTCCAACGGTACCACCCTTGAGTCTCTAGGACATAGGGTTCTGGAGTTATGAGCATTTGAAGTTCCCCCATATAAGTGAGTTGGGAGAGTGAAAATTTGCCCAAGTGTGAGAGGCCAAAAGTGTTCCCCCAGAAAGTGTTTAGGAACACATTTCAGAGCCCTACGAGTGGTTTGGACCCCCCTTTTTGTGGTACTTTTTGTCAAGTTGAAGTTGGTGTTTACGGTTGTTAAGAGTGTACAGGGCTTGGAGTTTTAACCAGGGTCAGTTTTGACCGATCCTCAGCGGAGCAAGATAGAGACATGGGACCTTGTCCTACCCCCCCATTTGTGTGCACCCCGAGTCCAACGGTACCACCCTTGAGTCTCTAGGACATAGGGTTCTGGAGTTATGAGCATTTGAAGTTCCCCCATATAAGTGAGTTGGGAGAGTGACAATTGGGGTTTTTAATCAGGATCAGTTTTGACCGATCCTCAGCGCAGCAAGATAGAGACATGGGACCTTGTCCTACCCCCCCATTTGTGTGCACCCCGAGTCCAACGGTACCACCCTTGAGTCTCTAGGACATAGGGTTCTGGAGTTATGAGCATTTGAAGTTCCCCCATATAAGTGAGTTGGGAGAGTGAAAATTTGGGGTTTTCACCAGGGTCAGTTTTGACCGATCCTCAGCGGAGCAAGATAGAGACATGGGACCTTGTCCTACCCCCCCATTTGTGTGCACCCCGAGTCCAACGGTACCACCCTTGAGTCTCTAGGACATAGGGTTCTGGAGTTATGAGCATTTGAAGTTCCCCCATATAAGTGAGTTGGGAGAGTGAAAATTTGCCCAAGTGTGAGAGGCCAAAAGTGTTCCCCCAGAAAGTGTTTAGGAACACATTTCAGAGCCCTACGAGTGGTTTGGACCCCCCTTTTTGTGGTACTTTTTGTCAAGTTGAAGTTGGTGTTTACGGTTGTTAAGAGTGTACAGGGCTTGGAGTTTTAACCAGGGTCAGTTTTGACCGATCCTCAGCGGAGCAAGATAGAGACATGGGACCTTGTCCTACCCCCCCATTTGTGTGCACCCCGAGTCCAACGGTACCACCCTTGAGTCTCTAGGACATAGGGTTCTGGAGTTATGAGCATTTGAAGTTCCCCCATATAAGTGAGTTGGGAGAGTGACAATTGGGGTTTTTAATCAGGATCAGTTTTGACCGATCCTCAGCGGAGCAAGATAGAGACATGGGACCTTGTCCTACCCCCCCATTTGTGTGCACCCCGAGTCCAACGGTACCACCCTTGAGTCTCTAGGACATAGGGTTCTGGAGTTATGAGCATTTGAAGTTCCCCCATATAAGTGAGTTGGGAGAGTGAAAATTTGCCCAAGTGTGAGAGGCCAAAAGTGTTCCCCCAGAAAGTGTTTAGGAACACATTTCAGAGCCCTACGAGTGGTTTGGACCCCCCTTTTTGTGGTACTTTTTGTCAAGTTGAAGTTGGTGTTTACGGTTGTTAAGAGTGTACAGGGCTTGGAGTTTTAAACAGGGTCAGTTTTGACCGATCCTCAGCGGAGCAAGATAGAGACATGGGACCTTGTCCTACCCCCCCCATTTGTGTGCACCCCGAGTCCAACGGTACCACCCTTGAGTCTCTAGGACATAGGGTTCTGGAGTTATGAGCATTTGAAGTTCCCCCATATAAGTGAGTTGGGAGAGTGAAAATTTGGGGTTTTCACCAGGGTCAGTTTTGACCGATCCTCAGCGGAGCAAGATAGAGACATGGGACCTTGTCCTACCCCCCCATTTGTGTGCACCCCGAGTCCAACGGTACCACCCTTGAGTCTCTAGGACATAGGGTTCTGGAGTTATGAGCATTTGAAGTTCCCCCATATAAGTGAGTTGGGAGAGTGAAAATTGGGGTTTTTAATTAGTATCAGTTTTGACCGATCCTCAGCGGAGCAAGATAGAGACATGGGACCTTGTCCTACCCCCCCATTTGTGTGCACCCCGAGTCCAACGGTACCACCCTTGAGTCTCTAGGACATAGGGTTCTGGAGTTATGAGCATTTGAAGTTCCCCCATATAAGTGAGTTGGGAGAGTGAAAATTGGGGTTTTTAATCAGGATCAGTTTTGACTGATCCTCAGCGGAGCAAGATAGAGACATGGGACCTTGTCCTATCCCCCCATTTGTGTGCACCCCGAGTCCAACGGTACCACCCTTGAGTTTATAGGACATAGGGTTCTTGAGTTATGAGCATTTGAAGTTCCCCCATATAAGTGAGTTGGGAGAGTGAAAATTTGGGGTTTTAATCAGGGTCAGGTTTGACCGATCCTCAGCGGAGCAAGATAGAGACATGGGACCTTGTCCTACCCCCCCATTTGTGTGCACCCCGAGTCCAACGGTACCACCCTTGAGTCTCTAGGACATAGGGTTCTTGAGTTATGAGCATTTGAAGTTCCCCCATATAAGTGAGTTGGGAGAGTGAAAATTTGGGGTTTTAATCAGGGTCAGGTTTGACCGATCCTCAGCGGAGCAAGATAGAGACATGGGACCTTGTCCTACCCCCCCCATTTGTGTGCACCCCGAGTCCAACGGTACCACCCTTGAGTCTCTAGGACATAGGGTTCTGGAGTTATGAGCATTTGAAGTTCCCCCATATAAGTGAGTTGGGAGAGTGAAAATTTGCCCAAGTGTGAGAGGCCAAAAGTGTTCCCCCAGAAAGTGTTTAGGAACACATTTCAGAGCCCTACGAGTGGTTTGGACCCCCCTTTTTGTGGTACTTTTTGTCAAGTTGAAGTTGGTGTTTACGGTTGTTAAGAGTGTACAGGGCTTGGAGTTTTAACCAGGGTCAGTTTTGACCGATCCTCAGCGGAGCAAGATAGAGACATGGGACCTTGTCCTACCCCCCCATTTGTGTGCACCCCGAGTCCAACGGTACCACCCTTGAGTCTCTAGGACATAGGGTTCTGGAGTTATGAGCATTTGAAGTTCCCCCATATAAGTGAGTTGGGAGAGTGAAAATTGGGGTTTTTAATCAGGATCAGTTTTGACCGATCCTCAGCGGAGCAAGATAGAGACATGGGACCTTGTCCTACCCCCCCATTTGTGTGCACCCCAAGTCCAACGGTACCACCCTTGAGTCTCTAGGACATAGGGTTCTGGAGTTATGAGCATTTGAAGTTCCCCCATATAAGTGAGTTGGGAGAGTGAAAATTGGGGTTTTTAATTAGTATCAGTTTTGACCGATCCTCAGCGGAGCAAGATAGAGACATGGGACCTTGTCCTACCCCCCCATTTGTGTGCACCCCGAGTCCAACGGTACCACCCTTGAGTCTCTAGGACATAGGGTTCTGGAGTTATGAGCATTTGAAGTTCCCCCATATAAGTGAGTTGGGAGAGTGAAAATTTGGGGTTTTAATCAGGGTCAGGTTTGACCGATCCTCAGCGGAGCAAGATAGAGACATGGGACCTTGTCCTACCCCCCCATTTGTGTGCACCCCGAGTCCAACGGTACCACCCTTGAGTCTCTAGGACATAGGGTTCTGGAGTTATGAGCATTTGAAGTTCCCCCATATAAGTGAGTTGGGAGAGTGAAAATTTGGGCTTTTGACCAGGGTCAGTTTTGACCGATCCTCAGCGGAGCAAGATAGAGACATGGGACCTTGTCCTACCCCCCAATTTGTGTGCACCCCGAGTCCAACGGTACCACCCTTGAGTCTCTAGGACATAGGGTTCTGGAGTTATGAGCATTTGAAGTTCCCCCATATAAGTGAGTTGGGAGAGTGAAAATTTGGGGTTTTAATCAGGGTCAGGTTTGACCGATCCTCAGCGGAGCAAGATAGAGACATGGGACCTTGTCCTACCCCCCCATTTGTGTGCACCCCGAGTCCAACGGTACCACCCTTGAGTCTCTAGGACATAGGGTTCTGGAGTTATGAGCATTTGAAGTTCCCCCATATAAGTGAGTTGGGAGAGTGAAAATTTGCCCAAGTGTGAGAGGCCAAAAGTGTTCCCCCAGAAAGTGTTTAGGAACACATTTCAGAGCCCTACGAGTGGTTTGGACCCCCCTTTTTGTGGTACTTTTTGTCAAGTTGAAGTTGGTGTTTACGGTTGTTAAGAGTGTACAGGGCTTGGAGTTTTAAACAGGGTCAGTTTTGACCGATCCTCAGCGGAGCAAGATAGAGACATGGGACCTTGTCCTACCCCCCCATTTGTGTGCACCCCCAGTCCAACGGTACCACCCTTGAGTCTCTAGGACATAGGGTTCTGGAGTTATGAGCATTTGAAGTTCCCCCATATAAGTGAGTTGGGAGAGTGAAAATTGGGGTTTTTAATCAGGATCAGTTTTGACCGATCCTCAGCGGAGCAAGATAGAGACATGGGACCTTGTCCTACCCCCCCATTTGTGTGCACCCCGAGTCCAACGGTACCACCCTTGAGTCTCTAGGACATAGGGTTCTGGAGTTATGAGCATTTGAAGTTCCCCCATATAAGTGAGTTGGGAGAGTGAAAATTTGGGGTTTTCACCAGGGTCAGTTTTGACCGATCCTCAGCGGAGCAAGATAGAGACATGGGACCTTGTCCTACCCCCCCATTTGTGTGCACCCCGAGTCCAACGGTACCACCCTTGAGTCTCTAGGACATAGGGTTCTGGAGTTATGAGCATTTGAAGTTCCCCCATATAAGTGAGTTGGGAGAGTGAAAATTTGCCCAAGTGTGAGAGGCCAAAAGTGTTCCCCCAGAAAGTGTTTAGGAACACATTTCAGAGCCCTACGAGTGGTTTGGACCCCCCTTTTTGTGGTACTTTTTGTCAAGTTGAAGTTGGTGTTTACGGTTGTTAAGTGTACAGGGCTTGGAGTTTTAACCAGGGTCAGTTTTGACTGATCCTCAGCGGAGCAAGATAGAGACATGGGACCTTGTCCTATCCCCCCATTTGTGTGCACCCCGAGTTCAACGGTACCACCCTTGAGTTTATAGGACATAGGGTTCTTGAGTTATGAGCATTTGAAGTTCCCCCATATAAGTGAGTTGGGAGAGTGAAAATTTGGGGTTTTAATCAGGGTCAGGTTTGACCGATCCTCAGCGGAGCAAGATAGAGACATGGGACCTTGTCCTACCCCCCCATTTGTGTGCACCCCGAGTCCAACGGTACCACCCTTGAGTCTCTAGGACATAGGGTTCTGGAGTTATGAGCATTTGAAGTTCCCCCATATAAGTGAGTTGGGAGAGTGAAAATTTGCCCAAGTGTGAGAGGCCAAAAGTGTTCCCCCAGAAAGTGTTTAGGAACACATTTCAGAGCCCTACGAGTGGTTTGGACCCCCCTTTTTGTGGTACTTTTTGTCAAGTTGAAGTTGGTGTTTACGGTTGTTAAGAGTGTACAGGGCTTGGAGTTTTAACCAGGGTCAGTTTTGACCGATCCTCAGCGGAGCAAGATAGAGACATGGGACCTTGTCCTACCCCCCCATTTGTGTGCACCCCGAGTCCAACGGTACCACCCTTGAGTCTCTAGGACATAGGGTTCTGGAGTTAGGAGCATTTGAAGTTCCCCCATATAAGTGAGTTGGGAGAGTGAAAATTTGGGCTTTTGACCAGGGTCAGTTTTGACCGATCCTCAGCGGAGCAAGATAGAGACATGGGACCTTGTCCTACCCCCCCATTTGTGTGCACCCCGAGTCCAACGGTACCACCCTTGAGTCTCTAGGACATAGGGTTCTGGAGTTAGGAGCATTTGAAGTTCCCCCATATAAGTGAGTTGGGAGAGTGAAAATTTGGGCTTTTGACCAGGGTCAGTTTTGACCGATCCTCAGCGGAGCAAGATAGAGACATGGGACCTTGTCCTACCCCCCCATTTGTGTGCACCCCGAGTCCAACGGTACCACCCTTGAGTCTCTAGGACATAGGGTTCTGGAGTTATGAGCATTTGAAGTTCCCCCATATAAGTGAGTTGGGAGAGTGAAAATTGGGGTTTTTAATCAGGATCAGTTTTGACCGATCCTCAGCGCAGCAAGATAGAGACATGGGACCTTGTCCTACCCCCCCATTTGTGTGCACCCTGAGTCCAACGGTACCACCCTTGAGTCTCTAGGACATAGGGTTCTGGAGTTATGAGCATTTGAAGTTCCCCCATATAAGTGAGTTGGGAGAGTGAAAATTTGCCCAAGTGTGAGAGGCCAAAAGTGTTCCCCCAGAAAGTGTTTAGGAACACATTTCAGAGCCCTACGAGTGGTTTGGACCCCCCTTTTTGTGGTACTTTTTGTCAAGTTGAAGTTGGTGTTTACGGTTGTTAAGAGTGTACAGGGCTTGGAGTTTTAAACAGGGTCAGTTTTGACCGATCCTCAGCGGAGCAAGATAGAGACATGGGACCTTGTCCTACCCCCCCCATTTGTGTGCACCCCGAGTCCAACGGTACCACCCTTGAGTCTCTAGGACATAGGGTTCTGGAGTTATGAGCATTTGAAGTTCCCCCATATAAGTGAGTTGGGAGAGTGAAAATTTGCCCAAGTGTGAGAGGCCAAAAGTGTTCCCCCAGAAAGTGTTTAGGAACACATTTCAGAGCCCTACGAGTGGTTTGGACCCCCCTTTTTGTGGTACTTTTTGTCAAGTTGAAGTTGGTGTTTACGGTTGTTAAGAGTGTACAGGGCTTGGAGTTTTAACCAGGGTCAGTTTTGACCGATCCTCAGCGGAGCAAGATAGAGACATGGGACCTTGTCCTACCCCCCCATTTGTGTGCACCCCGAGTCCAACGGTACCACCCTTGAGTCTCTAGGACATAGGGTTCTGGAGTTATGAGCATTTGAAGTTCCCCCATATAAGTGAGTTGGGAGAGTGACAATTGGGGTTTTTAATCAGGATCAGTTTTGACCGATCCTCAGCGCAGCAAGATAGAGACATGGGACCTTGTCCTACCCCCCCATTTGTGTGCACCCCGAGTCCAACGGTACCACCCTTGAGTCTCTAGGACATAGGGTTCTGGAGTTATGAGCATTTGAAGTTCCCCCATATAAGTGAGTTGGGAGAGTGACAATTGGGGTTTTTAATCAGGATCAGTTTTGACCGATCCTCAGCGCAGCAAGATAGAGACATGGGACCTTGTCCTACCCCCCCATTTGTGTGCACCCCGAGTCCAACGGTACCACCCTTGAGTCTCTAGGACATAGGGTTCTGGAGTTATGAGCATTTGAAGTTCCCCCATATAAGTGAGTTGGGAGAGTGAAAATTTGCCCAAGTGTGAGAGGCCAAAAGTGTTCCCCCAGAAAGTGTTTAGGAACACATTTCAGAGCCCTACGAGTGGTTTGGACCCCCCTTTTTGTGGTACTTTTTGTCAAGTTGAAGTTGGTGTTTACGGTTGTTAAGAGTGTACAGGGCTTGGAGTTTTAAACAGGGTCAGTTTTGACCGATCCTCAGCGGAGCAAGATAGAGACATGGGACCTTGTCCTACCCCCCCCATTTGTGTGCACCCCGAGTCCAACGGTACCACCCTTGAGTCTCTAGGACATAGGGTTCTGGAGTTATGAGCATTTGAAGTTCCCCCATATAAGTGAGTTGGGAGAGTGAAAATTTGCCCAAGTGTGAGAGGCCAAAAGTGTTCCCCCAGAAAGTGTTTAGGAACACATTTCAGAGCCCTACGAGTGGTTTGGACCCCCCTTTTTGTGGTACTTTTTGTCAAGTTGAAGTTGGTGTTTACGGTTGTTAAGAGTGTACAGGGCTTGGAGTTTTAACCAGGGTCAGTTTTGACCGATCCTCAGCGGAGCAAGATAGAGACATGGGACCTTGTCCTACCCCCCCATTTGTGTGCACCCCGAGTCCAACGGTACCACCCTTGAGTCTCTAGGACATAGGGTTCTGGAGTTATGAGCATTTGAAGTTCCCCCATATAAGTGAGTTGGGAGAGTGACAATTGGGGTTTTTAATCAGGATCAGTTTTGACCGATCCTCAGCGCAGCAAGATAGAGACATGGGACCTTGTCCTACCCCCCCATTTGTGTGCACCCCGAGTCCAACGGTACCACCCTTGAGTCTCTAGGACATAGGGTTCTGGAGTTATGAGCATTTGAAGTTCCCCCATATAAGTGAGTTGGGAGAGTGAAAATTTGCCCAAGTGTGAGAGGCCAAAAGTGTTCCCCCAGAAAGTGTTTAGGAACACATTTCAGAGCCCTACGAGTGGTTTGGACCCCCCTTTTTGTGGTACTTTTTGTCAAGTTGAAGTTGGTGTTTACGGTTGTTAAGAGTGTACAGGGCTTGGAGTTTTAACCAGGGTCAGTTTTGACCGATCCTCAGCGGAGCAAGATAGAGACATGGGACCTTGTCCTACCCCCCCCATTTGTGTGCACCCCGAGTCCAACGGTACCACCCTTGAGTCTCTAGGACATAGGGTTCTGGAGTTATGAGCATTTGAAGTTCCCCCATATAAGTGAGTTGGGAGAGTGAAAATTGGGGTTTTTAATCAGGATCAGTTTTGACCGATCCTCAGCGGAGCAAGATAGAGACATGGGACCTTGTCCTACCCCCCCCATTTGTGTGCACCCCGAGTCCAACGGTACCACCCTTGAGTCTCTAGGACATAGGGTTCTGGAGTTATGAGGATTTGAAGTTCCCCCATATAAGTGAGTTGGGAGAGTGAAAATTGGGGTTTTTAATCAGGATCAGTTTTGACCGATCCTCAGCGGAGCAAGATAGAGACATGGGACCTTGTCCTACCCCCCCATTTGTGTGCACCCCGAGTCCAACGGTACCACCCTTGAGTCTCTAGGACATAGGGTTCTGGAGTTATGAGCATTTGAAGTTCCCCCATATAAGTGAGTTGGGAGAGTGAAAATTTGGGGTTTTCACCAGGGTCAGTTTTGACCGATCCTCAGCGGAGCAAGATAGAGACATGGGACCTTGTCCTACCCTCCCATTTGTGTGCACCCCGAGTCCAACGGTACCACCCTTGAGTCTCTAGGACATAGGGTTCTGGAGTTATGAGCATTTGAAGTTCCCCCATATAAGTGAGTTGGGAGAGTGAAAATTGGGGTTTTTAATCAGGATCAGTTTTGACTGATCCTCAGCGGAGCAAGATAGAGACATGGGACCTTGTCCTATCCCCCCATTTGTGTGCACCCCGAGTCCAACGGTACCACCCTTGAGTTTATAGGACATAGGGTTCTTGAGTTATGAGCATTTGAAGTTCCCCCATATAAGTGAGTTGGGAGAGTGAAAATTTGGGGTTTTAATCAGGGTCAGGTTTGACCGATCCTCAGCGGAGCAAGATAGAGACATGGGACCTTGTCCTACCCCCCCATTTGTGTGCACCCCGAGTCCAACGGTACCACCCTTGAGTCTCTAGGACATAGGGTTCTGGAGTTATGAGCATTTGAAGTTCCCCCATATAAGTGAGTTGGGAGAGTGAAAATTGGGGTTTTTAATCAGGATCAGTTTTGACCGATTCTCAGCGGAGCAAGATAGAGACATGGGACCTTGTCCTACCCCCCCATTTGTGTGCACCCCGAGTCCAACGGTACCACCCTTGAGTCTCTAGGACATAGGGTTCTGGAGTTATGAGCATTTGAAGTTCCCCCATATAAGTGAGTTGGGAGAGTGAAAATTTGCCCAAGTGTGAGAGGCCAAAAGTGTTCCCCCAGAAAGTGTTTAGGAACACATTTCAGAGCCCTACGAGTGGTTTGGACCCCCCTTTTTGTGGTACTTTTTGTCAAGTTGAAGTTGGTGTTTACGGTTGTTAAGTGTACAGGGCTTGGAGTTTTAACCAGGGTCAGTTTTGACCGATCCTCAGCGGAGCAAGATAGAGACATGGGACCTTGTCCTACCCCCCCATTTGTGTGCACCCCGAGTCCAACGGTACCACCCTTGAGTCTCTAGGACATAGGGTTCTGGAGTTATGAGCATTTGAAGTTCCCCCATATAAGTGAGTTGGGAGAGTGAAAATTGGGGTTTTTAATCAGGATCAGTTTTGACCGATCCTCAGCGGAGCAAGATAGAGACATGGGACCTTGTCCTACCCCCCCATTTGTGTGCACCCCGAGTCCAACGGTACCACCCTTGAGTCTCTAGGACATAGGGTTCTGGAGTTATGAGCATTTGAAGTTCCCCCATATAAGTGAGTTGGGAGAGTGAAAATTTGGGGTTTTCACCAGGGTCAGTTTTGACCGATCCTCAGCGGAGCAAGATAGAGACATGGGACCTTGTCCTACCCCCCCATTTGTGTGCACCCCGAGTCCAACGGTACCACCCTTGAGTCTCTAGGACATAGGGTTCTGGAGTTATGAGCATTTGAAGTTCCCCCATATAAGTGAGTTGGGAGAGTGACAATTGGGGTTTTTAATCAGGATCAGTTTTGACCGATCCTCAGCGCAGCAAGATAGAGACATGGGACCTTGTCCTACCCCCCCATTTGTGTGCACCCCGAGTCCAACGGTACCACCCTTGAGTCTCTAGGACATAGGGTTCTGGAGTTATGAGGATTTGAAGTTCCCCCATATAAGTGAGTTGGGAGAGTGAAAATTGGGGTTTTTAATCAGGATCAGTTTTGACCGATCCTCAGCGGAGCAAGATAGAGACATGGGACCTTGTCCTACCCCCCCATTTGTGTGCACCCCGAGTCCAACGGTACCACCCTTGAGTCTCTAGGACATAGGGTTCTGGAGTTATGAGCATTTGAAGTTCCCCCATATAAGTGAGTTGGGAGAGTGAAAATTTGGGGTTTTCACCAGGGTCAGTTTTGACCGATCCTCAGCGGAGCAAGATAGAGACATGGGACCTTGTCCTACCCTCCCATTTGTGTGCACCCCGAGTCCAACGGTACCACCCTTGAGTCTCTAGGACATAGGGTTCTGGAGTTATGAGCATTTGAAGTTCCCCCATATAAGTGAGTTGGGAGAGTGAAAATTGGGGTTTTTAATCAGGATCAGTTTTGACTGATCCTCAGCGGAGCAAGATAGAGACATGGGACCTTGTCCTATCCCCCCATTTGTGTGCACCCCGAGTCCAACGGTACCACCCTTGAGTTTATAGGACATAGGGTTCTTGAGTTATGAGCATTTGAAGTTCCCCCATATAAGTGAGTTGGGAGAGTGAAAATTTGGGGTTTTAATCAGGGTCAGGTTTGACCGATCCTCAGCGGAGCAAGATAGAGACATGGGACCTTGTCCTACCCCCCCATTTGTGTGCACCCCGAGTCCAACGGTACCACCCTTGAGTCTCTAGGACATAGGGTTCTGGAGTTATGAGCATTTGAAGTTCCCCCATATAAGTGAGTTGGGAGAGTGAAAATTGGGGTTTTTAATCAGGATCAGTTTTGACCGATTCTCAGCGGAGCAAGATAGAGACATGGGACCTTGTCCTACCCCCCCATTTGTGTGCACCCCGAGTCCAACGGTACCACCCTTGAGTCTCTAGGACATAGGGTTCTGGAGTTATGAGCATTTGAAGTTCCCCCATATAAGTGAGTTGGGAGAGTGAAAATTTGCCCAAGTGTGAGAGGCCAAAAGTGTTCCCCCAGAAAGTGTTTAGGAACACATTTCAGAGCCCTACGAGTGGTTTGGACCCCCCTTTTTGTGGTACTTTTTGTCAAGTTGAAGTTGGTGTTTACGGTTGTTAAGTGTACAGGGCTTGGAGTTTTAACCAGGGTCAGTTTTGACCGATCCTCAGCGGAGCAAGATAGAGACATGGGACCTTGTCCTACCCCCCCATTTGTGTGCACCCCGAGTCCAACGGTACCACCCTTGAGTCTCTAGGACATAGGGTTCTGGAGTTATGAGCATTTGAAGTTCCCCCATATAAGTGAGTTGGGAGAGTGAAAATTGGGGTTTTTAATCAGGATCAGTTTTGACCGATCCTCAGCGGAGCAAGATAGAGACATGGGACCTTGTCCTACCCCCCCATTTGTGTGCACCCCGAGTCCAACGGTACCACCCTTGAGTCTCTAGGACATAGGGTTCTGGAGTTATGAGCATTTGAAGTTCCCCCATATAAGTGAGTTGGGAGAGTGAAAATTTGGGGTTTTCACCAGGGTCAGTTTTGACCGATCCTCAGCGGAGCAAGATAGAGACATGGGACCTTGTCCTACCCCCCCATTTGTGTGCACCCCGAGTCCAACGGTACCACCCTTGAGTCTCTAGGACATAGGGTTCTGGAGTTATGAGCATTTGAAGTTCCCCCATATAAGTGAGTTGGGAGAGTGACAATTGGGGTTTTTAATCAGGATCAGTTTTGACCGATCCTCAGCGCAGCAAGATAGAGACATGGGACCTTGTCCTACCCCCCCATTTGTGTGCACCCCGAGTCCAACGGTACCACCCTTGAGTCTCTAGGACATAGGGTTCTGGAGTTATGAGGATTTGAAGTTCCCCCATATAAGTGAGTTGGGAGAGTGAAAATTGGGGTTTTTAATCAGGATCAGTTTTGACCGATCCTCAGCGGAGCAAGATAGAGACATGGGACCTTGTCCTACCCCCCCATTTGTGTGCACCCCGAGTCCAACGGTACCACCCTTGAGTCTCTAGGACATAGGGTTCTGGAGTTATGAGCATTTGAAGTTCCCCCATATAAGTGAGTTGGGAGAGTGAAAATTTGGGGTTTTCACCAGGGTCAGTTTTGACCGATCCTCAGCGGAGCAAGATAGAGACATGGGACCTTGTCCTACCCTCCCATTTGTGTGCACCCCGAGTCCAACGGTACCACCCTTGAGTCTCTAGGACATAGGGTTCTGGAGTTATGAGCATTTGAAGTTCCCCCATATAAGTGAGTTGGGAGAGTGAAAATTGGGGTTTTTAATCAGGATCAGTTTTGACTGATCCTCAGCGGAGCAAGATAGAGACATGGGACCTTGTCCTATCCCCCCATTTGTGTGCACCCCGAGTCCAACGGTACCACCCTTGAGTTTATAGGACATAGGGTTCTTGAGTTATGAGCATTTGAAGTTCCCCCATATAAGTGAGTTGGGAGAGTGAAAATTTGGGGTTTTAATCAGGGTCAGGTTTGACCGATCCTCAGCGGAGCAAGATAGAGACATGGGACCTTGTCCTACCCCCCCATTTGTGTGCACCCCGAGTCCAACGGTACCACCCTTGAGTCTCTAGGACATAGGGTTCTGGAGTTATGAGCATTTGAAGTTCCCCCATATAAGTGAGTTGGGAGAGTGAAAATTGGGGTTTTTAATCAGGATCAGTTTTGACCGATTCTCAGCGGAGCAAGATAGAGACATGGGACCTTGTCCTACCCCCCCATTTGTGTGCACCCCGAGTCCAACGGTACCACCCTTGAGTCTCTAGGACATAGGGTTCTGGAGTTATGAGCATTTGAAGTTCCCCCATATAAGTGAGTTGGGAGAGTGAAAATTTGGGGTTTTCACCAGGGTCAGTTTTGACCGATCCTCAGCGGAGCAAGATAGAGACATGGGACCTTGTCCTACCCCCCCATTTGTGTGCACCCCGAGTCCAACGGTACCACCCTTGAGTCTCTAGGACATAGGGTTCTGGAGTTATGAGCATTTGAAGTTCCCCCATATAAGTGAGTTGGGAGAGTGAAAATTTGCCCAAGTGTGAGAGGCCAAAAGTGTTCCCCCAGAAAGTGTTTAGGAACACATTTCAGAGCCCTACGAGTGGTTTGGACCCCCCTTTTTGTGGTACTTTTTGTCAAGTTGAAGTTGGTGTTTACGGTTGTTAAGTGTACAGGGCTTGGAGTTTTAACCAGGGTCAGTTTTGACCGATCCTCAGCGGAGCAAGATAGAGACATGGGACCTTGTCCTACCCCCCCATTTGTGTGCACCCCGAGTCCAACGGTACCACCCTTGAGTCTCTAGGACATAGGGTTCTGGAGTTATGAGCATTTGAAGTTCCCCAATATAAGTGAGTTGGGAGAGTGAAAATTTGGGGTTTTCACCAGGGTCAGTTTTGACCGATCCTCAGCGGAGCAAGATAGAGACATGGGACCTTGTCCTACCCCCCCATTTGTGTGCACCCCGAGTCCAACGGTACCACCCTTGAGTCTCTAGGACATAGGGTTCTGGAGTTATGAGCATTTGAAGTTCCCCCATATAAGTGAGTTGGGAGAGTGAAAATTGGGGTTTTTAATTAGTATCAGTTTTGACCGATCCTCAGCGGAGCAAGATAGAGACATGGGACCTTGTCCTACCCCCCCATTTGTGTGCACCCCGAGTCCAACGGTACCACCCTTGAGTCTCTAGGACATAGGGTTCTGGAGTTATGAGCATTTGAAGTTCCCCCATATAAGTGAGTTGGGAGAGTGAAAATTGGGGTTTTTAATCAGGATCAGTTTTGACTGATCCTCAGCGGAGCAAGATAGAGACATGGGACCTTGTCCTATCCCCCCATTTGTGTGCACCCCGAGTCCAACGGTACCACCCTTGAGTTTATAGGACATAGGGTTCTTGAGTTATGAGCATTTGAAGTTCCCCCATATAAGTGAGTTGGGAGAGTGAAAATTTGGGGTTTTAATCAGGGTCAGGTTTGACCGATCCTCAGCGGAGCAAGATAGAGACATGGGACCTTGTCCTACCCCCCCATTTGTGTGCACCCCGAGTCCAACGGTACCACCCTTGAGTCTCTAGGACATAGGGTTCTTGAGTTATGAGCATTTGAAGTTCCCCCATATAAGTGAGTTGGGAGAGTGAAAATTTGGGGTTTTAATCAGGGTCAGGTTTGACCGATCCTCAGCGGAGCAAGATAGAGACATGGGACCTTGTCCTACCCCCCCATTTGTGTGCACCCCGAGTCCAACGGTACCACCCTTGAGTCTCTAGGACATAGGGTTCTGGAGTTATGAGCATTTGAAGTTCCCCCATATAAGTGAGTTGGGAGAGTGAAAATTTGCCCAAGTGTGAGAGGCCAAAAGTGTTCCCCCAGAAAGTGTTTAGGAACACATTTCAGAGCCCTACGAGTGGTTTGGACCCCCCTTTTTGTGGTACTTTTTGTCAAGTTGAAGTTGGTGTTTACGGTTGTTAAGAGTGTACAGGGCTTGGAGTTTTAACCAGGGTCAGTTTTGACCGATCCTCAGCGGAGCAAGATAGAGACATGGGACCTTGTCCTACCCCCCCATTTGTGTGCACCCCGAGTCCAACGGTACCACCCTTGAGTCTCTAGGACATAGGGTTCTGGAGTTATGAGCATTTGAAGTTCCCCCATATAAGTGAGTTGGGAGAGTGAAAATTGGGGTTTTTAATCAGGATCAGTTTTGACCGATCCTCAGCGGAGCAAGATAGAGACATGGGACCTTGTCCTACCCCCCCATTTGTGTGCACCCCAAGTCCAACGGTACCACCCTTGAGTCTCTAGGACATAGGGTTCTGGAGTTATGAGCATTTGAAGTTCCCCCATATAAGTGAGTTGGGAGAGTGAAAATTGGGGTTTTTAATTAGTATCAGTTTTGACCGATCCTCAGCGGAGCAAGATAGAGACATGGGACCTTGTCCTACCCCCCCATTTGTGTGCACCCCGAGTCCAACGGTACCACCCTTGAGTCTCTAGGACATAGGGTTCTGGAGTTATGAGCATTTGAAGTTCCCCCATATAAGTGAGTTGGGAGAGTGAAAATTTGGGGTTTTAATCAGGGTCAGGTTTGACCGATCCTCAGCGGAGCAAGATAGAGACATGGGACCTTGTCCTACCCCCCCATTTGTGTGCACCCCGAGTCCAACGGTACCACCCTTGAGTCTCTAGGACATAGGGTTCTGGAGTTATGAGCATTTGAAGTTCCCCCATATAAGTGAGTTGGGAGAGTGAAAATTTGGGCTTTTGACCAGGGTCAGTTTTGACCGATCCTCAGCGGAGCAAGATAGAGACATGGGACCTTGTCCTACCCCCCAATTTGTGTGCACCCCGAGTCCAACGGTACCACCCTTGAGTCTCTAGGACATAGGGTTCTGGAGTTATGAGCATTTGAAGTTCCCCCATATAAGTGAGTTGGGAGAGTGAAAATTGGGGTTTTTAATCAGGATCAGTTTTGACTGATCCTCAGCGGAGCAAGATAGAGACATGGGACCATGTCCTATCCCCCCATTTGTGTGCACCCCGAGTCCAACGGTACCACCCTTGAGTCTCTAGGACATAGGGTTCTGGAGTTATGAGCATTTGAAGTTCCCCCATATAAGTGAGTTGGGAGAGTGAAAATTGGGGTTTTTAATCAGGATCAGTTTTGACTGATCCTCAGCGGAGCAAGATAGAGACATGGGACCTTGTCCTATCCCCCCATTTGTGTGCACCCCGAGTTCAACGGTACCACCCTTGAGTTTATAGGACATAGGGTTCTTGAGTTATGAGCATTTGAAGTTCCCCCATATAAGTGAGTTGGGAGAGTGAAAATTTGGGGTTTTAATCAGGGTCAGGTTTGACCGATCCTCAGCGGAGCAAGATAGAGACATGGGACCTTGTCCTACCCCCCCATTTGTGTGCACCCCGAGTCCAACGGTACCACCCTTGAGTCTCTAGGACATAGGGTTCTGGAGTTATGAGCATTTGAAGTTCCCCCATATAAGTGAGTTGGGAGAGTGAAAATTTGCCCAAGTGTGAGAGGCCAAAAGTGTTCCCCCAGAAAGTGTTTAGGAACACATTTCAGAGCCCTACGAGTGGTTTGGACCCCCCTTTTTGTGGTACTTTTTGTCAAGTTGAAGTTGGTGTTTACGGTTGTTAAGAGTGTACAGGGCTTGGAGTTTTAAACAGGGTCAGTTTTGACCGATCCTCAGCGGAGCAAGATAGAGACATGGGACCTTGTCCTACCCCCCCATTTGTGTGCACCCCCAGTCCAACGGTACCACCCTTGAGTCTCTAGGACATAGGGTTCTGGAGTTATGAGCATTTGAAGTTCCCCCATATAAGTGAGTTGGGAGAGTGAAAATTGGGGTTTTTAATCAGGATCAGTTTTGACCGATCCTCAGCGGAGCAAGATAGAGACATGGGACCTTGTCCTACCCCCCCATTTGTGTGCACCCCGAGTCCAACGGTACCACCCTTGAGTCTCTAGGACATAGGGTTCTGGAGTTATGAGCATTTGAAGTTCCCCCATATAAGTGAGTTGGGAGAGTGAAAATTTGGGGTTTTCACCAGGGTCAGTTTTGACCGATCCTCAGCGGAGCAAGATAGAGACATGGGACCTTGTCCTACCCCCCCATTTGTGTGCACCCCGAGTCCAACGGTACCACCCTTGAGTCTCTAGGACATAGGGTTCTGGAGTTATGAGCATTTGAAGTTCCCCCATATAAGTGAGTTGGGAGAGTGAAAATTTGCCCAAGTGTGAGAGGCCAAAAGTGTTCCCCCAGAAAGTGTTTAGGAACACATTTCAGAGCCCTACGAGTGGTTTGGACCCCCCTTTTTGTGGTACTTTTTGTCAAGTTGAAGTTGGTGTTTACGGTTGTTAAGTGTACAGGGCTTGGAGTTTTAACCAGGGTCAGTTTTGACCGATCCTCAGCGGAGCAAGATAGAGACATGGGACCTTGTCCTATCCCCCCATTTGTGTGCACCCCGAGTTCAACGGTACCACCCTTGAGTTTATAGGACATAGGGTTCTTGAGTTATGAGCATTTGAAGTTCCCCCATATAAGTGAGTTGGGAGAGTGAAAATTTGGGGTTTTAATCAGGGTCAGGTTTGACCGATCCTCAGCGGAGCAAGATAGAGACATGGGACCTTGTCCTACCCCCCCATTTGTGTGCACCCCGAGTCCAACGGTACCACCCTTGAGTCTCTAGGACATAGGGTTCTGGAGTTATGAGCATTTGAAG
Source organism: Toxotes jaculatrix (assembly GCF_017976425.1). Lineage (NCBI taxonomy): Eukaryota > Metazoa > Chordata > Actinopteri > Toxotidae > Toxotes > Toxotes jaculatrix. The sequence continues at coordinate 27,809,488 of NC_054397.1, read as the reverse complement.
TTCCCCCATATAAGTGAGTTGGGAGAGTGAAAATTTGCCCAAGTGTGAGAGGCCAAAAGTGTTCCCCCAGAAAGTGTTTAGGAACACATTTCAGAGCCCTACGAGTGGTTTGGACCCCCCTTTTTGTGGTACTTTTTGTCAAGTTGAAGTTGGTGTTTACGGTTGTTAAGAGTGTACAGGGCTTGGAGTTTTAAACAGGGTCAGTTTTGACCGATCCTCAGCGGAGCAAGATAGAGACATGGGACCTTGTCCTACCCCCCCATTTGTGTGCACCCCCAGTCCAACGGTACCACCCTTGAGTCTCTAGGACATAGGGTTCTGGAGTTATGAGCATTTGAAGTTCCCCCATATAAGTGAGTTGGGAGAGTGAAAATTGGGGTTTTTAATCAGGATCAGTTTTGACCGATCCTCAGCGGAGCAAGATAGAGACATGGGACCTTGTCCTACCCCCCCATTTGTGTGCACCCCGAGTCCAACGGTACCACCCTTGAGTCTCTAGGACATAGGGTTCTGGAGTTATGAGCATTTGAAGTTCCCCCATATAAGTGAGTTGGGAGAGTGAAAATTTGGGGTTTTCACCAGGGTCAGTTTTGACCGATCCTCAGCGGAGCAAGATAGAGACATGGGACCTTGTCCTACCCCCCCATTTGTGTGCACCCCGAGTCCAACGGTACCACCCTTGAGTCTCTAGGACATAGGGTTCTGGAGTTATGAGCATTTGAAGTTCCCCCATATAAGTGAGTTGGGAGAGTGAAAATTTGCCCAAGTGTGAGAGGCCAAAAGTGTTCCCCCAGAAAGTGTTTAGGAACACATTTCAGAGCCCTACGAGTGGTTTGGACCCCCCTTTTTGTGGTACTTTTTGTCAAGTTGAAGTTGGTGTTTACGGTTGTTAAGTGTACAGGGCTTGGAGTTTTAACCAGGGTCAGTTTTGACCGATCCTCAGCGAAGCAAGATAGAGACATGGGACCTTGTCCTACCCCCCCATTTGTGTGCACCCCGAGTCCAACGGTACCACCCTTGAGTCTCTAGGACATAGGGTTCTGGAGTTATGAGCATTTGAAGTTCCCCCATATAAGTGAGTTGGGAGAGTGAAAATTTGGGGTTTTCACCAGGGTCAGTTTTGACCGATCCTCAGCGGAGCAAGATAGAGACATGGGACCTTGTACTACCCCCCCATTTGTGTGCACCCCGAGTCCAACGGTACCACCCTTGAGTCTCTAGGACATAGGGTTCTGGAGTTATGAGCATTTGAAGTTCCCCCATATAAGTGAGTTGGGAGAGTGAAAATTTGCCCAAGTGTGAGAGGCCAAAAGTGTTCCCCCAGAAAGTGTTTAGGAACACATTTCAGAGCCCTACGAGTGGTTTGGACCCCCCTTTTTGTGGTACTTTTTGTCAAGTTGAAGTTGGTGTTTACGGTTGTTAAGAGTGTACAGGGCTTGGAGTTTTAAACAGGGTCAGTTTTGACCGATCCTCAGCGGAGCAAGATAGAGACATGGGACCTTGTCCTACCCCCCCATTTGTGTGCACCCCGAGTCCAACGGTACCACCCTTGAGTCTCTAGGACATAGGGTTCTGGAGTTATGAGCATTTGAAGTTCCCCCATATAAGTGAGTTGGGAGAGTGAAATTTGGGGTTTTCACCAGGGTCAGTTTTGACCGATCCTCAGCGGAGCAAGATAGAGACATGGGACCTTGTCCTACCCCCCAATTTGTGTGCACCCCGAGTCCAACGGTACCACCCTTGAGTCTCTAGGACATAGGGTTCTGGAGTTATGAGCATTTGAAGTTCCCCCATATAAGTGAGTTGGGAGAGTGAAAATTGGGGTTTTTAATCAGTATCAGTTTTGACCGATCCTAAGCGGAGCAAGATAGAGACATGGGACCTTGTCCTACCCCCCCATTTGTGTGCACCCCGAGTCCAACGGTACCACCCTTGAGTCTCTAGGACATAGGGTTCTGGAGTTATGAGCATTTGAAGTTCCCCCATATAAGTGAGTTGGGAGAGTGAAAATTTGCCCAAGTGTGAGAGGCCAAAAGTGTTCCCCCAGAAAGTGTTTAGGAACACATTTCAGAGCCCTACGAGTGGTTTGGACCCCCCTTTTTGTGGTACTTTTTGTCAAGTTGAAGTTGGTGTTTACGGTTGTTAAGAGTGTACAGGGCTTGGAGTTTTAACCAGGGTCAGTTTTGACCGATCCTCAGCGGAGCAAGATAGAGACATGGGACCTATTCGTACCCCCCCATTTGTGTGCACCCCGAGTCCAACGGTACCACCCTTGAGTCTCTAGGACATAGGGTTCTGGAGTTATGAGCATTTGAAGTTCCCCCATATAAGTGAGTTGGGAGAGTGAAAATTGGGGTTTTTAATCAGGATCAGTTTTGACCGATCCTCAGCGGAGCAAGATAGAGACATGGGACCTTGTCCTACCCCCCCCATTTGTGTGCACCCCAAGTCCAACGGTACCACCCTTGAGTCTCTAGGACATAGGGTTCTGGAGTTATGAGCATTTGAAGTTCCCCCATATAAGTGAGTTGGGAGAGTGAAAATTTGCCCAAGTGTGAGAGGCCAAAAGTGTTCCCCCAGAAAGTGTTTAGGAACACATTTCAGAGCCCTACGAGTGGTTTGGACCCCCCTTTTTGTGGTACTTTTTGTCAAGTTGAAGTTGGTGTTTACGGTTGTTAAGAGTGTACAGGGCTTGGAGTTTTAAACAGGGTCAGTTTTGACCGATCCTCAGCGGAGCAAGATAGAGACATGGGACCTTGTCCTACCCCCCCATTTGTGTGCACCCCGAGTCCAACGGTACCACCCTTGAGTCTCTAGGACATAGGGTTCTGGAGTTATGAGCATTTGAAGTTCCCCCATATAAGTGAGTTGGGAGAGTGAAAATTTGCCCAAGTGTGAGAGGCCAAAAGTGTTCCCCCAGAAAGTGTTTAGGAACACATTTCAGAGCCCTACGAGTGGTTTGGACCCCCCTTTTTGTGGTACTTTTTGTCAAGTTGAAGTTGGTGTTTACGGTTGTTAAGAGTGTACAGGGCTTGGAGTTTTAAACAGGGTCAGTTTTGACCGATCCTCAGCGGAGCAAGATAGAGACATGGGACCTTGTCCTACCCCCCCATTTGTGTGCACCCCGAGTCCAACGGTACCACCCTTGAGTCTCTAGGACATAGGGTTCTGGAGTTATGAGCATTTGAAGTTCCCCCATATAAGTGAGTTGGGAGAGTGAAAATTGGGGTTTTTAATCAGGATCAGTTTTGACCGATCCTCAGCGGAGCAAGATAGAGACATGGGACCTTGTCCTACCCCCCCATTTGTGTGCACCCCGAGTCCAACGGTACCACCCTTGAGTCTCTAGGACATAGGGTTCTGGAGTTATGAGCATTTGAAGTTCCCCCATATAAGTGAGTTGGGAGAGTGAAAATTTGGGCTTTTGACCAGGGTTAGTTTTGACCGATCCTCAGCGGAGCAAGATAGAGACATGGGACCTTGTCCTACCCCCCCATTTGTGTGCACCCCAAGTCCAACGGTACCACCCTTGAGTCTCTAGGACATAGGGTTCTGGTGTTATGAGCATTTGAAGTTCCCCCATATAAGTGAGTTGGGAGAGTGAAAATTTGGGGTTTTCACCAGGGTCAGTTTTGACCGATCCTCAGCGGAGCAAGATAGAGACATGGGACCTATTCGTACCCCCCCCCCCCCCCCATTTGTGTGCACCCCGAGTCCAACGGTACCACCCTTGAGTCTCTAGGACATAGGGTTCTTGAGTTATGAGCATTTGAAGTTCCCCCATATAAGTGAGTTGGGAGAGTGAAAATTTGCCCAAGTGTGAGAGGCCAAAAGTGTTCCCCCAGAAAGTGTTTAGGAACACATTTCAGAGCCCTACGAGTGGTTTGGACCCCCCTTTTTGTGGTACTTTTTGTCAAGTTGAAGTTGGTGTTTACGGTTGTTAAGAGTGTACAGGGCTTGGAGTTTTAACCAGGGTCAGTTTTGACCGATCCTCAGCGGAGCAAGATAGAGACATGGGACCTTGTCCTACCCCCCCATTTGTGTGCACCCCGAGTCCAACGGTACCACCCTTGAGTCTCTAGGACATAGGGTTCTGGAGTTATGAGCATTTGAAGTTCCCCCATATAAGTGAGTTGGGAGAGTGAAAATTGGGGTTTTTAATCAGGATCAGTTTTGACCGATCCTCAGCGGAGCAAGATAGAGACATGGGACCTTGTCCTACCCCCCCATTTGTGTGCACCCCAAGTCCAACGGTACCACCCTTGAGTCTCTAGGACATAGGGTTCTGGAGTTATGAGCATTTGAAGTTCCCCCATATAAGTGAGTTGGGAGAGTGAAAATTGGGGTTTTTAATTAGTATCAGTTTTGACCGATCCTCAGCGGAGCAAGATAGAGACATGGGACCTTGTCCTACCCCCCCCCCCCCCCCCCCATTTGTGTGCACCCCGAGTCCAACGGTACCACCCTTGAGTCTCTAGGACATAGGGTTCTGGAGTTATGAGCATTTGAAGTTCCCCCATATAAGTGAGTTGGGAGAGTGAAAATTTGGGGTTTTAATCAGGGTCAGGTTTGACCGATCCTCAGCGGAGCAAGATAGAGACATGGGACCTTGTCCTACCCCCCCATTTTTGTGCACCCCGAGTCCAACGGTACCACCCTTGAGTCTCTAGGACATAGGGTTCTGGAGTTATGAGCATTTGAAGTTCCCCCATATAAGTGAGTTGGGAGAGTGAAAATTTGCCCAAGTGTGAGAGGCCAAAAGTGTTCCCCCAGAAAGTGTTTAGGAACACATTTCAGAGCCCTACGAGTGGTTTGGACCCCCCTTTTTGTGGTACTTTTTGTCAAGTTGAAGTTGGTGTTTACGGTTGTTAAGAGTGTACAGGGCTTGGAGTTTTAAACAGGGTCAGTTTTGACCGATCCTCAGCGGAGCAAGATAGAGACATGGGACCTTGTCCTATCCCCCCATTTGTGTGCACCCCGAGTCCAACGGTACCACCCTTGAGTCTCTAGGACATAGGGTTCTGGAGTTATGAGCATTTGAAGTTCCCCCATATAAGTGAGTTGGGAGAGTGAAAATTGGGGTTTTTAATCAGGATCAGTTTTGACCGATCCTCAGCGGAGCAAGATAGAGACATGGGACCTTGTCCTACCCCCCCATTTGTGTGCACCCCGAGTCCAACGGTACCACCCTTGAGTCTCTAGGACATAGGGTTCTGGAGTTATGAGCATTTGAAGTTCCCCCATATAAGTGAGTTGGGAGAGTGAAAATTTGCCCAAGTGTGAGAGGCCAAAAGTGTTCCCCCAGAAAGTGTTTAGGAACACATTTCAGAGCCCTACGAGTGGTTTGGACCCCCCTTTTTGTGGTACTTTTTGTCAAGTTGAAGTTGGTGTTTACGGTTGTTAAGAGTGTACAGGGCTTGGAGTTTTAACCAGGGTCAGTTTTGACCGATCCTCAGCGGAGCAAGATAGAGACATGGGACCTATTCGTACCCCCCCATTTGTGTGCACCCCGAGTCCAACGGTACCACCCTTGAGTCTCTAGGACATAGGGTTCTGGAGTTATGAGCATTTGAAGTTCCCCCATATAAGTGAGTTGGGAGAGTGAAAATTTGCCCAAGTGTGAGAGGCCAAAAGTGTTCCCCCAGAAAGTGTTTAGGAACACATTTCAGAGCCCTACGAGTGGTTTGGACCCCCCTTTTTGTGGTACTTTTTGTCAAGTTGAAGTTGGTGTTTACGGTTGTTAAGAGTGTACAGGGCTTGGAGTTTTAAACAGGGTCAGTTTTGACCGATCCTCAGCGGAGCAAGATAGAGACATGGGACCTTGTCCTACCCCCCCATTTGTGTGCACCCCGAGTCCAACGGTACCACCCTTGAGTCTCTAGGACATAGGGTTCTGGAGTTATGAGCATTTGAAGTTCCCCCATATAAGTGAGTTGGGAGAGTGAAAATTTGCCCAAGTGTGAGAGGCCAAAAGTGTTCCCCCAGAAAGTGTTTAGGAACACATTTCAGAGCCCTACGAGTGGTTTGGACCCCCCTTTTTGTGGTACTTTTTGTCAAGTTGAAGTTGGTGTTTACGGTTGTTAAGAGTGTACAGGGCTTGGAGTTTTAAACAGGGTCAGTTTTGACCGATCCTCAGCGGAGCAAGATAGAGACATGGGACCTTGTCCTACCCCCCCATTTGTGTGCACCCCGAGTCCAACGGTACCACCCTTGAGTCTCTAGGACATAGGGTTCTGGAGTTATGAGCATTTGAAGTTCCCCCATATAAGTGAGTTGGGAGAGTGAAAATTGGGGTTTTTAATCAGGATCAGTTTTGACCGATCCTCAGCGGAGCAAGATAGAGACATGGGACCTTGTCCTACCCCCCCATTTGTGTGCACCCCGAGTCCAACGGTACCACCCTTGAGTCTCTAGGACATAGGGTTCTGGAGTTATGAGCATTTGAAGTTCCCCCATATAAGTGAGTTGGGAGAGTGAAAATTTGGGGTTTTCACCAGGGTCAGTTTTGACCGATCCTCAGCGGAGCAAGATAGAGACATGGGACCTTGTCCTACCCCCCCATTTGTGTGCACCCCGAGTCCAACGGTACCACCCTTGAGTCTCTAGGACATAGGGTTCTGGAGTTATGAGCATTTGAAGTTCCCCCATATAAGTGAGTTGGGAGAGTGAAAATTTGCCCAAGTGTGAGAGGCCAAAAGTGTTCCCCCAGAAAGTGTTTAGGAACACATTTCAGAGCCCTACGAGTGGTTTGGACCCCCCTTTTTGTGGTACTTTTTGTCAAGTTGAAGTTGGTGTTTACGGTTGTTAGGTGTACAGGGCTTGGAGTTTTAACCAGGGTCAGTTTTGACTGATTCTCAGCGGAGCAAGATAGAGACATGGGACCTTGTCCTACCCCCCCCATTTGTGTGCACCCCGAGTCCAACGGTACCACCCTTGAGTCTCTAGGACATAGGGTTCTGGAGTTATGAGCATTTGAAGTTCCCCCATATAAGTGAGTTGGGAGAGTGAAAATTTGCCCAAGTGTGAGAGGCCAAAAGTGTTCCCCCAGAAAGTGTTTAGGAACACATTTCAGAGCCCTACGAGTGGTTTGGACCCCCCTTTTTGTGGTACTTTTTGTCAAGTTGAAGTTGGTGTTTACGGTTGTTAAGAGTGTACAGGGCTTGGAGTTTTAAACAGGGTCAGTTTTGACCGATCCTCAGCGGAGCAAGATAGAGACATGGGACCTTGTCCTACCCCCCCATTTGTGTGCACCCCGAGTCCAACGGTACCACCCTTGAGTCTCTAGGACATAGGGTTCTGGAGTTATGAGCATTTGAAGTTCCCCCATATAAGTGAGTTGGGAGAGTGAAAATTTGCCCAAGTGTGAGAGGCCAAAAGTGTTCCCCCAGAAAGTGTTTAGGAACACATTTCAGAGCCCTACGAGTGGTTTGGACCCCCCTTTTTGTGGTACTTTTTGTCAAGTTGAAGTTGGTGTTTACGGTTGTTAAGAGTGTACAGGGCTTGGAGTTTTAAACAGGGTCAGTTTTGACCGATCCTCAGCGGAGCAAGATAGAGACATGGGACCTTGTCCTACCCCCCCATTTGTGTGCACCCCGAGTCCAACGGTACCACCCTTGAGTCTCTAGGACATAGGGTTCTGGAGTTATGAGCATTTGAAGTTCCCCCATATAAGTGAGTTGGGAGAGTGAAAATTGGGGTTTTTAATCAGGATCAGTTTTGACCGATCCTCAGCGGAGCAAGATAGAGACATGGGACCTATTCGTACCCCCCCATTTGTGTGCACCCCGAGTCCAACGGTACCACCCTTGAGTCTCTAGGACATAGGGTTCTGGAGTTATGAGCATTTGAAGTTCCCCCATATAAGTGAGTTGGGAGAGTGAAAATTTGCCCAAGTGTGAGAGGCCAAAAGTGTTCCCCCAGAAAGTGTTTAGGAACACATTTCAGAGCCCTACGAGTGGTTTGGACCCCCCTTTTTGTGGTACTTTTTGTCAAGTTGAAGTTGGTGTTTACGGTTGTTAAGAGTGTACAGGGCTTGGAGTTTTAAACAGGGTCAGTTTTGACCGATCCTCAGCGGAGCAAGATAGAGACATGGGACCTTGTCCTACCCCCCCATTTGTGTGCACCCCGAGTCCAACGGTACCACCCTTGAGTCTCTAGGACATAGGGTTCTGGAGTTATGAGCATTTGAAGTTCCCCCATATAAGTGAGTTGGGAGAGTGAAAATTGGGGTTTTTAATCAGGATCAGTTTTGACCGATCCTCAGCGGAGCAAGATAGAGACATGGGAGCTTGTCCTACCCCCACATTTGTGTGCACCCCGAGTCCAACGGTACCACCCTTGAGTCTCTAGGACATAGGGTTCTGGAGTTATGAGCATTTGAAGTTCCCCCATATAAGTGAGTTGGGAGAGTGAAAATTTGCCCAAGTGTGCAAGGCCAAAAGTGTTCCCCCAGAAAGTGTTTAGGAACACATTTCAGAGCCCTACGAGTGGTTTGGACCCCCTTTTTGTGGTACTTTTTGTCAAGTTGAAGTTGGTGTTTACGGTTGTTAAGAGTGTACAGGGCTTGGAGTTTTAACCAGGGTCAGTTTTGACCGATCCTCAGCGGAGCAAGATAGAGACATGGGACCTTGTCCTACCCCCCATTTGTGTGCACCCCGAGTCCAACGGTACCACCCTTGAGTCTCTAGGACATAGGGTTCTGGAGTTATGAGCATTTGAAGTTCCCCCATATAAGTGAGTTGGGAGAGTGAAAATTTGCCCAAGTGTGAGAGGCCAAAAGTGTTCCCCCAGAAAGTGTTTAGGAACACATTTCAGAGCCCTACGAGTGGTTTGGACCCCCCTTTTTGTGGTACTTTTTGTCAAGTTGAAGTTGGTGTTTACGGTTGTTAAGAGTGTACAGGGCTTGGAGTTTTAAACAGGGTCAGTTTTGACCGATCCTCAGCGGAGCAAGATAGAGACATGGGACCTTGTCCTACCCCCCCATTTGTGTGCACCCCGAGTCCAACGGTACCACCCTTGAGTCTTTAGGACATAGGGTTCTGGAGTTATGAGCATTTGAAGTTCCCCCATATAAGTGAGTTGGGAGAGTGAAAATTGGGGTTTTTAATCAGGATCAGTTTTGACTGATCCTCAGCGGAGCAAGATAGAGACATGGGAGCTTGTCCTACCCCCACATTTGTGTGCACCCCGAGTCCAACGGTACCACCCTTGAGTCTCTAGGACATAGGGTTCTGGAGTTATGAGCATTTGAAGTTCCCCCATATAAGTGAGTTGGGAGAGTGAAAATTTGCCCAAGTGTGCAAGGCCAAAAGTGTTCCCCCAGAAAGTGTTTAGGAACACATTTCAGAGCCCTACGAGTGGTTTGGACCCCCTTTTTGTGGTACTTTTTGTCAAGTTGAAGTTGGTGTTTACGGTTGTTAAGAGTGTACAGGGCTTGGAGTTTTAACCAGGGTCAGTTTTGACCGATCCTCAGCGGAGCAAGATAGAGACATGGGACCTTGTCCTACCCCCCATTTGTGTGCACCCCGAGTCCAACGGTACCACCCTTGAGTCTCTAGGACATAGGGTTCTGGAGTTATGAGCATTTGAAGTTCCCCCATATAAGTGAGTTGGGAGAGTGAAAATTGGGGTTTTTAATCAGGATCAGTTTTGACCGATCCTCAGCGGAGCAAGATAGAGACATGGGACCTTGTCCTACCCCCCCATTTGTGTGCACCCCGAGTCCAACGGTACCACCCTTGAGTCTCTAGGACATAGGGTTCTGGAGTTATGAGCATTTGAAGTTCCCCCATATAAGTGAGTTGGGAGAGTGAAAATTGGGGTTTTTAATCAGTATCAGTTTTGACCGATCCTAAGCGGAGCAAGATAGAGACATGGGACCTTGTCCTACCCCCCCATTTGTGTGCACCCCGAGTCCAACGGTACCACCCTTGAGTCTCTAGGACATAGGGTTCTGGAGTTATGAGCATTTGAAGTTCCCCCATATAAGTGAGTTGGGAGAGTGAAAATTGGGGTTTTTAATTAGTATCAGTTTTGACCGATCCTCAGCGGAGCAAGATAGAGACATGGGACCTTGTCCTACCCCCCCCCCCCCCCCCCCCCCCCATTTGTGTGCACCCCGAGTCCAACGGTACCACCCTTGAGTCTCTAGGACATAGGGTTCTGGAGTTATGAGCATTTGAAGTTCCCCCATATAAGTGAGTTGGGAGAGTGAAAATTGGGGTTTTTAATCAGGATCAGGTTTGACCGATCCTCAGCGGAGCAAGATAGAGACATGGGACCTTGTCCTACCCCCCCATTTGTGTGCACCCCGAGTCCAACGGTACCACCCTTGAGTCTCTAGGACATAGGGTTCTGGAGTTATGAGCATTTGAAGTTCCCCCATATAAGTGAGTTGGGAGAGTGAAAATTTGCCCAAGTGTGAGAGGCCAAAAGTGTTCCCCCAGAAAGTGTTTAGGAACACATTTCAGAGCCCTACGAGTGGTTTGGACCCCCCTTTTTGTGGTACTTTTTGTCAAGTTGAAGTTGGTGTTTACGGTTGTTAAGAGTGTACAGGGCTTGGAGTTTTAACCAGGGTCAGTTTTGACCGATCCTCAGCGGAGCAAGATAGAGACATGGGACCTTGTCCTACCCCCCCCATTTGTGTGCACCCCGAGTCCAACGGTACCACCCTTGAGTCTCTAGGACATAGGGTTCTGGAGTTATGAGCATTTGAAGTTCCCCCATATAAGTGAGTTGGGAGAGTGAAAATTGGGGTTTTTAATCAGGATCAGTTTTGACCGATCCTCAGCGGAGCAAGATAGAGACATGGGACCTTGTCCTACCCCCCCATTTGTGTGCACCCCAAGTCCAACGGTACCACCCTTGAGTCTCTAGGACATAGGGTTCTGGAGTTATGAGCATTTGAAGTTCCCCCATATAAGTGAGTTGGGAGAGTGAAAATTGGGGTTTTTAATTAGTATCAGTTTTGACCGATCCTCAGCGGAGCAAGATAGAGACATGGGACCTTGTCCTACCCCCCCATTTGTGTGCACCCCGAGTCCAACGGTACCACCCTTGAGTCTCTAGGACATAGGGTTCTGGAGTTATGAGCATTTGAAGTTCCCCCATATAAGTGAGTTGGGAGAGTGAAAATTTGGGGTTTTAATCAGGGTCAGGTTTGACCGATCCTCAGCGGAGCAAGATAGAGACATGGGACCTTGTCCTACCCCCCCATTTGTGTGCACCCCGAGTCCAACGGTACCACCCTTGAGTCTCTAGGACATAGGGTTCTGGAGTTATGAGCATTTGAAGTTCCCCCATATAAGTGAGTTGGGAGAGTGAAAATTTGGGGTTTTCACCAGGGTCAGTTTTGACCGATCCTCAGCGGAGCAAGATAGAGACATGGGACCTTGTCTTACCCCCCAATTTGTGTGCACCCCGAGTCCAACGGTACCACCCTTGAGTCTCTAGGACATAGGGTTCTGGAGTTATGAGCATTTGAAGTTCCCCCATATAAGTGAGTTGGGAGAGTGAAAATTGGGGTTTTTAATCAGTATCAGTTTTGACCGATCCTAAGCGGAGCAAGATAGAGACATGGGACCTTGTCCTACCCCCCCCATTTGTGTGCACCCCGAGTCCAACGGTACCACCCTTGAGTCTCTAGGACATAGGGTTCTGGAGTTATGAGCATTTGAAGTTCCCCCATGTAAGTGAGTTGGGAGAGTGAAAATTGGGGTTTTTAATCAGGATCAGTTTTGACCGATCCTCAGCAGAGCAAGATAGAGACATGGGACCTTGTCCTACCCCCCCATTTGTGTGCACCCCGAGTCCAACGGTACCACCCTTGAGTCTCTAGGACATAGGGTTCTGGAGTTATGAGCATTTGAAGTTCCCCCATATAAGTGAGTTGGGAGAGTGAAAATTTGGGGTTTTAATCAGGGTCAGGTTTGACCGATCCTCAGCGGAGCAAGATAGAGACATGGGACCTTGTCCTACCCCCCCATTTGTGTGCACCCCGAGTCCAACGGTACCACCCTTGAGTCTCTAGGACATAGGGTTCTGGAGTTATGAGCATTTGAAGTTCCCCCATATAAGTGAGTTGGGAGAGTGAAAATTTGGGGTTTTCACCAGGGTCAGTTTTGACCGATCCTCAGCGGAGCAAGATAGAGACATGGGACCTTGTCTTACCCCCCAATTTGTGTGCACCCCGAGTCCAACGGTACCACCCTTGAGTCTCTAGGACATAGGGTTCTGGAGTTATGAGCATTTGAAGTTCCCCCATATAAGTGAGTTGGGAGAGTGAAAATTGGGGTTTTTAATCAGTATCAGTTTTGACCGATCCTAAGCGGAGCAAGATAGAGACATGGGACCTTGTCCTACCCCCCCCATTTGTGTGCACCCCGAGTCCAACGGTACCACCCTTGAGTCTCTAGGACATAGGGTTCTGGAGTTATGAGCATTTGAAGTTCCCCCATGTAAGTGAGTTGGGAGAGTGAAAATTGGGGTTTTTAATCAGGATCAGTTTTGACCGATCCTCAGCAGAGCAAGATAGAGACATGGGACCTTGTCCTACCCCCCCATTTGTGTGCACCCCGAGTCCAACGGTACCACCCTTGAGTCTATAGGACATAGGGTTCTTGAGTTATGAGCATTTGAAGTTCCCCCATATAAGTGAGTTGGGAGAGTGAAAATTTGGGGTTTTAACCAGGGTCAGTTTTGACCGATCCTCAGCGGAGCAAGATAGAGACATGGGACCTTGTCCTACCCCCCCATTTGTGTGCACCCCGAGTCCAACGGTACCACCCTTGAGTCTCTAGGACATAGGGTTCTGGAGTTATGAGCATTTGAAGTTCCCCCATATAAGTGAGTTGGGAGAGTGAAAATTTGGGGTTTTAATCAGGGTCAGGTTTGACCGATCCTCAGCGGAGCAAGATAGAGACATGGGACCTTGTCCTACCCCCCCATTTGTGTGCACCCCGAGTCCAACGGTACCACCCTTGAGTCTCTAGGACATAGGGTTCTGGAGTTATGAGCATTTGAAGTTCCCCCATATAAGTGAGTTGGGAGAGTGAAAATTGGGGTTTTTAATCAGGATCAGTTTTGACTGATCCTCAGCGGAGCAAGATAGAGACATGGGACCTTGTCCTATCCCCCCATTTGTGTGCACCCCGAGTCCAACGGTACCACCCTTGAGTCTCTAGGACATAGGGTTCTTGAGTTATGAGCATTTGAAGTTCCCCCATATAAGTGAGTTGGGAGAGTGAAAATTTGGGGTTTTAATCAGGGTCAGGTTTGACCGATCCTCAGCGGAGCAAGATAGAGACATGGGACCTTGTCCTACCCCCCCATTTGTGTGCACCCCGAGTCCAACGGTACCACCCTTGAGTCTCTAGGACATAGGGTTCTGGAGTTATGAGCATTTGAAGTTCCCCCATATAAGTGAGTTGGGAGAGTGAAAATTTGCCCAAGTGTGAGAGGCCAAAAGTGTTCCCCCAGAAAGTGTTTAGGAACACATTTCAGAGCCCTACGAGTGGTTTGGACCCCCCTTTTTGTGGTACTTTTTGTCAAGTTGAAGTTGGTGTTTACGGTTGTTAAGAGTGTACAGGGCTTGGAGTTTTAAACAGGGTCAGTTTTGACCGATCCTCAGCGGAGCAAGATAGAGACATGGGACCTTGTCCTAACCCCCCATTTGTGTGCACTCCGAGTCCAACGGTACCACCCTTGAGTCTCTAGGACATAGGGTTCTGGAGTTATGAGCATTTGAAGTTCCCCCATATAAGTGAGTTGGGAGAGTGAAAATTTGGGGTTTTAATCAGGGTCAGGTTTGACTGATCCTCAGCGGAGCAAGATAGAGACATGGGACCTTGTCCTACCCCCCCATTTGTGTGCACCCCGAGTCCAACGGTACCACCCTTGAGTCTCTAGGACATAGGGTTCTGGAGTCATGAGCATTTGAAGTTCCCCCATATAAGTGAGTTGGGAGAGTGAAAATTTGGGGTTTTAATCCTCAGAAGAGCAAGATAGAGACATGGGACCTTGTCCTACCCCCCAATTTGTGTGCACCCCGAGTCCAACGGTACCACCCTTGAGTCTCTAGGACATAGGGTTCTGGAGTTATGAGCATTTGAAGTTCCCCCATATAAGTGAGTTGGGAGAGTGAAAATTTGGGGTTTTAACCAGGGTCAGTTTTGATCGATCCTCAGTGGAGCAAGATAGAGACATGAGACCTTGTCCTACCCCGCCATTTGTGTGTACCCCGAGACAACGGCACCACCCTTGAGTCTCAAGGACTTAGGGTACCGGAGTTATGAGCATTTGAAGTTGCCCCATATAAGTGAGTTGGGAGAGTGAAAATTTGGGAATTTGCCGGTGTGAGAGGCCAAAAGTGTTACCACAGAAAGTATTTAAGAGCACGTTTCAGAGCCTTTGGAGTGTTTGCACCCCCCCTTTTGTGGTACTTTTTGTTAAGCTGAAGTTGGTGTTTAGGGTTGTTAAGAGTGTACAGGGCTTGGAGTTTTAACCAGAGCTGGGAGAGTGAAAATTTGGGGTTTTAACCAAGGTCAGTTTTGACCGATCAGTATGGGTCAGTATGGCCTCAAAAAACTCATACTTTAGTATGGTCTCAACATGTCATAAAAATGGTCATAGTATAGTAACCCTTCAAAATAGGCCAAAAAAATCAGACTTTACTATGGCCTCTAAATGTCATAAAAATGGTCATAGTATAGTAAGGCTTCAAAATAGTCCAAAAAAAGTCATAGTAAAGTATGGCCTCAAAATGTCATAAAAATGGTCATAGTATAGTAAGGCTTCAAAATGGGCCAAAAAAAGTCATAGTATAGTATGGCCTCAAAATGTCATGAAAAAGGTCATAGTATAGTAAGGCTTCAAAATGGGCCAAAAAAATCATAGGATGGTATGGCCTCAAAATGTCATAAAAAAAGGTCATAGTATAGTAAGGCTTCAAAATGGGCCAAAAAAATCACAGGATAGTATGGCCTCAAAATGTCATGAAAAAGGTCATAGTATAGTAAGGCTTCAAAATGGGCCAAAAAAAAAAAAATCACAGTATAGTATGGCCTCAAAATGTCATAAAAATGGTCATAGTATAGTAAGGCTTCAAAATAGGCCAAAAAAAGTCATACTTTAGTATGGCCTCAAACTGTCATAAAAATGGTCATAGTATAGTAAGGCTTCAAAATATGCCAAAAAAGTCATACTTTAGTATGGCCTCAAAATGTCTTAAAAATGGTCATAGTGTTGTAAGGCTTCAAAATAGGCCAAAAAAGTCATACTTTACTATGGCATCAAAATGTGCCAAAAAACATCATAATATAGTAAGGCTTCAAAATAGGCCAAAAAAAGTCATACTTTAGTATGGCCTCAAAATGTCATAAAAATGATCATAGTATAGTAAGGCTTCAAAATAGTCCAAAAAAAGTCATAGTATAGTATGGCCTCAAAATGTCATGAAAAAGGTCATAGTATAGTAAGGCTTCAAAATGGGCCAAAAAAAATCACAGTATAGTATGGCCTCAAAATGTCATAAAAAAAGGTCATAGTTTAGTAAGGCTTCAAAATGGGCCAAAAAAATCACAGGATAGTATGGCCTGAAAATGTCATAAAAATGGTCATAGTATAGTAAGGCTTCAAAATAGGCTAAAAAAAAGTCATAGTAAAGTATGGCCTCAAAATGTCATAAAAATGGTCATAGTATAGTAACGCTTCAAAATAGGCCAAAAAAAGAAATGGTCATAGTATAGTAAGGCTTCAAAATAGGCTAAAAAAAAGTCATAGTATAGTAAGGCCTCAAAATGTCATAAAAATGGTCATAGTATAGTAAGCAAGGGGGGAGTTGTAGGTTTCAGCAGTGAGAATCACTTCCGCGTTCCAAAAGCTGCAGTTCCTCGGCTGCCGCTGGGGGCTTGCTCCAGAAGTGAACAATTCTCCATTGACCTCCATGTTAAAATAGCCAACTTTACAGCCTAAAAAAACATATGTACAACCTGGTACATTTTTTGTTTTTGGTCTCTATTGATAGTTTCCACCTCCGTGAACACTTTGAGGGGGGTGAATTTTTTTGTACCACAACCGTTTTAGTGTTATTTAGGTTTATATTGGGGTGTGGTTACGTGTGTGAGTGACAGTTAGCTCTTTGCTAAAGCATCGGCTGGGCTAGGCCGCTACATCCAGAGGCCTCCGGCTACCTCCAGCGGTTGACAGGGGCTGCAGTGTCCGTGTTTGTTTGCCAATGTTCGGATAGGTTTTTGTGACAATATGGCTTACTGTAGTGTAGACTGTACTAACCGACCGTCTAAGGAGTCTGTGTTGCAGTTTTTTCGGTAAGTAAATTTCTCACTATTTTACCTGGATGTATGCACTAATTAGTACCGGCATATTTTGCTGCTGGCTTATGACTTAATTGCCGATTTATGGTCGCTGCTGATACAGATAGAGGACCGGAGCGGATAATGTTAGGAACGCTGCTGTGGTGTGTTCCGTGCTCTCAGAGTCCGTTTATTGCGGGAATACTAGGCTACAGTTTTATTTCGTCTCATTTTTTGTTTAAAAAGTCCGACATTGCATGGACAGAGCAGCTCCGTCAGTCAGCGGCTGCTGTAACTGTAAGTGGATAGTGGGTGGAGGCAGCGGTGAAAACCGGTAAATATTAAATATTAAACATATATTATTAGCATCATTATTTTTATTGTTATCATTACTAATGACAATAATACAGGAAGAACCGCTCCACTGATGATGCCATCTCATCAGTGGTCCACACAACCCTCACCCACCTGGAGAGCAGGAACTCATACGTCCGTCTGCTCTTCCTGGACTTCTCATCAGCCTTTAATACCATCATCCCACAGACCCTGGTACAGAAGCTCTCCCTCCTCGGTCTGAGTCCCACACTGGGGAACTGGGTCCTGGACTTTCTGACCAACAGAACGCAGACTGTCAGAATCCACAACACCATCTCCTCCTCCATCACACTGAGCACTGGCTCGCCACAGGGCTGTGTGCTGAGCCCCCTCCTGTTCACCCTGCTGACATATGACTGCTCGGCGAGACACCCCAGCTGTCATATAGTGAAGTTCGCGGACGACACAGCAGTAGTGGGACACATCACTGACAACGATGAGTCAGAGTACAGAGAGGAGGTGGAACATTTGGAGCAGTGGTGCAGAAACAACAACCTCTGCATCAATGTGAAAAAGACCAAGGAGATGGTGGTGGATTTCAGAAGAGACAGGCGCCCTCTCCCCCCCCTGCACATCGGAGGAGCAGCTGTGGAGGTGGTCTCCAGCTTCAGGTACCTGGGTGTACACATCACCGAGGACCTCACCTGGAACACCAACACATCTCATCTGGTCAGGAAGGCCCACCAGCGCCTCTACTTCCTCAGGAAGCTGCGGCGAGCTGGACTTGGAGGCTCAGTCCTGAGGAGCTTCTACCACTGTGCGGTGGAGAGTGTCCTCTGCACCTGCATCACTGTGTGGCATGGCAGCTGCACTGCTGCTGAGAGGAAGGCTCTGCAGAGGGTGGTAAAGGCTGCACAGAGGACTGTGGGGAACAGCCTGCCCACCACCTCAGACCTCTACACAGCACGATGCAGAGGGAGGGCCCTCCGCATCATGAAGGACTCCACCCACCCCTCACATAGTCTCTTCCAACCCCTCCCCTCAGGCAGGCGGCTGAGGAGCATCCGGAGCAGGACCACCAGGCTCAGGAACAGCTTCTTCCCTGAAGCTGTGAGACTGCTGAACTCTAGCCCTGCCCCGTAGACCCCCCCCCACACACACTGACAGCCTTGCACTACAACACTGTCCCACTGTCCCCCCTAAGTACAATACCTGGCCATTATAGGGCAACATGTTCTTATAGTGTAATACACGGACCCTTGCACTACCACTACTCCCTACTTGCACGAGTATTTATATTTTTTTTGCACATGCTAACTTCGGCCTCCTTACCTTATCTATTTTTATCTTATTTAATTGTTAGTTGTTAAATTTCACAATGTTTATATTCTCTGTTTATATTTCTCTAATGTCTATATTTATATTTCTCTAATGTTTATGGCTTAAAACTGGGACCTGAGTACCAATTTCGTACCATAACATGCAAATGTCCTGGTATGACAATAAAGTTCCTTGATCCTTGATCCTAATAATAATAACAATAATAACTGACTGTCGCGTGGTGGATGTAGCTGCCGCTTAGCTTGTTAGCCTAGCTGATTAGCTGATTAGCCTTAGTCTAGCTCTGTTGCTCCGAGCTAAGTGGCCGGGTTCTCGTACACTCCCACTAAAATCTAAGATGGCGCAGCTCAAATGCCCGTGGTTTGGTCACAAAACCGACTCCCCGAAACCAATGGGTGCAAGGAGCGGTAAGTTTCTACTTGAGTTTCTAAGTGTCTACTTGAGAAAGCGACACATACAAAACATGTACGCTAAACATGTACACTAATGAAAGTGTAATGCATTATTCCGCATACGGTGGGAAAAGGTAGCGTTCTCTTCTAGCCAGCTAACGTTACTAGCTAAGGAGATGAACGACTTAGCTACTTTTAGATGTCAGTTTTCCTGAAAAGCACCGGAAATACGGCAGTACTTTCTTCAAAATGAATGGGGTGCGCGGTATTACACTGTTATTCGTATTGGAAGTCTCCCAGGGAAATGAATGGAAGTTATATCATGCTAATTTTGTTTTTAATTTAAATTTTACGGCTTTATTTTGACAATTGTGACCGGAAGTGGTACTGTTTCATCGTTCGTCTTGACTCCCTGCTGACAATTTCTCCTTCCCTCTTCAATGTATTTTAAAATGCTAATCCTTGTTCGTAAATCTGACAATGTTGTTATGCACGGGCCTTCGTTTTAGTACTCTTAAAGTTATTATGGAAGATTCGGCTTTAGATGTTTCAGCGAGCAGCATATTGTTTCAGTAAAATGTCACCTTTTATAAATGTGAGTTCAAGCGTCGTACGCGGACTGTACTTGCTTAAGAACATTGTAGGATTCCCGATAGAACGGAAAACGCCACCAAATCAAGTGCTTTTGGTACACGTTTTTCATCTAAGGAAATAGATCGTTTAAATAATTTGAAAAAGTGGATCTTTTCATAGCGACTATTTTAGCTTACCACAACATGAAACCCAGAGGTGTAGTAAATAACATTAACATGGCTGCATTATATTCAGGTGAGCCAGTTCCCAGGCTCCCTTATTGTGAATGGTGGTTCACTCATGAACCATCATTATTAATGGTATTGACAACACTTTTCCTGCTATGGCAGGTTACAGTGTCAGTTGTATCACAAGGGAAAGACAAAAATGTAGCCATTGCTTATCACAATTATTATTATAACGTCAGGTTTGATTATACTGCATTTCTGCGACAGTACATAATAGATTTATTTGTTTCTCTTGTATGTAAGAGACTTTCCCAGCCTGTCACTATGATGTTCTTGTCCAACTCATGGCCAATATGAAAAATCATCTTTATTATGTTTGCCAAAGAAAAGCAAATCAACTTAAGATTCATTCTGTTTTTTTCCCCAGAACTCTCAGCTACATCACAAACCATTCATCAGCAAGTGGATCTTGCTGAGTCAGTTGTCATGGAGCTGACTCAGGTGTGATGTGGCTCAAGTGTGGAAGCTCAGTTTAGAGTCTTATTCACAACAACTGAACAAACTCAATTCATTGGAGAAGACCATGCGATGTGATTGAACACTGCAGAAAAGGTAGTAAGTAGACCAAGAGGTTTTTTTGTCAAACTACTTTTTCCATGAATGAACTTTTATCTGAACCTTTATGTTGATTTACAGCTGTCAAACAATTTATATTTAAAATTTTAGAACATAAACCTTAAATTCTAATATATGTTTAGTGTTAACATGAACATAATTTCAACACATCTCTCTTTATGTTTAGTTGTGTGGGTTCCCACTGATTGATGGAGTGGACAACATCACTATGTCTCACAGACTGACCAAGGAAGAGCTGGATGAACAGTTTGAGCTGTTCTTAAAAGAGGTACAGTCTGTACTGGTTACTGTGTTTCTGATCATGGATTATCATGTGATCACATAAGAGTTGTGTGAATTGCATGAGTGATATTAATCATTTGTCTGTACACAATAATATGCTTCAATTGAATGAGTGACCATGAAAGCATGTGCATGCATCTGTTCAGTCCACATCAACTCCAACTGTCCTACGAGTTAAAAGTACTGTAAGCCTTAAAAAAAGAATTATTAGCAGAACTTTACTTAAGATCACTGTTTGTCTGATAGCTGAGTTTCCAAATCTAAGCAGCAGCTGAGCAAAGCTGTGGAGCTGAGAGGACAGCAGCTAGCTATACTGTCTTCACCATGTTGGCAAATATCAGAGATGCCACAATAATGGTCTTTTCAAAGGACAGATATATAAGTGCTTAACATCAGAGATGAAGACAAAGGATTTCATTGTGTAAAAAGCACAGTCTTATCCTGAGGGCATCTCTCTGACTTAAACCTGATTCCCTGTCAGTCTGTTTCAGATGACTCGGTGGATTTGGGCGGCTCTGAGAAGCAGCCCTGTGCTAAAAGTGATGAGAAATCAGCCCTGAAACCAGCAGTGTCATGGTGGCAAGATGATGAACACAGTGATGGAGGAACAGGGAGAGGTAATAATGAGGAGAGGACTCTCCGTGATATAAAATCGATCACACTGGACATGTTAGCCTTTGGCACTTTTCATAATGAGGTTGTGTAAAGTCAGTGGCTACAGATGTGTCAGTGATTAAACTCTGCAGTCCAGGGAGGAAACTAAGAGGGATTTTGTGCATATGTTGCAGGATTTTACAACTGCAATTAAAGGGGCAAAGTGTAAGAACCAACAGGCCAACTGTCAAATTAATACTCCAAATAAATGGGGGGCAGCATATTACCAGAAAGCTGGGGTGTCCAACCCTACTGAAAGAAACAAGTTGATGGATAGCATGAATAAATCTAACCTCAGCTTTAACATGTTGCCAAACCTGCATGGATTAGGGGATAATGATTTCCACACAGGTTTACCTTGCAGTGTGTGAAACAGGTAGGTTGTTTTCTGTGGTTATTGTTAGAGTGACAATGACAGTTTTACACACAGTCAAAGAGAAAGGGACGGACAACATGGACAGGACAAACTGGACACTACAGTTAATCACTAAAACCTCTTGAGATACAAAGCGGTTATTATCAGATGAGAGGGGCCGGGGCTGGCTGCTTAGCTCGCTAACTTCATCTATTAGTTCATCTGCTTCATCTATTGCTGCTACTATCTGCAGCAAAATACATAGATATCTTTAACATAACATCAAAAACTGTCTTAACATTCTCTTTATAATTTTGGTTAATTATTGTCTTCAGTGAAAAATAAAGGCCAAAGGCTCACTAGGTAATATCTTGACAGAGAGAGAGACCAGCATTAGAATTCCTTTTTTTCTTGCTATAGATACAGTATGTACAGTTTGGATGCAGACATATTGTTATTCTTGTAGGATAACTAAATGTGTAATGTTTGCATCCCTATCTGAAATTAGTGTACTTGCTCTATTTTCTGCCAAAGTTAGAACTCACATGAGAGATTTCTTTACTTTTTTTTTCATTGTCTCTTTTCACTGGTTTGATGTGGACGGGATGTTGGAAGAATGTGATGATGATCATGTCCTTCTGTCCCAGAGACATTTAAATCACAATCTGATATTTCATCAGATCTGTTTAAATAGAGCGCACAGTCCCGACAAGAAGATTAACTGAGTTTTTTAATAATTTAATAATTAATGATGTTTGTTTTACTGTGATTGTTGCTTATCCAGTCATGAATATTTAATATTATGGAGAATTAGTAAAAATGTGAAGCAGAGTTTTCAGGAGCTTTAATACAATACCATCTGTGTAGGTTAAAACATAGCGGAGTCTGAATGTACGCTTCAATATAAGATAGTTACTTGCTGCTGGCACCTTTTGGTTGTTTGTAACAAAAACATGTTGATAATTGTTAAGATGTTGACTTTTTTCTAGCCTTTTGTTTCAACCTCAGAATGGGAACGATTAGTTGTTTTAGTTTGCTTCTTCTCTTCTTCTACTTATATTTGGGTTACTTAAATGATGAGTAAGCGGTCTATGTATCTGACATCCTCACACATCTTCTTTTTTACGAGCCTCTTAACTCAAATACTGAAGGTTCAGAAATGTAAAGTTTAGATTTAACTTTAGGGCTGTCACTAAGTTACACACAGAGTTAACATTAATCAGTGACAGCTGATGTGACGTACACCTGGTGATGTCATTTTAACCAGCTAAAGCTGAATGTTTTCTACACTGCTTTGCTAATGATAATAATGATAATGATAATGATAATAAAGTGGCTTATGCAGCGCGAAGCTGGATGTCATGAAAGAGGAGCTGCAAGGATCCTGAGTCAGTTGCTCAGGAAAACTCTCGTACAGTTATCTTCAGTTCAGTCAAGAACATCCACAGAAGTACCACAGAATTGGTAGTACAGCTCTTCCTGTGCCTTATTACGACTGCTACAACTGTGTGGTGCTCTGTTTTGTTGAATACTGACTATTGAAGCGTGCTGGGTGGCAGCATGGAGCCATTAGCTTTAGAATTAAAACAAGTGTCTTATTTTGTAGCCATCTCAACAGAAACGTGGACCCGACCTGTGTTGCATGATTTCTTGCATTGCACTGCTGCCACATGATTGGCTGATAGTTGTGTATTTGTAGTTGTTGATCATGTTGTATAACTACATGTCCACATGTCCTCTAACAAAAACCTTTCTCTAGGACTGCTGGGTTCGGGGAAGTCCTTCAGAAAGTCTTTGAGGAAGTGTCACCCTATTCGCGAGGAGGATGAGGATCCAGGAGACGCTGGTTTGAAGGAAAAAGGGCTAGAAGCAGTTGTTCTCAGCAGCGTCAACACAGAGACGGAGGGTGAGACCACAGTGCATAGAAATATGATGCTGGATTGAGCAGCTTGCCTGCATGCTTCATATGAACTAGTGTGTGAGAGAAGAACTATTGTGTGTAAGAGCCTTACAACACGATTCCAAATAGCAAGTCATGGACGTACACAGCGGCCTTATGGGTCTCAGTCTCTCTGCTTGGTGTTCATATCCTGTTTGCACAGCAGACATTGCACCTTCCATTCCTCATTTATCCTCATGCAGATTGTCAGTTTTTCAGTTCAGAACTATCACAGTTGTGTTTCCACTTGTGCTCTTGTGATATGTGTGTGTGTGCAGAATCAGTGATGGTACCAGCAGTGAACATGACCAGCATGGGCTTGGAAACTCTGGATGAAGAAGAAGAGAAAGCAAGTTTTTTTGCACGACTAGAAGCAGGAGCCTCATCAACTATAGATTACTCCAAACTGAACAGAGAGCTGAACAGAGAGTTCCACCATTGGTACTAACCTCAGGTATGGAAATGGCCTTGGTCTGTTATTACACCCACTAAGAGATAAATCTAGAGGAGTCAGGGTGACAATAACACAATGGAAGAAGTCAGCTGTTTTCCTATCATGCTTCATACTTGAGGCTTGATTATTCATTTTGAAGGTGACATTTGTTTCTGTATTCCTCTGTTCATTCCACCAGTGTTTTCTTGTTGCATCTTCATGTTGCCTGCTTTCACAATGTACAGTACACAGTTTCCTCTTTGAAGCTGATTAGCAGAATGAATGGCTTTATGCACCCATCAGGCCTGCTGTGCAATGTGCTTGTGGTATGAACAGGTTTGGTTATTGACCGATTATTATTAATTGTCAAGGATAATTATTGATATTCATAAAATTATTCATGGAGATTAATACTTATGGGGCACCACCCTGGTATCATGGAACCATAGGCAAACTATTAATGCAGTTTCAGGTCGGGTTCACCTATAAGTGTCAAAATCTAGGAGTTATTGAACAGTATCTAGAGCGGTAGAAGAGAAGATGGCTAACGACTTCATGTGAGTGAGAACATCGAGAGTGTGAGAGACAAATGTGGAGTAAACCCACTGTCTGAATCAAAGTGCTGCAGGTTCAGTGTTGGTTGTCAGTGACTGTTACAGCTTATAAGGAGCCGGTTAATGTGACATGTGTTTTCATCTAAATCTAGTGCTGCAGAATTGATGCCTTTGCTGATTCATTTAGCTTAAGACAAAAACTAAAAATCATGAGTTGAATAGAACTGTCCACAGTTACCTAAAGTTTTTCTTTGCTTTGGGTAAATAACTTAATCTTTGAACAAGTTAAGCATATTTTATGAATGTCCTCTGTGAATTTACAATAGCTACACAAATGGAGCAATTAGTATGGTTAATGAGGTGCATGAATATATTCATAAATCCTTTATAACCCTGTACCTTCTGTAGTTTTAATCCTGTTTGAATGATGCCTTGAATTAACTTTTTACAAGTTCATCAGCCCTTGGACAATGTGCTAAAAGTTTACATTGAAACTTCACTGGAATAGCATAGTTACAGACCCTGTGCTTGCTTATGGAGTATCTAATGTGGTGGCTGGTACTTTGCCCTGTCACTGTAATGTGATGAGGATGGATATCTTCCCCCAGGAAAGCTGAGGAAGCACCAGAGCAGAGTGATAGTGGTCAACAGAAGGCTGGAGGGACAGAGACCGTTAGAACCTCCCCAGGTAAGAGCAGGGAACCACTGGGAAACCTTTTTTTTCACTCCTCGTCTCTCTGTGTGACTTAATCAGGTCGTTTCTCTCTCAGCTTTGACAGGCTCTCCACACTACAGTGACCATTTTGAGGATGAGGAGAAACAGCCAGAGGAGGAGGAGGTTTGTTGAATGTATAATGGTAAAAGTCAGACAGCGGTCTGACAATAATAATAATAATAACAATAATGTTTTTTAACTTTTTAATATATTTTATTAATATGAAATAATGATTGTTTCACAGTTAAATAATAGGCTAGAAATAAATTTCCCCCCACAACTCCACCAAACCCTGCAGCTCCATCTAAAACCTCTCTATCTGAAACAGTCATGTTTAAAACACAGCAGCAACATTATGATCTCTGTTGTATGTCACGGTTACATGGGGTCGAGCTCGTCGGGTCGGACTCGGGGACTGTCGTGTGGTGGATGTAGCTGCGTATAGCTGCCGCTTAGCTTGTTAGCCTAGCTGATTAGCCTTAGGCTAGCTCTGTTACTCCGAGCTAAGTGGCCGGGTTCTCTGACCCCGGCTGACCCGTAGAGTAACCGCCTCTTCGCCAAATATGGAAAGTACACTCCCACTCAAATCCAAGATGGCGCAGCTCAAATGCCCATGGTTTGGTCACAAAACCGACTCCCCGAAACCAATGGGTCACGGGTGCTACGTCCATGTCTTATACAGTCTATGGTACTAAGCAGAGGTCAGCTCTGAAAACAAATAATCACAGTGTTTTAGTTCAGGTTTTATTTTGAAACATTACAAACTGACATACTAGATTTCTACATGGTTTGCATCTGTTTTTCAGAAGTCTAAGATGTCTCCAATTATTTCCAAAGGTAAGAGAAAAACAACACTACACTTGTTAATTCACCATGGTAATAATAGTAATAGTGACCTCACTACCAACAATGTGTGTATAAACTCATTCAAATGTCAGATTACTATTGATTCAAATTAACTGTATAAATAAACATTATTTTTATTAGAACTTCACAGCTAAACTTCTTTGAAGAAGTTAATGTGGACCTATAGCTAGCCATATAATGGAGTATGACTTAAAAGTGGTCACTCAAACTTAATGTTTGTCTCAGTTTCTCTGTATGATTCTTTGGATGACACCAATGGAGAGGACAGAAGGAAGGACAGAGCAGGATCACTGGACAGAGGTAACAAAAAGAAATTGTGTCAAGAGAATAATGTTATTCAGTATAAGAATAGGTAGAATAAAATAGGCAGCAGGCAATATAATGAAGTCTTGCAGTCCATTCATTCTGTCTATTAGCTATACCCACTTATACTTGAGTTTTGCGGTGGAGCTTGAGCCTTAGACGAAGGTCAGTCACAGGGCTGACACGGTAGAGGTGGACAACCACTGCACTTGAGTACTCTTGAAGTAGAATAGATTGCTATGTTACATGAAATTTGCATTCCATTTATAACAGTGAATATATCAAATGCACAGAAATCAATCTTTATTAGCAAATCTGCTGGAGCCATGTTATTAGCCCTATTACTAAGGGAGCCATGCAGAGCAGCGTGGCTCCCTTTACACCACTGGGACTGGGAACCCTGCGGTAATTGCTCAGATTTTTATAGCTGTATGACAATGTAACAGGTAAAAGGGGTTTCTCGTAGTGAGAATCACCACCTGAATCTGCAGCTCCCTCCTGCTTTATGGAGCTTTATGGTGAGTGTCAGTTCATTGTTTAACTGCCTGATTGTAAACCCCTCCCCCTGCAGGTCCAGCCGAGTCCAAGCCGACACCAGCGTCAACCCGAGGCAGCGTTCGGAGTTACGGATAGAGCGGTTGAACCACGAGCTTGCTGCCAAAACGCGAACCATTCAGGAGCTGAGCCGCACCGTGGAGAGGCTGCAGAAGGAGAGGAGGAGCATGCTGTCCATCCCCAACCCACGAGCAGAAACCCATTCTACAGAGACCAAACGGCAGCCAGGCCCAACAAAGACGCCCTGCTCTGCTACTGCAAGAGAGACATGTGGAGAGGAGGAAACTTTCCCAGCTGCTCAGTATGAGAAGACCTACCAGCCCACTGTCTTTGCAGGTGTGGACATTTTGTTATGGTCAGCTTTTACATGCTTCGATGGATACTGTGCCCTGACATTAAAAAGGAAAGGCAGAATGACTAAACAGCTGAATGAGATACATTTGGATATTCCATTTTAATGTTGTGTCCCTTTGACAGGGAGTCACATCTCTGAGGTTCTGCAGGAGAGCGAGGCTCTGAGGCAGCGTCTGGAGCTGCTGCAGCTGCAGAGTGAGCAGGAGAAGGAGGCGTTAAAGGCTGAGGCTGCGCAAGCCAAGGAGGAGCTCTGCAGATATGAGCTTCTGTGCAAACACATAGATGTTTTTCCTGCAGGGCATCAGTGTGAGTGGACATCAGGATATAATGTGGTCTTTTAGGCTGAAGGAGCAATCTGCAGAGCAGCTGTCCTCTTTGAAGGCCGAGCACCTCAGGGAGTTAGACCAGCTGCGTATCACCCACGCCCTGGAGCACTCGTCCTCAAAGGTTGCTGAACAGGCCAATCAGCTCAACACTCAGGAGGTACAGCAGAGGATCACTAACCAACCAGGCTCATTTCCACATCATGAAATCCTGAACATGTTTCTGTTGCTTTAAACTTTACATGTACCTGCAGATAATGATGAGACATTTGCAAGAGCAACTAAAAGAGCTGCAGGGAACTAAAGAGGCACTGGCAATATCCAGGACCCGAGAGAACGCTTTGCAGAAGCAGGTGAGCAGGAGGTGGAGAGTTGGGGATGGTTCACACAAAAAAAACATGTTCTAGCAAAATAAAATCTATAGACTCCAAGCACCAGATACACATCAGAATGCGCTTATGAAATGACAACACTATGTGCAACATATTTAAATGAAAGTAAAGTAAGAAAAAGAAAAGGAGGGAATGGGGGAGTTTGAGTGTATTAGCAGCATATTTTAGCAGCTGTAGCACCAGCTGGGAATATTCTTTTCTACAGAGGTCTAAAGTAGAAAGATCGTTCAGAATCAATATTTCCAAACATTTGGTATTTTGGTTTATAGTCTGTAACTCAAAGCTGCAATGTGTTTCCACACCTCTTCACACTTGGACCCAGTGCATTTGCAGATATGGGTGTTCCTGAGGTTTTCAATTCAGTTCAATTCAATTTTATTTATATAGCTCCTTCCACAATCAAAATTGTCTCAAAGCGCTTTACAGAGACCCAGAGTCTGACCTCAGAGCAAGCACTTAAGGCGACAGTGGCAAGAAAAAACTCCCTTTTAACAGGAAGAAACCTTGAGCAGAACCTGGCTCAGATGGGGGATCCTCCTGCTGATGGCTGGGCTGGGTGAAGGGAGGAAGATAGGACAGCTAGGAATGGAGGAGAGGAGGAGAAATGGCAATGGACAATTTTAGAGGGTCAGTATTTAGATTACAGTTAGTGAACAGTTAGTGGATAATGTGTGCTCTGTCTCTATTTCAAAATAAGTGTGTATCTGTTGCACTGACTGCAAAATAATTTCTTGTTATTTGTTGATCACATCATTGTTTTGAAATGTTCATTTAGTTTGCTTCAATAAAAAATTGCATTAAACCCTTGCTTTATGCAAAACATGTCAAACTGACAGGGGTGCCAATACTTTTGTCTCCAACTGTATATGTCAAAATCTAAGTCAGTGTTAATAAGGTCGCTGATTAACACTTGCAACTCAGTGTCCTGATGGTTTTAAAAAAAATCCAAAGGTAGTAAAAAAGCTATTAAAAGGTATTAAATGTAACTTAAGGATTGCTCTGTATACCCTGTCATCAGTCTGCCCACATGTTGCACTGACAAAGAACCATAGATAGGCAAGGTGATAACTAACATGTACTTGTGCTTGCTCTTCTTCTTCTTAGGACTATGATGACCCACACATGTCCCACACCTCAATGGGGATCCTGACACTGATTCCTCAGCACAGTGTGGACTCTCCTGACTCACTGCACCTACAGGCTTCAGGTACTGCAATCATTTTGGAGGGAACAGTGCTGATGGATGGCCTTAAAAATCTTACACATGCCATGTGCCTTCTCTTTCCACTTATTTACGCCCTCAACTTGGAATACCCTCAACAACACAACACCACCTTTGACTTCATTCAAAGAGTGCTTCTGTCACTTGGACACAAGACCCTAAAAGCAAAAATACATTTACTCAAAAATCTTCTCTTGCACTGACTCATTGTCTTCACAATGTCAGTAGAATGTCTCATGTTAGGTTTGCTCAGTACTGGGACAGTGTCCCCTTGGTCAGCCCTTTTTTTGCTGGAGCCAGCCTCATTGCTCTTTCTTCTCAAACAGGCTGCTAAATACTTTGCTGTTCACAAGGAGAAATGTCAACAGCTTTTCTTTCAGCCCTTCTTCTTCCCTCTCTCTTCATGCTCACACCATTGTGGCCATATAGCAGCATCAGGCTCTATAGCCAGTTACCTCCAAATTTACTACATTGGAACTCAGTCTCCAGTACAGTTAAACTCATCCTCTAACAATTCACTCACAATGTTCTCAGCAGGTTTTAGCTGTTGCTGTCTCAAATGTCTGCATTACACTTTTTTTTGTGTCCCCTTCAAAATGTCTCCTTTTCTTTCAGCAAAACAAAAGCACAACCAGCTTTGACAAAGTGTCTTTTGAAATAATCCACCAATTTTGTTTTGCCTGTGACCACAATACCATCAGATTTAATAACAGTGGGCAAATGGGAAGACATATTTTTCTTTTCTATTGATTTGACAGTACATTTGTTTCTTATTGCCCTGTATGTCTGCCAGTCTGATGTTTCATTAGAAGAATTTGCTTTACGCCATAGGTGCTGTTTATGGCCAATAAGCTCAGACAGATCAGAACTGAACCAGGGACTGAGACGCTTTTTTATCCTCATTCTTTTGAGAGCAGCATGTTTGTTCAAGATGGCACCCAACAACGTTTTAAAGTATGTCCAGGCGTCTTCCACGTCAGGGAGAAGACCAGTTCTGTGCCATTCAACTTTTGTCAGGTCATATAAAAAATTCTGTTCATTAAAGTTTTTCTGTTGGATTTCTTAAACCAAGACTCAGAGATGACTAAAATGTCAGGATTTGCAGTCAGTGCAGCAACTTTTGGGAGGAGGCTGCGTATGTGTGCGACCCATGCTAATGTGCTAACCTGTCAATGGGATTCTCCATGTTATGAAGTCAGCTGCATTCTTGTGAGGGCAGAATAGTATGTTTAAATGCATTAAACCAAGGATTTTACCATTACACAATCAGTCAAAAGCTAATAAATGTACATGAGAACATTTAGCTTTGTTGGCAGAGGAATCAGTGAGTGAGCAAAGATCTGGACCAGGGAAACTGGAGGAATTGCTGAGAGTCAAACATGTCACTGATGTTCAGGCTGTAGAAAAAGGCTAAATGTGAATGGAGCTGCAGAGTAAGGAGCTCATTCTGAGTGGCCCTCGTGCTACAAGTCACCATTTCACATTGCATTGAATATTATTTAACTCACTGTTTATTGCACATTTTGAAAAGTGCAGCTTTGTATTGATACGTACAGTTGAATTTTCTAATTCCTTCTATACACAGGTTTAGGAGTCAGATGTTTGATGACATGCTAACAGATGTTTGTGTGTCTCTGAAGGTACCCTGACTGGAAACCAAGTCTGCCAAGGTCAGCTGGACTCTTCTTCTTCTGTTTCCAATAATGTGTTTTTAGCTGTGAGCATGAGCTGGGGAGGAATCACTCCTGTCAGTAGGCTGCTCCAAAACATTTCAAATGAGGCCACACAAGAAAAATGCACATCCATTCAAATGCTGCTGTTTAAGCTGCCACTTGACACAACTTTTCTCTGTCATTTCACTGCTTATGTCTGTCACTCAATGTGTTATCCAGTCAGAGCAGACCATATGGCAGCTGAGCTCTGTGGGATCCCAAGGATCGCTCTCCATCCCATTCCGTGTCTCGGAGCCTCTCAGGTTCTCCCACCCCAAGTCCTCCTCACAACAAACACAGGGTGGGCCCCCATCCCCACAGGCCACACGGGAAGCTCTACTCCCCTCACCATCTCCCTCGCTTCCACCACTGCACAGGTAGACCACAGGCTAGAGAGCAGGCACAGCGTCTACAAAGTGGGACAGTGTACAACTCTGTTACAGCTCTGGCTCACACAGTCCCTCTCACTCACACCCAACCTCCTCCTCCTCCAGAGAGCAGCGGCCTGAGAGGAAGGACAAGGAATCATCAGGTTAGTCAGTGTGTAGCTTTGTTCTTTACAGACTCATGTATGTTCAGAGTCTGACTCTGGAAAGCTCTTTTAAACTCATCTGCTAACGGGGAAGAGAGTTTGTCTGTGCTCAGCTAAAATCACACTTTACCTGTTGTTTACCTGAGATTTCTCACATCACTTCTAGTTTTGGAGCCTTACACAAGAGTGATGTGGAGCTTTCTTTGCTTTCCCTCCTCCCTTTGCTTCGTGCTGTGTCTACAGGGGGTTCCTCTGGCATCGGTGGGAAGCGTCCACACCATGACTCCACTGACACCAGCCGACATCCACCCTCCTCTAAGGCGGCTCACAGCTCCAAACGTGGACAGTCCAACATCACAACTGTCAAGAGCAGGATGAAGACTGGAACTAAGATGGCTGAGACAGCAAGTAACAAGGCGGCTGACACAGTGGCTGTTTTTCTCTTTAGTTGTGTAAAGCTTGTCACAGAATTCCACTGTTTTGGACCAAGCTCAGCCACAGCTAACTATGTCTACACACTTCTTTCAGCCTAAAACTAACCAAAGACTAATGCTGTTGCTTTGTAGTGTGCCAGGCCTCCTCCAGCCAAGAAGAAGAAGAAAACAGCCACTCCAGCCTCTCTGGGCTCGTCTGTTGCAGATGGTCTGCTTTATCTGACAGGCATTCCAAACCACGCCTCGGAGCAGGAAGTCACTGACTTGGTCGGGTCCTTTGGCAAGATCAACAACGTGATCCTCATGCCGTGCTCAGAAGAAGAGAGCGAGAAGAGCCAAGGACAGAAGGTACGTCTAAGAGTATCTACATGTTCATGTGTTTTACAAGAAATTTCACTTTGAGATTTGATGTTCCAGAGCAGTTTCAAACAGATGATAGGAAAAATAAAAGAAGAAAAACCAAGTGTTGTCAGTGTTGCAGTTTGCTCATGTCGTGAATATTACTGTGTACAGTGTGCCTTACATATTGGGGCCAATACCAAGTAATACTAGAAGACAACCCGTTTCAATGTGGCATCAATTTCAACATTGTGTGGGTATAAAAGGCTGGTATTGTCAATAAGTCATTCCAAGTTCATCATTCAAACAGCCATGAACACAGGACGTCACTTAATGGACGAGCAGCACCACCTGGCCATAGCGCGCCTTCGGGTCGGTGGCAGGCAGTCACATGTTGCCCGTGAACTTGGTGTGTCATCAGCAGACTTGCATCAAGACACAGACACAGGTTCCCTTTGGTGGAGGAGGTGCAACAGTCTGGGCAGGCATCACCAGTCAGTGAAAAACAGATTTGGTTATTGTAGATGGATCAGTCACTGCACGTTCTTACCTCAGAGACATCATAGAACCCATCATCATCCCCCAATTCCACCAGCACACCCCCAACTTTCTGTTCATGGATGATAATGCTCCACCACATCGCGCCAGAATTGTCACAGCTCCACTTCAGGAAGTCGGAGTGTCTCATATGGTATGGCCAGCAATGTCCCCTGACCTGAACCCCGTAGAGCACGTCTGGGACCAGCTGAAGCAGAGACTGGGTGATCGTACCCCACCCCCACGTCACCTGGCAGAACTGCGTGTAGCACTTGTAGAAGAGTGGAACGCATTGCCTCAGAACAACATCATGAGGCTAGTGAGGAGCATGAGACGTCGCTGTCATTGCGGCAAATGGTGAAAACACCCGCTACTGACATTGTCCATTTTTGTTATTTGGGCCTGTCCTTGGTATTGTCTAAATTTTTGGGTTAATAAATATTAAACTAATGAAAAGGGTGTTTCTTCTCATTCATTATTAGTAATATCAAAGGGAACTTTTACTTTTTTCATTAAAATTCAGACCAAATAGGAAAAGCACTCATGTAAATAACAATTTCCCGAACTTACTGTGAGTAGTGTATGTTGTTCACTCAACCTGCACATTTCAAACCTGCACTCAGATATGATTATTTCTGACTTCACAGCAAGCCTGCTTCAGGACAGGAGAAGGGTCCTGCCGGGGAAGACTCAGGTAGGACAACAAAAAACCGCCACTGCTCGTCTGCAGGCAGTCAGTGCTACTATATCTACATCTATCACTGTCAACAAATACTCAGTATATCTAGTTAAAATCACAGTCTGTTAACTGTACCTGATCGCATGGAATAAACTGTAGCTTAGTCACATGTAGTCTGGTTTGTGATGTCTTGCTTTTGCTGGCTTGTAGTTGTGATGTGTATGAAAACATACTGAGTGTAGCATCTTCTCCTCCTACTCCCCACTGCAGGAGCTGAGAGCAGCTGGTCAGAGAGTGACATCATCAAGCTGATCCAGCCCTTTGACACGCCCTCGTCATCATCCTTATTGTATGTTAGGTGCTTGTGTCAGTGGCAGACACAGAGATTGCTCAAGAGATAGTGAAAGTCCACTCCTTCATCCCCACCAAGATTAAAGACTGTGAGCTGAAGATAATCCATGTCAAACAGCGTATTGGCCTCAGCACACCGGTAAGGCCTCTCATCATTCACCCACATCCTTTACAGGACACTCATCATCTTTTTCTCCTCCTCTGCTCTAATCTTCTATATTAAATATCTTCCTTTTGTGTGCTTGCTTCTTTCATCTTGTGCTTAGTGTAGCATTTCTAGTTGTTTGTGAACCTTGAGCAGTAACTGCTGATTAACAATAAAAAAACCTCTTTACACAGGTGGCTCTCTACAATCTGCTGATGGGATCAGTGGACTCATTAGTGAGTATTTCTACCATTAGATATTTCTATGCACTTCATCTTATTTATTCCTTGATGTAACAAGGACAGTGCACGTTAATAAACTTTGCTGTAAATACACCAGGGACAAGTGTAGATGATCCAAATGTACATTTACACTAAGCTCTTTAAAGTAATAAACCTAAATCAGGCTGAAGGGTTTTACTGTCAAACTGCAGCAGTAAGTGTTCAGTTGTCCCTGTCCTACATTTTAGACGTAGATAAACAGGGACAGTCCTGTAAAACTTGACGTCTGCTGGAACTTTACAACTAGTTTTTCTTAGAAAAAGTACATTAAAGTAAGAAAACAGTATTTTTCATGGGTATAAAAACAAGATGGCGGTGCACAGTGGTGCAGCGGCTTCTCGAGCTCCTGGGATTAAGCCTTATTTTTCCAACTTCGAGGAGCTTTTAGCTCTAGTTTAGTGCTAAATTCGCGTGTAAGGTACAGATCTACTGAACTTATGGTTTGACGTG
The DNA here is from genome assembly GCF_017976425.1 of Toxotes jaculatrix. Lineage (NCBI taxonomy): Eukaryota > Metazoa > Chordata > Actinopteri > Toxotidae > Toxotes > Toxotes jaculatrix. The sequence continues at coordinate 27,775,328 of NC_054397.1, read as the reverse complement.
GTTGCGGGAGACTTTAACCACGTGAAACTGTCGGACACTTTGCCCAGATTTTACCAGCATGTCACCATCCCCACACGTGGAGACAACATTCTGGACTGTGTGTACACTAACATTCAGGATGTATACAGAGCTCTTCCTCGCCCTCCTCTTGGCCTCTCCGACCACATCTCCATCCTGCTTGCGCCAGCTTACCGCCCCCTGCTGAGACGGATCAGTCCAACAAAGAAGACTGTCTCTGTGTGGCCCAGTGATGCAGCCTCTGTGCTCCAGGACTGCTTTCAGTGCACAGACTGGCAGGTCTTCAGGGAGGCAGCTACATATGAGGGAGAGGTGGACCTAGAGGAATACGCCTCCTCCGTCCTCGGCTTCATCTCCAAGTGTGCTGATGACGTCGCCACCACCAGGACAGTAACCTGCTTCTCAAACCAGAAACCCTGGCTGAATGCTGAGGTCAGAGCTCTGCTGAAAGCTAGGGATGCAGGTGAGGCATCAGCGCTGAGAGTGGCGAGGAAAGAACTGACAGCAGGCATCTCCAGGACCAAAGCCACATATGCTCAGAAAATTCAGGGTCACTTCACCTCCAACGACCCCCGGAGCATGTGGAAGGGCGTCAAGTGCATCACAAGCTACAACACCAGGGATGCACAATGCCCACTGGACCCCTCCCTGCCAGATGCACTCAACAGATCCTGACTCCCCCCCCCCCCCCCCCCCCCTGCACCAGACTCACACCACCACCCGGTGACGTAGGAGCAGGAACTCGTACGTCCCTCTGCTCTTCCTGGACTTCTCATCAGCCTTTAATACCATCATCCCACAGACCCTGGTACAGAAGCTCTCCCTCCTCGGTCTGAGTCCCACACTGGGGAACTGGGTCCTGGACTTTCTGACCAACAGACCACAGACTGTCAGAATCCACAACACCATCTCCTCCTCCATCACCCTCAGCACTGGCTCGCTGCAGGGCTGTGTACTGAGGCCTCTCCTGTTCACCCTGCTGACATATGACTGCTCGGCGAGACACCCCAGCTGTCATATAGTGAAGTTTGCGGACGATACAGCAGTAGTAGGACGCATCACTGACAACGATGAGTCAGAATCAGGGCTGGACTGGGACAAAAAAACAGCCCTGGCATTTTTGGCTTAGACCGTTCCCTCATAATTAGCGGTGCACAACGGACTAATTTATGTATGTGTTCCCCGAAGCAATGCATTTTACTATTGTTACGTCTTGGCCTAGGGGAAACCATGGCACAACATTTAAAGGAAAAATCCCAGCTCCCAAAAACCACCAGCAAACTCACAGTAACTACACATTCAATAGTTTATTTAAAATGCATCTAGCACACAAGGTCAGGAGCACGTTGGCTGGCAGTCCACCTGGAAGTGGAGGGAGTTAGAGCCCCCAGTAAATGACAGCTTCAAATATTTGGAATAGATTTCAGAAATATTATAACACTCTCTCTCTTCTCTCTCCTCAACTGCTACCTCAACAGCCTGGCTTGACTAGACAGGAAGAGAGGGACAGATTATTACAATTTATTAAGTGATAAATAGAAAACCTAAAAAACCAAATTAAAAATAAAAATATTTGGAACTACCTGGGAAAACTGTGCAACTATCTAAACCATCAAAACATTTTTATTTTTTGATAATAATCAGAAAAATCTCATACTAACTGCAGTGATACTGTAGAAAAAACTTGCACGGAACAAAAACTAAACAATTTAAGGCAACTGGAACCTGGACACTTAAATGTCTCCTGTGTGTCCTAACCCACAACCCCGTTTCTTTGTCCTGTCATGAAATCAGGTGGAGGACGAGGACCACTTCCCATTCAACATGAGTGACTTTGTGACATTAGATGAAGTAGGAGATGTTACCGACCTTCCGTGTTCTCCTGCTGTTGTTCCCATGGAAACCACAGACAGGGAGGAGGAGGATGCTCCCACATCTGTCCCTCAGGACACTACAGGGGTACATTTTAGCTTGTGTATATCCCATCAAGCTTTTCTCTACATGTTTGATGGGGGGTGTCCCAGACTCAAATGTCCACAGTCTTATGATGTCAGTCCTTTTCTGGGTTTCTGCTTCTAGGACACACCCATGGAGGTTGCCATAGAAACAGCTGTATCGGATGCCACAGTGACTCTGCTCAAGTCTGATCAACAAGTATCAGAGTCCGAACCCGTGAGAGCACCAACAGCTGACTCCTCAGACAGGTCGTCAGGTTTAACACTCGGTCCGGTCCTCACCGCTGCAGCATCCACCTTACCAGCTCCACAGGCTGAGTCCTCTCTCAGCCAAACACCTGAGACTGGTACAGCCTCACACTGATTTCACTTCTACCATCAACACAAGGAAACACAGTCTTTCCTAGATATTTTTCTTTATTTGTTTTTGGTTTCAAATTGTAAATTTGGCCTGAAATCTGTCTTTATGTTTAGAAATCACACCACTGTCCACCCTGGACTCCACCCCAGAGGTCCAACACCTGTCCGTGCCTGCCCCTGCAGCATCAGGTAACCCACCTGAAGCTGCCCCTGCAGACTCCTCCTCAAACAGCCCAGCCATAGGAGCAGTGACCGCAGAGAGTGAGGACCATAAGAAAGAGGAGAGTCCTCTCAGTCACAGCCAGGCCAAGGAGGAGGAGACGGTGCTGGTGTTGGACAAAACAGAAGGACAGGAGAAGATGCAGGACCAGGAGGACAAAGAGACGGGAGCTCCTGCTGCAGAGACGGGTACGCTTTGATTTTCTTTGAAGTAGAACTGTGAGTGGCAGCAGTTCCTCAGTGGGTAGAGAATCAGGCTTGTCCAAATTTACCTCTTCTTCAAGTGTTTGAGATGATGGGACGTTGTCCTTGAGGCAGGTACTTGCCATAAGTCATTGCAGGTGTTTAATAACAGCACCAAGATGAAGACACATGAAGTCCGTTTGGAAAATGCTTAATTATTAGCTTATCTGCTTTGTTGAGCAAAGCCAGGACCAGGTCTTTTTACCCCTGTGTATGTCCTAGATTGGACTTTAAAGCAGTCCCTGTCTCTTCTAGGAAAGCAACAGACGTCCAAAGACCAAACAAACGGAGAAGATAAGAAGACATTACAGATGAAAACACCCATGAGCACGGACTACTCCCTCCCCTCTTTTGATCCCAGCAATCCAGTTGGTACGACACTATTTATTCACTGTGACTGTTCATCACTGTTTTCTTTACATGTGTATTTCCACAGTCACTCTCGTGTGTGTGTGTGTGTGTGTGTGTGTGTGTGTGTGTGTGGGTGTGTCCTCAGGTATGGAGTTCTTAGTCCCAAAGACCGGTTTCTTTTGTACGGTATGTAATCGATTCTTCAGCGGAACCAAAGAAGCTGAGATCAACCACTGCAGAACCATCAAACACTACGAGAACCTAAAGGTAGGCAGCTCATGGTTATTTGTTGCACTTTCTCCCTCTTTTATTCTGCTCCATTTTCACACTTACTATGATACAGGCAGGGGCGTCGCACCCGTGGGGGATGTGGGTGTTTTAACACCCACACCTTTTCCGGCAAGAGGGTTCAACACCCACAGTTTTTTTTTTCTGCAGATGTTCTGCAGTTTTGCATAAACGCCTCACAACTTTCGCTCCTTTTCTCCGGCCGCTCTGTGCTCACGCTCACTGCGGCTACCTCCTCTCCCCTTTGAGTGTGACCGGCTGATGATTGGTTGTTCTGCCTTAGGTCCCGCCTCTCTTGCTGTTAGATTTATCGATCGGCTCGTCCTGAGGAGGAGGCGGGAACTAGCTAAGTTCATAGTTCACACCGGCACCGGCACCTTTTTCCTGGTACTGTGAATGGGTGTTTATGCTTTCGAGGCTTTTAAATAAGTTGTCAATATTGATAATAAAATATAAGACATTATTTAATTATCATATCAACAAGCTGTGTTTAATATCTATTTGAAATAATTGAGAAAATTGTTCAATTAGGCATTCATTTTCACAGATACAATTTTTATTTTGTTAGTCATGTTTGTTCCAACTTTTTTAAAGTCAATTTTTTATTTCCTTTTTGTAGATGTGTGTAGATGTGATTTTTTAATTTCATACTGAGTGTGTTTTTGTACGTTTCTAGTATCACTCTTTTAAAAGAGTATTGTATACCCTTCTGTCATTGTATTCATCGTTTTTATTGTTTGGTCAAAACATATGAAAACATATGTGAAGCAAACTTTATTGGTATCCATCCCCCACACTTCTGAAACACTTGCTACACCTCTGGATACAGGTGATAAAACGTCCACGTGTGTTCACAAAGAGTGTTTTTCCTTTTGTCCTCCTCTTGTAGAAATACCTGCAGACTGAGAAGACGGTGAATGTGACGGACAAACCAGACCCCAGCTGAATGTGGCTGTGAAGCTTTTCACTCACTTTTGCCATTCCCCTCCTTTTGTATCGTCTCTTTATTTCTCTCTCACGGTCCATATTCTCACACTGGTATAGATTAGTCTCATGTCTCCATTTAAATAAATATGACATCAATAAAATGTTTTTACTAAATTGTAGTTTGTCGCTCATTCACAATCTCAGTGTCTGATAATATATGATAGAAGTCTGTTATCAATGATTTATAGCATCATAAAACCACACACTGTCATCACAATAACCTTAAAGCAAAGATGAAAATCTCACTGCATCAACTTGTATCTTTACACCTGCACTGATTTTCATTGACTGTGGGATAAACACTCAAACCAGGGATCCTTTGTGTGGCACTTGTCAAGTCCCAGCTTATTAGCAGGACATTTATTTCAGCACAAGATGGCAGTACACTCTGTTCTAAGCTCAGAGCATCAACCTGTTTCTGACACAGTCTTACAAATCCTTTCATACCTCACAAGGCTTCATATCATCACTTAGATTAGCTTTTCTGTGTGTCAGAGTCTTGTGCTACCGTGGAGTGTCATCAGGTTCAAGGTGACTAAACTATGGCCATAAACTGTTTCCTCACTATGAGTCAAATTGGTGGACCATTGCCTTCATCAAGGCGGGAGAGAAGATTCAGCTTCAACCAAAGGCTCAAACAGAGCTCCTCTCTGCAGTACAGCAACTGTACTAACAACTCAGATATCATCATGAAATATTTGCAGAAAAATCTTTTTGGGATTTCACGAGGTGTGGCTGCATCAGACAGACACAAACAAAACAAATCATTTGTTTATTGTTATCAAGACAAAAAATAGCAAAAGTAAATTCTTCATGGTGTCAACATGTCAGTTCTCAACATTGTCGGTATCAAAGTTAACAAATAACAAAGAATGTCTTCAAAACTTAACAAAAAATAAATAAAGCATCACATAACAAAATTCATATTTAGTACTCCTGCCATTAGCACGCAGTAGCACTTTAATCCTGGCTGGCATGTTCTCCACGAGCCTTTCACACTGTTGAGGGGTAATCTTCTCCCATTCTTCTTCGATGACTGTTTTTAATTCTTCCAGATTCTTTGCTTAAAACAGACCTTTTGATAATCCAGCAAAGATTTTCAATGGGGCTCATGTCCAGGGATTGAGCTGGCCACTCTTACACCTGGATATTGTGCTCCTGCAGCCAAGTTCTACTTGACCTGGATGCGTGCGTATGTATGTATGTATAGCAGCTATTTTTCTTAATTTAGTTTCTTAGTTATTCTGCTACTGGAATAGTGTTTATTTAATCTTGTTCTGGCCATATTGGTCTCTTACTTATATTTTACTTACTGTACTGTACCCCTGCTGTTGCTAAATGCAATTTCCCCACTGAGGGAATAATAGAGGATTTTCTTATCTTTCTTAATGAGCTTTATTTCCAACATGGTACACCTCAGTCATACCACAGTAACAGCTATCTGTAATGTATCCACACTTTGTCATTTGAGCCATCTGGATTCTTCCAATTGGGACTTTTGGAGCTGCATTTACCACTTTGCCTCATTCATGGCCTGTAACGTGCCTACTTGTAATTTGGATATTTCCTCAATGGCAAGTTGCTGATGTGGATTCAAGAAGATATTTTCTAGTTCCACCTAAAGAATTACAGTATGAAAATGAAGGGCAGAGATGATGGAGGATATCATTCTAACTCTTATTTTATTGCCATCAATTCAATTCAATTTATTCATTCGAAAGAGAGAGAAAACTCTCTCTTTCTCTCAGAGAGAGAAGAACTCTCTGAGAGAAAGAGAGAGAAAAAAACTCTCTCTTTCTCACTGAGGGAAAAGAGAGAAAAAACTTTCTCTTTCTCTCAGAGAGACAAGAACTCTGAGAGAAAGAGAGAGAAAAAACTCTCGGAGGGAAGAGAAAGAGAGAACAGCAGAGAAGTTGAGATAGAGAGAAGCAGAGAAAGAGAGAGTTCTTCTCTCTCTTTCTCTTTCGGTGGAGAAAGAGGGTTAGCGTTACGCAGTGGCGGTTCTACATTGAATTACTTGAAATTAAAGTTATCAGAAATTAAATAAATATACTCTATATACATAAAAGGGGCAAAATATACACAATCACACATAACAACAGCAGATAATAATGATATAAGATAAAAACAATATAATTGTATTATTTGAGAATAATAAAAAAGTAAAGGAATAATATACAAATAAAATATAGAATAAATATTGTGAATAGCACAAATCATTCATCACACAAATGAAAACACACTACAGGAAATCTAATTCTAACACTATTGCACTAAGAGCAGCAAAGAAAAAACTCAAACTAAAACCTGAGCTTTCTGGCCTTCCTTGATGCAAAATCATCAATAATGTGATTATACGAAATCTGCTCCCTATTGAATGATTGATACTGATGACAGCAAGGCCACTGAGTAGTAGCTTGTGCCAAAAACCGCCACTGGCGTTACGGAAAACGCTGTTTCTCACTGAGGAGGGCTAAAGAAGGCCATGCTCTCCTTCTCGCTCCCTCCCTCTCCATCGATAGAGACAGAAAGAGAGAGGAAAAACTCTCTGTTTCTCTCTCAGGGAGAGAGAGAGAGGAGGACAGAGTCTGGTGGCCCGGGTCACATCTGTATTCAGTTCTCCTGGATATTAACCTCACAGACGCTCAAAATGAACCGTTATCAGTAAGGATCCGCAGCATGAGCGGAACGAAAGCGACTGAATGTCCCCAGCAAAGACGTTGGTAGCCTGAGACACCGGCGACGCACCCCCACCAGAGCTGTCCCTACCTCCTCAGAAACGTTGAGTCAGTGAAGGAAGGCTCCTCATTTATATCATCTGGCTGCCGCCGTAGTGACGTCAGAGCCGTTGCCTGGGCATCAAAGGCAGGTGAGATGGTGACGTCATGAGCCACACCTCCTCTGAGCTGCTGCTCACTGGATGCTTTTTGCTTTTGACTACATTCACAGTTAAACTCTACAAAGTGTTGCGAGTGAAAATCCCAGCAAGTGTAGGGGTGTTCTGATACATCAGTCAGATTGTTGGAAAATTCAGAAGCATTCCAAAGACAGTGGAAAGAATAAACATGATCAAGTGCAGCTCTACACTTTGTCATGTATGACTTCATTTAATACTGTAGCTTCATACATGATCATCCACAGCTGAAGCTCACATTCATGCACCTGTCCTGACAAGATGCTACATGTGATTCACTGTGATCCACCATGTCTCAGCTAAAATGTTTTTCCTTGAGTCTTATTCAAAATGTGACACTGAAAACTGAACCATCTGTGCCAACAGAATGAAGAGAAGTTCTGAAAAAACCATCAACAAACTCAGAGCAAGAGCTTCATAAATACCTTTATTGCACATTAAAAACTGTATTCATTTCAACAATTGTATCAACTGTCAATATCAGTTTTATTTTTCCCAACTAGTTATTGTAAATGAAGACATATTTAATGAGCCTTATTCATTTGTGGTCACAGTTATATTGAATTTCAAATAAACCTACTGTAACCCCCAACAGTAATGGCACTGAGTTCATTTTCTATGAACTACTCGTCAGGTTTTTCCAGATTTACCATAAAGCTCATAATGAATCTAACAGGATGCTTTGGTGAATTAATGTTTTCAGTGTCATTAAAACTGGTACAAGTACAAAAGTCACATGAGGAAAGCAGACATTCCAATATAGACAGTAACATTAAATCAACATTTCTATTATTTATGTAGCTGATTAAAGCTAATACAGAAATGGGCTTGTAATTAATTACAAATTGTGGGAAAAACCTCTATCAGTGTGTTCTTGGATGGTTACAATAGAGTGCAAACCAGATAAGGTATGAAAAAGAAACAGCAACAAACTCAGAGCAGCTTCATAAATACCTTTATTGCACATTAAAAAGTGGATTCATTTCAAGAATTGTATTAACCATCAATATCAGCAGAAAGGTATGAAAGAATGGAATGAACTGATGAATGGTCACAAGTGTTAAAAATACACACACATATATACAGTAGCATATATAGTAGGATTTTATTTCAGCTTCATTTAACCAACCTCATTTGCAGTGACAACCTGGCCACAGACACAATCCAGTAGATAAGACAAAGGATCACAGTACAAATTCAATACATATCAATCAAAATGACAGTGTAATATGTACATATATAAACAGTGAGGTTCATGGTAAATGACTAAAAACAAGTACAAGGATCTTGGATCTTAACTGATGTGTGCTTACTTTGCTGACTCTGCTATGTTACACTTAGTTAATAAAACTTTTTTAGTGAAGAAAGTAATTAAAGTCATCAGCCTGAGAAAGTATGAGTGATGAAGAGCCGTCCTCACAACCTGACACCTATGCCCGACACTAGGTGGCAGCACTTGGCTGTGTGACATGCGCATTTCCCCGTGAAGACGTGCTCGGTAATGTCCGCAAGCTGAAAGCAAGCTTCTGTCTCTGTCATGTTAAGGTAAGTTGCTGCAAACTGGAAGATTTTATCGGCTTTTTCATCCTTGTTATCCTAAAAGTTAGAATGAATGAGTAGTTTTACAAGGCCTATGTGAAGGGCTAACGTCGCTAGCGCTAGCTTACACACGTTGATGTAATGAGCACTTGTAAGCTAGCGCTAACGACGTTAGCCCTTCAAAGTCAAAGTCAACTTTATTGTCAAAACCATATGTACAGGTCAAACACAGGTTTTGAAATTGCAGTGCTCCCTAGGCCCACAGTGTTACACTAGATACATTAGAAAAATAGCTATACAAAAATAAAAACATATTCAAGATTCAAGAGTCTTTATTGTCATTATGCGAACATAAAGACATTTTGCAGAGACTCCCGGCTTTAAGGCACACATATAAATAAATAACACAAATCCTTAAAACAGAACACTTATGAAAATATAAACACAAAGTATAGTAAGTAAATTAAAGTAAGTAAATAATAAAGTGCAGCTTAGTGCAAGTGCAGTGTATGGAATGCTGTGAGTGTTTGATTGTTTTCTGTGTGGTTGTCAGCATCAGTGGGGGTGGTGTTGGGGGCATGTTCCTGTATGGGGATGGGATTTGAGTGTTTTCACTGCGGTGGGGCTGTTGCTTTTACAGCTCTGGGGAAGAAGCTGTCCCTGAGTCTGTTGGTGATTGTTTTAATGTTCCTGTACCGCGTTCCTGATGGAAGTGGTACAAACAGTGCGTTGCCCGGGTGGGTGGGATCTGTTGCAATGCGTCTGGCCCTTTTCTGCACTCTAGCAACGTAAACTGAGTCCAGATCTGCTAGCCGACGGCCGACAATCTCCTGTGCTGTGTTAAGTCCTTCCTGTCCTGTGCTGTGCAGCTACCATACCACGCTGTCACACTGAGGCACAGGATGCTTTCGATTGTGGCTTTGTAAAAGTTTGCCAGCAGCTGAGAAGAGAGTCCAGTCCGCTTCAACTTCCTGAGAAAGAAGAGCCGTTGTTGGGCCTTTTTCACCAGGTGTGAAGTGTTCACAGACCACGAGAGGTCAGAGGAAATGTGGACGACCAGGAACTTTATGCTGTCCACACGCTCCACAGCCTCCCCATGCAGACAGGAGCGTGTTCAGTCTTCCTGGACCTCCTATAGTCCACTATGACCCTAACCCTTCAGGGCCAGCATGTCCGGGGGAACAGTGTTAAAGGCTGAGCTCAAGTCCACAAATAGCATCCTAGCATAGGTGTTAGGATGCTGCAGGTGAGTCAGGGCCGTGTCAAGTGCTAACCAGACTGCATCCTCCGTAGAACTGGAGGCTGTCCAGGCCAGCAGGGATGGCGTCCTTGATGAATCGTGATGGTCCTGATGCCTTTCCACATGTTACGTGACGTGGGTTGTTATCATTCAAGTGCTCCTCAATGTGCTGCTTGTAGCTGTGTTTTGCCACCTGATGCCCTTTTTCACTTCTTTCCGGGCCCTGCTGTAAGCCAGCCTATCTCCTGACCTATAGGCTGCATCCTGGGCTTTTAGCAGGGTCCGCACTGTGCTGTCCACTGTGTGTTATAGAAACATAACACTATCAGATAGAGAAAGAGAACTTAGTAGAGAAAGAAAGGGCTTTTATATAATACAGATAGACTTGTATATAATACAAATAGACTTGTATATAATACAAATAATACAAATATGTGTGTCACAGAATTTGTGTGTGATTTTAGCTCCAATATGTCATTTGAGCAGCAGCAGGGCACATAGCAGCAGCTGAGTTCAAGTGCAGGTGTGAGTTCAGATCAGACTGGTGGTGTGTGTGTGTGTGTGTGTGTGTGTGGATAGTCCCACTGGGGGGGTCAGAGTACGGGTGTGCCATCTAAGTCACCTCACGATTGGGTTTGATTATGATTCACAGTGCTACGATTCAACGATTATCGATGCATCTGGATGAATCTTTTTTTCCTACATAGAATGTTTCTTTTCTCACTCTGTAGTTACTTGTAAAATAATGTATATTTTAAATGTCCATTCACTGAAGTAAAACACCTTTATCTCTATCTTTTCTTTATTGTTAAATGAAAACACAGAAGGTGCCATTTTTCAACTTAAGCAATTTCTCATCATTTAGAAAATGTAAAACTTCTTTGAAACAAAATCTTTAACATTTTTCAGATTGCTGTAAAAAAATAATTAGTGTTCAGCTAATTCAATCTGAGTCAACACAAAAGCTGCTCTTTTCAGTAAAAACAAATGAGCAGCATAGAAACCTACAAACTAAGCATTTTGCTGTCCACAGTCAAAAGCAGGTTTGAAACCAATATTCTACAACATTCCTTTAGATGCTGCATTAAACTGTTAAAGCTCAATTAAATGCAAAAATGTGGTAATAAGAAGAAACAGCAGTAACCATATGCAGTCTTTGTATGCACTGTAATGAATGCAAGTGTAACAATGAGGCAAATGTGCACCTACTCTTCATTGCCATCATCACTATCATCACTCTCTGGATCATAAACATACAAGTTCTTGTGCAAGAACAAGAGCTGGTCAACATGCTTTGAATCTAGTGTTCTTCTCTGAGCTGTTACTATATCTCCTGCAGTAGAGAATTCTCTCTCTGCAGACACGCTGGTGCCAGGAATGCACAAGTATCTTTTAGCTAACTTGGAAATCAGAGGATAGATCACTTCATTTTTTTCCCCACCAGCAGAGAGGGTCCTCTGTGAGAGGGGGTGTTTCAGCACGGCAGTACTCGGCCACTTCCTCCTCAGCTCTGGTGTGCAATGACTTGGGCTGCTGCTGAGCTGTATCATGGAGAAATACTGATGGGAATTAGCATCAGCCACCAGCCAAGTGTTGACACAGAATAATAATTTACTATTGAGGCTCTGGTGAATCTGAACATGTTTCTGTGTATAGAGCTTCACATTTAAAAAGTTCTGCTCCTACTCTGATCAGAGAAAGTCGACCCTAGCAGATTCTGTAGCAGAGAAAAGGATGAAACCCTTCTTTTTGGAGCAGGGCTCTGATGTGGCTCCTCTTCACTGGTTGCTGTTGAACTGACTGTGTTGTGCTCTGTTACTCTCACCTCTTGCTGGATATACACAATGAGAAAACCAAGTTTACACACAAGAATCTTACATGTTGAAATCACAGTTTCAGTATCTTTAAGAAGCTTTTTACAAGTTAGATTAAAAAAATATATAAATAGCAGTGTTACCTTTAACGTTGCAGCCTCAGCAACCACTCTTCCATACATCTCTGCTCTCTCTTCCTCAGAGAGGAAAGGCAAAGCCTTGAAACGTGGGTCAGGGGCAGAGGCAGTGTGTAGTGTGTTCCTCTCCTGCTCACTTCTATACCTCTTGCTGAGGTCGTCATTGATGGCCTGTTTTATGTCCCGGACCAGTGGTGACTCTTCAGTACTGAGCTTTGTGTTCTGGGTTAGCTTGGCGTGCACAGGAGCAGTCAAACATACAGTGGGATTTTTCTCCTGAGACATGAGTGTAGTAGCATCTTTCATAGGTTTGAGGGCAGTGGTGACATCTTCTGCATTTGAGACATCCGCTTCTGTGAGAGTGACAGTGTCAGAATCTTTTTTCCTCACCTGAGGAGAGAGCAAGGTGGTGCAGATAGCTGGCTGTTGCTCCAGGAACCTTTCAACCATCTCATATGCACTATTCCATCTAGTGCACACATCTGTCTTCAGCTTGTGGTTTTTGAGGCCAAGCAGGTTCTGGTTCTCCTCCAGCAGATGGGTGGCAGTGGTGCTGCGATGAAAAAACGTGGTAATCCGTCTCACCCTCCCCAGGAGCCTTGCCACAGCAGGCAACTTGAGTGCTTTCTGAGAGGCCAGGTTGAGAGTGTGAGCATAGCATTTCACATGTAGGAACTTTCCCAGTTGAGCAGCAACAGCCATATTTGATGCGTTGTCAGTGACTAACACCAGATCTTTGTCTGTAATCTGCCATTCTTCTGCTACTTTCTACAGCAGCTCAGCTACATTTGCACTAGTGTGACTCTCACTCATCACTCTGGTTTGGAGGACATGACTTACTAGCTCCCAGTTGTTGCTCATCTCACGCATAAAGTGCACAGTTAGCGTAATGTAAGATTCAGTTGCAACTGATGTCCACGCATCACACGTCAGAGAGACTCTGCCAGCTGTCTTTAGAGATTCCATCACCGTGGTTTTAGTCTTGTTGTATAGTTTCGGGATGGCGTTCTGTGTGAAATATTTTCTCTTCGGGAGTCTGTATCTGGGGTCCAACATCCGCATCATAGCTCAAAATCCCTTGTTGTTGACAACTGAATATGGGCGTAGATCCTTAGCTATAAAAGTTGCGACGGTCGCTGTGATTTGTTTTACCCTTTCAGAGTTTGGAGGATGTTTAGAAAATCCTTCTTCGATTGTTTGTTGGTTGGCAGCAACAGCCGACAGCCTCTTCGTCTCATCTAATTCTGGATGCAAACGGGCGAGGTGTTGCCTCATATTTGTTGTGTTGCCATTGTACTTAATTTTTGTTTTACACGCTTTACATAAAGAGTAGGTTTTGTCAAGGCCCTGTTTGTCCTCATGCTTGTAAAAACCGAAATGTCTCCACACTGCCGCTTTTAAACCCGACGAGTGGATTGCTCGCTGCGAGACATTAACTGCTGCCATCTCTTGGACTGAGCTCCGGGGTGGAGGCGCAACTTTTTTTTTTTTCCGACACCCCAAGGTCAGAGGGAGCGGGGGGTGGTATGTGTGTGGGACCATAGTTCCAGTGGGGTGGGTTTAGAGGGGGTGGGTGGGTGAGGGTCCGGAGTTGGTGTGTGCGGGGGTCAGCAGGGGGAGGGACGGCAGGACGGGGAGAGAGTTCAGCATCCTGACAGCTTGGTGGACCAAGCTGTCTCTCAGTCAGCTGGTCCTGGCCCGGAGGCTCTTCAGTCTCCTTCTGGATGGCAGCAGACTGAAGAAGCTGTTGGACGGGTGGGTGGGATCGCCTGCAATGCAGAGGGCTTTGCAGGTGAGGCGAGTGTGCTAGATGTCCTGGAGGGAGGAGAGAGAGACACCCACTATCCTCTCAGCTGCTCTCACTACCTGATGTAGTTTTCCTTTGACAGGACACGGTGCAGGTGCCAAACCACACAGTGATGCAGCTGGTCAGGATGCTCTCCATGCTGCCTCTGTAGAAACTGCACATGATGGGGGCTGGGGCTCTGGCTCTCCTCAGTTTATGGAGGAAGTAGAGTCACTGTTGGGCTTTGCTGGTCAGTGATGCAGTGTTTTTTGACCAGGAGAGGTCTTCTGAGATGTGCACACCCAGGAACTTGCTGCTGCTAACTCTCTCCACAGCAGCACCGTTGATGGTTAGTGGAGTGTGCTGGCCGTGCGCTCTCCTCAAGTCTATGATGATCTCCTTCGTCTTCTCCAGCGGTTGGACCCATGTGCAAACTGAAACGGGTCCAGGGTGAGGGGGAGAGATGACTTGATGTCATGCATGACTAACCGTTCCAAGCACTTCATTAGGATGGGGGTGAGTGCAACAGGACCATAGTCATTGAAGCAGGAGGGAGACGGCTTTGAGGCACGTGGGGACAACAGCCTGGCTCAGTCATGTGTTAAAGATGTCTGTGAAGACATCTGTGAAGACATCTGTGGGTTCCGCAGCAAAGTCTCTCAATACTCCACCAGGGATATTGTCAAGACACAATTCCTCAAAGACCTTCACAAATACACTCCTCGCTTCTTTGACACTTCAAGTCCAAGGGGGGACGTACCGGCCACAAACTTCAGGAGCATCTGCAGCAAGTCTCACCTCAGGTAGCTTTCTCACACACACAGTAGAAAAACATTTTCATTATTTGGACAGTAAACTTGTGCAACTGCATTGTGTATACACAGCTGTTAATTGTCTCCCCTTCACCATTTTGGACTCATCTTTATTTCTTGTGTCTCTTGTGTCTCTTCCACTTAGCCTCAATCATTGCTGCTTTATTTCCAGTACCAGTCAAAAGTTTGGACACAGCTTCTCCTTCACTGTTTGTTCTTTATGTGAGGAGGTGTGATGGTGTGGGGGGGCTTTGCTGCTCACACTCTTGCTCATTTATTCCAAATTCAAGGCACACTTAACCAGCATAGCTACCACAGCATTCTGCAGCCACGTGCCATCCCATCTGCTTTGTGCTTAGTTGGACCATCATTTGTTTTTCAACAGGACAATGACCCCAAACACACCTCCAGGCTGTGTGAGGGCTATTTCACCAAGAAGGAGAGTGATGGAGTGCTGCATCAGACCACCTGGCCTCCACAGTCACCTCACCTACACCCAGTTCAGATGCTTTGGGATCACTTGGAGCGCAGACTGAAGGGAAAACAGCCAACAAGTGCTCAGCACCTCTGGGAACTCCTTCAAGACTGTTGGAAAACCGTTCCAGGTGACGACCTCATCAAACTCACTGACACAATGCCAACAGTGTGCAAAGCTGTCATCAAAGCAAAAGGTGGCTACTTCCCACAATCCTAAATACAAAACATATTCTGCTTGGTTTCACACTTTTTTCTTAACTATATCATTTTAAGGCCATTAAAAGTGTTAACTGTCTTTTAGAGCTATTATTTTCTCAGACTATGAGGTGTCCTATTCCCATTGAAATTCTATCTGCTAAACTTCCTGTTAGCTCCTTTAAATGTGGGCTTTAGCATTTCTGGGCACATAATCAAAGATCCTCGCCTCAATCCTGAACTCTCAGCTTTGTATGTTTAATGCTGATGTCATATTCAGTGTTTGTACCACATCTCAAACACTTTGTACGCTCAGCTCAACTGGACAGTCAACTGGCTGGCTCACGTTTACTTCAGGCAAATCTTCAACGTCCAGACAACCATCGTCGCTGTCATGGGCAAATGCAGCTTTTCTGACAGCTGGGTGGAAGAGCCAGCGTTTAAGGACTGGCTCAGCTCTGTAGTAGGGAAGTCAAAGAAATCTGATTACATTCAACTTTATTATCATTACACATGTACAAGGACAAGGTAACCAAATGCAGTTTAGCATCTAACCACGAGTGCTAAAGCAGAAAGTGCAGGATATACAGTGTCTACAGTTTGTAGAACTTACAGTCAACAACATCAGTCAGTCTCTAAATCTATTCTGTTGTCTATAGTCTCATATATTGTGAGGGCTGAGTTAGGCCTACAGGCCTGGTTTAGGTTTGTAACTCCACCCAGGAATGGGTGGGGATAGATATGCCTACCTTTAAAAAGCCAGGTGAGGGTGCAGCACTTCCTTTGTCTGAGGCCTCCTGTGAGCTTTGCTTTGGTGTGTGCAGATCTTTGTAGTCCTGTGAGCTTGTAGGCTGTGGCTAAATTTAACTTAGCTCTTTCCCTGTGCTCCTTAGTAATATGTGTTTCCATCTGACTGGAAGACTGAGGAGTGCACCTTGTTGAGCTTTGACCACAGAACCAGACAGAGCCAGGGGATTCTGTTGTACATCCTTAAGTATGTAACTTATTTAAAGGCAGTGTAGTGGGGCTATATCCTATATACGTATTAACACACATTTTTTTAATAGTGCTTGTCACCTTTACAGGCCCAGATCCAGACTGCTGCTTTGCCTGAGCAGTTCTTTTATTGATCGAATGTCTCTGCTTCACCTGTTGTTTTTACTCTCTATCTAAGTCCTGTCTTATTCATTTTATTTGTTTGTTTTAGCAGAACCAGCTGACTGTACATTGTTTTTATTTTTAGGTAGAGGTCCAGCCTGTGGGGAGTAGTTTCGCTGGGTACACACTTTGCATGCTGTGTGCTGATATAAATGGTGGCGGTCACATAGTCATGTCTGAATTTTCTTGTGTAGTGCAGTGCTTAAAACCTTGCAGTGATTGAATTATCTTCTAGTGGGCACCTGGTGAGCACATGGTCTAAGTATAAGCTGAACGCGATAGGATCTCCCCACAGTGAGGACTCTACCTTTGTTTTAAGCTTTTATTATAGTATTTAGTTGGTGCTATTTTCTTATATTGTAGAATGAAAGCTATCATTTGCACTTACCTGAGTGCTTTTGTTCTTTTAGGCCTCTCAGCCCTCAACTCCTCCTGTTTTAATTATCTTAATTAAAATAAACTAATTGTTTTAATGCATGTCTGCCGCTCTTCCTTTTGAACTGTTGTATTATTTGTGTCACCAGTCAGTAGTAGTCAGTTATATTGCCTTAAGGTTCATGATTTTAACTTCTCAGGCCTCTCTACATTCTGAGTTGGGTCACAATTTGTCAAAATCTAAGTCAGTGTTAATAAGGTCTCTGATTAACACTTGCAACTCAGTGTCCTGATGGTTTTTAAAAAAATCCAAAGGTAGTAAAAAAGCTATTAAAAGGTATTAAATGTAACTTAAGGATTGCTCTGTATACCCTGTCATCAGTCTGCCCACATGTTGCACTGACAAAGAACCATAGATAGGCAAGGTGATAACTAACATGTACTTGTGCTTGCTCTTCTTCTTCTTAGGACTATGATGACCCACACATGTCCCACACCTCAATGGGGATCCTGACACTGATTCCTCAGCACAGTGTGGACTCTCCTGACTCACTGCACCTACAGGCTTCAGGTACTGCAATCATTTTGGAGGGAACAGTGCTGATGGATGGCCTTAAAAATCTTACACATGCCATGTGCCTTCTCTTTCCACTTATTTACGCCCTCAGCTTGGAATACCCTCAACAACACAACACCACCTTTGACTTCATTCAAAGAGTGCTTCTGTCACTTGGACACAAGACCCTAAAAGCAAAAATACATTTACTCAAAAATTTTCTCTTGCATTGACTCATTGTCTTCACAATGTCAGTAGAATGTCTCATGTTAGGTTTGCTCAGTACTGGGACAGTGTCCCCTTGGTCAGCCCTTTTTTTGCTGGAGCCAGCCTCATTGCTCTTTCTTCTCAAACAGGCTGCTAAATACTTTGCTGTTCACAAGGAGAAATGTCAACAGCTTTTCTTTCAGCCCTTCTTCTTCCCTCTCTCTTCATGCTCACACCATTGTGGCCATATAGCAGCATCAGGCTCTATAGCCAGTTACCTCCAAATTGACTACATTGGAACTCA
The DNA here is from genome assembly GCF_017976425.1 of Toxotes jaculatrix. Taxonomy (NCBI): domain Eukaryota; kingdom Metazoa; phylum Chordata; class Actinopteri; family Toxotidae; genus Toxotes; species Toxotes jaculatrix. The sequence goes on along the minus strand of NC_054397.1, from coordinate 27,757,393 downwards.
GTCTCCAGTACAGTTAAACTCATCCTCTAACAATTCACTCACAATGTTCTCAGCAGGTTTTAGCTGTTGCTGTCTCAAATGTCTGCATTACACTTGCACATTACACAGTTAGACTTGTGCACATTCATATCTGCTGTTCATGTTAATGAACTGGACACAATTTCTTCTTCTTAGAGAACAAATAAACTGTTTTTGTGTCCCCTTCAAAATGTCTCCTTCTTTCAGCAAAACAAAAGCACAACCAGCTTTGACAAAGTGTCTTTTGAAATAATCCACATTTTGTTTTGCCTGTGACCACAATACCATCAGATTTAATAACAGTGGGCAAATGGGAAGACATATTTTTCTTTTCTATTGATTTGACAGTACATGTGTTTCTTATTGCCCTGTATGTCTGCCAGTCTGATGTTTCATTAGAAGAATTTGCTTTACGCCATAGGTGCTGTTTATGGCCAATAAGCTCAGACAGATCAGAACTGAACCAGGGACTGAGACGCTTTTTTATCCTCATTCTTTTGAGAGCAGCATGTTTGTTCAAGATGGCACCCAACAACGTTTTAAAGTATGTCCAGGCGTCTTCCACGTCAGGGATAAGACCAATTCTGTGCCAGTCAACTTTTGTCAGGTCATATAAAAAATTCTGTTCATTAAGGTTTTTCTGTTGGATTTCTTAAACCAAGACTCAGAGATGACTGAAATGTCAGGATTTGCAGTTAGTGCAGCAGCTTTTGGGAGGAGGCTGTGTATGTGTGTGACCCATGCTAATGCGCTAACCTGTCAATGGGATTCTCCATGTTATGAAGTCAGCTGCATTCTTGTGAGGGCAGAATAGTATGTTTAAATGCATTAAACCAAGGATTTTACCATTACACAATCAGTCAAAAGCTAATAAATGTACATCAGAACATTTAGCTTTGTTGGCAGAGGAATCAGTGAGTGAGCAAAGATCTGGACCAGGGAAACTGGAGGAATTGCTGAGAGTCAAACATGTCACTGATGTTCAGGCTGTAGAAAAAGGCTAAATGTGAATGGAGCTGCAGAGTAAGGAGCTCATTCTGAGTGGCCCTCGTGCTACAAGTCACCATTTCACATTGCATTGAATATTATTTAACTCACTGTTTATTGCACATTTTGAAAAGTGCAGCTTTGTATTGATACGTACAGTTGAATTTTCTAATTCCTTCTAAACACAGGTTTAGGAGTAAGATGTTTGATGACATGCTAACAGATGTTTGTGTGTCTCTGAAGGTACCCTGACTGGAAACCAAGTCTGCCAAGGTCAGCTGGACTCTTCTTCTTCTGTTTCCAATAATGTGTTTTTAGCTGTGAGCATGAGCTGGGGAGGAATCACTCCTGTCAGTAGGCTGCTCCAAAACATTTCAAATGAGACCACACAAGAAAAATGCACATCCATTCAAATGCTGCTGTTTAAGCTGCCACTTGACACAACTTTACACGGGAAGCTCTACTCCCCTCACCATCTCCCTCGCTTCCACCACTGCACAGGTAGACCACAGGCTAGAGAGCAGGCACAGCGTCTACAAAGTGGGACAGTGTACAACTCTGTTACAGCTCCGGCTCACACAGTCCCTCTCACTCACACCCAACCTCCTCCTCCTCCAGAGAGCAGCGGCCTGAGAGGAAGGACAAGGAATCATCAGGTTAGTCAGTGTGTAGCTTTGTTCTTTACAGACTCATGTATGTTCAGAATCTGACTCTGGAAAGCTCTTTTAAACTCATCTGCTAACGGGGAAGAGAGTTTGTCTGTGCTCAGCTAAAATCACACTTTACCTGTTGTTTACCTGAGATTTCTCACATCACTTCTAGTTTTGGAGCCTTACACAAGAGTGATGTGGAGCTTTCTTTGCTTTCCCTCCTCCCTTTGCTTCGTGCTGTGTCTACAGGGGGTTCCTCTGGCATCGGTGGGAAGCGTCCACACCATGACTCCACTGACACCAGCCGACATCCACCCTCCTCTAAGGCGGCTCACAGCTCCAAACGTGGACAGTCCAACATCACAACTGTTAAGAGCGGGATGAAGACTGGAACTAAGATGGCTGAGACAGCAAGTAACAAGGCGGCTGACACAGTGGCTGTCTTTCTCTGACAGAAGGTACGTCTAAGAGTATCTACATGTTCATGTGTTTTACAACAAATTTCATGCTTATTTTCTGTTTTGTTGTATTAAAATGTGCAGAATTAACATTTTCTCTAAGTGTGTTTTACAAGAAAGAATAGCATTGGCCTGTTCATCTGTCACTCTTCAGTCAACAAAACAGTGGCTGTGGATGTTTTAGCCTGTGCAGGTTTCCTGCTTCTACTTTGCACAACGTCATCGTGGTTTCTGTCTGTCCCACATCATCACTTTGTCTCCCTCCCTTGCTGCAGGCATCTGTATGTATGGTGAAGGCTGAAGACGCTCAGGCACTGGCTAACTCCACAAATCTCTCCATCAGAGACCAGAAAATCACTGCTTCAACAGCCAAGGTACCATGTGGAAAACACACACACGTGGCACTGAAGGCATGTTCACTTTAAACCCTTTCAATCATAGAAAACATAAAGCTTCCACAAAAATGCTGAGTGGAGTTTGTTTTCTGTCTAAATGCAATTGTTGATTCAGAAACCATCTCATACACAAAATTAGTTTCAGTTCCTTTTTTAATTATTATTTTTTGATGTTTGAAGTCTTATTTCTGTTTGATTTCCTTTAGAAACCTGAAGGAGTGCAGTCTCCTGATGCCAACAACAGGTCTGCCACAGTTATCATCACCGTTCTTCCCCTTTAACCCCATATGTTGTTCACTCAACCTGCCCATTTCAAACCTGCACTCAGATATGATTATTTCTGACTTCACAGCAAACCTGCTTCAGGACAGGAGAAGGGTCCTGCCGGGGAAGACTCAGGTAGGACAACAAAAAACCGCCACTGCTCGTCTGCAGGCAGTCAGTGCTAATATATCCACATCTATCACTGTCAACAAATACTCAGTATATCTAGTTAAAATCACAGTTAACTATACATGATCACATGGAATAAATTGTTGCTTAGTCACATGTAGTCTGGTTTGTGATGTCTTGCTTTTGCTGGCTTGTAGTTGTGATGTGTATGAAAACATACTGAGTGTAGCATCTTCTCCTCCTACTCCCCACTGCAGGAGCTGAGGCTCAACACAAGACGTCTGATGAAGTACAGTTACCTTCACTTCATCACATTTTCTTGTGTTTCAGCCTGATACTAAAATCTTTTCAGGTCATTTTCCCCCTCATCAGTCTGAAAACAGAATTTTATGTTTGGAAATGTACAAAAAGGAAAACCTAAGTTCAGCTAAATGTCTGTTAAATTCACTTGTTCTGTAATGTCTCCTACAGAAAGGCATGGTGTTGATCACAGGACTTCCTGAGAGCAGCTGGTCAGAGAGTGACATCATCAAGCTGATCCAGCCCTTTGACACGCCCTCGGACCTCATCCTGGCAAAACAAATGGGAAAGGTTGGTGTGATCACACCTGGACACCAGTAATACATGTAGCCATGCAAGCTGCTTCTGTCATAGCTTAAACTACTATCACAGGCTCAGTGGGACTGTTTTGTGGACAGTCTACACACTCAATCTGTCCATAGATACTAGTTTCTGGATTGTTGACCTGTTACAAAGTTCATCTTCCTACAGCACCGTGTTAAAATCATTCTTATTGTATGTTAGGTGCTTGTGTCAGTGGCAGACACAGAGATTGCTCAAGAGATAGTGAAAGTCCACTCCTTCATCCCCACCAAGATTAAAGACTGTGAGCTGAAGATAATCCATGTCAAACAGCGTATTGGCCTCAGCACACCGGTAAGGCCTCTCATCATTCACCCACATCCTTTACAGGACACTCATCATCTTTTTCTCCTCCTCTGCTCTAATCTTCTATATTAAATATCTTCCTTTTGTGTGTTTGCTTCTTTCATCTTGTGCTTAGTGCAGCATTTCTAGTTGTTTGTGAACCTTGAGCAGTAACTGCTGATTAACAATAAAAAAAACTCTTTACACAGGTGGCTCTCTACAATCTGCTGATGGGATCAGTGGACTCATTAGTGAGTATTTCTACCATTAGATATTTCTATGCACTTCATCTTATTTATTCCTTGATGTAACAAGGACAGTGCACGTTAATAAACTTTGCTGTAAATACACCAGGGACAAGTGTAGATGATCCAAATGTACATTTACACTAAGCTCTTTAAAGTAATAAACCTAAATCAGGCTGAAGGGTTTTACTGTCAAACTGCAGCAGTAAGTGTTCAGTTGTCCCTGTCCTACATTTTAGATGTAGATACACAGGGACAGTCCTGTAAAACGTGACGTCTGCTGGAACTTTACAACTAGTTTTTCTTAGAAAAAGTACATTAAAGTAAGAAAACAGTATTTTTCATGGGTAAAAAAACAAGATGGCGGTGCACAGTGGTGCAGCGGCTTCTCGAGCTCCTGGGATTAAGCCTTATTTTTCTAACTTCGAGGATCTTTTAGCTCTAGTTTAGTGCTAAATTTGCGTGTAAGGTACAGATCTACTGAACTTATGGTTTGACGTGGTTGCGGGAGACTTTAACCACGTGAAACTGACGGACACTTTGCCCAGATTTTACCAGCATGTCACCATCCCCACACGTGGAGACGACATTCTGGACTGTGTGTACACTAACATTCAGGATGCATACAGAGCTCTTCCTCGCCCTCCTCTTGGCCTCTCCGACCACATCTCCATCCTGCTTGCGCCAGCTTACCGCCCCCTGCTGAGACGGATCAGTCCAACAAAGAAGACTGTTTCTGTGTGGCCCAGTGATGCAGCCTCTGTGCTCCAGGACTGCTTTCAGTGCACAGACTGGCAGGTCTTCAGGGAGGCAGCTACACATGAGGGAGAGGTGGACCTAGAGGAATACACCTCCTCCGTCCTCGGCTTCATCTCCAAGTGTGCTGATGACGTCGCCACCACCAGGACAGTAACCTGCTTCTCAAACCAGAAACCCTGGCTGAATGCTGAAGTCAGAGCTCTGCTGAAAGCTAGGGATGCAGGTGAGGCATCAGCGCTGAGAGTGGCGAGGAAAGAACTGACAGCAGGCATCTCCAGGACCAAAGCCACATATGCTCAGAAAATTCAGGGTCACTTCACCTCCACCACCACCCGGTGACGTACGAGCAGGAACTCGTACGTCCCTCTGCTCTTCCTGGACTTCTCATCAGCCTTCAATACCATCATCCCACAGACCCTGGTACAGAAGCTCCCCCTCCTCGGTCTGAGTCCCACACTGGGGAACTGGGTCCTGGACTTTCTGACCAACAGACCACAGACTGTCAGAATCCACAACACCATCTCCTCCTCCATCACCCTCAGCACTGGCTCGCTGCAGGGCTGTGTACTGAGGCCTCTCCTGTTCACCCTGCTGACATATGACTGCTCGGCGAGACACCCCAGCTGTCATATAGTGAAGTTTGCGGACGATACAGCAGTAGTAGGACGCATCACTGACAACGATGAGTCAGAATCAGGGCTGGACTGGGACAAAAAAACGGCCCTGGCATTTTTGGCTTAGACCGTTCCCTCATAATTAGCGGTGCACAACGGACTAATTTATGTGTGTGTTCCCCGAAGCAATGCATTTTACTATTGTTACGTCTTGGCCTAGGGGAAACCATGGCACAACATTTAAAGGAAAAATCCCAGCTCCCAAAAACCACCAGCAAACTCGTAGTAACTACACATTCAATAGTTTATTTAAAATGCATCTAGCACACAAGGTCAGGAGCACGTTGGCTGGCAGTCCACCTGGAAGTGGAGAGAGTTAGAGCCCCCAGTAAATGACAGCTTCAAATATTTGGAATAGATTTCAGAAATATTATAACACTCTCTCTCTTCTCTCTCCTCAACTGCTACCTCAACAGCCGGGCTTGACTAGACAGGAAGAGAGGGACAGATTATTACAATTTATTAAGTGATAAATAGAAAACCTAAAAAACCAAATTAAAAATAAAAATATTTGGAACTACCTGGGAAAACTGTGCAACTATCTAAACCATCTAAACATTTTTATTTTTTGATAATAATCAGAAAAATCTCATACTAACTGCAGTGATACTGTAGAAAAAACTTGCACGGAACAAAAACTAAACAATTTAAGGCAACTGCTGCGACAGGAAGTAAGAACATTATTCACTGCTCACCATTCTCATGTAATTCTACACGTAGGTCACCTGTTAGGGCTTCAAAACGGCAAATTTCTCCTAAAGGTGAGCGATTTTCATGCCTGTCCATCACCTAAATGTCCCGGTATTATCCTAACATTACTACCTGATACCTGGACAGGTAAGATCTGCACAGAGGACTGTGGGGAACAGCCTGCCCACCACCTCAGACCTCTACACAGCACGATGCAGAGGGAGGGCCCTCCGCATCATGAAGGACTCCACCCATCCTGCACACAGTCTCTTCCAACCCCTCCCCTCAGGCAGGCGGCTGAGGAGCATCCGGAGCAGGACCACCAGGCTCAGGAACAGCTTCTTCCCTAGAGCTGTAAGGCTGCTGAACTCTAACCCTGCCCTGTAGACACCCCTCCTCACCCCCATTCCCCTCCTCACCCCCCTTCCCCTCCCCACCCCCATTCCCCTCCTCACCCCCCTTCCCCTCCCCACCCCCATTCCCCTCCTCACCCACTTACAACACTATCACTAAGTGCAATACTTTTCTTTGTACTACCACCACCTCCTACTTGTGTGCACGTGTTTGATGTCACACTGCTCAATAGCTCCTTGTGTCTGGTCATAAGATGTTGTTGTTGGAGTCGGGTTGTTCTTCTGTGTAGCTCAGCTTGTGAGGTTTCATGTCTCTTTTTCATCCCTGTTTCACCAGGTCACTCAACAAATACGCGTTGCTTGTAGAGTGCCGAACAAGAACCGGCAGCCATCCTAACAACGTAGAAGCTTCCACCTGTGGCGTGAAAGGGGAAACACAAAGAGAGACAGAGCAGGACAAAAAGTCAGCAGAGGGGACAAAAGAGGCGGCCAAGAGCCACACAGAGGAGGAGGTGAAGAAGCAGGAGAGGGAGAGGAAAGAGAGGGAAGCCAGAAAGGAGGTGAGGGAGAGAGAGAGGAAGGAGAGGGAGAGGACGGCCTGGGAGAAGGAGGAGAGGGCTAAGAGGGAGAGGGAATGGGATGAAAGAGCCAGGAAGGAGAGGGAGAAGAGGGAGGAGGAAAGGAGGGAGTGGCAGAGGAGGGAAAGAGAGAGGAGGGAGAGAAAGAGAGCACACGGTGAAGGTTTGTCCGGATCCAGGTGGTCTTGCCGGTTAGAGGGATACAAACAGAGCTCCTGGACGGACGCACAGCTTAACAGCTCACAGGCTGAGACCACAATGGTGAGGAGGTGCTGCTGGGTCAAAACCTGGACACTTAAATGTCTCCTGTGTGTCCTAACCCACAACCCCGTTTCTTTGTCCTGTCATGAAATCAGGTGGAGGACGAGGACCACTTCCCATTCAACATGAGTGACTTTGTGACATTAGATGAAGTAGGAGATGTTACCGATCTTCCGTGTTCTCCTGCTGTTGTTCCCATGGAAACCACAGACAGGGAGGAGGAGGATGCTCCCACATCTGTCCCTCAGGACACTACAGGGGTACATTTTAGCTTGAGGTACATTTTAGCTTTTCTCTACATGTTTGATGGGGGGTGTCCCAGACTTAAATGTCCACAGTCTTATGACGTCAGTCCTTTTCTGGGTTACTGCTTCTAGGTCACACCCATGGAGGTTGCCATAGAAACAGCTGTATCGGATGCCACAGTGACTCTGCTCAAGTCTGATCAACAAGTATCAGAGTCCGAACCCGTGAGAGCACCAACAGCTGACTCCTCAGACAGGTCGTCAGGTTTAACACCCGGTCCGGTCCTCACCGCTGCAGCATCCACCTTACCAGCTCCACAGGCTGAGTCCTCTCTCAGCCAAACACCTGAGACTGGTACAGCCTCACACTGATTTCACTTCTACCATCAACACAAGGAAACACAGTCTTTCCTAGATATTTTTCTTTATTTGTTTTTGGTTTCAAATTGTAAATTTGGCCTGAAATCTGTCTTTATTTTTAGAAATCACACCACTGTCCACCCTGGACTCCACCCCAGAGGTCCAACACCTGTCCGTGCCTGCCCCTGCAGCATCAGGTAACCCACCTGAAGCTGCCCCTGCAGACTCCTCCTCAAACAGCCCAGCCATAGGAGCAGTGACCGCAGAGAGTGAGGACCATAAGAAAGAGGAGAGTCCTCTCAGTCACAGCCAGGCCAAGGAGGAGGAGACCATGCTGGTGTTGGACAAAACAGAAGGACAGGAGAAGATGCAGGACCAGGAGGACAAAGAGACGGGAGCTCCTGCTGCAGAGACGGGTACGCTTTGATTTTCTTTGAAGTAGAACTGTGAGTGGCAGCAGTTCCTCAGTGGGTAGAGAATCAGGCTTGTCCAAATTTACCTCTTCTTCAAGTGTTTGAGATGATGGGACGTTGTCCTTGGGGCAGGTACTTGCCATAAGTCATTGCAGGTGTTTAATAACAGCACCAAGATGAAGACACATGAAGTCCATTTGGAAAATGCTTAATTATTAGCTTATCTGCTTTGTTGAGCAAAGCCAGGACCAGGTCTTTTTACCCCTGTGTATGTCCTAGATTGGTCTTTAAAGCAGTCCCTGTCTCTTCTAGGAAAGCAACAGACGTCCAAAGACCAAACAAACGGAGGAGAGTATGAAGAAGACATTACAGATGAAAACACCCATGAGCACGGACTACTCCCTCCCCCCTTTTGACCCCAGCAATCCAGTTGGTATGACACTATTTATTCACTGTGACTGTTCATCACTGTTTTCTTTACATGTGTATTTCCACAGTCACTCTCGTGTGTGTGTGTGTGTGTGTGTGTGTGGGTGTGTGTCCTCAGGTATGGAGTTCTTAGTCCCAAAGACCGGTTTCTTTTGTACGGTATGTAATCGATTCTTCAGCGGAACCAAAGAAGCTGAGATCAACCACTGCAGAACCATCAAACACTACGAGAACCTAAAGGTAGGCAGCTCATGGTTATTTGTTGCACTTTCTCCCTCTTTTATTCTGCTCCATTTTCACACTTACTGTGATACAGGCAGGGGCGTCGCACCCGTGGGGGATGTGGGTGTTTTAACACCCACACCTTTTCCGGCAAGAGGGTTCAACACCCACAGTTTTTTTTTTCTGCAGATGTTCTGCAGTTTTGCATAAACGCCTCACAACTTTCGCTCCTTTTCTCCGGCCGCTCTGTGCTCACGCTCACTGCGGCTACCTCCTCTCCCCTTTGAGTGTGACCGGCTGATGATTGGTTGTTCTGCCTTAGGTCCCGCCTCTCTTGCTGTTAGATTTATCGATCGGCTCATCCTGAGGAGGAGGCGGGAACTAGCTAAGTTCATAGTTCACACCGGCACCGGCACATTTTTCCTGGTACTGTGAATGAGTGTTTATGCTTTCGAGGCTTTTAAATAAGTTGTCAATATTGATAATAAAATATAAGACATTATTTAATTATCATATCAACAAGCTGTGTTTAATATCTATTTGAAATAATTGAGAAAATTGTTCAATTAGGCATTCATTTTCACAGATACAATTTTTATTTTGTTAGTCATGTTTGTTCCAACTTTTTTAAAGTCAATTTTTTATTTCCTTTTTGTAGATGTGTGTAGATGTGATTTTTTAATTTCATACTGAGTGTGTTTTTGTATGTTTCTAGTATCACTCTTTTAAAAGAGTATTGTATACCCTTCTGTCATTGTATTCATCGTTTTTATTGTTTGGTCAAAACATATGAAAACATATGTGAAGCAAACTTTATTGGTATCCATCCCCCACACTTCTGAAACACTTGCTACACCTCTGGATACAGGTGATAAAACGTCCACGTGTGTTCACAAAGAGTGTTTTTCCTTTTGTCCTCCTCTTGTAGAAATACCTGCAGACTGAGAAGACGGTGAATGTGACTGACAAACCAGACCCCAGCTGAATGTGGCTGTGAAGCTTTTCACTCACTTTTGCCATTCCCCTCCTTTTGTATCGTCTCTTTATTTCTCTCTCAAGGTCCATATTCTCACACTGGTATAGATTAGTCTCATGTCTCCATTTAAATAAATATGACATCAATAAAATGTATTTACTAAATTGTGGTTTGTCGCTCATTCACAATCTCAGTGTCTGATAATATTTGATAGAAGTCTGTTATCAATGATTTATAGCATCATAAAACCACACACTGTCATCACAATAACCTTAAAGCAAAGATGACTTTGCTCCCTGGCAACAGGGAGAGAGCTAACGAGCTTAACACCTATTTCAACAGGTTTAGCTCCCAGACCACCCCTGTCTCCTCTATCCCTCCCCCGTCCCCACCACACCTCCCCCCTCCCCCTCCCACTCCAATGCCTTCTCAGCTCCCTCCTCCTCCTCCTACGGTGAGCCCACCTGACCAGACTTTGGGACCACAGCTTACCACCCCTCCCCCCACAATACCTTCCCCTCCCCCCTCCCCCCTCCCCCCTCCCCCTTTGTCTGACTGTGACGACCTGCCAGGTGAGGAGAGAGCTGGAGAAGCTCAAACAACACAAGGCTGCAGGCCCTGATGGCATCAGCCCCAGGACTCTTAGGACCTGTGCCAGCCAGCTGTCTGCTGTTCTCCAGCATCTCTTCAACCTGAGCCTCAGCTTGGAGAGGGTACCGCTTCTCTGGAAGACCTCCTGCCTGGTTCCTGTACCCAAGAAGTCATCTCCATCTGGCCTCAGTGATTACCGTCCAGTTGCCCTCACATCCCATGTGATGAAGGTGCTGGAGAGGTTGGTGTTGGCTCACCTGAGGCCGCGGGTGAGGTCTTCTCTGGACCCTCTGCAGTTTGCCTACCAGCCATGTCTGGGGGTGGATGATGCCGTCATCTATCTGCTGCAGCGAGCTCACTCACACCTGGATGGTGGTGGAGGCACGGTGAGAATCACATTCTTTGATTTCTCCAGTGCCTTCAACACCATCCAGCCTCCATTACTGGGTGATAAGCTGCAGCTGATGGGTGCTGGTGGGTCCACTGTCTCCTGGATCACTGATTACCTGACAGACAGGCCACAGTTCGTCCGGCTGGGTAGCGTCCTGTCTGATGTGGTGATGAGTGGTGTAGGAGCCCCACAGGGCACTGTGCTTTCTCCGTTCCTGTTCACCTTATACACCTCTGACTTTCAGTACAACTCAGAGTCATGTCACTTACAGAAATTTTCTGACGACTCTGCAGTTGTGGGGTGTATAAGTGGGGGACGGGAGGAGGAGTACAGGGGGCTGGTGGACAGATTTGTGGAGTGGGCTGGAGGAAATCACCTGCTGCTTAATGTGGACAAGACCAGAGAGTTGGTGATTGACTTCAGGAGGAAGGGGACAGCCTCACAGCCCCTTTGCATCCTGGGTAAGGATGTGGAGGTGGTTGAGGAGTACAAGTACCTGGGAGTGACCATCGACAACAGACTGAGCTGGAAGACCAACAGCACAGCTGTGTACAAGAAGACCTGCAGCAGACTCTACTTCCTGAGGAAGCTGAGGTCCTTCAACGTGTGCAGTAAGATGCTGGAGATCTTTTACCAGTCTGTGGTAGCCAGCACTCTGTTCTCCTCTGTGGTCTGCTGGGGGGGCAGCATTGCAGCCAGTGACGCCAACAGACTGAACAAACTGATCAGGAAGGCGGGCTCTGTCATTGGCTGCAGACAGGAGACTTTTGAAGCAGTGGTGGAGAGGAGGACACTGAACAAACTGTTATCCATCATGGATAACCCTGATCACCCTCTCCACCCTGTACTGGACAGACAACGGAGCGCCTTTTCCAAAAGGCTCCGACAGCTTCGTTGTCAAAAGGACCGCTACAGGAAATCTTTCCTGCCTCATGCCATAAGACTGTTTAACACCTCATCACTGTGTCACAGATAACACTGCTGTACATGACAGATCTGACACAAGGTTCAGCTTCAACTGCACATTTTGTTTTTGTACTTAGATCTTATATTTCTATTCAAATGGCACACTTCCTTTTTTACTCTTATTTTAAAATCCTATTTCTGTAAATAATGTCTATATTGTTTATTTTTACCACTAGAGGTTTATATTTGGAGGCTGAGTGCCTGTGTATTGCTGCTGTGATAGTGAAATTTCCCAACTTGGGATGAATAAAGTATTTCTATTCTATTCTATTCTATTCTATTCTATTCTATTCTATTCTATGAAAATCTCACTGCATCAACTTGTATCTTTACACCTGCACTGATTTTCAGTGACTGTGGGGTAAACACTCAAACCAGGGATCCTTTGTGTGGCACTTGTCAAGTCCCAGCTTATTAGCAGGACATTTATTTCAGCACAAGATGGCAGTACACTCTGTTCTAAGCTCAGAGCATCAACCTGTTTCTGACACAGTCTTACAAATCCTTTCATACCTCACAAGGCTTCATATCATCACTTAGATTAGCTTTTCTGTGTGTCAGAGTCTTGTGCTACCGTGGAGTGTCATCAGGTTCAAGGTGACTAAACTATGGCCATAAACTGTTTCCCCACTATGAGTCAAATTGGTGGACCATTACCTTCATCAAGGTGGGAGAGAAGATTCAGCTTCAACCAAAGGCTCAAACAGAGCTCCTCTCTGCAGTACAGCAACTGTACTAACAACTCAGATATTATCATGAAACATTTGCAGAAAAATCTTTTTGGGATTTCACGAGGTGTGGCTGCATCAGACACAAACAAAACAAATCATTTGTTTATTGTTATCAAGACAAAAAATAGCAAAAGTAAATTCTTCATGGTGTCAACATGTCAGTTCTCAACATTGTCGGTATCAAAGTTAACAAATAACAAAGAATGTCTTCAAAACTGAACAAAAAATAAATAAAGCATCACATAACAAAATTCATATTTAGTACTCCTGCCATTAGCACGCAGTAGCACTTTAATCCTGGCTGGCATGTTCTCCACGAGCCTTTCACACTGTTGAGGGGTAATCTTCTCCCATTCTTCTTCAATGACTGTTTTTAATTCTTCCAGATTCTTTGCTTAAAACAGACCTTTTGATAATCCAGCAAAGATTTTCAATGGGGCTCATGTCCGGGGATTGAGCTGGCCACTCTAACACCTGGATATTGTGCTCCTGCAGCCAAGTTCTACTTGACCTGGATGCGTGCGTATGTATGTATGTATAGCAGCTATTTTTCTTAATTTAGTTTCTTAGTTATTCTGCTACTGGAATAGTGTTTATTTAATCTTGTTCTGGCCATATTGGTCTCTTACTTATATTTTACTTACTGTACTGTACCCCTGCTGTTGCTAAATGCAATTTCCCCACTGAGGGAATAATAGAGGATTTTCTTATCTTTCTTATCTTAGAGCTTTATTTCCAACATGGTACACCTCAGTCATACTACAGTAACAGCTATCTGTAATGTATCCACACTTTGTCATTTGAGCCATCTGGATTCTTCCAATTGGGACTTTTGGAGCTGCATTTACCACTTTGCCTCATTCATGGCCTGTAACGTGCCTACTTGTAATTTGGATATTTCCTCAATGGCAAGTTGCTGATGTGGATTCAAGAAGATATTTTCTAGTTCCACCTAAAGAATTACAGTATGAAAATGAAGGGCAGAGATGATGGAGGATATCATTCTAACTCTTATTTTATTGCCATCAATTCAATTCAATTTATTCATTAATTATACAGCACCTTACAGAGAAAGAGAGAGAAAACTCTCTCTTTCTCTCAGAGAGAGAAGAACTCTCTGAGAGAAAGAGAGAGAAAAAAACTCTCTCTTTCTCACTGAGGGAAAAGAGAGAAAAAACTTTCTCTTTCTCTCAGAGAGACAAGAACTCTGAGAGAAAGAGAGAGAAAAAACTCTCGGAGGGAAGAGAAAGAGAACAGCAGAGAAGTTGAGATAGAGAGAAGCAGAGAAAGAGAGAGTTCTTCTCTCTCTTTCTCTTTCGGTGGAGAAAGAGGGTTAGCGTTACGCAGTGGCGGTTCTACATTGAATTACTTGAAATTAAAGTTATCAGAAATTAAATAAATATACTCTATATACATAAAAGTGGCAAAATATACACAATCACACATAACAACAGCAGATAATAATGATATAAGATAAAAACAATATAATTGTATTATTTTAGAATAATAAAAAAGTAAAAGAATAATATACAAATAAAATATAGAATAAATATTGTGAATAGCACAAATCATTCATCACACAAATGAAAACGCACTACAGGAAATCTAATTCTAACAATATTGCACTAAGAGCAGCAAAGAAAAAACTCAAACTAAAACCTGAGCTTTCTGGCCTTCCTTGATGCAAAATCATCAATAATGTGATTATACGAAATCTGCTCCCTATTGAATGATTGATACTGATGACAGCAAGGCCACTGAGTAGTAGCTTGTGCCAAAAACCGCCACTGGCGATACGGAAAACGCTGTTTCTCGCTGAGGAGGGCTAAAGAAGGCCATGCTCTCCTTCTCGCTCCCTCCCTCTCCATCGATAGAGACAGAAAGAGAGAGGAAAAGCGTCTCGGTCTCTATCTGTCTCAAGGAGAGAGAGGGGAAGCTCTCTGGTGTAACTCGCTCTCTGCCTGAGAGAGAGAAGAGAGAGGAAAAACTCTCTGTTTCTCTCTCAGGGAGAGAGAGAGAGGAGGACAGAGTCTGGTGGCCCGGGTCACATCTGTATTCAGTTCTCCTGGATATTAACCTCACAGACGCTCAAAATGAACCGTTATCAGTAAGGATCCGCAGCATGAGCGGAACGAAAGCGACTGAATGCCCCCAGCAAAGACGTTGGTAGCCTGAGACACCGGCGACGCACCCCCACCAGAGCTGTCCCTACCTCCTCAGAAACGTTGAGTCAGTGAAGGAAGGCTCCTCATTTATATCATCTGGCTGCCGCCGTAGTGACGTCAGAGCCGTTGCCTGGGCATCAAAGGCAGGTGAGATGGTGACGTCATGAGCCACACCTCCTCTGAGCTGCTGCTCACTGGATGCTTTTTGCTTTTGACTACATTCACAGTTAAACTCTACAAAGTGTTGCGAGTGAAAATCCCAGCAAGTGTAGGGGTGTTCTGATACATCAGTCAGATTGTTGGAAAATTCCAAAGCATTCCAAAGACAGTGGAAAGAATAAACATGATCAAGTGCAGCTCTACACTTTGTCATGTATGACTTCATTTAATACTGTAGCTTCATACATGATCATCCACAGCTGAAGCTCACATTCATGCACCTGTCCTGACAAGATGCTACATGTGATTCACTGTGATCCACCATGTCTCAGCTAAAATGTTTTTCCTTGAGTCTTATTCAAAATGTGACACTGGAAACTGAACCATCTGTGCCAACAGAATGAAGAGAAGTTCTGAAAAAAGCATCAACAAACTCAGAGCAAGAGCTTCATAAATACCTTTATTGCACATTAAAATCTGTATTCATTTCAATAATTGTATCAACTGTCAATATCAGTTTTATTTTTCCCAACTAGTTATTGTAAATGAAGACATATTTAATGAGCCTTATTCATTTGTGGTCACAGTTATATTGAATTTCAAATAAACCTACTGTAACCCCCAACAGTAATGGCACTGAGTTCATTTTCTATGAACTACTCGTCAGGTTTTCCCAGATTTAGCATAAAGCTCATAATGAATCTAACAGGATGCTTTGGTGAATTAATGTTTTCAGTGTCATTAAAACTGGTACAAGTACAAAAGTCACATGAGGAAAGCAGACATTCCAATATAGACAGCAACATTCAATCAACATTTCTATTATTTATGTAGCTGATTAAAGCTAATACAGAAATGGGCTTGTAATTAATTACAAATTGTGGGAAAAACCTCTATCAGTGTGTTCTTGGATGGTTACAATAGAGTGCAAACCAGATAAGGTATGAAAAAGAAACAGCAACAAACTCAGAGCAAGAGCTTCATAAATACCTTTATTGCACATTAAAAAGTGGATTCATTTCAAGAATTGTATGAACCATCAATATCAGCAGAAAGGTATGAAAGAATGGAATAAACTGATGAATGGTCACAAGTGTTAAAAATACACACACATATATACAGTAGCATATATAGTAGGATTTTATTTCAGCTTCATTTAACCAGGTAAGTCCTTCGAGAACCAATTCTCATTTGCAGTGACAACCTGGCCACAGACACAATCCAGTAGATAAGACAAAGGATCACAGTACAAATTCAATACATATCAATCAGAATGACAGTGTAATATGTGCATATATAAACAGTGAGTTCAAGGATGTTGGATTATGGTTTGTAATGTATTCTTAAAAGAAGAGAATGGTATTAAAGAGCTGAGTTTTACAGTCTGTTGTAAGTGATTCCAGTCGTTTGTGGCAGAAAATTGAAAAGAGAAGCAACCAAAGGAGGTGCAGGCTTTTGGAATGACGAGGTTAATGAAGCTGCTGGAGCAAAGACTGAGACTAGAGTTCTGAATATTGAGCAAAGAGCGTAGGTATGAACACTGTAAAATGGAATTGCTAATATAGCTTAAAATAAGAAGTGATTTTAACTGATGTGTGCTTACTTTGCTGACTCTGCTATGTTACACTTAATTAAAAAAAAACGTTTTAGGGAATAAAGTAATTAGAGTCATCAGACTGAGAAAGTATGAGTGATGAAGAGCCGTCCTCACAACCTGACACCTATGCCCGACACTAGGTGGCAGCACTTGGCTGTGTGACATGCGCATTTCCCCGTGAAGACGTGCTCGGTAATGTCCGCAAGCGGAAAGAAAGCTTCTGTCTCTGTCATGTTAAGGTAAGTTGCTGCAAACTGGAACATTTTATCGGTTTTTCATTCTTGTTATCCTAAAAGTTAGAATGAATGAGTAGTTTTACAAGGCCTATGTGAAGGGCTAACGTCGCTAGCGCTAGCTTACACACGTTGATGTAATGAGCACTTGTAAGCTAGCGCTAACGACGTTAGCCCTTCAAAGTCAAAGTCAACTTTATTGTCAAAACCATATGTACAGGTCAAACACAGGTTTTGAAATTGCAGAGCTCCCTAGGCCCACAGTGTTACACTAGATACATTAGAAAAATAGCTATACAAAAATAAAAACATATTCAAGATTCAAGAGTCTTTATTGTCATTATGCGAACATAAAGACATTTTGCAGAGACTCCCGGCTTTAAGGCACACATATAAATAAATAACACAAATCCTTAAAACAGAACACTTATGAAAATATAAACACAAAGTATAGTAAGTAAATTAAAGTAAGTAAATAATAAAGTGCAGCTTAATGCAAGTGCAGTGTATGGAATGCTGTGAGTGTTTGATTGTGTTCTATGTGGTTGTCAGCATCAGCATCAGTGGGGGTGGTGTTGGGGGCGTGTTCCTGTATGGGGATGGGATTTGAGTGTTTTCATTGCGGTGGGGCTGTTGCTTTTACAGCTCTGCGGAAGAAGCTGTCCCTGAGTCTGTTGGTGATTGTTTTAATGTTCCTGTACCACGTTCCTGATGGAAGCGGTACAAACAGTGCGTTGCCCGGGTGGGTGGGATCTGTTGCAGTGCGTCTGGCCCTTTTCTGCACTCTAGCAACGTAAACTGAGTCCAGATCTGCTCGCCGACGGCCGACAATCTCCTGTGCTGTGTTAAGTCCTTCCTGTCCTGTGCTGTGCAGCTACCATACCACGCTGTCACACTGAGGCACAGGACGCTTTCCATTGTGGCTCTGTAAAAGTTTGCCAGCAGAGAAGAGAGTCCAGTCCGCTTCAACTTCCTGAGAAAGAAGAGCCGTTGTTGGGCCTTTTTCACCAGGTGTGAAGTGTTCACAGACCACGAGAGGTCAGAGGAAATGTGGACGGCCAGGAACTTTATGCTGTCCACACTCTCCACAGCCTCCCCATGCAGACAGGAGTGTGTTCAGTCTTCCTGGACCTCCTATAGTCCACTATGACCCTAACCCTTCAGGGCCAGCATGTCCGGGGGAACAGTGTTAAAGGCTGAGCTCAAGTCCACAAATAGCATCCTAACATAGGTGTTAGGATGCTGCAGGTGAGTCAGGGCCGTGTCAAGTGCTAACCAGACTGCATCCTCTGTAGAACGCTTCTCCCTGTAGGCAAACTGGAGGCTGTCCAGGCCAGCAGGGATGGTGTCCTTGATGTACTTTGGGAGGATCCTCTCCAAGCACTTCATGATGACTGGAGTCAGAGCGACAGGTCGGTAATCATTGAGGCAGGTGATGGTTGCTTTCTTGGGCACAGGCACAATGATGGAGGACTTCAGGCACACAGGGACCGTGGAAAGCTGCGTGGACAGCTTGAAAATGTCCAGAAAAACTCCTGCCAGTTGCTCAGCGCGTGATTTCAGGGTACGACCTGACACCTTGTCTGGACCTGCAGCCTTGTTGATGTTGATCCTCCTCATGGCGGAGGTCACTTGGTGCAGCTGCAGGACGAGGGGCTGAGAGTCCAAGCGTGCCAAGAAGCTGTTTAAGATGTGATCATGGCCGACCTGCTGGTCGCTGCTCTTGTAATCCGTGATGGTCCTGATGCCTTTCCACATGTTACGTGACGTGGGTTGTTATCATTCAAGTGCTCCTCAATGTGCTGCTTGTAGCTGTGTTTTGCCACCTGATGCCCTTTTTCACTTCTTTCCGGGCCCTGCTGTAAGCCAGCCTATCTCCTGACCTATAGGCTGCATCCTGGGCTTTTAGCAGGGTCGGCACTGTGCTGTCCACTGTGTTTTATATAAACATAACACTATCAGATAGAGAAAGAGAACTTAGTAGAGAAAGAAAGGGCTTTTATATAATACAAATAGACTTGTATATAATACAGATAAACTTGTATTTAATACCAATAATACAAATATGTGTGTCACAGAATTTGTGTGATTTTAGCTCCAATATGTCATTTGAGCAGCAGAAGGTGCCATTTTTCAACTTAAGTAATTTCTCATCATTTAGAAAAAATAAAACTTCTTTGAAACAAAATCTTTAACATTTTTCAGATTGCTGTAAAAAAATAATTAGTGTTCAGCTAATTCAATCTGAGTCAGCACAAAAGCTGCTCTTTTCAGTAAAAACAAATGAGCAGCATAGAAACCTACAAACTAAGCATTTTGCTGTCCACAGTCAAAAGCAGGTTTGAAACCAATATTCTACAACATTCCTTTAGATGCTGCATTAAACTGTTAAAGCTCAATTAAATGCAAAAATGTGGTAATAAGAAGAAACAGCAGTAACCATATGCAGTCTTTGTATGCACTGTAATGAATGCAAGTGTAACAATGAGGCAAATGTGCACCTACTCTTCATTGCCATCATCACTATCATCACTCTCTGGATCATAAACATACAAGTTCTTGTGCAAGAACAAGATCAGGTCAACATGCTTTGAATCTAGTGTTCTTCTCTGAGCTGTTACTATATCTCCTGCAGTAGAGAATTCTCTCTCTGCAGACACGCTGGTGCCAGGAATGCACAAGTATCTTTTAGCTAACTTGGAAATCAGAGGATAGATCACTTCATTCTTTTTCCCACCAGCAGAGAGGGTCCTCTGTGAGAGGGGGTGTTTCAGCACGGCAGTACTCGGCCACTTCCTCCTCAGCTCTGGTGTGCAATGACTTGGGCTGCTGCTGAGCTGTATCATGGAGAAATACTGATGGGAATTAGCATCAGCCACCAGCCAAGTGTTGACACAGAATAATAATTTACTATTGAGGCTCTGGTGAATCTGAACATGTTTCTGTGTATAGAGCTTCACATTTAAAAAGTTCTGCTCCTACTCTGATCAGAGAAAGTCGACCCTAGCAGATTCTGTAGCAGAGAAAAGGATGAAACCCTTCTTTTTGGAGCAGGGCTCTGATGTGGCTCCTCTTCACTGGTTGCTGTTGAACTGACTGTGTTGTGCTCTGTTACTCTCACCTCTTGCTGGATATACACAATGAGAAAACCAAGTTAACACACAAGAATCTTACATGTTGAAATCACAGTTTCAGTATCTTTAAGAAGCTTTTTACAAGTTAGATTTAAAAAATATATAAATAGCAGTGTTACCTTTAACGTTGCAGCCTCAGCAACCACTCTTCCATACATCTCTGCTCTCTCCTCCTCAGAGAGGAAAGGCAAAGCCTTGAAACGTGGGTCAGGGGCAGAGGCAGTGTGTAGTGTGTTCCTCTCCTGCTCACTTCTATACCTCTTGCTGAGGTCGTCATTGATGGCCTGTTTTATGTCCCGGACCAGTGGTGACTCTTCAGTACTGAGCTTTGTGTTCTGGGTTAGCTTGGCGTGCACAGGAGCAGTCAAACATACAGTGGGATTTTTCTCCTGAGACATGAGTGTAGTAGCATCTTTCATAGGTTTGAGGGCAGTGGTGACATCTTCTGCATTTGAGACATCCGCTTCTGTGAGAGTGACAGTGTCAGAATCTTTTTTCCTCACCTGAGGAGAGAGCAAGGTGGTGCAGATAGCTGGCTGTTGCTCCAGGAACCTTTCAACCATCTCATATGCACTATTCCATCTAGTGCACACATCTGTCTTCAGCTTGTGGTTTTTGAGGCCAAGCAGGTTCTGGTTCTCCTCCAGCAGATGGGTGGCAGTGGTGCTGCGATGAAAAAACGTGGTAATCCGTCTCACCCTCCCCAGGAGCCTTGCCACAGCAACTTGAGTGCTTTCTGAGAGGCCAGGTTGAGAGTGTGAGCATAGCATTTCACATGTAGGAACTTTCCCAGTTGAGCAGCAACAGCCATATTTGATGCGTTGTCAGTGACTAACACCAGATCTTTGTCTGTAATCTGCCATTCTTCTGCGACTTTCTGCAGCAGCTCAGCTACATTTGCACTAGTGTGACTCTCACTCATCACTCTGGTTTGGAGGACATGACTTACTAGCTCCCAGTTGTTGCTCATCTCACGCATAAAGTGCACAGTTAGCGTAATGTAAGATTCAGTTGCAGCTGATGTCCACGCATCACACGTCAGAGAGACTCTGCCAGCTGTCTTTAGAGATTCCATCACCGTGGTTTTAGTCTTGTTGTATAGTTTCGGGATGGCGTTCTGTGCGAAATATTTTCGCTTCGGGAGTCTGTATCTGGGGTCCAACGTCCGCATCATAGCTCAAAATCCCTTGTTGTTGACAACTGAATATGGGCGTAGATCCTTAGCTATAAAAGTTGCGACGGACGCTTGGTGGACCAAGCTGTCTCTCAGTCTGCTGGTCCTGGCCCGGAGACTCTTCAGTCTCCTTCTGGATGGCAGCAGACTGAAGAAGCTGTTGGACGTGTGGGTGGGATCGCCTGCAATGCAGAGGGCTTTGCAGGTGAGGCGACTGTCCTAGATGTCCTGGAGGGAGGAGAGAGAGACACCCACTATCCTCTCAGCTGCTCTCACTACCTGATGTAGTTTTCCTTTGACAGGACACGGTGCAGGTGCCAAACCACACAGTGATGCAGCTGGTCAGGATGCTCTCCATGCTGCCTCTGTAGAAACTGCACATGATGGGGGCTGGGGCTCTGGCTCTCCTCAGTTTATGGAGGAAGTAGAGTCACTGTTGGGCTTTGCTGGTCAGTGATGCAGTGTTTTTTGACCAGGAGAGGTCTTCTGAGATGTGCACACCCAGGAACTTGCTGCTGCTAACTCTCTCCACAGCAGCACCGTTGATGGTTAGTGGAGTGTGCTGGCCGTGCGCTCTCCTCCCTATTATTCAATTCAGCACCACAGTATTGTGTCTCTTCCACTTAGCCTCAATCATTGCTGCTTTATTTACAGTACCAGTCAAAAGTTTGGACACAGCTTCTCCTTCACTGTTTGTTCTTTATGTGAGGAGGTGTGATGGTGTGGGGGGGCTTTGCTGCTCACACTCTTGCTCATTTATTCCAAATTCAAGGCACACTTAACCAGCATAGCTACCACAGCATTCTGCAGCCACGTGCCATCCCATCTGCTTTGTGCTTAGTTGGACCATCATTTGTTTTTCAACAGGACAATGACCCCAAACACACCTCCAGGCTGTGTGAGGGCTATTTCACCAAGAAGGAGAGTGATGGAGTGCTGCATCAGACCACCTGGCCTCCACAGTCACCTCACCTACACCCAGTTCAGATGCTTTGGGATCACTTGGAGCGCAGACTGAAGGGAAAACAGCCAACAAGTGCTCAGCACCTCTGGGAACTCCTTCAAGACTGTTGGAAAACCATTCCAGGTGACGACCTCATCAAACTCACTGACACAATGCCAACAGTGTGCAAAGCTGTCATCAAAGCAAAAGGTGGCTACTTCCCACAATCCTAAATACAAAACATATTCTGCTTGGTTTCACACTTTTTTCTTAACTATATAATTTTAAGGCCATTAAAAGTGTTAACTGTCTTTTAGAGCTATTATTTTCTCAGACTATGAGGTGTCCTATTCCCATTGAAATTCTATCTGCTAAACTTCCTGTTAGCTCCTTTAAATGTGGGCTTTAGCATTTCTGGGCACATAATCAAAGATCCTCGCCTCAATCCTGAACTCTCAGCTTTGTATGTTTAATGCTGATGTCATATTCAGTGTTTGTACCACATCTCAAACACTTTTCACGCTCAGCTCAACTGGACAGTCAACTGGCTGGCTCACGTTTACTTCAGGCAAATCTTCAACGTCCAGACAACCATCGTCGCTGTCATGGGCAAATGCAGCTTTTCTGACAGCTGGGTGGAAGAGCCAGCGTTTAAGGACTGTCTCAGCTCTGTAGTAGGGAAGTCAAAGAAATCTGATTACATTCAACTTTATTATCATTACACATGTACAAGGACAAGGTAACCAAATGCAGTTTAGCATCTAACCACGAGTGCTAAAGCAGAAAGTGCAGGATATACAGTGTCTACAGTTTGTAGAACTTACAGTCAACAACATCAGTCAGTCTCTAAATCTATTCTGTTGTCTATAGTCTTATATATGTCAAAATCTAAGTCAGTGTTAATAAGGTCTCTGATTAACACTTGCAACTCAGTGTCCTGATGGTTTTTAAAAAAAATCCAAAGGTAGTAAAAAAGCTATTAAAAGGTATTAAATGTAACTTAAGGATTGCTCTGTATACCCTGTCATCAGTCTGCCCACATGTTGCACTGACAAAGAACCATAGATAGGCAAGGTGATAACTAACATGTACTTGTGCTTGCTCTTCTTCTTCTTAGGACTATGATGACCCACACATGTCCCACACCTCAATGGGGATCCTGACACTGATTCCTCAGCACAGTGTGGACTCTCCTGACTCACTGCACCTACAGGCTTCAGGTACTGCAATCATTTTGGAGGGAACAGTGCTGATGGATGGCCTTAAAAATCTTACACATGCCATGTGCCTTCTCTTTCCACTTATTTACGCCCTCAACTTGGAATACCCTCAACAACACAACACCACCTTTGACTTTATTCAAAGAGTGCTTCTGTCACTTGGACACAAGACCCTAAAAGCAAAAATACATTTACTCAAAAATCTTCTCTTGCATTGACTCATTGTCTTCACAATGTCAGTAGAATGTCTCATGTTAGGTTTGCTCAGTACTGGGACAGTGTCCCCTTGGTCAGCCCTTTTTTTGCTGGAGCCAGCCTCATTGCTCTTTCTTCTCAAACAGGCTGCTAAATACTTTGCTGTTCACAAGGAGAAATGTCAACAGCTTTTCTTTCAGCCCTTCTTCTTCCCTCTCTCTTCATGCTCACACCATTGTGGCCATATAGCAGCATCAGGCTCTATAGCCAGTTACCTCCAAATTTACCACATTGGAACTCAGTCTCCAGTACAGTTAAACTCATCCTCTAACAATTCACTCACAATGTTCTCAGCAGGTTTTAGCTGTTGCTGTCTCAAATGTCTGCATTACACTTGCACATTACACAGTTAGACTTGTGCACATTCATATCTGCTGTTCATGTTAATGAACTGGACACAATTTCTTCTTCTTAGAGAACAAATAAACTGTTTTTGTGTCCCCTTCAAAATGTCTCCTTTTCTTTCAGCAAAACAAAAGCACAACCAGCTTTGACAAAGTGTCTTTTGAAATAATCCACCAATTTTGTTTTGCCTGTGACCACAATACCATCAGATTTAATAACAGTGGGCAAATGGGAAGACATATTTTTCTTTTCTATTGATTTGACAGTACATCTGTTTCTTATTGCCCTGTATGTCTGCCAGTCTGATGTTTCATTAGAAGAATTTGCTTTACGCCATAGGTGCTGTTTATGGCCAATAAGCTCAGACAGATCAGAACTGAACCAGGGACTGAGACGCTTTTTTATCCTCATTCTTTTGAGAGCAGCATGTTTGTTCAAGATGGCACCCAACAACGTTTTAAAGTATGTCCAGGCGTCTTCCACGTCAGGGAGAAGACCAGTTCTGTGCCATTCAACTTTTGTCAGGTCATATAAAAAAGTCTGTTCATTAAGGTTTTTCTGTTGGATTTCTTAAACCAAGACTCAGAGATGACTAAAATGTCAGGATTTGCAGTCAGTGCAGCAACTTTTGGGAGGAGGCTGCGTATGTGTGCGACCCATGCTAATGTGCTAACCTGTCAATGGGATTCTCCATGTTATGAAGTCAGCTGCATTCTTGTGAGGGCAGAATAGTATGTTTAAATGCATTAAACCAAGGATTTTACCATTACACAATCAGTCAAAAGCTAATAAATGTACATGAGAACATTTAGCTTTGTTGGCAGAGGAATCAGTGAGTGAGCAAAGATCTGGACCAGGGAAACTGGAGGAATTGCTGAGAGTCAAACATGTCACTGATGTTCAGGCTGTAGAAAAAGGCTAAATGTGAATGGAGCTGCAGAGTAAGGAGCTCATTCTGAGTGGCCCTCGTGCTACAAGTCACCATTTCACATTGCATTGAATATTATTTAACTCACTGTTTATTGCACATTTTGAAAAGTGCAGCTTTGTATTGATACGTACAGTTGAATTTTCTAATTCCTTCTAAACACAGGTTTAGGAGTCAGATGTTTGATGACATGCTAACAGATGTTTGTGTGTCTCTGAAGGTACCCTGACTGGAAACCAAGTCTGCCAAGGTCAGCTGGACTCTTCTTCTTCTGTTTCCAATAATAAGAAAAATGCACATCCACTCAAATGCTGCTGTTTAAGCTGCCACTTGACACAACTTTACTCTGTCATTTCACTGCTTATGTCTGTCACTCAATGTGTTATCCAGTCAGAGCAGACCATATGGCAGCCGAGCTCTGTGGGATCCCAAGGATCGCTCTCCATCCCATTCCGTGTCTCGGAGCCTCTCAGGTTCTCCCACCCCAAGTCCTCCTCACAACAAACACAGGGTGGGCCCCCATCCCCACAGGCCACACGGGAAGCTCTACTCCCCTCACCATCTCCCTCGCTTCCACCACTGCACAGGTAGACCACAGGCTAGAGAGCAGGCACAGCGTCTACAAAGTGGGACAGTGTACAACTCTGTTACAGCTCCGGCTCACACAGTCCCTCTCACTCACACCCAACCTCCTCCTCCTCCAGAGAGCAGCGGCCTGAGAGGAAGGACAAGGAATCATCAGGTTAGTCAGTGTGTAGCTTTGTTCTTTACAGACTCATGTATGTTCAGAGTCTGACTCTGGAAAGCTCTTTTAAAGTCATCTGCTAACGGGGAAGATAGTTTGTCTGTGCTCAGCTAAAATCACACTTTACCTGTTGTTTACCTGAGATTTCTCACATCACTTCTAGTTTTGGAGCCTTACACAAGAGTGATGTGGAGCTTTCTTTGCTTTCCCTCCTCCCTTTGCTTCGTGCTGTGTCTACAGGGGGTTCCTCTGGCATCGGTGGGAAGCGTCCACACCATGACTCCACTGACACCAGCCGACATCCACCCTCCTCTAAGGCGGCTCACAGCTCCAAACGTGGACAGTCCAACATCACAACTGTTAAGAGCGGGATGAAGACTGGAACTAAGATGGCTGAGACAGCAAGTAACAAGGCGGCTGACACAGTGGGTGTTTTTCTGTTTAGTTGTGTAAAGCTTGTCACAGAATTCCACTGTTTTGGACCAAGCTCAGCCACAGCTAACTATGTCTACACACTTCTTTCAGCCTAAAACTAACCAAAGACTAATGCTGTTGCTTTGTAGTGTGCCAGGCCTCCTCCAGCCAAGAAGAAGAAGAAAACAGCCACTCCAGCCTCTCTGGGCTCGTCTGTTTCAGATGGTCTGCTTTATCTGACAGGCATTCCAAACCACGCCTCGGAGCAGGAAGTCACTGACTTGGTCGGGTCCTTTGGCAAGATCAACAACGTGATCCTCATGCCGTGCTCAGAAGAAGAGAGCGAGAAGAGCCAAGGACAGAAGGTACGTCTAAGAGTATCTACATGTTCATGTGTTTTACAAGAAATTTCATGCTTATTTTCTGTTTAGTTGTATTAAAATGTGCAGAATTAACATTTTCTCTAAGTGTGTTTTACAAGAAAGAATAGCATTGGCCTGTTCATCTGTCACTCTTCAGTCAACAAAACAGTGGCTGTGGATGTTTTAGCCTGTGCAGGTTTCCTGCTTCTTCTTTGCACAACGTCATCATGGTTTCTGTCTGTCCCACATCATCACTTTGTCTCCCTCCCTTGCTGCAGGCATGTGTATGTATGGTGAAGGCTGAAGACGCTCAGGCACTGGCTAACTCCACAAATCTCTCCATCAGAGACCAGAAAATCACTGCTTCAACAGCCAAGGTACCATGTGGAAAACACACACACGTGGCACTGAAGGCATGTTCACTTTAAACCCTTTCAATCATAGAAAACATAAAGCTTCCACAAAAATGCTGAGTGGAGTTTGTTTTCTGTCTAAATGCAATTGTTGATTCAGAAACCATCTCATACACAAAATTAGTTTCAGTTCCTTTTTTAATTATTATTTTTTGATGTTTGAAGTCTCATTTCTTTTTGATTTCCTTTAGAAACCTGAAGGAGTGCAGTCTCCTGATGCCAACAACAGGTCTGCCACAGTTATCATCACCGTTCTTCCCCTTTAACCCCATATGTTGTTCACTCAACCTGCCCATTTCAAACCTGCACTCAGATATGATTATTTCTGACTTCACAGCAAACCTGCTTCAGGACAGGAGAAGGGTCCTGCCGGGGAAGACTCAGGTAGGACAACAAAAAACCGCCACTGCTCGTCTGCAGGCAGTCAGTGCTAATATATCCACATCTATCACTGTCAACAAATACTCAGTATATCTAGTTAAAATCACAGTCTGTTAACTATACCTGATCACATGGAATAAACTGTAGCTTAGTCACATGTAGTCTGGTTTGTGATGTCTTGCTTTTGCTGGCTTGTAGTTGTGATGTGTATGAAAACATACTGAGTGTAGCATCTTCTCCTCCTACTCCCCACTGCAGGAGCTGAGGCTGAACACAAGACGTCTGATGAGGTACAGTTTCCTTCACTTCCATCACATTTTCTTGTGTTTCAGCCTGATACTAAAATCCTTTCAGGTCATTTTCCCCCTCATCAGTCTGAAAACAGAATTTTATCTTTGGAAATGTACAAAAAGGAAAACCTAAGTTCAGCTAAATGTCTGTTAAATTCACTTGTTCTGTAATGTCTCCTACAGAAAGGCATGGTGTTGATCACAGGACTTCCTGAGAGCAGCTGCTCAGAGAGTGACATCATCAAGCTGATCCAGCCCTTTGACACGCCCTCTGACCTCATCCTGGCAAAACAAATGGGAAAGGTTGGTGTGATCACACCAGGAGGAGAGGAGAAAACACCTGGACACCAGTAATACATGTAGCCATGCAAGCTGCTTCTGTCATATCTTAAACTACTATCACAGGCTCAGTGGGACTGCTTTGTGGACAGTCTACACACTCAATCTGTCCATAGATACTAGTTTCTGGATTGTTGACCTGTTACAAAGTTCATCTTCCTACAGCACCGTGTTAAAATCATCCTTATTGTATGTTAGGTGCTTGTGTCAGTGGCAGACACAGAGATTGCTCAAGAGATAGTGAAAGTCCACTCCTTCATCCCCACCAAGATTAAAGACTGTGAGCTGAAGATAATCCATGTCAAACAGCGTATTGGCCTCAGCACACCGGTAAGGCCTCTCATCATTCACCCACATCCTTTACAGGACACTCATCATCTTTTTCTCCTCCTCTGCTCTAATCTTCTATATTAAATATCTTCCTTTTGTGTGCTTGCTTCTTTCATTTTGTGCTTAGTGCAGCATTTCTAGTTGTTTGTGAACCTTGAGCAGTAACTGCTGATTAACAATAAAAAAACCTCTTTACACAGGTGTCTCTCTACAATCTGCTGATGAGATCAGTGGACTCATTAGTGAGTATTTCTACCATTAGATATTTCTATGCACTTCATCTTATTTATTCCTTGATGTAACAAGGACAGTGCACGTTAATAAACTTTGCTGTAAATACACCAGGGACAAGTGTAGATGATCCAAATGTACATTTACACTAAGCTCTTTAAAGTAATAAACCTAAATCAGGCTGAAGGGTTTTACTGTCAAACTGCAGCAGTAAGTGTTCAGTTGTCCCTGTCCTACATTTTAGACGTAGATAAACAGGGACAGTCCTGTAAAACTTGACGTCTGCTGGAACTTTACAACTAGTTTTTCTTAGAAAAAGTACATTAAAGTAAGAAAACAGTATTTTTCATGGGTATAAAAACAAGATGGCGGTGCACAGTGGTGCAGCGGCTTCTCGAGCTCCTGGGATTAAGCCTTATTTTTCTAACTTCGAGGAGCTTTTAGCTCTAGTTTAGTGCTAAATTTGCGTGTAAGGTACAGATCTACTGAACTTATGGTTTGACGTGGTTGCGGGAGACTTTAACCACGTGAAACTGACGGACACTTTGCCCAGATTTTACCAGCATGTCACCATCCCCACACGCGGAGACAACATTCTGGACTGTGTGTACACTAACATTCAGGATGCATACAGAGCTCTTCCTCGCCCTCCTCTTGGCCTCTCCGACCACATCTCCATCCTGCTTGCGCCAGCTTACCGCCCCCTGCTGAGACGGATCAGTCCAACAAAGAAGACGTCAAAGAAGATGTCTCTGTGTGGCCCAGTGATGCAGCCTCTGTGCTCCAGGACTGCTTTCAGTGCACAGACTGGCAGGTCTTCAGGGAGGCAGCTACACATGAGGGAGAGGTGGACCTAGAGGAATACACCTCCTCCGTCCTCGGCTTCATCTCCAAGTGTGCTGATGACGTCGCCACCACCAGGACAGTAACCTGCTTCTCAAACCAGAAACCCTGGCTGAATGCTGAGGTCAGAGCTCTGCTGAAAGCTAGCGATGCTGTGTTCAGGGCATGTGAGTCCCTGAACGCAGAAAATTCTGGGTCACTTTACCTCCAACGACCCCCGGAGCATGTGGAAGGGCGTCAAGTGCATCACAAGCTACAACACCAGGGATGCACAATGCCCACTGGACCCCTCCCTGCCAGATGCACTCAACAGATTCTATGCCCGCTTCGAGGATCCTGACTCCCCCCCCCCTCCTGCACCAGACTCACACCACCACCCGGTGACGTACGAGCAGGAACTCGTACGTCCCTCTGCTCTTCCTGGACTTCTCATCAGCCTTCAATACCATCATCCCACAGACCCTGGTACAGAAGCTCTCCCTCCTCGGTCTGAGTCCCACACTGGGGAACTGGGTCCTGGACTTTCTGACCAACAGACCACAGACTGTCAGAATCCACAACACCATCTCCTCCTCCATCACCCTCAGCACTGGCTCGCCGCAGGGCTGTGTGCTGAGGCCTCTCCTGTTCACCCTGCTGACATATGACTGCTCGGCGAGACACCCCAGCTGTCATATAGTGAAGTTTGCAGACGACACAGCAGTAGTGGGACACATCACTGACAACGATGAGTCAGAGTACAGAGAGGAGGTGGAACATTTGGAGAACCACACAGAGGAGGAGGTGAAGAAGCAGGAGAGGGAGAGGAAAGAGAGGGAAGCCAGAAAGGAGGCGAGGGAGAGAGAGAGGAAGGAGAGGGAGAGGAGGGCCTGGGAGAAGGAGGAGAGGGCTCAGAGGGAGAGGGAATGGGATGAAAGAGCCAGGAAGGAGAGGGAGAAGAGGGAGGAGGAAAGGAGGGAGTGGCAGAGGAGGGAAAGAGAGAGGAGAGAGAGAAAGAGAGCACACGGTGAAGGTTTGTCCGGATCCAGGTGGTCTTGCCGGTCGGAGGGATACAAGCAGAGCTCCTGGACGGACGCACAGCTTAACAGCTCACAGGATGAGACCACAATGGTGAGGAGGTGCTGCTGGGTCAAAACCTGGACACTTAAATGTCTCCTGTGTGTCCTAACCCACAACCCCGTTTCTTTGTCCTGTCATGAAATCAGGTGGAGGACGAGGACCACTTCCCATTCAACATGAGTGACTTTGTGACATTAGATGAAGTAGGAGATGTTACCGACCTTCCGTGTTCTCCTGCTGTTGTTCCCATGGAAACCACAGACTGGGAGGAGGAGGATGCTACCACATCTGTCCCTCAGGACACTACAGGGGTACATTTTAGCTTGTGGTACATTTTAGCTTTTCTCTACATGTTTGATGGGGGGTGTCCGAGACGTAAATGTCCACAGTCTTATGACATCAGTCCTTTTCTGGGTTTCTTTCTGGAGAAGACGGTGCTGGTGTTGGACAAAACAGAAGGACAGGAGAAGATGCAGGACCAGGAGGACAAAGAGACGGTAGCTCCTGCTGCAGAGACAGGTACGCTTTGATTTTCTTTGAAGTAGAACTGTGAGTGGCAGCAGTTCCTCAGTGGGTAGAGAATCAGGCTTGATGATGGATGATGGGACGTTGTCCTTGGGGCAGGTACTTCCCATAAGTCATTGCAGGTGTTTAATAACAGCACCAAGATGAAGACACATGAAGTCCATTTGGAAAATCCTTAATTATTAGCTTATCTGCTTTGTTGAGCAAAGCCAGGACCAGGTCTTTTTACCCCTGTGTATGTCTTAGATTGGACTTTAAAGCAGTCCCTGTCTCTTCTAGGAAAGCAACAGACGTCCAAAGACCAAACAAACGGAGAAGAGGAGAGTATGAAGAAGACATTACAGATGAAAACACCCATGAGCACGGACTACTCCCTCCCCCCTTTTGATCCCAGCAATCCAGTTGGTATGACACTATTTATTCACTGTGACTGTTCATCACTGTTTTCTTTACATGTGTATTTCCACAGTCACTCTCGTGGGTGTGTGTGTGTGTGTGTGTGTGTGTGTGTGTCCTCAGGTATGGAGGTCTTAGTCCCAAAGACCGGTTTCTTTTGTACGGTATGTAATCGATTCTTCAGCGGAACCAGAGAAGCTGAGATCAACCACTGCAGAACCATCAAACACTACGAGAACCTAAAGGTAGGCAGCTCATGGTTATTTGTTGCACTTTCTCCCTCTTTTATTCTGCTCCATTTTCACACTTACTGTGATACAGGTGATAAAACGTCCACGTGTGTTCACAAAGAGTGTTTTTCCTTTTTTCCTCCTCTTGTAGAAATACCTGCAGACTGAGAAGACGGTGAATGTGACGGACAAACCAGACCCCAGCTGAATGTGACTGTGAAGCTTTTCACTCACTTTTGCCATTCCCCTCCTTTTGTATCGTCTCTTTATTTCTCTCTCAAGGTCCAGATTCTCACACTGGTATAGATTAGTCTCATGTCTCCATTTAAATAAATATGACATTAATAAAATGTGTTTACTAAATTGTGTTTTGTCGCTCATTCACAATCTCAGTGTCTGATAATATTTGATAGAAGTCTGTTATCAATGATTTATAGCATCATAAAACCACACACTGTCATCACAATAACCTTAAAGCAAAGATGAAAATCTCACTGCATCAACTTGTATCTTTACACCTGCACTGATTTTCATTGACTGTGGGATAAACACTCAAACCAGGGATCCTTTGTGTGGCACTTGTCAAGTCCCAGCTTATTAGCAGGACATTTATTTCAGCACAAGATGGCAGTACACTCTGTTCTAAGCTCAGAGCATCAACCTGTTTCTGACACAGTCTTACAAATCCTTTCATACCTCACAAGGCTTCATATCATCACTTAGATTAGCTTTTCTGTGTGTCAGAGTCTTGTGCTACCGTGGAGTGTCATCAGGTTCAAGGTGACTAAACTATGGCCATAAACTGTTTCCTCACTATGAGTCAAATTGGTGGACCATTACCTTCATCAAGGTGGGAGAGAAGATTCAGCTTCAACCAAAGGCTCAAACAGAGCTCCTCTCTGCAGTACAGCAACTGTACTAACAACTCAGATATCATCATGAAATATTTGCAGAAAAATCTTTTTGGGATTTCACGAGGTGTGGCTGCATCAGACAGACACAAACAAAACAAATCATTTGTTTATTGTTATCAAGACAAAAAATAGCAAAAGTAAATTCTTCATGGTGTCAACATGTCAGTTCTCAACATTGTTGGTATCAAAGTTAACAAATAACAAAGAATGTCTTCAAAACTGAACAAAAAATAAATAAAGCATCACATAACAAAATTCATATTTAGTACTCCTGCCATTAGCACGCAGTAGCACTTTAATCCTGGCTGGCATGTTCTCCACGAGCCTTTCACACTGTTGAGGGGTAATCTTCTCCCATTCTTCTTCAATGACTGTTTTTAATTCTTCCAGATTCTTTGCTTAAAACAGACCTTTTGATAATCCAGCAAAGATTTTCAATGGGGCTCATGTCCGGGGATTGAGCTGGCCACTCTAACACCTGGATATTGTGCTCCTGCAGCCAAGTTCTACTTGACCTGGATGCGTGCGTATGTATGTATGTATAGCAGCTATTTTTCTTAATTTAGTTTCTTAGTTATTCTGCTACTGGAATAGTGTTTATTTAATCTTGTTCTGGCCATATTGGTCTCTTACTTATATTTTACTTACTGTACTGTACCCCTGCTGTTGCTAAATGCAATTTCCCCACTGAGGGACTAATAGAGGATTTTCTTATCTTTCTTAATGAGCTTTATTTCCAACATGGTACACCTCAGTCATACTACAGTAACAGCTATCTGTAATGTATCCACACTTTGTCATTTGAGCCATCTGGATTCTTCCAATTGGGACTTTTGGAGCTGCATTTACCACTTTGCCTCATTCATGGCCTGTAACGTGCCTACTTGTAATTTGGATATTTCCTCAATGGCAAGTTGCTGATGTGGATTCAAGAAGATATTTTCTAGTTCCACCTAAAGAATTACAGTATGAAAATGAAGGGCAGAGATGATGGAGGATATCATTCTAACTCTTATTTTATTGCCATCAATTCAATTCAATTTATTCATTAATTATACAGCACCTTACAGAGAAAGAGAGAGAAAACTCTCTCTTTCTCTCAGAGAGAGAAGAACTCTCTGAGAGAAAGAGAGAGAAAAAAACTCTCTCTTTCTCACTGAGGGAAAAGAGAGAAAAAACTTTCTCTTTCTCTCAGAGAGACAAGAACTCTGAGAGAAAGAGAGAGAAAAAACTCTCGGAGGGAAGAGAAAGAGAACAGCAGAGAAGTTGAGATAGAGAGAAGCAGAGAAAGAGAGAGTTCTTCTCTCTCTTTCTCTTTCGGTGGAGAAAGAGGTTTAGCGTTACGCAGTGGCGGTTCTACATTGAATTACTTGAAATTAAAGTTATCAGAAATTAAATAAATATACTCTATATACATAAAAGTGGCAAAATATACACAATCACACATAACAACAGCAGATAATAATGATATAAGATAAAAACAATATAATTGTATTATTTTAGAATAATAAAAAAGTAAAAGAATAATATACAAATAAAATATAGAATAAATATTGTGAATAGCACAAATCATTCATCACACAAATGAAAACGCACTACAGGAAATCTAATTCTAACAATATTGCACTAAGAGCAGCAAAGAAAAAACTCAAACTAAAACCTGAGCTTTCTGGCCTTCCTTGATGCAAAATCATCAATAATGTGATTATACGAAATCTGCTCCCTATTGAATGATTGATACTGATGACAGCAAGGCCACTGAGTAGTAGCTTGTGCCAAAAACCGCCACTGGCGTTACGGAAAACGCTGTTTCTCGCTGAGGAGGGCTAAAGAAGGCCATGCTCTCCTTCTCGCTCCCTCCCTCTCCATCGATAGAGACAGAAAGAGAGAGCAAAAACTCTCTGTTTCTCTCTCAGGGAGAGAGAGAGAGGAGGACAGAGTCTGGTGGCCCGGGTCACATCTGTATTCAGTTCTCCTGGATATTAACCTCACAGACGCTCAAAATGAACCGTTATCAGTAAGGATCCGCAGCATGAGCGGAACGAAAGCGACTGAATGCCCCCAGCAAAGACGTTGGTAGCCTGAGACACCGGCGACGCACCCCCACCAGAGCTGTCCCTACCTCCTCAGAAACGTTGAGTCAGTGAAGGAAGGCTCCTCATTTATATCATCTGGCTGCCGCCGTAGTGACGTCAGAGCCGTTGCCTGGGAATCAAAGGCAGGTGAGATGGTGACGTCATGAGCCACACCTCCTCTGAGCTGCTGCTCACTGGATGCTTTTTGCTTTTGACTACATTCACAGTTAAACTCTACAAAGTGTTGCGAGTGAAAATCCCAGCAAGTGTAGGGGTGTTCTGATACATCAGTCAGATTGTTGGAAAATTCCAAAGCATTCCAAAGACAGTGGAAAGAATAAACATGATCAAGTGCAGCTCTACACTTTGTCATGTATGACTTCATTTAATACTGTAGGTTCATACATGATCATCCACAGCTGAAGCTCACATTCATGCACCTGTCCTGACAAGATGCTACATGTGATTGATTGTGATCCACCATGTCTCAGCTAAAATGTTTTTCCTTGAGTCTTATTCAAAATGTGACACTGAAAACTGAACCATCTGTGCCAACAGAATGAAGAGAAGTTCTGAAAAAACCATCAACAAACTCAGAGCAAGAGCTTCATAAATACCTTTATTGCACATTAAAATCTGTATTCATTTCAATAATTGTATCAACTGTCAATATCAGTTTTATTTTTCCCAACTAGTTATTGTAAATGAAGACATATTTAATGAGCCTTATTTATTTGTGGTCACAGTTATATTGAATTTCAAATAAACCTACTGTAACCCCCAACAGTAATGGCACTGAGTTCATTTTCTATGAACTACTCGTCAGGTTTTTCCAGATTTACCATAAAGCTCATAATGAATCTAACAGGATGCTTTGGTGAATTAATGTTTTCAGTGTCATTAAAACTGGTACAAGTACAAAAGACACATGAGGAAAGCAGACATTCCAATATAGACAGCAACATTCAATCAACATTTCTATTATTTATGTAGCTGATTAAAGCTAATACAGAAATGGGCTTGTAATTAATTACAAATTGTGGGAAAAACCTCTATCAGTGTGTTCTTGGATGGTTACAATAGAGTGCAAACCAGATAAGGTATGAAAAAGAAACAGCAACAAACTCAGAGCAGCTTCATAAATACCTTTATTGCACATTAAAAAGTGGATTCATTTCAAGAATTGTATTAACCATCAATATCAGCAGAAAGGTATGAAAGAATGGAATGAACTGATGAATGGTCACAAGTGTTAAAAATGCACACACATATATACAGTAGCATATATAGTAGGATTTTATTTCAGCTTCATTTAACCAGGTAAGTCCTTCGAGAACCAATTCTCATTTGCAGTGACAACCTGGCCACAGACACAATCCAGTAGATAAGACAAAGGTTCACAGTACAAATTCAATACATATCAATCAAAATGACAGTGTCATATGTGCATATATATACAGTGAGTTCAAGGATGTTGGATTATGGTTTGTAATGTATTCTTAAAAGAAGAGAATGGTATTAAAGAGCTGAGTTTTACAGTCTGTTGTAAGTGATTCCAGTCGTTTGTGGCAGAAAATTGAAAAGAGAAGCAACCAAAGGAGGTGCAGGCTTTTGGAATGACGAGGTTAATGAAGCTGCTGGAGCAAAGACTGAGACTAGAGTTCTGAATATTGAGCAAAGAGCGTAGGTATGAACACTGTAAAATGGAATTGCTAATATAGCTTAAAATAAGAAGTGATCTTAACTGATGTGTGCTTACTTTGCTGACTCTGCTATGTTACACTTAATTAAAAAAAAACGTTTTAGGGAATAAAGTAATTAGAGTCATCAGACTGAGAAAGTTGAGTGATGAAGAGCCGTCCTCACAACCTGACACCTATGCCCGACACTAGGTGGCAGCACTTGGCTGTGTGACATGCGCATTTCCCCGTGAAGACGTGCTCGGTAATGTCCGCAAGCACGTTGAAAGTGGGAAGAAAGCTTCTGTCTCTGTCATGTTAAGGTAAGTTGCTGCAAACTGGAAGATTTTATCGGTTTTTCATTCTTGTTATCCTAAAAGTTAGAATGAATGAGTAGTTTTACAAGGCCTATGTGAAGGGCTAACGTCGCTAGCGCTAGCTTACACACGTTGATGTAATGAGCACTTGTAAGCTAGCGCTAACGACGTTAGCCCTTCAAAGTCAAAGTCAACTTTATTGTCAAAACCATATGTACAGGTCAAACACAGGTTTTGAAATTGCAGAGCTCCCTCGGCCCACAGTGTTACACTAGATACATTAGAAAAATAGCTATACAAAAATAAAAACATATTCAAGATTCAAGAGTCTTTATTGTCATTATGCGAACATAAAGACATTTTGCAGAGACTCCCGGCTTTAAGGCACACATATAAATAAATAACACAAATCCTTAAAACAGAACACTTATGAAAATATAAACACAAAGTATAGTAAGTAAATTAAAGTAAGTAAATAATAAAGTGCAGCTTAATGCAAGTGCAGTGTATGGAATGCTGTGAGTGTTTGATTGTGTTCTATGTGGTTGTCAGCATCAGCATCAGTGGGGGTGGTGTTGGGGGCGTGTTCCTGTATGGGGATGGGATTTGAGTGTTTTCACTGCGGTGGGGCTGTTGCTTTTACAGCTCTGCGGAAGAAGCTGTCCCTGAGTCTGTTGGTGATTGTTTTAATGTTCCTGTACCACGTTCCTGATGGAAGCGGTACAAACAGTGCGTTGGGTGGGTGGGATCTGTTGCAATGCGTCTGGCCCTTTTCTGCACTCTAGCAACGTAAACTGAGTCCAGATCTGCTCGCCGACGGCCGACAATCTCCTGTGCTGTGTTAAGTCCTTCCTGTCCTGTCCTGTGCTGTGCAGCTACCATACCACGCTGTCACACTGAGGCACAGGATGCTTTCCATTGTGGCCCTGTAAAAGTTTGCCAGCAGCTGAGAAGAGAGTCCAGTCCGCTTCAACTTCCTGAGAAAGAAGAGCCGTTGTTGGGCCTTTTTCACCAGGTGTGAAGTGTTCACAGACCACGAGAGGTCAGAGGAAATGTGGACGGCCAGGAACTTTATGCTGTCCACGCGCTCCACAGCCTCCCCATGCAGACAGGAGCGTGTTCAGTCTTCCTGGACCTCCTATAGTCCACTATGACCCTAACCCTTCAGGGCCAGCATGTCCAGGGGAACAGTTTTAAAGGCTGAGCTCAAGTCCACAAATAGCATCCTAACATAGGTGTTAGGATGCTGCAGGTGAGTCAGGGCCGTGTCAAGTGCTAACCAGACTGCATCCTCCGTAGAACGCTTCTCCCTGTAGGCAAACTGGAGGCTGTCCAGGCCAGCAGGGATGGTGTCCTTGATGTACTTTGGGAGGATCCTCTCCAAGCACTTCATGATGACTGGAGTCAGAGCGACAGGTCGGTAATCATTGAGGCAGGTGATGGTTGCTTTCTTGGTCACAGGCACAATGATGGAGGACTTCAGGCATACAGGGACCGTGGAAAGCTGTGTGGACAGCTTGAAAATGTCCAGAAAAACTCCTGCCAGTTGCTCAGCGCGTGACTTCAGGGTACGACCTGACACCTTGTCTGGACCTGCAGCCTTGTTGATGTTGATCCTCCTCATGGCGGAGGTCACTTGGTGCAGCTGCAGGACGAGAGGCTGAGAGTCCAAGCGTGCCAAGAAGCTGTTTAAGATGTGATCATGGCCGACCTGCTGGTCGCTGCTCTTGTAATCCATGATGGTCCTGATGCCTTTCCACATGTTACGTGACGTGGGTTGTTATCATTCAAGTGCTCCTCAATGTGCTGCTTGTAGCTGTGTTTTGCCACCTGATGCCCTTTTTCACTTCTTTCCGGGCCCTGCTGTAAGCCAGCCTGTCTCCTGACCTATAGGCTGCATCCTGGGCTTTTAGCAGGGTCCACACTGTGCTGTCCACTGTGTGTTATAGAAACATAACACTATCAGATAGAGAAAGAGAACTTAGTAGAGAAAGAAAGGGCTTTTATATAATACAAATAGACTTGTATATAATACAGATAAACTTGTATTTAATACCAATAATACAAATATGTGTGTCACAGAATTTGTGTGATTTTAGCTCCAATATGTCATTTG
The DNA here is from genome assembly GCF_017976425.1 of Toxotes jaculatrix. Classification (NCBI taxonomy): domain Eukaryota; kingdom Metazoa; phylum Chordata; class Actinopteri; family Toxotidae; genus Toxotes; species Toxotes jaculatrix. Next base: position 27,718,869 of record NC_054397.1, on the reverse strand, counting down.
AGCAGCAGAAGGTGCCATTTTTCAACTTAAGTAATTTCTCATCATTTAGAAAAAATAAAACTTCTTTGAAACAAAATCTTTAACATTTTTCAGACTGCTGTAAAAAAAATAATTAGTGTTCAGCTAATTCAATCTGAGTCAACACAAAAGCTGCTCTTTACAGTAAAAACAAATGAGCAGCATAGAAACCTACAAACTAAGCATTTTGCTGTCCACAGTCAAAAGCAGGTTTGAAACCAATATTCTACAACATTCCTTTAGATGCTGCATTAAACTGTTAAAGCTCAATTAAATGCAAAAATGTGGTAATAAGAAGAAACAGCAGTAACCATATGCAGTCTTTGTATGCACTGTAATGAATGCAAGTGTAACAATGAGGCAAATGTGCACCTACTCTTCATTGCCATCATCACTATCATCACTCTCTGGATCATAAACATACAAGTTCTTGTGCAAGAACAAGAGCAGGTCAACATGCTTTGAATCTAGTGTTCTTCTCTGAGCTGTTACTATATCTCCTGCAGTAGAGAATTCTCTCTCTGCAGACACGCTGGTGCCAGGAGTGCACAAGTATCTTTTAGCTAACTTGGAAATCAGAGGATAGATCACTTCATTCTTTTTCCCACCAGCAGAGAGGGTCCTCTGTGAGAGGGGGTGTTTCAGCACGGCAGTACTCAGCCACTTCCTCCTCAGCTCTGGTGTGCAATGACTTGGGCTGCTGCTGAGCTGTATCATGGAGAAATACTGATGGGAATTAGCATCAGCCACCAGCCAAGTGTTGACACAGAATAATAATTTACTATTGAGGCTCTGGTGAATCTGAACATGTTTCTGTGTATAGAGCTTCACATTTAAAAAGTTCTGCTCCTACTCTGATCAGAGAAAGTCGACCCTAGCAGATTCTGTAGCAGAGAAAAGGATGAAACCCTTCTTTTTGGAGCAGGGCTCTGATGTGGCTCCTCTTCACTGGTTGCTGTTGAACTGACTGTGTTGTGCTCTGTTACTCTCACCTCTTGCTGGATATACACAATGAGAAAACCAAGTTTACACACAAGAATCTTACATGTTGAAATCACAGTTTCAGTATCTTTAAGAGACTTTTTACAAGTTAGATTTAAAAAAATATATAAAAAGCAGTGTTACCTTTAACGTTGCAGCCTCAGCAACCACTCCTCCATACATTTCTGCTCTCTCTTCCTCAGAGAGGAAAGGCAAAGCCTTGAAACGTGGGTCAGGGGCAGAGGCAGTGTGTAGTGTGTTCCTCTCCTGCTCACTTCTATACCTCTTGCTGAGGTCGTCATTGATGGCCTGTTTTATGTCCCGGACCAGTGGTGAATCTTCAGTACTGAGCTTTGTGTTCTGGGTTAGCTTGGCGTGCACAGGAGCAGTCAAACATACAGTGGGATTTTTCTCCTGAGACATGAGTGTAGTAGCATCTTTCATAGGTTTGAGGGCAGTGGTGACATCTTCTGCATTTGAGACATCCGCTTCTGTGAGAGTGACAGTGTCAGAATCTTTTTTCCTCACCTGAGGAGAGAGCAAGGTGGTGCAGATAGCTGGCTGTTGCTCCAGGAACCTTTCAACCATCTCATATGCACTATTCCATCTAGTGCACACATCTGTCTTCAGCTTGTGGTTTTTGAGGCCAAGCAGGTTCTGGTTCTCCTCCAGCAGATGGGTGGCAGTGGTGCTGCGATGAAAAAACGTGGTAATCCATCTCACCCTCCCCAGGAGCCTTGCCACAGCAACTTGAGTGCTTTCTGAGAGGCCAGGTTGAGAGTGTGAGCATAGCATTTCACATGTAGGAACTTTCCCAGTTGAGCAGCAACAGCCATATTTGATGCGTTGTCAGTGACTAACACCAGATCTTTGTCTGTAATCTGCCATTCTTCTGCTTCTTTCTACAGCAGCTCAGCTACATTTGCACTAGTGTGACTCTCACTCATCACTCTGGTTTGGAGGACATGACTTACTAGCTCCCAGTTGTTGCTCATCTCACGCATAAAGTGCACAGTTAGCGTAAGGTAAGATTCAGTTGCAGCTGATGTCCACGCATCACACGTCAGAGAGACTCTGCCAGCTGTCTTTAGAGATTCCATCACCGTGGTTTTAGTCTTGTTGTATAGTTTCGGGATGGCGTTCTGTGCGAAATATTTTCGCTTCGGGAGTCTGTATCTGGGGTCCAACGTCCGCATCATAGCTCAGAATCCCTTGTTGTTGACAACTGAATATGGGCGTAGATCCTTAGCTATAAAAGTTGCGACGGACGCTTGGTGGACCAAGCTGTCTCTCAGTCTGCTGGTCCTGGCCCGGAGACTCTTCAGTCTCCTTCTGGATGGCAGCAGACTGAGGAAGCTGTTGGACGGGTGGGTGGGATCGCCTGCAATGCAGAGGGCTTTGCAGGTGAGGCGAGTGCGCTAGATGTCCTGGAGGGAGGAGAGAGAGACACCCACTATCCTCTCAGCTGCTCTCACTACCTGATGTAGTTTTCCTTTGACAGGACACGGTGCAGGTGCCAAACCACACAGTGATGCAGCTGGTCAGGATGCTCTCCATGCTGCCTCTGTAGAAACTGCACATGATGGGGGCTGGGGCTCTGGCTCTCCTCAGTTTATGGAGGAAGTAGAGTCACTGTTGGGCTTTGCTGGTCAGTGATGCAGTGTTTTTTGACCAGGAGAGGTCTTCTGAGATGTGCACACCCAGGAACTTGCTGCTGCTAACTCTCTCCACAGCAGCACCGTTGATGGTTAGTGGAGTGTGCTGGCCGTGCGCTCTCCTCCCTATTATTCAATTCAGCACCACAGTATTGTGTCTCTTCCACTTAGCCTCAATCATTGCTGCTTTATTTCCAGTACCAGTCAAAAGTTTGGACACAGCTTCTCCTTCACTGTTTGTTCTTTATGTGAGGAGGTGTGATGGTGTGGGGGGGCTTTGCTGCTCACACTCTTGCTCATTTATTCCAAATTCAAGGCACACTTAACCAGCATAGCTACCACAGCATTCTGCAGCCACGTGCCATCCCATCTGCTTTGTGCTTAGTTGGACCATCATTTGTTTTTCAACAGGACAATGACCCCAAACACACCTCCAGGCTGTGTGAGGGCTATTTCACCAAGAAGGAGAGTGATGGAGTGCTGCATCAGACCACCTGGCCTCCACAGTCACCTCACCTACACCCAGTTCAGATGCTTTGGGATCACTTGGAGCGCAGACTGAAGGGAAAACAGCCAACAAGTGCTCAGCACCTCTGGGAACTCCTTCAAGACTGTTGGAAAACCATTCCAGGTGACGACCTCATCAAACTCACTGACACAATGCCAACAGTGTGCAAAGCTGTCATCAAAGCAAAAGGTGGCTACTTCCCACAATCCAAAATACAAAACATATTCTGCTTGGTTTCACACTTTTTTCTTAACTGTATAATTTTAAGGCCATTAAGCTGGGTGGAAGAGCCAGCGTTTAAGGACTGGCTCAGCTCTGTAGTAGGGAAGTCAAAGAAATCTGATTACATTCAAGTTTATTGTCATTACACATGTACAAGGACAAGGTAACCAAACGCAGTTTAGCATCTAACCACGAGTGCTAAAGCAGAAAGTGCAGGATATACAGTGTCTACAGTTTGTAGAACTTACAGTCAACAACAAAAGTCAGTCTCTAAATCTATTCTGTTGTCTATAGTCTTATATATGTCAAAATCTAAGTCAGTGTTAATAAGGTCTCTGATTAACACTTGCAACTCAGTGTCCTGATGGTTTTAAAAAAAATCCAAAGGTAGTAAAAAAGCTATTAAAAGGTATTAAATGTAACTTAAGGATTGCTCTGTATACCCTGTCATCAGTCTGCCCACATGTTGCACTGACAAAGAACCATAGATAGGCAAGGTGATAACTAACATGTACTTGTGCTTGCTCTTCTTCTTCTTAGGACTATGATGACCCACACATGTCCCACACCTCAATGGGGATCCTGACACTGATTCCTCAGCACAGTGTGGACTCTCCTGACTCACTGCACCTACAGGCTTCAGGTACTGCAATCATTTTGGAGGGAACAGTGCTGATGGATGGCCTTAAAAATCTTACACATGCCATGTGCCTTCTCTTTCCACTTATTTACGCCCTCAACTTGGAATACCCTCAACAACACAACACCACCTTTGACTTCATTCAAAGAGTGCTTCTGTCACTTGGACACAAGACCCTAAAAGCAAAAATACATTTACTCAAAAATCTTCTCTTGCATTGACTCATTGTCTTCACAATGTCAGTAGAATGTCTCATGTTAGGTTTGCTCAGTACTGGGACAGTGTCCCCTTGGTCAGCCCTTTTTTTGCTGGAGCCAGCCTCATTGCTCTTTCTTCTCAAACAGGCTGCTAAATACTTTGCTGTTCACAAGGAGAAATGTCAACAGCTTTTCTTTCAGCCCTTCTTCTTCCCTCTCTCTTCATGCTCACACCATTGTGGCCATATAGCAGCATCAGGCTCTATAGCCAGTTACCTCCAAATTTCCTACATTGGAACTCAGTCTCCAGTACAGTTAAACTCATCCTCTAACAATTCACTCACAATGTTCTCAGCAGGTTTTAGCTGTTGCTGTCTCAAATGTCTGCATTACACTTGCACATTACACAGTTAGACTTGTGCACATTCATATCTGCTGTTCATGTTAATGAGTTGGACACAATTTCTTCTTCTTAGAGAACAAATAAACTGTTTTTGTGTCCCCTTCAAAATGTCTCTTTTTCTTTCAGCAAAACAAAAGCACAACCAGCTTTGACAAAGTGTCTTTTGAAATAATCCACCAATTTTGTTTTGCCTGTGACCACAATACCATCAGATTTAATAACAGTGGGCAAATGGGAAGACATATTTTTCTTTTCTATTGATTTGACAGTACATCTGTTTCTTGTTGCCCTGTATGTCTGCCAGTCTGATGTTTCATTAGAAGAATTTGCTTTATGCCATAGGTGCTGTTTATGGCCAATAAGCTCAGACAGATCAGAACTGAACCAGGGACTGAGACGCTTTTTTATACTCATTCTTTTGAGAGCAGCATGTTTGTTCAAGATGGCACCCAACAACGTTTTAAAGTATGTCCAGGCGTCTTCCACGTCAGGGATAAGACCAATTCTGTGCCATTCAACTTTTGTCAGGTCATATAAAAAAGTCTGTTCATTAAGGTTTTTCTGTTGGATTTCTTAAACCAAGACTCAGAGATGACTAAAATGTCAGGATTTGCAGTCAGTGCAGCAACTTTTGGGAGGAGGCTGCGTATGTGTGCGACCCATGCTAATGCGCTAACCTGTCAATGGGATTCTCCATGTTATGAAGTCAGCTGCATTCTTGTGAGGGCAGAATAGTATGTTTAAATGCATTAAACCAAGGATTTTACCATTACACAATCAGTCAAAAGCTAATAAATGTACATGAGAACATTTAGCTTTGTTGGCAGAGGAATCAGTGAGTGAGCAAAGATCTGGACCAGGGAAACTGGAGGAATTGCTGAGAGTCAAACATGTCACTGATGTTCAGGCTGTAGAAAAAGGCTAAATGTGAATGGAGCTGCAGAGTAAGGAGCTCATTCTGAGTGGCCCTCGTGCTACAAGTCACCATTTCACATTGCATTGAATATTATTTAACTCACTGTTTATTGCACATTTTGAAAAGTGCAGCTTTGTATTGATACGTACAGTTGAATTTTCTAATTCCTTCTAAATACAGGTTTAGGAGTAAGATGTTTGATGACATGCTAACAGATGTTTGTGTGTCTCTGAAGGTACCCTGACTGGAAACCAAGTCTGCCAAGGTCAGCTGGACTCTTCTTCTTCTGTTTCCAATAATGTGTTTTTAGCTGTGAGCATGAGCTGGGGAGGAATCACTCCTGTCAGTAGGCTGCTCCAAAACATTTCAAATGAGGCCACACAAGAAAAATGCACATCCATTCAAATGCTGCTGTTTAAGCTGCCACTTGACACAACTTTACACGGGAAGCTCTACTCCCCTCACCATCTACCTCGCTTCCACCACTGCACAGGTAGTCCACAGGCTAGAGAGCAGGCACAGCGTCTACAAAGTGGGACAGTGTACAACTCTGTTACAGCTCCGGCTCACACAGTCCCTCTCACTCACACCCAACCTCCTCCTCCTCCAGAGAGCAGCGGCCTGAGAGGAAGGACAAGGAATCATCAGGTTAGTCAGTGTGTAGCTTTGTTCTTTACAGACTCATGTATGTTCAGAGTCTGACTCTGGAAAGCTCTTTTAAACTCATCTGCTAACGGGGAAGATAGTTTGTCTGTGCTCAGCTAAATTCACACTTTACCTGTTGTTTACCTGAGATTTCTCACATCACTTCTAGTTTTGGAGCCTTACACAAGAGTGATGTGGAGCTTTCTTTGCTTTCCCTCCTCCCTTTGCTTCGTGCTGTGTCTACAGGGGGTTCCTCTGGCATCGGTGGGAAGCGTCCACACCATGACTCCACTGACACCAGCCGACATCCACCCTCCTCTAAGGCGGCTCACAGCTCCAAACGTGGACAGTCCAACATCACAACTGTTAAGAGCGGGATGAAGACTGGAACTAAGATGGCTGAGACAGCAAGTAACAAGGCGGCTGACACAGTGGCTGTTTTTCTCTTTAGTTGTGTAAAGCTTGTCACAGAATTCCACTGTTTTGGACCAAGCTCAGCCACAGCTAACTATGTCTACACACTTCTTTCAGCCTAAAACTAACCAAAGACTAATGCTGTTGCTTTGTAGTGTGCCAGGCCTCCTCCAGCCAAGAAGAAGAAGAAAACAGCCACTCCAGCCTCTCTGGGCTCGTCTGTTTCAGATGGTCTGCTTTATCTGACAGGCATTCCAAACCACGCCTCGGAGCAGGAAGTCACTGACTTGGTCGGGTCCTTTGGCAAGATCAACAACGTGATCCTCATGCCGTGCTCAGAAGAAGAGAGCGAGAAGAGCCAAGGACAGAAGGTACGTCTAAGAGTATCTACATGTTCATGTGTTTTACAAGAAATTTCACTTTGAGATTTGATGTTCCAGAGCAGTTTCAAACAGATGATAGGAAAAATAAAAGAAGAAAAACCAAGTGTTGTCAGTGTTGCAGTTTGCTCATGTTGTGAATATTACAGGCAAAAAGAAAGAACATGTTTCAGTAATCAGTCCATTTCTTGAAAACAGAGGATGCTTATTTTCTGTTTTGTTGTATTAAGATAGATAGGTAGGTAGGTACCTACATTGGTTTTGGGGTTCAGTGGCCAGGAAAGAATTGCCTTCAGCAGACCTTGTAAATAGTTGTGCAGCTGTAATTTCTGATCGAAAGGCAGCAGGTGCAGTGAATTCTGTTGTGAATTCCATGTGTGGTGGGGAATCCTCCCCTACTCTAGGTGGAGCTGCTGAGTGCAGCCTTGAACCAGCCCCTCCTAACTCCTCCTTATCAGGAACAAGTTATATAAGACACCTGTGATCTTTTGTCTCTCTCTTTGCTTCCTGCTCTGTTCCTGCTGTGGCTGTAAATTCTTCATGGTGTCAACATGTCAGTTCTCTTCTTCCAAATTCTTTGCTTAAAACAGACCTTTTGATAATCCAGCAAAGATTTTCAATGGGGCTCATGTCCGGGGATTGAGCTGGCCACTCTAACACCTGGATATTGTGCTCCTGCAGCCAAGTTCTACTTGACCTGGATGCGTGGCAAGGGGCATTATCTTGCCCAAACATCCGCTTCCCACCTCCACTGTGCATCTTCAAACAGCCACAGCACTTTTCTGTAGAGAAGCCTATATGTCAGCTCAAGCTATTTCTGGCTTTTTTCTTTGCATCCCCAACAAGTAACAAGGCGTCTGTCAGGAGCCCATAGACTCACTGACTTTTTCTACACACACCTCAGTCATACTACAGTAACAGCTATCTGTAATGTATCCACACTTTGTCATTTGAGCCATCTGGATTCTTCCAATTGGGACTTTTGGAGCTGCATTTACCACTTTGCCTCATTCATGGCCTGTAATGTGCCTACTTGTAATTTGGATATTTCCTCAATGGCAAGTTGCTGATGTGGATTCAAGAAGATATTTTCTTCTTCCACTTAAAGAACTACAACCAACTGTGCTGAGCAAAGCACATGCACACAAAACACACACATACTCACTCCTGGACTTCAAATTGGTGCTATATGTGCAGCCTTTCTTCTTTTTATTTCTCTTACTGTTCAAACAGTGCACATGGTCACTTTGGTCATACTGTTTATACTATTTATTATTATTGTTTCCTCTAATAAGTCATTTTTTTTCTTGGAGTCTTTATATTCTATCTGTATATTCTGTATATTCTGAGTGCCTGTACCCTATTTCATCTGCTCTTTGCTGCTGTAACAGTGGAATTTCCACATTGTGGGACTATTAAAGGTTTATCTTATCTTATCTACTGTATGAAAATGAAGGGCAGAGATGATGGAGGATATCATTCTAACTCTTATTTTATTGCCATCAATTCAATTCAATTCAGTTTATTCATTAATTATACAGCGCCTTACAGAGAAAGAGAGAGAAAACTCTCTCTTTCTCTCAGAGAGATTAGAACTCTCTGAGAGAAAGAGAGAGAAAAAACTCTCTGTGGAGGGAAGAGAAAGAGAAGATGAGAAAGAGAAGAGCAGAGAAAGAGAGAAGATGAAAAAGAGTTCTTCTCTTTCGTGGGGAAAGAGAAGGAGAGAAGAACTGTCTGCGGAGGGAAGAGAAAGAACAGCAGAGAAGTTGAGATAGAAAGAAGCAGAGAAAGAGAGAGTTCTCTCTCTTTCTCTTTCGGTGGAGAAAGAGGGTTAGCGTTACGCAGTGGCGGTTCTACATTGAATTACTCCAAATTAAAGTTATCAGAAATTAAATAAATATACTCTATATACATAAAAGTGGCAAAAATATACACAATCACACATAACAACAGCAGATAATAATGATATAAGATAAAATCAATATAATTGTATTATTTTAGAATTTAATAAAAAAAATCAAAGAATAATATACAACATATATACAATATGTTACATATTATTATTATTATTATAATATATAACATAAAATATAGAATAAATATTGTGAATAGCACAAATCCTTCATCACACAAATGAAAACACACTACAGGAAATCTAATTCTAACACTATTGCACTAAGAGCAGCAAAGAAAAAACTCAAACTAAAACCTGAGCTTTCTGGCCTTCCTTGATGCAAAATCATCAATAATGTGATTATACGAAATCTGCTCCCTATTGAATGATTGATACTGATGACAGCAAGGCCAGTGAGTAGTAGCTTGTGCCAAAAACCGCCACTGGCGTTACGGAAAACGCTGTTTCTCACTGAGGAGGGCTAAAGAAGGCCATGCTCTCCTTCTCGCTCCCTCCCTCTCCATCGATAGAGACAGAAAGAGAGAGGAAAAGCGTCTCGGTCTCTATCTGTCTCAAGGAGAGAGAGGGGAAGCTCTCTGGTGTAACTCGCTCTCTGCCTGAGAGAGAGAAGAGAGAGATCTCTTGCTCTTCCCTTTCTCTCTGCCAGAGAGAGAGGAGGAACCCAGAGAGAAAACACAGAGAGGCAAAAACTCTGATAATGTATTTACATTATTTCCATTTCTATACATCTAAATTTAAATAAGCATCTCTCTCTGTGTTTCTCTCTCTCGCTCCCTGAGAGAGAAAGAGAGAGCAAAAACTCTGTGTTTCTCTCTCAGGGAGAGAGAGAGGAGGACAGAGTCTGGTGGCCCGGGTCACATCTGTATTCAGTTCTCCTGGATATTAACCTCACAGACGCTCAAAATGAACCGTTATCAGTAAGGATCCGCAGCATGAGCGGAACGAAAGCGACTGAATGTCCCCAGCAAAGACGTTGGTAGCCTGAGACACCGGCGACGCACCCCCACCAGAGCTGTCCCTACCTCCTCAGAAACGTTGAGTCAGTGAAGGAAGGCTCCTCATTTATATCATCTGGCTGCCGCCGTAGTGACGTCAGAGCCGTTGCCTGGGAATCAAAGGCAGGTGAGATGGTGACGTCATGAGCCACACCTCCTCTGAGCTGCTGCTCACTGGATGCTTTTTGCTTTTGACTACATTCACAGTTAAACTCTACAAAGTGTTGCGAGTGAAAATCCCAGCAAGTGTAGGGGTGTTCTGATACATCAGTCAGATTGTTGGAAAATTCCAAAGCATCTGTGCCAACAGAATTTCTTCTGAAAAAATCATCAACAAACTCAGAGCAAGAGTTTCATAAATACCTTTATTTCACATTAAAAACTGTTTTCATTTCAACAATTGTATCAACTGTCAATATCAGCAGAGAGGTATGAAAGAATGGAATAAACTGATGAATGGTCACAAGTGTTAAAAATACACACACATATATACAGTAGCATATATAGTAGGATTTTATTTCAGCTTCATTTAACCAGGTGAGTCCATTGAGAACCAATTCTCATTTGCAGTGACAACCTGGCCACAGACACAATCCAGTAGATAAGACAAAGGATCACAGTACAAATTCATTACATATCAATCAAAATGACAGTGTAATATGTGCATATATATACAGTGAGGTTTATGGTAAATGACTAAAAACAAGTACAAGGATCTTGGATTGTGGTTTGTAATGTATTCTTAAGATTACATTAGATTAGATTCAACTTTATTGTCATCACACATGCACAGGGACAGGGTAACGAAATGCAGTTTAGCCTCTAACCAGAAGTGCAAAAGCAGCAAGTGCAGGATATGGCAAAAGAAAGTGCAATATATACAGTATTCACATTAGATATATACATATATAAATAAATATATATAAACATGATGTACAGATGAGTGTTTTATAACAGTATGTACAGTTATATAAGTATTATGAACATACTATACAGATGCATTATGTATCTAAGTGTATGTACAGACTTACAGGTAATATAAACTTACTATATAGATAGATTTATGAATATATGTACACTATATAGAGAAGAAAAGTGGGTGGTGTAAAATGTAATTGCTAATATAACTTAAAATAAGAAGTGATCTTAACTGATGTGTGCTTACTTTGCTGACTCTGCTATGTTACACTTAGTTATAAAACTTTTTAGTGAAGAAAGCAATTAAAGTCATCAGCCTGAGAAAGTATGAGTGATGAAGAGCTGTCCTCACAACCTGACACCTATGCCCGACACTAGGTGGCAGCACTTGGCTGTGTGACATGCGCATTTCCCCGTGAAGACGTGCTCGGTAATGGCCGCAAGCTCGTTGAAAGCGGGAAGAAAGCTTCTGGCTCTGTCATGTTAAGGTAAGCTGCTGCAAACTGGAACATTTTATCGGCTTTTTATTTAGTAAGGTCTTTAGGTCTTATGCCGTATGCCTCATCTGTCGGCGAAAGGTGTCAGGTTAACCGTATGTCTTCAGATTGCCAATTCAAATACTCCTAAGCAAGCTGAAATGACACTGCCTTTTTATTTATTTATTTATTTTGCTGGGAGTCGGTCCCAACAGACACCACAGAGGTTAGCATGTGTAGATAGCGCGTTAGCTAGTGCTAACGTCGTTAGCGCTTTCTCTAAATGTCCCACTTAACATTAAAGATTTACTGCAGCATCAGTGGCTGTAGCACTTGATTTAGCAACTGTTAAGGCACAATACGTTTGCTGAAATTCTTTGAGTTATCCCAAAAGTTAGAATGAATGAGTAGTTTTACAAAATCTATGAAGGGCTAACGTCGCTAGCGCTAGCTTACACACGTTGATGTAATGAGCACTTGTAAGCTAGCGCTAACGACGTTAGCCCTTCAAAGTCAAAGTCAACTTTATTGTCAAAACCATATGTACCAGTCATACACAGGTTTTGAAATTGCAGAGCTCCCTCGGCCCACAGTGTTACACTAGATACATTAGAAAAATAGCTATTCAAAAATAAAAACATATTCAAGATTTAAGAGTCTTTATTGTCATTATGCGAACATAACGAAATTTTGCAGAGACTCCCGGCTTTAAGGCACACATTTAAATAAATAACACAAATAAAAAAAACACAAAATATAAGTAAAGTAAGTAATAAAGTGCAGCTTAGTGCAAGTGCAGTGTATGGAATGCTGTGAGTGTTTGATTGTGTTCTGTGTTGTCAGCATCAGCAGGGGTGGGGGTGGGGTTGGGGGCATGTTTGAGGGTCCTGTATGGGGATGGGATTTGAGTGTTTTCACTGTGGTGGGGCTGTTGCTTTTACAGCTCTGGGGAAGAAACTATCCCTGAGTCTGTTGGTGATTGTTTTAATGTTCCTGTACCGTGTTCCTGATGGAAGCGGTACAAACAGTGCTAACATAGGTGTTAGGATGCTGCAGGTGAGTCAGGGCCGTGTCAAGTGCTAACCAGACTGCATCCTCCGTAGAACGCTTCTCCCTGTAGGCAAACTGGAGGCTGTCCAGGCCAGCAGGGATGGCGTCCTTGATGTACTTTGGGAAGATCCTCTCCAAGCACTTCATGATGACTGGAGTCAGAGCAACAGGTCGGTAATCATTGAGGCAAGTGATGGTTGCTTTCTTGGGCACAGGCACAATGATGGAGGACTTCAGGCATACAGGGACCGTGGAAAGCTGCATGGACGGCTTGACAATGTCCAGAAAAACTCCTGCCAGTTGCTCAGCGTGTGATTTCAGGGTACGACCTGACACCTTGTCTGGATCTGCAGCCTTGTTGATGTTGATCCTCCTCATGGCGGAGGTCACTTGGTGCAGCTGCAGGACGAGAGGCTGATGCTGCACCTCTGGCTGAGGAAGATGTACAGTCCTTCTGCTGCTTGGAGAGTCCAAGCGTGCCAAGAAGCTGTTTAAAGTGTGATCATGGCCGACCTGCTGGTCGCTGCTCTTGTAATCTGTCATGGTCCTGATGCCTTTCCACATGTTACGTGACGTGGGTTGTTATCATTCAAGTGCTCCTCAGTGTGCTGCTTGTAGCTGTGTTTTGCCACCTGGTGGACCAAGCTGTCTCTCATTCTGCTGGTCCTGGCCTGGAGGCTCTTCAGTCTCCTGCTGTTAATTGTCTCCCCTTCACCATTTTTGACTCATCTTTATTTCCCTTTTTTTTTCACAGTACAGATGTTACTGTAAAGCCAGCAGCAGTCCTTCGTGGGCTTCCTGTCATCCTTGGAGATGACAATGCACACTTTAAACACATGCTTTGGAACTTGTCTGTAGTCCCTATTATTCAATTCAGCACCACAGTATTGTGTCTCTTCCACTTAGCCTCAATCATTGCTGCTTTATTTCCAGTACCAGTCAAAAGTTTGGACACAGCTTCTCCTTCGCTGTTTGTTCTTTATGTGAGGAGGTGTGATGGTGTGGGGGGGCTTTGCTGCTCACACTCTTGCTCATTTATTCCAAATTCAAGGCACACTTAACCAGCATAGCTACCACAGCATTCTGCAGCCACGTGCCATCCCATCTGCTTTGTGCTTAGTTGGACCATCCTTTGTTTTTCAACAGGACAGTGACCCCAAACACACCTCCAGGCTGTGTGAGGGCTATTTCACCAAGAAGGAGAGTGATGGAGTGCTGCATCAGACCACCTGGCCTCCACAGTCACCTCACCTACACCCAGTTCAGATGCTTTGGGATCACTTGGAGCGCAGACTGAAGGGAAAACAGCCAACAAGTGCTCAGCACCTCTGGGAACTCCTTCAAGACTGTTGGAAAACCATTCCAGGTGACGACCTCATCAAACTCACTGACACAATGCCAACAGTGTGCAAAGCTGTCATCAAAGCAAAAGGTGGCTACTTCCCACAATCCAAAATACAAAACATATTCTGGTTCTTGGTTCTTGGTTTCACATTTTTTTCTTAACTATATCATTTTAAGGCCATTAAAAGTGTTAACTGTCTTTTAGAGCTATTATTTTGTCAGACTATGAGGTGTCCTATTCCCATTGAAATTCTATCTGCTAAACTTCCTGTTAGCTCCTTTAAATGTGGGCTTTAGCATTTCTGGGCACATAATCAAAGATCCTCGCCTCAATCCTGAACTCTCAGCTTTGTATGTTTAATGCTGATGTCATATTCAGTGTTTGTACCACATCTCAAACACTTTTCGCGCTCAGCTCAACTGGACAGTCAACTGGCTGGCTCACGTTTACTGGTTTTGTCTGTAAGTGTGTCTCAATGTGTTATCCAGTCAGAGCAGACCATATGGCAGCCGAGCTCTGTGGGATCCCAAGGATCGCTCTCCATCCCATTCCGTGTCTCGGAGCCTCTCAGGTTCTCCCACCCCAAGTCCTCCTCACAACAAACACAGGGTGGGCCCCCATCCCCACAGGCCACACGGGAAGCTCTACTCCCCTCACCATCTCCCTCGCTTCCACCACTGCACAGGTAGTCCACAGGCTAGAGAGCAGGGACAGCGTCTACAAAGTGGAACAGTGTACAACTCTGTTAAATATTCATCTGCAAACTGTTGGGGAAATGGAGCATGCACTCTCCGGATGTACCGATGATATCGTAGGTGTGTTTTGGGGTGTGTTGGGGGGAGGGGGTCCCATCTTGGCTCTCCATGGCTATTTGTATTTTTATTGTTTTTTATTGTACGCCGTAACGTACAGTTCTCATCTACTAATGTCATAGCTGATAAAAATGGCTGATATCTGATAGTTGCGGGTACTCTAACGCAAACAAAGGTTTTATTGGTAAATGTATATGGCCCGAACTTTGATAATGCTGATTTTGCAAACAGATTACTGAGCAATCTTCCCTTCTTACTCACTTGTTGATTTTTGGTGGGGATCTAAATTGTGTTTTTGATCCAATCATGGATCGGTCTAATCCTCGTAATCTGACTCAGACTGCTATGGCTAAAACGTTCTCTGATTTTATGAAGCACAACGGTCTTGTTGACCCATGAAGATCTCGTAACCCTTCTATTCAGAAATGTTCTTTCTTCTCCCAGGCGCATCACTCATATTCTAGGATCGATTAGTTTTTTATAGACTGCACTCTTAATTCTCGTGTAGTTTCTTCTAACTATTTAAGTATCGTAATATCAGATCATGCACCTCTATTATTAGATATTCAGTTATCTACTTATAAGCACAGCCCACCACTTTGGAGATTTAACTCTCTTCTTTTGGCAGACAAAGAGTTTCGCGATTTCATTTCAAATTCTATTGATGAGTTCCTTTCTTTCAATCAGAATGACTCCACTTCGTATTCTTTCTTATGGGAGACTCTTAAATCTTATCTTAGGGGACAAATTATATCTTACTCTGATTGAATTTTTAAAAACGTTTATTGGAAAACTGGCACCGCTACTTTTATCCATGTTCAACGAATCCTTGGAATGCGGTTCTTTACCACCAACTCTGACACAAGCCACTATAGCTCTCCTTCTTAAGAAGGATAAGCATCCAGCCTCCTGTGGTTCCTATAGACCATTATCTCTGCTTAATGCTGATGTGAAGGTGTTGGCTAAAGTAATTGCATCTCGTTTAGAGAATGTGCTTCCTTATATTACAGCTGAAGAGCAAAATGGTTTTATAAAGGGACGTCAATTGTTTTTTAACACCCGTACACTTTTTAATATCATTTACTCTAAACATTCAGCTGAACTTCCTGAGATTGTAATCTCATTAGATGCTGAAAAAGCATTTGACAGGGTAGAGTGGGAGTACCTATTTGCGGTTTTGAAGAAATTTGGATTTGGTGATAAATTTATTTCTTGGATTCGCCTCCTTTACTCATCCCCTAAAGCCAGTGTCCATACTAATGATATTTTTTCTGATTATTTTGTTCTTGGACGCGGAACTCGCCAAGGTTGTCCTTTATCACCTTTGCTCTTTGCTATTGCTATTGAGCCTCTGTCTGTTATGTTAAAATCTTCATCTTTATTTAGAGGAATTGTCAGAAATGGAATTGAATACAAATTATCGTTATATGCTGATGATTTGTTATTGTATGTAACTGATCCTACTATTTCTATTCCAGTTGTTTTGAACATTCTGAAGAACTTTAGTTTCTTTTCAGATTATAAATTAAATTTGGAGAAAAGCGAGTGTTTTCTAGTTAACACTGCAGCATGTAGTCTCCAACAGTCAGACTTACCTTTTCAATTTAGCTTGTCAGGGTTTAAATACCTAGGTATCAATGTGACACGTTCTTTACCAAATCTTGCATCAGCTAATTTCACTCCCCTTATCTCACAGATTACATCTGACATTCACCTCCCCCTTTCTTTGATTGGCTGGATTAATGTTGTCAAAATGAATATATTACCAAAATTTCTTTTCTTGTTCCAGTCAATTCCTCTTTTCCTCCCAAAACTTTTTTTGACTCACTGGATAAGATAATTTGGTCTTTTATTTGGGGTGGGAAGTCACCAAGAATTCATAAAACTTTATTTCACAGATGCAGACTTAGTGGGGGACTTGCATTACCCAATTTTCAATCTTATTATTGGGCTGCTCACATTCATAAACTTTGTTACTGGTTAGAATCACCTGCTTTCTCTTGGTGTAAATTGGAACTATCATCCTGTAGGGGTTCATCCATACCTGCTTTACTTTATTCCTCTTTACCCATAAAACTTTCCACATATACTGATCATCCTGTAGTTCTTAACACACTTAAGATCTGGTATCAGTTTAGATGGCACTTTAAATTTGTGACTGCATCTTCCTTGGGTCCTTTAAGTAACAACCATTTATTTCCTCCATCACTTTCATATTCAGTATTTTCAGTCTGGGACGACAAGGGTATTAAACAATTTAAAAATTTATATGTAGATGGTGTCTTAGTTTTTACCAATTTGTCATTGTGTTATGGCCTCCCTGTTACTCATTTGTTTCGCTATTTTCAAATTGGTAATTTTGTTTCTAAGTGTTTCCCTAATTTCCCCTCTGCACCTCCAGAGCAGCCATGGGAAAGCTTGCTTTTACTTAGTCCACATCAGAGAGGAATGATTTCCAAAGTTTATGACTTCATTTTGGCATTAACTAATCAGTCGAGCACCAAAATGAAGAATGCTTGGGAAAGGGAATTGGGGATTCAATTAAGTGAAGAGTTCTGGGCACATACTATAGATAGGATAAGGTCTACCACCTCTTGTGCTCATCCTGGACTTATTCAATTTAAAGTTCTACACAGGGTCCATTTTTCTAAGTCAAGACTCTGAAATATATCCAGAAGTTGAAGATAAATGTCATGGCTTTCCCTGTCACCTTAGTCATATGGTTTTTTTTTTTGCCCAGATTTGAATGGTTTTTGGACTGGCTACTTTACTATCATGTCCACTGCCCATTGATTGCTATATGCAGGATTCCTGACGCCTCACTTGCACTAAATTCCACTCAGATATTATAGCTTATACTTCCTTGCTGGCAAGACGTTCTTTATTATTGCATTGGAAGTCTGCTAAATATCCTTCCATCTCTCTGTGGCTTAAAGCCTGTTCATTGTTCTTATGTATATATGTGAGTATATGTGTGTTTACATACATACATATATATATATACTTAACAAAAATGGTAAAATGTATTTTTGGTGATTGGAGGAATCTTATGTCTCTTTTCAATAAAAAAAAAATCTGCAAACAATACAAATAATACAAATATGTAGTGAGCTCATTTGCTAAAGTGCTACTGGACTGTTCAGTGGTGCTGCAGGTTCTTAATACACAATTATCTTTTCAGCAATAAGTGACTCAGATCAGGGGAAATGTCTGTATGATAGTTGACTCACTTCTAACCTCATCCATCCATTCACTGTCCTAAGAACACGGCCATCGTTTGGAGGGCCGCCACTCCGGCTCACACAGTCCCTCTCACTCACACCCAACCTCCTCCTCCTCCAGAGAGCAGCGGCCTGAGAGGAAGGACAAGGAATCATCAGGTTAGTCAGTGTGTAGCTTTGTTCTTTACAGACTGATGTATGTTCAGAGTCTGACTCTGGAAAGCTCTTTTAAACTCATCTGCTAACGGGGAAGAGAGTTTGTCTGTGCTCAGCTAAAATCACACTTTACCTGTTGTTTACCTGAGATTTCTCACATCACTTCTAGTTTTGGAGCCTTACACAAGAGTGATGTGGAGCTTTCTTTGCTTTCCCTCCTCCCTTTGCTTCGTGCTGTGTCTACAGGGGTTCCTCTGGCATTGGTGGGAAGCGTCCACACCATGACTCCACTGACACCAGCCGACATCCACCCTCCTCTAAGGCGGCTCACAGCTCCAAACGTGGACAGTCCAACATCACAACTGTTAAGAGCAGGATGAAGACTGGAACTAAGATGGCTGAGACAGCAAGTAACAAGGCGGCTGACACAGTGGCTGTTTTTCTCTTTAGTTGTGTAAAGCTTGTCACAGAATTCCACTGTTTTGGACCAAGCTCAGCCACAGCTAACTATGTCTACACACTTCTTTCAGCCTAAAACTAACCAAAGACTAATGCTGTTGCTTTGTAGTGTGCCAGGCCTCCTCCAGCCAAGAAGAAGAAGAAAACAGCCACTCCAGCCTCTCTGGGCTCGTCTGTTTCAGATGGTCTGCTTTATCTGACAGGCATTCCAAACCACGCCTCGGAGCAGGAAGTCACTGACTGACCGGGTCCTTTGGCAAGATCAACAACGTGATCCTCATGCCGTGCTCAGAAGAAGACAGTGAGAAGAGCCAAGGACAGAAGGTACGTCTAAGAGTATCTACATGTTCATGTGTTTTACAAGAAAGAATAGCATTGGCCTGGTCATCTGTCACTCTTCAGTCAACAAAACAGTGGCTGTGGATGTTTTAGCCTGTGCAGGTTTCCTGCTTCTACTTTGCACAACGTCATCGTGGTTTCTGTCTGTCCCACATCATCACTTTGTCTCCCTCCCTTGCTGCAGGCATCTGTATGTATGGTGAAGGCTGAAGACGCTCAGGCACTGGCTAACTCCACAAATCTCTCCATCAGAGACCAGAAAATCACTGCTTCAACAGCCAAGGTACCATGTGGAAAACACACACATGTGGCACTGAAGGCATGTTCACTTTAAACCCTTTCAATCATAGAAAACATAAAGCTTCCACAAAAATGCTGAGTGGAGTTTGTTTTCTGTCTAAATGCAATTGTTGATTCAGAAACCATCTCATACACAAAATTAGTTTCAGTTCCTTTTTTAATTATTATTTTTTGATGTTTGAAGTCTCATTTCTTTTTGATTTCCTTTAGAAACCTGAAGGAGTGCAGTCTCCTGATGCCAACAACAGGTCTGCCACAGTTATCATCACCGTTCTTCCCCTTTAACCCCATATGTTGTTCACTCAACCTGCCCATTTCAAACCTGCACTCAGATATGATTATTTCTGACTTCACAGCAAACCTGCTTCAGGACAGGAGAAGGGTCCTGCCGGGGAAGACTCAGGTAGGACAACAACAAACCGCCACTGCTAGTCTGCAGGCAGTCAGTGCTAATATATCCACATCTATCACTGTCAACAAATACTCAGTATATCTAGTTAAAATCACAGTCTGTTAACTGTACCTGATCACATGGAATAAACTGTAGCTTAGTCACATGTAGTCTGGTTTGTGATGTCTTGCTTTTGCTGGCTTGTAGTTGTGATGTGTATGAAAACATACTGAGTGTAGCATCTTCCCCTCCTACTCCCCACTGCAGGAGCTGAGGCTCAACACAAGACGTCTGATGAGGTACAGTTTCCTTCACTTCCATCACATTTTCTTGTGTTTCAGCCTGATACTAAAATCCTTTCAGGTCATTTTCCCCCTCATCAGTCTGAAAACAGAATTTTATCTTTGGAAATGTAGTAATAAAATAGAATAGAATAGAATCCGTTTATTGTCATTGCACAAAAAGAAGTACAACAAAATTAAAAGTGCTATCTGTTTAAGTGCTTGTTTCCAGTACATCACTCCAGTCCACCTTTGAAGACATAAATTATTTAATAAAATGTAGAAATATAGGTAACTAAATTAAGACCTATAAAATTATAATCTAAAACAGATAATTGTAGAATCTAAAAACACAACAAATATAACTCATGAATAAATTCAAGGCTGTTAATGAATTCTGATTTTGTGGGCTGAATTAATGCTTTTTATTGCCTAAGGGAAAAGAAGTGTTCTCCAGGCGGTTTGTCCAGGCCTTGATGCTCCGGAGACGTTTTCCTGAGGGTAACAGGCTGAACAGCTGGTGGGACGGATGGTAGGGGTCTCTGAGGATTCTCTCAGCTCTGGAGAGACAGCGAGAGCTGGAGATCTCCTCAAGAGATGGCAGTGGACAGCCCGTGATTTTTTCTGCTGTCCTGATGACCCCCTGCAGCATCCTCTTGTCCCCAGCAGAGCATCCAGAGTACCACACAGTAATGCCATATACCAACACCGCCTGGATTGTCATGTGATCGAAGGACACCAGCAGGTTTCGGAGCGGTCTCAAGAAGTGCAAAGGCTGCTGGGCCTTCTTTACCAGGGTTGGGGTGTTGGCTGACCAGGAGAGGTCCTCAGAGATGTAGGTCCCCAGGAACTTGAAGGTTCAGACCCTCTCCACCAGGGCACCATTTATGTAGAGAGGGGATGGTTCGGTCCTTTTCCTTCGGAAGTCTATCACCATCTCCTTGGTTTTTCATGTGTTGAGCAACAAGTTATTTCTGTCACACCATTTAACCAGTCTCTGTATGTCCTCTCTGTAAAGTGACTCACCTCCTCCTCTGATAAGCCCAACAACAGTGGTGTCAGCAGCACATTTGATGATGGTGTTTGAGGAGTGAGTCGTGGGTGTACAGGGTATACAGGAGAGGGCTAAGCACGCAGCCATGGGGGGAGCCAGTGCTGAGTGTGAGTGTGAAGGAACAGTGGGGGCCAAGTCTTGTTTTTTGTGCTCGGTCTGTTAAAAAGTCCTTAATCCAGGCACAGCTGGAGGAAGGGAAATCTGCAGGGCATGCAGTTTATTTACCAGTATCTGTGGGATTATTGTGTTAAAAGCAGAACTAAAATCAACAAAGAGTGTCCTAACATAGCTCCCCGGCTGCTCCAGGTGGGACAGGACGGTATGGAGGGCAATGCTGATGGCATCCTCTGTTGACCTGTTATGCAAACTGATGATGGTCGAAGGAGAGTGGGAGGAGCCTTTTAATGTGCTGGGCCACAAGTCTTTCAAAGCATTTCATGACCACAGATGTTAATGCAATTGGTCTGTAGTCATTCAGGCTGTGTATTGAGTTTTTTTTGCCAACCGGAACGATGGTAGCTGACTTGAGGCAGGGAGGGATGGTTGCCTGTGTCAGAGAGAGGTTGAAAATCCGGGTAAGGACCCCCGCCAGCTGGTGGGCACAGGCTTTTAGTACCTTCCAGAGTCCTCCATCCGGCCCGGCTGCTTTCCTCGGGTTGATCTTCTGTAGAACCACACAAACTTGATGTTCCTTGAGAGTGAGGGCTGGGGGGGTGTAGGTCTGGCAGTGTTTAGTGGCTGTATGGGGTTTTCCAACTTCACAGCATGCAAAGAAATGGTTCATTTCCTTTGCCAGTGAGAGGTCTGTGCTGACTGACCCAGATGTAGCTCTTGTTGTATTCCTTGCCAGACTTGCCGTGAGTTGTTATTTGCCAGATAGTCCTCCACTTTCCTCTTGTAGTCTGCCTTTGCAGCCTTGATGCCTCTTTTCAGGTCTGCTCTTGTCTGGTTATACAGGACTTTATCCCCAGATTTGAAGGCTGTGTTTCGGGCCCTCAACATACTGTACAAATTTGGGAAACACAGTTTTTAAGCATGCCTGACTGAAGTCACTTGCAACAAGAAACACTCCCTTTGGATGAGCTCTTTGGTGTTTGTTTATAATGTCCTGGAGACGTGCGAGAGCTCTGCTAACATTAGCATCAGGTGGAGTATAAACAGCAGTGATGGAAAATCTAATTAAAAAGTAAATTAATAAGGAAAAGTTCAGCTAAATGTTTATTCACTTGTTCTGTAATGTCTCCTACAGAAAGGCATGGTGTTGATCACAGGACTTCCTGAGAGCAGCTGCTCAGAGAGTGACATCATCAAGCTGATCCAGCCCTTTGACACGCCCTCTGACCTCATCCTGGCAAAACAAATGGGAAAGGTTGGTGTGATCACACCAGGAGGAGAGGAGAAAACACCTGGACAGCAGTAATACATGTAGCCATGCAAGCTGCTTCTGTCATAGCTTAAACTACTATCACAGACTCAGTGGGACTGCTTTGTGGACAGTCCACACACTCAATCTGTCCATAGATACTAGTTTCTGGATTGTTGACCTGTTACAAAGTTCATCTTCCTCCAGCACCGTGTTAAAATCATCCTTATTGTATGTTAGGTGCTTGTGTCAGTGGCAGACACAGAGATTGCTCAAGAGATAGTGAAAGTCCACTCCTTCATCCCCACCAAGATTAAAGACTGTGAGCTGAAGATAATCCATGTCAAACAGCGTATTGGCCTCAGCACACCGGTAAGGCCTCTCATCATTCACCCACATCCTTTACAGGACACTCATCATCTTTTTCTCCTCCTCTGCTCTAATCTTCTATATTAAATATCTTCCTTTTGTGTGCTTGCTTCTTTCATCTTGTGCTTAGTGCAGCATTTCTAGTTGTTTGTGAACCTTGAGCAGTAACTGCTGATTAACAGTAAAAAACCTCTTTACACAGGTGGCTCTCTACAATCTGCTGATGGGATCAGTGGACTCATTAGTGAGTATTTCTACCATTAGATATTTCTATGCACTTCATCTTATTTATTCCTTGATGTAACAAGGACAGTGCACGTTAATAAACTTTGCTGTAAATACACCAGGGACAAGTGTAGATGATCCAAATGTACATTTACACTAAGCTCTTTAAAGTAATAAACCTAAATCAGGCTGAAGGGTTTTACTGTCAGACTGCAGCAGTAAGTGTTCAGTTGTCCCTGTCCTACATTTTAGATGTAGATAAACAGGGACAGTCCTGTAAAACGTGACGTCTGCTGGAACTTTACAACTAGTTTTTCTTAGAAAAAGTACATTAAAGTAAGAAAACAGTATTTTTCATGGGTAGTAATATTGTATTAATAGTAATATTCATAGTAGTAATATTGCAGAAACCCTCATTTACTGATGGTAGTGAATATGTTCTCTGTATGTCATAGTCAGGAAATAATGTCTTGTTATGTTTTGTCCTGTGGTCATGTTGTCTCGTGGGTTTTGCTTTTATTTTGAAATGTGTTCTCCTCTTGTTTCCTGCCAGTGTGATTGTTTTCCCCGCCCTAATTGTTTCCACCTATTTCCCCTTACCTGGTGTCTATATATAGTCTGCGTCTCCCCTTGTCCTGTGCCAGTTCTTCTTGTCTTAATGTCAGCGAACCAGTGTTTTTGCCCATGTTACCGTCCCTTTGTCAAGCCAGGTTTTGTATTTTGTTGTTACTTTTCCTTGTCAGAGCTACTGTTTTCATTGCTAGATTTTCCTTTGTTACTTTGTATTCAGTCATTGTGCCTTTTGTCCTCGTATGAGTGAGTTTTTGTTCTCACATTATCTCTTTGCCTCTTGGAGTGATTTTCATTTGTACTTTGTAATAAAATATTGTTTATTTTGTACTTTGTCTTCAAGTCGTGCATTTGGGTTCAGGTCCAAGTACAGCCTTAACACTGTATGTCTTCTGCTTTAGTCTTCTGTGAACCTTGATCCACTAATTATCTGCTGGCTAATCAGTGACTGTATGTCCTTTGTGTCCTCCAGGAGAGTACTGTTCCAGTGGGCTGGAGCAGGCTCTTGGTGATTAGTAATGTCCCCAACATGTCCTCTGGCTCCTCTGAGGTCCAAAAACTGGGGCCACGCTTTGGTACCGTCATCAAGACCCTTGTGCTCAACAACATGGTGAGGGCTGTTTGTCTGTGCAGCTGCAGACATGCTAATCTATGAGATCCTCAGCCACCCCTGTCCTGAATATTCGTGTCCTCACACACAGCTCTGTCCTGGGCTGAAAATCCAAATCACATCTTGCTCTTTATCTATAAAGACATGTAACATGCTGTTGATGTGATGTTGTGCCTCTTCCTGCTTAGGTCATTTGTGAGATGGCGACTGCAGCCATGGCATTCTCTGTTTACAAACGCTTCCAGACGTTTCCGTGCATCATCCAGAACAACCCCCTGTTCTTCTCCCGCAAGCCGGACCCCAAGGCCAACACACAGACAAAAGTCATCACTACGTACCTTGAGTCGTCTGAGGTCGGTAATTGATTGGCAGTGCTTGCTCATTATTCAGTTAGACATATTTCTTATCTACTACTGGCATGATGTCCTGCAGCGTCAGCTCCATGTGCATGTGTTTGATGTCACACTGCTCAATAGCTCCTTGTGTCTGATCATAGGATGCAACAGCAGCATATAGAGAAGTCTGAACCTCCTTTGGAGGAGGTGGAAAAAGACACTTCTGGGACAGACCAGAAGATGAAGAGCACAGAGAAGACGGCTGGTGAAGACCAAGCTTTGGGAGAAGACGCCAGCAAAGACAGCATCAGAAGCCATGAGCCTAGCGCTGCTGTTTCCCACTCTTCAGCTGCACAAGACGCCAAAGCAGAAGCAGTCATGGATACAGACATGAGGGAAACATCTGCTGATAAAACTGTCACAGAGACAGTAGGAGACAATAAAGGAGTCAATCCATCTGAAGCAGGAAAGGACAAGGCTGCAGGTGCCCAAGAGACAAAGGCATCTGTCTCTAATGGCAGAGCAGCTTCCATGGAGACGGCCATGCCAGAGCTACCTAAGGTAACATACAGCAGAAATGTCTCTGCGCTCGTCAGCCTGTTGTTGGAGTCGGGTTGTTCTTCTGTGTAGCTCAGCTTGTGAGGTTTCATGTCTCTTTTTCATCCCTGTTTCACCAGGTCACTCAACAAATGGTTAACGCGTTGCTTGTAGAGTGCCGAACAAGAACCGGCAGCCATCCTAACAACGTAGAAGCTTCCACCTGTGGCGTGAAGGGGGAAACACAAACAGAGACAGAGCAGGACAAAAAGTCAGCAGAGGGGACAAAAGAGGCGGCCAAGAGCCACACAGAGGAGGAGGTGAAGAAGCAGGAGAGGGAGAGGAAAGAGAGGGAAGCCGGGAAGGGAGAGGGAGAGGAGGGCCTGGGAGAAGAAGGAGAGGGCTAAGAGGGAGAGGGAGAAGAGGGAGGAGGAAAGGAGGGAGTGGCAGAGGAGGGAAAGAGAGAGGAGAGAGAGAAAGAGAGCACACGGTGAAGGTTTGTCCGGATCCAGGTGGTCTTGCCGGTCGGAGGGATACAAGCAGAGCTCCTGGACGGACGCACACCTTACCAGCTCCACAGGCTGAGTCCTCTCTCAGCCAAACACCTGAGACTGGTACAGCCTCACACTGATTTCACTTCTACCATCAACACAAGGAAACACAGTCTTTCCTAGATATTTTTCTTTATTTGTTTTTGCTTTCAAATTGTAAATTTGGCCTGAAATCTGTCTTTATGTTTAGAAATCACACCACTGTCCACCCTGGACTCCACCCCAGAGGTCCAACACCTGTCCGTGCCTGCCCCTGCAGCATCAGGTAACCCACCTGAAGCTGCCCCTGCAGACTCCTCCTCAAACAGCCCAGCCATAGGAGCAGTGACCGCAGAGAGTGAGGACCATAAGAAAGAGGAGAGTCCTCTCAGTCACAGCCAGGCCAAGGAGGAGGAGACGGTGCTGGTGTTGGACAAAACAGAAGGACAGGAGAAGATGCAGGACCAGGAGGACAAAGAGACGGGAGCTCCTGCTGCAGAGACGGGTACGCTTTGATTTTCTTTGAAGTAGAACTGTGAGTGGCAGCAGTTCCTCAGTGGGTAGAGAATCAGGCTTGTCCAAATTTACCTCTTCTTCAAGTGTTTGAGATGATGGGACGTTGTCCTTGGGGCAGGTACTTGCCATAAGTCATTGCAGGTGTTTAATAACAGCACCAAGATGAAGACACATGAAGTCCATTTGGAAAATGCTTAATTATTAGCTTATCTGCTTTGTTGAGCAAAGCCAGGACCAGGTCTTTTTACCCCTGTGTATGTCTTAGATTGGACTTTAAAGCAGTCCCTGTCTCTTCTAGGAAAGCAACAGACGTCCAAAGACCAAACAAACGGAGAAGAGGAGAGTATGAAAAAGACATTACAGATGAAAACACCCATGAGCACGGACTACTCCCTCCCCCCTTTTGACCCCAGCAATCCAGTTGGTATGACACTATTTATTCACTGTGACGGTTCATCACTGTTTTCTTTACATGTGTATTTCCACAGTCACTCTTGTGTGTGTGTGTGTGTGTGTGTGTGTGTGTGTGTGTGTGTGTGTGTGTGTGTGTGTGTGTGTGCGCGTGTGTGTGCGCGTGTGTGTGTGTGTCCTCAGGTATGGAGTTCTTAGTCCCAAAGACTGGTTTCTTTTGTACAGTATGTAATCGATTCTTCAGCGGAACCAAAGAAGCTGAGATCAACCACTGCAGAACCATCAAACACTACGAGAACCTAAAGGTAGGCAGCTCATGGTTATTTGTTGCACTTTCTCCCTCTTTTATTCTGCTCCATTTTCACACTTACTGTGATACAGGTGATAAAACATCCACGTGTGTTCACAAAGAGTGTTTTTCCTTTTGTCCTCCTCTTGTAGAAATACCTGCAGACTGAGAAGACGGTGAATGTGACGGACAAACCAGACCCCAGCTGAATGTGGCTGTGAAGCTTTTCACTCACTTTTGCCATTCCCCTCCTTTTGTATCGTCTCTTTATTTCTCTCTCAAGGTCCAGATTCTCACACTGGTATAGATTAGTCTCATGTCTCCATTTAAATAAATATGACATTAATAAAATGTATTTACTAAATTGTGGTTTGTCGCTCATTCACAATCTCAGTGTCTGATAATATTTGATAGAAGTCTGTTATCAATGATTTATAGCATCATAAAACCACACACTGTCATCACAATAACCTTAAAGCAAAGATGAAAATCTCACTGCATCAACTTGTATCTTTACACCTGCACTGATTTTCATTGACTGTGGGATAAACACTCAAACCAGGGATCCTTTGTGTGGCACTTGTCAAGTCCCAGCTTATTAGCAGGACATTTATTTCAGCACAAGATGGCAGTACACTCTGTTCTAAGCTCAGAGCATCAACCTGTTTCTGACACAGTCTTACAAATCCTTTCATACCTCAGATTAGCTTTTCTGTGTGTCAGAGTCTTGTGCTACCGTGGAGTGTCATCAGGTTCAAGGTGACTAAACTATGGCCATAAACTGTTTCCTCACTATGAGTCAAATTGGTGGACCATTACCTTCATCAAGGTGGGAGAGAAGATTCAGCTTCAACCAAAGGCTCAAACAGAGCTCCTCTCTGCAGTACAGCAACTGTACTAACAACTCAGATATCATCATGAAATATTTGCAGAAAAATCTTTTTGGGATTTCACGAGGTGTGGCTGCATCAGACAGACACAAACAAAACAAATCATTTGTTTATTGTTATCAAGACAAAAAATAGCAAAAGTAAATTCTTCATGGTGTCAACATGTCAGTTCTCAACATTGTTGGTATCAAAGTTAACAAATAACAAAGAATGTCTTCAAAACTGAACAAAAAATAAATAAAGCATCACATAACAAAATTCATATTTAGTACTCCTGCCATTAGCACGCAGTAGCACTTTAATCCTGGCTGGCATGTTCTCCACGAGCCTTTCACATTGTTGAGGGGTAATCTTCTCCCATTCTTCTTCAATGACTGTTTTTAATTCTTCCAGATTCTTTGCTTAAAACAGACCTTTTGATAATCCAGCAAAGATTTTCAATGGGGCTCATGTCCGGGGATTGAGCTGGCCACTCTAACACCTGGATATTGTGCTCCTGCAGCCAAGTTCTACTTGACCTGGATGCGTGCGTATGTATGTATGTATAGCAGCTATTTTTCTTAATTTAGTTTCTTAGTTATTCTGCTACTGGAATAGTGTTTATTTAATCTTGTTCTGGCCATATTGGTCTCTTACTTATATTTTACTTACTGTACTGTACCCCTGCTGTTGCTAAATGCAATTTCCCCACTGAGGGACTAATAGAGGATTTTCTTATCTTTCTTAATGAGCTTTATTTCCAACATGGTACACCTCAGTCATACTACAGTAACAGCTATCTGTAATGTATCCACACTTTGTCATTTGAGCCATCTGGATTCTTCCAATTGGGACTTTTGGAGCTGCATTTACCACTTTGCCTCATTCATGGCCTGTAACGTGCCTACTTGTAATTTGGATATTTCCTCAATGGCAAGTTGCTGATGTGGATTCAAGAAGATATTTTCTAGTTCCACCTAAAGAATTACAGTATGAAAATGAAGGGCAGAGATGATGGAGGATATCATTCTAACTCTTATTTTATTGCCATCAATTCAATTCAATTTATTCATTAATTATACAGCACCTTACAGAGAAAGAGAGAGAAAACTCTCTCTTTCTCTCAGAGAGAGAAGAACTCTCTGAGAGAAAGAGAGAGAAAAAAACTCTCTCTTTCTCACTGAGGGAAAAGAGAAAAAAACTTTCTCTTTCTCTCAGAGAGACAAGAACTCTGAGAGAAAGAGAGAGAAAAAACTCTCGGAGGGAAGAGAAAGAGAACAGCAGAGAAGTTGAGATAGAGAGAAGCAGAGAAGAGAGAGTTCTTCTCTCTCTTTCTCTTTCGGTGGAGAAAGAGGGTTAGCGTTACGCAGTGGCGGTTCTACATTGAATTACTTGAAATTAAAGTTATCAGAAATTAAATAAATATACTCTATATACATAAAAGTGGCAAAATATACACAATCACACATAACAACAGCAGATAATAATGATATAAGATAAAAACAATATAATTGTATTATTTTAGAATAATAAAAAAGTAAAAGAATAATATACAAATAAAATATAGAATAAATATTGTGAATAGCACAAATCATTCATCACACAAATGAAAACACACTACAGGAAATCTAATTCTAACACTATTGCACTAAGAGCAGCAAAGAAAAAACTCAAACTAAAACCTGAGCTTTCTGACCTTCCTTGATGCAAAATCATCAATAATGTGATTATACGAAATCTGCTCCCTATTGAATGATTGGTACTGATGACAGCAAGGCCACTGAGTAGTAGCTTGTGCCAAAAACCGCCACTGGCGTTACGGAAAACGCTGTTTCTCGCTGAGGAGGGCTAAAGAAGGACATGCTCTCCTTCTCGCTCCCTCCCTCTCCATCGATAGAGACAGAAAGAGAGAGCAAAAACTCTCTGTTTCTCTCTCAGGGAGAGAGAGAGAGGAGGACAGAGTCTGGTGGCCCGGGTCACATCTGTATTCAGTTCTCCTGGATATTAACCTCACAGACGCTCAAAATGAACCGTTATCAGTAAGGATCCGCAGCATGAGCGGAACGAAAGCGACTGAATGTCCCCGGCAAAGACGTTGGTAGCCTGAGACACCGGCGACGCACCCCCACCAGAGCTGTCCCTACCTCCTCAGAAACGTTGAGTCAGTGAAGGAAGGCTCCTCATTTATATCATCTGGCTGCCGCCGTAGTGACGTCAGAGCCGTTGCCTGGGAATCAAAGGCAGGTGAGATGGTGACGTCATGAGCCACACCTCCTCTGAGCTGCTGCTCACTGGATGCTTTTTGCTTTTGACTACATTCACAGTTAAACTCTACAAAGTGTTGCGAGTGAAAATCCCAGCAAGTGTAGGGGTGTTCTGATACATCAGTCAGATTGTTGGAAAATTCCAAAGCATTCCAAAGACAGTGGAAAGAATAAACATGATCAAGTGCAGCTCTACACTTTGTCATGTATGACTTCATTTAATACTGTAGGTTCATACATGATCATCCACAGCTGAAGCTCACATTCATGCACCTGTCCTGACAAGATGCTACATGTGATTCATTGTGATCCACCATGTCTCAGCTAAAATGTTTTTCCTTGAGTCTTATTCAAAATGTGACACTGAAAACTGAACCATCTGTGCCAACAGAATGAAGAGAAGTTCTGAACAAAACCATCAACAAACTCAGAGCAAGAGCTTCATAAATACCTTTATTGCACATTAAAATCTGTTTTCATTTCAATAATTGTATCAACTGTCAATATCAGTTTTATTTTTCCCAACTAGTTATTGTAAATGAAGACATATTTAATGAGCCTTATTCATTTGTGGTCACAGTTATATTGAATTTCAAATAAACCTACTGTAACCCCCAACAGTAATGGCACTGAGTTCATTTTCTATGAACTACTCGTCAGGTTTTTCCAGATTTAGCATAAAGCTCATAATGAATCTAACAGGATGCTTTGGTGAATTAATGTTTTCAGTGTCATTAAAACTGGTACAAGTACAAAAGTCACATGAGGAAAGCAGACATTCCAATATAGACAGCAACATTCAATCAACATTTCTATTATTTATGTAGCTGATTAAAGCTAATACAGAAATTGGCATGTAATTAATTACGAATTGTGGGAAAAACCTCTATCAGTGTGTTCTTGGATGGTTACAATAGAGTGCAAACCAGATAAGGTATGAAAAAGAAACAGCAACAAACTCAGAGCAAGAGCTTCATAAATACCTTTATTGCGCATTAAAAATTGGATTCATTTCAAGAATTGTATTAACCATCAATATCAGCAGAAAGGTATGAAAGAATGGAATGAACTGATGAATGGTCACAAGTGTTAAAAATACACACACATATATACAGTAGCATATATAGTAGGATTTTATTTCAGCTTCATTTAACCAACCTCATTTGCAGTGACAACCTGGCCACAGACACAATCCAGTAGATAAGACAAAGGATCACAGTACAAATTCAATACATATCAATCAAAATGACAGTGTAATATGTGCATATATATACAGTGAGGTTCATGGCAAATGACTAAAAACAAGTACAAGGATCTTGGATCTTAACTGATGTGTGCTTACTTTGCTGACTCTGCTATGTTACACTTAGTTAATAAAACTTTTTTAGTGAAGAAAGTAATTAAAGTCATCAGCCTGAGAAAGTATGAGTGATGAAGAGCCGTCCTCACAACCTGACACCTATGCCCGACACTAGGTGGCAGCACTTGGCTGTGTGACATGCGCATTTCCCCGTGAAGACGTGCTCGGTAATGTCCGCAAGCGGAAAGAAAGCTTCTGTCTCTGTCATGTTAAGGTAAGTTGCTGCAAACTGGAAGATTTTATCGGTTTTTCATTCTTGTTATCCTAAAAGTTAGAATGAATGAGTAGTTTTACAAGGCCTATGTGAAGGGCTAACGTCGCTAGCGCTAGCTTACACACGTTGATGTAATGAGCACTTGTAAGCTAGCGCTAACGACGTTAGCCCTTCAAAGTCAAAGTCAACTTTATTGTCAAAACCATATGTACAGGTCAAACACAGGTTTTGAAATTGCAGTGCTCCCTAGGCCCACAGTGTTACACTAGATACATTAGAAAAATAGCTATACAAAAATAAAAACATATTCAAGATTCAAGAGTCTTTATTGTCATTATGCGAACATAAAGACATTTTGCAGAGACTCCCGGCTTTAAGGCACACATATAAATAAATAACACAAATCCTTAAAACAGAACACTTATGAAAATATAAACACAAAGTATAGTAAGTAAATTAAAGTAAGTAAATAATAAAGTGCAGCTTAGTGCAAGTGCAGTGTATGGAATGCTGTGAGTGTTTGATTGTTTTCTGTGTGGTTGTCAGCATCAGCAGGGGTGGGGGTGGTGTTGGGGGCATGTTCCTGTATGGGGATGGGATTTGAGTGTCTTCACTGCGGTGGGGCTGTTGCTTTTACAGCTCTGGGGAAGAAGCTGTCCCTGAGTCTGTTGGTGATTGTTTTAATGTTCCTGTACCGCGTTCCTGATGGAAGCGGTACAAACAGTGCGTTGCCCGGGTGGGTGGGATCTGTTGCAATGCGTCTGGCCCTTTTCTGCACTCTAGCAACGTAAACTGAGTCCAGATCTGCTAGCCGACGGCCGACAATCTCCTGTGCTGTGTTAAGTCCTTCCTGTCCTGTGCTGTGCAGCTACCATACCACGCTGTCACACTGAGGCACAGGATGCTTTCGATTGTGGCTCTGTAAAAGTTTGCCAGCAGCTGAGAAGAGAGTCCAGTCCGCTTCAACTTCCTGAGAAAGAAGAGCCGTTGTTGGGCCTTTTTCACCAGGTGTGAAGTGTTCACAGACCACGAGAGGTCAGAGGAAATGTGGACGACCAGGAACTTTATGCTGTCCACACTCTCCACAGCCTCCCCATGCAGACAGGAGCGTGTTCAGTCTTCCTGGACCTCCTATAGTCCACTATGACCCTAACCCTTCAGGGCCAGCATGTCCGGGGGAACAGTGTTAAAGACTGAGCTGAAGTCCACAAATAGCATCCTAACATAGGTGTTAGGATGCTGCAGGTGAGTCAGGGCCGTGTCAAGTGCTAACCAGACTGCATCCTCCGTAGAACTAGAGGCTGTCCAGGCCAGCAGGGATGGCGTCCTTGATGAACCGTGATGGTCCTGATGCCTTTCCACATGTTACGTGACGTGGGTTGTTATCATTCAAGTGCTCCTCAATGTGCTGCTTGTAGCTGTGTTTTGCCACCTGATGCCCTTTTTCACTTCTTTCCGGGCCCTGCTGTAAGCCAGCCTATCTCCTGACCTATAGGCTGCATCCTGGCCTTTTAGCAGGGTCCACACTGTGCTGTCCACTGTGTGTTATAGAAACATAACACTGTCAGATAGAGAAAGAGAACTTAGTAGAGAAAGAAAGGGCTTTTATACAATACAGATAGACTTGTATATAATACAAATAGATTTGTATATAATACAAATAATACAAATATGTGTGTCACAGAATTTGTGTGTAATTTTAGCTCCAATATGTCATTTGAGCAGCAGCAGGGCACATAGCAGCAGCTGAGTTAAAGTGCAGGTGTGAGTTCAGATCAGACCGGTGGTGTGTGGTGTGTGGTGTGTGTGTGTGTGTGTGTGTGTGTGTGTGTGTGTGTGTGTGTGTGTGTGTGTGTGTGTGTCGATAGTCCCACTGGGGGGGTCAGAGTACGGGTGTGCCATCTAAGTCACCTCACGATTGGGTTTGATTATGATTCACAGTGCTACGATTCAACGATTATCGATGCATCTGGATGAATCTTTTTTTCCTACATAGAATGTTTCTTTTCTCACTCTGTAGTTACTTGTAAAATAATGTATATTTTAAATGTCCATTCACTGAAGTAAAACACGTTTATCTCTATCTTTTCTTTATTGTTAAATGAAAACACAGAAGGTGCCATTTTTCAACTTAAGTAATTTCTCATCATTTAGAAAATGTAAAACTTCTTTGAAACAAAATCTTTAACATTTTTCAGATTGCTGTAAAAAAATAATTAGTGTTCAGCTAATTCAATCTGAGTCAGCACAAAAGCTGCTCTTTACAGTAAAAACAAATGAGCAGCATAGAAACCTACAAACTAAGCATTTTGCTGTCCACAGTCAAAAGCAGGTTTGAAACCAATATTCTACAACATTCCTTTAGATGCTGCATTAAACTGTTAAAGCTCAATTAAATGCAAAAATGTGGTAATAAGAAGAAACAGCAGTAACCACATGCAGTCTTTGTATGCACTGTAATGAATGCAAGTGTAACAATGAGGCAAATGTGCACCTACTCTTCATTGCCATCATCACTATCATCACTCTCTGGATCATAAACATACAAGTTCTTGTGCGTTGAATCTAGTGTTCTTCTCTGAGCTGTTACTATATCTCCTGCAGTAGAGAATTCTCTCTCTGCAGACATGCTGGTGCCTGGAGTGCACAAGTATCTTTTAGCTAACTTGGAAATCAGAGGATAGATCACTTCATTCTTTTTCCCACCAGCAGAGAGGGTCCTCTGTGAGAGGGGGTGTTTCAGCACGGCAGTACTCGGCCACTTCCTCCTCAGCTCTGGTGTGCAATGACTTGGGCTGCTGCTGAGCTGTATCATGGAGAAATACTGATGGGAATTAGCATCAGCCACCAGCCAAGTGTTGACACAGAATAATAATTTACTATTGAGGCTCTGGTGAATCTGAACATGTTTCTGTGTATAGAGCTTCACATTTAAAAAGTTCTGCTCCTACTCTGATCAGAGAAAGTCGACCCTAGCAGATTCTGTAGCAGAGAAAAGGATGAAACCCTTCTTTTTGGAGCAGGGCTCTGATGTGGCTCCTCTTCACTGGTTGCTGTTGAACTGACTGTGTTGTGCTCTGTTACTCTCACCTCTTGCTGGATATACACAATGAGAAAACCAAGTTAACACACAAGAATCTTACATGTTGAAATCACAGTTTCAGTATCTTTAAGAAGCTTTTTACAAGTTAGATTTAAAAAAATATATAAAAAGCAGTGTTACCTTTAACGTTGCAGCCTCAGCAACCACTCCTCCATACATCTCTGCTCTCTCTTCCTCAGAGAGGAAAGGCAAAGCCTTGAAACGTGGGTCAGGGGCAGAGGCAGTGTGCAGTGTGTTCCTCTCCTGCTCACTTCTATACCTCTTGCTGAGGTCGTCATTGATGGCCTGTTTTATGTCCCGGACCAGTGGTGACTCTTCAGTACTGAGCTTTGTGTTCTGGGTTAGCTTGGCGTGCACAGGAGCAGTCAAACATACAGTGGGATTTTTCTCCTGAGACATGAGTGTAGTAGCATCTTTCATAGGTTTGAGGGCAGTGGTGACATCTTCTGCATTTGAGACATCCGCTTCTGTGAGAGTGACAGTGTCAGAATCTTTTTTCCTCACCTGAGGAGAGAGCAAGGTGGTGCAGATAGCTGGCTGTTGCTCCAGGAACCTTTCAACCATCTCATATGCACTATTCCATCTAGTGCACACATCTGTCTTCAGCTTGTGGTTTTTGAGGCCAAGCAGGTTCTGGTTCTCCTCCAGCAGATGGGTGGCAGTGGTGCTGCGATGAAAAAACGTGGTAATCCGTCTCACCCTCCCCAGGAGCCTTGCCACAGCGGGCAACTTGAGTGCTTTCTGAGAGGCCAGGTTGAGAGTGTGAGCATAGCATTTCACATGTAGGAACTTTCCCAGTTGAGCAGCAACAGCCATATTTGATGCATTGTCAGTGACTAACACCAGATCTTTGTCTGTAATCTGCCATTCTTCTGCTACTTTCTGCAGCAGCTCAGCTACATTTGCACTAGTGTGACTCTCACTCATCACTCTGGTTTGGAGGACATGACTTACTAGCTCCCAGTTGTTGCTCATCTCACGCATAAAGTGCGCAGTTAGCGTAATGTAAGATTCAGTTGCAGCTGATATATTTTCGCTTCGGGAGTCTGTATCTGGGGTCCAACGTCTGCATCATAGCTCAAAATCCCTTGTTGTTGACAACTGAATATGGGCGTAGATCCTTAACTATAAAAGTTGCGACGGACGCTGTGATTTGTTTTACCCTTTCAGAGTTTGGAGGATGTTTAGAAAATCCTTCTTTGATTGTTTGTTGGTTGGCAGCAACAGCCGACGGCCTCTTCGTCTCATCTAATTCTGGATGCAAACGGGCGAGGTGTTGCCTCATATTTGTTGTGTTGCCATTGTACTTAGTTTTTGTTTTACACGCTTTACATAAAGAGTAGGTTTTGTCAAGGCCCTGTTTGTCCTCATGCTCGTAAAAACCAAAATGTCTCCACACTGCCGCTTTTAAACCCGACGAGTGGATTGCTCGCTGCGAGACATTAACTGCTGCCATCTCTTGGACTGAGCTCCGGGGTGGAGGCGCAACTTTTTTTTTTTTTCGTTCCAACCGCTGCACTTTTGTTTGCACTTTATTAAAAGAATCAATTTTTGAACATTTATGAATCAATGCTGAATCGTCAAGTGTCACGTCACGATTAATCTATGAATCGATGAATCGGGCACACCCCAAGGTCAGAGGGAGTGGGGGGTGGTATGTGTGTGGGACCATAGTTCCAGTGGGGTGGGTTTAGAAGGGGTGGGTGGGTGAGGGTCCGGAGTTGGTGTGTGCGGGGGTCAGCAGGGGGAGGGATGGCAGGACGGGGAGAGAGTTCAGCATCCTGACAGCTTGGTGGACCAAGCTGTCTCTCAGTCTGCTGGTCCTGGCCCGGAGACTCTTCAGTCTCCTTCTGGATGGCAGCAGACTGAAGAAGCTGTTGGACGGGTGGGTGGGATCGCCTGCAATGCAGAGGGCTTTGCAGGTGAGGCGAGTGTCCTAGATGTCCTGGAGGGAGGAGAGAGAGACACCCACTATCCTCTCAGCTGCTCTCACTACCTGATGTAGTTTTCCTTTGACAGGACACGGTGCAGGTGCCAAACCACACAGTGATGCAGCTGGTCAGGATGCTCTCCATGCTGCCTCTGTAGAAACTGCACATGATGGGGGCTGGGGCTCTGGCTCTCCTCAGTTTATGGAGGAAGTAGAGTCACTGTTGGGCTTTGCTGGTCAGTGATGCAGTGTTTTTTGACCAGGAGAGGTCTTCTGAGATGTGCACACCCAGGAACTTGCTGCTGCTAACTCTCTCCACAGCAGCACCGTTGATGGTTAGTGGAGTGTGCTGGCCGTGCGCTCTCCTCAAGTCTATGATGATCTCCTTCGTCTTCTCCAGCGGTTGGACCCATGTGCAAACTGAAATGGGTCCAGGGTGAGGGGGAGAGATGACTTGATGTCATGCATGACTAACCGTTCCAAGCACTTCATTAGGATGGGGGTGAGTGCAACAGGACCATAGTCATTGAAGCAGGAGGGAGACGGCTTCTTCGGCACAGGAATGATGGTGGAGGCTTTGAGGCACGTGGGGACAACAGCCTGGCTCAGTGACGTGTTAAAGATGTCTGTGAAGACATCTGTGAGTTCCGCAGCAAAGTCTCTCAATACTCCACCAGGGATATTGTCAAAACACAATTCCTCAAAGAACTTCACAAATACACTCCTCTCTTCTTTGACATTTCAAGTCCAAGGGGGGACGTGCCGGCCACAAACTTCAGGAGCATCTGCAGCAAGTCGCACCTCAGGTAGCTTTCTCACACACACAGTAGAAAAACATTTTCATTATTTGGACAGTAAACTTGTGCAACTGCATTGTGTATACACAGCTGTTAATTGTGTCCCCTTCACCATTTTGGACTCATCTTTATTTCTTGTGTCTCTTGTGTCTCTTCCACTTAGCCTCAATCATTGCTGCTTTATTTCCAGTACCAGTCAAAAGTTTGGACACAGCTTCTCCTTCACTGTTTGTTCTTTATGTGAGGAGGTGTGATGGTGTGGGGGGGCTTTGCTGCTCACACTCTTGCTCATTTATTCCAAATTCAAGGCACACTTAACCAGCATAGCTACCACAGCATTCTGCAGCCACGTGCCATCCCATCTGCTTTGTGCTTAGTTGGACCATCATTTGTTTTTCAACAGGACAATGACCCCAAACACACCTCCAGGCTGTGTGAGGGCTATTTCACCAAGAAGGAGAGTGATGGAGTGCTGCATCAGACCACCTGGCCTCCACAGTCACCTCACCTACACCCAGTTCAGATGCTTTGGGATCACTTGGAGCGCAGACTGAAGGGAAAACAGCCAACAAGTGCTCAGCACCTCTGGGAACTCCTTCAAGACTGTTGGAAAACCATTCCAGGTGACGACCTCATCAAACTCACTGACACAATGCCAACAGTGTGCAAAGCTGTCATCAAAGCAAAAGGTGGCTACTTCCCACAATCCAAAATACAAAACATATTCTGCTTGGTTTCACACTTTTTTCTTAACTATATAATTTTAAGGCCATTAAAAGTATTAACTGTCTTTTAGAGCTATTATTTTCTCAGACTATGAGGTGTCCTATTCCCATTGAAATTCTATCTGCTAAACTTCCTGTTCCTTTAAACTCTCAACTCTCAGCTTTGTATGTTTAATGCTGATGTCATATTCAGTGTTTGTACCACATCTCAAACACTTTGTACGCTCAGCTCAACTGGACAGTCAACTGGCTGGCTCACGTTTACTTCAGGCAAATCTTCAACGTCCAGACAACCATCATCGCTGTCATGGGCAAATGCAGCTTTTCTGACAGCTGGGTGGAAGAGCCAGCATTTAAGGACTGGCTCAGCTCTGTAGTAGGGAAGTCAAAGAAATGTAATTATATTCAACTTTATTGTCATTACACATGTACAAGGACAAGGTAACCAAATGCAGTTTAGCATCTAACCACAAGTGCTAAAGCAGAAAGTGCAGGATATACAGTGTCTACAGTTTGTAGAACTTACAGTCAACAACATCAGTCAGTCTCTAAATGTATTCTGTTGTCTATAGTCTTATATATGTCAAAATCTAAGTCAGTGTTAATAAGGTCGCTGATTAACACTTGGAACTCAGTGTCCTGATGGTTTAAAAAAAAATCCAAAGGTAGTAAAAAAGCTATTAAAAGGTATTAAATGTAACTTAAGGATTGCTCTGTATACCCTGTCATCAGTCTGCCCACATGTTGCACTGACAAAGAACCATAGATAGGCAAGGTGATAACTAACATGTACTTGTGCTTGCTCTTCTTCTTCTTAGGACTATGATGACCCACACATGTCCCACACCTCAATGGGGATCCTGACACTGATTCCTCAGCACAGTGTGGACTCTCCTGACTCACTGCACCTACAGGCTTCAGGTACTGCAATCATTTTGGAGGGAACAGTGCTGATGGATGGCCTTAAAAATCTTACACATGCCATGTGCCTTCTCTTTCCACTTATTTACGCCCTCAACTTGGAATACCCTCAACAACACAACACCACCTTTGACTTCATTCAAAGAGTGCTTCTGTCACTTGGACACAAGACCCTAAAAGCAAAAATACATTTACTCAAAAATCTTCTCTTGCATTGACTCATTGTCTTCACAATGTCAGTAGAATGTCCCATGTTAGGTTTGCTCAGTACTGGGACAGTGTCCCCTTGGTCAGCCCTTTTTTTGCTGGAGCCAGCCTCATTGCTCTTTCTTCTCAAACAGGCTGCTAAATACTTTGCTGTTCACAAGGAGAAATGTCAACAGCTTTTCTTTCAGCCCTTCTTCTTCCCTCTCTCTTCATGCTCACACCATTGTGGCCATATAGCAGCATCAGGCTCTATAGCCAGTTACCTCCAAATTTACTACACTGGAACTCAGTCTCCAGTACAGTTAAACTCATCCTCTAACAATTCACTCACAATGTTCTCAGCAGGTTTTAGCTGTTGTTGTTTCAAATGTCTGCATTACACTTGCACATTACACAGTTAGACTTGTGCACATTCATATCTGCTGTTCATGTTAATGAACTGGACACAATTTCTTCTTCTTAGAGAACAAATAAACTGTTTTTGTGTCCCCTTCAAAATGTCTCTTTTTCTTTCAACAACTTAACACTTTTAGTTCAGCTGACTTCAAGATTTTCAGCCAATCACTTTCCATATATTTTCCTAGTAATGTCAATGCTTAACTCAATTTTACTGAGTAGTTTAAACACAATTCATTTTAACTTTAACAGCTTAGAAATTTTGAGGCAGTCGCTTTCCTGATTTTTTAAGTAAAGTAAAGCTGATTTTACTTTAAGGAAAGTCAACTTATTACATTTTACAGTGAAGGGCTTTTGCCAATGAGGGTTTTGTAAATGAATAGAAACCAATGTATCTGTCTGCAGGAGTGGAGTAAGGGACAGTTCACCAGTGAGTAGAGGTTGCACTGGTGAGTATTAAACGGACCTCCAGTCACAAAGCGGATAGCAGAATGGTAAATAACATCCAGCTTGTGGAGGAGGGTTTTGGAGGCTGACCTGTAAACTATATCACCATAATCAAATGGGAAGACATTTTTCTTTTCTATTGATTTGACAGTGTTCCACAATTTTTGAGGGTCAGAGCGATTGGCAACGAGTTGCTGTTTGAAAAAGCTGCATGTTGCATGTCTGACTGACTGAGTACATCTGTTTCTTATTGCCCTGTATGTCTGCCAGTCTGATGTTTCATTAGAAGAATTTGCTTTACGCCATAGGTGCTGTTTATGGCCAATAAGCTCAGACAGATCAGAACTGAACCAGGGACTGAGACGCTTTTTTATCCTCATTCTTTTGAGAGCAGCATGTTTGTTCAAGATGGCACCCAACAACGTTTTAAAGTATGTCCAGGCGTCTTCCACGTCAGGGAGAAGACCAATTCTGTGCCATTCAACTTTTGTCAGGTCATATAAAAAAGTCTGTTCATTAAAGTTTTTCTGTTGGATTTCTTAAACCAAGACTCAGAGATGACTAAAATGTCAGGATTTGCAGTCAGTGCAGCAACTTTTGGGAGGAGGCTGCGTATGTGTGCGACCCATGCTAATGTGCTAACCTGTCAATGGGATTCTCCATGTTATGAAGTCAGCTGCATTCTTGTGAGGGCAGAATAGTATGTTTAAATGCATTAAACCAAGGCTTTTACCATTACACAATCAGTCAAAAGCTAATAGATGTACATCAGAACATTTAGCTTTGTTGGCAGAGGAATCAGTGAGTGAGCAAAGATCTGGACCAGGGAAACTGGAGGAATTGCTGAGAGTCAAACATGTCACTGATGTGCAGGCTGTAGAAAAAGGCTGAATGTGAATGGAGCTGCAGAGTAAGGAGCTCATTCTGAGTGGCCCTCGTGCTACAAGTCACCATTTCACATTGCATTGAATATTATTTAACTCACTGTTTATTGCAGGTTTTGGAAAGTGCAGCTTTGTATTGATACGTACAGTTGAATTTTCTTATTCCTTCTAAACACAGGTTTAGGAGTAAGATGTTTGATGACATGCTAACAGATGTTTGTGTGTCTCTGAAGGTACCCTGACTGGAAACCAAGTCTACCAAGGTCAGCTGGACTCTTCTTCTTCTGTTTCCAATAATAAGAAAAATGCACATCCACTCAAATGCTGCTGTTTAAGCTGCCACTTGACACAACTTTACTCTGTCATTTCACTGCTGATGTCTGTCACTCAATGTGTTATCCAGTCAGAGCAGACCATATGGCAGCCGAGCTCTGTGGGATCCCAAGGATCGCTCTCCATCCCATTCCGTGTCTCGGAGCCTCTCAGGTTCTCCCACCCCAAGTCCTCCTCACAACAAACACAGGGTGGGCCCCCATCCCCACAGGCCACACGGGAAGCTCTACTCCACTCACCATCTCCCTCGCTTCCACCACTGCACAGGTAGACCACAGGCTAGAGAGCAGGCACAGCGTCTACAAAGTGGGACAGTGTACAACTCTGTTACAGCTCCGGCTCACACAGTCCCTCTCACTCACACCCAACCTCCTCCTCCTCCAGAGAGCAGCGGCCTGAGAGGAAGGACAAGGAATCATCAGGTTAGTCAGTGTGTAGCTTTGTTCTTTACAGACTCATGTATGTTCAGAGTCTGACTCTGGAAAGCTCTTTTAAACTCATCTGCTAACGGTGAAGAGAGTTTGTCTGTGCTCAGCTAAAATCACACTTTACCTGTTGTTTACCTGAGATTTCTCACATCACTTCTAGTTTTGGAGCCTTACACAAGAGTGATGTGGAGCTTTCTTTGCTTTCCCTCCTCCCTTTGCTTCGTGTTGTGTCTACAGGGGGTTCCTCTGGCATCGGTGGGAAGCGTCCACACCATGACTCCACTGACACCAGCCGACATCCACCCTCCTCTAAGGCGGCTCACAGCTCCAAACGTGGACAGTCCAACATCACAACTGTTAAGAGCGGGATGAAGACTGGAACTAAGATGGCTGAGACAGCAAGTAACAAGGCGGCTGACACAGTGGCTGTTTTTCTCTTTAGTTGTGTAAAGCTTGTCACAGAATTCCACTGTTTTGGACCAAGCTCAGCCACAGCTAACTATGTCTACACACTTCTTTCAGCCTAAAACTAACCAAAGACTAATGCTGTTGCTTTGTAGTGTGCCAGGCCTCCTCCAGCCAAGAAGAAGAAGAAAACAGCCACTCCAGCCTCTCTGGGCTCGTCTGTTTCAGATGGTCTGCTTTATCTGACAGGCATTCCAAACCACGCCTCGGAGCAGGAAGTCACTGACTTGGTCGGGTCCTTTGGCAAGATCAACAACGTGATCCTCATGCCGTGCTCAGAGGAAGAGAGCGAGAAGAGCCAAGGACAGAAGGTACGTCTAAGAGTATCTACATGTTCATGTGTTTTACAAGAAATTTCACTTTGAGATTTGATGTTCCAGAGCAGTTTCAAACAGATGATAGGGAAAATGTTGTGAATATTACAGGCAAAAAGAAAGAACATGTTTCAGTAATCAGTCCATTTCTTGAAAACAGAGGATGCTTATTTTCTGTTTTGTTGTATTAAGTGCCTTACATATTGGGGCCAATACCAAATAATACTAGAAGACAACCCTTTTCAATGTGGCATCAATTTCAACATTGTGTGGGTATAAAAGACTGGTATTGTCAATAAGTCATTCCAAGTTCATCATTCAAACAGCCATGAACACAGGACGTCACTTAACGGACGAGCAGCGCCACCTGGCCATAGCGTGCCTTCGGGTCGGTGGCAGGCAGTCACATGTTGCTCGTGAACTTGGTGTGTCATCAGCAGACTTGCATCAAGACACAGACACAGGTTTGCTTTGGTGGAGGAGGTGCAACAGTCTGGGCAGGCATCACCAGTCAGTGCAAAACAGATTTGGTTATTGTAGATGGATCAGTCACTGCACGTTCTTACCTCAGAGACATCATAGAACCCATCATCATCCCCCAATTCCACCAGCACACCCCCAACTTTCTGTTCATGGATGATAATGCTCCACCACATCGCGCCAGAATTGTCACAGCTCCACTTCAGGAAGCCGGAGTGTCTCATATGGTATGGCCAGCAATGTCCCCTGACCTGAACCCCATAGAGCACGTCTGGGACCAGCTGAAGCAGAGACTGGATGATCGTACCCCACCCCCACGTCACCTGGCAGAACTGCGTGTAGCACTTGTGGAAGAGTGGAACACATTGCCTCAGAACAACATCATGAGGCTAGTGAGGAGCATGAGACGTCGCTGTCATTGCGGCGAATGGTGAAAACACCCGCTACTGACATTGTCCATTTTTGTTATTTGGGGCTGTCCTTGTTATTGTCTAAATTTTTGGGTTAATAAATATTAAACTAATGAAAAGGGTGTTTCTTCTCATTCATTATTAGTAATATCAAAGGGAACTTTTACTTATTTCATTAAAATTCAGACCAAATAGGAAAAGCACTCAATTAAAAAACAATTTCCCGAACTTATTGTGGGTAGTGTATGTTGTTCACTCAACCTGCCCATTTCAAACCTGCACTCAGATATGATTATTTCTGACTTCACAGCAAACCTGCTTCAGGACAGGAGAAGGGTCCTGCCGGGGAAGACTCAGGTAGGACAACAAAAAAACGCCACTGCTCGTCTGCAGGCAGTCAGTGCTAATATATCCACATCTATCACTGTCAACAAATACTCAGTACAGTGGGGATCCAAAGTTTGTTGACTGTACATGATCACATGGAATAAATTGTTGCTTAGTCACATGTAGTCTGGTTTGTGATGTCTTGCTTTTGCTGGCTTGTAGTTGTGATGTGTATGAAAACATACTGAGTGTAGCATCTTCCCCTCCTACTCCCCACTGCAGGAGCTGAGGCTGAACACAAGACGTCTGATGAGGTACAGTTTCCTTCACTTCCATCACATTTTCTTGTGTTTCAGCCTGATACTAAAATCCTTTCAGGTCATTTTCCCCCTCATCAGTCTGAAAACAGAATTTTATCTTTGGAAATGTATTAAAAAGGAAAACCTAAGTTCAGCTAAATGTCTGTTAAATTCACTTGTTCTGTAATGTCTCCTACATAAAGGCATGGTGTTGATCACAGGACTTCCTGAAAGCAGCTGGTCAGAGAGTGACATCATCAAGCTGATCCAGCCCTTTGACACGCCCTCGGACCTCATCCTGGCAAAACAAATGGGAAAGGTTGGTGTGATCACACCAGGAGGAGAGGAGAAAACACCTGGACACCAGTAATACATGTAGCCATGCAAGCTGCTTCTGTCATA
The DNA here is from genome assembly GCF_017976425.1 of Toxotes jaculatrix. Taxonomy (NCBI): domain Eukaryota; kingdom Metazoa; phylum Chordata; class Actinopteri; family Toxotidae; genus Toxotes; species Toxotes jaculatrix. The sequence goes on along the minus strand of NC_054397.1, from coordinate 27,674,848 downwards.
GCTTCAACTACTATCACAGGCTCAGTGGGACTGTTTTGTGGACAGTCTACACACTCAATCTGTCCATAGATACTAGTTTCTGGATTGTTGACCTGTTACAAAGTTCATCTTCCTACAGCACCGTGTTAAAATCATCCTTATTGTATGTTAGGTGCTTGTGTCAGTGGCAGACACGGAGATTGCTCAAGAGATAGTGAAAGTCCACTCCTTCATCCCCACCAAGATTAAAGACTGTGAGCTGAAGATAATCCATGTCAAACAGCGTATTGGCCTCAGCACACCGGTAAGGCCTCTCATCATTCACCCACATCCTTTACAGGACATTCATCATCTTTTTCTCCTCCTCTGCTCTAATCTTCTATATTAAATATCTTCCTTTTGTGTGCTTGCTTCTTTCATCTTGTGCTTAGTGCAGCATTTCTAGTTGTATGTGAACCTTGAGCAGTAACTGCTGATTAACAGTAAAAAACCTCTTTACACAGGTGGCTCTCTACAATCTGCTGATGGGATCAGTGGACTCATTAGTGAGTATTTCTACCATTAGATATTTCTATGCACTTCATCTTATTTATTCCTTGATGTAACAAGGACAGTGCATGTTAATAAACTTTGCTGTAAATACACCAGGGACAAGTGTAGATGATCCAAATGTACATTTACACTAAGCTCTTTAAAGTAATAAACCTAAATCAGGCTGAAGGGTTTTACTGTCAGACTGCAGCAGTAAGTGTTCAGTTGTCCCTGTCCTACATTTTAGATGTAGATAAACAGGGACAGTCCTGTAAAACGTGACATCTGCTGGAACTTTACAACTAGTTTTTCTTATAAAAAGGGGTATAGTAATATTGCAGAAACCCTCATTTACTGGTGGTAATGAATATGTCTTCTGTATATCTTCTGCTTTAGTCTTCTGTGTACCTTGATCCACTAATTATCTGCTGGCTAATTAGTGACTGTATGTCCTTTGTGTCCTTCAGGAGAGTACTGTTCCAGTGGGCTGGAGCAGGCTCTTGGTGATCAGTAATGTCCCCAACATGCCCTCTGGATCCTCTGAGGTCCAAAAACTGGTGCGACGCTTTGGTACCGTCATCAAGACCCTCGTGCTCAACAACATGGTGAGGGCTGTTTGTCTGTGCAGCTGCAGATATGCCATCCATGAGATCCTCAGCCACCCCTGTCCTGAATATTCGTGCCCTCACACACAGCTCTGTCCTGGGCTGAAAATACAAATCAAATTTTCTCCAAATCATGTCTTGCTCTTTATCTGTAAAGACATGTAACATGCTGTTGATGTGATGTTGTGCCTCTTCCTGCTTAGGTCATTTGTGAGATGGCGACTGCAGCCATGGCATTCTCTGTTTACAAACGCTTCCAGACGTTTCCGTGCATCATCCAGAACAACCCCCTGTTCTTCTCCCGCAAGTCGGACCCCAAGGCCAACACACAGACAAAAGTCATCACTACGTACCTTGAGTCATCTGAGGTCGGTTATTGATTGGCAGTGCTTGCTCATTATTCAGTTAGACATACAGTCATGCAGGAAATTATTAATACCCCTGGCAAATTTTGACTTAAAGTTACTTCATCATCATCATCATTTTCATCCACTTATCCGGGGCCGGGTCGCGGGGGCAGCAGCCTAAGCAGGGATGCCCAGACTTCCCTCTCCCCGTACACTTCTTCCAGCTCTTCCGGGGGAACCCCGAGGTGTTCCCAGGCCAGCCGAGAGACATAGTCCCTCCATCGTGTCCTAGGTCTTCCCGGGGCCTCCTCCCGGTGTGACATGCCCGGAACACCTCCCTAGGGAGGCGTCCAGGGGGCATCCTTAATAGATGCCCGAGCCACCTCAACTGGCCCCTCTCGATGTGGAGGAGCAGCGGCTGTACTCCAAGCCCCTCCCGGATGACCGAGCTCCTCACCCTATCTCTAAGGGAGCGCCCACCCGCCCTGCGGAGGAAGCTCATTTCGGCCGCTTGTATCCGAGATCTTGTCCTTTCGGTCATGACCCAAAGCTCATATCCGTAGGTGAGAGTAGGAACGTAGATTGACCGGTAATTCGAGAGCTTCGCCTTTTGGCTCAGCTCCTTCTTCACCACGACGGACCGGTACATCGACCGCATTACTGCAGAAGCTGCACCAATCCGCCTGTCAATCTCACGTTCCGTCCTTCCCCCACTCGTGAACAAGACCCCAAGATACTTAAACTACTCCGCTTGAGGCAGGAGCTCTCCTCCAACCCGGAGAGGGCAAGCCACCCTTTTCCGGTTGAGAACCATGGCCTCGGACTTGGAGGTGCTGATTCTCATCCCAGCTGCTTCACACTCGGCTGCAAAATGCCCCAGTACATGCTGAAGGTCTTGGCCTGATGGAGCCAACAGGACAACATCATCCGCAAAAAGCAGGGATGAAATCCTGTGGTCCCCAAACTGGACTCCCTCTTGCCCCTGGCTGCGCCTAGAAATCCTGAAATTATCAACAGAACCGGTGACAAAGGGCAGTCCTGCCGGAGTCCAACATGCACTAGAAATTGGTCTGACTTACTGCCGGCAATGGGAACCACGCTCCTGCTCCGGTCTTACAGAGACCTGACAGCCCTTAGCAGAGGGCCCCGGACTCCATACTCCCAGATCACCCTCCACAGGATGCCACGAGGGACACGGTCGAAAGCTTTCTCCAGATCCACAAAACACGTGGACTGGTTGGGCAAACTCCCATGAACCCTCGAGCACCCTATAGAGAGTATAGAGCTGGTCCAGTGTTCCACAACCAGGACGAAAACCGCATTGTTCCTCCTGAATCCGACTATCGGCCGAATCCTCCTCTCCAGTACCCTGGCATAGACTTTCCCAGGGTGGCTGAGGAGTGTGATCCCCCTATAGTTGGAGCACACCCTCCGGTCCCCCTTCTTGAAAAGAGGGACCACCACCCTTGTCTGCCACTCCAGGGGTACTGTCCTCGACTGCCACGCGATGTTACAGAGGCGTGTCAACCAAGACAGCCCTGCAACATCCAGAGACTTGAGATACTCGGGACGAATCTCATCCACTCCCGGTGCCTTGCCACCAAGGAGATTTTTGACCACCTCAGTGACTTCAGCTTGGGTGATGGATGAGTCCGCCCCCGAGCTCCCAGCCCCTGTTTCTTCAACGGAAAGAGTAACAGTGGGATTGAGGAGATCTTCAAAGTATTCCTTCCACTGTCTGATAATGTCCCCAGTCGAGGTCAACAGCTCTCCACCCCCACTATACATAGTGTTGGTAGAGCACTGCTTCCCTCTCCTGAGGCGCCGGACGGTTTGCCAGAATCTCTTCGAAGCCAACCGATGGTCCTCCTCCATGGCCTCACCGAACTTCTCCCAGATCCAAGTTTTTGCCTCTACAACCGCCCGGGCTGCAGCACTCTTGGCCTGTCGGTACCTGTCAGCTGCCTCGGGAGCCCCACAAGCCAACCAGGCCCGATAGGACTCCTTCTTCAGCTTGACAGCATCCCTTACCTCTGGTGTCCACCACTGGGTTCACCACCAGGTGGTGATCAGTTGACAGCTCAGCCCCTCTCTTTGCCCGAGTTTCCAAGACATGCGGCCGAAGGTCAAACGACACGACCACGAAGTCGATCATTGACCTTCGGCCTAGGGTGTTCTGGTGCCATGTGCACTGATGGACACCCTTATGTCTGAACATGGTGTTTGTTATGGACAAACTGCGACTAGCACAGAAGTCCAACAACAGAACACCATTCGGGTTCTGATCGGGGAGGCCGTTCCTCCCAATCACGCCCCTCCAGGTGTCACTGTCGATGCCCACGTGGGCATTGAAGGCCCCCAGTAGAATGACAGAGTCCCCGGTCGGAGCACCGTCCAGTAAACCCTCCCAGGGACTCCAAGAAGGTCTGGTACTCTACACTGCCATTCGGCGCATAGGCCGAAAACAACAGTGAGAGACCTCCCCCCGACCCGAAGGCGCAGGGAGGCGACCCTCTCATTCACCGGGGAAAACTCCAACACATGGCGGCTGAGCTGGGGAGCTATAAGCAAGCCCACACCAGCCCGCCGCCTCTCACCGCGGGCAACTCCAGAGTAGAAGAGAGTCCAGCCTCTCTCAAGGAGTTGGGTTCCAGAGCCCAGACTGTGCGTGGAGGTGAGCCCGACTATTTCTAGTCGGTACCTCTCAACCTCCCGCACAAGCTCAGGCTCCTTCCCCTCCAGTGAGGTGACATTCCATGTCCCAAGAGCCAGTTTCTGTGCCACGGGAGGATGGCCCCACGTCGTTCTTTCAAGCTCTTCCCGGCCGGGCCCCGTAGGGAGAGGTCCAGCCACCAGGCGCTCACATGTGTGCCTCAACCCCAGGCCTGGCTCCAGGGTGAGGCCCCGGCTGCGCCATACCGGGCGACGTAACTGACCTTGCTTTAGTTATAGTCATAGGAGGCTTCTGAACCGCTCTTGGTCTGACCCGTCCCCCAGGACCTGTTTTCCTTGGGAGACCCTACCGGGGCATTTAGCCCCGACAACATAGCTCCTAGGATCATTCGGGTACTCAAATCCCTCCACCACGGTAAGGTGGCGGTTCTAGGAGGGGAAAGTTACTTTTAAATGTAAATAAAAGGTGAGAAATATTTTTTTCCACAATGATGCCTCTTGTACATTATCTTATTATCTTCTGGGAGACACCTGTGTCATTTCCAATCAAGAAAACACTTGCTGTTTGAATAAAAGTAACTTTAAGTCAAAATTTGCCAGGGGTATGAATAATTTCGGGCTTGACTGTATTTGTTATCTATTGCTGGCATGATGTCCTGCAGCGTCAGCTCCATGTGCACGTGTTTGATGTCACACTGCTCAATAGCTCCTTGTGTCTGGTCATAGGATGCACCTGCTAACGGCAAAAGCAGCCAAACAGCAGCAGCTGCAGAGGAAGAGGAGGCTCAACCTCCTTTGGAGGAGGTGGAAAAAGACACTTCTGGGACAGACCAGACGATGAAGATCACAGAGAAGAGGGCTGGTGAAGACCAAGCTTTGGGAGAAAACGCCAGCAGAGACAGCATCAGAAGCCATGAGCCTAGCGCTGCTGTTTCCCACTCTTCAGCTGCACAAGACGCCAAAGCAGAAGCAGTCATGGATACAGACATGAGGGAAACATCTGCTGATAAAACTGTCACAGAGACAGTAGGAGACAATAACGGAGTCAATCTATCTGAAGCAGGAAAGGACAAGGCTGCAGGTGCCCAAGAGACAAAGGCATCTGTCTCTAATGGCAGAGCAGCTTCCATGGAGACGGCCATGCCAGAGCTACCTAAGGTAACATACAGCAGAAATGTGTCTCTGCGCTCGTCAGCCTGTTGTTGGAGTCGGGTTGTTCTTCTGTGTAGCTCAGCTTGTGAGGTTTCATGTCTCTTTTTCATCCCTGTTTCACCAGGTCACTCAACAAATGGTTAACGCGTTGCTTGTAGAGTGCCGAACAAGAACCGGCAGCCATCCTAACAACGTAGAAGCTTCCACCTGTGGTGTGAAGGGGGAAACACAAACAGAGACAGAGCAGGACAAAAAGTCAGCAGAGGGGACAAAAGAGGCGGCCAAGAGCCACACAGAGGAGGAGGTGAAGAAGCAGGAGAGGGAGAGGAAAGAGAGGGAAGCCAGAAAGGAGGTGAGGGAGAGAGAGAGGAAGGAGAGGGAGAGGAGGGCCTGGGAGAAGGAGGAGAGGGCTAAGAGGGAGAGGGAATGGGATGAAAGAGCCAGGAAGGAGAGGGAGAAGAGGGAGGAGGAAAGGAGGGAGTGGCAGAGGAGGGAAAGAGAGAGGAGGGAGAGAAAGAGAGCACACGGTGAAGGTTTGTCCGGATCCAGGTGGTCTTGCCGGTCGGAGGGATACAAGCAGAGCTCCTGGACGGACGCACAGCTTAACAGCTCACAGGCTGAGACCACAATGGTGAGGAGGTGCTGCTGGGTCAAAACCTGGACACTTAAATGTCTCCTGTGTGTCCTAACCCACAACCCCATTTCTTTGTCCTGTCATGAAATCAGGTGGAGGACGAGGACCACTTCCCATTCAACATGAGTGACTTTGTGACATTAGATGAAGTAGGAGATGTTACCGACCTTCCGTGTTCCCCTGCTGCTGTTCCCATGGAAACCACAGACAGGGAGGAGGAGGATGCTACCACGTCTGTCCCTCAGGACACTACAGGGGTACATTTTAGCTTGTGGTACATTTTAGCTTTTCTCTACATGTTTGATGGGGGGTGTACGAGACTTAAATGTCCACAGTCTTATGACGTCAGTCCTTTTCTGGGTTTCTGCTTCTAGGACACACCCATGGAGGTTGCCATAGAAACGGCAGTATCGGATGCCACAGTGACTCTGCTCAAGTCTGATCAACAAGTATCAGAGTCCGAACCCGTGAGAGCACCAACAGCTGACTCCTCAGACAGGTCGTCAGGTTTAACACTCGGTCCGGTCCTCACCGCTGCAGCATCCACCTTACCAGCTCCACAGGCTGAGTCCTCTCTCAGCCAAACACCTGAGACTGGTACAGCCTCACACTGATTTCACTTCTACCATCAACACAAGGAAACACAGTCTTTCCTAGATATTTTTCTTTATTTGTTTTTGGTTTCAAATTGTAAATTTGGCCTGAAATCTGTCTTTATGTTTAGAAATCACACCACTGCCCACCCTGGACTCCACCCCAGAGGTCCAACACCTGTCCGTGCCTGCCCCTGCAGCATCAGGTAACCCACCTGAAGCTGCCCCTGCAGACTCCTCCTCAAACAGCCCAGCCATAGGAGCAGTGACCGCAGAGAGTGAGGACCATAAGAAAGAGGAGAGTCCTCTCAGTCACAGCCAGGCCAAGGAGGAGGAGACGGTGCTGGTGTTGGACAAAACAGAAGGACAGGAGAAGATGCAGGACCAGGAGGACAAAGAGACGGGAGCTCCTGCTGCAGAGACGGGTACGCTTTGATTTTCTTTGAAGTAGAACTGTGAGTGGCAGCAGTTCCTCAGTGGGTAGAGAATCAGGCTTGTCCAAATTTACCTCTTCTTCAAGTGTTTGAGATGATGGGACGTTGTCCTTGGGGCAGGTACTTGCCATAAGTCATTGCAGGTGTTTAATAACAGCACCAAGATGAAGACACATGAAGTCCATTTGGAAAATGCTTAATTATTAGCTTATCTGCTTTGTTGAGCAAAGCCAGGACCAGGTCTTTTTACCCCTGTGTATGTCTTAGATTGGACTTTAAAGCAGTCCCTGTCTCTTCTAGGAAAGCAACAGACGTCCAAAGACCAAACAAACGGAGAAGAGGACAGTATGAAAAAGACATTACAGATGAAAACACCCATGAGCACGGACTACTCCCTCCCCCCTTTTGACCCCAGCAATCCAGTTGGTATGACACTATTTATTCACCGTGACGGTTCATCACTGTTTTCTTTACATGTGTATTTCCACAGTCACTCTTGTGTGTGTGTGTGTGTGTGCGTGTGTGTGTGTGTGTGTGTGTGTGTGTGTGTGTGTGTGTGTGTGCGCGTGTGTGTGTGTCCTCAGGTATGGAGTTCTTAGTCCCAAAGACCAGTTTCTTCTGTACAGTATGTAATCCATTCTTCAGCGGAACCAAAGAAGCTGAGATCAACCACTGCAGAACCATCAAACACTACGAGAACCTAAAGGTAGGCAGCTCATGGTTATTTGTTGCACTTTCTCCCTCTTTTATTCTGCTCCATTTTCACACTTACTGTGATACAGGTGATAAAACGTCCACGTGTGTTCACAAAGAGTGTTTTTCCTTTTTTCCTCCTCTTGTAGAAATACCTGCAGACTGAGAAGACGGTGAATGTGACGGACAAACCAGACCCCAGCTGAATGTGACTGTGAAGCTTTTCACTCACTTTTGCCATTCCCCTCCTTTTGTATCGTCTCTTTATTTCTCTCTCACGGTCCATATTCTCACACTGGTATAGATTAGTCTCATGTCTCCATTTAAATAAATATGACATCAATAAAATGTATTTACTAAATCGTGGTTTGTCGCTCATTCACAATCTCAGTGTCTGATAATATTTGATAGAAGTCTGTTATCAATGATTTATAGCATCATAAAACCACACACTGTCATCACAATAACCTTAAAGCAAAGATGAAAATCTCACTGCATCAACTTGTATCTTTACACCTGCACTGATTTTCATTGACTGTGGGGTAAACACTCAAACCAGGGATCCTTTGTGTGGCACTTGTCAAGTCCCAGCTTATTAGCAGGACATTTATTTCAGCACAAGATGGCAGTACACTCTGTTCTAAGCTCAGAGCATCAACCTGTTTCTGACACAGTCTTACAAATCCTTTCATACCTCACAAGGCTTCATATCATCACTTAGATTAGCTTTTCTGTGTGTCAGAGTCTTGTGCTACCGTGGAGTGTCATCAGGTTCAAGGTGACTAAACTATGGCCATAAAGTGTTTCCCCACTATTGGTGGACCATTACCTTCATCAAGGTGGGAGAGAAGATTCAGCTTCAACCAAAGGCTCAAACAGAGCTCCTCTCTGCAGTACAGCAACTGTACTAACAACTCAGATATTACCATCAAATATTTGCAGAAAAATCTTTTTGGGATTTCACCAGGTGTGGCTGCATCAGACACAAACAAAACAAATCATTTGTTTATTGTTATCAAGACAAAAAATAGCAAAAGTAAATTCTTCATGGTGTCAACATGTCAGTTCTCAACATTGTCGGTATCAAAGTTAACAAATAACAAAGAATGTCTTCAAAACTGAACAAAACATAAATAAAGCATCACATAACAAAATTCATATTTAGTACTCCTGCCATTAGCACGCAGTAGCACTTTAATCCTGGCTGGCATGTTCTCCACGAGCCTTTCACACTGTTGAGGGGTAATCTTCTGCCATTCTTCTTCAATGACTGTTTTTAATTCTTCCAGATTCTTTGCTTAAAACAGACCTTTTGATAATCCAGCAAAGATTTTCAATGGGGCTCATGTCCGGGGATTGAGCTGGCCACTCTAACACCTGGATATTGTGCTCCTGCAGCCAAGTTCTACTTGACCTGGATGCGTGGCAAGGGGCATTATCTTGCCCAAACATCCGCTTTCCACCTCCACTGTGCATTTCTGGCGTATGTATGTATGTATGTATCTATGATTTTCTTATCTTTCTTATCTTAGAGCTTTATTTCCAACATGGTACACCTCAGTCATACTACAGTAACAGCTATCTGTAATGTATCCACACTTTGTCATTTGAGCCATCTGGATTCTTCCAATTGGGACTTTTGGAGCTGCATTTACCACTTTGCCTCATTCATGGCCTGTAACGTGCCTACTTGTAATTTGGATATTTCCTCAATGGCAAGTTGCTGATGTGGATTCAAGAAGATATTTTCTAGTTCCACCTAAAGAATTACAGTATGAAAATGAAGGGCAGAGATGATGGAGGATATCATTCTAACTCTTATTTTATTGCCATCAATTCAATTCAATTTATTCATTCGAAAGAGAGAGAAAACTCTCTCTTTCTCTCAGAGAGAGAAGAACTCTCTGAGAGAAAGAGAGAGAAAAAAACTCTTTCTCACTGAGGGAAAAGAGAGAAAAAACTTTCTCTTTCTCTCAGAGAGACAAGAACTCTGAGAGAAAGAGAGAGAAAAAACTCGGAGGGAAGAGAAAGAGAACAGCAGAGAAGTTGAGATAGAGAGAAGCAGAGAAAGAGAGAGTTCTTCTCTCTCTTTCTCTTTCGGTGGAGAAAGAGGTTTAGCGTTACGCAGTGGCGGTTCTACATTGAATTACTTGAAATTAAAGTTATCAGAAATTAAATAAATATACTCTATATAAATAAAAGTGGCAAAAAAAATACACAATCACACAAAACAATAGCAGATAATAATGATATAAGATAAAAACAATATATTTTTTTTAGAATAATTTAAAAAATCAAAGAATAATATACAAATAAAATATAGAATAAATATTGTGAATAGCACAAATCCTTCATCACACAAATGAAAACACACTACAGGAAATCTAATTCTAACACTATTGCACTAAGAGCAGCAAAGAAAAAACTCAAACTAAAACCTGAGCTTTCTGGCCTTCCTTGATGCAAAATCATCAATAATGTGATTATACGAAATCTGCTCCCTATTGAATGATTGATACTGATGACAGCAAGGCCACTGAGTAGTAGCTTGTGCCAAAAACCGCCACTGGCGTTACGGAAAACGCTGTTTCTCACTGAGGAGGGCTAAAGAAGGCCATGCTCTCCTTCTCGCTCCCTCCCTCTCCATCGATAGAGACAGAAAGAGAGAGCAAAAACTCTCCATTTCTCTCTCAGGGAGAGAGAGAGAGGAGGACAGAGTCTGGTGGCCCGGGTCACATCTGTATTCAGTTCTCCTGGATATTAACCTCACAGACGCTCAAAATGAACCGTTATCAGTAAGGATCCGCAGCATGAGCGGAACGAAAGCGACTGAATGTCCCCAGCAAAGACGTTGGTAGCCTGAGACACCGGCGACGCACCCCCACCAGAGCTGTCCCTACCTCCTCAGAAACGCTGAGTCAGTGAAGGAAGGCTCCTCATTTATATCATCTGGCTGCCGCCGTAGTGACGTCAGAGCCGTTGCCTGGGCATCAAAGGCAGGTGAGATGGTGACGTCATGAGCCACACCTCCTCTGAGCTGCTGCTCACTGGATGCTTTTTGCTTTTGACTCCATTCACAGTTAAACTCTACAAAGTGTTGCGAGTGAAAATCCCAGCAAGTGTAGGGGTGTTCTGATACATCAGTCAGATTGTTGGAAAATTCCAAAGCATTCCAAAGGCAGCGGAAAGAATAAACATGATCAAGTGCAGCTCTACACTTTGTCATGTATGACTTCATTTAATACTGTAGGTTCATACATGATCATCCACAGCTGAAGCTCACATTCATGCACCTGTCCTGACAAGATGCTACATGTGATTCATTGTGATCCACCATGTCTCAGCTAAAATGTTTTTCCTTGAGTCTTATTCAAAATGTGACACTGAAAACTGAACCATCTGTGCCAACAGAATGAAGAGAAGTTCTGAAAAAACCATCAACAAACTCAGAGCAAGAGCTTCATAAATACCTTTATTGCACATTAAAAACTGTATTCATTTCAACAATTGTATCAACTGTCAATATCAGTTTTATTTTTCCCAACTAGTTATTGTAAATGAAGACATATTTAATGAGCCTTATTCATTTGTGGTCACAGTTATATTGAATTTCAAATAAACCTACTGTAACCCCCAACAGTAATGGCACTGAGTTCATTTTCTATGAACTACTCGTCAGGTTTTTCCAGATTTAGCATAAAGCTCATAATGAATCTAACAGGATGCTTTGGTGAATTAATGTTTTCAGTGTCATTAAAACTGGTACAAGTACAAAAGACACATGAGGAAAGCAGACATTCCAATATAGACAGCAACATTCAATCAACATTTCTATTAGTTATGTAGCTGATTAAAGCTAATACAGAAATGGACTTGTAATTAATTACAAATTGTGGGAAAAACCTCTATCAGTGTGTTCTTGGATGGTTACAATAGAGTGCAAACCAGATAAGGTATGAAAAAGAAACAGCAACAAACTCAGAGCAGCTTCATAAATACCTTTATTGCACATTAAAAAGTGGATTCATTTCAAGAATTGTATTAACCATCAATATCAGCAGAAAGGTATGAAGGAATGGAATGAACTGATGAATAGCCACAAGTGTTAAAAATACACACACATATAGACAGTAGCATATATAGTAGGATTTTATTTGCACTTCATTTAACCAGGTAAGTCCATTGAGAACCAATTCTCATTTGCAGTGACAACCTGGCCACAGACACAATCCAGAAGATAAGACAAAGGATCACAGTACAAATTCAATACATATCAATCAAAATGACAGTGTAATATGTGCATATATATACAGTGAGTTCAAGGATGTTGGATTATGGTTTGTAATGTATTCTTAAAAGAAGAGAATGGTATTAAAGAGCTGAGTTTTACAGTCTGTTGTAAGTGATTCCAGTCGTTTGCAGCAGAAAATTGAAAAGAGAAGCAACCAAAGGAGGTGCAGGCTTTTGGAATGACGAGGTTAATGAAGCTGCTGGAGCAAAGACTGAGACTAGAGTTCTGAATATTGAGCAAAGAGCGTAGGTATGAACACCGTAAAATGGAATTGCTAATATAGCTTAAAATAAGAAGTGATCTTAACTGATGTGTGCTTCCTTTGCTGACTCTGCTATGTTACACTTAGTTATAAAACTTTTTAGTGAAGAAAGTAATTAAAGTCATCAGCCTGAGAAAGTATGAGTGATGAAGAGCCGTCCTCACAACCTGACACCTATGCCCGACACTAGGTGGCAGCACTTGGCTGTGTGACATGCGCATTTCCCCGTGAAGACGTGCTCGGTAATGGCCGCAAGCTCATTGAAAGTGGGAAGAAAGCTTCTGTCTCTGTCATGTTAAGGTAAGCTGCTGCAAACTGGAAGATTTTATCGGCTTTTTCATCCTTGTTATCCTAAAAGTTAGAATGAATGAGTAGTTTTACAAGGCCTATGTGAAGGGCTAACGTCGCTAGCGCTAGCTTACACACGTTGATGTAATGAGCACTTGTAAGCTAGCGCTAACGACGTTAGCCCTTCAAAGTCAAAGTCAACTTTATTGTCAAAACCATATGTACAGGTCAAACACAGGTTTTGAAATCGCAGAGCTCCCTCGGCCCACAGTGTTACACTAGATACATTAGAAAAATAGCTATACAAAAATAAAAACATATTCAAGATTCAAGAGTCTTTATTGTCATTATGCGAACATAAAGAAATTGTGCAGACTCCCGGGTTTGAGGCACACATTTAAATAAATAACACAAATCCTTTAAAAAAACACTTATGAAAATATAAACACAAAGTAAGTAAAGTACAGTAAAGTAAGTAATAAAGTGCAGCTTAGTGCAAGTGCAGTGTATGGAATGCTGTGAGTGTTTGATTGTGTTCTGTGTTGTCAGCATCAGCAGGGGTGGGGGTGGGGTTGGGGGCATGTTCCTGTATGGGGATGGGATTTGAGTGTCTTCACTGCGGTGGGGCTGTTGCTTTTACAGCTCTGGGGAAGAAGCTGTCCCTGAGTCTGTTGGTGATTGTTTTAATGTTCCTGTTCCCTCGTTTCTGATGGAAGCGGTACAAACAGTGCGTTGCCCGGGTGGGTGGGATCTTTTGCAATGCGTCTGGCCCTTTTCTGCACTGGAGCAGCGTAAACTGAGTCCAGATCTGCTAGCCGACGGCCGACAATCTCCTGTGCTGTGTTCACAAATGTGGATGAGCAGGAACTTTATGCTGTCCACACTCTCCACAGCCTCCCCATGCAGACAGGAGCGTGTTCAGTCTTCCTGGACCTCCTATAGTCCACTATGACCCTAACCCTTCAGGGCCAGCATGTCCGGGGGAATAGTGTTAAAGGCTGAGCTGAAGTCCACAAATAGCATCCTAACATAGGTGTTAGGATGCTGCAGGTGAGTCAGGGCCGTGTCAAGTGCTAACCAGACTGCATCCTCCGTAGAACGCTTCTCCCTGTAGGCAAACTGGAGGCTGTCCAGGCCAGCAGGGATGGCGTCCTTGATGAACCGTGATGGTCCTGATGCCTTTCCACATGTTACGTGACGTGGGTTGTTATCATTCAAGTGCTCCTCAATGTGCTGCTTGTAGCTGTGTTTTGCCACCTGATGCCCTTTTTCACTTCTTTCCGGGCCCTGCTGTAAGCCAGCCTATCTCCTGACCTATAGGCTGCATCCTGGGCTTTTAGCAGGGTCGGCACTGTGCTGTCCACTGTGTGTTATATAAACATAACACTATCAGATAGAGAAAGAGAACTTAGTAGAGAAAGAAAGGGCTTTTATACAATACAGATAAACGTGTATATTATACCAATAATACAAATATGTGTGTCACAGAATTTGTGTGTGATTTTAGCTCCAATATGTCATTTGAGCAGCAGCAGGGCACATAGCAGCAGCTGAGTTAAAGTGCAGGTGTGAGTTCAGATCAGTTCACACCGGTGGTGTGTGTGTGAGTCCATAGTTTCGGTGGGGGGGGGGTCAGAGGGGGTGGGTTTGTCAGGGTCCAGAGTTGGTGTGTGCGGGGGTCAGCAGGGGGAGGGACGGAAGGACGGGGAGAGAGTTCAGCATCCTGACAGCTTGGTGGACCAAGCTGTCTCTCAGTCACCTGGTCCTGGCCCGGAGGCTCTTCAGTCTCCTTCTGGATGGCAGCAGACTGAAGAAGCTGTTGGACGGGTGGGTGGGATCGCCTGCAATGCAGAGGGCTTTGCAGGTGAGGCGAGTGTGCTAGATGTCCTGGAGGGAGGAGAGAGAGACACCCACTGTCCTCTCAGCTGCTCTCACTACCTGATGTAGTTTTCCTTTGACAGGACACGGTGCAGGTGCCAAACCACACAGTGATGCAGCTGGTCAGGATGCTCTCCATGCTGCCTCTGTAGAAACTGCACATGATGGGGGCTGGGGCTCTGGCTCTCCTCAGTTTATGGAGGAAGTAGAGTCACTGTTGGGCTTTGCTGGTCAGTGATGCAGTGTTTTTTGACCAGGAGAGGTCTTCTGAGATGTGCACACCCAGGAACTTGCTGCTGCTCACTCTCTCCACAGCAGCACCGTTGATGGTTAGTGGAGTGTGCTGGCCGTGCGCTCTCCTCAAGTCTATGATGATCTCCTTCGTCTTCTCCAGCGGTTGGACCCATGTGCAAACTGAAATGGGTCCAGGGTGAGGGGGAGAGATGACTTGATGTCATGCATGACTAACCGTTCCAAGCACTTCATTAGGATGGGGGTGAGTGCAACAGGACCATAGTCATTGAAGCAGGAGGGAGACGGCTTCTTCGGCACAGGAATGATGGTGGAGGCTTTGAGGCACGTGGGGACAACAGCCTGGCTCAGTGACGTGTTAAAGATGTCTGTGAAGACATCTGTGAGTTCCGCAGCAAAGTCTCTCAATACTCCACCAGGGATATTGTCAAAACACAATTCCTCAAAGAACTTCACAAATACACTCCTCTCTTCTTTGACATTTCAAGTCCAAGGGGGGACGTGCCGGCCACAAACTTCAGGAGCATCTGCAGCAAGTCTCACCTCAGGTAGCTTTCTCACACACACAGTAGAAAAACATTTTCATTATTTGGACAGTAAACTTGTGCAACTGCATTGTGTATACACAGCTGTTAATTGTCCCCCCTTCACCATTTTGGACTCATCTTTATTTCTTGTGTCTCTTGTGTCTCTTCCACTTAGCCTCAATCATTGCTGCTTTATTTCCAGTACCAGTCAAAAGTTTGGACACAGCTTCTCCTTCACTGTTTGTTCTTTATGTGAGGAGGTGTGATGGTGTGGGGGGGCTTTGCTGCTCACACTCTTGCTCATTTATTCCAAATTCAAGGCACACTTAACCAGCATAGCTACCACAGCATTCTGCAGCCACGTGCCATCCCATCTGCTTTGTGCTTAGTTGGACCATCATTTGTTTTTCAACAGGACAATGACCCCAAACACACCTCCAGGCTGTGTGAGGGCTATTTCACCAAGAAGGAGAGTGATGGAGTGCTGCATCAGACCACCTGGCCTCCACAGTCACCTCACCTACACCCAGTTCAGATGCTTTGGGATCACTTGGAGCGCAGACTGAAGGGAAAACAGCCAACAAGTGCTCAGCACCTCTGGGAACTCCTTCAAGACTGTTGGAAAACCATTCCAGGTGACGACCTCATCAAACTCACTGACACAATGCTAACAGTGTGCAAAGCTGTCATCAAAGCAAAAGGTGGCTACTTCCCACAATCCAAAATACAAAACATATTCTGCTTGGTTTCACACTTTTTTCTTAACTATATCATTTTAAGGCCATTAAGCTGGGTGGAAGAGCCAGCGTTTAAGGACTGGCTCAGCTCTGTAGTAGGGAAGTCAAATAAATGTCATTATATTCAACTTTATTGTCATTACACATGTACAAGGACAAGGTAACCAAACGCAGTTTAGCATCTAACCACGAGTGCTAAAGCAGAAAGTGCAGGATATACAGTGTCTACAGTTTGTAGAACTTACAGTCAACAACATCAGTCAGTCTCTAAATCTATTCTGTTGTCTATAGTCTTATATATGTCAAAATCTAAGTCAGTGTTAATAAGGTCTCTGATTAACACTTGGAACTCAGTGTCCTGATGGTTTTAAAAAAAAATCCAAAGGTAGTAAAAAAGCTATTAAAAGGTATTAAATGTAACTTAAGGATTGCTCTGTATACCCTGTCATCAGTCTGCCCACATGTTGCACTGACAAAGAACCATAGATAGGCAAGGTGATAACTAACATGTACTTGTGCTTGCTCTTCTTCTTCTTAGGACTATGATGACCCACACATGTCCCACACCTCAATGGGGATCCTGACACTGATTCCTCAGCACAGTGTGGACTCTCCTGACTCACTGCACCTACAGGCTTCAGGTACTGCAATCATTTTGGAGGGAACAGTGCTGATGGATGGCCTTAAAAATCTTACACATGCCATGTGACTTCTCTTTCCACTTATTTACACCCTCAACTTGGAATACCCTCAACAACACAACACCACCTTTGACTTCATTCAAAGAGTGCTTCTGTCACTTGGACACAAGACCCTAAAAGCAAAAATACATTTACTCAAAAATCTTCTCTTGCATTGACTCATTGTCTTCACAATGTCAGTAGAATGTCTCATGTTAGGTTTGCTCAGTACTGGGACAGTGTCCCCTTGGTCAGCCCTTTTTTTGCTGGAGCCAGCCTCATTGCTCTTTCTTCTCAAACAGGCTGCTAAATACTTTGCTGTTCACAAGGAGAAATGTCAACAGCTTTTCTTTCAGCCCTTCTTCTTCCCTCTCTCTTCATGCTCACACCATTGTGGCCATATAGCAGCATCAGGCTCTATAGCCAGTTACCTCCAAATTGACTACATTGGAACTCAGTCTCCAGTACAGTTAAACTCATCCTCTAACAATTCACTCACAATGTTCTCAGCAGGTTTTAGCTGTTGCTGTTTCAAATGTCTGCATTACACTTGCACATTACACAGTTAGACTTGTGCACATTCATATCTGCTGTTCATGTTAATGAACTGGACACAATTTCTTCTTCTTAGAGAACAAATAAACTGTTTTTGTGTCCCCTTCAAAATGTCTCCTTCTTTCAGCAAAACAAAAGCACAACCAGCTTTGACAAAGTGTCTTTTGAAATAATCCACCAATTTTGTTTTGCCTGTGACCACAATACCATCAGATTTAATAACAGTGGGCAAATGGGAAGACATATTTTTCTTTTCTATTGATTTGACAGTACATTTGTTTCTTATTGCCCTGTATGTCTGCCAGTCTGATGTTTCATTAGAAGAATTTGCTTTACGCCATAGGTGCTGTTTATGGCCAATAAGCTCAGACAGATCAGAACTGAACCAGGGACTGAGACGCTTTTTTATCCTCATTCTTTTGAGAGAAGCATGTTTGTTCAAGATGGCACCCAACAACGTTTTAAAGTATGTCCAGGCGTCTTCCACGTCAGGGAGAAGACCAATTCTGTGCCATTCAACTTTTGTCAGGTCATATAAAAAAGTCTGTTCATTAAAGTTTTTCTGTTGGATTTCTTAAACCAAGACTCAGAGATGACTAAAATGTCAGGATTTGCAGTCAGTGCAGCAACTTTTGGGAGGAGGCTGCGTATGTGTGCGACCCATGCTAATGTGCTAACCTGTCAATGGGATTCTCCATGTTATGAAGTCAGCTGCATTCTTGTGAGGGCAGAATAGTATGTTTAAATGCATTAAACCAAGGATTTTACCATTACACAATCAGTCAAAAGCTAATAAATGTACATGAGAACATTTAGCTTTGTTGGCAGAGGAATCAGTGAGTGAGCAAAGATCTGGACCAGGGAAACTGGAGGAATTGCTGAGAGTCAAACATGTCACTGATGTTCAGGCTGTAGAAAAAGGCTAAATGTGAATGGAGCTGCAGAGTAAGGAGCTCATTCTGAGTGGCCCTCGTGCTACAAGTCACCATTTCACATTGCATTGAATATTATTTAACTCACTGTTTATTGCACATTTTGAAAAGTGCAGCTTTGTATTGATACGTACAGTTGAATTTTCTAATTCCTTCTAAATACAGGTTTAGGAGTAAGATGTTACATGCTAACAGATGTTTGTGTGTCTCTGAAGGTACCCTGACTGGAAACCAAGTCTGCCAAGGTCAGCTGGACTCTTCTTCTTCTGTTTCCAATAATAAGAAAAATGCACATCCATTCAAATGCTGCTGTTTAAGCTGCCACTTGACACAACTTTACTCTGTCATTTCACTGCTTATGTCTGTCACTCAATGTGTTATCCAGTCAGAGCAGACCATATGGCAGCCGAGCTCTGTGGGATCCCAAGGATCGCTCTCCATCCCATTCCGTGTCTCGGAGCCTCTCAGGTTCTCGACGTGATCCTCATGCCGTGCTCAGAAGAAGACAGTGAGAAGAGCCAAGGACAGAAGGTACGTCTAAGAGTATCTACATGTTCATGTGTTTTACAAGAAATTTCACTTTGAGATTTGATGTTCCAGAGCAGTTTCAAACAGATGATAGGAAAAATAAAAGAAGAAAAACCAAGTGTTGTCAGTGTTGCAGTTTCCTCATGTTGTGAATATTACAGGCAAAAAGAAAGAACATGTTTCAGTAATCAGTCCATTTCTTGAAAACAGAGGATGCTTATTTTCTGTTTTGTTGTATTAAGATAGATAGATAGGTAGGTAGGTAGATAGGTAGGTACCTACATTGGGTTTGGGGTTCAGTGGCCAGGAAAGAATTGTCTTCAGCAGACCTTGTAAATAGTTGTGCAGCTGTAATTTCTGATCGAAAGGCAGCAGGTGCAGTGAATTCTGTTGTGAATTCCATGTGTGGTGGGGAATCCTCCCCTACTCTAGGTGGAGCTGCTGAGTGCAGCCTTGAACCAGCCCCTCCTAACTCCTCCTTATCAGGAACAAGTTATATAAGACACCTGTGATCTTTTGTCTCTCTCTTTGCTTCCTGCTCTGTTCCTGCTGTGGCTGTAAATTCTTCATGGTGTCAACATGTCAGTTCTCTTCTTCCAAATTCTTTGCTTAAAACAGACCTTTTGATAATCCAGCAAAGATTTTCAATGGGGCTCATGTCCGGGGATTGAGCTGGCCACTCTAACACCTGGATATTGTGCTCCTGCAGCCAAGTTCTACTTGACCTGGATGCGTGGCAAGGGGCATTATCTTGCCCAAATATCCACTTTCCACCTCCACTGTGCATCTTCAAACAGCCACAGCACTTTTCAGTAGAGAAGCCTATATGTCAGCTCAAGTTATTTCTGGCTTTTTTCTTTGCCGTTGCAAAGAAAAAAAGGAAAATTTTCCTGCCACTTGTGGCTGAAGTTTTTCTTGCTCTACCTGAGCGTAGCTTGGTATCAACAGAAGCCCATATTTTGCACTTCTTCATCAGAGTTTGAACACTACTGATTGGCATTGTCAAATGTTTGGATATGTTTTTCTTTCCTTTTCCTGCTTTCTAAAGTTCAAATACCTTCTCTTGTAGGTCTTTTCATAGTTCTTTTGCTTTCCCCATGGCTCAGGATCCAGCAAAGTCAGTGCAGCACTAGATGAAATGTGCAGGCGTCTGTCAGGAGCCCATAGACTCACTGACTTTTTCTACACACACCTCAGTCATACTACAGTAACAGCTATCTGTAATGTATCCACACTCTGTCATTTGAGCCATCTTGATTCTTCCAGTTGTGACTTTTGGAGCTGCATTTACCACTTTGCCTCATTCATGGCCTCTAACGTGTCTACTTGTAATTTGGATATTTCCTCAATGGCAAGTTGCTGATGTGGATTCAAGAAGATATTTTCTTCTTCCACTTAAAGAACTACAACCAACTGTGCTGAGCAAACCACATGCACACAAAACACACACATACTCACTCCTGGACTTCAAATTGCTGCTATATGTGCAGCCTTTCTTCTTTTTATTTCTCTTACTGTTCAAACAGTGCACATGGTCACTTTGGTCATACTGTTTATACTATTTATTATTATTGTTTCCTCTAATAAGTCATTTTTTTCTTGGAGTCTTTATATTCTATCTGTATTATCTGTATATTCTGTATATTCTGAGTGCCTGTACCCTATTGCATCTGCTGTAACAGTGGAATTTCCCCATTGTGGGACTATTAAAGGTTTATCTTTTCTTATCTACTGTATGAAAATGAAGGGCAGAGATGATGGAGGATATCATTCTAACTCTTATTTTATTGCCATCAATTCAATTCAATTCAATTCAATTCAATTCAGTTTATAATTCATTAATTATACAGCACCTTACAGAGAAAGAGAGAAAAAAACTCTCATTCTCACTGAGGGAAAAGAGAGAAAAAAACTTTCTCTTTCTCTCAGAGACACAAGAACTCTCTGAGAGAAAGAGAGAGAAAAAACTCTCTGTGGAGGGAAGAGAAAGAGAAGATGAGAAAGAGAAGCGCAGAGAAAGAGAGAAGATGAGAAAGAGAAGAGCGGAGAAGCAGAGAAAGAGTTCTTCTCTCCTCTTTCGTGGGGAAAGAGAAGGAGAGAAGAACTGTCTGAGGAGGGAAGAGAAAGAGAGAACAGCAGAGAAGTTGAGATAGAAGTAGAGAAAGAGAGAGTTCTTCTCTCTCTTTCTCTTTCGGTGGAGAAAGAGGGTAACGTTACGCAGTGGCGGTTCTACATTGAATTACTCCAAATTAAAGTTATCAGAAATTAAATAAATATACTCTATATACATAAAAGTGGCAAAATATACACAATCACACATAACAGAAGATAATGATATAAGATAAAATCAATATAATTGTATTATTTTAGAATTTAATAAAAAAAATCAAAGAATAATATACAAATAAAATATAGAATAAATATTGTGAATAGCACAAATCATTCATCACACAAATGAAAACACACTACACGAAATCTTATTCTAACACTATTGCACTAAGAGCTGCAAAGAAAAAACTCAAACTAAAACCTGAGCTTTCTGACCTTCCTTGATGCAAAATCATCAATAATGTGATTATACGAAATCTGCTCCCTATTGAATGATTGATACTGATGACAGCAAGGCCACTGAGTAGTAGCTTGTGCCAAAAACCGCCACTGGCGTTACGGAAAACGCTGTTTCTCGCTGAGGAGGGCTAAAGAAGGCCATGCTCTCCTTCTCGCTCCCTCCCTCTCCATCGATAGAGACAGAAAGAGAGAGGAAAAGCGTCTCGGTCTCTATCTGTCTCAAGGAGAGAGAGGGGAAGCTCTCTGGTGTAACTCGCTCTCTGCCTGAGAGAGAGAAGAGAGAGATCTCTTGCTCTTCCCTTTCTCTCTGCCAGAGAGAGAGGAGGAACCCAGAGAGAAAACACAGAGAGGCAAAAACTCTGATAATGTATTTACATTATTTCCATTTCAATAAATTTCAGTCAAATTTCAATCTAAATTTAAATAAGCATCTCTCTCTGTGTTTCTCTCTCTCGCTCCCTGAGAGAGAAAGAGAGAGCAAAAACTCTCTGTTTCTCTCTCAGGGAGAGAGAGAGAAGGACAGAGTCTGGTGGCCCGGGTCACATCTGTATTCAGTTCTCCTGGATATTAACCTCACAGACGCTCAAAATGAACCGTTATCAGTAAGGATCCGCAGCATGAGCGGATCGAAAGCGACTGAATGTCCCCAGCAAAGACGTTGGTAGCCTGAGACACCGGCGACGCACCCCCACCAGAGCTGTCCCTACCTCCTCAGAAACGTTGAGTCAGTGAAGGAAGGCTCCTCATTTATATCATCTGGCTGCCGCCGTAGTGACGTCAGAGCCGTTGCCTGGGAATCAAAGGCAGGTGAGATGGTGACGTCATGAGCCACACCTCCTCTGAGCTGCTGCTCACTGGATGCTTTTTGCTTTTGACTCCATTCACAGTTAAACTCTACGAAGTGTTGCGAGTGAAAATCCCAGCAAGTGTAGGGGTGTTCTGATACATCAGTCAGATTGTTGGAAAATTCCAAAGCATCTGTGCCAACAGAATGAAGATAAGTTCTGAAAAAACCATCAACAAACTCAGAGCAAGAGCTTCATAAATACCTTTATTGCACATTAAAAACTGTATTCATTTCAACAATTGTATCAACTGTCAATATCAGCAGAAAGGTATGAAAGAATGGAATAAACTGATGAATGGTCAAGTGTTAAAAATTCACACACATATATACAGTAGCATATATAGTAGGATTTTATTTCAGCTTCATTTAACCAGGTGAGTCCATTGAGAACCAATTCTCATTTGCAGTGACAACCTGGCCACAGACACAATCCAGTAGATAAGACAAAGGATCACAGTACAAATTCAATACATATCAATCAAAATGACAGTGTATTATGTGCATATATATACAGTGAGGTTTATGGTAAATGACTAAAAACAAGTACAAGGATCTTGGATTGTGGTTTGTAATGTATTCTTAAGATTAGATTAGATTAGATTCAACTTTATTGTCATTACACATGTACAGGGACAGGGTAACGAAATGCAGTTTAGCATCTAACCAGAAGTGCAAAAGCAGCAAGTGCAGGATATGGCAAAAAAAAAGTGCAATATATACAGTATTCACATTAGATATATACATATATAAATAAATATATATAAACATGATGTACAGATGAGTGTTTTATAATAGTATGTACAGTTAAATAAGTATTATGAATATACTATACAGATGCATTATGTATCTAAGTGTATGTACAGACTTACAGGTAATATAAACTTACTATATAGATAGATTTATGAATATATGTACACTATATAGAGAAGAAAAGTGGGTGGTGTGAGGAGTATGGATGGTGTGTGTGGGTAATGGGGGTGAGGGGGTCGTCGGGGGGCAGGGTTGGTGTGGGAGGTGGAGGTGGGGGGTTACAGGGGGGCTAAGTTCAGTAAGGAATCAGCTGTGGGGAAAAAGCTGTTCCTGAGTCTACTGGTTCTTGTTCGGAGGCTCCTGAAGCGTCTCCTGGAGGGCAGGAGGTTAAACAGACCATTTGCAGGGTAAAGAAGAAGAGAATGGTATTAAAGAGCTGAGTTTTACAGTCTGTTGTAAGTGATTCCAGTCGTTTGTGGCAGAAAATTGAAAAGAGAAGCAACCAAAGGAGGTGCAGGCTTTTGGAATGACGAGGTTAATGAAGCTGCTGGAGCAAAGACTGAGACTAGAGTTCTGAATATTGAGCAAAGAGCGTAGGTATGAACACTGTAAAATGTAATTGCTAATATAGCTTAAAATAAGAAGTGATCTTAACTGATGTGTGCTTACTTTGCTGACTCTGCTATGTTACACTTAGTTATAAAACTTTTTAGTGAAGAAAGTAATTAAAGTCATCAGCCTGAGAAAGTATGAGTGATGAAGAGCCGTCCTCACAACCTGACACCTATGCCCAACACTAGGTGGCAGCACTTGGCTGTGTGACATGCGCATTTCCCCGTGAAGACGTGTTCGGTAATGGCCGCAAGCTCGTTGAAAGCGGGAAGAAAGCTTCTGGCTCTGTCATGTTAAGGTAAGTTGCTGCAAACTGGAACATTTTATCGGCTTTTTATTTAGTAAGGTCTTTAGGTCTTATGCCGTATGCCTCATCTGTCGGCGAAAGGTTTCAGGTTAACCGTATGTCTTCAGATTGCCAATTCAAATACTCCTAAACAAGCTGAAATGACGCTGCCTTTTTATTTATTTATTTATTTAGCTGGGAGTCGGTCCCAACAGACACCACAGAGGTTAGCATGTGTAGATAGCGCGTTAGCTAGTGCTAACGTCGTTAGCGCTTTCTCTAAATGTCCCACTTAACATTAAAGATTTACTGCAGCATCAGTGGCTGTAGCACTTGATTTAGCAACTGTTAAGGCACAATACGTTTGCTGAAATTCTTTGAGTTATCCTAAAAGTTAGAATGAATGAGTAGTTTTACAAGGCTTATGTGAAGGGCTAACGTCGCTA
Organism: Toxotes jaculatrix; assembly: GCF_017976425.1. Classification (NCBI taxonomy): domain Eukaryota; kingdom Metazoa; phylum Chordata; class Actinopteri; family Toxotidae; genus Toxotes; species Toxotes jaculatrix. The sequence goes on along the minus strand of NC_054397.1, from coordinate 27,650,768 downwards.
GCGCTAGCTTACACACGTTGATGTAATGAGCACTTGTAAGCTAGCGCTAACGACGTTAGCCCTTCAAAGTCAAAGTCAACTTTATTGTCAAAACCATATGTACAGGTCAAACACAGGTTTTGAAATTGCAGTGCTCCCTCGGCCCACAGTGTTACACTAGATAAATTAGAAAAATAGCTATACAAAAATAAAAACATATTCAAGATTCAAGAGTCTTTATTGTCATTATGCGAACATAAAGAAATTTTGCAGAGACTCCCGGCTTTAAGGCACACATATAAATAAATAACACAAATGCTTAAAAAAGAACACTTATGAAAATATAAACACAAAGTATAGTAAGTAAAGTAAGTTATAAAGTGCAGCTTAGTGCAAGTCCAGTGTATGGAATGCTTTGAGTGTTTGATTGTGTTCTGTGTTGTCAGCATCAGCGGGGGTGGGGGTGGGGTTGGGGGCATGTTTGAAGGTCCTGTATGGGGATGGGATTTGAGTGTTTTCACTGCGGTGGGGCTGTTGCTTTTACAGCTCTGGGGAAGAAACTGTCCCTGAGTCTGTTGGTGATTGTTTTAATGTTCCTGTACAGTGTTCCTGATGGAAGCGGTACAAACAGTGCTAACATAGGTGTTAGGATGCTGCAGGTGAGTCAGGGCCGTGTCAAGTGCTAACCAGACTGCATCCTCTGTAGAACGCTTCTCCCTGTAGGCAAACTGGAGGCTGTCCAGGCCAGCAGGGATGGCGTCCTTGATGTACTTTGGGAAGATCCTCTCCAAGCACTTCATGATGACTGGAGTCAGAGCAACAGGTCGGTAATCATTGAGGCAGGTGATGGTTGCTTTCTTGGGCACAGGCACAATGATGGAGGACTTCAGGCATACAGGGACCGTGGAAAGCTGCATGGACAGCTTGACAATGTCCAGAAAAACTCCTGCCAGTTGCTCAGCGCGTGATTTCAGGGTACGACCTGACACCTTGTCTGGATCTGCAGCCTTGTTGATGTTGATCCTCCTCATGGCGGAGGTCACTTGGTGCAGCTGCAGGACGAGAGGCTGAGAGTCCAAGCGTGCCAAGAAGCTGTTTAAGGTGTGATCATGGCCGACCTGCTGGTCGCTGCTCTTGTAATCTGTCATGGTCCTGATGCCTTTCCACATGTTACGTGACGTGGGTTGTTATCATTCAAGTGCTCCTCAGTGTGCTGCTTGTATCTGTGTTTTGCCACCTGGTGGACCAAGCTGTCTCTCATTCTGCTGGTCCTGGCCTGGAGGCTCTTCAGTCTCCTGCTGTTAATTGTCTCCCCTTCACCATTTTTGACTCCTCTTTATTTCCCTTTTTTTTTCACAGTACAGATGTTACTGTAAAGCCAGCAGCAGTACTTCGTGGGCTTCCTGTCATCCTTGGAGATGACAATGCACACTTTAAACACATGCTTTGGAACTTGTCTGTAGTCCCTATTACTCAATTCAGCACCACAGTATTGTGTCTCTTCCACTTAGCCTCAATCATTGCTGCTTTATTTCCAGTACCAGTCAAAAGTTTGGACACAGCTTCTCCTTCACTGTTTGTTCTTTATGTGAGGAGGTGTGATGGTGTGGGGGGGCTTTGCTGCTCACACTCTTGCTCATTTATTCCAAATTCAAGGCACACTTAACCAGCATAGCTACCACAGCATTCTGCAGCCACGTGCCATCCCATCTGCTTTGTGCTTAGTTGGACCATCATTTGTTTTTCAACAGGACAATGACCCCAAACACACCTCCAGGCTGTGTGAGGGCTATTTCACCAAGAAGGAGAGTGATGGAGTGCTGCATCAGACCACCTGGCCTCCACAGTCACCTCACCTACACCCAGTTCAGATGCTTTGGGATCACTTGGAGCGCAGACTGAAGGGAAGACAGCCAACAAGTGCTCAGCACCTCTGGGAACTCCTTCAAGACTGTTGGAAAACCATTCCAGGTGACGACCTCATCAAACTCACTGACACAATGCTAACAGTGTGCAAAGCTGTCATCAAAGCAAAAGGTGGCTACTTCCCACAATCCAAAATACAAAACATATTCTGCTTGGTTTCACACTTTTTTCTTAACTATATAATTCCATCTGTGTTCCTTCATAGTTTTCACGTCTTCAGTATCAATCTACAATGTACAAAGTCAGAAAAATAAAGAAATCTGTCTGTCTGTCTATGAATTATCCCATTAGGAGGAGTGGCAGCAATCTACCACTCAAGTTTATTAACTAATCCTAGACCTAAACCGAGTTATAGCACATTTGAAAGTCTTATCCTCAGCCTCTCACATCTGAACTGGAAGACAGAAAAAAACAGTCCCATTTGCTGTGGTGTATCGTCCACCTGCTTCTTACTCAGAGTCTGAATTCACAGATTTTTTATCTGATTTAGTGCTTAGTACGGACAAAGCAATTATAGTGGGTAACTTTAATATTCATGTAGATACCCACAATGACAGCCTTAAGACTGCTTTCTATTCAGTATTAGACTCAATTGGCTTTTTGCAAAATGTTAACAAACCAACTCACTGTTTTAATCACACCCTTGATCTTGTACTGACTTATGGCATAGAAGCTGATTTTTTTTTTTTTTTTAACTTAGTTTTTATTTCAGCTTTATACATAGTCATACAAGCAGAATCATATTCTTCATGTTATCTGCTGTTTTCTCACTTTCCATATGAGGTAGTATAATATGCCCATGGTTACAGTTGGAAAAATAAAATAACAAAATCAAATCAAATCAACACATTTATCAATTAATTAAATAAGTAAATGATCAATCAATCAGATGCATTTGATTCACAATGTATGCAGGAGTCCCTCATTATGATAGTATACTCATGGCAGGGCTCCACCTTTTAATGAAAATGTCTTTTTGAAGTCTCAGGGAGTATGTTATTTGTTCCATCAGATATATATCCTTTATTCTTTCAATCCACATATTGTATGTTGGAGGGTCAGATTTTAACCATCTAACTGTGATGCATTTAATTGCTGTTGCTAAAAGTATTTGTAGGAGATATTTTTTGCCTCTTCCTTCTATGCTCTTTGGTAATAGACCCAGTAAAGCCACTGTTGGGTCCAATGTAATGTCTCTTACCAAATATATCTTTTAATGTTTCAAACACCTCTTTCCAGAATGTTTCCAATTTTGGGCATAACCAAAATATGTGGATCTGGTTGCCAATGTGTGGGCCATAATTTCTCCAGCATTTATTTGAGTGTATTGTACCAAATTTAGCCATAATTTCAGGTGTCCGAAAAAACCTCATGATAACCTTCCATTTACATTCCCTCCACACATTTGAATTAGTTTCCAAATGTACTTCAGTACATATTTCTTCCCACATATCTGGTGATATATTGGAGTTCATTTCAGTTTCCCATCTTTCATTTATTTGTATTGTATTGTATTGTTTGTATTTGTATTGTATTTGCATCCATGTCCAGAAAAATTTGGTAACAGCAGCTTATTAATTTCTTATCCCAGTTCTTTGTTTGTACTTTAATCAGGAATTCTTCAATTGGCGTAGGCATAACCACTTTAATCCATTCCTTATGTTTTAATAAGAAATCCCTTAGCTGTAAGTACCTGAAGAAATCCGTGTTTGGTAGCTTAAAACCCTCCAGTAGCTGTGCAAATGATTTGAACTTGCCAGCATCGTGGAGTTGATGTAAGTTGATGAGTCTGTACTTTGACCATTTTCTGAACCCTGCATCCATTTTAGATGGTGCAAAAATCACCTATAAATCCAATATTTGTGAGTGCTGAAATTGTTTTAGGCAGTCCAAATTTTAATTTTTTTAATGTAACTTTAGTCCATTCCCCCATATTTATTTCATGTGGGTGGGCCACTAGGAATGGCAAGGCCTGCAGAGGTATTTCACATAAACTCTTTTCAATACTGAGCCAACGTGTATATGACAGGTCCTGAATCCATATTGTTAACGGTCTTAATTGTGCAGCCCAAAACTAATATCTCAAATTTGGAAGTTTGAGCCCACCTTTTGCTTTAGGTAGTTGTAACATTTTCAATCTGATTCTCGGTCGCTTTCTTTGCCAAATGAATGTTAAGATTAGTTTGTCTAATTTGTCAAATGTAATTTTAGGAATGTCAATAGGTAGCATTTGAAACAAATATAGTAATTTAGGCAACACATTCATGTGAACACTTTCAACGCGACCCAATAGCGATAAAGGAAGTATTGACCACCGGTCTAGGTCCTTATTGATATTTTGGATTAGGTTTTTGTAATTAACATCATACAGTTTTTCTAATGAAGGTGGTATACGAATGCCTAAATAATTAATGCCATCTGTTGGCCATTTGAACCCACTCTGTAGTTTACCAGTAATACATGTAGCCATGCAAGCTGCTTCTGTCATAGCTTAAACTACTATCACAGGCTCAGTGGGACTGCTTTGTGGACAGTCCACACACTCAATCTGTCCATAGATACTAGTTTCTGGATTGTTGACCTGTTACAAAGTTCATCTTCCTACAGCACCGTGTTAAAATCATCCTTATTGTATGTTAGGTGCTTGTGTCAGTGGCAGACACAGAGATTGCTCAAGAGATAGTGAAAGTCCACTCCTTCATCCCCACCAAGATTAAAGACTGTGAGCTGAAGATAATCCATGTCAAACAGCGTATTGGCCTCAGCACACCGGTAAGGCCTCTCATCATTCACCCACATCCTTTACAGGACACTCATCATCTTTTTCTCCTCCTCTGCTCTAATCTTCTATATTAAATATCTTCCTTTTGTGTGCTTGCGTCGTTCATCATGTGCTTAGTCATCTTGCGCTTGTGCTGTATTCCCCCAGATGCTAATGCCAAGCTTGCTATGAAGAAACTTCATGCAGCCATTAGCAAACAACAGACTGCTCACCCGGAGGCTGCATTTATTGTGGCGGGTGATTTCAACCACTCCAACTTAAAGACTGTGCTCCCAAAATTTCACCAGCATGTTTCCTGCCCCACCAGAGGAGACAAAACTTTAGATCATGTTTATACAAACATTGCTGGAGCTTACACCGTGACTCCCCTCCCCCACCTGGGACAGTCTGACCACCTTTCTTTGTTCCTCATCCCCAAATATTCACTCCCTCATCAACCGTGTGAAGCAGCAGCAGTGAAGACCATCAAAGTGTGGCCAGCGGGGACAGACTCTGTACTTCAGGACCGGACTTCAGGAAGGTGAAAAGAGGCACGCACAACCCCATCCACATCAATGGGATGGCTGTTGAACGTGTCTCCAGCTTCAAGTTCCTGGGGACTCACATTACAGAGGACCTGTCCTGGTCCACCAACACCTCCAGCCTGGTCAAGAAGGCTCACCAGCTCCTCTTCTTCCTGAGGACACTGAAAAAGAATCACTTGTCCTCAGCCGTTTTGGTGAACTTCTAGCGGTCTGTGATTGAGAGCTTCCTGACCAGCTGTATCACAGTCTGGTATGGAAACTGTTCAGTCACTGACCGAAAGGCGCTGCAGCGGGTGGTGAAAACTGCCCAACGCATAACTGGGACTCCACTTCCCTCCATTGAGGACATCCAGAGGAAACACTGCCTGCGACGAGCTCGCAGCATTCTCAAGGACTCCTCTCACCCTGCACATAGACTGTTTAACCTCCTGCCCTCCGGGAGGCGCTTCAGGAGCCTCCACACAAGAACCAGCAGACTCAGGAACAGCTTTTTCCCCACAGCTGTATCCTTACTGAACTCTGCCCCCCCATAACCCCCACTTCCACCTCCCACACAACCTTGAGCAGTAACTGCTGATTAACAGTAAAAAACCTCTTTACACAGGTGGCTCTCTACAATCTGCTGATGGGATCAGTGGACTCATTAGTGAGTATTTCTACCATTAGATATTTCTATGCACTTCATCTTATTTATTCCTTGATGTAACAAGGACAGTGCACGTTAATAAACTTTGCTGTAAATACACCAGGGACAAGTGTAGATGATCCAAATGTACATTTACACTAAGCTCTTTAAAGTAATAAACCTAAATCAGGCTGAAGGGTCTTACTGTCAAACAAACAGCAGTAAGTGTTCAGTTGTCCCTGTCCTACATTTTAGATGTAGATAAACAGGGACAGTCCTGTAAAACGTGATGTCTGCTGGAACTTTACAACTAGTTTTTCTTAGAAAAAGTACATTAAAGTAAGAAAACAGTATTTTTCATGGGTAGTAATATTGTATTAATAGTAATATTCATAGTAGTAATATTGCAGAAACCCTCATTTACTGATGGTAGTGAATATGTTCTCTGTATGTCATAGTCAGGAAATAATGTCTTGTTATGTTTTGTCCTGTGGTCATGTTGTCTTGTGGGTTTTGCTTTTATTTTGAAATGTGTTCTCCTCTTGTTTCCCGCCAGTGTGATTGTTTTCCCCGCCCTAATTGTTTCCACCTATTTCCCCTTACCTGGTGTCTATATATAGTCTGCGTCTCCCCTTGTCCTGTGCCAGTTCTTCTTGTCTTAATGTCAGCGAACCAGCGTTTTTGCCCATGTTACCGTCCCTTTGTCAAGCCAGGTTTTGTATTTTGTTGTTACTTTTCCTTGTCAGAGCTACTGTTTTCATTGCTAGATTTTCCTTTGTTACTTTGTATTCAGTCATTGTGCCTTTTGTCCTCGTATGAGTGAGTTTTTGTTCTCACATTATCTCTTTGCCTCTTGGAGTGATTTTCATTTGTACTTTGTAATAAAATATTGTTTATTTTATACTTTGTCTTCAAGTCGTGCATTTGGGTTCAGGTCCAAGTACAGCCTTAACACTGTATGTCTTCTGCGTTAGTCTTCTGTGAACCTTGATCCACTAATTATCTGCTGGCTAATCAGTGACTGTATGTCCTTTGTGTCCTCCAGGAGAGTACTGTTCCAGTGGGCTGGAGCAGGCTCTTGGTGATCAGTAATGTCCCCAACATGTCCTCTGGCTCCTCTGAGGTCCAAAAACTGGGGCCACGCTTTGGTACCGTCATCAAGACCCTCGTGCTCAACAACATGGTGAGGGCTGTTTGCCTGTGCAGCTGCAGATAAGCCATCCATGAGATCCTCAGCCACCCCTGTCCTGAATGTCCGTGTCCTCACACACAGCTCTGTCCTGGGCTGAAAATCCAAATCACATCTTGCTCTTTATCTGTAAAGACATGTAACATGCTGTTGATGTGATGTTGTGCCTCTTCCTGCTTAGGTCATTTGTGAGATGGCGACTGCAGCCATGGCATTCTCTGTTTACAAACGCTTCCAGACGTTTCCGTGCATCATCCAGAACAACCCCCTGTTCTTCTCCCGCAAGCCGGACCCCAAGGCCAACACACAGACAAAAGTCATCACTACGTACCTTGAGTCGTCTGAGGTCGGTAATTGATTGGCAGTGCTTGCTCATTATTCAGTTAGACATATTTCTTATCTACTACTGACATGATGTCCTGCAGCGTCAGCTCCATGTGCATGTGTTTGATGTCACACTGCTCAATAGCTCCTTGTGTCTGCTCATAGGATGCAACAGCAGCAGCTGCAGAGGAAGAGGAGGCTGTCCATATAGAGAAGTCTCAACCTCCTTTGGAGGAGGTGGAAAAAGACGCTTCTGGGACAGACCAGAAGATGAAGAGCACAGAGAAGACAGCTGGTGAAGACCAAGCTTTGGGAGAAGACGCCAGCAGAGACAGCATCAGAAGCCATGAGCCTAGCGCTGCTGTTTCCCACTCTTCAGCTGCACAAGACGCCAAAGCAGAAGCAGTCATGGATACAGACATGAGGGAAACATCTGCTGATAAAACTGTCACAGAGACAGTAGGAGACAATAAAGGAGTCAATCCATCTGAAGCAGGAAAGGACAAGGCTGCAGGTGCCCAAGAGACAAAGGCATCTGTCTCTAATGGCAGAGCAGCTTCCATGGAGACGGCCATGCCAGAGCTACCTAAGGTAACATACAGCAGAAATGTCTCTGCGCTCGTCAGCCTGTTGTTGGAGTCGGGTTGTTCTTCTGTGTAGCTCAGCTTGTGAGGTTTCATGTCTCTTTTTCATCCCTGTTTCACCAGGTCACTCAACAAATGGTTAACGCGTTGCTTGTAGAGCGCCGAACAAGAACCGGCAGCCATCCTAACAACGTAGAAGCTTCCACCTGTGGCGTGAAGGGGGAAACACAAACAGAGACAGAGCAGGACAAAAAGTCAGCAGAGGGGACAAAAGAGGCGGCCAAGAGCCACACAGAGGAGGAGGTGAAGAAGCAGGAGAGGGAGAGGAAAGAGAGGGAGAGGAGGGCCTGGGAGAAGGAGGAGAGGGCTAAGAGGGAGAGGGAATGGGATGAAAGAGCCAGGAAGGAGAGGGAGAAGAGGGAGGAGGAAAGGAGGGAGTGGCAGAGGAGGGAAAGAGAGAGGAGGGAGAGAAAGAGAGCACACGGTGAAGGTTTGTCCGGATCCAGGTGGTCTTGCCGGTCGGAGGGATACAAGCAGAGCTCCTGGACGGACGCACAGCGTAACAGCTCACAGGCTGAGACCACAATGGTGAGGAGGTGCTGCTGGGTCAAAACCTGGACACTTAAATGTCTCCTGTGTGTCCTAACCCACAACCCTGTTTCTTTGTCCTGTCATGAAATCAGGTGGAGGACGAGGACCACTTCCCATTCAACATGAGTGACTTTGTGACATTAGATGAAGTAGGAGATGTTACCGACCTTCCGTGTTCCCCTGCTGCTGTTCCCATGGAAACCACAGACAGGGAGGAGGAGGATGCTACCACATCTGTCCCTCAGGACACTACAGGGGTACATTTTAGCTTTTCTCTACATGTTTGATGGGGGGTGTCCGAGACTTACATGTCCACAGTCTTATGACGTCAGTCCTTTTCTGGGTTTCTGCTTCTAGGACACACCCATGGAGGTTGCCATAGAAACAGCAGTATCGGATGCCACAGCGACTCTGCTCAAGTCTGATCAACAAGTTTCAGAGTCCGAACCCGTGAGAGCACCAACAGCTGACTCCTCAGACAGGTCGTCAGGTTTAACACTCGGTCCGGTCCTCACCGCTGCAGCATCCAGCTTACCAGCTCCACAGGCTGAGTCCTCTCTCACTCTCTCTCTTCACTTCTACCATCAACACAAGGAAACACAGTCTTTCCTAGATATTTTTCTTTATTTGTTTTTGCTTTCAAATTGTAAATTTGGCCTGAAATCTGTCTTTATGTTTAGAAATCACACCACTGTCCACCCTGGACTCCACCCCAGAGGTCCAACACCTGTCCGTGCCTGCCCCTGCAGCATCAGGTAACCCACCTGAAGCTGCCCCTGCAGACTCCTCCTCAAACAGCCCAGCCATAGGAGCAGTGACCGCAGAGAGTGAGGACCATAAGAAAGAGGAGAGTCCTCTCAGTCACAGCCAGGCCAAGGAGGAGGAGACGGTGCTGGTGTTGGACAAAACAGAAGGACAGGAGAAGATGCAGGACCAGGAGGACAAAGAGACGGGAGCTCCTGCTGCAGAGACGGGTACGCTTTGATTTTCTTTGAAGTAGAACTGTGAGTGGCAGCAGTTCCTCAGTGGGTAGAGAATCAGGCTTGTCCAAATTTACCTCTTCTTCAAGTGTTTGAGATGATGGGACGTTGTCCTTGGGGCAGGTACTTGCCATAAGTCATTGCAGGTGTTTAATAACAGCACCAAGATGAAGACACATGAAGTCCATTTGGAAAATGCTTAATTATTAGCTTATCTGCTTTGTTGAGCAAAGCCAGGACCAGGTCTTTTTACCCCTGTGTATGTCCTAGATTGGTCTTTAAAGCAGTCCCTGTCTCTTCTAGGAAAGCAACAGACGTCCAAAGACCAAACAAACGGAGAAGAGGAGAGTATGAAGAAGACATTACAGATGAAAACACCCATGAGCACGGACTACTCCCTCCCCCCTTTTGACCCCAGCAATCCAGTTGGTATGACACTATTTATTCACTGTGACTGTTCATCACTGTTTTCTTTACATGTGTATTTCCACAGTCACTCTCGTGTGTGTGTGTGTGTGTGTGTGTGTGTGTGTGTGTGTGTGTGTGTGTCCTCAGGTATGGAGTTCTTAGTCCCAAAGACCGCTTTCTTCTGTACAGTATGTAATCGATTCTTCAGCGGAACCAAAGAAGCTGAGATCAACCACTGCAGAACCATCAAACACTACGAGAACCTAAAGGTAGGCAGCTCATGGTTATTTGTTGCACTTTCTCCCTCTTTTATTCTGCTCCATTTTCACACTTACTGTGATACAGGCAGGGGCGTCGCACCCGTGGGGGATGTGGGTGTTTTAACACCCACACCTTTTCCGGCAAGAGGGTTCAACACCCACAGTTTTTTTTTCTGCAGATCTTCTGCAGTTTTGCATAAACGCCTCACAACTTTCGCTCCTTTTCTCCGGCCGCTCTGTGCTCACGCTCACTGCGGCTACCTCCTCTCCCCTTTGAGTGTGACCGGCTGATGATTGGTTGTTCTGCCTTAGGTCCCGCCTCTCTTGCTGTTAGATTTATCGATCGGCTCGTCCTGAGGAGGAGGCGGGAACTAGCTAAGTTCATAGTTCACACCGGCACCGGCACCTTTTTCCTGGTACTGTGAATGAGTGTTTATGCTTTCGAGGCTTTTAAATAAGTTGTAAATATTGATAATAAAATATAAGACATTATTTAATTATCATATCAACAAGCTGTGTTTAATATCTATTTGAAATAATTGAGAAAATTGTTCAATTAGGCATTCATTTTCACAGATACAATTTTTATTTTGTTAGTCATGTTTGTTCCAACTTTTTTAAAGTCAATTTTTTATTTCCTTTTTGTAGATGTGTGTAGATGTGATTTTTTAATTTCATACTGAGTGTGTTTTTGTACGTTTCTAGTATCACTCTTTTAAAAGAGTATTGTATACCCTTCTGTCATTGTATTCATCGTTTTTATTGTTTGGTCAAAACATATGAAAACATATGTGAAGCAAACTTTATTGGTATCCATCCCCCACACTTCTGAAACACTTGCTACACTTCTGGATACAGGTGATAAAACGTCCACGTGTGTTCACAAAGAGTGTTTTTCCTTTTGTCCTCCTCTTGTAGAAATACCTGCAGACTGAGAAGACGGTGAATGTGACGGACAAACCAGACCCCAGCTGAATGTGGCTGTGAAGCTTTTCACTCACTTTTGCCATTCCCCTCCTTTTGTATCGTCTCTTTATTTCTCTCTCACGGTCCATATTCTCACACTGGTATAGATTAGTCTCATGTCTCCATTTAAATATGACATCAATAAAATGTATTTACTAAATTGTGGTTTGTCGCTCATTCACAATCTCAGTGTCTGATAATATTTGATAGAAGTCTGTTATCAATGATTTATAGCATCATAAAACCACACACTGTCATCACAATAACCTTAAAGCAAAGATGACTTTGCTCCCTGGCAACAGGGAGAGAGCTAACGAGCTTAACACCTATTTCAACAGGTTTAGCTCCCAGACCACCCCTGTCTCCTCTATCCCTCCCCCGTCCCCACCACATCTCCCCCCTCCCCCTCCCACTCCAGTGCCTTCTCAGCTCCCTCCTCCTCCTCCTACGGTGAGCCCACCTGACCAGACTTTGGAACCACAGCTTACCACCCCTCCCCCCACAATACCTTCCCCTCCCCCCTCCCCCCTCCCCCTTTGTCTGACTGTGACGACCTGCCAGGTGAGGAGAGAGCTGGAGAAGCTCAAACAACACAAGGCTGCAGGCCCTGATGGCATCAGCCCCAGGACTCTTAGGACCTGTGCCAGCCAGCTGTCTGCTGTTCTCCAGCATCTCTTCAACCTGAGCCTCAGCTTGGAGAGGGTACCGCTTCTCTGGAAGACCTCCTGCCTGGTTCCTGTACCCAAGAAGTCATCTCCATCTGGCCTCAGTGATTACCGTCCAGTTGCCCTCACATCCCATGTGATGAAGGTGCTGGAGAGGTTGGTGTTGGCTCACCTGAGGCCGCGGGTGAGGTCTTCTCTGGACCCTCTGCAGTTTGCCTACCAGCCATGTCTGGAGGTGGATGATGCCGTCATCTATCTGCTGCAGCTCACTCACTCACACCTGGATGGTGGTGGAGGCACGGTGAGAATCACATTCTTTGATTTCTCCAGTGCCTTCAACACCATCCAGCCTCCATTACTGGGTGATAAGCTGCAGCTGATGGGTGCTGGTGGGTCCACTGTCTCCTGGATCACTGATTACCTGACAGACAGGCCACAGTTCGTCCGGCTGGGTAGCGTCCTGTCTGATGTGGTGATGAGTGGTGTAGGAGCCCCACAGGGCACTGTGCTTTCTCCGTTCCTGTTCACCTTATACACCTCTGACTTTCAGTACAACTCAGAGTCATGTCACTTACAGAAATTTTCTGACGACTCTGCAGTTGTGGGGTGTATAAGTGGGGGACGGGAGGAGGAGTACAGGGGGCTGGTGGACAGATTTGTGGAGTGGGCTGGAGGAAATCACCTGCTGCTTAATGTGGACAAGACCAGAGAGTTGGTGATTGACTTCAGGAGGAAGGGGACAGCCTCACAGCCCCTTTGCATCCTGGGTAAGGATGTGGAGGTGGTTGAGGAGTACAAGTACCTGGGAGTGACCATCGACAACAGACTGAGCTGGAAGACCAACAGCACAGCTGTGTACAAGAAGACCTGCAGCAGACTCTACTTCCTGAGGAAGCTGAGGTCCTTCAACGTGTGCAGTAAGATGCTGGAGATCTTTTACCAGTCTGTGGTAGCCAGCACTCTGTTCTCCTCTGTGGTCTGCTGGGGGGGCAGCATTGCAGCCAGTGACGCCAACAGACTGAACAAACTGATCAGGAAGGCGGGCTCTGTCATTGGCTGCAGACAGGAGACTTTTGAAGCAGTGGTGGAGAGGAGGACACTGAACAAACTGTTATCCATCATGGATAACCCCGATCACCCTCTCCACCCTGTACTGGACAGACAACGGAGCGCCTTTTCCAAAAGGCTCCGACAGCTTCGTTGTCAAAAGGACCGCTACAGGAAATCTTTCCTGCCTCATGCCATAAGACTGTTTAACACCTCATCACTGTGTCACAGATAACACTGCTGTACATGACAGATCTGACACAAGGTTCAGCTTCAACTGCACATTTTGTTTTTGTACTTAGATCTTATATTTCTATTCAAATGGCACACTTCCTTTTTTACTCTTATTTTAAAATCCTATTTCTGTAAATAATGTCTATATTGTTTATTTTTACCACTAGAGGTTTATATTTGGAGGCTGAGTGCCTGTGTATTGCTGCTGTGATAGTGAAATTTCCCAACTTGGGATGAATAAAGTATTTCTATTCTATTCTATTCTATTCTATTCTATGAAAATCTCACTGCATCAACTTGTATCTTTACACCTGCACTGATTCTCATTGACTGTGGGGTAAACACTCAAACCAGGGATCCTTTGTGTGGCACTTGTCAAGTCCCAGCTTATTAGCAGGACATTTATTTCAGCACAAGATGGCAGTACACTCTGTTCTAAGCTCAGAGCATCAACCTGTTTCTGACACAGTCTTACAAATCCTTTCATACCTCACAAGGCTTCATATCATCACTTAGATTAGCTTTTCTGTGTGTCAGAGTCTTGTGCTACCGTGGAGTGTCATCAGGTTCAAGGTGACTAAACTATGGCCATAAACTGTTTCCTCACTATTGGTGGACCATTACCTTCATCAAGGGGGGAGAGAAGATTCAGCTTCAACCAAAGGCTCAAACAGAGCTCCTCTCTGCAGTACAGCAACTGTACTAACAACTCAGATATTATCATGAAATATTTGCAGAAAAATCTTTTTGGGATTTCACGAGGTGTGGCTGCATCAGACAGACACAAACAAAACAAATCATTTGTTTATTGTTATCAAGACAAAAAATAGCAAAAGTAAATTCTTCATGGTGTCAACATGTCAGTTCTCAACATTGTTGGTATCAAAGTTAACAAATAGCAAAGAATGTCTTCAAAACTGAACAAAAGATAAATAAAGCATCACATAACAAAATTCATATTTAGTACTCCTGCCATTAGCACGCAGTAGCACTTTAATCCTGGCTGGCATGTTCTCCACGAGCCTTTCACACTGTTGAGGGGTAATCTTCTCCCATTCTTCTTCAATTACTGTTTTTAATTTTTCCAGATTCTTTGCTTAAAACAGACCTTTTGATAATCCAGCAAAGATTTTCAATGGGGCTCATGTCCGGGGATTGAGCTGGCCACTCTAACACCTGGATATTGTGCTCCTGCAGCCAAGTTCTACTTGACCTGGATGCGTGGCAAGGGGCATTATCTTGCCCAAACATCCACTTTCCATGTATGTATGTATGTATGTATGTATGTATGTGTGTGTGTGTGTGTGTGTAAGTGTGTGTAAGTGTGTGTATGTATGTATGTATGATTTTCTTATCTTTCTTATCTTAGAGCTTTATTTCCAACATGGTACACCTCAGTCATACTACAGTAACAGCTATCTGTAATGTATCCACACTTTGTCATTTGAGCCATCTGGATTCTTCCAATTGGGACTTTTGGAGCTGCATTTACCACTTTGCCTCATTCATGGCCTGTAACGTACCTACTTGTAATTTGGATATTTCCTCAATGGCAAGTTGCTGATGTGGATTCAAGAAGATATTTTCTAGTTCCACCTAAAGAACTACTGTATGAAAATGAAGGGCAGAGATGATGGAGGATATCATTCTAACTCTTATTTTATTGCCATCAATTCAATTCAATTTATTCATTAATTATACAGCACCTTACAGAGAAAGAGAGAGAAAACTCTCTCTTTCTCTCAGAGAGAGAAGAACTCTCTGAGAGAAAGAGAGAGAAAAAAACTCTCTCTTTCTCACTGAGGGAAAAGAGAGAAAAAAACTTTCTCTTTCTCTCAGGGAGACAAGAACTCTGAGAGAAAGAGAGAGAAAAAACTCTGTGGAGGGAAGAGAAAGAGAGAACAGCAGAGAAGTTGAGATAGAGAGAAGCAGAGAAAGAGAGAGTTCTTCTCTCTCTTTCTCTTTCGGTGGAGAAAGAGGGTTAGCGTTACGCAGTGGCGGTTCTACATTGAATTACTTGAAATTAAAGTTATCAGAAATTAAATAAATATACTCTATATACATAAAAGTGGCAAAAATATACACAATCACACATAACAACAGCAGATAATAATGATATAAGATAAAAACAATATAATTTTTTAGAATAATTTAAAAAATCAAAGAATAATATACAACATATATACAATATGTTACATATTATTATTATTATAATATATAACATAAAATATAGAATAAATATTGTGAATAGCACAAATCCTTCATCACACAAATGAAAACACACTACAGGAAATCTAATTCTAACACTATTGCACTAAGAGCAGCAAAGAAAAAACTCAAACTAAAACCTGAGCTTTCTGGCCTTCCTTGATGCAAAATCATCAATAATGTGATTATACGAAATCTGCTCCCTATTGAATGATTGATACTGATGACAGCAAGGCCACTGAGTAGTAGCTTGTGCCAAAAACCGCCACTGGCGTTACGGAAAACGCTGTTTCTCGCTGAGGAGGGCTAAAGAAGGCCATGCTCTCCTTCTCGCTCCCTCCCTCTCCATCGATAGAGACAGAAAGAGAGAGGAAAAGCGTCTCGGTCTCTATCTGTCTCAAGGAGAGAGAGGGGAAGCTCTCTGGTGTAACTCGCTCTCTGCCTGAGAGAGAGAAGAGAGAGATCTCTTGCTCTTCCCTTTCTCTCTGCCAGAGAGAGAGGAGGAACCCAGAGAGAAAACACAGAGAGGCAAAAACTCTGATAATGTATTTACATTATTTCCATTTCTATACATCTAAATTTAAATAAGCATCTCTCTCTGTGTTTCTCTCTCTCGCTCCCTGAGAGAGAAAGAGAGAGCAAAAACTCTCTGTTTCTCTCTCAGGGAGAGAGAGAGGAGGACAGAGTCTGGTGGCCCGGGTCACATCTGTATTCAGTTCTCCTGGATATTAACCTCACAGACGCTCAAAATGAACCGTTATCAGTAAGGATCCGCAGCATGAGCGGAACGAAAGCGACTGAATGTCCCCAGCAAAGACGTTGGTAGCCTGAGACACCGGCGACGCACCCCCACCAGAGCTGTCCCTACCTCCTCAGAAACGTTGAGTCAGTGAAGGAAGGCTCCTCATTTATATCATCTGGCTGCCGCCGTAGTGACGTCAGAGCCGTTGCCTGGGAATCAAAGGCAGGTGAGATGGTGACGTCATGAGCCACACCTCCTCTGAGCTGCTGCTCACTGGATGCTTTTTGCTTTTGACTACATTCACAGTTAAACTCTACAAAGTGTTGCGAGTGAAAATCCCAGCAAGTGTAGGGGTGTTCTGATACATCAGTCAGATTGTTGGAAAATTCCAAAGCATTCCAAAGGCAGTGGAAAGAATAAACATGATCAAGTGCAGCTCTACACTTTGTCATGTATGACTTCATTTAATACTGTAGGTTCATACATGATCATCCACAGCTGAAGCTCACATTCATGCACCTGTCCTGACAAGATGCTACATGTGATTCATTGTGATCCACCATGTCTCAGCTAAAATGTTTTTCCTTGAGTCTTATTCAAAATGTGACACTGAAAACTGAACCATCTGTGCCAACAGAATGAAGAGAAGTTCTGAAAAAACCATCAACAAACTCAGAGCAAGAGCTTCATAAATACCTTTATTGCACATTAAAAACTGTTTTCATTTCAACAACTGTATCAACTGTCAATATCAGTTTTATTTTTCCCAACTAGTTATTGTAAATGAAGACATATTTAATGTGCCTTATTCATTTGTGGTCACAGTTATATTGAATTTCAAATAAACCTACTGTAACCCCCAACAGTAATGGCACTGAGTTCATTTTCTATGAACTACATGTTTTCCCAGATTTAGCATAAAGCTCATCATGAATCTAACAGGATGCTTTGGTGAATTAATGTTTTCAGTGTCATTAAAATTGGTACAAGTACAAAAGTCACATGAGGAAAGCAGACATTCCAATATAGACAGCAACATTAAATCAACATTTCTATTATTTATGTAGCTGATTAAAGCTAATACAGAAATGGACTTGTAATTAATTACACATTGTGGGAAAAACCTCTATCAGTGTGTTCTTGGATGGTTACAATAGAGTGCAAACCAGATAAGGTATGAAAAAGAAACAGGAACAAACTCAGAGCAGCTTCATAAATACCTTTATAACACATTAAAAAGTGGATTCATTTCAAGAATTGTATTAACCATCAATATCAGCAGAAAGGTATGAAAGAATGGAATAAACTGATGAATGGTCACAAGTGTTAAAAATACACACACATATATACAGTAGCATATATAGTAGGATTTTATTTCAGCTTCATTTAACCAGGTAAGTCCATTGAGAACCAATTCTCATTTGCAGTGACAACCTGGCCACAGACACAATCCAGTAGATAAGACAAAGGATCACAGTACAAATTCAATACATATCAATCAAAATGACAGTGTAATATGTGCATATATAAACAGTGAGTTTTATGGTAAATGACTAAAAACAAGTACAAGGATCTTGGATCTTAACTGATGTGTGCTTCCTTTGCTGACTCTGCTATGTTACACTTAGTTAATAAAACTTTTTTAGTGAAGAAAGTAATTAAAGTCATCAGCCTGAGAAAGTATGAGTGATGAAGAGCCGTCCTCACAACCTGACACCTATGCCCGACACTAGGTGGCAGCACTTGGCTGTGTGACATGCGCATTTCCCCGTGAAGACGTGCTCGGTAATGTCCGCAAGCTCGTTGAAATCGGAAAGAAAGCTTCTGTCTCTGTCATGTTAAGGTAAGTTGCTGCAAACTGGAAGATTTTATCGGCTTTTTCATCCTTGTTATTCTAAAAGTTAGAATGAATGAGTAGTTTTACAAGGCCTATGTGAAGGGCTAACGTCGCTAGCGCTAGCTTACACACGTTGATGTAATGAGCACTTGTAAGCTAGCGCTAACGACGTTAGCCCTTCAAAGTCAAAGTCAACTTTATTGTCAAAACCATATGTACAGGTCAAACACAGGTTTTGAAATTGCAGTGCTCCCTAGGCCCACAGTGTTACACTAGATACATTAGAAAAATAGCTATACAAAAATAAAAACATATTCAAGATTCAAGAGTCTTTATTGTCATTATGCGAACATAAAGACATTTTGCAGAGACTCCCGGCTTTAAGGCACACATATAAATAAATAACACAAATCCTTAAAACAGAACACTTATGAAAATATAAACACAAAGTATAGTAAGTAAATTAAAGTAAGTAAATAATAAAGTGCAGCTTAGTGCAAGTGCAGTGTATGGAATGCTGTGAGTGTTTGATTGTTTTCTGTGTGGTTGTCAGCATCAGCAGGGGTGGGGGTGGTGTTGGGGGCATGTTCCTGTATGGGGATGGGATTTGAGTGTTGTCACTGCGGTGGGGCTGTTGCTTTTACAGCTCTGGGGAAGAAGCTGTCCCTGAGTCTGTTGGTGATTGTTTTAATGTTCCTGTACCACGTTCCTGATGGAAGCGGTACAAACAGTGCGTTGCCCGGGTGGGTGGGATCTGTTGCAATGCGTCTGGCCCTTTTCTGCACTCTAGCAACGTAAACTGAGTCCAGATCTGCTCGCCGACGGCCGACAATCTCCTGTGCTGTGTTAAGTCCTTCCTGTCCTGTGCTGTGCAGCTACCATACCACGCTGTCAAACTGAGGCACAGGACGCTTTCCATTGTGGCCCTGTAAAAGTTTGCCAGCAGCTGAGAAGAGAGTCCAGTCCGCTTCAACTTCCTGAGAAAGAAGAGCCGTTGTTGGGCCTTTTTCACCAGGTGTGAAGTGTTCACAGACCACGAGAGGTCAGAGGAAATGTGGACGGCCAGGAACTTTATGCTGTCCACACGCTCCACAGCCTCCCCATGCAGACAGGAGCGTGTTCAGTCTTCCTGGACCTCCTATAGTCCACTATGACCCTAACCCTTCAGGGCCAGCATGTCCAGGGGAACAGTTTTAAAGGCTGAGCTCAAGTCCACAAATAGCATCCTAACATAGGTGTTAGGATGCTGCAGGTGAGTCAGGGCCGTGTCAAGTGCTAACCAGACTGCATCCTCTGTAGAACGCTTCTCCCTGTAGGCAAACTGGAGGCTGTCCAGGCCAGCAGGGATGGCGTCCTTGATGTACTTTGGGAGGATCCTCTCCAAGCACTTCATGATGACTGGAGTCAGAGCGACAGGTCGGTAATCATTGAGGCAGGTGATGGTTGCTTTCTTGGGCACAGGCACAATGATGGAGGACTTCAGGCACACAGGGACCGTGGAAAGCTGCGTGGACAGCTTGAAAATGTCCAGAAAAACTCCTGCCAGTTGCTCAGCGCGTGACTTCAGGGTACGACCTGACACCTTGTCTGGACCTGCAGCCTTGTTGATGTTGATCCTCCTCATGGCGGAGGTCACTTGGTGCAGCTGCAGGACGAGAGGCTGATGCTGCAGCTCTGGCTGAGGAAGATGTACAGTCCTCCTGCTGCTTGGAGAGTCCAAGCGTGCCAAGAAGCTGTTTAAGATGTGATCATGGCCGACCTGCTGGTCGCTGCTCTTGTAATCCGTGATGGTCCTGATGCCTTTCCACATGTTACGTGACGTGGGTTGTTATCATTCAAGTGCTCCTCAATGTGCTGCTTGTAGCTGTGTTTTGCCACCTGATGCCCTTTTTCACTTCTTTCCGGGCCCTGCTGTAAGCCAGCCTATCTCCTGACCTATAGGCTGCATCCTGGGCTTTTAGCAGGGTCGGCACTGTGCTGTCCACTGTGTGTTATAGAAACATAACACTATCAGATAGAGAAAGAGAACTTAGTAGAGAAAGAAAGGGCTTTTATATAATACAGATAAACTTGTATTTAATACCAATAATACAAATATGTGTGTCACAGAATTTGTGTGATTTTAGCTCCAATATGTCATTTGAGCAGCAGAAGGTGCCATTTTTCAACAAAAGCTGCTCTTTACAGTAAAAACAAATGAGCAGCATAGAAACCTACAAACTAAGCATTTTGCTGTCCACAGTCAAAAGCAGGTTTGAAACCAATATTCTACAACATTCCTTTAGATGCTGCATTAAACTGTTAAAGCTCAATTAAATGCAAAAATGTGGTAATAAGAAGAAACAGCAGTAACCATATGCAGTCTTTGTATGCACTGTAATGAATGCAAGTGTAACAATGAGGCAAATGTGCACCTACTCTTCATTGCCATCATCACTATCATCACTCTCTGGATCATAAACATACAAGTTCTTGTGCAAGAACAAGAGCTGGTCAACATGCTTTGAATCTAGTGTTCTTCTCTGAGCTGTTACTATATCTCCTGCAGTAGAGAATTCTCTCTCTGCAGACACGCTGGTGCCAGGAATGCACAAGTATCTTTTAGCTAACTTGGAAATCAGAGGATAGATCACTTCATTCTTTTTCCCACCAGCAGAGAGGGTCCTCTGTGAGAGGGGGTGTTTCAGCACGGCAGTACTCGGCCACTTCCTCCTCAGCTCTGGTGTGCAATGACTTGGGCTGCTGCTGAGCTGTATCATGGAGAAATACTGATGGGAATTAGCATCAGCCACCAGCCAAGTGTTGACACAGAATAATAATTTACTATTGAGGCTCTGGTGAATCTGAACATGTTTCTGTGTATAGAGCTTCACATTTAAAAAGTTCTGCTCCTACTCTGATCAGAGAAAGTCGACCCTAGCAGATTCTGTAGCAGAGAAAAGGATGAAACCCTTCTTTTTGGAGCAGGGCTCTGATGTGGCTCCTCTTCACTGGTTGCTGTTGAACTGACTGTGTTGTGCTCTGTTACTCTCACCTCTTGCTGGATATACACAATGAGAAAACCAAGTTAACACACAAGAATCTTACATGTTGAAATCACAGTTTCAGTATCTTTAAGAAGCTTTTTACAAGTTAGATTTAAAAAAATATATAAAAAGCAGTGTTACCTTTAACGTTGCAGCCTCAGCAACCACTCTTCCATACATCTCTGCTCTCTCCTCCTCAGAGAGGAAAGGCAAAGCCTTGAAACGTGGGTCAGGGGCAGAGGCAGTGTGTAGTGTGTTCCTCTCCTGCTCACTTCTATACCTCTTGCTGAGGTCGTCATTGATGGCCTGTTTTATGTCCCGGACCAGTGGTGACTCTTCAGTACTGAGCTTTGTGTTCTGGGTTAGCTTGGCGTGCACAGGAGCAGTCAAACATACAGTGGGATTTTTCTCCTGAGACATGAGTGTAGTAGCATCTTTCATAGGTTTGAGGGCAGTGGTGACATCTTCTGCATTTGAGACATCGGCTTCTGTGAGAGTGACAATGTCAGAATCTTTTTTCCTCACCTGAGGAGAGAGCAAGGTGGTGCAGATAGCTGGCTGTTGCTCCAGGAACCTTTCAACCATCTCATATGCACTATTCCATCTAGTGCACACATCTGTCTTCAGCTTGTGGTTTTTGAGGCCAAGCAGGTTCTGGTTCTCCTCCAGCAGATGGGTGGCAGTGGTGCTGCGATGAAAAAACGTGGTAATCCGTCTCACCCTCCCCAGGAGCCTTGCCACAGCAACTTGAGTGCTTTCTGAGAGGCCAGGTTGAGAGTGTGAGCATAGCATTTCACATGTAGGAACTTTCCCAGTTGAGCAGCAACAGCCATATTTGATGCGTTGTCAGTGACTAACACCAGATCTTTGTCTGTAATCTTCCATTCTTCTGCGACTTTCTGCAGCAGCTCAGCTACATTTGCACTAGTGTGACTCTCACTCATCACTCTGGTTTGGAGGACATGACTTACTAGCTCCCAGTTGTTGCTCATCTCACGCATAAAGTGCGCAGTTAGCGTAACCTAAGATTCAGTTGCAACTGATATATTTTCTCTTCGGGAGTCTGTATCTGGGATCCAACGTCCGCATCATAGCTCAAATTCTCTTGTTGTTGACAACTGAATATGGGCGTAGATCCTTAGCTATAGAAGTTGCGACGGACGCTTGGTGGACCAAGCTGTCTCTCAGTCTGCTGGTCCTGGCCCGGAGGCTCTTCAGTCTCCTTCTGGGTGGCAGCAGACTGAAGAAGCTGTTGGACGGGTGGGTGGGATCGCCTGCAATGCAGAGGGCTTTGCAGGTGAGGCGAGTGTGCTAGATGTCCTGGAGGGAGGAGAGAGAGACACCCACTATCCTCTCAGCTGCTCTCACTACCTGATGTAGTTTTCCTTTGACAGGACACGGTGCAGGTGCCAAACCACACAGTGATGCAGCTGGTCAGGATGCTCTCCATGCTGCCTCTGTAGAAACTGCACATGATGGGGGCTGGGGCTCTGGCTCTCCTCAGTTTATGGAGGAAGTAGAGTCACTGTTGGGCTTTGCTGGTCAGTGATGCAGTGTTTTTTGACCAGGAGAGGTCTTCTGAGATGTGCACACCCAGGAACTTGCTGCTGCTCACTCTCTCCACAGCAGCACCGTTGATGGTTAGTGGAGTGTGCTGGCTGTGCGCTCTCCTCAAGTCTATGATGATCTCCTTCGTCTTCTCCAGCGGTTGGACCCATGTGCAAACTGAAATGGGTCCAGGGTGAGGGGGAGAGATGACTTGATGTCATGCATGACTAACCGTTCCAAGCACTTCATTAGGATGGGGGTGAGTGCAACAGGACCATAGTCATTGAAGCAGGAGGGAGACGGCTTCTTCGGCACAGGAATGATGGTGGAGGCTTTGAGGCACGTGGGGACAACAGCCTGGCTCAGTGACGTGTTAAAGATGTCTGTGAAGACATCTGTGAGTTCCGCAGCAAAGTCTCTCAATACTCCACCAGGGATATTGTCAAGACACAATTCCTCAAAGACCTTCACAAATACACTCCTCGCTTCTTTGACATTTCAAGTCCAAGGGGGGACGTGCCGGCCACAAACTTCAGGAGCATCTGCAGCAAGTCTCACCTCAGGTAGCTTTCTCACACACACAGTAGAAAAACATTTTCATTATTTGGACAGTAAACTTGTGCAACTGCATTGTGTATACACAGCTGTTAATTGTCTCCCCTTCACCATTTTGGACTCATCTTTATTTCTTGTGTCTCTTGTGTCTCTTCCACTTAGCCTCAATCATTGCTGCTTTATTTCCAGTACCAGTCAAAAGTTTGGACACAGCTTCTCCTTCACTGTTTGTTCTTTATGTGAGGAGGTGTGATGGTGTGGGGGGGCTTTGCTGCTCACACTCTTGCTCATTTATTCCAAATTCAAGTCACACTTAACCAGCATAGCTACCACAGCATTCTGCAGCCACGTGCCATCCCATCTGCTTTGTGCTTAGTTGGACCATCATTTGTTTTTCAACAGGACAATGACCCCAAACACACCTCCAGGCTGTGTGAGGGCTATTTCACCAAGAAGGAGAGTGATGGAGTGCTGCATCAGACCACCTGGCCTCCACAGTCACCTCACCTACACCCAGTTCAGATGCTTTGGGATCACTTGGAGCGCAGACTGAAGGGAAAACAGCCAACAAGTGCTCAGCACCTCTGGGAACTCCTTCAAGACTGTTGGAAAACCATTCCAGGTGACGACCTCATCAAACTCACTGACACAATGCTAACAGTGTGCAAAGCTGTCATCAAAGCAAAAGGTGGCTACTTCCCACAATCCAAAATACAAAACATATTCTGCTTGGTTTCACACTTTTTTCTTAACTATATCATTTTAAGGCCATTAAAAGTGTTAACTGTCTTTTAGAGCTATTATTTTCTCAGACTATGAGGTGTCCTATTCCCATTGAAATTCTATCTGCTAAACTTCCTGTTAGTTCCTTTAAATGTGGGCTTTAGC
Organism: Toxotes jaculatrix; assembly: GCF_017976425.1. Classification (NCBI taxonomy): domain Eukaryota; kingdom Metazoa; phylum Chordata; class Actinopteri; family Toxotidae; genus Toxotes; species Toxotes jaculatrix. The sequence continues at coordinate 27,626,880 of NC_054397.1, read as the reverse complement.
ATTTCTGGGCACATAATCAAAGATCCTCGCCTCAATCCTGAACTCTCAGCTTTGTATGTTTAATGCTGATGTCATATTCAGTGCTTGTACCACATCTCAAACACTTTGTACGCTCAGCTCAACTGGACAGTCAACTGGCTGGCTCACGTTTACTTCAGGCAAATCTTCAACGTCCAGACAACCATCGTCGCTGTCATGGGCAAATGCAGCTTTTCTGACAGCTGGGTGGAAGAGCCAGCGTTTAAGGACTGGCTCAGCTCTGTAGTAGGGAAGTCAAAGAAATCTCATTACATTCAACTTTATTGTCATTACACATGTACAAGGACAAGGTAACCAAACGCAGTTTAGCATCTAACCACGAGTGCTAAAGCAGAAAGTGCAGGATATACAGTGTCTACAGTTTGTAGAACTTACAGTCAACAACATCAGTCAGTCTCTAAATCTGTTCTGTTGTCTATAGTCTCATATATTGTGAGGGCTGAGTTAGGCCTACAGGCCTGGTTTAGGTTTGTAACTCCACCCAGGAATGGGTGGGGATAGATATGCCTACCTTTAAAAAGCCAGGTGAGGGTGCAGCACTTCCTTTGTCTGAGGCCTCCTGTGAGCTGTGCTTTGGTGTGTGCAGATCTTTGTAGTCCTGTGAGCTTGTAGGCTGTGGCTAAATTAAACTTAGCTCTTTCCCTGTGCTCCTTAGTAATATGTGTTTCCATCTGACTGGAAGACTGAGGAGTGCACCTTGTTGAGCTTTGACCACAGAACCAGACAGAGCCAGGGGATTCTGTTGTAGCCCCCCCCACATCCTTAAGTATGTAACTTATTTAAAGGCAGTGTAGTGGGGCTATATCCTATATACGTATTAACACACATTTTTTTAATAGTGCTTGTCACCTTTACAGGCCCAGATCCAGACTGCTGCTTTGCCTGAGCAGTTCTTTTATTGATCGAATGTCTCTGCTTCACCTGTTGTTTTTACTCTCTATCTAAGTCCTGTCTTATTCATTTTATTTGTTTGTTTTAGCAGAACCAGCTGACTGTACATTGTTTTTATTTTTAGGTAGAGGTCCAGCCTGTGGGGAGTAGTTTCGCTGGGTACACACTTTGCATGCTGTGTGCTGATATAAATGGTGGCGGTCACATAGTCATGTCTGAATTTTCTTGTGTAGTGCAGTGCTTAAAACCTTGCAGTGATTGAATTATCTTCTAGTGGGCACCTGGTGAGCACATGGTCTAAGTATAAGCTGAACGCGATAGGATCTCCCCACAGTGAGGACTCTACCTTTGTTTTAAGCTTTTATTATAGTATTTAGTTGGTGCTATTTTCTTATATTGTAGAATGAAAGCTATCATTTGCACTTACCTGAGTGCTTTTGTTCTTTTAGGCCTCTTAGCCCTCAACTCCTCCTGTTTTAATTATCTTAATTAAAATAAACTAATTATTTGTTTTAAAGCATGTCTGCCGCTCTTCCTTTTGAACTGTTGTATTATTTGTGTCACCAGTCAGTAGTAGTCAGTTATATTGCCTTAAGGTTCATGATTTTAACTTCTCAGGCCTCTCTACATTCTGAGTTGGGTCACAATTTGTCAAAATCTAAGTCAGTGTTAATAAGGTCTCTGATTAACACTTGCAACTCAGTGTCCTGATGGTTTTAAAAAAATCCAAAGGTAGTAAAAAAGCTATTAAAAGGTATTAAATGTAACTTAAGGATTGCTCTGTATACCCTGTCATCAGTCTGCCCACATGTTGCACTGACAAAGAACCATAGATAGGCAAGGTGATAACTAACATGTACTTGTGCTTGCTCTTCTTCTTCTTAGGACTATGATGACCCACACATGTCCCACACCTCAATGGGGATCCTGACACTGATTCCTCAGCACAGTGTGGACTCTCCTGACTCACTGCACCTACAGGCTTCAGGTACTGCAATCATTTTGGAGGGAACAGTGCTGATGGATGGCCTTAAAAATCTTACACATGCCATGTGCCTTCTCTTTCCACTTATTTACGCCCTCAACTTGGAATACCCTCAACAACACAACACCACCTTTGACTTCATTCAAAGAGTGCTTCTGTCACTTGGACACAAGACCCTAAAAGCAAAAATACATTTACTCAAAAATCTTCTCTTGCACTGACTCATTGTCTTCACAATGTCAGTAGAATGTCTCATGTTAGGTTTGCTCAGTACTGGGACAGTGTCCCCGTAGTCAGCCCTTTTTTTGCTGGAGCCAGCCTCATTGCTCTTTCTTCTCAAACAGGCTGCTAAATACTTTGCTGTTCACAAGGAGAAATGTCAACAGCTTTTCTTTCAGCCCTTCTTCTTCCCTCTCTCTTCATGCTCACACCATTGTGGCCATATAGCAGCATCAGGCTCTATAGCCAGTTACCTCCAAATTTACTACATTGGAACTGGACTGGTCTCCAGTACAGTTAAACTCATCCTCTAACAATTCACTCACAATGTTCTCAGCAGGTTTTAGCTGTTGCTGTCTCAAATGTCTGCATTACACTTGCACATTACACAGTTAGACTTGTGCACATTCATATCTGCTGTTCATGTTAATGAACTGGACACAATTTCTTCTTCTTAGAGGACAAATAAACTGTTTTTGTGTCCCCTTCAAAATGTCTCATTTTCTTTCAGCAAAACAAAAGCACAACCAGAAAAAAAAAACTGAACCAGGGACTGAGACGCTTTTTTATCCTCATTCTTTTGAGAGCAGCATGTTTGTTCAAGATGGCACCCAACAACGTTTTAAAGTATGTCCAGGCGTCTTCCACGTCAGGGAGAAGACCAATTCTGTGCCATTCAACTTTTGTCAGGTCATATAAAAAAGTCTGTTCATTAAGGTTTTTCTGTTGGATTTCTTAAACCAAGACTCAGAGATGACTAAAATGTCAGGATTTGCAGTCAGTGCAGCAACTTTTGGGAGGAGGCTGCGTATGTGTGCGACCCATGCTAATGTGCTAACCTGTCAATGGGATTCTCCATGTTATGAAGTCAGCTGCATTCTTGTGAGGGCAGAATAGTATGTTTAAATGCATTAAACCAAGGATTTTACCATTACACAATCAGTCAAAAGCTAATAAATGTACATCAGAACATTTAGCTTTGTTGGCAGAGGAATCAGTGAGTGAGCAAAGATCTGGACCAGGGAAACTGGTGGAATTGCTGAGAGTCAAACATGTCACTGATGTTCAGGCTGTAGAAAAAGGCTAAATGTGAATGGAGCTGCAGAGTAAGGAGCTCATTCTGAGTGGCCCTCGTGCTACAAGTCACCATTTCACATTGCATTGAATATTATTTAACTCACTGTTTATTGCACATTTTGAAAAGTGCAGCTTTGTATTGATACGTACAGTTGAATTTTCTAATTCCTTTTAAACACAGGTTTAGGAGTCAGATGTTTGATGACATGCTAACAGATGTTTGTGTGTCTCTGAAGGTACCCTGACTGGAAACCAAGTCTGCCAAGGTCAGCTGGACTCTTCTTCTTCTGTTTCCAATAATGTGTTTTTAGCTGTGAGCATGAGCTGGGGAGGAATCACTCCTGTCAGTAGGCTGCTCCAAAACATTTCAAATGAGGCCACACAAGAAAAATGCACATCCATTCAAATGCTGCTGTTTAAGCTGCCACTTGACACAACTTTACTCTGTCATTTCACTGCTTATGTCTGTCACTCAATGTGTTATCCAGTCAGAGCAGACCATATGGCAGCCGAGCTCTGTGGGATCCCAAGGATCGCTCTCCATCCCATTCTGTGTCTCGGAGCCTCTCAGGTTCTCCCACCCCAAGTCCTCCTCACAACAAACACAGGGTGGGCCCCCATCCCCACAGGCCACACGGGAAGCTCTACTCCCCTCACCATCTCCCTCGCTTCCACCACTGCACAGGTAGACCACAGGCTAGAGAGCAGGCACAGCGTCTACAAAGTGGGACAGTGTACAACTCTGTTACAGCTCTGGCTCACACAGTCCCTCTCACTCACACCCAACCTCCTCCTCCTCCAGAGAGCAGCGGCCTGAGAGGAAGGACAAGGAATCATCAGGTTAGTCAGTGTGTAGCTTTGTTCTTTACAGACTCATGTATGTTCAGAGTCTGACTCTGGAAAGCTCTTTTAAACTCATCTGCTAACGGGGAAGAGAGTTTGTCTGTGCTCAGCTAAAATCACACTTTACCTGTTGTTTACCTGAGATTTCTCACATCACTTCTAGTTTTGGAGCCTTACACAAGAGTGATGTGGAGCTTTCTTTGCTTTCCCTCCTCCCTTTGCTTCGTGCTGTGTCTACAGGGGGTTCCTCTCGCATCGGTGGGAAGCGTCCACACCATGACTCCACTGACACCAGCCGACATCCACCCTCCTCTAAGGCGGCTCACAGCTCCAAACGTGGACAGTCCAACATCACAACTGTTAAGAGCGGGATGAAGACTGGAACTAAGATGGCTGAGACAGCAAGTAACAAGGCGGCTGACACAGTGGCTGTTTTTCTCTTTAGTTGTGTAAAGCTTGTCACAGAATTCCACTGTTTTGGACCAAGCTCAGCCACAGCTAACTATGTCTACACACTTCTTTCAGCCTAAAACTAACCAAAGACTAATGCTGTTGCTTTGTAGTGTGCCAGGCCTCCTCCAGCCAAGAAGAAGAAGAAAACAGCCACTCCAGCCTCTCTGGGCTCGTCTGTTTCAGATGGTCTGCTTTATCTGACAGGCATTCCAAACCACGCCTCGGAGCAGGAAGTCACTGACTTGGTCGGGTCCTTTGGCAAGATCAACAACGTGATCCTCATGCCGTGCTCAGAAGAAGACAGTGAGAAGAGCCAAGGACAGAAGGTACGTCTAAGAGTATCTACATGTTCATGTGTTTTACAAGAAATTTCACTTTGAGATTTGATGTTCCAGAGCAGTTTCAAACAGATGATAGGAAAAATAAAAGAAGAAAAACCAAGTGTTGTCAGTGTTGCAGTTTCCTCATGTTGTGAATATTACAGGCAAAAAGAAAGAACATGTTTCAGTAATCAGTCCATTTCTTGAAAACAGAGGATGCTTATTTTCTGTTTTGTTGTATTAAGATAGATGAGAGACTCAGTGGATGTCATACATACGGTGTTTGTTTCACTTCAGAGATTTTTGGGATAGGGAGACAATTGTATTGGGTTGATGGACACACCTCATTTTGTGTTTTCCATGTTATGGTCTCACTGTGTACAGTGTGCCTTACATATTGGGGCCAATACCAAGTAATACTAGAAGACAACCCTTTTCAATGTGGCATCTATTTCAACATTGTGTGGGTATAAAAGGCTGGTATTGTCAATAAGTCATTCCAAGTTCATCATTCAAACAGCTATGAACACAGGACGTCACTTAACGGACGAGCAGCACCACCTGGCCATAGCGCGCCTTCGTGTCGGTGGCAGGCAGTCACATGTTGCTCGTGAACTTGGTGTGTCATCAGCAGACTTGCATCAAGACACAGACACAGGTTCCCTTTGGTGGAGGAGGTGCAACAGTCTGGGCAGGCATCACCAGTCAGTGCAAAACAGATTTGGTTATTGTAGATGGATCAGTCACTGCACGTTCTTACCTCAGAGACATCATAGAACCCATCATCATCCCCCAATTCCACCAGCACACCCCCAACTTTCTGTTCATGGATGATAATGCTCCACCACATCGCGCCAGAATTGTCACAGCTCCACTTCAGGAAGTCGGAGTGTCTCATATGGTATGGCCAGCAATGTCCCCTGACCTGAACCCCATAGAGCACGTCTGGGACCAGCTGAAGCAGAGACTGGATGATCGTACCCCACCCCCACGTCACCTGGCAGAACTGCGTGTAGCACTCGTGGAAGAGTGGAACGCATTGCCTCAGAACAACATCATGAGGCTAGTGAGGAGCATGAGACGTCGCTGTCATTGCGGCGAATGGTGAAAACACCTGCTACTGACATTGTCCATTTTTGTTATTTGGGGCTGTCCTTGGTATTGTCTAAATTTTGGGGTAATAAATATTAAACTAATGAAAACGGTGTTTCTTCTCATTGATTATTAGTAATATCAAAGGGAACTTTTACTTATTTCATTAAAATAAGTAATAAACTTTTACTTATTTTTTCCAAATAGGAAAAGCACTCATGTAAATAACAATTTCCCGAACTTATTGTGGGTAGTGTATGTTGTTCACTCAACCTGCACATTTCAAACCTGCACTCAGATATGATTATTTCTGACTTCACAGCAAACCTGCTTCAGGACAGGAGAAGGGTCCTGCCGGGGAAGACTCAGGTAGGACAACAAAAAACCGCCACTGCTCGTCTGCAGGCAGTCAGTGCTAATATATCCACATCTATCACTGTCAACAAATACTCAGTATATCTAGTTAAAATCACAGTCTGTTAACTATACCTGATCACATGGAATAAACTGTAGCTTAGTCACATGTAGTCTGGTTTGTGATGTCTTGCTTTTGCTGGCTTGTAGTTGTGATGTGTATGAAAACATACTGAGTGTAGCATCTTCCCCTCCTACTCCCCACTGCAGGAGCTGAGAGCAGCTGGTCAGAGAGTGACATCATCAAGCTGATCCAGCCCTTTGACACGCCCTCGGACCTCATCCTGGCAAAACAAATGGGAAAGGTTGGTGTGATCACACCTGGACACCAGTAATACATGTAGCCATGCAAGCTGCTTCTGTCATAGCTTAAACTACTATCACAGGCTCAGTGGGACTGCTTTGTGGACAGTCCACACACTCAATCTGTCCATAGATACTAGTTTCTGGATTGTTGACCTGTTACAAAGTTCATCTTCCTACAGCACCGTGTTAAAATCATCCTTATTGTATGTTAGGTGCTTGTGTCAGTGGCAGACACAGAGATTGCTCAAGAGATAGTGAAAGTCCACTCCTTCATCCCCACCAAGATTAAAGACTGTGAGCTGAAGATAATCCATGTCAAACAGCGTATTGGCCTCAGCACACCGGTAAGGCCTCTCATCATTCACCCACATCCTTTACAGGACACTCATCATCTTTTTCTCCTCCTCTGCTCTAATCTTCTATATTAAATATCTTCCTTTTGTGTGCTTGCTTCTTTCATCTTGTGCTTAGTGCAGCATTTCTAGTTGTTTGTGAACCTTGAGCAGTAACTGCTGATTAACAGTAAAAAACCTCTTTACACAGGTGGCCCTCTACAATCTGCTGATGGGATCAGTGGACTCATTAGTGAGTATTTCTACCATTAGATATTTCTATGCACTTCATCTTATTTATTCCTTGATGTAACAAGGACAGTTAATTAACTTTGCTGTAAATACACCAGGGACAAGTGTAGATGATCCAAATGTACATTTACACTAAGCTCTTTAAAGTAATAAACCTGAATCAGGCTGAAGGGTTTTACTGTCAAACTGCAGCAGTAAGTGTTCAGTTGTCCCTGTCCTACATTTTAGATGTAGATAAACAGGGACAGTCCTGTAAAACGTGACGTCTGCTGGAACTTTACAACTAGTTTTTCTTAGAAAAAGTACATTAAAGTAAGAAAACAGTATTTTTCATGAGTAAAAAAACAAGATGGCGGTGCACAGTGGTGCAGCGGCTTCTCGAGCTCCTGGGATTAAGCCTTATTTTTCTAACTTCGAGGAGCTTTTAGCTCTAGTTTAGTGCTAAATTCGCGTGTAAGGTACAGATCTACTGAACTTATGGTTTGACGTGGTTGCGGGAGACTTTAACCACGTGAAACTGACGGACACTTTGCCCAGATTTTACCAGCATGTCACCATCCCCACACGTGGAGACGACATTCTGGACTGTGTGTACACTAACATTCAGGATGCATACAGAGCTCTTCCTCGCCCTCCTCTTGGCCTCTCCGACCACATCTCCATCCTGCTTGCGCCAGCTTACCGCCCCCAGCTGAGACGGATCAGTCCAACAAAGAAGACTGTCTCTGTGTGGCCCAGTGATGCAGCCTCTGTGCTCCAGGACTGCTTTCAGTGCACAGACTGGCAGGTCTTCAGGGAGGCAGCTACACATGAGGGAGAGGTGGACCTAGAGGAATACACCTCCTCCGTCCTCGGCTTCATCTCCAAGTGTGCTGATGACGTCGCCACCACCAGGACAGTAACCTGCTTCTCAAACCAGAAACCCTGGCTGAATGCTGAGGTCAGAGCTCTGCTGAAAGCTAGGGATGCAGGTGAGGCATCAGCGCTGAGAGTGGCGAGGAAAGAACTGACAGCAGGCATCTCCAGGACCAAAGCCACATATGCTCAGAAAATTCAGGGTCACTTCACCTCCAACGACCCCCGGAGCATGTGGAAGGGCATCAAGTGCATCACAAGCTACAACACCAGGGATGCACAATGCCCACTGGACCCCTCCCTGCCAGAGGCACTCAACAGATTCTATGCCCGCTTCGAGGATCCTGACTCCCCCCCCTCCTGCACCAGACTCACAGCACCACCCTGTGACGTACGAGCAGGAACTCATACGTCCGTCTGCTCTTCCTGGACTTCTCATCAGCCTTCAATACCATCATCCCACAGACCCTGGTACAGAAGCTCTCCCTCCTCGGTCTGAGTCCCACACTGGGGAACTGGGTCCTGGACTTTCTGACCAACAGACCACAGACTGTCAGAATCCACAACACCATCTCCTCCTCCATCACCCTCAGCACTGGCTCGCTGCAGGGCTGTGTGCTGAGGCCTCTCCTGTTCACCCTGCTGACATATGACTGCTCGGCGAGACACCCCAGCTGTCATATAGTGAAGTTTGCGGACGATACAGCAGTAGTAGGACGCATCACTGACAACGATGAGTCAGAATCAGGGCTGGACTGGGACAAAAAAACAGCCCTGGCATTTTTGGCTTAGACCGACCCCTCATAATTAGCGGTGCACAACAGACTAATTTATGTGTGTGTTCCCCGAAGCAATGTATTTTACTATTGTTACGTCTTGGCCTAGGGGAAACCATGGCACAACATTTAAAGGAAAAATCCCAGCTCCCAAAAACCACCAGCAAACTCACAGTAACTACACATTCAATAGTTTATTTAAAATGCATCTAGCACACAAGGTCAGGAGCACGTTGGCTGGCAGTCCACCTGGAAGTGGAGTGAGTTAGAGCCCCCAGTAAATGACAGCTTCAAATATTTGGAATAGATTTCAGAAATATTATAACACTCTCTCTCTTCTCTCTCCTCAACAGCCTGGCTTGACTAGACAGGAAGAGAGGGACAGATTATTACAATTTATTAAGTGATAAATAGAAAACCTAAAAAACCAAATTAAAAATAAAAATATTTGGAACTACCTGGGAAAACTGTGCAACTATCTAAACCATCAAAACATTTTTATTTTTTGATAATAATCAGAAAAATCTCATACTAACTGCAGTGATACTGTAGAAAAAACTTGCACGGAACAAAAACTAAACAATTTAAGGCAACTGCTGCGACAGGAAATAAGAACATTATTCACTGCTCACCATTCTCATGTAATTCTACACGTAGGTCACCTGTTAGGGCTTCAAAACGGCAAATTTCTCCTAAAGGTGAGCGATTTTCATGCCTGTCCATCACCTAAATGTCCCGGTATTATCCTAACATTACTACCTGATACCTGGACAGGTAAGATCTGCACAGAGGACTGTGGGGAACAGCCTGCCCACCACCTCAGACCTCTACACAGCACGATGCAGAGGGAGGGCCCTCCACATCATGAAGGACTCCACCCATCCTGCACACAGTCTCTTCCAACCCCTCCCCTCAGGCAGGCGGCTGAGGAGCATCCGGAGCAGGACCACCAGGCTCAGGAACAGCTTCTTCCCTAGAGCTGTAAGGCTGCTGAACTCTAACCCTGCCCTGTAGACACCCCTCCTCACCCCCCTTCCCCTCCCCACCCCCATTCCCCTCCTCACCCACTTACTTACTCTTTGTACTACCACCACCTCCTACTTGTGTGCACGTGTTTGATGTCACACTGCTCAATAGCTCCTTGTGTCTGGTCATAAGATGCTGTTGTTGGAGTCGGGTTGTTCTTCTGTGTAGCTCAGCTTGTGAGGTTTCATGTCTCTTTTTCATCCCTGTTTCACCAGGTCACTCAACAAATGGTTAACGCGTTGCTTGTAGAGTGCCCAACAAGAACCGGCAGCCATCCTAACAACGTAGAAGCTTCCACCTGTGGCGTGAAGGGGGAAACACAAACAGAGACAGAGCAGGACAAAAAGTCAGCAGAGGGGACAAAAGAGGCGGCCAAGAGCCACACAGAGGAGGAGGTGAAGAAGCAGGAGAGGGAGAGGAAAGAGAGGGAAGCCAGAAAGGAGGTGAGGGAGAGAGAGAGGAAGGAGAGGGAGAGGAGGGCCTGGGAGAAGGAGGAGAGGGCTAAGAGGGAGAGGGAATGGGATGAAAGAGCCAGGAAGGAGAGGGAGAAGAGGGAGGAGGAAAGGAGGGAGTGGCAGAGGAGGGAAAGAGAGAGGAGGGAGAGAAAGAGAGCACACGGTGAAGGTTTGTCCGGATCCAGGTGGTCTTGCCGGTCGGAGGGATACAAGCAGAGCTCCTGGACGGACGCACAGCTTAACAGCTCACAGGCTGAGACCACAATGGTGAGGAGGTGCTGCTGGGTCAAAACCTGGACACTTAAATGTCTCCTGTGTGTCCTAACCCACAACCCCGTTTCTTTGTCCTGTCATGAAATCAGGTGGAGGACGAGGACCACTTCCCATTCAACATGAGTGACTTTGTGACATTAGATGAAGTAGGAGATGTTACCGACCTTCGGTCTTCTCCTGCTGTTGTTCCCATGGAAACCACAGACAGGGAGGAGGAGGATGCTCCCACATCTGTCCCTCAGGACACTACAGGGGTACATTTTAGCTTGTGTATATCCCATCAAGCTTTTCTCTACATGTTTGATGGGGGGTGTCCGAGACTTAAATGTCCACAGTCTTATGACGTCAGTCCTTTTCTGGGTTACTGCTTCTAGGTCACACCCATGGAGGTTGCCATAGAAACAGCTGTATCGGATGCCACAGTGACTCTGCTCAAGTCTGATCAACAAGTATCAGAGTCCGAACCCGTGAGAGCACCAACAGCTGACTCCTCAGACAGGTCGTCAGGTTTAACACCCGGTCCGGTCCTCACCGCTGCAGCATCCACCTTACCAGCTCCACAGGCTGAGTCCTCTCTCAGCCAAACACCTGAGACTGGTACAGCCTCACACTGATTTCACTTCTACCATCAACACAAGGAAACACAGTCTTTCCTAGATATTTTTCTTTATTTGTTTTTGGTTTCAAATTGTAAATTTGGCCTGAAATCTGTCTTTATGTTTAGAAATCACACCACTGTCCACCCTGGACTCCATCCCAGAGGTCCAACACCTGTCCATGCCTGCCCCTGCAGCATCAGGTAACCCACCTGAAGCTGCCCCTGCAGACTCCTCCTCAAACAGCCCAGCCATAGGAGCAGTGACCGCAGAGAGTGAGGACCATAAGAAAGAGGAGAGTCCTCTCAGTCACAGCCAGGCCAAGGAGGAGGAGACGGTGCTGGTGTTGGACAAAACAGAAGGACAGGAGAAGATGCAGGACCAGGAGGACAAAGAGACGGGAGCTCCTGCTGCAGAGACGGGTACGCTTTGATTTTCTTTGAAGTAGAACTGTGAGTGGCAGCAGTTCCTCAGTGGGTAGAGAACCAGGCTTGTCCAAATTTACCTCTTCTTCAAGTGTTTGAGATGATGGGATGATGGGACGTTGTCCTTGGGGCAGGTACTTGCCATAAGTCATTGCAGGTGTTTAATAACAGCACCAAGATGAAGACACATGAAGTCCATTTGGAAAATGCTTAATTATTAGCTTATCTGCTTTGTTGAGCAAAGCCAGGACCAGGTCTTTTTATCCCTGTGTATGTCCTAGATTGGACTTTAAAGCAGTCCCTGTCTCTTCTAGGAAAGCAACAGACGTCCAAAGACCAAACAAATGGAGAAGAGGAGAGTATGAAGAAGACATTACAGATGAAAACACCCATGAGCACGGACTATTCCCTCCCCCCTTTTGACCCCAGCAATCCAGTTGGTATGACACTATTTATTCACTGTGACTGTTCATCACTGTTTTCTTTACATGTGTATTTCCACAGTCACTCTCGTGTGTGTGTGTGTGTGTGTGTGTGTGTGTGTGTGTGTGTGTGTGGGTGTGTGTGTGTGTGTGTGTGTGTGTGCGTGTGTGTGTGTGTCCTCAGGTATGGAGTTCTTAGTCCCAAAGACCGGTTTCTTCTGTACAGTATGTAATCCATTCTTCAGCGGAACCAAAGAAGCTGAGATCAACCACTGCAGAACCATCAAACACTACGAGAACCTAAAGGTAGGCAGCTCATGGTTATTTGTTGCACTTTCTCCCTCTTTTATTCTGCTCCATTTTCACACTTACTGTGATACAGGTGATAAAACGTCCACGTGTGTTCACAAAGAGTGTTTTTCCTTTTGTCCTCCTCTTGTAGAAATACCTGCAGACTGAGAAGACGGTGAATGTGACGGACAAACCAGACCCCAGCTGAATGTGACTGTGAAGCTTTTCACTCACTTTTGCCATTCCCCTCCTTTTGTATCGTCTCTTTATTTCTCTCTCACGGTCCATATTCTCACACTGGTATAGATTAGTCTCATGTCTCCATTTAAATAAATATGACATCAATAAAATGTATTTACTAAATTGTGGTTTGTCGCTCATTCACAATCTCAGTGTCTGATAATATTTGATAGAAGTCTGTTATCAATGATTTATAGCATCATAAAACCACACACTGTCATCACAATAACCTTAAAGCAAAGAGGAAAATCTCACTGCATCAACTTGTATCTTTACACTTGCACTGATTTTCATTGACTGTGGGGTAAACACTCAAACCAGGGATCCTTTGTGTAGCACTTGTCAAGTCCCAGTTTATTAGCAGGACATTTATTTCAGCACAAGATGGCAGTACACTCTGTTCTAAGCTCAGAGCATCAACCTGTTTCTGACACAGTCTTACAAATCCTTTCATACCTCAGATTAGCTTTTCTGTGTGTCAGAGTCTTGTGCTACCGTGGAGTGTCATCAGGTTCAAGGTGACTAAACTATGGTCATAAACTGTTTCCTCACTATTGGTGGACCATTACCTTCATCAAGGTGGGAGAGAAGATTCAGCTTCAACCAAAGGCTCAAACAGAGCTCCTCTCTGCAGTACAGCAACTGTACTAACAACTCAGATATCATCATGAAATATTTGCAGAAAAATCTTTTTGGGATTTCACGAGGTGTGGCTGCATCAGACACAAACAAAACAAATCATTTCTTTTGTTGTTATCAAGACAAAAAATAGCAAAAGTAAATTCTTCATGGTGTCAACATGTCAGTTCTCAACATTGTCGGTATCAAAGTTAACAAATAACAAAGAATGTCTTCAAAACTGAACAAAAAATAAATAAAGCATCACATAACAAAATTCATATTTAGTACTCCTGCCATTAGCACGCAGTAGCACTTTAATCCTGGCTGGCATGTTCTCCACGAGCCTTTCACACTGTTGAGGGGTAATCTTCTCCCATTCTTCTTCAATTACTGTTTTTAATTCTTCCAGATTCTTTGCTTAAAACAGACCTTTTGATAATCCAGCAAAGATTTTCAATGGGGCTCATGTCCGGGGATTGAGCTGGCCACTCTAACACCTGGATATTGTGCTCCTGCAGCCAAGTTCTACTTGACCTGGATGCGTGCGTATGTATGTATAGCAGCTATTTTTCTTAATTTAGTTTCTTAGTTATTCTGCTACTGGAATAGTGTTTATTTAATCTTGTTCTGGCCATATTGGTCTCTTACTTATATTTTACTTACTGTACTGTACCCCTGCTGTTGCTAAATGCAATTTCCCCACTGAGGGAATAATAGAGGATTTTCTTATCTTTCTTAATGAGCTTTATTTCCAACATGGTACACCTCAGTCATACTACAGTAACAGCTATCTGTAATGTATCCACACTTTGTCATTTGAGCCATCTGGATTCTTCCAATTGGGACTTTTGGAGCTGCATTTACCACTTTGCCTCATTCATGGCCTGTAACGTGCCTACTTGTAATTTGGATATTTCCTCAATGGCAAGTTGCTGATGTGGATTCAAGAAGATATTTTCTAGTTCCACCTAAAGAATTACAGTATGAAAATGAAGGGCAGAGATGATGGAGGATATCATTCTAACTCTTATTTTATTGCCATCAATTCAATTCAATTTATTCATTAATTATACAGCACCTTACAGAGAAAGAGAGAGAAAACTCTCTCTTTCTCTCAGAGAGAGAAGGACTCTCTGAGAGAAAGAGAGAGGAAAAAACTCTCTCTTTCTCACTGAGGGAAAAGAGAGAAAAAACTTTCTCTTTCTCTCAGAGAGACAAGAACTCTGAGAGAAAGAGAGAGAAAAAACTCTCGGAGGGAAGAGAAAGAGAACAGCAGAGAAGTTGAGATAGAGAGAAGCAGAGAAAGAGAGAGTTCTTCTCTCTCTTTCTCTTTCGGTGGAGAAAGAGGGTTAGCGTTACGCAGTGGCGGTTCTACATTGAATTACTTGAAATTAAAGTTATCAGAAATTAAATAAATATACTCTATATACATAAAAGTGGCAAAATATACACAATCACACATAACAACAGCAGATAATAATGATATAAGATAAAATCAATATAATTGTATTATTTTAGAATAATAAAAAAGTAAAGGAATAATATACAAATAAAATATAGAATAAATATTGTGAATAGCACAAATCATTCATCACACAAATGAAAACACACTACAGGAAATCTAATTCTAACAATATTGCACTAAGAGCAGCAAAGAAAAAACTCCTGAGCTTTCTGGCCTTCCTTGATGCAAAATCATCAATAATGTGATTATACGAAATCTGCTCCCTATTGAATGATTGATACTGATGACAGCAAGGCCACTGAGTAGTAGCTTGTGCCAAAAACCGCCACTGGCGTTACGGAAAACGCTGTTTCTCGCTGAGGAGGGCTAAAGAAGGCCATGCTCTCCTTCTCGCTCCCTCCCTCTCCATCGATAGAGACAGAAAGAGAGAGCAAAAACTCTCTGTTTCTCTCTCAGGGAGAGAGAGAGGAGGACAGAGTCTGGTGGCCCGGGTCACATCTGTATTCAGTTCTCCTGGATATTAACCTCACAGACGCTCAAAATGAACCGTTATCAGTAAGGATCCGCAGCATGAGCGGAACGAAAGCGACTGAATGCCCCCAGCAAAGACGTTGGTAGCCTGAGACACCGGCGACGCACCCCCACCAGAGCTGTCCCTACCTCCTCAGAAACGTTGAGTCAGTGAAGGAAGGCTCCTCATTTATATCATCTGGCTGCCGCCGTAGTGACGTCAGAGCCGTTGCCTGGGAATCAAAGGCAGGTGAGATGGTGACGTCATGAGCCACGCCTCCTCTGAGCTGCTGCTCACTGGATGCTTTTTGCTTTTGACTACATTCACAGTTAAACTCTACAAAGTGTTGCGAGTGAAAATCCCAGCAAGTGTAGGGGTGTTCTGATACATCAGTCAGATTGTTGGAAAATTCCAAAGCATTCCAAAGGCAGTGGAAAGAATAAACATGATCAAGTGCAGCTCTACACTTTGTCATGTATGACTTCATTTAATACTGTAGGTTCATACATGATCATCCACAGCTGAAGCTCACATTCATGCACCTGTCCTGACAAGATGCTACATGTGATTGATTGTGATCCACCATGTCTCAGCTAAAATGTTTTTCCTTGAGTCTTATTCAAAATGTGACACTGAAAACTGAACCATCTGTGCCAACAGAATGAAGAGAAGTTCTGAAAAAACCATCAACAAACTCAGAGCAAAAGCTTCAGAAATACCTTTATTGCACATTAAAAACTGTATTCATTTCAACAACTGTATCAACTGTCAATATCAGTTTTATTTTTCCCAACTAGTTATTGTAAATGAAGACATATTTAATGAGCCTTATTCATTTGTGGTCACAGTTATATTGAATTTCAAATAAACCTACTGTAACCCCCAACAGTAATGGCACTGAGTTCATTTTCTATGAACTACTCGTCAGGTTTTTCCAGATTTACCATAAAGCTCATAATGAATCTAACAGGATGCTTTGGTGAATTAATGTTTTCAGTGTCATTAAAACTGGTACAAGTACAAAAGACACATGAGGAAAGCAGACATTCCAATATAGACAGCAACATTAAATCAACATTTCTATTATTTATGTAGCTGATTAAAGCTAATACAGAAATGGGCTTGTAATTAATTACAAATTGTGGGAAAAACCTCTATCAGTGTGTTCTTGGATGGTTACAATAGAGTGCAAACCAGATAAGGTATGAAAAAGAAACAGCAACAAACTCAGAGCAAGAGCTTCATAAATACCTTTATAACACATTAAAAAGTGGATTCATTTCAAGAATTGTATCAACCATCAATATCAGCAGAAAGGTATGAAAGAATGGAATAAACTGATGAATGGCCACAAGTGTTAAAAATACACACACATATATACAGTAGCATATATAGTAGGATTTTATTTCAGCTTCATTTAACCAGGTAAGTCCATTGAGAACCAATTCTCATTTGCAGTGACAACCTGGCCACAGACACAATCCAGTAGATAAGACAAAGGTTCACAGTACAAATTCAATACATATCAATCAAAATGACAGTGTCATATGTGCATATATATACAGTGAGTTCAAGGATGTTGGATTGTGGTTTGTAATGTATTCTTAAAAGAAGAGAATGGTATTAAAGAGCTGAGTTTTACAGTCTGTTGTAAGTGATTCCAGTCGTTTGTGGCAGAAAATTGAAAAGAGAAGCAACCAAAGGAGGTGCAGGCTTTTGGAATGACGAGGTTAATGAAGCTGCTGGAGCAAAGACTGAGACTAGAGTTCTGAATATTGAGCAAAGAGCGTAGGTATGAACACTGTAAAATGGAATTGCTAATATAGCTTAAAATAAGAAGTGATCTTAACTGATGTGTGCTTACTTTGCTGACTCTGCTATGTTACACTTAGTTAATAAAACTTTTTAGGGAATAAAGTAATTAAAGTCATCAGCCTGAGAAAGTATGAGTGATGAAGAGCCGTCCTCACAACAACTGACACCTATGCCCGACACTAGGTGGCAGCACTTGGCTGTGTGACATGCGCATTTCCCCGTGAAGACGTGCTCGGTAATGGCCGCAAGCACGTTGAAAGTGGGAAGAAAGCTTCTGTCTCTGTCATGTTAAGGTAAGTTGCTGCAAACTGGAAGATTTTATCGGCTTTTTCATCCTTGTTATCCTAAAAGTTAGAATGAATGAGTAGTTTTACAAGATCTATGTGAAGGGCTAACGTCGCTAGCGCTAGCTTACACACATTGATGTAATGAGCACTTGTAAGCTAGCGCTAACGACGTTAGCCCTTCAAAGTCAAAGTCAACTTTATTGTCAAAACCATATGTACAGGTCAAACACAGGTTTTGAAATTGCAGTGCTCCCTAGGCCCACAGTGTTACACTAGATACATTAGAAAAATAGCTATAAAAAAATAAAAACATATTCAAGATTCAAGAGTCTTTATTGTCATTATGCGAACATAAAGAAATTTTGCAGAGACTCCCGGCTTTAAGGCACACATATAAATAAATAACACAAATACTTAAAAAAAAAACCACAAAATATAAATAAAGTAAGTAAGTAATAAAGTGCAGTTTAGTGCAAGTGCAGTGTATGGAATTCTGTGAGTGTTTGATTGTGTTGTGTGTGGTTGTCAGCATCAGCAGGGGTGGGGGTGGTGTTGGGGGCATGTTCCTGTATGGGGATGGGATTTGAGTGTTTTCACTGCGGTGGGTCTGTTGCTTTTACAGCTCTGGGGAAGAAGCTGTCCCTGAGTCTTTTGGTGATTGTTTTAATGTTCCTGTACCGCGTTCCTGATGGAAGCGGTACAAACAGTGCGTTGCCCAGGTGGGTGGGATCTGTTGCAATGCGTCTGGCCCTTTTCTGCACTGGAGCAGCGTAAACTGAGTCCAGATCTGCTAGCCGACGGCCGACAATCCCCTGTGCTGTGTTCACCACCCGGGTTAAGTCCTTCCTGTCCTGTGCTGTGCAGCTACCATAGCACACTGTCACACTGAGGCACAGGATGCTTTTGATTGTGGCTTTGTAAAAGTTTGCCAGCAGCTGAGAAGAGAGTCCAGTCCGCTTCAACTTCCTGAGAAAGAAGAGCCGTTGTTGGGCCTTTTTCACCAGGTGTGAAGTGTTCACAGACCACGAGAGGTCAGAGGAAATGTGGACGACCAGGAACTTTATGCTGTCCACACGCTCCACAGCCTCCCCATGCAGACAGGAGTGTGTTCAGTCTTTCTGGACCTCCTATAGTCCACTATGACCCTAACCCTTCAGGGCCAGCATGTCCGGGGGAACAGTGTTAAAGACTGAGCTGAAGTCCACAAATAGCATCCTAACATAGGTGTTAGGATGCTGCAGGTGAGTCAGGGCCGTGTCAAGTGCTAACCAGACTGCATCCTATGTAGAACGCTTCTCCCTGTAGGCAAAGGCAGGGATGGCGTCCTTGATGAACCGTGATGGTCCTGATGCCTTTCCACATGTTACGTGACGTGGGTTGTTATCATTCAAGTGCTCCTCAATGTGCTGCTTGTAGCTGTGTTTTGCCACCTGATGCCCTTTTTCACTTCTTTCCGGGCCCTGCTGTAAGCCAGCCTATCTCCTGACCTATAGGCTGCATCCTGGGCTTTTAGCAGGGTCCACACTGTGCTGTCCACTGTGTGTTATATAAACATAACACTATCAGATAGAGAAAGAGAACTTAGTAGAGAAAGAAAGGGCTTTTATATAATACAGATAGACTTGTATATAATACAAATATGTGTGTCACAGAATTTGTGTGTGATTTTAGCTCCAATATGTCATTTGAGCAGCAGCAGGGCACATAGCAGCAGCTGAGTTAAAGTGCAGGTGTGAGTTCAGATCAGTTCACACCGGTGGTGTGTGTGTGAGTCCATAGTTTCAGTGGGGGGGTTCAGAGGGGGTGGACCAAGCTGTCTCTCAGTCTGCTGGTCCTGGCCCGGAGGCTCTTCAGTCTCCTTCTGGATGGCAGCAGACTGAAGAAGCTGTTGGACGGGTGGGTGGGATCGCCTGCAATGCAGAGGGCTTTGCAGGTGAGGCGAGTGTCCTAGATGTCCTGGAGGGAGGAGAGAGAGACGCCCACTATCCTCTCAGCTGCTCTCACTACCTGATGTAGTTTTCCTTTGACAGGACACGGTGCAGGTGCCAAACCACACAGTGATGCAGCTGGTCAGGATGCTCTCCATGCTGCCTCTGTAGAAACTGCACATGATGGGGGCTGGGGCTCTGGCTCTCCTCAGTTTATGGAGGAAGTAGAGTCACTGTTGGGCTTTGCTGGTCAGTGATGCAGTGTTTTTTGACCAGGAGAGGTCTTCTGAGATGTGCACACCCAGGAACTTGCTGCTGCTAACTCTCTCCACAGCAGCACCGTTGATGGTTAGTGGAGTGTGCTGGCCGTGCGCTCTCCTCAAGTCTATGATGATCTCCTTCGTCTTCTCCAGCGGTTGGACCCATGTGCAAACTGAAATGGGTCCAGGGTGAGGGGGACAGATGACTTGATGTCATGCATGACTAACCGTTCCAAGCACTTCATTAGGATGGGGGTGAGTGCAACAGGACCATAGTCATTGAAGCAGGAGGGAGACGGCTTCTTCGGCACAGGAATGATGGTGGAGGCTTTGAGGCACGTGGGGACAACAGCCTGGCTCAGTGACGTGTTAAAGATGTCTGTGAAGACATCTGTGAGTTCCGCAGCAAAGTCTCTCAATACTCCACCAGGGATATTGTCAAGACACAATTCCTCAAAGACCTTCACAAATACTCTCCTCGCTTCTTTGACATTTTCAAGTCCAAGGGGGGACGTGCCGACCACAAACTTCAGGAGCATCTGCAGCAAGTCTCACCTCAGGTAGCTTTCTCACACACACAGTAGAAAAACATTTTCATTATTTGGACAGTAAACTTGTGCAACTGCATTGTGTATACACAGCTGTTAATTGTCTCCCCTTCACCATTTTGGACTCATCTTTATTTCTTGTGTCTCTTGTGTCTCTTCCACTTAGCCTCAATCATTGCTGCTTTATTTCCAGTACCAGTCAAAAGTTTGGACACAGCTTCTCCTTCACTGTTTGTTCTTTATGTGAGGAGGTGTGATGGTGTGGGGGGGCTTTGCTGCTCACACTCTTGCTCATTTATTCCAAATTCAAGTCACACTTAACCAGCATAGCTACCACAGCATTCTGCAGCCACGTGCCATCCCATCTGCTTTGTGCTTAGTTGGACCATCATTTGTTTTTCAACAGGACAATGACCCCAAACACACCTCCAGGCTGTGTGAGGGCTATTTCACCAAGAAGGAGAGTGATGGAGTGCTGCATCAGACCACCTGGCCTCCACAGTCACCTCACCTACACCCAATTCAGATGCTTTGGGATCACTTGGAGCGCAGACTGAAGGGAAAACAGCCAACAAGTGCTCAGCACCTCTGGGAACTCCTTCAAGACTGTTGGAAAACCATTCCAGGTGACGACCTCATCAAACTCACTGACACAATGCCAACAGTGTGCAAAGCTGTCATCAAAGCAAAAGGTGGCTACTTCCCACAATCCAAAATACAAAACATATTCTGCTTGGTTTCACACTTTTTTCTTAACTATATCATTTTAAGGCCATTAAAAGTGTTAACTGTCTTTTAGAGCTATTATTTTTTCAGACTATGAGGTGTCCTATTCCCATTGAAATTCTATCTGCTAAACTTCCTGTTAGCTCCTTTAAATGTGGGCTTTAGCATTTCTGGGCACATAATCAAAGATCCTCGCCTCAATCCTGAACTCTCAGCTTTGTATGTTTAATGCTGATGTCATATTCAGTGCTTGTACCACATCTCAAACACTTTGCGCGCTCAGCTCAACTGGACAGTCAACTGGCTGGCTCACGTTTACTTCAGGCAAATCTTCAACGTCCAGACAACCATCGTCGCTGTCATGGGCAAATGCAGCTTTTCTGACAGCTGGGTGGAAGAGCCAGCGTTTAAGGACTGGCTCAGCTCTGTAGTAGGGAAGTCAAATAAATGTCATTATATTCAACTTTATTGTCATTACACATGTACAAGGACAAGGTAACCAAACGCAGTTTAGCATCTAACCACGAGTGCTAAAGCAGAAAGTGCAGGATATACAGTGTCTACAGTTTGTAGAACTTACAGTCAACAACATCAGTCAGTCTCTAAATCTATTCTGTTGTCTATAGTCTTATATATGTCAAAATCTAAGTCAGTGTTAATAAGGTCTCTGATTAACACTTGGAACTCAGTGTCCTGATGGTTTTAAAAAAAATCCAAAGGTAGTAAAAAAGCTATTAAAAGGTATTAAATGTAACTTAAGGATTGCTCTGTATACCCTGTCATCAGTCTGCCCACATGTTGCACTGACAAAGAACCATAGATAGGCAAGGTGATAACTAACATGTACTTGTGCTTGCTCTTCTTCTTCTTAGGACTATGATGACCCACACATGTCCCACACCTCAATGGGGATCCTGACACTGATTCCTCAGCACAGTGTGGACTCTCCTGACTCACTGCACCTACAGGCTTCAGGTACTGCAATCATTTTGGAGGGAACAGTGCTGATGGATGGCCTTAAAAATCTTACACATGCCATGTGCCTTCTCTTTCCACTTATTTACGCCCTCAACTTGGAATACCCTCAACAACACAACACCACCTTTGGCTTCATTCAAAGAGTGCTTCTGTCACTTGGACACAAGACCCTAAAAGCAAAAATACACTCCCTCCCCCCAAAAATCTTCTCTTGCACTGACTCATTGTCTTCACAATGTCAATAGAATGTCTCATGTTAGGTTTGCTCAGTACTGGGACAGTGTCCCCTTGGTCAGCCCTTTTTTTGCTGGAGCCAGCCTCATTGCTCTTTCTTCTCAAACAGGCTGCTAAATACTTTGCTGTTCACAAGGAGAAATGTCAACAGCTTTTCTTTCAGCCCTTCTTCTTCCCTCTCTCTTCATACTCACACCATTGTGGCCATATAGCAGCATCAGGCTCTATAGCCAGTTACCTCCAAATTTACTACATTGGAACTCAGTCTCCAGTACAGTTAAACTCATCCTCTAACAATTCACTCACAATGTTCTCAGCAGGTTTTAGCTGTTGCTGTCTCAAATGTCTGCATTACACTTGCACATTACACAGTTAGACTTGTGCACATTCATATCTGCTGTTCATGTTAATGAACTGGACACAATTTCTTCTTCTTAGAGAACAAATAAACTGTTTTTGTGTCCCCTTCAAAATGTCTCCTTTTCTTTCAGCAAAACAAAAGCACAACCAGCTTTGACAAAGTGTCTTTTGAAATAATCCACCAATTTTGTTTTGCCTGTGACCACAATACCATCAGATTTAATAACAGTGGGCAAATGGGAAGACATATTTTTCTTTTCTATTGATTTGACAGTACATTTGTTTCTTATTGCCCTGTATGTCTGCCAGTCTGATGTTTCATTAGAAGAATTTGCTTTACGCCATAGGTGCTGTTTATGGCCAATAAGCTCAGACAGATCAGAACTGAACCAGGGACTGAGACGCTTTTTTATCCTCATTCTTTTGAGAGCAGCATGTTTGTTCAAGATGGCAGCCAACAACGTTTTAAAGTATGTCCAGGCGTCTTCCACGTCAGGGTTAAGACCAATTCTGTGCCATTCAACCGGTGTCAGGTCATATAAAAAAGTCTGTTCATTAAGGTTTTTCTGTTGGATTTCTTAAACCAAGACTCAGAGATGACTAAAATGTCAGGATTTGCAGTCAGTGCAGCAACTTTTGGGAGGAGGCTGCGTATGTGTGCGACCCATGCTAATGTGCTAACCTGTCAATGGGATTCTCCATGTTATGAAGTCAGCTGCATTCTTGTGAGGGCAGAATAGTATGTTTAAATGCATTAAACCAAGGATTTTACCATTACACAATCAGTCAAAAGCTAATAAATGTACATCAGAACATTTAGCTTTGTTGGCAGAGGAATCAGTGAGTGAGCAAAGATCTGGACCAGGGAAACTGGAGGAATTGCTGAGAGTCAAACATGTCACTGATGTTCAGGCTGTAGAAAAAGGCTAAATGTGAATGGAGCTGCAGAGTAAGGAGCTCATTCTGAGTGGCCCTCGTGCTACAAGTCACCATTTCACGTTGCATTGAATATTATTTAACTCACTGTTTATTGCACATTTTGAAAAGTGCAGCTTTGTATTGATACGTACAGTTGAATTTTCTAATTCCTTCTAAACACAGGTTTAGGAGTAAGATGTTTGATGACATGCTAACAGATGTTTGTGTGTCTCTGAAGGTACCCTGACTGGAAACCAAGTCTGCCAAGGTCAGCTGGACTCTTCTTCTTCTGTTTCCAATAATGTGTTTTTAGCTGTGAGCATGAGCTGGGGAGGAATCACTCCTGTCAGTAGGCTGCTCCAAAACATTTCAAATGAGGCCACACAAGAAAAATGCACATCCATTCAAATGCTGCTGTTTAAGCTGCCACTTGACACAACTTTACACGGGAAGCTCTACTCCCCTCACCATCTCCCTCGCTTCCACCACTGCACAGGTAGACCACAGGCTAGAGAGCAGGCACAGCGTCTACAAAGTGGGACAGTGTACAACTCTGTTACAGCTCCGGCTCACACAGTCCCTCTCACTCACACCCAACCTCCTCCTCCTCCAGAGAGCAGCGGCCTGAGAGGAAGGACAAGGAATCATCAGGTTAGTCAGTGTGTAGCTTTGTTCTTTACAGACTCATGTATGTTCAGAGTCTGACTCTGGAAAGCTCTTTTAAACTCATCTGCTAACGGGGAAGAGAGTTTGTCTGTGCTCAGCTAAAATCACACTTTACCTGTTGTTTACCTGAGATTTCTCACATCACTTCTAGTTTTGGAGCCTTACACAAGAGTGATGTGGAGCTTTCTTTGCTTTCCCTCCTCCCTTTGCTTCGTGCTGTGTCTACAGGGGGTTCCTCTGGCATCGGTGGGAAGCGTCCACACCATGACTCCACTGACACCAGCCGACATCCACCCTCCTCTAAGGCGGCTCACAGCTCCAAACGTGGACAGTCCAACATCACAACTGTCAAGAGCGGGATGAAGACTGGAACTAAGATGGCTGAGACAGCAAGTAACAAGGCGGCTGACACAGTGGCTGTTTTTCTCTTTAGTTGTGTAAAGCTTGTCACAGAATTCCACTGTTTTGGACCAAGCTCAGCCACAGCTAACTATGTCTACACACTTCTTTCAGCCTAAAACTAACCAAAGACTAATGCTGTTGCTTTGTAGTGTGCCAGGCCTCCTCCAGCCAAGAAGAAGAAGAAAACAGCCACTCCAGCCTCTCTGGGCTCGTCTGTTGCAGATCGTCTGGTTTATCTGACAGGCATTCCAAACCACGCCTCGGAGCAGGAAGTCACTGACTTGGTCGGGTCCTTTGGCAAGATCAACAACGTGATCCTCATGCCGTGCTCAGAAGAAGACAGTGAGAAGAGCCAAGGACAGAAGGTACGTCTAAGAGTATCTACATGTTCATGTGTTTTACAAGAAATTTCATGCTTATTTTCTGTTTTGTTGTATTAAAATGTGCAGAATTAACATTTTCTCTAAGTGTGTTTTACAAGAAAGAATAGCATTGGCCTGTTCATCTGTCACTCTTCAGTCAACAAAACAGTGGCTGTGGATGTTTTAGCCTGTGCAGGTTTCCTGCTTCTACTTTGCACAACGTCATCGTGGTTTCTGTCTGTCCCACATCATCACTTTGTCTCCCTCCCTTGCTGCAGGCATCTGTATGCATGGTGAAGGCTGAAGACTCTCAGGCACTGGCTAACTCCACAAATCTCTCCATCAGAGACCAGAAAATCACTGCTTCAACAGCCAAGGTACCATGTGGAAAACACACACATGTGGCACTGAAGGCATGTTCACTTTAAACCCTTTCAATCATAGAAAACATAAAGCTTCCACAAAAATGCTGAGTGGAGTTTGTTTTCTGTCTAAATGCAATTGTTGATTCAGAAACCATCTCATACACAAAATTAGTTTCAGTTCCTTTTTTAATTATTATTTTTTGATGTTTGAAGTCTCATTTCTTTTTGATTTCCTTTAGAAACCTGAAGGAGTGCAGTCTCCTGATGCCAACAACAGGTCTGCCACAGTTATCATCACCGTTCTTCCCCTTTAACCCCATATGTTGTTCACTCAACCTGCCCATTTCAAACCTGCACTCAGATATGATTATTTCTGACTTCACAGCAAACCTGCTTCAGGACAGGAGAAGGGTCCTGCCGGGGAAGACTCAGGTAGGACAACAAAAAACCGCCACTGCTAGTCTGCAGGCAGTCAGTGCTACTATATCTACATCTATCACTGTCAACAAATACTCAGTATATCTAGTTAAAATCACAGTTAACTATACATGATCACATGGAATAAATTGTTGCTTAGTCACATGTAGTCTGGTTTGTGATGTCTTGCTTTTGCTGGCTTGTAGTTGTGATGTGTATGAAAACATACTGAGTGTAGCATCTTCTCCTCCTACTCCCCACTGCAGGAGCTGAGGCTGAACACAAGACGTCTGATGAGGTACAGTTACCTTCACTTCCATCACATTTTCTTGTGTTTCAGCCTGATACTAAAATCTTTTCAGGTCATTTTCCCCCTCATCAGTCTGAAAACAGAATTTTATGTTTGGAAATGTACAAAAAGGAAAACCTAAGTTCAGCTAAATGTCTGTTAAATTCACTTGTTCTGTAATGTCTCCTACAGAAAGGCATGGTGTTGATCACAGGACTTCCTGAGAGCAGCTAGTCAGAGAGTGACATCATCAAGCTGATCCAGCCCTTTGACACGCCCTCGGACCTCATCCTGGCAAAACAAATGGGAAAGGTTGGTGTGATCACACCTGGACACCAGTAATACATGTAGCCATGCAAGCTGCTTCTGTCATAGCTTCAACTACTATCACAGGCTCAGTGGGACTGTTTTGTGGACAGTCTACACACTCAATCTGTCCATAGATACTAGTTTCTGGATTGTTGACCTGTTACAAAGTTCATCTTCCTACAGCACCGTGTTAAAAACATCCTTATTGTATGTTAGGTGCTTGTGTCAGTGGCAGACACAGAGATTGCTCAAGAGATAGTGAAAGTCCACTCCTTCATCCCCACCAAGATTAAAGACTGTGAGGTGAAGATAATCCATGTCAAACAGCGTATTGGCCTCAGCACACCGGTAAGGCCTCTCATCATTCACCCACATCCTTTACAGGACACTCATCATCTTTTTCTCCTCCTCTGCTCTAATCTTCTATATTAAATATCTTCCTTTTGTGTGCTTGCTTCTTTCATCTTGTGCTTAGTGTAGCATTTCTAGTTGTTTGTGAACCTTGAGCAGTAACTGCTGATTAACAATAAAAAAACCTCTTTACACAGGTGGCCCTCTACAATCTGCTGATGGGATCAGTGGACTCATTAGTGAGTATTTCTACCATTAGATATTTCTATGCACTTCATCTTATTTATTCCTTGATGTAACAAGGACAGTGCACGTTAATAAACTTTGCTGTAAATACACCAGGGACAAGTGTAGATGATCCAAATGTACATTTACACTAAGCTCTTTAAAGTAATAAACCTAAATCAGGCTGAAGGGTCTTACTGTCAAACTGCAGCAGTAAGTGTTCAGTTGTCCCTGTCCTACATTTTAGATGTAGATAAACAGGGACAGTCCTGTAAAACGTGACGTCTGCTGGAACTTTACAACTAGTTTTTCTTAGAAAAAGTACATTAAAGTAAGAAAACAGTATTTTTCATGGGTATAGTAATATTGCAGAAACCCTCATTTACTGGTGGTAATGAATATGTCTTCTGTATATCTTCTGCTTTAGTCTTCTGTGTACCTTGATCCACTAATTATCCGCTGGCTAATTAGTGACTGTATGTCCTTTGTGTCCTTCAGGAGAGTACTGTTCCAGTGGGCTGGAGCAGGCTCTTGGTGATCAGTAATGTCCCCAACATGCCCTCTGGATCCTCTGAGGTCCAAAAACTGGTGCGACGCTTTGGTACCGTCATCAAGACCCTCGTGCTCAACAACATGGTGAGGGCTGTTTGTCTGTGCAGCTGCAGATAAGCCATCCATGAGATCCTCAGCCACCCCTGTCCTGAATATTCGTGTCCTCACACACAGCTCTGTCCTGGGCTGAAAATACAAATCACATTTTCTCCAAATCATGTCTTGCTCTTTATCTTAAGACATGTAACATGCTGTTGATGTGATGTTGTGCCTCTTCCTGCTTAGGTCATTTGTGAGATGGCGACTGCAGCCATGGCATTCTCTGTTTACAAACGCTTCCAGACGTTTCCGTGCATCATCCAGAACAACCCCCTGTTCTTCTCCCGCAAGCCGGGCCCCAAGGCCAACACACAGACAAAAGTCATCACTACGTACCTTGAGTCGTCTGAGGTCTGTAATTGATTGGCAGTGCTTGCTCATTATTCAGTTAGACATACAGTCATGCAGGAAATTATTAATACCCCTGGCAAATTTTGACTTAAAGTTACTTCATCATCATCATCATTTTCATCCACTTATCCGGGGCCGGGTCGCGGGGGCAGCAGCCTAAGCAGGGATGCCCAGACTTCCCTCTCCCCGTACACTTCTTCCAGCTCTTCCGGGGGAACCCCGAGGTGTTCCCAGGCCAGCCGAGAGACATAGTCCCTCCATCGTGTCCTAGATCTTCCCGTGGCCTCCTCCCGGTGTGACATGCCCGGAACACCTCCCTAGGGAGGCGTCCAGGGGGCATCCTTAATAGATGCCCGAGCCACCTCAACTGGCCCCTCTCGATGTGGAGGAGCAGCGGCTGTACTCCAAGCCCCTCCCGGATGACCGAGCTCCTCACCCTATCTCTAAGGGAGCGCTCATTTCGGCCGCTTGTATCCGAGATCTTGTCCTTTCGGTCATGACCCAAAGCTCATATCCGTAGGTGAGAGTAGGAACGTAGATTGACCGGTAATTCGAGAGCTTCGCCTTTTGGCTCAGCTCCTTCTTCACCACGACGGACCGGTACATCGACCGCATTACTGCAGAAGCTGCACCAATCCGCCTGTCAATCTCACGTTCCGTCCTTCCCCCACTCGTGAACAAGACCCCAAGATACTTAAACTACTCCGCTTGAGGCAGGAGTTCTCCTCCAACCCGGAGAGGGCAAGCCACCCTTCTCCGGTTGAGAACCATGGCCTCGGACTTGGAGGTGCTGATTCTCATCCCAGCTGCTTCACACTCGGCTGCAAAATGCCCCAGTACATGCTGAAGGTCTTGGCCTGATGGAGCCAACAGGACAACATCATCCGCAAAAAGCAGGGATGAAATCCTGTGGTCCCCAAACTGGACTCCCTCTTGCCCCTGGCTGCGCCTAGAAATCCTGAAATTATCAACAGAACCGGTGACAAAGGGCAGTCCTGCCGGAGTCCAACATGCACTAGAAATTGGTCTGACTTACTGCCGGCAATGGGAACCACGCTCCTGCTCCGGTCTTACAGAGACCTGACAGCCCTTAGCAGAGGGCCCCGGACTCCATACTCCCAGATCACCCTCCACAGGATGCCACGAGGGACACGGTCGAACGCTTTCTCCAGATCCACAAAACACGTGGACTGGTTGGGCAAACTCTCAACTGAACCCTCGAGCACCCTATAGAGAGTATAGAGCTGGTCCAGTGTTCCACAACCAGGACGAAAACCGCATTGTTCCTCCTGAATCCGACTATCGGCCGAATCCTCCTCTCCAGTACCCTGGCATAGACTTTCCCAGGGTGGCTGAGGAGTGTGATCCCCCTATAGTTGGAGCACACCCTCCGGTCCCCCTTCTTGAAAAGAGGGACCACCACCCTTGTCTGCCACTCCAGGGGTACTGTCCTCGACTGCCACGCGATGTTACAGAGGCGTGTCAACCAAGACAGCCCTGCAACATCCAGAGACTTGAGATACTCGGGACGAATCTTGCCCGAGTTTCCAAGACATGCGGCCGAAGGTCAAACGACACGAACACGAAGTCGATCATTGACCTTCGGCCTAGGGTGTTCTGGTGCCATGTGCACTGATGGACACCCTTATGTCTGAACATGGTGTTTGTTATGGACAAACTGCGACTAGCACAGACGTCCAACAACAGAACACCATTCGGGTTCTGATTGGGGAGGCCGTTCCTCCCAATCACGCCCCTCCAGGTGTCACTGTCGATGCCCACGTGGGCATTGAAGGCCCCCAGTAGAATGACTGAGTCCCCGGTCGGAGCACCGTCCAGTACACCCTCCCAGGGACTCCAAGAAGGTCTGGTACTCTACACTGCCATTCGGCCCATAGGCCGAAAACAACAGTGAGAGACCTCCCCCCGACCCGAAGGCGCAGGGAGGCGACCCTCTCATTCACCGGGGAAAACTCCAACACATGGCGGCTGAGCTGGGGAGCTATAAGCAAGCCCACACCAGCCCGCCGCCTCTCACCGCGGGCAACTCCAGAGTAGAAGAGAGTCCAGCCTCTCTCAAGGAGTTGGGTTCCAGAGCCCAGACTGTGCGTGGAGGTGAGCCCGACTATTTCTAGTCGGTACCTCTCAACCTCCCGCACAAGCTCAGGCTCCTTCCCCTCCAGTGAGGTGACATTCCATGTCCCAAGAGCCAGTTTCTGTGCCACGGGAGGATGGCCCCACGTCGTTCTTTCAAGCTCTGCCCGGCCGGGCCCCGTAGGGAGAGGTCCAGCCACCAGGCGCTCGCATGTGTGCCTCAACCCCAGGCCTGGCTCCAGGGTGAGGCCCCAGCTGCGCCATACCGGGCGATGTAACTGACCTTGCTTTAGTTATAGTCATAGGAGGCTTCTGAACCGCTCTTGGTCTGACCCGTCCCCCAGGACCTGTTTGCCTTGGGAGACCCTACCGGGGCATTTAGCCCCGACAACATAGCTCCTAGGATCATTCGGGTACTCAAATCCCTCCACCACGGTAAGGTGGCGGTTCTAGGAGGGAAAAGTTACTTTTAAATGTAAATAAAAGGTGAGAAATATTTTTTTCCACAATGATGCCTTTTGTACATTATCTTATTATCTTCTGGGAGACACCTGTGTCATTTCCAATCAAGAAAACACTTGCTGGTTGAATAAAAGTAACTTTAAGTCAAAATTTGCCAGGGGTATGAATAATTTCGGGCTTGACTGTATTTGTTATCTATTGCTGGCATGATGTCCCGCAGCGTCAGCTCCATGTGCACGTGTTTGATGTCACACTGCTCAATAGCTCCTTGTGTCTGGTCATAGGATGCACCTGCTAACGGCAAAAGCAGCCAAACAGCAGCAGCTGCAGAGGAAGAGGAGGCTGTCCATATAGAGAAGTCTCAACCTCCTTTGGAGGAGGTGGAAAAAGACACTTCTGGGACAGACCAGACGATGAAGTTCACAGAGAAGAGGGCTGGTGAAGACCAAGCTTTGGGAGAAAACGCCAGCAAAGACAGCATCAGAAGCCATGAGCCTAGCGCTGCTGTTTCCCACTCTTCAGCTGCACAAGACGCCAAAGCAGAAGCAGTCATGGATACAGACATGAGGGAAACATCTGCTGATAAAACTGTCACAGAGACAGTAGGAGACAATAACGGAGTCAATCTATCTGAAGCAGGAAAGGACAAGGCTGCAGGTGCCCAAGAGACAAAGGCATCTGTCTCTAATGGCAGAGCAGCTTCCATGGAGACGGCCATGCCAGAGCTACCTAAGGTAACATACAGCAGAAGTGTGTCTCTGCGCTCGTCAGCCTGTTTTTGGAGTCGGGTTGTTCTTCTGTGTAGCTCAGCTTGTGAGGTTTCATGTCTCTTTTTCATCCCTGTTTCACCAGGTCACTCAACAAATGGTTAACGCGTTGCTTGTAGAGTGCCGAACAAGAACCGGCAGCCATCCTAACAACGTAGAAGCTTCCACCTGTGGCGTGAAGGGGGAAACACAAACAGAGACAGAGCAGGACAAAAAGTCAGCAGAGGGGACAAAAGAGGCGGCCAAGAGCCACACAGAGGAGGAGGTGAAGAAGCAGGAGAGGGAGAGGAAAGAGAGGGAAGCCAGAAAGGAGGTGAGGGAGAGAGAGAGGAAGGAGAGGGAGAGGAGGGCCTGGGAGAAGGAGGAGAGGGCTAAGAGGGAGAGGGAATGGGATGAAAGAGCCAGGAAGGAGAGGGAGAAGAGGGAGGAGGAAAGGAGGGAGTGGCAGAGGAGGGAAAGAGAGAGGAGGGAGAGAAAGAGAGCACACGGTGAAGGTTTGTCCGGATCCAGGTGGTCTTGCCGGTCGGAGGGATACAAGCAGAGCTCCTGGACGGACGCACAGCTTAACAGCTCACAGGCTAAGACCACAATGGTGAGGAGGTGCTGCTGGGTCAAAACCTGGACACTTAAATGTCTCCTGTGTGTCCTAACCCACAACCCCGTTTCTTTGTCCTGTCATGAAATCAGGTGGAGGACGAGGACCACTTCCCATTCAACATGAGTGACTTTGTGACATTAGATGAAGTAGGAGATGTTACCGACCTTCCGTGTTCTCCTGCTGTTGTTTCCATGGAAACCACAGACAGGGAGGAGGAGGATGCTCCCACATCTGTCCCTCAGGACACTACAGGGGTACATTTTAGCTTGTGGTACATTTTAGCTTTTCTCTACATGTTTGATGGGGGGTGTCCCAGACTTAAATGTCCACAGTCTTATGACGTCAGTCCTTTTCTGGGTTACTGCTTCTAGGTCACACCCATGGAGGTTGCCATAGAAACAGCTGTATCGGATGCCACAGCGACTCTGCTCAAGTCTGATCAACAAGTTTCAGAGTCTGAACCCGTGAGAGCACAAACAGCTGACTCCTCAGACAGGTCGTCAGGTTTAACACCCGGTCCGGTCCTCACCGCTGCAGCATCCACCTTACCAGCTCCACAGGCTGAGTCCTCTCTCAGCCAAACACCTGAGACTGGTACAGCCTCACACTGATTTCACTTCTACCATCAACACAAGGAAACACAGTCTTTCCTAGATATTTTTCTTTGTTTTTGGTTTCAAATTGTAAATTTGGCCTGAAATCTGTCTTTATGTTTAGAAATCACACCACTGTCCACCCTGGACTCCACCCCAGAGGTCCAACACCTGTCCGTGCCTGCCCCTGCAGCATCAGGTAACCCACCTGAAGCTGCCCCTGCAGACTCCTCCTCAAACAGCCCAGCCATAGGAGCAGTGACCGCAGAGAGTGAGGACCATAAGAAAGAGGAGAGTCCTCTCAGTCACAGCCAGGCTAAGGAGGAGGAGACGGTGCTGGTGTTGGACAAAACAGAAGGACAGGAGAAGATGCAGGACCAGGAGGACAAAGAGACGGGAGCTCCTGCTGCAGAGACGGGTACGCTTTGATTTTCTTTGAAGTAGAACTGTGAGTGGCAGCAGTTCCTCAGTGGGTAGAGAATCAGGCTTGTCCAAATTTACCTCTTCTTCAAGTGTTTGAGATGATGGGACGTTGTCCTTGGGGCAGGTACTTGCCATAAGTCATTGCAGGTGTTTAATAACAGCACCAAGATGAAGACACATGAATTCCATTTGGAAAATGCTTAATTATTAGCTTATCTGCTTTGTTGAGCAAAGCCAGGACCAGGTCTTTTTACCCCTGTGTATGTCCTAGATTGGACTTTAAAGCAGTCCCTGTCTCTTCTAGGAAAGCAACAGATGTCCAAAGACTAAACAAACGGAGAAGAGGAGAGTATGAAGAAGACATTACAGATGAAAACACCCATGAGCACGGACTACTCCCTCCCCCCTTTTGACCCCAGCAATCCAGTTGGTATGACACTATTTATTCACCGTGACTGTTCATCACTGTTTTCTTTACATGTGTATTTTCAGAGTCACTCTCGTGTGTGTGTGTGTGTCCTCAGGTATGGAGGTCTTAGTCCCAAAGACCGGTTTCTTTTGTACGGTATGTAATCGATTCTTCAGCGGAACCAAAGAAGCTGAGATCAACCACTGCAGAACCATCAAACACTACGAGAACCTAAAGGTAGGCAGCTCATGGTTATTTGTTGCACTTTCTCCCTCTTTTATTCTGCTCCATTTTCACACTTACTGTGATACAGGTGATAAAACGTCCACGTGTGTTCACAAAGAGTGTTTTTCCTTTTGTCCTCCTCTTGTAGAAATACCTGCAGACTGAGAAGACGGTGAATGTGACGGACAAACCAGACCCCAGCTGAATGTGACTGTGAAGCTTTTCACTCACTTTTGCCATTCCCCTCCTTTTGTATCGTCTCTTTATTTCTCTCTCACGGTCCATATTCTCACACTGGTATAGATTAGTCTCATGTCTCCATTTAAATAAATATGACATTAATAAAATGTATTTACTAAATTGTGGTTTGTCGCTCATTCACAATCTCAGTGTCTGATAATATTTGATAGAAGTCTGTTATCAATGATTTATAGCATCATAAAACCACACACTGTCATCACAATAACCTTAAAGCAAAGATGAAAATCTCACTGCATCAACTTGTATCTTTACACCTGCACTGATTTTCATTGACTGTGGGGTAAACACTCAAACCAGGGATCCTTTGTGTGGCACTTGTCAAGTCCCAGCTTATTAGCAGGACATTTATTTCAGCACAAGATGGCAGTACACTCTGTTCTAAGCTCAGAGCTAGATAGCTAGATAGCTAGATAGCTAGATAGATAGATAGTGCCTTTGCTGAAAGGAGAGAGTAAAGTTTCTGTGGAGCAGGCCAAATCACTGCTGCGCCTCAGCATGCTGCTGGGGACAGTGGCATCCAGACAGGCCAGTCTTCATAGCGGTCCAACAACAACAAGGTATGACAAGGCCCAGGGCTGGTTAGTCCAGCTTCAGGTGCTAGCTGGGACAGAAGACTTGCACACCAGGGGCAGCACAGTGGACCATTACCTTCATCAAGGCGGGAGAGAAGATTCAGCTTCAACCAAAAGCTCAAACAGAGCTCCTCTCTGCAGTACAGCAACTGTACTAACAACTCAGATATCATCATGAAATATTTGCAGAAGAATCTTTTTGGGATTTCACGAGGTGTGGCTGCATCAGACACAAACAAAACAAATCATTTCTTTATAAATTTCTTTTCGTTTATTGTTATCAAGAATAGCAAAAGTAAATTCTATATGGTGTCAACATGTCAGTTCTCAACATTGTCGGTATCAAAGTTAACAAATAGCAAAGAATGTCTTCAAAACTGAACAAAACATAAATAAAGCATCACATAACAAAATTCATATTTAGTACTCCTGCCATTAGCATGCAGTAGCGCTTTAATCCTGGCTGGCATGTTCTCCACGAGCCTTTCACACTGTTGAGGGGTAATCTTCTCCCATTCTTCTTCAATTACTGTTTTTAATTCTTCCAAATCCTTTGCTTAAAACAGACCTTTTGATAATCCAGCAAAGATTTTCAATGGGGCTCATGTCCGGGGATTGAGCTGGCCACTCTAACACCTGGATATTGTGCTCCTGCAGCCAAGTTCTACTTGACCTGGATGCGTGGCAAGGGGCATTATCTTGCCCAAACATCCGCTTTCCACCTCCACTGTGCATCTTCAAACAGCCACAGCACTTTTCAGTAGAGAAGCCTATATGTCAGCTCAAGTTATTTCTGGCTTTTTTCTTTGTCGTTGCAAAGAAAACAAGGAAAATTTTCCTGCCACTTGTGGCTGAAGTTTTTCTTGCTCTACTTGAGCGTAGCTTGGTATCAACAGAAGCCCATATTTTGCACTTCTTCATCAGAGTTTGAACACTACTGATTGGCATTGTCAAATGTTTGGATATGTTTTTCTCTCCTTTTCCTGCTTTCTAAAGTTCAAATACCTTCTCTTGTAGGTCTTTTCATAGTTCTTTTGCTTTCCCCATCGCTCAGAATCCAGCAAAGTCAGTGCAGCACTAGATGAAATGTGCAGGCGTCTGTCAGGAGCCCATAGACTCACTGACTCTTTATACACTCACACTAATTACAGCCAAACAGGTGACAGGTGTGGACAGTGAGCCTTAAAAGCCATTTAAAGCTGTTTGTGTCAACTTGTGTGCATAGTATCAGGCCAAAACTTCAAGGGTATGTATACTTTTGATCAGGGCCATTTGGGTGTTTCAACTTGTCTCTAGGATTTAAAAAGAGCAAATATAATTATGTGATAAACTCTGAATGAAAGAAAAGCTTTTGCATGATCAAACATATTTTCTGAAAAATGGACAATATTTCACACATTTTGCCAGGGTATGTAAACTTATGAGCACAACTGTGTGTGTGTGTGTGTGTGTGTTGATGTGATTTTCTTAAACCAGGCTGAAAAAAAACTACACATATATTTTGTTGAGCTTGGTTTCTTATGTTTTCTTTTCTTTCTTTCCTTCTTTGCTTCTTTTTTCCATCTTTCTGAAAACTTTCCGGCAAAGTTTCCTTGAAGGCACAGTGGTACTCTGTGCTGGGCTGAATTCCACACTGATTGTTACTAATACTGTCATCTAATACTGTCTGTATACAGTATAAAGAGCTTTATTTCCAACATGGTACACCTCACTCATACTGCAGTAACAGCTATCTGTAATGTATCCACACTTTGTCATTTGAGCCATCTGGATTCTTCCAATTGGGACTTTTGGAGCTGCATTTACCACTTTGCCTCATTCATGGCCTGTAACGTGCCTACTTGTAATTTGGATATTTCCTCAATGGCAAGTTGCTGATGTGGATTCAAGAAGATATTTTCTAGTTCCACCTAAAGAATTACAGTATGAAAATGAAGGGCAGAGATGATGGAGGATATCATTCTAACTCTTATTTTATTGCCATCAATTCAATTCAATTTATTCATTAATTATACAGCACCTTACAGAGAAAGAGAGAGAAAACTCTCTCTTTCTCTCAGAGAGAGAAGAACTCTCTGAGAGAAAGAGAGAGAAAAAAACTCTCTCTTTCTCACTGAGGGAAAAGAGAGAAAAAACTTTCTCTTTCTCTCAGAGAGACAAGAACTCTGAGAGAAAGAGAGAGAAAAAACTCTCAGAGGGAAGAGAAAGAGAACAGCAGAGAAGTTGAGATAGATAGAAGCAGAGAAAGAGAGAGTTCTTCTCTCTCTTTCTCTTTCGGTGGAGAAAGAGGGTTAGCGTTACGCAGTGGCGGTTCTACATTGAATTACTTGAAATTAAAGTTATCAGAAATTAAATAAATATACTCTATATACATAAAAGTGGCAAAAAATATACACAATCACACATAACAACAGCAGATAATAATGATATAAGATAAAAACAATATAATTGTATTATTTTAGAATAATAAAAAAGTAAAGGAATAATATACAAATAAAATATAGAATAAATATTGTGAATAGCACAAATCATTCATCACACAAATGAAAACACACTACAGGAAATCTAATTCTAACACTATTGCACTAAGAGCAGCAAAGAAAAAACTCAAACTAAAACCTGAGCTTTCTGGCCTTCCTTGATGCAAAATCATCAATAATGTGATTATACGAAATCTGCTCCCTATTGAATGATTGATACTGATGACAGCAAGGCCACTGAGTAGTAGCTTGTGCCAAAAACCGCCACTGGCGTTACGGAAAACGCTGTTTCTCGCTGAGGAGGGCTAAAGAAGGCCATGCTCTCCTTCTCGCTCCCTCCCTCTCCATCGATAGAGACAGAAAGAGAGAGGAAAAGCGTCTCGGTCTCTATCTGTCTCAAGGAGAGAGAGGGGAGGACAGAGTCTGGTGGCCCGGGTCACATCTGTATTCAGTTCTCCTGGATATTAACCTCACAGACGCTCAAAATGAACCGTTATCAGTAAGGATCCGCAGCATGAGCGGAACAAAAGCGACTGAATGTCCCCAGCAAAGACGTTGGTAGCCTGAGACACCGGCGACGCACCCCCACCAGAGCTGTCCCTACCTCCTCAGAAACGTTGAGTCAGTGAAGGAAGGCTCCTCATTTATATCATCTGGCTGCCGCCGTAGCGACGTCAGAGCCGTTGCCTGGGCATCAAAGGCAGGTGAGATGGTGACGTCACGAGCCACACCTCCTCTGAGCTGCTGCTCACTGGATGCTTTTTGCTTTTGACTACATTCACAGTTAAACTCTACAAAGTGTTGCGAGTGAAAATCCCAGCAAGTGTAGGGGTGTTCTGATACATCAGTCAGATTGTTGGAAAATTCCAAAGCATTCCAAAGGCAGTGGAAAGAATAAACATGATCAAGTGCAGCTCTACACTTTGTCATGTATGACTTCATTTAATACTGTAGGTTCATACATGATCATCCACAGCTGAAGCTCACATTCATGCACCTGTCCTGACAAGATGCTACATGTGATTGATTGTGATCCACCATGTCTCAGCTAAAATGTTTTTCCTTGAGTCTTATTCAAAATGTGACACTGAAAACTGAACCATCTGTGCCAACAGAATGAAGAGAAGTTCTGAAATAACCATCAACAAACTCAGAGCAAGAGCTTCATAAATACCTTTATTGCACATTAAAAACTGCATTCATTTCAACAATTGTATCAACTGTCAATATCAGCAGAAAAGTGTATAAAAGAATGGAATGAAGTGATGAATTTGAATATGTTTTACTTTTCCCAACTAGTTATTGTAAATGAACACATAATTAATGAGCCTTATTCATTTGTGGTCACAGTTATATTGAATTTCAAATAAACCTACTGTAACCCCCAACAGTAATGGCACTGAGTTCATTTTCTATGAACTACTCGTCAGGTTTTTCCAGATTTACCATAAAGCTCATAATGAATCTAACAGGATGCTTTGGTGAATTAATGTTTTCAGTGTCATTAAAATTGGTACAAGTACAAAAGACACATGAGGAAAGCAGACATTCCAATATAGACAGCAACATTAAATCAACATTTCTATTATTTATGTAGCTGATTAAAGCTACAAACCAGATAAGGTATGAAAAAGAAACAGCAACAAACTCAGAGCAAGAGCTTCATAAATACCTTTATAACACATTAAAAAGTGTATTCATTTCAAGAATTGTATTAACCATCAATATCAGCAGAAAGGTATGAAAGAATGGAATGAACTGATGAATGGTCACAAGTGTTAAAAATACACACACATATATACAGTAGCATATATAGTAGGATTTTATTTCAGCTTTATTTAACCAGGTAAGTCCATTGAGAACCAATTCTCATTTGCAGTGACAACCTGGCCACAGACACAATCCAGAAGATAAGACATATTCATTACATATCAATCAGAATGACAGTGTAATATGTGCATATATAAACAGTGAGGTTCATGGTAAATGTCTAAAAACAAGTACAAAGATCGTGGATTATGGTTTGTAATGTATTCTTAAAAGAAGAGAATGGTATTAAAGAGCTGAGTTTTACAGTCTGTTGTAAGTGATTCCAGTCGTTTGTGGCAGAAAATTGAAAAGAGAAGCAACCAAAGGAGGTGCAGGCTTTTGGAATGACGAGGTTAATGAAGCTGCTGGAGCAAAGACTGAGACTAGAGTTCTGAATATTGAGCAAAGAGCGTAGGTATGAACACTGTAAAATGGAATTGCTAATATAGCTTAAAATAAGAAGTGATCTTAACTGAGGTGTGCTTACTTTGCTGACTCTGCTATGGTACACTTAGTTAATAAAACTTTTTAGGGAAAAAAGTAATTAAAGTCATCAGCCTGAGAAAGTATGAGTGATGAAGAGCCGTCCTCACAACAACTGACACCTATGCCCGACACTAGGTGGCAGCACTTGGCTGTGTGACATGCGCATTTCCCCGTGAAGACGTGCTTGGTAATGGCCGCAAGCTCATTGAAAGCGGGAAGAAAGCTTCTGTCTCTGTCATGTTAAGGTAAGTTGCTGCAAACTGGAACATTTTATCGGCTTTTTTATTTAGTAAGGTCTTATGCCGTATGCCTCATCTGTCGGCGAAAGCTTTCAGGTTAACCGTATGTCTTCAGATTGGCAATTCAAATACTCATAAGCAAGCTGAAATGACACTGCCTTTTTATTTATTTATTTATTTTGCTGGGACTCGGTCCCAACAGACACCACAGAGGTTAGCATGTGTAGATAGCGCGTTAGCTAGCGCTAACGTCGTTAGCGCTTTCTCTAAATGTCCCACTTAAATATTTACTGCAGCATCAGTGGCTGTAGCACTTGATTTAGCAACTGTTAAGAAGCACAATACGTTTGCCGAAACTCTTTGAGGTATCCTAAAAATTAGAAGGAATGAGTAGTTTTACAAGGCCTAGGGCTAACGTCGCTAGCGCTAGCACGTTGATGTAATGAGCACTAAGCACTAAGCTAGAGCTAACGACGTTAGCCCTTCAAAGTCAAAGTCAACTTTATTATCAAAACTATATGAACAGGTCATACACAGGTTTTGAAATTGCAGTGCTCCCTAGGCCCACAGTGTTACACTAGATACATTAGAAAAATAGCTATACAAAATATTAACATATTCAAGATTCAAGAGTCTTTAATGTCATTATGCGAACATAACTACATTTTGCAGAGACTCCCAGCTTTAAGGCACATATATAAATAAATAATACAAATAGGCTATTTAAAAAAGAACACTTATGAAAACATAAAGTATAGTAAGTAAAGTAAGTAAGTAATAAAGTGCAGCTTAGTGCAAGTGCAGTGTATGGAATGCTGTGAGTGTTTGATTGTGTTCTGTGTGGTTGTCAGCATCAGCAGGGGTTGGGGGCGTGTTCCTGTATGGGGATGGGATTTGAGTGTTTTCACTGCGGTGGGGCTGTTGCTTTTACAGCTCTGGGGAAGAAGCTGTCCCTGAGTCTGTTGGTGATTGTTTTAATGTTCCTGTACCACGTTCCTGATGGAAGCGGTACAAACAGTGCGTTGCCCGGGTGGGTGGGATCTGTTGCAGTGCGTCTGGTCCTTTTCTGCACTCGAGCAACGTAAACTGAGTCCAGATCTGCTAGCCGACGGCCGACAATCCCCTGTGCTGTGCAGATACCATAGCACACTGTCACACTGAGGCACAGGACGCTTTCGATTGTGGCTCTGTAAAAGTTTGCCAGCAGCTGAGAAGAGAGTCCAGTCCGCTTCAACTTCCTGAGAAAGAAGAGCCGTTATTGGGCCTTTGTGGATGACCAGGAACTTTATGCTGTCCACACGCTCCACCGCCTCCCCATGCAGACAGGAGTGTGTTCAGTCTTCCTGGACCTCCTATAGTCCACTATGACCCTAACAGTTCAGGGCCAGCATGTCCGGGGGAACAGTGTTAAATGTAATGTCAATTTATCATATAACCATATATTCTTTTATCAAGCATTCATATATTCTCATGAACTCGTATATTCAATTCTGGGTGAAGTACATATAACATGACATGTAGTGGCCTAATGTACTTTGTTTACTGTACTTTGTGAAGACACCTGTTATGTCTCCGGTGCCTCCGAGCACAACTTATCTCTATTTTTTGACCTTCAAATTATTTTGTCTCCCTGCCCTCTTTGCCATCCTGGTATGTGAGAGACAGGCATAAGTACTCTTGTAACTTGTAACCTGGGGTCAGACCTCTGTAGCATG
Source organism: Toxotes jaculatrix (assembly GCF_017976425.1). Classification (NCBI taxonomy): domain Eukaryota; kingdom Metazoa; phylum Chordata; class Actinopteri; family Toxotidae; genus Toxotes; species Toxotes jaculatrix. The sequence goes on along the minus strand of NC_054397.1, from coordinate 27,586,126 downwards.
ACATGCTGCGTGAGCTCTGTCCTTTCTGCAGAAATGGATTACTCTGTAAACCTTATTTTATAATAAAACATCAAAAGACAATAACTGTCTAAAGAATTCTATTTCACTTCTCATCAGGAGGAAAGTATTTTTCCACCACAAACTTGGCGACGAGGATGGGATTGGATGTGTGATCTGGACTCCGTTGGAAAGACAGAAAGCCGGCTGCAAAGAAAGATTCCTCCCTTTGGGTGAGAAGCTGTCCTCAGACGGAGCTCAGTCATCGCACCAGTCCCGGAGGATTTAAAGGGAAAGAATCACACACGGTGAGAAGTGTTGATGTTGCTTGTGAGAGTTTGCAGAGTTAATCAGGGAATTAAACCGGTATATCTCGCATAAGCACTTGCAGACAGACGTGTCTTGGTTATTATTGTAGTGTTTGAGGATTTCTGGTGTATCTGCTTGAAAAGTGGACCAGTTTATTCTGTAAATACAAGAGACAAAATAATCAGATATAAAGGATGGGTAAAAGTCAGAGCAAGGAGAAGTTCAAAGTGGAGCCAACTCCCAAAATCCTCCCACCAATAATAAAACTGATGATGGAGAAAAATCCTGGAAGCATGAATCAATTCAAACAGTGGGTTGATTTGGGGTTTCCAGAAAATGGCAGCTTTAGTCTGAGACAATTGGATCAACTGAAGACATGTTTGGAAGTAAAAGAAAAAAAAAAAGTGCAGAGCGGCATGTGGCGTTGTCCAAACGTAAACGAGAGAAGCATGAACGGTTTAAAGCAGACTGGAAGGCATATAGCATGTGGAGAAAAGAAGAGAAGAGAGGGAAAGAAGGAGATTAAGAGAACAGACATGAAAACAAATCTGGACACACTAGCACGTATCTTTTTTTAGAGATTGAAAAGGACAAAAGAGCAATGAAAGTGTGGATAGAGGAAGCAGAACGTAGGGAAAAGAAACACAAAAGTACATGACATTCGTCACAGAGAGAAAAAAAAAAAACCTAATACACCTTGTCCTTCTGTTCTCTGTGAGTCAATATGTCAAGGTGGATCGCGACCTCAACTCCTGCCCTCCGACCGCACCTCCACTGCCACTGAGATGGACACTGGCGATATGACCCCAACACTTGTTTTGACTGTCATCAGCAAGGACACTGGGCTAAAGACTGTCCACAGAAGAATGTCTCTGTGCAGACTACAACTGCTGCAAAGTGAGTGCGGGACGGGGCACGAGGAGAGGAGCAACACAGCGACACTGACTCACAGACTACAGGAGGTAACACACACACACACACTGCTTGCAATGAAGACCAGCTTTGCTCACACACTGATTACATGTCACCTGATTGACTACACTGCACAGCACATGTTTCAGAAGGGTCAGATGAAAGGTTTGAGAAGGTTTGGAACAGAAAGCCACTTGAAGTGGAGAAATTGAATATGACATGTATTTATTGGACAAAGAAGGCTGCTGCTGTCTCTGCATCTCTCTCTCATTCACAAGATGAGCTGTTTGATGGTGCGTCTCCACACGTGTCGCTGGCAAAACCTGCCCACTGGACATGGCAGGAAATGGGACCATGGCTCCGCAGACAACAGACCCTCTCTGATTTCAGGCCCACGAAAGGGGATCCCAGAACACTGTACAGCGAAAGGGCTGATCAGAAAACTTTATTGCCAGGTATGTTACACATACAAGGAATTTGGCGTGGTGTTGTTGGTGCAACAAACAGACAAATTGGACTGACAAGTCCCATAACACAAAGTTGAACAAGAGAAGAAAGTTTTAATACTAAAATAAGAGAAAGAGGAAAGTACTAAGAGGAAGAAAGTCTGTACAAATAATAATAGTATAATGTGCAATGTTGCAAAGATGTACATAAAACAAAACTTACATCTGCTGCCTTTGTCGACAGAACGATTTGCTTGATTCCTAATACACACACCACACCTTGCATGCTTTTACATGACACACCAGTTGACATGGCTGAACTATCTGAGGTGCCACCCTGTTTGTGGGCGCGTCACAAATATGACGTGGGGCTTATTGAGGGAGCCACACCTCTTGTAGTTCACCCAAAATCAGATTACAGACCATGCATGAGACAATATCCATTGAAACCAGAAGCGCTAAATGGTATCAGGCCTGTTTTTGATTCACTTTTGAAGGCTGGAGTTATAGTTCCGTGCGATGACTCCCCTGTCAGAACACCAATTTTTCCGGTTAAGAAAATCAGAGACGCAGATCAACCCACTGAGTGGCGATTTGTACAAGATTTGCAAGCAGTAAATGCTGCAATACATCCGCGGGCGCCCCAAGTTTCAAATCCGCATACAATTTTGTCAGTAATTCCACCTAATGCCACTCATTTCTCTGTCATTGATCTTGCAAATGCTTTTTTCTCTGTTCCCGTTCATCCAGATAGTCAATTCTGGTTTGCGTTTTCTTTTGATGGTAAGGGCTACACTTGGACTCGCTGTCCACAGGGATATTCAGAAAGTCCTGGAGTATTCCACAGTGCACTGCGTGACAACTTACAGAGCCTCCATTTGCCTCTAGGTTCTGTCTTGTTACAGTATGTTGATATTGCTAAAACATCTAGCAAACAATGGCCATAAAGCTAGCTTGTCAAAACTGCAGTTTGTTCAGACTTGTGTTACATATTTGGGACATGTGATCACAGCAGAGGGCAAATCTCTCTCTCCCAAACGTATTGAAGCAGTTCAATCTGTACCAAAACCAATCACCAAAAAGCAAATGATGAGTTTCTTAGGCATGATGTCATATTGCAGACAGTGGATCCCAAATTATTCAGAGAGAGAGGCACCTCTCTCTTCCATGATTCATGGTAACAATCTGTGTGCACATGACAAACTGACTTGGACTGACCAAACTGACAGAGCCTTCACTGACTTAAAGGCTTCTTTGCAGGCTGCTCCCACGCTGGGACTGCCAAACCCTGACCTTCCTTTTACTCAGTTTGTTGACCAGAAGGACGGATACATGACCTCTGTTTTGACACAGGAACATGGGGGTAGACTTAGAGCTGTAGCTTATTTTTCCACCAAGCTTGATGCTGTTGCTGCTGGTCTCCCTCTTTGTCTACGTGCTGTAGCTGCAGCAGAGAAGGCTGTGGTTGCATCACGTGACATTGTGGGTTATGGAGATTTGACACTCATGGTTCCTCATGCTGTTGCTCACATTCTGCACACACAGAAGACCTCTCATCTCTCTGCACAGCGCTGGTTAAGATATCACACTACTTTGCTTGATATGCCTAACATTACTGTTAAAAGATGCAGTGTACTTAATCCAGCAACTCTTCTCCCAACTGCAGCAGATGGAGAAGCACATGACTGTCTTCAGGTTCTTGATGAAGTTTGCACACCCAGACCAGATCTTTCCACTCAGCCCATACCAAATGCAGACATGGAGCTGTTTGTGGACGGTTCGGCGTCCTGCAACGTGGACACAGGTGCGGCTCGAGTGGGTTTTGCAATAGTGACATCACATGACATTTTGCTCAGTGGCAAACTGCCATCACACTTTTCAGCACCAGCTGCAGAACTTGTAGCTCTTACTGAAGCCTGTAAACTGGCTTCAGGTAAAACTGTGAATATTTACACAGACTCGCGTTATGCGCTTGGAGTGGTGCACGATTTTGGGGCCCTCTGGCGACATAGAGGATTTCTTACATCTTCTGGCAAGCCCATCTCACACCATAAACTTGTGTCTGCATTGCTAGATGCCATCCTCCTTCCAGCATCCATCTCTGTGATTAAATGTGAAGCTCACACTAACAGTTCTGACTCTATTTCTACAGGAAATGCTGCAGCAGATGCAGCTGCTAAAGCTGCTGCATTGTCTGGTTCACCTTTCACAGTTAACTGTTTGATGTTGTCTAACACTCCTGACACTTGCTCATCTGCTGATGTTTCTGTTCTGCAGTCTCTTTCCACTCCTCAAGAGCGCACCATGTGGTCAAAATCAGGTGCCGCATTTAAAGACTCAGTGTGGAAGGGTCCAGATAACAAACCTTGTTTGCCTCGTCCTCTCTTCCACTGTTATGCTAAACTGTCCCATGGAAGAGACCACGTGGGCAAAGGGGGAATGTGTGCTGCTGTTAATTCATCATGGTACACATGTGGTTTTTCAACTTTTGCACAGGATTTTTGCAGGAAATGCCTAATTTGTGCATCCAACAATGCATCAGGGGCTATTCATATGCTGCCTGCTGGTCATCCACCACCTGACAGACCTTTTGATCATTTAATAATGGATTTCATTGAACTAACACCAAGTGAAGGGAAAACATACTGTCTTGTAATTGTTGACATGTTCAGCAAATGGGTTGAAGTTTTCCCCTCTTCCAAACAGGATGCTGGAGCTGTGGCTAAAGCACTACTAACTGAAATTATTCCTAGGTTGGGAATTCCTTCAGTCATCAGCAGTGACAATGGACCAGGTTTTGTCAACCAAGCCCTGAAAGAAGTGTCAGACTATCTTGGGTTTGACATACGTCATCATTGTTCATATCATCCACAGAGTGCAGGTGCTGTTGAAAGAGAAAATGGCACCATTAAAGCAAAACTTGCTAAATGTTGTGATGAAACTGGTCTTTTGTGGGTTAAAGCGCTTCCACTGGTGCTTTTCCACATGCGCACGCGAATCAGAAATAAACATGGTTTGAGTCCATTTGAAATCTTGTTTGGTAGACCCCCTCAGACAGGTGTAGGTCCAGTTAGGCGTCCTCCCCTTACCACAGGTGCATGTGATGATGCTATGTTGAGATACTGTGCCAACTTGTCTACAACCTTGTCAGCATTGCATTCACAGGTGAAAAGTGCCCTGCCATCTGCAGCCACAGCAGTCCTCCACAACTTACAGCCTGGAGATTGGGTTCTCATCAAAGATCACAGACGCCGTCACTGGAAACAAAGGCGATTCCAGGGCCCGTTCCAGGTTCTGCTGATCACTGAAACAGCTGTAAAGGTTGCGGAGAAGGCCGCATGGGTACACGCCAGCCACTGCAAACAGGTTCCTGAACCAACAGCCGACATCTAGACACCAGAGGAGTAAAACTAAGGAGGTGACACAAATTCAGCTCTAGACCCAGAATAATGGTCTAAGAATAAAATTGACTCATTTAGACGTTGAGGAAGACAACTGGGGTGTATGCTGTGCGCTGCCCCTAACCTGCAGCTGCTTTGGAACCATCTGCGATATAAGAGTGAGGGGTGAAAAAGCGCCCTCCTCCACCAGTAGCGTGCCAAGCTCCAACGAAGTGACTACAGATTAAAGCTCCGTGTCACCAACGAGAGCAACAATGGAGCCCAGACCTTGGCATCCCTTCAGGGGGCCAGGATGATGCGGTCTCAGAGGTTCAACAGCTTTACTTATTCTTTTAGCTGTATTTGTGGTATTTGTTATTTTTTTCACACATTATACACCACCAGCTAATGCTCATAACCTAACCAGTGTGCATCCTAATGTGTCACAATTCCGAGCACACATGCGCACTCCACGCTCTGTTGATTTATATGAAACTAATCTGTGGACATTGTGGCTAAATTTCACAGCTCAACAACTGTATGGAGGTAATACGTCCTGTTTTATGTGTGCAGCAGGCAGACCCAGATTGCTTATGATAGGTATTCCGTTTGAAGGAGATGATTGTGTTTCCACCAGTACTAATTTGTGTAAGCACGACTGTTTACTAGCTCGAGGAGCCCGCTCTAGAGTCTCCTCTTGGTCCTCATGTAATCTAGGATCCACAGCAGGCTCCCGCCGCCCACAAGGACAGCTCCACCACCTTTAAACAACACACATATTGTCTGTTATTATCGCCCCACCGGTAACCAGTCCGTCGGAAATTGGACGGGGCCCTGTACTCAAATTGTAGTGGCACAAAAGAACAACTCTGGCGACTCTATCCCGAATAAAAAACAGCTGCAGGCCCTGGTATGGTACGAGTGGATAGGTAAGCAAACCTATCCAGTTCCTGATGTTTTCTGGGTTTGTGGAGATAATAGATTGCGTTCTGTCCTGCCTTTCAATTGGACAGGTTTGTGTGGTCATGTAATGCTGGTACAGGAAATTGTTGTCATTCCTGAACAAAGGTTCCTTGCAGTCACTGACCGTCACCGGCAGACGCGAGATGTATTTGGAATGGACCCTAACATATACAGTGATGAGATACATTGATGGACTGGTATGACAGTAAGTTTGGTAAATGGAAATCAATTATCGTATCTGCTATACTTATTGGTGCAAGTGTGTTCAGTCTGATTGGATGTTGTATTATTTCCTGCATTAGAAGTCTATTCTTTATCTTTGTTGCTGTCCGGTGTCTCTGAGCATAACTTGCACTTTATCTCAGTTGCTCATTAATTTTATCACTTGACTTCCAGCTTGTTTTCTTTCCCTGCCATCCCTGCAATCCTGGTATGTGAGGAAGAGACATGAAAAGCCCTGGGAACATGGAGCTCGGGGTCAGACCTCTGTAGCATGGGTTTGCTGCGTGCAAGGTAAGCTGTAGATAATGTGAAATAGTGCTTGTGGCTCAAAGGCGGAGCAAAGTAGATTTGTTTGTACACACACCACATTACAAGTAAACACAATGTGCTTTACATCAAAATGAACACAGCATATATATACACTATAAGACAACCACAAACATTAACAGAGCAGGTCCACACAACACATGAATGATGAGCCTGAGAGAACAGGAACATTTTTAGCTAGCTTCTGAATGTGGACACAGGTGTGATGGACATCAGGTCACCAGGAAGTTTGTAGAAACTGCAGCTTCTCCACTTTTACCCCAATGACACATAAGAATGGCAGATATTTATCATGTTTGTCCTTCATTTCAGGGTCCTGCATGACAGCAGTACACAGACAGAAGAGATTACAGGCCGTCTGGGACGTGCTGGACTGACTGTTATTGGTGATTATAAATAAATGTAATGTAAAGTAAAAGAATGCATATTAACGTATTCAGAATAGAGGAGTTTAGCCTGTTACAGGCTGTTGATGCTACTAGGATCAGAATCTCAAATACCACTATTTATAGAACTTATCAGAGGTGTGAACAACAATAACGCTGGATTGTTACTGTACATTTTCTCTCATTTACCTCATACCAGTAGAGGAACTTCTTTATGGCTGCAGTTTGATTTTCTGTCGGTTTCCATTCCAGCCACTTTCCTGTTGTTCAATCCTCATTTACAGTATATAGTAAAGATGAGATTGTTCATTTCTAGCAGAGATATCAACAAAATCCATACATGCTTTTGCACAGTATGAAAATGAATCCTTGTGTCTGACTGACTGTCTTCCTTTATCCTTCCTTTTAGGTCTTTAGGTCTTAGCAGTTGTTGGATGATGCTGTTGTTTCCATGGGTGGGCTGGTCAGAGTATTTAGTGACCAGTCAGTGAATATTTTAATGTCTGGAAGTGTACACATCATCCATCCATGTTAAGTTGGAATCAAACCAATGGTGTCTGCTAAGTTATCCCATCTGATGAGCAGCTGCTCTCAGCTCTCCAACTCTATGTGAAATCATTGTGGTTATTGGTGTTTCCTGCCACTCTCGTCCCGCCCATCTAGAATGATTGGCAGTTCTGGCTCTCCCAGCAGCAGGTCACCCTCTTCTACCGTTGAGCTCTGCTCAGAGCTCACACAGTTAGGGATGCTGAAGTGGGCCAGCAGGATCGCTTCTTTCTCCGTCCTGTTAGCTGTCACTTCCAGCTCCTGGAGGAGCAAACCGTCCCCCACCTCCAGGCTGCTGCTGGGCCTCCTGTGGGAGCCTCCTGATGCTCCTCCACCCACACCACCAGCTGACATCCACAGGGGTCTGGAGCTCACCTGACCCTCCTTGGTAATATAACACTGGAAGAGAGAGCAGGACGGGTCCAGATCTCTAGGCCGGGGAGGAGGGGCTCCACTGAAGTTGGTGAAGTTGGTGTCTGTGTATCCAATCACATGCAGGTGCTTTTCACATGGCTGTCCACTGCTGCACACATGGAAAGGAGAAGATACAGAGAGAGACAGAATGCAGTGTATGTTAATTTTATGATTCATTTGAACAGTGTACACCAATGGCCATTAGCTTCTGAAAACCAGAGCTGTAACTGATCTTTTGACCTACTGACTGTGGCATATGGTATAGTAAGGCTTCAAAATAGGCCAAAAAAAGTCATACTTTAGTATGGCCTCAAAATGGGCCAAAAAAGGTCATAGTATAGCAAGGCTTCAATATAGGCTAAAAAAAAAAAAGTCATAGTATAGCATGGCCTCAAAATGTCATAAAAATGGTCATAGTATGAGACCTTGTCCTATCCCCCCATTTGTGTGTACCCCGAGTGCTTCGGTACCACCCTTGAGTGTCTAGGACTTAGGGTTCCGGAGTTATGAACATTTGAAGTTACCCATATAAGTGAGTTGGGAGAGTGAAAATTTGGGATTTTGACCAGGGTCAGTTTTGACCGATCCTCAGGGGAGCAAGATAGAGACATGGGACCTTGTCCTACCCCCGACCCCCCATTTGTGTGTACCCCGAGTCCAACAGTACCACCCTTGAGTCTCTAGGACTTAGGGTTCCGGAGTTATGAGCATTTGAAGTTGCCCCGTATAAGTGAGTTGGGATAGTGAAAATTTGCCAGTGTGAGAGAGGCTAAAAGTGTTCCCCCAGAAAGTGTTTAGGAGAACGTTTCAGAGCCTTATTAGTGGTTTGGACCCCCCTTTTTGTGGTATGTTTTGTCAAGCTGAAGTTGGTGTTTATGGTTGTTAAGAGTGTACAGGGCCACTTGAGTCTCTAGGCCTTAGGGTGCCGGAGTTATGAGCATTTTAAGTTCCCCTATATAAGTGAGTTGGGAGAGTGAAAGTTTGCCTAAGTGTGAGAGGCCAAAAGTGTTCCCCCAAAAAGTGTTTAGGAGCACGTTTCAGAGCCTTAGGAGTGGTTTGGACCCCCCTTTTTGTGGTACTTTTTGTCAAGCTTAAGTTGGTTTTTAGGGTTGTGTGATGGCCACACCTGTGACCACACAACACATGGCAATGTCGGTATCCTCTGCACCTACACAGTAAATGAACACAAGGGATTTGTTAATACAATACACATTTTATTCATCCTTTGACAGTACAATTGGTTCTATTTGTTGTGCGCCCATTTAGTTAATTTTGTACAGTCAACTCTTTTCTTTGTTTAAATGGTTCATTCTAATTTTGGTTTGTTTGAGTTACTAGTGCAGAGAGTGCTTTTGCTGCTGGTGCCACTGGTGTTGCTGAGTGGTGTCCTGTGAGGCTGGGTCCAAAAGGGGCTGCCCACAGAAGTGCAGCCATTATATGGAGGGAGCGGCCATATTGGGCTGGACCAAGTGGATGCCACATCATGGGGGGAAATGAGGGATTTAGTTTGTATAGTTGATTATTTCTTTAGACTGTTAGTTGTTGATTTAGATTGTTTAGTTAGTAGTTAAAGATATTCATTACTGACAGGCTGATTGTCTGGTTTTGTTTATTGTTGTCGTGTTTGTTGTTTGTAAATCCCCCTTTTTGTTAGGATAATGGCCTTATCAACCATTATACATGTGTCCTTTGTTTTTCAGTGTGTAGGTCTGTTTGTCTTCTGTTTGTCGGTTGGTCTGTTCAGTTACTTGACTTTGTATTTCTTTCAGTATAGTTCTGTTAGGTTGAACTCTTTTAGGGATCCAAGTTTGTTATATTTTGGTTAAAATATTTCTTTGCATCTTTTTTGGGGTAAATAAAAGCCTCTTTTTGAAGAAATTCATCTGTGGTCCTCGTGCTTGCCAGCTTGGTCCCTTACATTTGGTGGCAGCGGTGGGATCAGCCAGTTGAGGACACAGGCATTTTTTTCCTTTTTTGTCTTCCCCTCCATTTTGTGAAGGCATGCACCGTGGGGGAAAAGTTGCCGGAGGAGGTCGGGCAGACCTTAGGAAGACACACACAGGGATTGAGGACAAGGTTGAGAGTGAGGAAGAGATGGAAAGGGGAGCTTTAAAGGAGGCATCAGACACTGGGGGTGAAGAGAGCAGAGAACCAACTTTAAGAGACCTCACAGGCATCATTCAGGCCTTCATGGGGAAACAGGAGGCCCGGGAGATGGAACGAAAGGAGGAGCAACGGTTTGAAGCACTTCAACATCGGTTCAGACTTTTGCAGCAGGAAGTACAGGCTCGTACGACTCCAGTGCCAGAGCTCACTTCAACAGTGTCACACCCTTTGGAGACTCCTGATTCAGGTAACAATTTCCAGCAGGCCCAAGCTGCAGGCTCATCGGAGCCCAACTACTCTGCCAATAATCCATCAAGCCAGGTTCAATTATCTCACGAACCCAGACTAGAAAAATTAATAGAAAATGATGATGTTGAACACTTTCTCATTGCATTTGAAAAGATTTCAGCAGCATGTCAGTGGCCAAGATCTGACTGGGTTTTCCGACTCATTCCACTCCTGACTGGCAAACCCAGAGGAGCTTATGTTAATATGGATGTGGATGATTCCCTTGAATATGATGAGGTCAAAGCTGCTATTTTGAAAAAAATATGATATTAACCTTGAGACCTACAAGCAGAGGTTCTGCTCTCTAGATGTCAGACCTGATGAGAGCCCCAAGGAGTTGTATGTGAGGCTGAAAGAGCTGTACGGGAAGTGGATCCAACCGCAAGGTAAAACTGTCCAAGAAATTGGTGAAATAATCATTATGAAACAGTACTTGAGAATGTTGTCTCCTGAACTCCAGGTTTGGGTAAAAGAGCATGGTCCAAAGTCAGCGGCTGAAGCTGCCACTCTAGCTGATGTGTTTGTGGCTGCTCGGAAAAAGAATCAGCCATGGAGTAACCATACCTGGAAGGCGGGGAAGGATAGCCGTAAGCCTGCACCCCCTCAATACCACCAGAGGTCATCAGCACGTGTGGGTAAGCCTCCGGTAAGGGAGAAGCGACAGGTGCTATCAAGGGCTTCTAGCCAAACACCCATTTGTTATCTGTGTGGACAGGAAGGCCATATTAAACCAATGTGCCCAAAGAATCCAGCTAAGCTCACTCAAATGTGTTTTGTACCACGACAAAGTGTTGACATTAAGCCTCAGGGTAACCAATCCATGAAAATGACTGATGTAAAGATAAATGGAGAAAACCTCAGAGCCCTGATTGATACAGGCAGTACTCAGACTCTGGTATACAGAAAATATGTGCCAGCTAATACCATCTGCACTCTTGAGACAATCCCCATTTCCTGTGTACATGGTGATGAGAAGTTTTATCCCACGGCAGATGTTTATGTGGAAGTGCAAGGACAGAGCTATCTGCTAAATGTGGGAGTTGCAGATAACTTGCCTTTTCCAGTGGTTTTGGGGGATGACCTGCCGGTGCTCTTTGATTTGTTGAATCCTGTGCAAAGCTGTAATGTTGCAGTCACCAGGGCACAAGCTAAGCATGCGGATGCTGATTTCTCAACTTTAAGTGCCTTGCCGTTTTTTGGCATTGAGTTGGAGACACAGCCCGGGAAGTGTCGGAAGCCTCGTAGCCAGAGGAGGCAAGAGAAATTCAGGCACACCATTGTACAACCTTCAGCTGAGGTAGCCCCGGACATGCCCTTAGGTTTTCAAATAGCTCTCAGCATAATCCAGTTACAGAAAAAAGATCAAACTTTGTCTACTTTCTTACAGAGAGCTAAGAGAGGTATTTTGGTTAAAATATTTCTTTGCATCTTTTTGAGGGTAAATAAAACCCTCTTTTTGAAGAAATTCATCTGTGGTCCTCGTGCTTGCAAGCTTGGTCCCTTACAGAGATGCCAAAAGTGTTCCCCCAGAAAGTGTTTAGGAACACATTTCAGAGCCCTACGAGTGGTTTGGACCCCCCTTTTTGTGGTACTTTTTGTCAAGTTGAAGTTGGTGTTTACGGTTGTTGAGAGTGTACAGGGCTTGGAGTTTGAACCAGGGTCAGTTTTGACCGATCCTCAGCGGAGCAAGATAGAGACATGGGACCTTGTCCTACCCCCCCATTTGTGTGCACCCCGAGTCCAACGGTACCACCCTTGAGTCTCTAGGACATAGGGTTCTGGAGTTATGAGCATTTGAAGTTCCCCCATATAAGTGAGTTGGGAGAGTGAAAATTGGGGGTTTTAATCCTCAGCAGAGCAAGATAGAGACATGGGACCTTGCCCTACCCTCCCATTTGTGTGCACCCCGAGTCCAACGGTACCACCCTTGAGTCTCTAGGACATAGGGTTCTGGAGTTATGAGCATTTGAAGTTCCCCCATATAAGTGAGTTGGGAGAGTGAAAATTTGGGGTTTTAACCAGGGTCAGTTTTGACCGATCCTCAGCGGAGCAAGATAGAGACATGGGACCTTGTCCTACCCCCCCATTTGTGTGCACCCCGAGTCCAACGGTACCACCCTTGAGTCTCTAGGACATAGGGTTCTGGAGTTATGAGCATTTGAAGTTCCCCCATATAAGTGAGTTGGGAGAGTGAAAATTTGGGGTTTTAACCAGGGTCAGTTTTGACCGATCCTCAGCGGAGCAAGATAGAGACATGGGACCTTGTCCTACCCCCCCATTTGTGTGCACCCCGAGTCCAACGGTACCACCCTTGAGTCTCTAGGACATAGGGTTCTGGAGTTATGAGCATTTGAAGTTCCCCCATATAAGTGAGTTGGGAGAGTGAAAATTTGTCCAAGTGTGAGATGCCAAAAGTGTTCCCCCAGAAAGTGTTTAGGAACACATTTCAGAGCCCTACGAGTGGTTTGGACCCCCCTTTTTGTGGTACTTTTTGTCAAGTTGAAGTTGGTGTTTACGGTTGTTGAGAGTGTACAGGGCTTGGAGTTTGAACCAGGGTCAGTTTTGACCGATCCTCAGCGGAGCAAGATAGAGACATGGGACCTTGTCCTACCCCCCCATTTGTGTGCACCCCGAGTCCAACGGTACCACCCTTGAGTCTCTAGGACATAGGGTTCTGGAGTTATGAGCATTTGAAGTTCCCCCATATAAGTGAGTTGGGAGAGTGAAAATTGGGGGTTTTAATCCTCAGCAGAGCAAGATAGAGACATGGGACCTTGCCCTACCCTCCCATTTGTGTGCACCCCGAGTCCAACGGTACCACCCTTGAGTCTCTAGGACATAGGGTTCTGGAGTTATGAGCATTTGAAGTTCCCCCATATAAGTGAGTTGGGAGAGTGAAAATTTGGGGTTTTAACCAGGGTCAGTTTTGACCGATCCTCAGCGGAGCAAGATAGAGACATGGGACCTTGTCCTACCCCCCCATTTGTGTGCACCCCGAGTCCAACGGTACCACCCTTGAGTCTCTAGGACATAGGGTTCTGGAGTTATGAGCATTTGAAGTTCCCCCATATAAGTGAGTTGGGAGAGTGAAAATTTGGGGTTTTAACCAGGGTCAGTTTTGACCGATCCTCAGCGGAGCAAGATAGAGACATGGGACCTTGTCCTACCCCCCCATTTGTGTGCACCCCGAGTCCAACGGTACCACCCTTGAGTCTCTAGGACATAGGGTTCTGGAGTTATGAGCATTTGAAGTTCCCCCATATAAGTGAGTTGGGAGAGTGAAAATTTGTCCAAGTGTGAGAGGCCAAAAGTGTTCCCCCAGAAAGTGTTTAGGAACACATTTCAGAGCCCTACGAGTGGTTTGGACCCCCCTTTTTGTGGTACTTTTTGTCAAGTTGAAGTTGGTGTTTACGGTTGTTAAGAGTGTACAGGGCTTGGAGTTTTAACCAGGGTCAGTTTTGACCGATCCTCAGCGGAGCAAGATAGAGACATGGGACCTATTCCTACCCCCCCATTTGTGTGCACCCCGAGTCCAACGGTACCACCCTTGAGTCTCTAGGACATAGGGTTCTGGAGTTATGAGCATTTGAAGTTCCCCCATATAAGTGAGTTGGGAGAGTGAAAATTGGGGTTTTTAATCAGTATCAGTTTTGACCGATCCTCAGCGGAGCAAGATAGAGACATGGGACCTTGTCCTACCCCCCCATTTGTGTGCACCCCGAGTCCAACGGTACCACCCTTGAGTCTCTAGGACATAGGGTTCTGGAGTTATGAGCATTTGAAGTTCCCCCATATAAGTGAGTTGGGAGAGTGAAAATTGGGGTTTTTAATCAGGATCAGTTTTGACCGATCCTCAGCGGAGCAAGATAGAGACATGGGACCTTGTCCTACCCTCCCATTTGTGTGCACCCCGAGTCCAACGGTACCACCCTTGAGTCTCTAGGACATAGGGTTGAGTGTGTTTGAAGTTATGAGCATTTGAAGTTCCCCCATATAAGTGAGTTGGGAGAGTGAAAATTGGGGTTTTTAATCAGGATCAGTTTTGACCGATCCTCAGCGGAGCAAGATAGAGACATGGGACCTTGTCCTACCCCCCCATTTGTGTGCACCCCGAGTCCAACGGTACCACCCTTGAGTCTATAGGACATAGGGTTCTTGAGTTATGAGCATTTGAAGTTCCCCCATATAAGTGAGTTGGGAGAGTGAAAATTTGGGGTTTTAACCAGGGTCAGTTTTGACCGATCCTCAGCGGAGCAAGATAGAGACATGGGACCTTGTCCTACCCCCCCATTTGTGTGCACCCCGAGTCCAACGGTACCACCCTTGAGTCTCTAGGACATAGGGTTCTGGAGTTATGAGCATTTGAAGTTCCCCCATATAAGTGAGTTGGGAGAGTGAAAATTTGCCCAAGTGTGAGAGGCCAAAAGTGTTCCCCCAGAAAGTGTTTAGGAACACATTTCAGAGCCCTACGAGTGGTTTGGACCCCCCTTTTTGTGGTACTTTTTGTCAAGTTGAAGTCGGTGTTTACGGTTGTTAAGAGTGTACAGGGCTTGGAGTTTTAACCAGGGTCAGTTTTGACCGATCCTCAGCGGAGCAAGATAGAGACATGGGACCTTGTCCTACCCCCCCATTTGTGTGCACCCCGAGTCCAGCGGTACCACCCTTGAGTCTCTAGGACATAGGGTTCTGGAGTTATGAGCATTTGAAGTTCCCCCATATAAGTGAGTTGGGAGAGTGAAAATTGGGGTTTTTAATCAGGATCAGTTTTGACCGATCCTCAGCGGAGCAAGATAGAGACATGGGACCTTGTCCTACCCCCCCATTTGTGTGCACCCCGAGTCCAACGGTACCACCCTTGAGTCTCTAGGACATAGGGTTCTGGAGTTATGAGCATTTGAAGTTCCCCCATATAAGTGAGTTGGGAGAGTGAAAATTGGGGTTTTTAATCAGGATCAGTTTTGACCGATCCTCAGCGGAGCAAGATAGAGACATGGGACCTTGTCCTACCCCCCCATTTGTGTGCACCCCGAGTCCAACGGTACCACCCTTGAGTCTCTAGGACATAGGGTTCTGGAGTTATGAGCATTTGAAGTTCCCCCATATAAGTGAGTTGGGAGAGTGAAAATTTGCCCAAGTGTGAGAGGCCAAAAGTGTTCCCCCAGAAAGTGTTTAGGAACACATTTCAGAGCCCTACGAGTGGTTTGGACCCCCCTTTTTGTGGTACTTTTTGTCAAGTTGAAGTTGGTGTTTACGGTTGTTAAGAGTGTACAGGGCTTGGAGTTTTAACCAGGGTCAGTTTTGACCGATCCTCAGCGGAGCAAGATAGAGACATGGGACCTTGTCCTACCCCCCCATTTGTGTGCACCCCGAGTCCAACGGTACCACCCTTGAGTCTCTAGGACATAGGGTTCTGGAGTTATGAGCATTTGAAGTTCCCCCATATAAGTGAGTTGGGAGAGTGAAAATTTTGGGTTTTAACCAGGGTCAGTTTTGACCGATCCTCAGCGGAGCAAGATAGAGACATGGGACCTTGTCCTACCCTCCCATTTGTGTGCACCCCGAGTCCAACGGTACCACCCTTGAGTCTCTAGGACATAGGGTTCTGGAGTTATGAGCATTTGAAGTTCCCCCATATAAGTGAGTTGGGAGAGTGAAAATTTGGGGTTTTAATCAGGGTCAGGTTTGACCGATCCTCAGCGGAGCAAGATAGAGACATGGGACCTTGTCCTACCCCCCCATTTGTGTGCACCCCGAGTCCAACGGTACCACCCTTGAGTCTCTAGGACATAGGGTTCTGGAGTTATGAGCATTTGAAGTTCCCCCATATAAGTGAGTTGGGAGAGTGAAAATTGGGGTTTTAACCAGGATCAGTTTTGACCGATCCTCAACGGAGCAAGATAGAGACATGGGACCTTGTCCTACCCCCCCATTTGTGTGCACCCCGAGTCCAACGGTACCACCCTTGAGTCTCTAGGACATAGGGTTCTGGAGTTATGAGCATTTGAAGTTCCCCCATATAAGTGAGTTGGGAGAGTGAAAATTGGGGTTTTTAATCAGGATCAGTTTTGACCGATCCTCAGCGGAGCAAGATAGAGACATGGGACCTTGTCCTACCCCCCCATTTGTGTGCACCCCGAGTCCAACGGTACCACCCTTGAGTCTCTAGGACATAGGGTTCTGGAGTTATGAGCATTTGAAGTTCCCCCATATAAGTGAGTTGGGAGAGTGAAAATTTGCCCAAGTGTGAGAGGCCAAAAGTGTTCCCCCAGAAAGTGTTTAGGAACACATTTCAGAGCCCTACGAGTGGTTTGGACCCCCCTTTTTGTGGTACTTTTTGTCAAGTTGAAGTTGGTGTTTACGGTTGTTAAGAGTGTACAGGGCTTGGAGGTTTAACCAGGGTCAGTTTTGACCGATCCTCAGCGGAGCAAGATAGAGACATGGGACCTTGTCCTACCCCCCCATTTGTGTGCACCCCGAGTCCAACGGTACCACCCTTGAGTCTCTAGGACATAGGGTTCTGGAGTTATGAGCATTTGAAGTTCCCCCATATAAGTGAGTTGGGAGAGTGAAAATTGGGGTTTTTAATCAGGATCAGTTTTGACCGATCCTCAGCGGAGCAAGATAGAGACATGGGACCTTGTCCTACCCTCCCATTTGTGTGCACCCCTAGTCCAACGGTACCACCCTTGAGTCTCTAGGACATAGGGTTCTGGAGTTATGAGCATTTGAAGTTCCCCCATATAAGTGAGTTGGGAGAGTGAAAATTTGGGGTTTTAACCAGGGTCAGTTTTGACCGATCCTCAGCGGAGCAAGATAGAGACATGGGACCTTGTCCTACCCCCCCATTTGTGTGCACCCCTAGTCCAACGGTACCACCCTTGAGTCTCTAGGACATAGGGTTCTGGAGTTATGAGCATTTGAAGTTCCCCCATATAAGTGAGTTCGGAGAGTGAAAATTTGCCCAAGTGTGAGAGGCCAAAAGTGTTCCCCCAGAAAGTGTTTAGGAACACATTTCAGAGCCCTACGAGTGGTTTGGACCCCCCTTTTTGTGGTACTTTTTGTCAAGTTGAAGTTGGTGTTTACGGTTAAGAGTGTACAGGGCTTGGAGTTTTAACCAGGGTCAGTTTTGACCGATCCTCAGCGGAGCAAGATAGAGACATGGGACCTTGTCCTACCCCCCCATTTGTGTGCACCCCGAGTCCAACGGTACCACCCTTGAGTCTCTAGGACATAGGGTTCTGGAGTTATGAGCATTTGAAGTTCCCCCATATAAGTGAGTTGGGAGAGTGAAAATTTGCCCAAGTGTGAGAGGCCAAAAGTGTTCCCCCAGAAAGTGTTTAGGAACACATTTCAGAGCCCTACGAGTGGTTTGGACCCCCCTTTTTGTGGTACTTTTTGTCAAGTTGAAGTTGGTGTTTACGGTTGTTAAGAGTGTACAGGGCTTGGAGTTTTAACCAGGGTCAGTTTTGACCGATCCTCAGCGGAGCAAGATAGAGACATGGGACCTTGTCCTACCCCCCCCATTTGTGTGCACCCCGAGTCCAACGGTACCACCCTTGAGTCTCTAGGACATAGGGTTCTGGAGTTATGAGCATTTGAAGTTCCCCCATATAAGTGAGTTGGGAGAGTGAAAATTTGCCCAAGTGTGAGAGGCCAAAAGTGTTCCCCCAGAAAGTGTTTAGGAACACATTTCAGAGCCCTACGAGTGGTTTGGACCCCCCTTTTTGTGGTACTTTTTGTCAAGTTGAAGTTGGTGTTTACGGTTGTTAAGAGTGTACAGGGCTTGGAGTTTTAACCAGGGTCAGTTTTGACCGATCCTCAGCGGAGCAAGATAGAGACATGGGACCTTGTCCTACCCCCCCCCATTTGTGTGCACCCCGAGTCCAACGGTACCACCCTTGAGTCTCTAGGACATAGGGTTCTGGAGTTATGAGCATTTGAAGTTCCCCCATATAAGTGAGTTGGGAGAGTGAAAATTTTGGGTTTTAACCAGGGTCAGTTTTGACCGATCCTCAGCGGAGCAAGATAGAGACATGGGACCTTGTCCTACCCCCCCCATTTGTGTGCACCCCGAGTCCAACGGTACCACCCTTGAGTCTCTAGGACATAGGGTTCTGGAGTTATGAGCATTTGAAGTTCCCCCATATAAGTGAGTTGGGAGAGTGAAAATTTGCCCAAGTGTGAGAGGCCAAAAGTGTTCCCCCAGAAAGTGTTTAGGAACACATTTCAGAGCCCTACGAGTGGTTTGGACCCCCCTTTTTGTGGTACTTTTTGTCAAGTTGAAGTTGGTGTTTACGGTTGTTAAGAGTGTACAGGGCTTGGAGTTTTAACCAGGGTCAGTTTTGACCGATCCTCAGCGGAGCAAGATAGAGACATGGGACCTTGTCCTACCCCCCCCCCCCATTTGTGTGCACCCCGAGTCCAACGGTACCACCCTTGAGTCTCTAGGACATAGGGTTCTGGAGTTATGAGCATTTGAAGTTCCCCCATATAAGTGAGTTGGGAGAGTGAAAATTTGGGGTTTTAACCAGGGTCAGTTTTGACCGATCCTCAGCGGAGCAAGATAGAGACATGGGACCTTGTCCTACCCCCCCCATTTGTGTGCACCCCGAGTCCAACGGTACCACCCTTGAGTCTCTAGGACATAGGGTTCTGGAGTTATGAGCATTTGAAGTTCCCCCATATAAGTGTGTTGGGAGAGAGAAAATTTGGGGTTTTAACCAGGGTCAGTTTTGACCGATCCTCAGCGGAGCAAGATAGAGACATGGGACCTTGTCCTACCCCCCCATTTGTGTGCACCCCGAGTCCAACGGTACCGCCCTTGAGTCTCTAGGACATAGGGTTCTGGAGTTATGAGCATTTGAAGTTCCCCCATATAAGTGAGTTGGGAGAGTGAAAATTTGCCCAAGTGTGAGAGGCCAAAAGTGTTCCCCCAGAAAGTGTTTAGGAACACATTTCAGAGCCCTACGAGTGGTTTGGACCCCCCTTTTTGTGGTACTTTTTGTCAAGTTGAAGTTGGTGTTTACGGTTGTTAAGAGTGTACAGGGCTTGGAGTTTTAACCAGGGTCAGTTTTGACCGATCCTCAGCGGAGCAAGATAGAGACATGGGACCTTGTCCTACCCCCCTATTTGTGTGCACCCCGAGTCCAACGGTACCACCCTTGAGTCTCTAGGACATAGGGTTCTGGAGTTATGAGCATTTGAAGTTCCCCCATATAAGTGAGTTGGGAGAGTGAAAATTGGGGTTTTTAATCAGGATCAGTTTTGACCGATCCTCAGCGGAGCAAGATAGAGACATGGGACCTTGTCCTACCCCCCCCATTTGTGTGCACCCCGAGTCCAACGGTACCACCCTTGAGTCTCTAGGACATAGGGTTCTGGAGTTATGAGCATTTGAAGTTCCCCCATATAAGTGAGTTGGGAGAGTGAAAATTGGGGTTTTTAATCAGGATCAGTTTTGACTGATCCTCAGCGGAGCAAGATAGAGACATGGGACCTTGTCCTACCCCCCCATTTGTGTGCACCCCGAGTCCAACGGTACCACCATTGAGTCTCTAGGACATAGGGTTCTGGAGTTATGAGCATTTGAAGTTCCCCCATATAAGTGAGTTGGGAGAGTGAAAATTTGCCCAAGTGTGAGAGGCCAAAAGTGTTCCCCCAGAAAGTGTTTAGGAACACATTTCAGAGCCCTACGAGTGGTTTGGACCCCCCTTTTTGTGGTACTTTTTGTCAAGTTGAAGTTGGTGTTTACGGTTAAGAGTGTACAGGGCTTGGAGTTTTAACCAGGGTCAGTTTTGACCGATCCTCAGCGGAGCAAGATAGAGACATGGGACCTTGTCCTACCCCCCCATTTGTGTGCACCCCGAGTCCAACGGTACCACCCTTGAGTCTCTAGGACATAGGGTTCTGGAGTTATGAGCATTTGAAGTTCCCCCATATAAGTGAGTTCGGAGAGTGAAAATTTGCCCAAGTGTGAGAGGCCAAAAGTGTTCCCCCAGAAAGTGTTTAGGAACACATTTCAGAGCCCTACGAGTGGTTTGGACCCCCCTTTTTGTGGTACTTTTTGTCAAGTTGAAGTTGGTGTTTACGGTTAAGAGTGTACAGGGCTTGGAGTTTTAACCAGGGTCAGTTTTGACCGATCCTCAGCGGAGCAAGATAGAGACATGGGACCTTGTCCTACCCCCCCATTTGTGTGCACCCCGAGTCCAACGGTACCACCCTTGAGTCTCTAGGACATAGGGTTCTGGAGTTATGAGCATTTGAAGTTCCCCCATATAAGTGAGTTGGGAGAGTGAAAATTGGGGTTTTTAATCAGGATCAGTTTTGACCGATCCTCAGCGGAGCAAGATAGAGACATGGGACCTTGTCCTACCCTCCCATTTGTGTGCACCCCGAGTCCAACGGTACCACCCTTGAGTCTCTAGGACATAGGGTTGAGTGTGTTTGAAGTTATGAGCATTTGAAGTTCCCCCATATAAGTGAGTTGGGAGAGTGAAAATTGGGGTTTTTAATCAGGATCAGTTTTGACCGATCCTCAGCGGAGCAAGATAGAGACATGGGACCTTGTCCTACCCCCCCATTTGTGTGCACCCCGAGTCCAACGGTACCACCCTTGAGTCTATAGGACATAGGGTTCTTGAGTTATGAGCATTTGAAGTTCCCCCATATAAGTGAGTTGGGAGAGTGAAAATTTGGGGTTTTAACCAGGGTCAGTTTTGACCGATCCTCAGCGGAGCAAGATAGAGACATGGGACCTTGTCCTACCCCCCCATTTGTGTGCACCCCGAGTCCAACGGTACCACCCTTGAGTCTCTAGGACATAGGGTTCTGGAGTTATGAGCATTTGAAGTTCCCCCATATAAGTGAGTTGGGAGAGTGAAAATTTGCCCAAGTGTGAGAGGCCAAAAGTGTTCCCCCAGAAAGTGTTTAGGAACACATTTCAGAGCCCTACGAGTGGTTTGGACCCCCCTTTTTGTGGTACTTTTTGTCAAGTTGAAGTCGGTGTTTACGGTTGTTAAGAGTGTACAGGGCTTGGAGTTTTAACCAGGGTCAGTTTTGACCGATCCTCAGCGGAGCAAGATAGAGACATGGGACCTTGTCCTACCCCCCCATTTGTGTGCACCCCGAGTCCAGCGGTACCACCCTTGAGTCTCTAGGACATAGGGTTCTGGAGTTATGAGCATTTGAAGTTCCCCCATATAAGTGAGTTGGGAGAGTGAAAATTGGGGTTTTTAATCAGGATCAGTTTTGACCGATCCTCAGCGGAGCAAGATAGAGACATGGGACCTTGTCCTACCCCCCCATTTGTGTGCACCCCGAGTCCAACGGTACCACCCTTGAGTCTCTAGGACATAGGGTTCTGGAGTTATGAGCATTTGAAGTTCCCCCATATAAGTGAGTTGGGAGAGTGAAAATTGGGGTTTTTAATCAGGATCAGTTTTGACCGATCCTCAGCGGAGCAAGATAGAGACATGGGACCTTGTCCTACCCCCCCATTTGTGTGCACCCCGAGTCCAACGGTACCACCCTTGAGTCTCTAGGACATAGGGTTCTGGAGTTATGAGCATTTGAAGTTCCCCCATATAAGTGAGTTGGGAGAGTGAAAATTTGCCCAAGTGTGAGAGGCCAAAAGTGTTCCCCCAGAAAGTGTTTAGGAACACATTTCAGAGCCCTACGAGTGGTTTGGACCCCCCTTTTTGTGGTACTTTTTGTCAAGTTGAAGTTGGTGTTTACGGTTGTTAAGAGTGTACAGGGCTTGGAGTTTTAACCAGGGTCAGTTTTGACCGATCCTCAGCGGAGCAAGATAGAGACATGGGACCTTGTCCTACCCCCCCCATTTGTGTGCACCCCGAGTCCAACGGTACCACCCTTGAGTCTCTAGGACATAGGGTTCTGGAGTTATGAGCATTTGAAGTTCCCCCATATAAGTGAGTTGGGAGAGTGAAAATTTTGGGTTTTAACCAGGGTCAGTTTTGACCGATCCTCAGCGGAGCAAGATAGAGACATGGGACCTTGTCCTACCCTCCCATTTGTGTGCACCCCGAGTCCAACGGTACCACCCTTGAGTCTCTAGGACATAGGGTTCTGGAGTTATGAGCATTTGAAGTTCCCCCATATAAGTGAGTTGGGAGAGTGAAAATTTGGGGTTTTAATCAGGGTCAGGTTTGACCGATCCTCAGCGGAGCAAGATAGAGACATGGGACCTTGTCCTACCCCCCCATTTGTGTGCACCCCGAGTCCAACGGTACCACCCTTGAGTCTCTAGGACATAGGGTTCTGGAGTTATGAGCATTTGAAGTTCCCCCATATAAGTGAGTTGGGAGAGTGAAAATTGGGGTTTTAACCAGGATCAGTTTTGACCGATCCTCAACGGAGCAAGATAGAGACATGGGACCTTGTCCTACCCCCCCATTTGTGTGCACCCCGAGTCCAACGGTACCACCCTTGAGTCTCTAGGACATAGGGTTCTGGAGTTATGAGCATTTGAAGTTCCCCCATATAAGTGAGTTGGGAGAGTGAAAATTGGGGTTTTTAATCAGGATCAGTTTTGACCGATCCTCAGCGGAGCAAGATAGAGACATGGGACCTTGTCCTACCCCCCCATTTGTGTGCACCCCGAGTCCAACGGTACCACCCTTGAGTCTCTAGGACATAGGGTTCTGGAGTTATGAGCATTTGAAGTTCCCCCATATAAGTGAGTTGGGAGAGTGAAAATTTGCCCAAGTGTGAGAGGCCAAAAGTGTTCCCCCAGAAAGTGTTTAGGAACACATTTCAGAGCCCTACGAGTGGTTTGGACCCCCCTTTTTGTGGTACTTTTTGTCAAGTTGAAGTTGGTGTTTACGGTTGTTAAGAGTGTACAGGGCTTGGAGGTTTAACCAGGGTCAGTTTTGACCGATCCTCAGCGGAGCAAGATAGAGACATGGGACCTTGTCCTACCCCCCCATTTGTGTGCACCCCGAGTCCAACGGTACCACCCTTGAGTCTCTAGGACATAGGGTTCTGGAGTTATGAGCATTTGAAGTTCCCCCATATAAGTGAGTTGGGAGAGTGAAAATTGGGGTTTTTAATCAGGATCAGTTTTGACCGA
This sequence comes from Toxotes jaculatrix, assembly GCF_017976425.1. Classification (NCBI taxonomy): domain Eukaryota; kingdom Metazoa; phylum Chordata; class Actinopteri; family Toxotidae; genus Toxotes; species Toxotes jaculatrix. The sequence goes on along the minus strand of NC_054397.1, from coordinate 27,562,743 downwards.
TCCTCAGCGGAGCAAGATAGAGACATGGGACCTTGTCCTACCCCCCCATTTGTGTGCACCCCTAGTCCAACGGTACCACCCTTGAGTCTCTAGGACATAGGGTTCTGGAGTTATGAGCATTTGAAGTTCCCCCATATAAGTGAGTTGGGAGAGTGAAAATTTGGGGTTTTAACCAGGGTCAGTTTTGACCGATCCTCAGCGGAGCAAGATAGAGACATGGGACCTTGTCCTACCCCCCCATTTGTGTGCACCCCTAGTCCAACGGTACCACCCTTGAGTCTCTAGGACATAGGGTTCTGGAGTTATGAGCATTTGAAGTTCCCCCATATAAGTGAGTTCGGAGAGTGAAAATTTGCCCAAGTGTGAGAGGCCAAAAGTGTTCCCCCAGAAAGTGTTTAGGAACACATTTCAGAGCCCTACGAGTGGTTTGGACCCCCCTTTTTGTGGTACTTTTTGTCAAGTTGAAGTTGGTGTTTACGGTTAAGAGTGTACAGGGCTTGGAGTTTTAACCAGGGTCAGTTTTGACCGATCCTCAGCGGAGCAAGATAGAGACATGGGACCTTGTCCTACCCCCCCATTTGTGTGCACCCCGAGTCCAACGGTACCACCCTTGAGTCTCTAGGACATAGGGTTCTGGAGTTATGAGCATTTGAAGTTCCCCCATATAAGTGAGTTGGGAGAGTGAAAATTTGCCCAAGTGTGAGAGGCCAAAAGTGTTCCCCCAGAAAGTGTTTAGGAACACATTTCAGAGCCCTACGAGTGGTTTGGACCCCCCTTTTTGTGGTACTTTTTGTCAAGTTGAAGTTGGTGTTTACGGTTGTTAAGAGTGTACAGGGCTTGGAGTTTTAACCAGGGTCAGTTTTGACCGATCCTCAGCGGAGCAAGATAGAGACATGGGACCTTGTCCTACCCCCCCCATTTGTGTGCACCCCGAGTCCAACGGTACCACCCTTGAGTCTCTAGGACATAGGGTTCTGGAGTTATGAGCATTTGAAGTTCCCCCATATAAGTGAGTTGGGAGAGTGAAAATTTGCCCAAGTGTGAGAGGCCAAAAGTGTTCCCCCAGAAAGTGTTTAGGAACACATTTCAGAGCCCTACGAGTGGTTTGGACCCCCCTTTTTGTGGTACTTTTTGTCAAGTTGAAGTTGGTGTTTACGGTTGTTAAGAGTGTACAGGGCTTGGAGTTTTAACCAGGGTCAGTTTTGACCGATCCTCAGCGGAGCAAGATAGAGACATGGGACCTTGTCCTACCCCCCCCCATTTGTGTGCACCCCGAGTCCAACGGTACCACCCTTGAGTCTCTAGGACATAGGGTTCTGGAGTTATGAGCATTTGAAGTTCCCCCATATAAGTGAGTTGGGAGAGTGAAAATTTTGGGTTTTAACCAGGGTCAGTTTTGACCGATCCTCAGCGGAGCAAGATAGAGACATGGGACCTTGTCCTACCCCCCCCATTTGTGTGCACCCCGAGTCCAACGGTACCACCCTTGAGTCTCTAGGACATAGGGTTCTGGAGTTATGAGCATTTGAAGTTCCCCCATATAAGTGAGTTGGGAGAGTGAAAATTTGCCCAAGTGTGAGAGGCCAAAAGTGTTCCCCCAGAAAGTGTTTAGGAACACATTTCAGAGCCCTACGAGTGGTTTGGACCCCCCTTTTTGTGGTACTTTTTGTCAAGTTGAAGTTGGTGTTTACGGTTGTTAAGAGTGTACAGGGCTTGGAGTTTTAACCAGGGTCAGTTTTGACCGATCCTCAGCGGAGCAAGATAGAGACATGGGACCTTGTCCTACCCCCCCCCCCATTTGTGTGCACCCCGAGTCCAACGGTACCACCCTTGAGTCTCTAGGACATAGGGTTCTGGAGTTATGAGCATTTGAAGTTCCCCCATATAAGTGAGTTGGGAGAGTGAAAATTTGGGGTTTTAACCAGGGTCAGTTTTGACCGATCCTCAGCGGAGCAAGATAGAGACATGGGACCTTGTCCTACCCCCCCCATTTGTGTGCACCCCGAGTCCAACGGTACCACCCTTGAGTCTCTAGGACATAGGGTTCTGGAGTTATGAGCATTTGAAGTTCCCCCATATAAGTGTGTTGGGAGAGAGAAAATTTGGGGTTTTAACCAGGGTCAGTTTTGACCGATCCTCAGCGGAGCAAGATAGAGACATGGGACCTTGTCCTACCCCCCCATTTGTGTGCACCCCGAGTCCAACGGTACCACCCTTGAGTCTCTAGGACATAGGGTTCTGGAGTTATGAGCATTTGAAGTTCCCCCATATAAGTGAGTTGGGAGAGTGAAAATTTGCCCAAGTGTGAGAGGCCAAAAGTGTTCCCCCAGAAAGTGTTTAGGAACACATTTCAGAGCCCTACGAGTGGTTTGGACCCCCCTTTTTGTGGTACTTTTTGTCAAGTTGAAGTTGGTGTTTACGGTTGTTAAGAGTGTACAGGGCTTGGAGTTTTAACCAGGGTCAGTTTTGACCGATCCTCAGCGGAGCAAGATAGAGACATGGGACCTTGTCCTACCCCCCTATTTGTGTGCACCCCGAGTCCAACGGTACCACCCTTGAGTCTCTAGGACATAGGGTTCTGGAGTTATGAGCATTTGAAGTTCCCCCATATAAGTGAGTTGGGAGAGTGAAAATTGGGGTTTTTAATCAGGATCAGTTTTGACCGATCCTCAGCGGAGCAAGATAGAGACATGGGACCTTGTCCTACCCCCCCCATTTGTGTGCACCCCGAGTCCAACGGTACCACCCTTGAGTCTCTAGGACATAGGGTTCTGGAGTTATGAGCATTTGAAGTTCCCCCATATAAGTGAGTTGGGAGAGTGAAAATTGGGGTTTTTAATCAGGATCAGTTTTGACTGATCCTCAGCGGAGCAAGATAGAGACATGGGACCTTGTCCTACCCCCCCATTTGTGTGCACCCCGAGTCCAACGGTACCACCATTGAGTCTCTAGGACATAGGGTTCTGGAGTTATGAGCATTTGAAGTTCCCCCATATAAGTGAGTTGGGAGAGTGAAAATTTGCCCAAGTGTGAGAGGCCAAAAGTGTTCCCCCAGAAAGTGTTTAGGAACACATTTCAGAGCCCTACGAGTGGTTTGGACCCCCCTTTTTGTGGTACTTTTTGTCAAGTTGAAGTTGGTGTTTACGGTTAAGAGTGTACAGGGCTTGGAGTTTTAACCAGGGTCAGTTTTGACCGATCCTCAGCGGAGCAAGATAGAGACATGGGACCTTGTCCTACCCCCCCATTTGTGTGCACCCCGAGTCCAACGGTACCACCCTTGAGTCTCTAGGACATAGGGTTCTGGAGTTATGAGCATTTGAAGTTCCCCCATATAAGTGAGTTCGGAGAGTGAAAATTTGCCCAAGTGTGAGAGGCCAAAAGTGTTCCCCCAGAAAGTGTTTAGGAACACATTTCAGAGCCCTACGAGTGGTTTGGACCCCCCTTTTTGTGGTACTTTTTGTCAAGTTGAAGTTGGTGTTTACGGTTAAGAGTGTACAGGGCTTGGAGTTTTAACCAGGGTCAGTTTTGACCGATCCTCAGCGGAGCAAGATAGAGACATGGGACCTTGTCCTACCCCCCCATTTGTGTGCACCCCGAGTCCAACGGTACCACCCTTGAGTCTCTAGGACATAGGGTTCTGGAGTTATGAGCATTTGAAGTTCCCCCATATAAGTGAGTTGGGAGAGTGAAAATTTGCCCAAGTGTGAGAGGCCAAAAGTGTTCCCCCAGAAAGTGTTTAGGAACACATTTCAGAGCCCTACGAGTGGTTTGGACCCCCCTTTTTGTGGTACTTTTTGTCAAGTTGAAGTTGGTGTTTACGGTTGTTAAGAGTGTACAGGGCTTGGAGTTTTAACCAGGGTCAGTTTTGACCGATCCTCAGCGGAGCAAGATAGAGACATGGGACCTTGTCCTACCCCCCCCATTTGTGTGCACCCCGAGTCCAACGGTACCACCCTTGAGTCTCTAGGACATAGGGTTCTGGAGTTATGAGCATTTGAAGTTCCCCCATATAAGTGAGTTGGGAGAGTGAAAATTTGCCCAAGTGTGAGAGGCCAAAAGTGTTCCCCCAGAAAGTGTTTAGGAACACATTTCAGAGCCCTACGAGTGGTTTGGACCCCCCTTTTTGTGGTACTTTTTGTCAAGTTGAAGTTGGTGTTTACGGTTGTTAAGAGTGTACAGGGCTTGGAGTTTTAACCAGGGTCAGTTTTGACCGATCCTCAGCGGAGCAAGATAGAGACATGGGACCTTGTCCTACCCCCTTCCATTTGTGTGCACCCCGAGTCCAACGGTACCACCCTTGAGTCTCTAGGACATAGGGTTCTGGAGTTATGAGCATTTGAAGTTCCCCCATATAAGTGAGTTGGGAGAGTGAAAATTTGGGGTTTTAACCAGGGTCAGTTTTGACCGATCCTCAGCGGAGCAAGATAGAGACATGGGACCTTGTCCTACCCCCCCCATTTGTGTGCACCCCGAGTCCAACGGTACCACCCTTGAGTCTCTAGGACATAGGGTTCTGGAGTTATGAGCATTTGAAGTTCCCCCATATAAGTGAGTTGGGAGAGTGAAAATTTGCCCAAGTGTGAGAGGCCAAAAGTGTTCCCCCAGAAAGTGTTTAGGAACACATTTCAGAGCCCTACGAGTGGTTTGGACCCCCCTTTTTGTGGTACTTTTTGTCAAGTTGAAGTTGGTGTTTACGGTTGTTAAGAGTGTACAGGGCTTGGAGTTTTAACCAGGGTCAGTTTTGACCGATCCTCAGCGGAGCAAGATAGAGACATGGGACCTTGTCCTACCCCCCCCCCATTTGTGTGCACCCCGAGTCCAACGGTACCACCCTTGAGTCTCTAGGACATAGGGTTCTGGAGTTATGAGCATTTGAAGTTCCCCCATATAAGTGAGTTGGGAGAGTGAAAATTTGGGGTTTTAACCAGGGTCAGTTTTGACCGATCCTCAGCGGAGCAAGATAGAGACATGGGACCTTGTCCTACCCCCCCCCATTTGTGTGCACCCCGAGTCCAACGGTACCACCCTTGAGTCTCTAGGACATAGGGTTCTGGAGTTATGAGCATTTGAAGTTCCCCCATATAAGTGTGTTGGGAGAGAGAAAATTTGGGGTTTTAACCAGGGTCAGTTTTGACCGATCCTCAGCGGAGCAAGATAGAGACATGGGACCTTGTCCTACCCCCCCATTTGTGTGCACCCCGAGTCCAACGGTACCACCCTTGAGTCTCTAGGACATAGGGTTCTGGAGTTATGAGCATTTGAAGTTCCCCCATATAAGTGAGTTGGGAGAGTGAAAATTTGCCCAAGTGTGAGAGGCCAAAAGTGTTCCCCCAGAAAGTGTTTAGGAACACATTTCAGAGCCCTACGAGTGGTTTGGACCCCCCTTTTTGTGGTACTTTTTGTCAAGTTGAAGTTGGTGTTTACGGTTGTTAAGAGTGTACAGGGCTTGGAGTTTTAACCAGGGTCAGTTTTGACCGATCCTCAGCGGAGCAAGATAGAGACATGGGACCTTGTCCTACCCCCCTATTTGTGTGCACCCCGAGTCCAACGGTACCACCCTTGAGTCTCTAGGACATAGGGTTCTGGAGTTATGAGCATTTGAAGTTCCCCCATATAAGTGAGTTGGGAGAGTGAAAATTGGGGTTTTTAATCAGGATCAGTTTTGACCGATCCTCAGCGGAGCAAGATAGAGACATGGGACCTTGTCCTACCCCCCCCCATTTGTGTGCACCCCGAGTCCAACGGTACCACCCTTGAGTCTCTAGGACATAGGGTTCTGGAGTTATGAGCATTTGAAGTTCCCCCATA